>NC_080021.1:184704154-186101654 GCF_030020395.1 Manis pentadactyla | reverse complement strand
GAACACAGAGGTTACAGACTTTTGGAATCTAAAGATAGCAATTTTTGGCTAATTTTTGACTAATCCTTGCAAAAAGAAAGCACTTGGTAGGAAGCTCCACAGAATATTACTCCATAGGAAAGGTCATCAAAGGCCATAAGGCTATGAGCCAGACTAGGACCAGACACTAGCCCAGAATAAGATATAAAAGCTAAGTTTCAATGAAGAGTAGAACCAGCCTTAACATCTACCCAGTAAATGCTTCAGACAGCAAAAGAGAAGAAGAGATGGCTGAGGAGAAGAAAAGAACTTCCAAGGCTCGGAGCCACTAATACCTCTAAAAGGGTTACAGGAAGCATCTACACATAGCTAGGACTATAAAGCTGGGCCGCACTCTGTGGTGACTGCTTATTAGGATGGTACATAAGGAGGCAGCTTTTGGGGCTTGCCAGCCAAGTAGAGGGGTTATTGCAAGTATGTATATACAAAAGTTACTCCTCCAAAAGGAAGTGCTAGTCAAACTAAACCAATGATCAAGACCCAAGGGGAACAAATTGGGTATTAGAATCAGAGCGGCTAAGAGAGAAAAAGGGTGTGGATCAGCTTCTAGGAAGTGATAAGAATGCAACAAAATTTGTGTGATGATTCAGATCCAGAGGCTGGATTCACTCTGATCCTACTGAACCTCACCAGGCTAAAGGCAAATCCTTGAAGGTAATGAGGGATGCATCTATGTGGGCAACTTCTCCTTCCTCGGAGCCCCTGCTTCCTCCTGGAGTCCAGGTTGCTTCACATCTGATAGGCAGAAGGCTATTGGTTATTAGGGAGATACTTAAGGTAGGCTGGGAGTTCCAAGTGTGCTCCTCTGACTCTCTGTAGCCCGCCCACCCCAGCAAATATTATAGGTAAATTCAGCACTACCAGGAATCCGAATCCAGGCAAACCCTGACACACTGCTGCAGCAGACTACAGTGGCACCCTTCTGGGATGCTACACTGCAGGCTTCCTCCAGCCACTTGGCAGCTCCCTCACAGTCTCGTACTGACTCTTCCTTCTCTGCCTGACCCTTGGGTTGACTGGTGCTCCTTGAGGTTCTATTCTAGACTTTCTTTTTTCTACATCATCTCTCTTTCTACAATTATATCTATACCTATACATAACTTCAATAACCATTTCTATATGGTATGGTAAGAATGAATCTCCAGTCCATCTGTCAGCTCTAAATTAATGTAGCCACTTGCCCACAGGATCTCTTCATTTGATGGCCTTGCAAGCACATCAAACTTAATATCCAAAACCAAACACAATTTGCCCAAAAATATCTTCCCACCTCAATGTTCTCTTACTTAGTGACACCACCAACCACCTTAAGCCTAAAATCTCAGTTGTCCTTGAATTCTCCATCTCCCTCACTCTCCACATCCAAATCTTGCTGAATATACCTCCAAAATATGCCCTCAAATCCATATACTTCTCCATAGCCTCTGGCCTAGTCTGAACAACCATCATCTTTCACCTGGACCAACGTAACAGCCCCTTAATTTGTCTCCCAGGATCTAGTATAGATCCTCTCTAATCTGCTATCTATAAAACACAAAAAATGCTGTGCTGGAGAAGTCACTCTTTGGGGTAAAACCCTTGAATGGCTTTCCTTTGTAGGAATAACTACAAACACTTTCTCAAGGACTCCAAGGTGCTCCATGATTTGACCCTCGTCCAGCTCCTCAGTCTCATTTCACATCACATCCCTCCCCCTCTGTACTCCAGATACACAGAACTTCTTTCATCCCTTTCATATCTCTCACCTTTGCACACACTGTTTCCTCTGCCTGAAACCTTCTCCATCTTTCACCTGATCACCTCAAAATCATTGGTCACAGTATAAATATCTCTACTTTTTTTATAGATGAGGATCCCCTCGCCTCAGAATGTGCATTCCAACATTCTGTACTTTCTCAGTAATATTTTTCAAACTTAATTTTGTTTAAATGCCATTATATTTATCTGTGCTATTCCTTTCTCTTTACAAAGTGCTATATCCTCAGTACCAAGGACAGTGTATGGCACAACAGACTCAATTAATATAAAAATGAATGGGAAAAAATAGGTAAATGACAGAATCCAGGTAATTTGGATGGTTCCTCCAAAAATGGTGAGGAGAGATATAATTTAAAAAATCAGGGTGAGGAGAGATGTAAGGTGGATGATGATGGACACAGCAGACCATAAGAATCTGTCCTTATGGGTTTGACAGGGCCAGGCAGAATGGACATGTTTCAACCACATGGTTCTTCCTTGGCAATGAGTACAGCCAGTGCTGGGACACTGCTGGTACTGAGGCAAGAAGTCCCCCTACAGCTGCGTGTGCTGAGCTACCTGCTCATTGAGGCCACATGCCTCTGGCATCTAGCCTAACCTACCTCAGATGGGTCCACTCAGCCCCTCTCGGAAATAGTTACAGAGGCCTGCATCATTCCACACTCTCAGTCCTGCTTTACCTCATCAGAGGTGGTGGTGCCAGTGTGACGGGCACACTCTATTCATGCAGATCATGTACATCTTCACAGGTGCTGATACCACATCCTTCAGAAGTCCCCAAACCTGTTTAACATAGGTAAGAAGTTATTTTAAAGTCTTGTTATCAGTAGTGGCTGGTCACCAAATCATTACAGAGGCTATTCAATCCATTGGTAGTAGATTATCTTTGACCCATCAGCCTTCTGAAAAAAGCCAGAGGAATGGATTATCTGTCCAGTGGAACTGGAATAGATTAGGGAATTTGTTTTCCAAGTCACAGAAGTTTGAGTGTGAATTTGCACACCTTATGATTAACCCAAGTTAATTTTTAAAAATTCAGGCCTAAGCTATGACAGGAGTTGAAGAAAGTTGTTTCTTATCAGAACGATAATACTTCAAAAGTGAAGAATCCCCACTATGAGAAAACAAAACACTTCTGGTACCTACTCTGATTGGGGTCTGGACCTTTCGGGCAGAGAACCATCCGGAATGTGTACTGGGAGGCACACACACACACACACACACACACACACACACACACACATACACACACACACGCGGGTAAAGATGCTTCCCTGGCCATACTCCCTATGGGGTAGGGGAAGAATGGCTCCACCATCAGAGGACCAGGTTGTTAGGGAAATGGGTTAAGATTTTTATTTGTAACCAATTTATAAATGTTTACTATGATCACTTTGTATACTGTCAGGCACTGAAAAGGTTTTTTATGTAAGTATAGGAAGGGGAGGGAGCAAAGTGAAACCTGCTAACTGGCCCCTCTACCTGCCCTACTTCCCATTTCTCTCCTTCATCCCCTAACTCATTGACCCTCAATCCCTAGTACATGTTAAAACCACACCAGAGGGCTTGGGCTGAGCCAAAAGTAAAGAAAGGCTTACAATCAAGGTGTAGATAAGAGGTGGGGGAAAGCGATAAATTCAGTGGACATTGTCACTTCTAGTTCCCACAGCCATGCCTCTTTCCTAAGGTCCTCTGAAGGGCATTCAGCCAATTAGCTCTCTGGCTCTGGGTACAGTCTTGTTGGGAGAATAAAATTAAATGGTTGCCTCCTTCTGCCAAAACTCTGTTTTCCTAGGGGCTCCTTCCCCCAGATCCTTTCTTTCTCTATCCTGACAGGGCCATAGAGGACTGACTTAAGTCTGACTGATCAAATAATCTCCTGGGACTTTACTTTTCAGCAGAGTGCTATAAGAAGCAAAGAAATGGTTTGTGTGGCAAGACAGTCGAGCAGTTCCTTCTCCCGTCAGTTCCAAGCTTGGTTCCTTAAGTTTCCCCTCCATCCTGCGAGGCTCCCTGTGGAGAGGGATAATTTAAGTCCCCCTTTGCTATCCCCCATCCTTCCTCAATCCCCTCACCAGATGTAATGTCTGTTATGTTTGGTGTGTTTTCTTCCAGGTAATTTTTATACATCTTATTTTGTTTTTAAAAATGCCTGTATAAATTGGATTATACAGTACACATTGTTAAGCAACTTGCTTTTTAAAAGCTGTGGTTTTCCACTTCTTTTATATCTTCTCATCATCTCTGACTAAAACTGTAAACATAGAAATCCTGCCAAAGCTGGAGTCTAGGGGTAGGATGGGACTCAGTCATTCTCACTATTACAGAGTCCATTAATTATCCATAACAGGATGGATATGGGCTAGCTGAATGATGAGGATCCTAAAGGGTACTAACAATGCACCAGGATGCAAAATTCTTACAGGCGACATGGAGAAGGTTCTTGAACAGGGAAATCTCATGATGAAGACACTGTTTCCTGTAGAAAGAATAACACTGGACAGCAGAGAGACTAGTTCAGTGGCTAATAGAGAATAGTAAACTGAAGAAATAAAATTCTGGATTATAGTGGTGACCAGAGAAATTAAGAGAAACTTCACTGAATTATAAAGTAGACTAGCAAAGCAGAAGAAACAAAGGACTGGAATTAGAAGAGCTAGATTTGAATACCAACTGTGAAATTTATTAGCTATGTGACCATTAATAAGACTCTTCCCTCCTCCATATCTCAATTTCCCTGTCAATAAAAGGGAGAACTTGGAATATTAGGATCCTTAAGTTTTTTCTAGAAGAACCTTTTTCTTTCTAGAAAAAAAAAGTTGTTCAAATTGAATATAAGTAAAGAGCTCAGAGCTCCACCCTTTATTTCACCTCTCTCAGCCTCCTCTGAGGCATTCTTGAGGAATCTCCAGAGGACTAGGAACATTTGAGAAATCTCTAGCAACTCTACCACCAGCTCTATTATTCAATGATTCAAAGGGGTAAACTTGACAGAGGTGGCCAGGAAAATAGTGATGACTTTAATAATTGCCACAGAATCATATAATAGAAAGGGTGAATTGATTTCTGATAAATTTGCCTGCTTCTCCTTACAGGTCAAGCCCAATTTAGTGTCCAAAATCTCATCCAAATCTAATGGTAATCTAACCTCTATATAAACAATACAGTAACAAATAATTCACTGCCTAACTTTCCAGCCCATTCCAATTTGACATCCTCTAACTGTTCAAATGTTCTTCCTTATTAAGTCAAAATCTGTCTATCACTGTCATCTGAAGTAAAGGTCTGTATATTCCACCTTCTGGAGCTAAATCAAGTAAAATCTAACCCCTCCTCCACAGGACAGTCCTTCAACTATTTGAAAAGTGCTATCATGTCTACCTTATCACCCTTTAGTCTCACTTGCTCTAGTTCATCATGAATGTTCCATGGAGGTGGCTTGTTCCATGGAGGTGGTTTCAGATCAATTCAATACTTTCTAAACATCTCAAAGTAGATTTTCCCTTATTTGTGGCTTTAAAGACTTACTCAGACCTGATGATTGTCACATCTTCCAGATAACTAGCTTTATAATGAAGTGTAAAAAAAAACCCAAGTTCATTATTTGGTAATTATTCTTTTCTTGCTAAACATTAGCTACTCCCAATGTATCAAAGTATATTGCTGAATCTTTTGACCTAAAGCAAATAGTGAAAAAATATCTAGCCAGGGGTCCAAAAGGATCCAAGACTCAAGGTCTAATGAAGCAAGTATAAATAAGTAATATAAATAAATGGAAGCATCCTGAGTCTGAAGCCTGTAATCTCATCAACTCTCAGGTGAATGTAATTCTTGCCAGTACAAAATTCAAGTATCACCAAGGTGACATGTAATGTCAATGTAAGAAAGTTTCATTAATCATTCCTCATCCCACCCATTCTATATTCCACTACCAGGTCTGTAAAGTCAGGTCTGTGGCTTGAGCCTGGGTATCTGCCAGTCTGGGTAGCCTGGGGATGGGGGGGAGGATGCATGACTGAGTCCCTAAGGAGAAAGTGAGCCAGCATAGCCCGTCTGTGAGGCTGGTGGGAGCGCTGAGCCTTTCCAGTTTCCTGTGCACTGGTTGTCCTGGTAACCTGAGGCCTCCCTATTTGTGTTGGCATCATGGGACCAAGAGTGGAAGCAAAGCTGGAGTATTAGGAAGACTTGCAGGGAAAAAATGTAAGTAATGCAGCAGTTATGCCACAGGAGGGTCAAGCATAGGGCATAAGAATTACCTGGTTTGGGACAGGGATGGGGGATTTATAGTATCTTGTAAAAATCAGATTTCCAAATTTTACTTCCAACATTCCTGATTCAATAAGTCTAGGATGAGTTCAGGAAACTGCAATTTAAGAGGCTCCCTCTTACAGAAGACCACACTTTTGAAAACCCAGGCTAAGCAAACAAATCAGCAGTTGGAGAGAAAAAGTATAACCATCTATCAATTTCAGAAAGTGGATATTCTTTATAGCACAGTAGTAGTTCTCAGTGCAGGGGTGGAGGGTGGGGTAGGGGGTGGAATCTGCCCTCCAGAGGACATGTGGCAAGGTCTGGAAACATTTTTGGTTGTCACAATTGAAAGGGTACCTCTAACATTTAGTGGCTAGAAGCCAGGGATGCTGCTAAACACCCTCCAGTGCACAGGATAGGACAGCTCCCTCCACAAATGATGCTCCAGCCCAAAACATTGTGCCATGGTTGAGAGGGTATTCTGCCCTCCAACCCCATCACCGCCAAACCACAGAAATCAACGCTACATACAACAGTTTAACATCACATTACAGAGATTTATGCGAGGTCTCCTGGAAAAAATTTGAGATCCCCCAAATGATTTTTTTTTTAAATAATGAAAGTTATTAAAGATATGGTTAAGGAAGAGATAAGAACAACAGACAATAAAGGGAGGGAGGTATGGACAATGACAGTGAGCCAAAGAGGGAATCAGGGGAGGACAAGGCACTGGGTGATCAGGAGGAAATGAATGCTGCCTCCTCGGTGGCTGCAGCCTATCCATAGGTAGGAGACTAACAAAGAGAAGATAAGCCTACTAAAAATAACAGCAGCAACATAAATGAAAAAGTGTAAGTGAAAGAAAAATGGGTAAAGGAATGGAAAAGAGGTAGCTTTAGGATTTGTCAGGCTTAGATCTGGAGTGAGACAGTAGAAATTCTTCTACTGCCTACAAAAGAATCTTGAAAGAGTCTCTCCAGCAATGATAAGAAAATGAGAGAACTCCTAGAAGAAGGTCAGGAATTATGTGAGGAAGGAAACCAAAACTATTTATGACCTTCTATCCCTAATCATCCCCAAGAAAGATGGGTCCAGAAAGAGTTCCCTGATTCTGCTGAGCAGAGACAATGGAAGGGAAGGGAAGATGGAGAAGAAGGACCACACCTAAAAACTCTGGAAGACAACAGAGGAGGGAGGCTCAAAGAGGAGGAAAGGTGTGTTTGAGAAAGAAGGGGAAGAGAAGGGAGAGATTTGGTAGCCACTACAGGGACAGAGCTTGAGGGACTCTTTCTCTTAGGGAAAGAGAAATTAAATGAGGAATATTTTTTCCATTTGCTTTTGAGATAAGGGAGATGAGATATAACCTTCATCTCCTGCCCCCTCTAAGAAACCTTCCATAAAAAGTGATATTACTCATCAGGGTTCTGGGGGTTGGGTTTGTATTTTTCTCTCAGTTGTGACACGGATATAAGGCTGGCCTCCAGACAAATTAGGGACCCAGATACATGTTTTTCCCATGTGGGAGGTGACTGTAAGACTTCTGGAGGGGCTGAGAGACAGCAACATGACAATGCACCGCTCTCAGAGTTTAGAGCTGCACTAACACAAGAGTCACTCACCTCATTTGGGTATTAAATTTAAATTAGCTAAAATTAAATAAAATTTAAAATTCCATTCCTTAGTCACACTGTCAATATATCAAGTGCTCAATAACACATGTGGCTAGTGGCCACTGATTAGACAGGACAGGTAGAGAACATTTCCATCACTGCAGAAAGTTTTATTGGACAGTACTAAAGAAAAAAGCGTAGGCAAAAAACAAATTATTTTCAAATCTATACAAAGAGCTGCCACATTGAAAAACAAGATTTCTTCCAAACTGTTTCAAAGAACAGAACTAAGAGTAAAAATGAGATGCTATATCAACGCAGATTTTAGCTTATCCCTCTAGTAACTAAAGCTATATAACAGCAGAATGGGCAGCCTCTGACACAGGAGGGGGTAAGCCATTCCACTCAGTAAAGATAGTCAGTCAAAGACCTATTTGATCATCTTTCAGAGATAATGAACAACTGACTAGATGCCTTCTAAGTATCTAGGTTTGAGTCTATAATTTTAAGAAAATAATAACCTATAAACGAGATCAAAATGAAAGTTATAAACGGAATTTTGAAAGTCACTACTACCACAAGTAGATTGTGGAGCAGGCAGGTAAAATTAAAGTAAATAAGTAAATAGGGCATTTATTCATATTTAATGGTGGTTAGCTGGGAGTTAACTATTGGTGGGGGCAGGGGACTATCATGAATGTAACAATTTGTGAACAGAAAAATAATAATAAAGAAAAATTTGGTAAGAATGGTTCCAGAGGTACAGAGATGAGGTAGGAAAACTTTAATATGAGTTATTAATGGAAACTTGATCACAGTTGAAATCAGCACTACAACCAGAGTCTTTTATGTTCTCTGCCAGAGAGAATACTGGGTTGTTTGTATAGCAATCCTATATTCTTGGGACTCTGGCCCCTCCATGCCATCCTTACAACTCTCTCAACTCCTGAAACTCAGCCTCCTTCATGAAGTCTCTTCATCTTTACAGGAATGACTGTTCTCTCACCCATCTCATCTGAATACAGATGCCAAAGGATGTTGCCTCTTAATCTTCTATCCAATGAATTTACCCATCCTCATCTTCCATCCCAAAATGATTTGGCTTGATTATAGTGTAATATACTGAATATATATTCATATCATATATTTAACTGATGGTTCTATTATTTCTGCATATTAGTGTGCATAAGATTGTTCAACAATAGATGTGTTAACATCTCTCTATTGTTGGTAAGCATTTAGGAATCTGGCACCAGGATTATGAAATTCACTATATGGCACAACACCAAACTTATGTGGTCACTCAGTAGACTTTACAATAACATGCTTCTGGATACAAGATGTTGGAAGAAGAGACTGAAATAGATGTCAATTTGAAAACTCTTTTTCTGGTAGAAAAAATGGTGAAAACATAAACATCTTTTGCTGTATCTAGAGGAAAAATGCTTAATCACAGGAGAAGTTTGAACCCTTGGTGAAAGCAAGCATAATAGAGTTTACAAATAGTCCAGAGTAAGAAAAAGGTGACAGAAGAGGAAGGAAGACAGAAGTGGATCATGCAGAATAAATAAAGCCTTGCCTTTAAAAAATCTGAGGTCTTAGCCAAAAAGAAAGGAGGAAAAAGATTTCAACAAGAGCGTGAGCGTGTTAAAGATGGAAAAGAGCCAGACAGGGATGTAGGTTTAAAAAAAAAAAAATTAATGAAGAAGTAGTGGTATATGTTGGCAAAGAGAAGTGTAAAGTTGAGGGAAGGGAGAGAATTTATGGTAGAGGAAGTTGGTGTGAAGTTTTCCTCTAAAGATGCCCAGCAGAGCAAAGAAAGGATGAAGGCAAAGACCACTGGGAATAAGGTAGGGCTAGAGCTGAAACAGTGCAGGAGAAAGCAACAGGGCCCAAAGTAGGCAATTATTTTCTTTCCTTTTTTTTTTCATAAATTAACTGACCCAGATTTTCTTGTTTGGGGCCAAAAGCAACTACAGGATTTAAGGATCATTAAAATAAATTATAAAGATCCTAATCCTTGCAACTGCCTTTGGCCTAAGATATATAAATTTTAAAGACCATGACAGAATTAGTGTCAGTTTCTGAGAAAGTACAAAATACCATTGTACAATTGCTTTTAGAAGAGAAATCAGCCTAATAAATTACTGTGTTATAGAAATCTTATTGTGAAAATAATTGCTTTAGCTTTCTCCTTTTATCAGCCACAGGGTAAATGTGGTAGCTTTATAGTTACGTATATATCGCAGAAGATAAGTAACCTAACATATGTGGTAAAACTGAGTTACTTGTCTTTGTATACTGTAGCCCAAGGCCCCCACCCCAGAAATGTTTCACCTGGTTCGGGATACATAGGGCAAGTGGAAGGGCTGCTCAGAGAAAAATTAAGTTAAAAACAAAGACCACAAGATGAGTAAGAGGAAAACTAGAAGTGCTATGCTACTGATAGAGAAGAACTGAGGCATTAACAATAGTACTCAAGTCAAGTCAGTGAGGGAAAAATGACACAAAAGCAAGACAAAGGAAAGGACAACACTATATAACTAGTGCTGATGGCCTTTGGGTTTTAAATCAAACACTGAATCCAATTTTACAACTTTGCTATTTTAAAAAATTCAACAAAATTACATCGTTTGATAGTCATGCAACTTTAAATGACTATAAAAATCATTAGTGCAATGCCTAACTCTTTGGCAGGCAGTAAAGCTAGACACAGTAAATCTTGTGTTTAAGCTCACACTACTCTTCATGCCCAGAGACCATCCATTCGGCCTGCCGGGCCAAATCCGAATCCCGGCATTCAGAGCCTTTAATGACCTAGCCACAACTGCACCCAAACGAGCCTAACTCCGCTGTTGCCTAAGCCTACCCTTCACTGTGGGAGCGCACAGGCCTCCGGGCAGACGTCGGCCCCGGCCCGAGCTGGCCATTTCCACCCACAGGCTCTGGCTCGCGCTCCAGCGAACAACCCGGGCTCTGCAGTCCCCCTTCTTTCGGCGCCCCCCACCTCGCTGACTCGCCCTTCCCTGCCCTTGCCAGCTCCCCGGGGCTCCCTCCCCGTCTGTCTCCCTTCTGTCACAGCCTCCTCATTGGGCTCCAGTTAGGCGTTTTGTGCCTAAGGCAAAACCTGGGCCTGACTCCTAGAAGTTCCGTTACTCTGTCGGGGCTCCCTCAACCCTCCCGGGGGCCGCCCCACCCAGCCGCGCCTCCGGCCCCCCAGGTCTCCCCGCTGCTGCTGGTGTCTCCTATCCGGGCGGGGGTCGGCGGTGACTCACCGGAGGGCCGGGCGGCCGAGGTCCGGAAGGTGCTCACTTCCTCACCGCGCGCACCTGCCCGGCGCTACTGGAACGCCGCCCGGCCGGGCCTCCGGCGGATGTTTTTTTTGTCCCCGCGTGGGCAGCGCGCGCCAACCGCCTCGTCCCCCATGACTGGCATCCCCAACGAGTTGTGGCCTAATCACTGATACCCCCACACACACCACACACCCCTACCACAAGCGTGGCCTGTGGCCTCAAGAAGCTACACAGATGCACACATGAGCGCTCACACCACCAGACACGCAAGCAGGTTCAACAAACAGCAGCCCAATGCCTACTAACTTCTGGGCAAGGAATACTGGCTCAACCCTTGCCTTACTTTCCAGAAGCCCCCTGACTCCTACCCCTATATGCCTACCTCACCTTCATTACCGACAGTAACTCTTTCTGTCCCCATTACCTCACACACACAATTCCCACTAGGTCCCCTTTGCCTTCCAGCCTCACCACCAACTTCATGCTTGCTCCTCTGCTCCCCATTCCTGCCCGCCCCCTGCTGGGTTGGCTCCAGATTGCAGGAGCAGTCTATGGTCCAGACTTCAGCTAGGGCCCCTCAGAAAGGCAGAAGCCAAGCTACTGACCACTTCTGGACGCTTATACTAGACAGGCTTCTAATCCAACTGCCCCAGCCAAGAGAACAGCCCCAGGCCATGCCTCTCCCAAGCCAGCCTAATCGGTAACCTGCTCCCACTGAGTTTTCTTTTCTCTTAGCACTCCTCTGCAAGAGAAAGGGTAACAACTCAGCGAGGATGAACATGTGGTAGTCTGCATCTCCATCCACTTGCGCTGCCTTCTTAGAGGACAGATAGGGAGTTTGAGGTACTGATGAAGTTGTTTTTGAATGAAGAGGTGAGAGGCAGGGTAGCCCTCCCAAAAAGCCAGCTGGAAATAGTTGTATCTGATCCACTTGGTGACAGGAAGTGGCAGTCTTGGAGTAAATGGGACTGGAACTTGGAAGGAAAAATAGAGTAATTGCCAAATTAACTGGCCCTGTGGGTAGAAAGGAATAGCTAGAACAAGGATCTTTGGAGTGTGGAAAAGTGAAAGGAAGTGAAGGAAGGAGCCATTAATACTAAAGAGATGGCCAGCATTACAGCAGTCAGAAAGGAGAACTTAAAAGTTCACATGAGTGTGGATGGGAAGAAATGGATTCGAATCCTAATGAGAAAAAGCAGGAGTCCTAAAGTTAGCAGGAAAGATGATGAGAAAGGTACTGGCCTAGTGAAAGTAGGTATACCAGCAACCAGGCATTTATAATTTCAAGAATACAAGGACCAAACCCAAATGCTCCAGAGACAACTTCAGAAGGAGGTGGTAAGGATGACATGGAGCACGCATGTGAAAGGAGCAGAAGTCCATACTAGGAGATAGAAGTCCTCAGCTGTGCACAGAGCTGCTCAGTGTCAAAGGATTTTGTCTCTGAGCTCTAACACAACCTCAGTAGCTAGTATTTTCTCAGGCCTATGTGCCAGGGACAGCATCACATGCACTACCTCATTTAAGCCTTTAACCCAATTAATTAGTATTACCATCCCCATTTCTAGATAAGGAAACAGCTTTAGAGAGGTGAAGTAACTTGCCCAAGGCCACATAGCTCCTAAGTGAAGTCAGCATCTGAACCCAAGTCTGACTCTACAATCTATGCTCTTCATCACCTATTTGGGGTGTCCAGAACCTGCAGGAAACCCAAAAGACCATATCAGAGGATAAATTCCTAAATCCTCGTTCCATAATGTAGGAGGTAAGAGAGGAACCTCTGTCAAACCGGAGTGACTTATATTATTAGGGCATTTACAGATGGTTCTCTTTGGAAGAACCACTGCCAGATCAGGGGAGAACCTGTATCTGCTGCATGTTTGGAGGTACTGAACAATGGATAATTAATCTCTGGGATACTTGTGGAAGACACCCCTACCCCCAATCTGAGGGGCAGCCATGTCTCTAGGATACTTCAGGGAGACACTACCCTAGGGTCTAAGAGAAACATTCTCTACTCCAGGTGCCTGTTCACTCTCCTGGAGCCTCTGGCCGTCGCACCCCACTGCAGCTCCTTGGTTTGGCCGGGGCACAGGATTAGCCATCCCCAGGAAACGCCTCCCTCCGGTCCAGGCAGGGATCCCAGCATACACACCCCTGGAGTGCGTGTGTGTGCTGCGGAAGGGATGGGGGGAGATGGCGGAATGCTTCCTTCTCTCCAGGTCAGGGAAGAGATCTGGGGACCACCAGGGGGCCCTCACCCCTCCCACCTCCTTGCTGGGGAAGTGCCTGGTCCAGTGCCCCTTCCATGGTCACCTCCCTCCCGCTGGCTATGAATCAGCTCTCACAGCTTGTTAAAGCTAGACTCTTGTTTTCATGCCCTCACCTCAGGAAACAGTTACAGCTTTTCCAGCTCTACTCAGCAGGGGGCCAGGGTCCTCACTTTATAAACATCCCCAAGCCTGCGAGAGCAGAGGGCACAGAGATGGTGTGAGACAGGAGCCCAGGGAAGACAGATAGAAACTAAGACTGAAGGAGAAAAACAAAGAAAAGCCAAGGAGGCAAGACCAAAGTAGTCTCAAAAGGTGCCAAGAAGGGACTAAGAGCTGTGCTTCAGGAACAGCTGTAAGGATGCTCTGGGCGAGACAGGCTACAGGGATCTTGGGAGGATGGGGGATCACCTACTTGGTGGTATCTCTGCTGCTCCAGCACCCCGGAGTCCACAGCAAGTGCTACTTCCAAGCTCAAGGTAAAGCTGGGTGAGGTATTAGAAAAGGATGAGGACAGAGGGTATTGGGAGGAGTGGGGCTTAGAGATGATCCTGTGTCAGGATATCCAGACTCCCTCCAGCTCAGGAACAGCAGTAGTGTGTACTTACCCTCTCCCACTGCAGACCACAGCAATTCTGTCTGCCATCACCACTCCCCCACACTAACATTTCCTGTTCTTCCCTAGCCCCCTGCCACTATGAAGGGAAATATTTCACCCTGGGTGAATCTTGGCTCCGCAAGGACTGTTTCCATTGCACTTGTCTGCATCCCGTCGGTGTGGGCTGCTGTGATACGTAAGTGACTAAAGATGGCCAGAGGAGATTGGCTTTTATGTGGGTGAGGGACAGCAAGGGTATGATTAGATTGCTGTGATATGAGAATGAACGGAAGAGCAGCAGGAGGCTGGCTGAACCTGAAAGTATCAACAAAAGGGTGAGAGATAAGGTTTCAGGTGACAAAAGGAGGTAAGGGTGATCTGGAGGGAAATATTTCTGCTATGAAACAAAAAAATCCAAATATGGTAGACAAGAGCTCAGTTAGGGGGACCAGGGGGCCACTAAAGGAAGATAATGAGAGGAATGCTGGGAGAAAGGGAATGTGGGGCAGGGAAAAGGTGGCCCTTCACCATACTAATCGTTCCTCATCCTTTGGTTCCCCAGGTCCCAGCATCCCATCGACTTCCCCGCTGGGTGTGAGGTACATCAGGAGGCAGGAACCTGCCAATTCTCTCTGGTACAAAAATCTGACCCTCGGCTGCCCTGCAAAGGGAGAGGGCCCGACCTAGAGTGGGGCTCGGCTAACACCCCTGTTCCTGGGGCTCCTGCTCCCCACTCCAGCTAAACTCAACTGATCACCCTTCTGCTGACTGCCCACTGCTGCCACTTCCAGGGAAACCACTAGCAGCTGCCCATTTATTCTCAGTCAATAAATTAATGCTATAGCTGAAAGCCTGGCTCTCTCGTTGTCCATACCATTGGCCCCCAGGTGGAAAAAACAAGCCCTACTAGAGTCCAGGTGGTGAGTTCTCAGTATCCTGAAGAAAGCAGTGCTGCAGTGAGCCAGTCTCAGATGGTTATGGTGCTGGTGCTGGGGCCTGGGGCTGCATATGAGGCCAACATAGGGCTCGTAGGCAGCACCTTGATGGGGAGGTCCCAGCTGAAGGTGTCTACTGGCACTTGCTCAGGCCCTGTCCAGGTGACAGGTTCGGGCTGTTCTGTGGGAGGAAGGAGCAGCAGACCTGGTTCTTGGGATGTTACAAATTCAAAATGCAATCGCCACTTCAGGGCCACTGTGGAAGAAAAAGATAAAGGCAGAGGCATTAGAAGCCAGGAGTAAAAGCCAATGACAGAATGTGGTTAGCAAATAAGAAAAAAGAAAAATGCAAAACAGTATTCAGGAAAAGGGAGAAGTCAAAGGGCAGAGAGCTAGGATTAAGGGTTTCTCTAAAGAAATCTAGTGCATTAACCAGATGCGTAACAAGGATAGCAGTGTCCTAATAACTAATAACACCAAGTGTGGGACAGTCAAGTCTTGGCAGCTAAACTAAATGCACTGGGGGATCAGGAATTGCTGCATCCATCACAGGCTCCCAGTGGGTGGGGGTAAAGAAGGAGATCTCCAAGGCTGTTTAAGTTTAGGGGGTCAGTGCACCTAGGAAATGGGGTGAAGGTCTGAGAAAATGTTTAGTGTCAGAGGCTGGGCATGGGCATGTCTGGGAGTGTGCTGGGAAGATCCACATGACATTTTACTTTCTACCCCCCTCCCATAATGGTCAGGGTCTCACCAATGGCTGTGCAGAAGCCTGGGGTGGAGCTGAGAGGGATGGGGAGGGAGAAGTTGGTTCTGGTTGTATGTAGGCAGGACTCCTGGTGTCGGGCATGAGTCACATGGGATACAGAGGGGGCACCCCCTGTCCCCCGGCGCCGCTGGAACTCAGGCTGTACACGCTCCTCGGTCTGTAAGCTTACTGAAAACTGGGAGCAAGAAGAGAAGTACATGCTAGCAGGCATTGAGAAGGCTGATGCTAGGTGACAGGGCAGCCCAACCTCAAGCTGTTTTACCAGTGGGACCCTGGGTGACCCTGCTATCCACTGCTACATTCCACCCATTTATGCAGCAGCCATTATCCTTCCTCCTGAGCCCTTCAGTCTCAGCGCCCCCAAAGCCTCTCTCCTTCTCACCTGCAAACAAGCTACAGTTCCTTCACCTAAGTTCAAGGTCCCCACCACGTCCTCGCCGAGTCTGTATACAGATTTGAAGATGCCAAATGTCCCAACTTTTCCTCGGCCATCACTGATATTGTATAGATCTGGGGAGAATGAAACACTGTGAGCCTGGAGTCCACAGGCAGGAATATTTAGGGTTAGGGGCCAGAGTGCAAAAGGTGGGGGCTTTTCTTTATACTATGGGGTGAGCTATCAGTGGATCCTCAGAAGCACATGGCAGTTGGGTGAATTTGTCTGAGACAGGAATACTATGGATGGGAGGTGGGGAACAACTCTGAAAGGGTTCTCACGGAGGCTGCGGCAGGATGTGGCAGCCATGAGGCGCTCCCCAGCCAACTCCGCTAGCCATGAATCCTTCTTCCCACCTTCATCCTCCTCCAAGAAAGGACTAGATGGGGCCACAGCCTCATCCTGGGGAAACCGGACATCTTGAAGGCCTAGAGAGACAGTGAGTGGAGAAAGAGTGCTGGGAGGGAACAGAGATGAATGAATGGAAGGTTAGGATTTTAGACTCCAACCTGAGAGGACTGAAGGTAAAGGGAGACAAGGCTGAGGTACACATCTCACCCTATTCCCTCCCCAACTCCCTTGCATCTTCACAAAGACCAGGAAGCTTCCCTCCAGCCTCACAAGCCCTCTAAAAATCATTTCTGCTTTAGTGAGACTCTTCCCTGTGCTTCCCTCCAGGAACCCTTACTTACCAGTTAATACAAGAACCCTCAGAGGGACTCTGAGTAAAGTGATGGGTGAGTTGACACGCTGGCAGCCAATGGTCAGTTTGTAGACATACTTGACTGACTGGCCCCGAAAGGAGGGTGGCCCCTCTATGGGCAGCACTTCACTGTAGGAGTCTGGTTGGGAAGTAGTAGTCAGGGTAGTCAGAGGCAGCCAGAGAAGTCCTCCCTCCAGGAGCCTTCCAAGGGGTGGGAGGTAGGAGGCAGTGACTCACATGATTTGGACTCTCCAGGGTCTAGCCTCAGATCACAGAATAGGATTTTTGGTGGAGTAGAAAGGATACACTGACCCCTCTCACCTAAAAACGATTTTTAAAAAAAGACTACAATTTAATGACCCCACTGTCCAGTACTGGATAGGCTAGCACTGCAAGTGGGGGTCGTAAGGACTGCCAACAAAGGGCAGTGCAAACTAAGCTCTCTTTTTTTGTTGTGACATAGGAGCAGTCTTACACCCCCAAAGCAACAACTGCATTCCCCCACATCCTCAGTGTGACAAGACTATAATGACCCACCAAAACAATTTAACAACTTCGCCCTTGGGTGACAATGACTGCATCCCCCTCCATAGGCAAATGTCCCATCTCTAACCTCGGTGTGGTAGAAAGACAGTCTGGCTCTCAGGCTGGACATCTGGCTGGCTGGAGTCAGGGGGAGGCAGTGCTACTCGACTCTCACTGGCATGGAACTGGCAGTGGATTTGGGCACTGGCCCAGGCCAGAGCCTCACTATGGTAGGAGGAAAAGGCAGCATCAGAGGGGAGTTCCTGCCTTCACAAATGGTGTCTCAAACGCCCTACCACCCTGCTTGAGGAGACCAACATGGTAAGGTGGCTGTCCTAGGGATCAGGGAGTCCAGAACCCCAAAGAGAAATCATTAAGCAAAGAGAGGTATACCATGAGTAAACGTGGGAAAAGGGGAATAGGGAGGAGAAGGGAGTGGAAGGCTATGTCAATCACATCTTCTGCTAAACAGCCCTTTCCTACAATGGGAGAGCACAATGCACAAGGTGATGATGTAACTACAGCATAACCTGAGCTCTGTTTTTTAGCACTATAGATACAAGGCTTCCTCCTAGAAGGGCCACTTTCTTCAGTACCAGCATCCCCACCTGGATGCAGAGGTGGCTGTAGGGGGCAGGGGGTTGGTGACTGTCACCACACACTCCAGTGCCTCCCCCGCCAGAAACACGGGACCTCGGCTCAGCTCTGCTACCACTTCAATCATGGCAGCTCCGGAATCGGATCTAGAAGGAAACAAGGTCAGGTTAGAGGTTAGTACCATGACAGGGACGGGTGTCTGAGGTGAGCCTGGAGAATAGGACCGAGGAGGCAGGCGGTCAGCCTCACAGTGTCAGAGGTAAACACCTGGATTTGGGTTGCGGGGAGAGGAAAGGAAGGTACGGGTGGCAGCCTTCTCAGTACTACCTAGGGGAAGGGTTTCGCTCTGGGTCCCAGACCCCCAGACCCTCTTAGCGCTGGGTTAGTCCCCCTAACCCCCAGCACCCTAAAACCGGCCTGCGCCCACCCTTCCCTCAAGGTTCCACATCCCGGCCCAAAGCCACGGCTGCCCCTCACCTCGCGCCCCTGGCCGGCACACCTCGCTCGGTGGGAACTGGGGTCTCGGCACCCCGAGACCCTCACCTGCCAGGCTCTCCGGGACCCGGCCAAGTGCTCGGCGGCGTCTGCAGCAGAGGCGGGACTTCCCTTCAGCCCGCCACCCTCCCCCAACGGCGCCCCTTCCGGTAGGAAGCACCCGGCTGGCAGAACCGGAAGGGGTTCGAGCCGTCCCGCCGCCCTGGGTCACCTTCTCACGGGCTGGCACCGGCGCGCAGGTGCTTTTCGACACCGACCGGAGAGACCCCGCGCCCAGCCCTGTCGGGGGGGCCAGGTGCCACGGCCGAGGGGCAGGGCTGAGGCCTCCGCGAGCCCCCTGGCCGGTCCCGGGGGCGGTGCTTTGCGCGCTGGCCCCCGGGGCTCCTCCCCTCTCTGCGGGCTCAGTCGCCTTTTGGCCAGGCAAGTTAATCACCGCGGCCCAATGACGACAGGCCCGACCTTTCCCGCCCAGGACCCAGAGAGACAACCGAGGGGGAGCCCGAGGCGGTTTCACTGCTGTGGCCGCTGCAGCAACAGCTCCCCAGCTCCCCAGACACCAGTCCACCTCGGCTTTCCCCAGCGCCTGGCCCTCCGAGACGGCACCTAACAACGGGCGCCCGCATCTGGACTTCGCTGGTGAGATACTTTGTATCCGAAGGCTCAGGACCCAGGACCACCGAGGTCGCTGGGACGCAGGAACTAGGGAACATGGGAACTGGAGTCCCTGCCTCGGAGCAGACCAGCTGTGCCAAAGGGGATCCACAGGTTTATTGCCCTGGAGATACTGGAAGCACTGAGGCCGTACAAGTTACAGACAGCAAAAGCCCTGAGGTCAGTCGACCACAAAATGACCGGGGCAACCACAATCAGGACGACTCTGGACAGCTGATGGCTTCCTATGAGGGTAAAGCTAAGGGCTACAAAGTGCCTCCCTTTGGCTGGCGCATCTGCTTGGCTCATGAGTTTGCAGAGAAGAGGAAACCCTTTAATGCCAACAACATCTCCCTAAGCAACCTGATAAAGCATCTGGGCATGGGCCTTCGGTGAGTAGATCCCATTGCCTAGAGTACCTTAAGTTCCAGCACAAGATTTCCAGCAGAGGTGGGAAAGAGAAAGCAGGTGGGTGCTTTGTCCCAGTCAAATGGACCCTTTCCCCAATATGGTCTAAGCCTATGGTTTGGATGATAAGAATAGGTCACATCTCTTTGCAACCGCCTTCCTCCCAGTAACTTGTCTTTTTAGCAGAAAAGAACAGGAACATCTAGTCCTGCAGTCCCCTTTCACATATCCCTTCTTTTCCAAATACTTATCTTTGTAATTAGCTATACTTTGTGGCAAGGTAGGATAGTCTGGCTGTTAACATACTGACACAGTGTTGTTTTATTTGGGAGAGGGAGGCTCTAAACCCAAGATTCCCCTGAGCAGCTTGGGCATTCTCTGCCTCATTCAAGCCACCATGTTACAGTCCCAACACCTATTAGTTTCTATCCTTAAGCTCTAGCTTTAGGGAATAGGTGAGAACTTACCTGCTCTCAACCCTAAGGAGAGGGTGAGAGAGGTGCTGTTCACTCTATTCTGGGATAGACAGCCCATAATACTAAAAAGTAAAGACCTCTGATCAGAGAGGCACTGCCATAGGTGTCCCCAGAGTTCTTAGTAAAAGTCATCTAGAGCCTTCCCTGGTCCCCCACCCACCCAATGGCTGCAGACACTCCAAGAGCTTACCCTGGGCTATACAACTCTTCTACATCCCTCCAGATCCCCACTGAGTTCAAAAACTAGTGATAAGGAGCTGAGACCTATTAACAGGAACAGGTGGATGTGAGGACAGAAAGCATCACCCTGAGGTCATCCTGAATCAGTCCACACAGTAAACAGAGCTGCGGAGGAAGGCATAAAGGTTGGGAAATCCAGCCCTGACAGCCTCTAAAGTAGGGGATCCTTCCCCTTCTCAGTCAGTGCTGTGGGGCTGGGGTGTGGAGCCCATTACCTAATCCCAGCCCTAGGCAGTGGAAGAAGGGCCTGGCACAGCCTGGTTATCCGGCTTCTCTGCTAGTTCCTGTGAGTGGCCCTACCGGAGAACAATCACCCCTCCAGGCAGCTTCTGAAACTGAGCCAGCCCAAACTTTGACCCCAAAAGCCTTTGGGTCAAAATATGATCTAGAGCTAGGGTACTGAGAGCAGCACACCAGGGTGCATGTGGTAGGGAGACAGAGGTTAAGAACAGGCATGCATCCTAGCTCCTCAGTCCCTAAGTATGAACTGAGTCATGGAAGTCTTCAGCTGCGCTCAGCCACCTGGACCTTGGCTCCCAAACCAGGACTGGAGGAGGGGTCACTGACACAGGGCTTTTGGAAAGGGATGAAGTGCTACATTGAGGAATAAGCAGGAGTGAGGCTGGAAGAGCTCTGAATGATAGTTAAGCTGGGGTTGAAATTATGGAGAAAGCCAAATAGATCAGGAATGTAAGAGAGTGAGAGAAAGATGGACCTTAAGAGGGAGCTGAACTGGGAGTACTCTGATCTTGAGTTCCAGCAAGACAGTTCTCTTGGCCTTGATGTGATAAGAACTCAATTTTGATTGCTCTCTCTTCCAACCAGAGTCTGCTCACTCAGTAAGAGTGCTAATTCTATGCCAGATCCTGCTTTGTTCTGCCTATCTTCTGTCTTGCATTTCTCCTGCTGCCCCCTCCACCCCTCCACCAATCCTTTCTGGCCTCTGGTTTCAAAGTCCAATTTCCTCTAATCTGGCAGAGGGGAACTTCTGCCTTCCCATCATCTCATCCTTTGTCTTCCCTCTCTCTCCCCCAGCCCTCAGAATTAGCTGCACTGTCCTTTAATCACATTCCTCTGCTCCTTGCTCCTGTCCTTGTCCATTTCTCCTAGGTCCCACTGTTTGTAGGTTCGTTTGTAAATTCAGCAAATATTTACCGAGTGCAGACCATGTGCCCTGCCCTGTGCTTGAAGCAGCAGTAATCAACTAGTCTTCACGACTGTCCCTTTCCCCAAAGAACTTAAAAGCACATAAGACTCATATGAAGAACACTGAAATGAGACAGCCTGATTGGGAATTGAGATAACTTATGTACAAGTAATGATCATACCTGCCCCAGATACTCTACTCTGTGGCTTTCCTACTGATATGTCATTTGCTCTTTCAAACATTTCATGAGGTAGGTAGGGCAGAAGGTTTCGCTCCATTCATAGATGAGGAAAATGAGGCTGAGGGTTACTTACCAAATTACATGGTTACAAGTGGTATGTCTGAAAAATGGATATAAAAAATGGTTGGGTAGGGAGGAGAGTGGAAATGTCGGGGAGTTTGACAGAGCAGGGCAGTGAGCACCCACCCCGGATGGGAATTTGTAAGATATAAGATTAGAACGAGAGGCTGGGACACATGTCAGCCTTGAATCCCTAAGAGAATCAGAATCATTTGTCTATTGGATATACAGCTATGACAGAAGAGGAAAATTTGGGGGTTTTAGAAGGCTTTACTTGGATATTATGAGAGAATAAATCAGAAAGCTTGCAGTTTAAATGGTGAACTTAAAAAAAAAACTTAAAAGGAAATGTCCCAAAATGTAAACTAGTGGTTATCTGTGATGATGGGAATTTTTTTTCTCCTAACACTTGGTGTATTCGAATTTTCACCTGTCATAATCAGGAAGAAAAACAGTCAAGGGGTTGTAGGTCGGGCAACCATTAGGTGGCCTTTTCAACACCTCAGAAGCTCCTGGGATAAACTAAAGCAGTGGCAGTGTAGTTAGAGATGAGGGCCCATTAGAAAGCTCCTTCTGAGGGGAATAGAGAGAAGTAAAGACAGTCTCGTGAGCAGGGGCGACTGGGAAGATGAGGGAACCTTGAGCTAGGTAAGCTGAGGGGAGGGGAGGTTTGGAAGTGAAGGGTGATCAGTCCTCAGGACATTTAATGGGAAGTCACAGCTGGGTGTGCAGAGAGAGAGGCAGATGACTGTAGCCCACGGGCGCTGCTGACTGCCTCATACTGCCTCTTGCTTCTCAGGTACTTGCAGTGGTGGTACCGGAAGACCCAGGTGGAGAAGAAGACACCTTTCATCGACCTCATCAATTCTGTACCCCTGAGACAGATCTATGGTGAGCCTCACCCAGGCTCTGAGAGGGCCCTGCCAGCCTCCAGGCCTACCAGAGCTAGGCAAAGGCTTCCAGCTTATACAAGTTGCACTGCCCCATCCTCCAGGGGTACCTTCCCCCCCGAGCTTTATTGAGATATAATTGAAATATAATAGTGTAAGTTTAAAGTGTACAACATGTTGATTTAACATCCCCATGACTTTTAGGGAAACTATATAGTCTAGAATGAGAAATTGGTTTGTTTTCCTCTCCTATGTCCCATTAACCATCCTGATTCTCTGTCTAGGTTGTCCCTTGGGTGGCATTGGGGGAGGCACTATCACCCGAGGCTGGAGAGGCCAGTTCTGTCGTTGGCAGCTTAATCCTGGAATGTACCAGCACCAGACAGTCATCGCTGACCAAGTAAGAGCCAGGAGTTGAAGGAAAGGTCCAGGACAGTACCTGCCCAAACCAGGAAGGGCCTTCTGGCTAGTGGAGGCCGTGGCAGTTAGATGTGTACATGATCCAGTCCATTAAGGTCTTTCAGGATGCTTTCCATGTGTCCAGCCCTGTGCTACGATGTACTACACAAATGAGATACAGAGCCCATGTTCCTTGAAAGAGTAAACGCCAGCATCCCTGTGCCCTTCATTTCCCTAGTAAAGGCCTACTACTTTACCGCCCCAGCTCCACTAGCTGAGCCAGCACCCAGCTACACAAAGCACAGAGAATTCCAGGATCACTTAACCTGGTTCACAGAACATGGGGCAGGACTAGAAGGGAAAACAAAACCAAATGTCTACAAATGCATGGGAAAAAAGGCTGCATAGAGGGCCCACTGTTCACCGTTTGCCAGCCTTCTGCCAGAGGTCAGTAATCACTCTCTGGAGTCTGGCTGGCTGAGGGCCTAGGAGGCCCTGCCTTTCCCAGGCATAGATCTCTAGCCTTCCTCCCTTTTCTGAAGCTTTGCTCCTTTTCCCTCTCTTCCTTCATCACACCTGGGCCTTCAATTGCCAGAGGCATGTAGTCTACGTATCATCTCTCTCTAGTGAGGTCCTGTTGAAGTTGTCTACCAACTTCCTATTTCCTGTCAGAGCAATGCTTCCAGCTTTCAGCTCTTCTTCAAAGAAATGACTAGCAGACCTGAGTCCAATTAGTGACAAAGCCCTTCCTAGTTCAGGTTTACCAGCCCTGCCCAATGCCCCAAGTTTCCTCTCTGGCTCATCCCTTAGATATCCTGAGGGGAGTGCCTTACAGAATCGTGACTCTACAGTTAAAAGTAATTGCCGCATGCTTAACCCATGCTAGGTACTATGCTAGACTTTTTGTATAATATTTAAAGACTGTAAGTAAGTACCATTATTATGCCCTTTTTACAGAAGTAGGAATCTTAAGATCCAAAGAGGTTTAGTAATGTGCTCAGTCACGGCTGGTAAATGGTTTCTCTGTGGTCACAAGTCTGTGGTCTTAACTATTACCTATTATTCCAATAACATAAAAAATTCTTTTAAATATACATTAAAATTATCAGTACTTTGAACCACTCAACAACCCTACTCTCCAGAAGCTTAAATTTGGATTCAGGGAACAGGACTGAGAAAATGGAGACTACGAGCCCACATCAGTGTCAAAATGAGAGGGATGGCTAGGACACTGAGCAAATAGTCCCACTGGTGCAGACTTTGCCCACTGCCCCTGCCCCTGCCCACTGCTGACCCTGGTGGGGAGTCACAGGTGCAAAAGGGCCCTCAGCAGACTATAGAGGGTTCCTGCTCTCAAAGAACACACGGGGTAGTCAGAGTGTCAGACTGTACATAAACACCTAATAACATACTAGACCAGGCAGGTAGGGGAACACACAGACTGACTCACTGCTTAAGGAGAGGAGATGGCATCTAACCCAGACCTAGGAGGAGGGGTTTCACCAGATGGAGAATGAGCATGAGAAAAGGCATGGAAGAGGAATATGTTCAAGGAACAGTATTTGATGTGACCAGATATAGGTGCTTGTATAGGTCATGAGTCTGATGGCAGGAAGAGGCCAGATCAAGAAGGGCCTTGAAAGCCAGGCAGAAGAGTTGCCTTTAGCCTGAGTGCCATGGGGAATCACTAAAACATTCGAAGCACAGACTGACATCTTGATTTGTCTGTTAAAAAGATCACTCTGATACCCAGAATAAAAGCAGAGATGGCAAGGGCCTACGTTAGGGCACTGAGACCAGAGTAATGGAGGGGGGAGGCAGGGCCTGGTGGTAACTGACTGAGCCCAGGGGTGAGGGAAGCCTCAGTGCAGTGCTAAGCACTGCAGGCTCAGAAGACGAGGCACTGCTTTGAGAGGATAGAGACCAGTTTGAAGTGCCTGTGGGTTAGACATTCCAGTCTGCCTGCCTTCTTTAGTTCACAGTGTGCTTGCGCCGGAAAGGGCAGACAGTGTACCAGCAAGTCCTGTCTGTGGAGCGCCCAAGTGTCCTGCGCAGCTGGAACTGGGGTCTGTGTGGCTACTTTGCATTCTACCACGCCCTCTATCCCCGAGCCTGGACTGTCTATCAGCTTCCTGGCCAGAATGTCACCCTCACCTGCCGCCAGATCACACCCATCTTGCCCCATGACTACCAGGTGAGGCCCCTGCTCTGTTTCTTCCATTGTCCTCCCCTTCTTGAGATCTCTCTCTACTGGAAATTCCATGTGAAATCTATAAAAGAGGGGGTTGGAGCATGAACATCATGCTGATTTCCCAGAACCACCACCCAACTGGTCTTCTGTCTCCTTGCAGACAGAGTGCCTGGGAATACAGGGTGATGCAAGGGGAAGACAAGTCTATTGTCAAGTATTTGAGTCAGATCCTTGGTTCAAGAACTGATCCTGGGGAGTGTGGCCAGGAGGGGTCACCCTGAGACCACCTGAGTCTGATCTTTTGCTCTTAGGACAGCAGCCTTCCTGTAGGAGTTTTTGTGTGGGATGTGGAAAATGAAGGGGACGAAGCCCTGGAAGTGTCCATCATGTTCTCCATGCGGAATGGACTTGGGGATGGAGATGATGCCTCAGGGGGCTTGTGGAACGAGCCCTTCTGTCTGGAGCGTGATGGGGAGACTGTTCAGGGACTGCTGCTGCATCATCCAGCCCTTCCAAATCCCTACACCATGGCTGTGGCTGCACGACTCACAGTAGGAGCCTGCTCTATACCTTAGGCCCCGCAGCCCTACCCTTAGCCTGGCCCCTGGGCCCACCCCCATCCCACCATGGCCTCTTCATTTCCTCAATTCCTGAGACCCACCCTCACCCAAGCCTGAAAGCCTTTGAAGGTGGGAATATGTAACAGGAGCTGTCATCAGTCAGAAGCCAGCACACTTGTGGAACTTTCCCTCACATTCTTTGGCCCCTTAACAGGCAGAGACCACGGTAACTCATGTCACAGCCTTTGACCCTGATGGCACTGGGCAGCAGGTGTGGCAAGATCTACTCCAGGATGGACAGCTGGACTCCCCTGCTGGTGATGGGGATGGTCTGACAGGGAGGTGGTAGCAGGAGAGGTTGCCCTGTCTTTAGAGCAGGGGTGGGAGGCCTAGTAATGCATTGGTTTTGTTCCCTGTTAGGGAGCCCTGGGGCTGAAGTGGGTGCCTGTGCTGATTCCTCTTGTGCTTCTCTCAGGGCAAAGCACCCCCTCACAGAAGGGAGTAGGCATCGCTGGGGCTGTGTGTGTCATGGGCAAGCTGCCGCCTCGAGGCCGGTGCCAACTGGAGTTCTCACTGGCTTGGGACATGCCCAGAATCATGTTTGGAGCTAAGAGCCAAGTCTATTACAGGTGAGGGGACCAAGGGACTACAGGGATCCAAAGGGATGGAGCTCTGATCTGGTCCCTGTGCTCTCATCCCTTCCCTCTCTTTCCACCCCAGGCGGTACACAAGGTTTTTTGGCCCAGATGGTGATGCTGCCCCAGCCCTTAGCCACTATGCACTGTGCCAATACGCAGACTGGGAAGAGAAGATCTCGGCTTGGCAGAGCCCGGTACTGGATGACAGGTGCCAATGGAGCCTACCTCTTGTCTTTTTCCCAGGCACTCAAACTCCAGCAGGGACTTTGATTCACTCTCCACCCACCAAAAAGTCGGGCTAGGTGTTATTTGGTGCCCCTATTCTGCTAAACCCCAGAATCCTTCCTTTTCTGGGAGGTCCACAGTCATTACACCATTCCCTCCTCCTGCCTCCCCAGATCCTTGCCTGCCTGGTACAAATCTGCACTGTTCAATGAACTATACTTCCTGGCTGATGGAGGCACAGTCTGGCTAGAAGTTCCTGAGGACTCCTTGCCAGAGGAGCTGGTGGAGAGCATGTGTCAGCTCCGCCCCATCCTACGAGAGTATGGCCGATTTGGCTACCTTGAAGGTGCGGGCTGCTGGTGGGCCATGGTATGGCAGGCCACATCCATGAGGCCAGTCAGTGCCTTACCATCAGGCAGGCTGATGGGTTTTGCCAACCCTGGGGTATTGGTTGGGATGGGGGAGTAAGTGACAGATGTGGAGGGTGACAGTCTCCCACCCCTAACCCTAGAGGACAAGCTAGGGAGGCAATTAGGAAGGGCAGCAGGGATTCTAACAGTGTCTCCCTCCTTCCTCCAGGCCAGGAATATCGCATGTACAACACGTACGATGTTCACTTCTATGCTTCCTTCGCCCTCGTCATGCTCTGGCCCAAACTCGAGCTCAGTCTGCAGTATGACATGGGTGAGGATCTCTTTTGTGCCTCTTCTACCCTCAGCACCCCACACCCCGAACCTCTGTGATCCCTCACATTGTCTTGTCCCCTTTTCTCCACAAACGTACCTGCATCCTGCTTACCGGTTCCTCTCTGGAGTCACACACATAGTTGTGCCCCACCCCAAGCCTGTCCACTCCTGACCCCACCCACCTCGTATGTCTGCTCCCCAGCTCTGGCCACTCTCAGTGAGGACCTGACCCGGCGACGGTACCTGATGAGTGGGGTAGTGGCACCTGTGAAAAGGAGGAACGTCATCCCCCATGATATTGGAGACCCAGGTTCAAGTCCCTCTACCTCAAGGTCCTTCCCTCTGCTGCACCCTCTACCCAACCCGGTGCAAATGAGGTTCCCCTCCCACAGATGATGAGCCATGGCTCCGGGTCAATGCATATGTGGTCCACGATACTGCTGACTGGAAGGACCTGAACCTGAAGTTTGTGCTGCAGGTTTATCGGGACTATTACCTCACTGGTGATCAGGTCTTCCTCAGAGACATGTGGCCTGTGTGTCTGGTAAGGGATACATGTGCAGTGGCCAGTGTGCCAAGGGCATGGCTGGTGTTTGGGGAGAGCCTAGCTGGCTACTGTCGTCTTTCCTTAGTATCTAGGTCTTCAGTATCTTGGTCCCTCTCTAGGCGGTGATGGAGTATGAAATGAAGTTTGACAAGGACCAAGATGGACTCATTGAGAATGGAGGCTATGCAGACCAGACCTATGATGGATGGGTCACCACGGGCCCCAGGTTGGGGGGTAGGGATTCCCAGGGATCCTGAGGTGGAGAACTGGGCATCAGGGGATTGTGGGCTCAGGGAAGAGTTACAGTGCATGGGAGTGTCTGGAGCTGCCAGTCTGACCCCCAAACCCATGTCCCTGGTCAGTGCTTACTGTGGAGGACTGTGGCTGGCAGCTGTGGCTGTGATGGTCCAGATGGCTGCTCTATGTGGAGTACAGGACATCCAGGATAAGTTTTCTTCCATCCTTAGCCGGGGCCAAGAAGCCTACGAGAGACTGCTATGGAATGGTGAGTTGGGGATCCTAAGGAATTCTCAGGCAGCTGTGGGAATGCAAGGAAACCTACTTTGTCTTCCTCTACTTTAGGCCGCTATTACAACTATGACTGCAGCCCTCTGCCTCAGGCCTGTAGCATCATGTCTGACCAGTGTGCTGGCCAGTGGTTCCTAAGGGCCAGTGGCCTAGGAGAAGGAGACACGGAGGTGAGAGAAACTAGGACTAGATAGAGGAAACAGATAGAAAGGAGTTTTTCTTGGAGCTAGGAAGCAAGTTTAAGAAACCATGTTTCTACCTTTGCCCCTCTAGGTATTCCCTACCCCACATGTGGTCTGTGCTCTCCAAACCATCTTCGAGTTCAATGTCCAGGCCTTTGCAGGAGGAGCCATGGGGGCTGTGAATGGGATGCAGCCCCATGGTGTCCCCGATAGATCTAGTGTACAGTCTGATGAAGTCTGGGTGGGTGTGGTCTACGGGCTGGCAGCCACCATGATCCAGGAGGTAACGCATGCCCTTCCCCTCTCGATCCACTATCTGTACCTTGGCCCGGCATTCCGCAGGCATCAAACTTCTGTTATGGCCTATCTGGATGCCATTTAACCTAGCCCAGAAAACTTCCCCCTTTTCCCTGTCACACATTCCATCTCCTGCCTCAGGCTTCTGTCTGGGGGTCACATTTATTTCCCCCCCACCTCCTAGCTGGGAACTCCCTGAGGGCACAGACCCTATTGTCTCCATCTATCCAGCTCAAGTAGTTGTCAAGTAACATGACTGCCATCTTTCCCTACAGGGCCTCACCTGGCAGGGCTTCCAGACAGCTGAGGGCTGCTACCGTACTGTGTGGGAGCGCCTGGGCCTGGCCTTTCAGACCCCCGAGGCATACTGCCAGCAGCGGGTATTCCGCTCGCTGGCCTACATGCGGCCACTGAGCATCTGGTCCATGCAGCTGGCCCTGCAGCAGCAGCAGCAGCAGCAGAAAAAGGCCTCCAGGCCAACTGCCAAATGGGGCACAGGACGAAGCACCAGGCCTGAATGTGGACCAAAGGAAACCATAGCAAACCTGAGCCCAGAGTGAGCCCCCTGAACTGGGGAAGGGAGGTGCTAATAGCCCAGCCTCCAGCCTAGCCCAGTCTTTCTCCTTTGGCCTCTTCACCAGGTCTCCTGCAACCCTGAGCCACCAGGACAATCACACCCCTTCCCTTCTCACCACTCAACTGCACCAGTAAAGAGGGGTTGAGGGTGACCCAAGCATCAAAATTACTTATTTATTTCTTTGCTCACCCCATTCCTTCTCAATGCATGAAATGCTCAAGGAGGTCAGTTAATTCCCTAGGTTGATTCATGGGTAAAGAAACATACACAGGTAGAAATAAAAGACCCAGAAAGCCGGTTAAGTGTGGTGTGTTTGAGCCCGCAGGCTTCCTGACAGGGCACAGGAGCTGAGGCTAGCCCTTTCCTATTCATTTGGACACAGACTGGAGGGCCCCAGGCTCTAGGTCAGGGAACCTCCCCATCCTCACATCTAGCCTGAGTAGCCACCCTGCAAAGTAACAGGTGAGAGGCTGTGGTTAGGGAGCCATCCCTCCTTCCTGGTGTTATTTGCATGCAGGAAGAGGATGGGACCTGGGCAGGGGGACTTTGAGAAGACGTCAGAGAGTGGCAACTTCAGGGGAGGCTCTGCACCGGGAGCCTGAAGCATGTGGCAGAACAGGCAGCAAAAGTTGCCAGGAGCCTGGAGCTCATGGTCTGAGCTGTCCTTTAGTACCTCTGACTGCAGAGCAGGCAGCTCCAGCTGGTGAGGGTCCTCACCGGGGAGGGCACGAAGCTGGCGGGACAACACTGAGGAGACAAAGACTCTTCAGGGGCAAGCCAGGCCTCCCCTGACCCTTCCCCAACAGTATACTCAAGCTTCTCACCTCCTTGCTCAGTAGGCAGGCTCCCTCTTGTGTCAGAGGAGTACAGAGCAGGAACGAGAAGGAGGCAGAAGGAGAACAGTAGAACCTGGATCACAGGAAAAAGGAGATGAAGAAGGGCTCTGGATTGCACCCCTATCCCTGCTGCCTGAGAAAAGGATCTCTCCTTCCATCACTATCCTCACCAAGACACAAGTGCTGCTGCTGGTGGTTTTGTTTGATATCTGAATCACCATGGCCTGGAGTCTCCTCAGCTGATCTAGAAGAGACCTAGAGGAGGAGAGGGGACAGAGAGTAGCCCCTGAGATCCTGTGAAACCCTCCTGTTAAGGCCACCTCCCTCTGTACACTGGACCCTCTCTTGCATTTTATCCTATTTTTTGCAAAGGACTTTTTCCTCTTTCAAACAGAATGCCCAAAATTTCTCATTAAAGCAAACAAACAACCACTCTGCCCTGCCCTGAGTTAACCTCTTTTCCAGATACCTTCAGTGGTCCTAAACTGCCTAGTCAGCTCTGCACATAATCCTCACCAGGCATTCTATGTTCTTTACCTTCTGACCCAACTCACCTATGCTAAGGGTTCCTGGCCGACTGGACTATGCTGTGTACTCCCTCCCCTACCCACCCCAAAATCCTACACACTATCAAATGCTATCAGCCCCGTAATATCTTTCTTATCCCTTCTTTCTCTTTCTTGATACTTAACTTTCCTTAGTTACTTGTCAACTTTATTCCTCATTACTGTGAACTACTTGGAATTGGAGACCCCTTAAAGATCAAGCACCAGACCGTCCATGTGGCAGCTACCCAGTCAGAAATCAAGTGTGGAGTAGAAGAAAGAGCAAGACAGCATTAAATAGGAGGGAGGAGAAGGGACTGATGTTGCAGAGCTGCTTACAGATTCTGTTCCTCCAGGACCTGGACTTTGTTCTGTAGCTCCAGATTCTGGGCTGTATATTTTAAGACCCTGTGAGAATAACATGATGTGGGAATACGGCCTGTATCCTCCTTCAAAAACCTATCACTTCCAACCACCTTTGTCTCCCTACCCCTGGTCCCTCTCTCTTTCATACCTGCTCTCTAAACCTCCCACATACACCCTCTTCTTCCTCCGGCTCTCCTGAGCAGACTTTTTGTTTCTAATCTTCCTCCGCACTCGTTTCAGAACTTGTTCCTCCATCTGAGAAAAAAATGGGGAAAAGGGGACTCATCAGAGGAACAGTGGACCAAAGAGTTGGAATGCAGCCGAGTTGAATCTTCTTCCCAATGCAGGAATTCCTTCTACAGCTTCCCTAACCAACTGGCCCTCAGTTTCTGTTTGAATGTCTCTGAGAACGAGGTGTTAATGTCCTCAGAGCCAGACCATTTGTAACAAATTATTAATATTAATTAAAAAAAAAAAGTTTTTTCCTTATACTGAGCCACCATCTGCCACTATAATTTCCTTTCATTGGACTTACCTAGTACCTAATCTCTGGAGCCATATAAAACAAATAGTCCTAAGCTATTTTATGATATTTGATATTTCTCCAGTTTAAAAAAAAATCTGGACAAAATTTTTAACTCATCAGCTTATCTCCTCTCCTCAGGATGGACTGCATCCTTGTAATATCTGTCAAAGCTCTGGGCTCATAACTGGACACAAAGATGTGTCTGGCCAGCATAAAAAAGCAAGATAGTTGCCCTTACAGAGGCAACTCCTTCATTGATACAGCCTCCAAACCCCATATCACACTGCTACTGATACTGTATTTTTAAGAAATTAAAATTCCCTTAATCTGTCAGTGAGCATTGATTTCATCACAGTACTACAAATACTGTGCTTGTAAAGCTGCCACTCATTGAAACTTAAAACTCAGGATTTTACATTTTTCCTTGGTATGCCACTTAGTCTAGCCTTGATGAACTCAATTCTACCATTCAACTACAGGTGGATTACCATGGAGTCTGTGAAATCTAAGTGTCATACTTGCACAGTCATTTCCAAGTCCCTATACTATAATGTTGCACTTGTCATTTTTAATTTTTCTTTCTTAAAGAAAACACCAAGATTTGTACAAATCCCACAAAACCAGGATCAGCCCCTGCATCCAGCACATTAACTACATGATCCAGCTTCCTCTAAGCAACAAATTTGCTAAATTTCTCACCTCTGTTTTTAAGTCACTGATAAAAAATTAACAGAATTGGCCTATCTGGGGCTCCCTTCCATGGATGGGAATCTTACCTTGGTGAGAGGAAGAGTCTCAGGCAGAGTAAGCCCCTCCTTCTCCAACAGCCTCTTCTCCTCATCTGTCAATATAAGCCGATCAATCTCCTGGGGCTGCAGGGAGTGAGTGGGCAGCAGGGTTGCAAGGGAATGTCAGAGAAGAATGGGGAATTCTGCCCCGATCCCTGCAACTTGGGAATAATACTTCCAATAAATCAAGTCAAATACCTGCTCTGCCAGCTCCTCCACATGCAGTGGAATCATCTGGGTCTTCTCTTCTCCACAGCTTCCACTACCTGCAAAAGGAGCTAGTATGAATAGCCAGGCCCATTAATTTTTCCTCCAAAACATCCCTTATTTTAGACTCACCTATATCTATGGAGTCATGTTCGTGTGGGAGAGAGTAAGTGTGATCATGGTGGACAATACAGGAGTTAGAGGAGCTGCGAACGTTCAACGATGCTGGGGGACTCAGCAGGGAAATCAGGAAATCCTCTACATCCCAATCGCTCAGGGCCTGCAAAGGGTTCCGAGTAACAGGCCTTGACTTCTCACCACCCTCTCCCTTCATGGACATCTCCACCCACCCCCGCCCCGCGCCTCCGGGATTCAGTGCCCCCCACACACTTCAGAAAGCGGCTGTTCCCAGTCCGGAGTAAGGTCCGAGGCCTTGTGCTCCGCCCCCAAATTGCCGCTTTCCTCTACCAGGAAGCCCAGCGGATCCTGGTCACCCGGATCCAACGCCAGCTCCATACGGGACATCTAAAGAAAGAATGGGCAGAAACACAGGAGTTCACCCCTCCACCTGTCCTCAACCGCGAACACCACGCGCGACCCCCCACTGATGGTGTGCGGCCCCACCTGTCCGCTAGTCCCAGTTCGGCGACGCTTTCCCCTTGCGGATAGCAGCGGTTCTCAAACCAGCCTCGCCTGGCCGACTGGAGCATCCCACCTTCCAACAGAGCGGAAGCGACGCAATACCCTCGGGGCATTCCGGGACTTGGAGTCCCCCCCCAATGCGGAAGTGCTCTAAGTGCCGCGCCACGTCCCGGGAGCTATGCAAATAAAGGGTACGGCCCTTGGCCTCCACACCCTGAGGGCGGGCATTCTGGGGATTCGTCTCCGCCTTCTCCCCAGACTAAAAGAAGGAAGGATTAGAAACTAAAGGGAACTCAGGCACAGTTCGGCGTTTTCTCTGGATTGCATCGCACCCTTGCTTCCTGCTGGGGAGGACCTGCCGGTCATCCGCGGGCTCCTGAGCATCGAGAGCTGGGGCCAGAACAGCTTCCTGCAGTTCCTGGAACCATAGAGCGCCGGCCCAGGGCGCCGCCCGCGGGTGGGGGACGTTCCCGGACGGAAGTGGCCGAGTGAGTGTCGAAGGGAGGGCGAGGCCGGAGCCCGAGAGCCGCCCGGGAGAACGAGCGGGTTAGCGGGCCGGCGGGCGGGGCTCCAGCCGGGCAGCGCAGGTAGGCCGGATCGGGCTAGCAGGAGTCTCAGGGTGGGGCCGCGAGGCCAGGCTCGGAGGCAGGCTGGCGGGTGGGGCCCCCGACTCTACTGCGTCCCCGTTTGGGGTCCTGTTGGAGAACCCTGCGTCCAGCGTGTCTCGGCTTGGTCTCGGAGCTAAGTAGGCCGTTTTTCGGGAGCCAGGCCCTTCCTGGGAGCAGTCCTCTGACTGGGACTTTGGGGGAGGGGAAGAGGTGGGAGTAGCAGGGAGGCGCAGGGCGGGAATCGGCTTTGAGGTTAGCTGATAGCGGGTATGTGGGTACGAAAGCTTTGGGTGAGTTGGGGATTAGATGGAGTTGGGTTTAGGAATCCAGGTTAGCTTCAGGAGTTATAAAGCGGGAGTTAAAACTTAGAGTTGTTAGTGTGAGATCCGTTTTGTGTAAGTAAAGTTTGGATTAAAGTCATTTTTTTTCCAGGATGCCCAACATAAGTCAGAGTTCAGGGTCGGGTTAAAGGTCAACAACATGATTTGGTTTAGAAGTCCAGTTTTAGGGATTAGCGAATATTGGCATAGTCAGTATGAGGGGTAAACAGTGAAGGGGTGGGTCAGGAATCAAATGACAAATGAACTTTAAATTTTAGGGATCAACATTTAGGGTCAAGGTCAGGATTTGGTGCTAAAGGTAAAAATTAGGTCAATATTAGGGACCAGGGATTGGATAATACAGGTATCTGCTAGAAAAGGGATGAATGTGAAAGCCATTACTGGGAAGCAGGAAACAAATTAGGGTCAGAGTTAATGTTAGGAATTAGAGCAGTTGTAGAGGTTGTGGTGGAGGTCACGGTAATTGATCATGGACAGAGATCGCTGTTGAAATTGCTAGTAGGTAGATGCCCTTGTTTCGTGAGGAGGTTTCTTATTTCCCTGTAGTTGCAGGGGCTTTTTTGTTCCAGAAAAATGACAAACTAATTTCAGACTAGGATTCTAGGCTTCAGCTAGAATTTCAGGCATCTAGGATTCCAGCTTCTTTATTCTACTCTTTTAAGCCCATGACCACCACAGTTGCTGGGCAGGGATTCCTGGACTGTGTTGTTTACAAGATAGGAGGTGGGAAAAGAACAGGAATCCAGGAGATGTACAAGGCCTAGTCATAAGTGAGGGGCTGCCTAGGGAAGAGGGGACTGATGACCAAAGGGGAAGCAGACCAAGGAAACACTGTTGACATGGAATAAAGGGATGGCTGAATCCTCTGAAAGTTAAGCTCCTCTCCCTTTCTCCCAGTTCTCTGTATATTAAGCCCTCCTCTCTGCTCTGGTCCCTGGCTCTCCATTTCACAGCCTTCCTGCACACCCCCTTACAGACTATTGCCCTTGCCTTAACTTTCCCATGGTGTTCATCTAACCTTCCGTTCCCAGTTACAGTTCTGCCTCCCTTCCAACTCCTTAACCTGCACATCCTGCCTTAATTTACCTTGCCCAAATTTGAGCTTTCCCATCATCTTAAAGCACCCTCTCACCAATTCACCCACTCATCCTCCTACACCCCAACCCAGCCTAACACAACTGCCAAGTACCCTGGCCCCTGGTAGGTGCCATCCCCTAATTCTAAGCCTCCTTAAATTATTGGTCCAGTTTTAGATCCCCTTCCCCCACTCCCCAAACAGAAAAGAGGAAATGAGACCCAAAGAGGAAACTGGGTCTTGCTGATCCCACACCCTGCCATTGACCACACCCCCATTTCACTCCTAGCCTGACCCTGCCACTGACCTCAGCACTATCCCCTATCCAGGCTGACCCCGCCAGACCCAGCCACTGGCTATACCCTCTTCCTCCACCCCCAGCTCTAGCTTTAAACACTGCCAGTGCTCCTTCACTCTCCCTCCCAGCCCAGCCTAATTTAGCCACTGGCCATAGCCCATTTCTTCTCAGCCTCCTGTAGCCTGACCCAGCCCAGACCTCACTGCATTATTCTGATTTAGCCACCGTCCTCATAATTATTTTCCCCTTCTCCCAGCTTGATCCACTGATTATATATGTACTTTTCCTACCACCATTTTCCCCTTTCTCTACACCTTGTCTTCCCCATTTCCAGCCCAATACAGTCACTGCTCTCATCCCTTCTGCCCCTACCTGGCACTAAGCACATCCCCACCCCCTTTCCCTACAGCCTAACCACATCCCCTAACACTGTCTCATCTTCACATTCCCAGCAAGCCCTGATCCTTTCTTTTCCCCACTTCCTAGTTCTTTACCTAAACTCAAGCTGCCCAGCCCCAAGTGGCTACTGATGACAGGAAGCTAGGGGATCCCAGCCTGACTTTGGGCCCTGGGCCAGGGGAGTTGACAAGACAAGCTGTCATCAGCTCCTGTCAGTTCTACCTCTTAAAATTGCTAATAAGTGACATTCTCCTCGCCACCATTCTAACTCTGGCTTCATTACCTCTCACATGTGCCAATGCCATTGTTTTTCTAACCAATCTTCAACGTAACTGCCTGAGTTATTTTCCTAAAATCCAGCCTGGTTATGTGCCCTATCCACTCAAAGCCTGCCTTGGCCTCCTGCTAGCTTCCAGTAGGTAAAATTCCTTGTATTTCTCTCTAGTCCTACCCTGGCTTTCCATCCTAACCCTGCCTTCCCCATCACTGCCCCCTTGCAGGTTCCTTGTGCTTCAGCCAGACTGCCTGCTCAATTCCCTGAGTGCTCCTCCACGATTTCCTGCTTCTCCACCTTTGCTTATGCTATTCTCTGCCTGGAATGCTGCCCCTGACTCATCTCCGGCTGGCATAGTGGAGAGAGCTTGGGCCTTGGAGTCAGAGACCTGGGTTTGGATCCTGGCTTCACAACTTTCTAGCTGTGTGACTTTGGATGAGTACCTTGAACAAATGTTTAACTTCTTTGAGCCTCAGTCTCCTACTCTGTAAAAATGGAAATAATGAAACCTACCTTGCAGGGTTGTTGTAAGGATTAAATGAAATTATGTATACAAAGCAATTGACATATAGTCAATAAAAGATTATTATTTTTTAATCTTTATTTTTTAAAATCCTAACTTCAAATGACTTAATGGAAAAATTCTGGTTCCCCTTCCCTAACCTAAAGAGATCGCTCCCCTGAGCACACTCCTCTTGGCTGTTACCACATCCTGCCCTCTGTTATAATTCTTTATTTAGCTTGTGCATGTAGCTGACTGTGAGCCCCTTGAAGGCAAAGGCTAGGGCTCACTCATCTTGGTTCTCAGCCACTCAGTGTTTGGCCAAGGGCCTTCCCTACAACAGACCCTCAGAAATGCTTGCTAGATGAATGAAGGGAGAATGTCTATATAGTGGGAGGACAGTTGTTGGGGCAAGTTGTGTGCTTGCTGATAGATATGTGTTTGTGGGGAAGTGTGTGCAAGGGACGGGGTCTTTACAGGAAGATAATGTCCTGATGGGATCTGGGTAGGTGCTGCGTGTTTGAGATTACAGGTCCCTAGAAACATTGTAAGTAGCTTTGCAGGGAAGAGCTCTGTGCATAGGCTGGGTGCATCTGAGAAGAATGAATATGCATGGTTAGGAGTATAGGTGGGGGGCTGTGTTGGGGAAGGTCAGGTCTAGGCTTTCAGCTGCCCCGTCCAGCCCTAAATGAGCCTCCAGCGGCGGAGGCCGGATATGTCAATCTCGCCCACAACCCCCCTCCCTTCTCCCCGCGCGGTTGCGGACTCAGAGGCCAAATTTGGTAACAGACCGAGTGTCACTCCCCCAACCCTCTTACATTCTGACTCTGTCTTCAGCGTTCTCTCTCCCTTTGTCCCTTCCTGTGACTCTGTCTTTCTGCAGCTCCCTTTCTGGATATCTGCTCTGACTATATTCTCCATGTACCCCAAATTCCTCATCCACAGTACACTTACATTCCATTCCTTGCTGGGATTTGACCTGTCCTCCACACACACACCCCCACCACCGATTGCCCAACTGCTCTGGAATGCATCTCAGGAATGTCTTGAGGGAGGAGGAGTTCTCTGGGAGGGGGACATGGTGGGGGGGCATTGTTGCTGTTCCATAAAACATGATGGAAGGGGAAGCAGGAACTTGATAGCTTCTTCCCATACTTCCAGGGCCTCATTCTGTGCTCTCATCACCCCCAGTTCACTCCTCAATTCCTCCTCCCTCACCCTCTTGGAGCTATGTGGCTGTCCACTCAGGACCAGCCTAGCCTGGGAATAAGGGTAGGCATGACTCAACTCCCTTATCGGGGTCTCAACAGAGGTTTCCGTGCCTGAGGAAGAAGGGGGTGTCCATATGTCCGGAGGAAACGGGGGCAGTGGGGGGAGACTTACAATTTCAGCTTAGGGTGGAGGGTCCTTGCAGTCCTACCCTCACCTCCTCTGACTCCTCCAGCTTCGCTGACCCTCCAGCCCTCCAGCAACCCCACAGCCAGGTCTGTCTAGCTACCGGAAGAGGTGCCTGAGGAATAGGGACATGGGCAGAGAGCTAGAACTGGGGAGACTGGGGGGGGGGGGAGTCCTCTCTTATTTGGGAGTAAAAGTAGAGAGCAAACTGTAGTTCCTTCTCTTTTGGGAGTTGGACTATTTCTGAAATCAGAAATGGTCTGCCAGATGCCCGATCCAGACCTTTCCTCCATCTGTCTCCTGTTTCTACCTAGATTTTCAATCCCCCCTTCCTAATCTCTCCACCTCCCAATAACATACCCCTTCCCAGCTTCCGTGGTTCTCAGCTTCCTTCTGGATCCCACCACCCCCACCCCTGCTTCCAACTTTCTCCCTAATCCTGCTTTTCCCCCTTGGGGCTAGCAGTTTGCCAGGAGACGAATGGGTGGCCTGGATTTGCTCATTCTCTTGGTTAAGAGACACCAATTCCTTGTACTAAGCTGGGTCACATCAGCTGCCAAGCAGACTTGCCATCTTGTATACTGTGCGCCACCTGCCACCTCCAGTGGCTCTGCCAGTCCCCTGAAAGGTGGTGCCAGGAGGACGGGAGAGGGCCCGGTGGGGCTGGTAGTCAGAGCTGCACTGAAACTACTGCTAGGGGTCTCAGCTGAGATGGAGGGCAGAGTTCCTCATACTGAAGAGAGAGCATAATAGGAGGAGGAGTGACGACTGGGTGGTGGCATGGGGACTTAGAACAGTCAAGGACTGAGTTAGAAGAACTGGGCTTTCTTTGACCTGTCTAGAAACTCCTACCCCTGAGTCAGATTCCCCTTCTACAAAGTTGAAAAGTTGACTAGATAATTTCTGAGATCCATTGGATTAAAGTCATAATTCTAGCTTGACTGCCAGGGAAGCCAAATATGGAGACAAGCTCCTTGGGAAGGCCTCCACTATCTCAGGCTGGAGGGAAGCTGGGGCAAGAGTGGGCCTGGGCAGTTTGAATAGCCAGTGTTTGGTCTCCCTGCCAGAGTAGCTAGAGTCAGTGTTTGCAGGCTTCAAGAGCCCTTGGGAATTATCTACTATAACGTCTTCATTTTGCAGAAAAGGAGGCTAAAGCTGTGAGAGGGAAGGTCACATGATGAGTCAGGGCAGAGCTCTGAAAATCACAGACAGGACAAAGCCAGCAGGAACGTAGTGGGAGAGGAGAGAAAAAGACGAACCAGGAAAAGATGCAAACAAGGCCTGAGAAAGGAGCAGGGACAAGGGGCGAGAGAGAGACACTCAGAGGAAAGAAGGGAGGCACGGATTCCAGTGCTGGGGACAGGGCAGTGTCCACAGGTAGCAGTGTATTCAGACCTGTTTTGTACCTTGCAGACCAGCCTTTCTTCAGATGTCTTTGGTTAGGCCTGGTCCTTTTGATGTAAATAGTCTTTCACTCTTTAAAATTATTAAGAAATAAAAGCAACCTCATTACCATCTGCTTTGGTGAGTCCCTTTCAAAAACATCCCTCCCTGGGACTCCATCTGGGGGACCTCCTCCTTGCCAGTGAGGGTGTGTTCTAATCCGCTGATGCCGCAGGCCAGGTATAGCCAAGCTGGAGAGAAGCTGCCACCATGGTTGCACTTTCGCTGAAGATCAGCATTGGGAATGTGGTAAAGACGATGCAGTTCGAGCCGTCTACCATGGTGTATGACGCCTGTCGCATCATCCGTGAGCGTATTCCAGAGGCCCTGGCTGGCCCTCGTGAGTCTGACTAACCAGGTGGCTGGGGTGGGAGTCCTTGGTCCCTTTTCATTCCCAGGCTACTGGCCTTGAGGGATGACCCTATTGTCGCCCAAGGCTACTCATTCCTCAGGTCTCTGCGCCGTGGCTCCCTCTCTCCCTTTAGGCCCAGGTCACTGGGGGAACAGTCAGGGGTGACAGTGTAGCCATTCAGTCACATTGGGGTCTCCCTAAGTATGAGGTGACCCATCTTCTCTTTTAGCCAGCGACTTTGGGCTGTTTCTGTCAGATGATGACCCCAAAAAGGGTATATGGCTGGAGGCTGGGAAAGCTCTGGATTACTACATGCTCCGAAATGGGGTGAGTATTGCTTCATCTAGGACCATCAACATTCTCTTCCATCAGCTTACCCCGTTCCACCTCCTCTTTTCAGCACCCACATCTGTTGTCTGACCCCTCCCCACACTGTCTCTTATAGGCAATCACAATACCCTGTTTTCAAGTGAGCCACTGTTGTCTTCCTTTCAGTAATCTACACTTCTCTCCTCTGGCCATGTAAAAAGGAAGGAATACCTTCAACTTAACATGGGCCCCTGCCTCCTGTTCCATCTCCAACAGGACACCATGGAGTACAGGAAGAAACAGAGACCCCTGAAGATCCGCATGCTGGATGGAACTGTGAAGACTATCATGGTGGATGACTCTAAGACCGTCACCGACATGCTTATGACCATCTGTGCGCGCATAGGTAAGGGCTCTCCGCAGGGCTGCAGGCTTGGTGGGGTGGGGGTCAGGGGGTTCAAACTCTGCCAAGGGACATGGACATAGTGCCTGGGGTGCTATTGACCCACCCCCTCGGCCAGGCATCACCAACCACGACGAATACTCACTGGTCCGAGAGCTGATGGAAGAGAAGAAGGAGGAGGTGACAGGGACCTTACGAAAGGACAAGACGTTGCTGCGTGATGAAAAGAAGATGGAGAAACTAAAGCAGAAACTGCACACAGATGATGAGTGTAAGCAGAAATGGAAAAACAAGCACTGGAAGTGGCTGGGGTGGCAGGCGCAGCTGTTTTTTCATTATTTAGCAGACATGTGCTTTTGCAAGGTACTATTTTAGACACGGGGTGCATTATTAATAAGACAAAGCCATACACTTGGGGAATTTCACCTATTAATGAGAGAAGGTAGGGAATGAAGAAGTAAACAAAAAGCCAGAGATCAGACAGCCCAGGGGCCACATGGCTTGGCGCTGAGGGCAGCCTCTGTCCCAGTGAACTGGCTGGACCATGGCCGCACACTGAGGGAACAGGGAGTGGAGGAGCAAGAGACCCTTCTGCTGCGGAGGAAGTTCTTCTACTCAGACCAGAACGTGGACTCCCGGGACCCCGTCCAGCTGAACCTTCTTTATGTGCAGGCATGGAGAAGATTTACCTGGGGCAGGGAGGCGGGGAGGGGCAGAAGCACAGTGAGGGGACCCCTGTGCCCATGCACAACATTTGCCTCCTGCCCTGTGCTCCCCAGGCACGAGATGACATCCTGAATGGCTCCCATCCCGTCTCCTTTGACAAGGCCTGTGAGTTTGCTGGCTTCCAATGCCAGATCCAGTTTGGGCCCCACAATGAGCAGAAGCACAAGGCCGGCTTCCTTGAGTGAGTGACCCACATCCCATACACTTATCAGGGCCCAGGCCTCCTGCCATCTTGACTCTAAGGGCCTGTCTGCATCCCAGGCCTTCTCCCCCTTGTCTCCTCCTGAGGTATCAGGGTTTGACCCACATGGGTTCCTTTCTAGCTTTTATTGGCTACTTTTGTCCTCACCAGCCCCAGGTGGAATGTGAGTATAGTCCAGAATCTCTGCCCCTGCACCCTACCTCGCTAGCAATCATGTAACTTTCCTGAGACCCTCTGAAGAATTTTACTGCAGTAGCCAGAGGGAAGCAGGGTACATTTTTTCTCACAGGGAATATTAGATTAGTCTCATCCACTGGAGTTTTTCAGAATATACTGCTTCCTACATGCGTGGTCATCCTAGTGAGCACCTTCTGCTCTTGGTTCCCTGAAACAGTGCTCTAGGCCCTCTTTCTCTGGGGGACTGAGCCTCCAGCTCAAGTTCCCTCAGTCCCTTTTCCTGTAGGGAAAGACACAGGCTGCATTCAAGAGCTAATGCTAACTCACCTCAATTTCAGGGACAGTCCAGACTCTGTTCCCTCAGTCTTCCTTCTCCCCAAAGATAACGCTGTCCTAGACATATCCCTTACCCGTTGGCCCACATATCCCTGATGCTGTCCACTCCGTGCTGACCCTCCCTTTTCTGGTATAGCCTGAAGGACTTCCTGCCCAAGGAGTATGTGAAGCAGAAGGGAGAGCGTAAGATCTTCCAGGTGAATGGGGATGGGGAGGCTGTTTGGGATGACCTGGGAGCATCACTGCTCAATCTTACTGACTAAATGAACACCCACACCACCCCTGTCTCCTCCCATCCCACTTCCAGCCACCAAGCTGTTCTCTCACCTCTATGGCAAGAAAGCCGAAGGCCTGGGCTTTTAGTCTCAGCTCCATTACTGCATTTGCTATGGAATGCAATATTCTTGTTTTTTTTTTTTTTTTTTTTTGCCTCTGACATGGGATAACAGCATCTGCCCTACATAGGATTGATAAGAGAATCAAATGAAATAGTTTAGCTGAAATTACTCTGAAAAAGTATATCTCTGCACAAATGTAAGGTGTTATCCCTGCTCTTTGAACACTGAGCCCACAAGGCCTTCCATTTGACCTGCCACTTCCTAATGGTTAATTCATGTCTCCAAAGTGTCTGCAAGTTCCTCGACTATGACCCTTGAATTGTCACTTCTGCATATCCTTCATCAGCCCTAGCCCGTTCATTGCCCTCTTATTCCTCCTGTCCTGCACTCCCTAAAACCCCTCCTATGTCCCCATTGTATACTCCCATTACAGTTAGCATCCCAACTGTCACCTTGTCTTGTGGTGATGTCCTCCCAGATTTTGCTAAATCTTTCCCTATTTCATACTCAAAGGCACACAAGAATTGCGGGCAGATGAGTGAGATTGAGGCCAAGGTACGCTACGTGAAGCTAGCCCGTTCCCTCAAGACATATGGCGTCTCCTTCTTCCTGGTTAAGGTGGGTTACAGGCCCTTTTCACTGCCTTCATGTTTCCATTATTACCCTTTCCTCTCTGAAAGTCTCCGACCCTGCTGCCCTCATCACATTTCCCACCATTCTCTAGGAGTCCCATTCTCTACCTCACTCTGACTTGTGAAAACCTGCTGGGTTGTTAGTCCTCCTCCACTTCCCTCCCTTTCCCTTTCCCTTTCCCTTTCCCTAAAGGAGCCTCGTCCTGGCTCTCCTGCCCACTTCAGCACCCACCATGGTCTAGATCAATCTGACATCAATTTCTCACTCGACCCCTGACCTGTAACACCAGTGACCACCTCTGCCTCACAGGAAAAGATGAAAGGGAAGAACAAGCTGGTGCCCAGGCTTCTGGGCATCACTAAGGAGTGTGTGATGAGAGTGGATGAGAAGACCAAAGAGGTGATCCAGGAGTGGAACCTCACCAACATCAAACGCTGGGCTGCCTCTCCCAAGAGCTTCACCCTGGTGAGCCTGGGGCTCAGGAGAAAGAGCTCTGGAATTTTCAGAGAGGGGGCAGTGGCAAAGGTCTTTCCTCTTCCTCAAGGTAGGTGCACTGAATGTGACTCCAGAGAAAAGGAGAACTTTGGAACTGTTGCAGAAATGTGGAGGTTAGAGTGGAGGAGAAACTCTCTCCTGGAGAGTGAGTGATGCTTAAATGAAACACCTTTTAAAATCAGCAGAACAGGACTATAACCCAGAACAATACTTCACCAATCCCAGGACACCTGGGGAGTGGAGAGAACAAGATGATAGAAATATAAACCTCCCTTCTTTCAGCAGTAACTACAGACATAGTTTTCCCCTCCGGCTTTACAGTTTGCTGTTACGAATTAAAAACAACCCACTTTGATGAAGTGCTCTAATGAGAGCAAGAGAGATTCGTAAAGGCTATTTATCCATTTTAGATACTAGTGCTAACCCTCAATTACTGTCATTGAATGATAAATGTTTGTGGATTCCTGATCTTGGTATCAGAGTGAGAGAAAAGAGATTTCCTAAATGGCATGTATTTGAAACTATGTAGCACAAATACTCTTCAGAAATAAAATTATGTCTCTTCAAGGAAGAAAACAAAAAAAAATAGGAGACTGAAGAAAGGCAGGCTTCTTCCTAGATGGCTGTTGGCACGGGAAGGCAGCCTTCGCAGCCTGACCTCAGGGCTTCCATCCTACCCTTTGCCATCCTGGGCAGATGCAAGCTTTCTCACTGAGCCTTCACCTTGTCACCCTAGGATTTCGGGGACTACCAAGATGGCTACTACTCGGTACAGACGACTGAGGGGGAGCAGATTGCACAGCTCATTGCTGGCTACATTGACATCATCCTTAAGAAGGTGAACACTGCCTGTCCCTAGCCTTCTTATATTCCCTTACCTTCTCTCCAAGCCAGTCCTCTAGAAATGGGGTCCCAGGTTCTGGAAAATGGCTGACTATTGGAAAGAAGAGGCTGCCTTTTCCAGATATCCCTCTTCTTTAACTCTTGTTCCTTTTTCCTTCCTACAGAAAAAAAGCAAGGATCACTTTGGGCTGGAGGGAGATGAGGAGTCTACCATGCTGGAGGACTCAGTGTCCCCCAAAAAGTACGAAGGGAGCTGGGCTGATCCCATCCCTCAGAAGCAGGAAAGGCAGGCTTGACCCCAAGGACTGTTGGGGGTGGGGAATCCTGAGGATGGTTCTTTAATTCGTCACAGGCTGTGGTGGTACTTCAGAGGACTTGGGTGGCAGGGGATGAGAGGAAGTCCTCTGAGTGCTTCCCAGTATATCCCCTCTAGGTCAACAGTCCTTCAGCAGCAGTATAACCGAATGGGCAAAGTGGAGCATGGTTCCGTCGCCCTGCCTGCCATCATGCGCTCTGGAGCCTCTGGTCCTGAGAATTTCCAGGTGGGCAGCATGCCACCTGCCCAGCAGCAGATTACCAGTGGCCAGATGCACCGAGGACACATGCCTCCTTTGGTAAGAGTGTCGTGTCTGCTCTCCCACCCCCACCCTGCCACCAGGGTCCCAGGCCTTTCTCCCCCAACTCTCCTGGGCCCTCCAGGAGTCACACAGACTTTTCCTCTGTCCCTGTGCACGGTCCTTTACTTAGCTTCGATTCTCTTTTACCTTCCCCTTCCTCTAAGTGTTCCCTATTACTCCTCTTGGTGTCTTACAGACTTCGGCCCAGCAGGCACTCACTGGAACCATCAACTCCAGCATGCAGGCCGTGCAGGCGGCCCAGGCCACACTGGATGACTTCGACACTCTGCCCCCTCTGGGCCAGGATGCTGTGAGTATGGGCTGGAGGAGAGGCCAAGGCTCTGCAGCTGGGACTCCAAGGAACAGGGTTGGGTTAGCCAAACCAGAGCAGATCCTGAAGTTTGTTTTTCTTTCTCTCAGGCCTCTAAGGCCTGGCGTAAGAACAAGATGGATGAATCAAAGCATGAGATCCACTCCCAGGTAGATGCCATCACAGCCGGTACTGCATCTGTGGTGAACCTGACAGCAGGTAAGCTGGTTGCCAAGCTCTTTGGGGCAGGGGGCAGTCGGGGGGTGGGGGGACAGGGCCATGGGGGCAGTGTGTGCAATCATGAGTGTGACTGGGCTCTGGGTATGACTGTACCTTGACTCACAGAAGGGACTGTGTGTGTACGTCTCTCTCAGGATGTATGTGTGACTAACTGCCTATGACTGTCTTCCCCAGCCCATCAGCTAGCCTGCCGTGTGTCTCACCCACTTCTCTTGCCCCTCCTCCCCTCAGGGGACCCTGCAGAGACAGACTATACTGCAGTGGGCTGTGCGGTCACCACCATCTCCTCCAACCTGACGGAGATGTCCCGTGGCGTGAAGCTGCTGGCGGCCCTGCTGGAGGACGAAGGCAGCAGTGGCCGGCCTCTGCTGCAGGCGGCCAAGGGCCTTGCAGGCGCAGTGTCAGAACTGCTACGCAGTGCCCAGCCGGCCAGTGCTGAGGTCAGGGCCCGTGGGGTTGGCACAAGGCGGATTGAAGCCCAAGGAAAAGTGGGCACTCCAGATTGCAGGAAGTGTGGGGCCCATCAGCATGGAGGACCCATGGGCATGTGGGCAGGGGTTGGGCAGCTTCTGACTGGTGTTCACTCTCCACAGCCCCGTCAGAACCTGCTACAAGCAGCTGGGAACGTGGGCCAGGCCAGTGGGGAGCTATTGCAGCAAATCGGGGAAAGTGATACTGACCCCCATTTCCAGGTTAGTGACTTACCCAACCCCCAGAACCCCAACCTCTAGGAGGTAACTTCTGATCCAAATCCACCTCCTAGTCCTATTACTATGAATTGACCCCTCAGAGCCAGTCTGAACCTCTGTTCCCAGAGTATAACACTGAGAACCTCAAATCCCTTTTTAGGGGGTGAGAATTCAGAACCCCTGAATCCAAACTTACCCTCCTAGCTCCTCCTTGGCCTGTACTGATTATATTTTCAGCTGCCTGTTGTCTTTTTCCTGTGTCTTCCTTGTATAGTCCTTAGCCCAGCTTGAAGACATATTGAGCCCCCTCCACTCCTTTAAACCATACCACCCTGATGACACTGCCCCTCCAGCTCCCTCTGCCCCACCCCATGCCACTTCTCTCTGCTGACTTGTCATCCTGGATTTCCCATGCAGATATGTGCACCCCGAGGGGCTGGGGTTCGATCTCGCCCCGATAACCCCACGGTAACAGCCTCTGGCCTGGGCCTTCCCAGCTTTGTCCTCTCTGAGCCGCATACACTCGCTTTTGCACCTCTCTCCCAGCCTCCAGGGAGAGCAGAACACGATGGCAGATGGGGAGGCATGGCACAGGCAGGGCCTAGGAAGGTGGGGTCAGGAGGATAGAATAGGGGCTTGATTGCAAGCCTCCAGAGTGATGGCTTCCAACCAAGATTGAGAAGAAATGGAGAAGCAGCTGGTGAGGGGGACCCCAAGAGGTGCCGCCTCTCTCCAGCCCATTGTAATGGCACCGCCCCACCTCCCCATTGCCAGTCGAGTGTATCCGACTCAGCACTTCTCCCTCTGGTGCAGGCTCTGTTTCTCTCGGTGGGGGTTGTTCCTCGGTGGGGGTTCTGTCCTACTGGGTGCTCAAGGCAGAGGCTTGGGATAGGTTCTGGGTCGCTCTTGCATACACTGTGCTGTGATTGGAGTCAGGGGGAGTAATGAAACAGCTTATGCCTCTGAGAAGGGTCCATGGATCCCCAGGCCAACCTCAGGCCATGCTGACCACTCTTCCCTTACAGGACATGCTAATGCAGCTCGCCAAGGCAGTGGCCAGCGCTGCAGCCGCCTTGGTCCTTAAGGCCAAGAGTGTGGCCCAACGAACAGAGGACTCGGGGCTTCAGACCCAGGTTATTGCTGCAGCAACACAGTGTGCCCTGTCCACCTCCCAGCTGGTGGCCTGTACCAAGGTGAGCCCCAAAGGTTACACTAGCCCATGCTGAGACACACACATAAGAGCCTCTAATTTTACCTCTTTGGCTCCCAAGGCCTCATTACCCATCCCAGTAACTATTGTGAACACCACAAACAACCCACCTTACGACTCCTTTACAATGCCCACGTCTCTGACACTCAGTTTCCCTACAGGTGGTGGCCCCTACAATCAGCTCACCTGTCTGCCAGGAGCAGCTGGTGGAGGCCGGACGACTGGTGGCCAAAGCCGTGGAGGGTTGTGTGTCTGCCTCCCAGGCAGCCACAGAGGATGGGCAGCTGTTGCGGGGAGTAGGAGCAGCAGCCACCGCTGTCACCCAGGCCCTGAACGAGCTGCTGCAGCACGTGAGGGCCCATGCCACAGGGGCTGGGCCTGCTGGCCGTTATGACCAGGCCACTGACACCATCCTCACTGTCACCGAGAACATCTTCAGCTCTATGGGTGATGCTGGTAAGGACACCACCCCAGGTAGACAAAGAACCCTGTGAGGTTTCCCAAGCTCCCTTGGATATTCCCTTGCAGAGGTGCCACCTCCCACTAAGGACTCGGCACAGTAGACGAGGTGTTTACTCTCTCTGAAACCTTGGCTTCACATATATAAAGCAGGAACATGATCCCTGCTCTGCCTTCCTGGGTGCATTTCAAGAATATGCCAAAGTATACGCAAAAATAGGTGGAAAATGACATTATTAAGAGCTAGCCTTCCCCACTCCTCTCAACCCCTCACTCCCACAACCCTTCATAAAGAGTCTCATCCTTTCAGGACTGTTTGCTGAAAAATACCCATTGGAGACTGTCTTCCCTCCCACCAAAGCCCATTGGGAAATCTGTTCCTCTCCTAAATCCTAAACCCAGAAAACAGTAACTCTAGGGAAATCACTTTGAGAACTCTTGCATCTCTTTAAGGTCCCCAAAAAGCCCTATGTACCTTATCCATGCCTTTCCCCCTCCCCCCCAGTGTCTCTGGCTTCCTACCTGATGTGCTCTGTCCTCTCAGGTGAGATGGTGCGACAGGCTCGCATCCTAGCCCAAGCCACCTCTGACCTGGTCAATGCCATCAAGGCTGATGCTGAGGGGGAGAGTGATCTGGAGAATTCACGCAAGCTGTTAAGTGCCGCCAAGATCCTGGCTGATGCCACAGCCAAGATGGTGGAGGCTGCCAAGGTATGGAGCCTGATGTGCAGATCCCCAGATTGAGCCCCAAAAGGAAGGAGAAAGGTCCAGATAGTCAACGTTCTTAGACAAGAGAGACCCAGAAAAAGCAGAAGATGCAAGAGAACAAATACAGGAACAGTCAGAAAGTAAATGCACCCCTGCGCACAGCTGGCTGGACGCCTCGGCTGCCAGCCAGTGTGACCCAGCATACCGTTTTCCTTCCTTTCAGTCAAAGGCCTGCTGTTACTTCTTTCTCTGCTTTGCTCCCACTACCTGCCTGCTTCCTGGTCTATGCTGTGAATGCATGTGGGCATTCAGTCCCAAGGTGCTCTGCTGCTAGTGGTAGAGAGAAGGCCAAGGTAGCAGGACACAAGGGTGCAAAAGACCATCAGGAAGAAGCCAAAAGATTCCTAGGCCCACTGGGCTCTTGGTTTATAGGAGAAATCCAGTTTCCTGCTTTGGTATTCCTGGGATCCCTGCTCTAAACTGCATCCTCCTCCCAGGGAGCCCTGCTCACCCCCATTTGCTAGTGGTATTTTGTGAGCAATGGAAGAAGAAATATGCCCCCACCAAAGAGGAGAAAAGCAGTTCACCCACAGAAGGGATTTCAGCATCCCAAAGGGAATCCAGGGCCTCCCTGAGGCTTCCCATTTGCCTGCCTGAGGCAGCTCATCTCAACTGAGATTACCTTTCAGTGGTATAGTTAGAAGTGACTGTAGGAAAATAAGTCTTGAGTCTGGAGGGGTCAGCAGAGTGGTGCTGGGTGGTGCCTATCTACCTCTGCACTTCTCTCAGGGAGCAGCAGCCCACCCTGACAGTGAGGAGCAGCAGCAGCGGCTGCGGGAGGCCGCGGAGGGTCTGCGCATGGCGACCAATGCGGCTGCACAGAATGCCATCAAGAAAAAGCTGGTGCAGCGCCTGGAGGTGAGGGTGCAGATAAGCCAGGAACAAGCAAGAGCGAGGGTGCAGTGGGAGGAATGAAACTGGGAGGGACATGGAAAGAAGTTCAGTTAAGATTTCCTCGTGGGATTGCAGAGGCAAGGTAGGCCAGGGACTGGGTAGGGGAATGCCTGGGGCTTGTCATGACTACTCTGTCCTCACAGCATGCAGCCAAGCAGGCTGCAGCCTCTGCTACGCAGACCATCGCTGCAGCCCAACATGCAGCCTCCGCCCCCAAGGCCTCAGCTGGCCCCCAGCCCCTGCTGGTGCAGAGCTGTAAGGTGAGACTCTAGGAAGCATGTGGGGTCAGGAAAAGGTGCAGGAGGAGGGAGACCTACCTAGTCTGTGGGAGGTGGCTCTCACGACATTTTCACCTACAGGCTGTGGCAGAACAGATTCCACTGCTGGTGCAGGGTGTCCGAGGGAGCCAAGCGCAGCCTGACAGTCCCAGTGCTCAGCTAGCCCTCATTGCTGCGAGCCAGAGCTTCCTACAGGCAAGGCACCTTCTCCCCCACTCTCAGACAAGGCCCTTCCCTCCCTTGTAACTCACCTAAATCTCCCACAATTTAAGTTTCTGTCAGCAGCCTCTTGCCCAGTACTGAGCCACAGTGTTCGCCAACATCACGCCCTGACCATCATCAGTGTCTGTGCCAAGGCTAGAAGGAAGATGGTGCACTTCATCTGCCGTCTGTTCCCCAACAGCCAGGTGGGAAGATGGTGGCAGCTGCGAAGGCCTCAGTGCCAACAATTCAGGACCAGGCTTCAGCCATGCAACTCAGTCAATGTGCTAAAAACCTGGGCACCGCATTGGCCGAACTCCGTACTGCTGCCCAGAAGGTATGGGAGCTGGCTCTCGTTGTAGAAGGTGAGGGTGGAGTTGAGATGATGGGGAATCTGTGGAATAACTTAAAACAGGACCATGTAACCTAAGGCATCAGAGGACACAGCAGGCCCTCCTATACCCAAACCCCCTTATTGTTGCAGGCTCAGGAAGCTTGTGGGCCTTTGGAGATGGATTCTGCACTGAGTGTGGTACAGAATCTAGAGAGAGACCTGCAGGAAGTGAAGGCAGCAGCTCGAGAGGGCAAGCTTAAACCCTTACCTGGGGAGACAGTAAGTATTTGTAAAACCTCATTCTTACTCAAACCCTGAAGTCTCCCTTCCCACCTGTGCCCAGAGCTGCCCAAACCTTCATTTAAACTGCCAGCTGTTCACAAGTAGCTTCTCAAGTTCCCTCTTCCCCATTCCTCGTGCACCTGAGCCCAAGCCTCCCCCTCACCCCTAGATGGAGAAATGCGCCCAGGACCTGGGCAACAGCACCAAAGCAGTGAGCTCCGCCATTGCCCAGCTGCTGGGAGAGGTGGCCCAGGGCAATGAGAATTATGCAGGTGTGTGGGAAGAGCTGGGAATGGGCCATATGGGGAGGAGTGGGGGACTAGGAGCTGGATGAGGGATGGAGCTGACAGGAAACCACTGGGATAGGGCCTGGCAGTGAAGGTGCCTTTTCCCTTCCTCTCCTGTTTCCCCAGGTATTGCAGCCCGGGATGTGGCAGGTGGGCTGCGGTCACTAGCCCAGGCTGCCAGGGGTGTGGCTGCCCTGACATCAGATCCTGCGGTGCAGGCCATTGTGCTCGACACGGCCAGTGATGTTCTGGACAAGGCCAGCAGCCTCATCGAGGAGGCGAAAAAGGCAGCTGGCCATCCAGGGGACCCTGAGAGCCAGCAGCGGCTTGCCCAGGTCAGGTACTGGGAAGGGGCTGCCTCATCCCGAGACCCACCCTGACTGGGCAGTGTCTCATCCACACCAACAGACATCTCAGGTCTGCTCTGAAGGGCTCCTTTCGGATCCCACCCTTTCTCTCTCAGTCTTAATAGGAGTGTTTCAGGTAGACTAAGGCAGGGGCCTGGGTAAAGGCCAAGTCTGGGGAAGTTTGATCACTGTCACTTGATAGCCTAACTTCAGCCTCTTCAGTGACAGTGCCCCCCCCTTCCTCTTTCACTTTCAGAGGCTCTAGAGTTGTCTCCATGTCCCGAGTGTGGAGGAGGGGATCTCCCACATTGCTTCATTGTGGCAACCTTCATCTCCTTTCCCACCCCAGGTGGCTAAAGCAGTGACCCAGACACTGAACCGCTGTGTCAGCTGCCTGCCTGGCCAGCGAGATGTGGATAATGCCCTGCGAGCAGTGGGAGATGCCAGCAAACGGCTTCTGAGTGACTCGGTAGGCAGATGGGGGTGTGGGGTACATAGGAGCCCAAGAACTCCGAGCTGCTCCTTCCACCTTGAGACCTCTCCTCGACCCTGACTGCCCAGATCTGTCCCCTTTGGTCACTCCCAGGCTCCATGCCCACCTCCCAGCGCTCCTTTACAAAACTTCCCCTCATGTGCTTCCCCCGTCCTGCATCTGACTTTCTCTCCGACCCTGCAGCTTCCCCCCAGCACTGGGACATTTCAAGAAGCTCAGAGCCGGTTGAATGAAGCTGCTGCTGGACTGAATCAGGCCGCCACAGAACTGGTGCAGGCCTCTCGGGGAACCCCTCAAGACCTGGCTCGAGCCTCGGGTCGATTCGGACAGGACTTCAGCACCTTTCTGGAAGCTGGCGTGGAGATGGCAGGACAGGCTCCGGTATAAAGAGGCACAGGGTCTGGTTCAAGGGTTACGTAGGAGTCACCCCTGTGGCCACAGAGTCCTGACCTGTTCCTGGCTGCCTCCCCTCAAGTCTCTCGCAGTACTTGAATGTCTGGAACAGAAGATCCCCTTTAGAGAAAGATAACAAAGTACTAGACAATGTGTTGACCTTCTTACTTTAAACAGAGCCAGGAGGACCGGGCCCAGGTTGTATCCAACTTGAAGGGCATCTCTATGTCTTCAAGCAAACTCCTTCTGGCAGCCAAGGCCCTGTCCACAGACCCTGCTGCCCCCAACCTCAAGAGTCAGCTGGCTGCAGCTGCCCGGTAAGTAAGAGCAGAGAAGCCAGCCCTAGAATGTTGAGACGGGGGAGGAGGCATTTCCTGAGAAGTCTCTGGCTTAGGAGTGGCTACAGACAAAATAGAAACAGCTAGAGCCTTCCTATGTATATAGGACCCTGGAGTGATGAGGTGGGCATCCATTCACTCACTTTCTATTCTCCCAGGGCAGTGACCGACAGCATCAACCAGCTCATCACCATGTGCACCCAGCAGGCACCAGGCCAGAAGGAGTGTGACAATGCCCTGCGGGAACTAGAGGTGGGCACTTGGCAGGCTAAATGGGGCTTAGGATGAGGAAGGTGTTCTGGGCCTGGGCGTAAGGGAGGTGTCTTAGATCCTCCTTCACTGTCCCCCTACATAGACAGTCCGGGAACTCCTAGAGAACCCAGTCCAGCCCATCAATGACATGTCCTACTTTGGCTGCCTGGACAGTGTGATGGAGAACTCAAAGGTAAGAGTAGCCAGTCACCAGGAGGGCGGAGGGCAGGAAGGTGGAACTAACCAGGTGCTGCTTTACCCCTCTGAGGACAGGATCTGACTTCTCTGATCCTCTCTGTTCCTCAGGTGCTGGGGGAGGCCATGACTGGCATCTCCCAAAATGCCAAGAACGGAAACCTGCTGGAGTTTGGGGAGGCTATCGCCACAGCCTCTAAGGCCCTCTGTGGCTTCACCGAGGCAGCTGCGCAGGTTATTCTCCTGAGGTGGTCCCTACCCCACCTCCTCCCAGTCTGATGGTTATGTAGATCAAGTTGTGTTACAAAGCCAACTCTATGAAAACTCGGTTTTTCATCCCCTCCTAAAGTGGAGATATTTGTCAGGAATCAGAACAACAGTTCTGATCACTGTCACCCCTGAATTCTGGTGCTTTGGGTCATCACGATCAGATGTCCAACCATTGGGCCTTTCCCAGCTCTGGCTTTCCTGGTGTGTGCTAATTAGCATATGCAAATAGTTTTTTACGGAATTACTACTTCGTTAAAATAGTACCAGTTACTAAATTTCCAGTTACTTGAGTCACCACTTAACTTTGCCTTTTCTATATTATGAAGTATAAACAACCTATTAGCTCTGAGAGCATTTTGCTTTAGTGTATAAATCCTTAAAACAAACTGGCTTGAGAATTCATCATCTCAGACTATTTCCCTGAAAGCCTACCATCCTGCTCCCTCAATCTCCCCTACTTTTGCCCTGTTCTGATGCCTGCTCTACTATATGGCTTGACTTGACATTCTGGAAAAGCATAAAGAAGAAAAAACAAAGCCACCATGTGTTGACTGAAGTAAGAGTCAGACGTTATGCTCTTTCCTAATATAAAAAAAAATTTTAGCAACCATTATGCCCATCCCTTCCCACTTTCCAAATGAGCTTAGAGGTTCTTGTCAATGTGAATTAGCCTAACAACCTCCATAGTTTTAAAACTATGATTTAAAAGAGGCTTGTGTGTGCGTGTGTGCACATGCACGTGTATCTTTTAAATGTTTTTTTATTGCTACTTACAGTGAGCAATACTTTTTACCTTAAGACTCAGCATACACATACACAGATAGAGGTTGATGAAACCCTTACTCTGTGGTTTTCCTTGTTTTACTTTTTTAATCTTCTGAAATGTTTGAACACATTTAACAAAACAGAGGTTTTTTCTTTTTTTTAGTGTGACTATAGTTTAATATACCTCCACTCACATAGGATGCTCACCTGAAACTTAACCCCTATTACCCTTTTTCCCCACTGTCACTGTCAAGACCCACCTGAGGAATATTCTTTATTCCTCACCCTCCCCACCTCCTCTCTCTCCAGGCTGCATATCTGGTGGGCGTCTCTGATCCCAACAGCCAAGCTGGACAGCAAGGGCTGGTGGAGCCCACACAGTTTGCCCGTGCAAATCAGGCAATTCAGATGGCCTGTCAGAGCTTGGGGGAACCTGGCTGTACCCAGGCCCAGGTAACTCAAGGAAACAGGTACCAGGGGCAAGTCTGGGAAAGGACACTGAGCCAGGATGGCCTGGCCCAGTGGGGAAGGGGAGAGGCAGGATGTGGGAAGGACAGGGCAGGGACCCATCTCTGACCCTCCACACACAGCTTCTCTTTGGGTAACTGTCTGCTCCTGCCACATTTCTCACCCTTTGATTTTCTGTTAAGTTCACAACTTTTCTATAGATACTTAAGCTTATTCTCCAGTGCCCCCCATTATGATTTCTCCAGTCGTGGGTCTGTCTTTCATCTCCCACTTCCCACCCTGTTCATCTCTGGCTTATCTCTTTTGGCCGAATACTGACTTTTCAGGTGACTATTTCCTAATTAGACCTCAAAGGTATCATCCTCCATCCCCCAGTCTACAGGGCTCCTTCTCCCTGGGTGTGTACACTTCCATCCTGTCCTCATCATGGCTCTGCCATGTGTCCGTCCCCTCAGGTGCTCTCTGCAGCCACCATTGTGGCCAAACACACCTCTGCCCTGTGTAACAGCTGCCGCCTGGCTTCTGCTCGGACCGCCAATCCTACTGCCAAACGCCAGTTTGTACAGTCAGCCAAGGAAGTGGCCAACAGCACAGCCAACCTTGTCAAGACCATAAAGGTTCCAGTGTTTGAACCCCAACCTCTTTGACCTGTCCAATCTTCTCTCCCCAGCCTCATCAGTCCCTGAGGCCTCCTGCCAAATCAAATCTGCCAGAGTCCTTTACTTAACATAATGGCCAACACCAGCCTCTCCCCATGCCCTCTCAGCCCAGGAGGGGGACTGGAGCTTTACCTCCTTTGCCTACAGACCATCCTGATGGCCTCTGTGTTACTCCCACTTGCAGGCGCTAGATGGGGCCTTCACGGAGGAGAACCGTGCCCAGTGCCGAGCCGCAACGGCCCCTCTGCTAGAGGCTGTGGACAATCTAAGTGCCTTTGCATCCAACCCTGAGTTCTCCAGTGTTCCTGCCCAGATAAGCCCTGAGGTGAGGCAAAGTGAACGGACACCTGATGGGCCAGCTGCCTCATCTTCTCAGGATTCTTGAGACTCACCTCTCTGCCTCCCCTCTCCCAGGGCCGGGCTACCATGGAGCCCATTGTCATCTCTGCCAAGACAATGTTGGAGAGCGCTGGAGGACTAATCCAGACCGCACGGGCCCTGGCTGTCAATCCCCGGGACCCCCCACGCTGGTCAGTGCTGGCTGGCCACTCACGGACTGTCTCGGATTCCATCAAGAAGCTTATTACAAGCATGAGGTATTGAGGGGGTGGAGAACCAGTATGACTGGGGGACACCCACTGGAGCAGAATGGAGGACTGGGCTCTAAGGCACAATTAAATGGAATAGTGTTGGAGGACGGATGCTGTCCAAGATTTGGGGGATGTGAGGAAAGATGTGCTGGCCTTGTTTTAAAGCGACGTTCTTGTGTTGGAGCCTGTGATGTGTCTGCAGGGATAAGGCTCCTGGGCAGCTGGAGTGTGAGGCAGCCATTGCAGCTCTGAACAGCTGTCTGCGGGACCTAGACCAGGCCTCCCTTGCTGCAGTCAGCCAGCAACTTGCTCCCCGTGAGGGAATCTCTCAAGAGGTAAGGGGGAAGAAGGTTATGTGGAAGTTTGTGTTTGAGAAAAGAGATGGCAAACTGAGGAAGATGGAGGATCTGGGAGGGATCTTCACAGAATCGGGGGTATGGAACATGCCAAGGGGGCTTGTTAGGTCCATGTGGAAGCTTAGAGTGGGGTCCTGTGTAGGCAAAAGTGCTATTCCAGTTCACAGTCAGGGCTAAAATGCACTTCCTCCCCAGGCTTTGCATACTCAGATGCTCACCGCAGTGCAAGAGATCTCTCATCTCATTGAGCCACTGGCCAGTGCTGCCCGAGCTGAAGCCTCCCAACTGGGACATAAGGTCACTGGAGAAACAAGTGGGGAGGGTGGGGTCCCAGGGTAGGGTGCACAAGAGCACCTGGCCCATCTGACCCCCATTCCAACCCCCTGCCTTAGGTATCCCAGATGGCCCAGTACTTTGAGCCACTCACCCTGGCTGCAGTGGGTGCTGCCTCTAAGACCCTGAGCCACCCTCAGCAGATGGCGCTCCTGGACCAGACGAAAACCTTGGCAGAGTCAGCCCTGCAATTGCTATACACAGCCAAGGAGGCTGGTGGTAACCCCAAGGCATGAGGGCACAGCTGAGGGGCTGCTACTCATAAGAGGGTTGGAGAAGCCAGAATGATAGGACCTCCTCCACTCACTCATTCTTGCCCCACAGCAAGCAGCTCACACCCAGGAAGCCCTGGAGGAGGCCATGCAAATGATGACAGAGGCTGTAGAGGACCTAACAACAACCCTCAATGAGGCAGCCAGTGCTGCTGGGGTCGTTGGTGGCATGGTGGACTCCATCACCCAGGCCATCAACCAGGTCAGAGTTGGGGGGTGCCTGTGGACAGACGCCACCCTGGACTGGGGTCCCTGAGCACAGTGTCAGACCTTGACGCTCTTTCCATGCTCCCATCTTCTCCCCTCAGTTAGATGAAGGGCCAATGGGTGAGCCAGAAGGTTCTTTTGTGGATTACCAGACAACTATGGTGCGGACAGCCAAGGCCATTGCTGTCACTGTTCAGGAGATGGTGAGTTTGGGAAAGTGTAACAGGACTGCCCTTGGAGTGCTGAGTTTGGATATAACTTTACTTCTTCCATTGTCACCAGGTAACCAAGTCAAACACCAGCCCTGAGGAGCTGGGCCCTCTCGCTAACCAGCTGACCAGTGAGTATGGCCGTCTGGCCTTGCAGGCCAAGCCTGCAGCTGTGGCTGCTGAGAATGAAGAGGTAAGCTCAGAGGCAGCTGTGGTCTCCCCTGCCCCTCGCAGATAGTCCGTGCTCTGTCTCTAGTCCCCACTGTGTCAGCCTCTGGGCTGCTCCACCCGACAGTCTCTCATGGGAAGGGAAACACCCTCAGGGCCACTCCATTGAAGAGTGCTCAGGGTTCTGTGGAGACGGGATCAAAGCCTCCAGTCACAGGGCTGAAGGAGACAGCCCAGGATTTCCCATCTGTCACTGTCGGCTCTGCCACCCGTCCTCCGCCGGGCCTGTGGCTGCTTGTCTGCTATCCTGCAAGTCTGTATTCCCTTCTTACTTTCTCCTGGTCACAGACCCATGAAGTTCGCCTTCCCTAAGCTCCTGGTTTTCCAAGAAAGCAAATACTGGATCTTGGGCATATTAATCCCAAACCCCTGTACTGCTACATACAGGCCAAGTGGTACTCCGTGGCCTTCTGGTTCCCATGCCCCAGCATAGAGTGCTGCCCGCCTCCCTCACTATGCTGAACAGAATCATCACCAGTTGATGCCTACGTGCTACTATTTTCCATGTGTAGGAGGTGACCTTGACCTCCTGCCTGAAGAAGAGAACAGAAAAGTCTACCCACTGGGCATTTTTCTCACAACCCCTCTAGTCTGTGGTACATGTTTTTTTAGGTCCTTAATGACTCCTCCAAGCATAGTGGCGGAACCCTGAGTGCCTCTTGTGAAACCCATCTCCCTCTTCCACTTGCTCACAGATAGGTGCCCACATCAAGCACCGGGTACAGGAGCTGGGCCATGGCTGTGCTGCTCTGGTCACCAAAGCAGGTGCCCTGCAGTGCAGCCCCAGCGATGCCTACACCAAGAAGGAGCTCCTTGAGTGTGCCCGGAGAGTATCTGAGAAGGTGACTGTGCTTATCCCTGCGGACTGGGGCACTGGCCTCCCCCAGCCCTGCAGCCTTTCCCCACCTCCTCCTACCTTCCCAGCCCTGTCCTCTGTCCCTCCTCCCAGGCAGTGGGGGCCTCTCCTTTTCACGAGGCACCTACCACAGTCACCAGGTGACCCTCCTCCCCCAGGTCTCCCACGTGCTGGCTGCACTGCAGGCAGGGAATCGTGGCACGCAGGCCTGCATCACAGCAGCCAGTGCCGTGTCTGGCATCATTGCTGACCTTGACACCACCATCATGTTCGCTACTGCCGGCACGCTCAATCGCGAGGGTGCTGACACTTTCGCTGACCACCGGTGAGGAGGGAATGGGCCTCACAGAGGTAGGGTGGGCTGGGACCAAAAAAGCAGTCTGGAGGAGTTGGGGGAAGCCTGTGGGGAGCTAACCAGACTGGGCACCCCCAGGGAGGGCATTCTGAAAACTGCAAAGGTGCTGGTGGAGGACACCAAGGTCCTGGTGCAGAATGCAGCTGGGAGCCAGGAGAAGCTGGCCCATGCTGCCCAGTCCTCTGTGGCAACCATCACCCGCCTCGCTGATGTGGTCAAGCTGGGGGCAGCCAGCCTGGGAGCCGAAGACCCTGAGACCCAGGTATCCACCTGGCACCCCTAGTTCTGGCCAGAACTGGTTCCCCCTTTTCCTCCCACAGATCAGAGCCTCTGCTCTCCCACACAGGTGGTGCTGATCAATGCAGTGAAAGATGTGGCCAAGGCCTTGGGAGACCTCATCAGTGCAACAAAGGCTGCAGCTGGCAAAGTTGGGGATGACCCTGCTGTGTGGCAGCTCAAGAACTCTGCCAAGGTTGGAGGAAATGAGAACAACATCAGGAGAGGGAGCAGACCACTGCCTTTCCTCCTGTCCCTTAAAGTGATCCCCTCCCTAACTCCTCTGATGTTCCCAGGTGATGGTGACCAATGTGACATCATTACTCAAGACTGTGAAAGCTGTGGAAGACGAGGCCACCAAAGGCACACGGGCCCTGGAGGCAACCACAGAACACATACGGCAGGAACTGGCGGTAAGCATGAGTTGGCATCGGGGACTTGGTCACAGAGCTCATGAGAGGTGGTGAACCTGTACCTCAGATAGATTCACAGAAATGGCACAGTCACACCCATTCTTGCTCATTGCCAGACTTCTCAGGTGAGCTACACTGGTGTCCCTCCCTTCCTCCCTGGTTTACTCCTTAGCACTTGGCAACTACTTTCTGTCACCCTCTCCTGCGGTCATCAGTGGCCTTTCAGTCACCACAGTCAGTGGCCGCTTCTTGGCTTTCATCTTTTTCAAACATTTCCAAGTCATTTGACCCTTCCGAACAAGACTCTCTTTGAAATTCTTTCTTCCTTTGGCCTTCCTGACCCTGGCTTTTCTCTCACTTCTCAACATCTTTTCTGTAGTTCTCACTGAATCACCTTCAACCTCGTAAATGTAAGGGTCTTCCCAGAGTGGTACAAATTGCCTTTCCTCTGTTCTTCTCTTCAGCAAGTTGAAATACTTTTGTTACTGGTCTCTAACAAGTTGACTTCCAGTTCTGAGTCTAGTTATTTTCCACTGCCTGTCTGGCATTGCCACCGAGGTGCAGTGCCTCCCACCAGCTGTTCTTCCTGATAAGCTCCTTCCCATTCATGATGGAAACCACATCCTGGCTGTGGCTAGGTCCTTCCAACTGCCCTCCTCATCCTCTCCCTTCGCCCCTCACTGTGACTCAGCTGTGCTAGCTTTCTGCCTGATCTCCCTGCCATAATCTGTCACCTCCTCTTTCGAATTCCTAAATTCACCTTTCTGATACTCTGTTTTCACCTCTCCTTAGAGATGTCCAAACTGAAACTCTTTAACTTTCTGTCTCCCAAACCTGATTATTCCCGTATCTTTCCCATCTCAGGAAATGGCGTCTTTTAGTGACTTAGTTTCTAAAGCCAGAAACTCAGGTTTAACATCTTTCTCTCATTCCCCACATCTAAGCCCGTCAGCAAGCCTTGTTAGTGGTCCGGCCAGCTAGATCTCATGTTCTTTGCCACCATGACCTCATCCAAACCATCATCAGTCCTTAGCTGTATATATGCAACAGCCTCTAAGTGATCTCCCTGCTTCTTCCACATTCACTCCCTCCAATCCACTCTCTCTACACAGTAGCCAGAATAATCTTTAAAAATATAAATTAGACTATGCCACTTCACGGCTTAAAACCTTTTTGTGACTGCCCTGGCATCTGTGGTAAAACCTCCAGTCCTCACCGTCACCTTCCAGGCCCCGTGGCCTCTGCCAGCTTCCCTTCTCATCTTAGCCTGCTTTTTCTCTCTGCCCCATCCCACCCCACACCATCAGTCCTTGCCTGCTGCTGGCCCTTGCACTTATTTTGCTCCAGCTTTTTTAACCTTTGGCTCCCTCCAATCCTTCAGGCTTCGGTCGTCTCCCCAGAGAAGCTTTCCCTGACCACCTGTCTGAAAAAGGACCTTGTTTTTATTTCTCATCACAGCACGCTCTTTATTTCCTTCACAGCCCAGATCACAGTCTAATTTTTCTACTTGTTTACTTATTTGTCTGTACCCAAACTAGAATGTAAGCTCATGAGAACAAGGATTTTGTCTACCTTATTGCTCTGCATCCCTAGCACCTCCCACAGAATCTACCACCTAGCTGATGTTTCATAACTTTGGATGAGCACATACATCAAAATATGTTTATAACTTTTACCTATTCTGTAAAATTCTAAGTTTCTTGGTCTGATATTCAAAGCCCCAACAGTCTTTTCTTCACCATATCTATATTCTAGAATATTTCTTGATACTCTCCCACTTGACATTCTGGTTATTCATGCTCTACCATTTACCTAAAATGCCCTCCTATTAGCTGTATTTCTTAGGACCCACCTCTGCCACTCACCCCTCAAGGCTTCTCTATAGTTTAGGAATGAAAACCCAGCTCAAAGGTACTTCCTTAATTTCAAGTGTACTCTCCCTACCACTTCAGTCAGAAATGATAACCAGCTGCCTTTTATGAGCTGTGAATGTGGGAACTTCCCCCAAGGACTTGACCACAATAAGCACTCACTGAATGCTTGTTGGTGAACACGTGGGTGAATGAGCCAAATCCTATGAGAGCTACATTGGCTTACAATCTCACCCACTGTAAAACTTTTCTTCTTCTTCTACCCCAACAGGTCTTCTGTTCTCCAGAGCCACCTGCCAAGACCTCTACCCCAGAAGATTTCATTCGAATGACCAAGGGCATCACCATGGCAACAGCCAAGGCTGTCGCTGCTGGAAACTCCTGTCGCCAGGAGGACGTCATCGCCACAGCTAATCTGAGTCGCCGTGCTATTGCAGATATGCTTCGGGCTTGCAAGGTAGAAATCCCAGTTATGAGGCAGAGGTTTGAGGCAGTGAGGCAGCTTTAGGGCAAAACAGGGTAGGGGAGAAAGTGCAGGGGCTTGGGGGGCCTGAGCTCTTTGGGATCCGAACACTAACAGTACTCTGTGGGATAGGAAGCAGCCTACCACCCAGAGGTGGCCCCTGATGTGCGGCTCCGAGCGCTGCACTATGGCCGCGAATGTGCCAATGGCTACCTGGAACTGCTGGACCATGTGCTACTGGTAAGGCCGGAGTTGTCTGCTGCTCACACCGGCATCCCTAGATACATGGTCCTCTTCCCGCATGCCTCAAAGCCAGCTCACAAATATTTCGTTCAGGTCTCCCAGCCCACCATCTATTTCCCAAATGTATTCTTGTTTCCAAGCCTCCCTTCCACTGGGGCCCCGCCATTCTCAGCATCTTTGGTTCTTCTACTCACCTCTTCTCTTCATCTTTTTATCTCCTCTCTTCCCACCTGACTCCCTCTTCTCTACCTTCATCATGTCTTTATTCTCCTTCCACCATTCTCCATGCTCCATGTCAGCCGGTGAGTGACGTACAGCCCACTGTCTTCACATGTGTGCCACATGAGGCCTGAGTGCACTTGGAGGGTGGTGCAGTGTTGAGTGTTGAGGGTGGTGGGGTAGAGTGGGCTCGGGAGGGGACCCGGGGGCGTGTTCTGCCCTGTTTCTTGGGCCAGGGAAGATAAGGTCTGATGCTCGCTGCTCCATGCCCCCCTTTTCCCCAGACCCTTCAGAAGCCAAGTCCAGAATTGAAGCAGCAACTGACGGGACACTCAAAGCGTGTGGCTGGTTCAGTCACTGAGCTCATCCAGGCCGCTGAGGCCATGAAGGGTGAGGTGGCAGGGAAGGAAGGGAAACCTTTGTAAGGGGAGAGCTCCATCCGCTTCCTGGGTGGACTGTGCTGAGCTAGCCCCTGTCCATCGTTCCCCCAGGGCAGCGGCCTGGTAGTCCTAACCATGTTGCCCATGCTCCTGATCTCACCTCCTCAGTGCTCTGCCTTAGCCCTTTCCTTCCCACCTCATCCCACCAGGAACAGAATGGGTGGACCCAGAGGACCCCACCGTCATTGCTGAGAATGAGCTCCTGGGAGCTGCAGCTGCCATTGAGGCCGCAGCCAAAAAGCTGGAGCAGCTGAAGCCCCGGGCTAAACCCAAGGTCAGTCCTGCTTCCTCCCTCTTTACCCTCCTAATGGTAGCAGGTCCCCGCCTTCAGCCCCCTTTCTGGGCACCTCTCTCTGCAACCTTGGTCTCTTCATTGCAGGAGGCAGACGAGTCCCTCAACTTTGAGGAGCAGATACTGGAAGCTGCCAAGTCCATTGCAGCAGCCACCAGTGCCCTGGTAAAGGCTGCATCTGCTGCCCAGAGGGAACTGGTGGCCCAAGGGAAGGTAAGTACTTAGATGCCCAGAGGTACAGGGACAGCACAGCTTTGCTGTCCATGCCCACACTGCACATGGAGGCTGTGGGTAGGAAGAAGACAGGTCTGAGCAGGCCCTCTGCCCTCCTCCACAGGTGGGCGCCATTCCAGCCAATGCACTGGATGATGGGCAGTGGTCCCAGGGCCTTATCTCGGCTGTGAGTATACAACACTTACTAGGTCCCTCTGAGCCGAAAAAGTGGGAAAAGGCTGTAGAGGGGAAGGACTATGGCAAAAGGCGTATTTTAATCGAACCTCCCTCCACTTCAGGCCCGGATGGTGGCTGCAGCCACCAACAACCTGTGTGAGGCGGCCAACGCAGCCGTACAAGGCCATGCCAGCCAGGAGAAGCTCATCTCATCAGCCAAGCAGGTAGCGGCTTCCACAGCCCAGCTCCTTGTGGCCTGCAAGGTCAAGGCTGACCAGGACTCTGAGGCAATGAAGCGGCTTCAGGTGAGGAACCCTGACCCATCCCATCGTACTTTGGGCTGCACTGCTTTAAACTGTCACCCTGTGTGAGAGAGTTGAGCATTATCTCACGCGGGACCCCACCTGAGTTCCCAACTTCCTGCTATACCTTCCTTCCCTCTGCCCAGGCTGCGGGCAATGCAGTGAAGCGAGCCTCAGATAACCTGGTGAAAGCTGCACAGAAGGCTGCCGCCTTTGAAGACCAAGAGAACGAAACGGTGGTGGTAAAGGAGAAGATGGTTGGGGGCATTGCCCAGGTGAGCTCTGGCGCTCTGAGGGACACACCAGTAGGGCAGTCAGGTAGCCTGTGCCAGCCCCACCTACCCTAAATGCCAGTGCACAGAAGCACCAGGCTGAGGCCCGATCTCCCCTCCTCAGATCATCGCCGCACAGGAAGAGATGCTTCGGAAGGAGCGGGAGCTGGAAGAGGCCCGAAAGAAGCTGGCCCAGATCCGGCAGCAGCAGTACAAGTTCCTGCCTTCAGAGCTCCGAGACGAGCCCTAGGGCAATGCTTCTGGCACAGACCCAGCGGGGACTGAGCCTCTACCAAAGCCCCACCCAACCCCTGACTCCCCTAAGTGAAGTGCCTGCCAAACGGGCCTGGCCTGCCCAGTCCCGCCCGCACATCTGCCTCTCCCTGACTCCAAGTGCCTTCATGCCCTAGGGCCCCCAAGTGCCTGCCCCTCCCTAGAGTATAACGCTCCAAGAGTATTATTAACGCTACTGTACCTCAGTTTGAACCTGCCAGGGCCCCAGCCCACTCCACTCTGCCAGCAGCTTCCAGCCAGTCCCACAGCCTCAGCTCTACAACGTTTTTGATACTATCTACCCCCAACCCCCACCTGTCTGGTGGGGGAGCGGGCAGGGAGCCATGGGTTGTAAGCCCCAACCAGGTCAAGCTCCAATAAAGGTGATTCTGCCTCCAGCCTCTGCCTGGCTTCTTAAGGAGATGGGAGACTCCCCCGGGGCAGCGCTGAGAGAAGGGGACAGAGTTGTCAGCAGCTTCACCTGGCTGAGAACTGGCAAAGGGAGCTGACTACTAGTCTACCCCGAGGCCCCTGTGTCCTCCCTAGGCCCCACTGCAGATCCCTAAAACTGGAATGCTGTCATACTCCTGATGTTCCCGCTCACAGCCAGCACCTACGCCTCCCCAAGTGTCATTTTTCTGTTGCTGGGACAGCAGCGACCACTGCTCTTTGTGGCTACCAGGGATAACCTGTTCTTAACTGCTCAGAGGAAGTGAACAAATCTAGTCCCTGGCCAAACTCAAATCTTCAAAAACAGTTTTGCTAAAAGTAATAAACTTCTACAAGTTCCTGAACCTAAGAGAACTATGGCCACTGATTTGGTTGAGGAAGCTGAACCCAAAATTCCAGTGGGAGGCTGCCTTGGGTAGATTCTACTGGTGACTGGGTGGGAGCACCTTGTCACTGCTCCTGCCTGAAACAGCTCTGGCACTGAAAAAGCTTGACCCCGTTTGAGACTGTAGTTAGTTAGGGGGGCAGAGTGCCCCTAGTGGCCAGGCAGATGCCCTGCTAATCTGGTTGTGCAGTGAGTGGGATGGGTGCTGTGTTCCCACTTCCTTCCACGTTCACCCACACTTCATGTGCTCAGGTCTGCCAGTGTTCATGCATGATTCTTTAACCCTGTGGCCCAGTATGTTATTTCCTTGTTTCACCCTCCAAGCAGAACATACTACCACCCATTCGCTGCTACTCTGGGCACCTTTCACCCCCTTGAAGTCATGAAATCTACTTTCCACCCCACAGAGTAAGTTTAAAGTAGACAGAATTGCTTCATCCTCCCCAGGGCAGCCCATTAGGGAAGGTGTCAACTTCCTACCATCACTCCTGTTACCTGTGATTAATTCATTCAATATTTGCTAAGCCATGCCTATAAGCACTGGAAAACAAATGTATTACCACCTCTGACACAATGAACTGGCAACTTCAGTACATAACCGCTATGTCCCCCAGCCCAGATTCAATGTCCTAGCACCATGAGTCAAGGAAGACCTTAGAAATCAAATCCCTTCTATAACCTCCCCAACAGGTAGTGGTCCACACTGAATTCCTCCAGCTATGAACCCAGGACAGCAGCTTACTCCTGCTACCACTTCCTTGCCATGTCCTCAGAACAGAGACCAATCACATGCCTCTCAGTAGTGCTGCCCTGGGAAGCCTTTTAGGGAGAGGCTGGAATACCCATTAGACCAGTAGTTCTTAAAACTGGTCCTTAGACTGCTAAGGGTTCTCAAGACCCTTTCAGGGGATCATAAGGTCAAGATTATTTTATTATAATACTAATGAAATCATAGCCTTTTAATTAAAAAGCCAAAAGTCACTTCCTTCTGATTACTCTCCTCATTGTTAAAGTTCATTACCTCTTTCTGTGCTGTCCCTTCTAAAATGTCAGAAGTTGCTTTGCAGGACTTTGGAGCCTGCTTCACTCAGAGCAGACCAATCCAAGCTCACCGAGCCCATTGACACTCACCTAAACTTGCACAGAAATAGTTCCAGATGACCTAAAGTTACCTCTTCTTCATAACCATATTAAAGTATCTGCCTGTAGGCCAGGCTTAGCCACCATTTTTGAACACACAATGTATGTAACATGTTAACATGCTAAGCAGGAGCAGAATAGTCCTTCCCAACTCTATTCATTTCACCAGTCCCTGCTAAATATGCATAAGCCTCCTGTATAATTGTGTACCCCATTTGAGGTTGGGGAGACAGATTTTAGCCTGCCTCTTGTCACCTTGTTCAGCCACATGACAATAAAACTTTGTTTCTGCAAAAGTGGCTCCTTGATAATTGGTTTTCCAATGCGCATGGGCTAACAGGCCCAACTTAGTTCAGACAGTCTTTTTCCACGTCAGTATCTGCACTGATAGTGCAAAAGCATTGGTGGGTAAAACTGCCTTAGTGCAAGTCAAGTCAGTGACCCAAACTGTACTGAGTCATATTCTTCACCATCATGCACTAGCAACTTAAGAAAAACATGCTAGCTTCACTTAAGAATATCCTTGATGAAGTGGCAACAAAAAATTTCTAATTTTATTAAATCTTAATCTTTGAGGACGTCTTTTCAGTATTCTATGTGATGAACAGAGAGTACTTCTGCACACCAAAGTATGATGGTGTCTCAAGGAAAGTACTTAGACAATTCTTTCAGTTGTGAGCTGAACTGAACTAGCTGCTCTTTTCATGGAACACTGCGTATACCTGAACGAACAACTGACAGACAAACATGGTTATCAGACTTGGGCATCTGGTGGACGTTTTCTCAGAAAAGGAATAATGTGAGTCTATTACTTCAGGGAAAATCCTGACAGAACTTGTGATGCTCATGAAAAAATTCAAGCTTTCAATTTTTGAAAGCCTGTATCTGGAATTTTGGAAAGCTTGAATCTGCCACCATGAGCTTTACAGCCTCACAAAACTTAAAACTTAGACTTTTCTGTTGAAACCAATCATGATATTAAGGAATGTGATTTTTTAAATAAAGCATAATGAAATGTGTCACCATTTGGAAGACCTGCAAAGCTCAGTGAACTAATATTTTGCAGATGACCAGTGCATGATGTTACAAAATTATCCTTGAGTAAAAGATCCAACCAAAGTGCAACACAGGCCAATGGATTTTAATGTAACATAGTATGAGAAAGTTATTAATATGGTTTCAGTTTCCACACTGCAACTAGCCCTTAAACTATCATTTGGTCATTTCAATAGATGCTGAAGAAGCATTTGACAAAATTGAGCATCCATTCATGATAAAAACTCAACAAAATGGGTATAAAGAGAACATATCTCAACATAATAAAGGCTGTATATATGACAAACCCACAGCTAACATCAACTAAGTGGTGAAAAGCTGAAAGTTTTTCCTCTAAGATGAGGAACAAAGCAAGGGTCCCCACTGTCACCACTTCTGTTTAACATAATACTGGAAGTCCTAGCCACAGAAATCAGACAAGAAAAAGAAATAAAAGGCATCCAAATTGGAAGAAGTAAAATTGTTACTATTTACAGATGACATGATGCTATATATATAGAAAATCCCAAATACTCCACCAAAAAGTATTAGAATTAATAAGTGAATTCAGTAAAGTCACAGGATACAAAATCAGTATACAGAAATATGTTGTGTTTCTACATACAAATAATGAACAGAAAGAGAAATTAAGAAATCAATCTAACTTAGAATTACATCAAAAGGAATAAAGTACCTAGGAATAAATTTAAACAAAAGGGGAAAAGATCTGTATACTGAAGACTATAAGACATTGATGAAAGAAAATGAAGAAGACACAAATAAATGGAAAGCTATTCTATGCTCTTGGATAGGAAGAATTAATATCGTTAAAATGGCCATCCTGCCCAGTCATTTGCATACATATTCAATGCAATCCCTATCAAAATATTAATGGAATATTTCATGAAACTAGAGCAAATAATCCTAAAATTTGTATGGAACCACAAAAGACCCCACATAACCAAGGCAATCTTGAGAAAGAAAAACAAGGCTGGGGGTATCACACTCTATTTCAAACTATACAGCAAACTACAGTAATCAAAACAGTATGGTACTGGCAGAGGAATAGATCACATAGACCAATGGAACAGAATAGACAGCCCAGAAATAAACCCACACCTGTATGGTCTATTAATGTATGACAAAAAGAAGCAAGAATATACAATGGGGAAAAGACCATCTCTTCAATAAATGGGTGTTAGGAAACCTGGACTGCTATAAAAGAATGAACCTGGACCACTGTCTTACACCATACACAAAAATAAACTCAAAATGGATTGAATACCTAAGTATAAAAGCCGAATCCAGCCAATCTGAGGAGGCTCAAGATGCTGATGTGTGTAGGGTGGTGGAAATCTCCTCCCAAAACCATATATATTTTTGAAAATACAACAAATACAACTGTGCCTAACAGAAAGACCAGAAGATACAGTACAACAGCCAGAATACATCTACAACTGCGAGAACTCAGCATCTCACGAAGGGGGTAAGATACGAAGCCATGACCCAGTGGGACCTGAGCACTCCCCCCACCCCAGCTCACAGGCAGGAGGAAAGGAGTCAGAATGGGGAGGGAGTGGAAGCACACGACTGCTAAATAACCAGCCGTAGTAATCTGCCCTGGGAGCACAGACACACATTGCATGGTGTACTGGATATTAGAGGAACAGAAAAGTAAAATCCTAGACAGAGACTGTGAGTGGGTCCCCACAGCCGGCTCCCCTGGGACAAAAGAAAAGCAGGTGCTTTTTGAAAGTCTCAAAGTTACAGAGGCTTAAGGGTGATAAGCAGCCTGCCATTCATTCCCCCCGGCCGGCGCTGCCCCACCACAGCAGTGGAGCAACTGGAGAGCGGCCCCACCCACAGCAGCTGCCCAGAGTCTCCTCCCAGGGTGCAGCAACCCAGGCCAGACCCAAAGGCTGCCACCCGCGCTGCCCTGCACAGATAGAGGAAGCCGGGGCAAGGCGCGAAGGGACACCGTTCTCACAGAGACCACATCCAGTGCACCTGCCACTCCCCTCAGGGCTCTGGGCTACCCCGAGGGCTGCCCCACCCACAGCAGCTCAGGGAATTATCCGGAGGCTGCTCCTGGTGTGTACATAACCAACACAGGCAGCACAGAAGGGCAAGGCAACCAGCAAGCAGGAAGGGACTTGGTTCTCCCAGCTGAAACATGCGCGACCTGCCTACGTCCACCTCTATCGCCATGAAAAGGCAGAAGAATCTGGTCCAGTCAAGAATCATCACCCAGACAACCCCAGAGAGAGGGCCTGGGGAGATAGATATAACCAATCTTCCAGAAAAAGAATTCAAAATAAAGGTCATAACCATCCTGATGGACCTGCAGAGAAATATGCAAGAGGTAAGGGATGAAGTCAGGAGGGAGATTACAGAAATGAAACAATCAATAGAAGGTCTTAAGAGCAGACTCGATGAGGTGCAAGACACTGTTAATGGAATAGAAATCAGGAATACAGAGAAGCTAAGGCAGAGAGAGATAAAAGGATCTCCATGAAGGAAAGAATATTAAGAGAACTGTGTGACCAATCGAAATGGAACAATATGTGCATTATAGGGGTACCAGAAAAAAAAGAGAGAAAGGCATAGAAAGTGTCTTTGAAGAAATAATTGGTGAAAATTTCCCCAAACTGGGGGAGGAAATACTCTCTCAGACCATGGAAGCCCACAGATCTCCCAACACAAGCGACCCAAGGAGGACAACACCAAGACACATAATAATTAAAATGGCAAAGATCAAAGACAAGGACAGAGTACTAAAGGAAGCCACAGAGAGAAAAAAGATCACTTACAAAGAAAAACCCATCAGGCTATCATCAGACTTCTCAACAGAAACCTTACAGGCCAGAAGAGAATGGCATGATATATTTAATGTAATGAAACAGAAGGGCCTTGAACCAAGAATAGTGTATCCAGCACAATTATCATTTAAATATGAAGGAGGAATTAAATAATTCCCAGACAAGCAAAAGTTGAGGGAATTTGCCTCCCACAAACCACCTCTACAGGATATTTTTAAGGGACTGCTTTAGATGGAAGCACTCCTAAGGCTAACTAAATATCACCAGAGAAAACAAAATCACAGCAAAGAAAGCAGACCAACCAAATACTAACTAAAGGCAAAAAATAAAATCAACTATTTACAAAAGCAGTCAAAGGAAACACAAAAGAGTACAGAATAAAACACCTAACATACAAAGAATGGAAGAGGAAGAATAAGAAGGGAGAGAAATAAAGAATCATCATGCTGTGTTTATAATAGCTTAATAAGAGACTTAAATTAGACAGTTAGATACTAAAGAAGCTACCCTGGAACCTTTAGTAATCATGAATCCAAAGCCTGCAATGGCAATAAGTACATATCTTTCGATAACCACCCTAAATGTAAATGGACTGAATGCACCAATCAAAAGACACAGAGTAATACAATGGATAAAAAAGCAAGACCCATCTATATGCTCCTTACAAGACACTCACCTCAAACCCAAAGACATGCACAGATTAAAAGTGAAGGGATGGACAAAAGACAAACAACGACAAATGTTGGCAAAGATGTGGAGAAAGGGGAACCTCCCTACACTCCCGGTTGCAATGTAAACTAGTTCAACCATTGTGGAAAGCAGTATGGAGGTTCCTCAAAAAACTCAAAATAGAAATACCATTTGACCCAGGAATTCCACTCCTAGGAATTTACCCTAAGAAAGCAGGAACCCACTTTGAAAAAAACATATGCACCCCTATGTTTATCGCAGCACTATTTACAATAGCCAAGAAATGGAAGCAACCTAAGTGTCCATCAGTAGATGAATGGATAAAGAAGGTGTGGTACATATACACAATGGAATATTATTCAGCCATAAGAAGAAAACAAATCCTACCATTTGCAACAACATGGATGGGGCTAGAAGATATTATGCTCAGTGAAATAAGCCAGGCGGAAAAAGACAAGTACCAAATGATTTCACTCATATGTGGAGTATAACAACAAGAAAAAACTGAAGGAACAAAACAGCAGCAGAATCACAGATCCCAAGAATGGAAAAACAGTTACCAAAGGGAAAGGGACTGGGGAGGATGGGTAGGAAGGGAGGGATAAGGGGGAAAACAGGGTATTACAATTAGCACACATAATGTAGTGGGGAGGGGGACAAGGGAAAGGCAGTATATACAGAGAAGACAAGTAATGATTCTCGGGCATCTTACTACGCTGATGAACAGTGACTGTAATGGGGTATGTGGGGGGGACTTGATAATAGGGGGAGTCTAGTAACCATAATGTTGTTCAAGTAATTGTAATGCATTCATTCTAGGAGACTTCAACACACCACTCACTACAAAGGACAGATCCACCAGACACAAAATATGTAAGGACACAGAGGCACTGAACAACACACTAGAACAGATGGACCTAACAGACATCTACAGAACTCTACAACCAAAAGCAGCAGGGTACACATTCTTCTTAAGTACACATGGAACATTCTCCAGAATAGACCACATACTAGGCCACAAAAATAGCCTCAATAAATTAAAAAAGATTGAAATTCTACCAACCAACTTCTCAGACCACAAAGGTATAAAATGAGACATAAATTGTACAAAGAAAGCAAAACGGCTTACAAACACATGGAGGCTTAACAACATGCTCCTAAATAATCAATGGAGCAATGACCAAATTAAAACAGAGATCAAGCAATATATGGAGACAAATGACAACAACAGCACAAAGCCCCAACTTCTGTGGGACTCAGTGAAGGCAATTCTAAGAAGAAAGTATACAGCAATCCAGGCCTATTTAAAGAAGGAAGAACAATCCCAAATGAATAGTCTAAAGTCACAATTATTGAAAGTGGAAAAAGAAGAACAAATGAGGCCTAAAGGCACCAGAAGGAGGGACTTTATATAGATCAGAGAAGGAATAAATAAAATTGAGAAGAAAAAAACAATAGAAAAAATCAATGAAACCAAGAGCTGGTTCTTTGAGAAAATAAACAAAATAGATAAACCCCTAGCCAGACTTACTAAGAGAAAAAGAGAGTCTACACACATAAACAGAATCAGAAATGAGAAAGGAAAAATCATGAGAGACCCCACAAAATACAAAGAATTATTAGAGAATACTATGAAAATCTATATGCTAACAAGCTGGAAAACCTAGAAGAAATGGACAACTTCCTAGAAAAATACAACCTACCAAGACTGACCAAGGAAGAAACACAAAATCTAAACAGACCAATTACCAGCAACGAAATTGAATTGGTAATCAAAAAACTACCCAAGAACAAAACCCTCAGGCCAGATGGACACACTACTGAATTTTATCAGACATATAGGGAAAACATAATACCCATTCTCCTTAAAGTTTTCCAAAAAATAGAAGATGAGGGAATACCTCCAAACTCATAATATGAAGCCAGCATCACTCTAATACCAAAACCAGGCAAAGACCCCACCAAAAAAGAAAATTACAGACCAATATCCCAGATGAACATAGATGCAAAAATATTCAACAAAATATTAGCAAACCAAATTCAAAAATACATCACAAGGATCATACACCATGATCAAGTGGGATTCATCTCAGGGATGCAAGGATGGTACAACATTCGAAAGTCCATCAGCATCATCCACCACATCAACAAAAAGGATAAAACCACATGATCATCTCCCTAGATGCTGAAAAAGCATTTGACAAAATTCAACATCCAGTCATGATAAAAACTCTCAACAAAATGGGTATAGAGGGCAAGTACCTCAACATAATAAATGCCATATATGACAAACCCACAGCCAACATCATACTTAACAGTGAGAAGCTGAAAGCTTTTCCTCTAAGATCAGGAACAAGACAGGGATGCCCACTCTCCCCAATGTTATTCAACATAGTACTGGAGGTCCCAGCCATGGCAATCAGACAAAACAAAGAAATACAAGGCATCCAGATTGTAAAGAAGAAGTCAAACTGTCACTATTTGCAGATGACATGATATTGTACATAAAAAACCCTACAGAATCCACTCCAAAACTACTAGAACTAATATTGGATTTAAGCAAAGTTGCAGGATACAAAATTAATACACAGAAATCTGTGGCTTTCCTATACACTAACAATGAGCTAGCAGAAAGAAAAATCAGGAAAACAATTCCATTCACAATAGCATCAAAAAGAATAAAATACCTAGGAATAAACCTAACCAAGGAAGTGAAAGATCTATACCCTGAAAACTACAAGACACTCTTAAGAGAAATTAAAGAGGACACTAATAAATGGAAATTCATCCCATGCTCTTGGCTAGGAAGAATTAATATTGTCAAAATGGCCATCCTGCCTAAAGCAATCTACAGATTCAATGCAATCCCTATCAAAATACCAACAGCATTCTTCAATGAACAGGAACATAGTTCTAAAATTCATATGGAACCACAAAAGACCCCAAATAACCAAAGCAATCCTGAGAAGGAAGAATAAAGCAGGGGGGATCTCGCTTCCCAACTTCAAGCTCTACTACAAAGCCACAGTAATGAAGACAATTTGGTACTGGCACAAGAACAAACCCACAGACCAGTGGAACAGAATAGAGTCCAGATAGTAATCCAAACATATATGGTCAATTAATATATGACAAAGTAGCCATGGATATACAATGGGGAATAACAGCCTCTTCAACAGCTGGTGTTGGCAAAACTGGGCAGCTACATGTAAGAGAATGAAACTGGATCACTGTCTAACCCCATACACAAAAGTAAATTTGAAATGGATCAAAGACCTGAATGTAAGTCATGAAACCATAAAGCTCTTAGAGAAAAACATAGGCAAAAATCTCTTGGCTATAAACATGAGCAACTTCTTCATGAACATATCTCTCCGGGCAAGGGAAACAAAAGCCAAAATGAACAAGTGGGACTATATCAAACTTAAAAGCTTCGGTACAGCAAAGGATACCATCAATAGAACAAAAAGGCATCCTACAGTATGGGAGAATATATTCATAAATGACATACCCGATAAAGGGTTGACATCCAAAATATATAAAGAGCTCACGCACCTCAACAAACAAAAAGCAAATAATCCAATTAAAAAATAGGCACAGGATCTGAACAGACACTTCTCCAAAGAAGAAATTCAGATGGCCAATGGACACATGAAAAGATGCTCCACATTGCTAATCATCAGAGAAATGCAAATCAAAACCACAGTGAGATATCACCTCACATCAGTAAGGATCACTATCATCCAAAAGACAAACAACAACAAATGTTGGAGAAGTTGTGGAGAATGGGGAATCCTCCTACACTGCTGGTGGGAATATAAATTAGTTCAACCATTGTGGAAAGCAGTATGGAGGTTCCTCAAAATACTCAAAATAGAAGTACCATTTGACCCAGAAATTCCACTCCTAGGAATTTACCCTAAGAAAGTAGGAGCCCAGTTTGAAAAAGACATATGTCAGCCATAAGAAGAAAACAAATCCTACCATTTGCAACAACATGGATGGAGCTAGAGTGTATTATGCTCAGTGAAATAAGCCAGGCAGAGAAAGACCAGTATCAAATGATTTCACTCATCTTTGGAGTATAAGAACAAAGAAAAAAACTGAAGGAGCAAAACAGCAGCAGACTCACAGAACCCAAGAATGGACTAACAGTTACCAAAGGGAAGGACTGGGGAGGATCAGTGGGAAGGGAGGGATAAGGAGGTGCAGAAGAAAGGGGGCATTATGATTAGCATGTATAATGGAGGTGGGGCTCAGGGAGGGCTGTACAACACAGAGAAGACAAGTAGTGATTCTACAGCATCTTACTACGCTGATGGACAATGACTCTGATGGGGCATGTGTGGGGGACTTGGTGATGGGGGGAGTCTAGTAAACATAATGTTCCTCATGTAATTGTAGATTAATGATAACAAAATAAAATTTTTTAAAAACTGAAGGAACAAAACAGCAGCAGACTCACAGAACCCAAGAATGGACTAACAGTTACTAAAGGGAAAGGGACTGGGGAGGATGGGTGGGAAGGGAGCGATAAGGGGGAAAAAAAAGGGAGTGTTACTATTAGCAGACATAATGTAGCGGGGGGCACGGGGAGGGCTGTACAACACAGAGAAGACAAGTAGTGATTCTATTCCATCTTAGTATGCTGATGGACAGTGACTGTAATGGGGTATGTGGGGGGAACATGATGATGGGGGGAGTCTGGTAAACATAATGTTCCTCATGTAATTGTAGATTAGTGATACCAAAATTAAAAAAAAAAAAACCAAGTCCACAATCTCCTAGAAGAAAACACACGCAGTGAACTCTTGAACATTAGCGTTAGTAATCTGTTTCTGGATGTCCCCAGAGGCAAGGGAATCAAAAGTAAAAACAAGTGTGACTACATCAAACTGAAACGCTTCTGCACAGCAAAGGAAACCATCAACAAACTGAAATACAACCTACTAAATGGGAGAATATATTTATAAATGATATATTTGATAAGGGGTTAATACCCAAATATGTAAAGAACTCATATAGCTCAACACCAAAAAAAACTACAAATAATCTAATTAAAATATGGGCAAAGGACCTGAATAGAGATTTTTCCGAAGAAGACATACAGATGGCCAAAAGACACATGAAAAGATTTTCAGCATCACTAATCATCAGGGAAATGCAAATCATTGTTGGGGAGGATGTGGAGAAGAGGAAGCCTTGTACATATCTGGTGGGATTGTTAACTGGTGCAGCCACTGTACAGGAAAGCAGATGGAGGTTTCTAAAAAATTAGAAATAGAAATACCATACAACCCAGCAATTCTAGGAATTTATATATACCACCACCCCAAAAAATCACTAATCCGAAAAGATACTCATTCTCCTGTGTTTATTGCTGCATTATGTACAATAGCCATAGTATGGAAGCAACCTAAATATCCATCAATAGATGAATGGGTAAAAAGATGTACACAGATACAATGGAGTATTTACTCAGCCATAAAAAAGAATGAAATCTTGCCATTTGTTACAACATGGATGGGCCTAGAAGGTATCATGCTAAGTGAAATAAGACAGAGAAAGAGGAGTACCACATGACTTCTGTGTGGAATCTAAAAAACAAAACACATGAACAAACAAAACAGAAGTAGACTTATAGATACAAAGAACAGCCTGGTGGCTGCCACAGGAGAGGAAGGTGGGGATGGGTGAAACATGAAGGGGGAAAAATTAATGAGAATGTTTGATACCTTGATCTTTGTGATTGTCAAAATTCACCAAGCTGTACACTAAGACTTGTGCATTTTAGCATATGAACCTCAATATAAAAAATAAAATCAAGAAATGAAACTACCATTTGTTAAGTGTTGGTGTAGTATCAAAGAATATGCACAATTACTTGAAAATACTATAAATACACTACTCTCTTCAAATTATGTGTCTGTTAGACTTTGTTCATATATACTACTTCAAACAAACCAATATATAGCAACAGATAGAAAGCACAAGTAGATTTTGAGAATTCAGCTGTCCTCTGTTAAACCAAATATTAGAGATTTTCAAAAATGTAAAATAACTGCCATCCTCTCACTAATTTGGGGAGGTGAATATAGTTGTCATTAAAAACATTTATGTTAACATGGTCAATGTGTCCATGACCTATAAAAATTGTATAAAACTATTTTTATAAAACTATAAAAATAGTTTTATTTTTGTTATTTTTAATGAATCAATATTCAAAATTATTCTCAGTTTCCATTTTAACATGGTATTGATAGATATAACCCACTTCAACAAAAGCTTTTTGAATCTTCAAATCCTGCTCTTAATTTTTAAGAGTGCATAAAAAATTCACCTGGCAAACGTTTTATCAAGAACCAACTTTATGCCTAATGCTACACTAGGCATTGGGGATTCAAAATTGAAAAAAAATCCCTCTTCTGGGGGACTCACAGACCAGTGGAGGAGACAAACAGGTATAAGAACAGTTGTAACAGGGACTATGAGAATGACAGGCGCCTGTACCAAGCGCATGCACCTCTTGGGTGGAGCGGGTGGAAGGGGAAGTGGCCAGGGAAAGTTTTCCCAGAAGAGCTGACGTTTGATCTGAGTCTTTTAAGCCACCAGCAATCAATCAGCTAAGGGAACAGCATTTTAGGGATAGGGTACAGAGTAATAAAAGGTGGAAGCTTTAAGAAAAGCTCGGCTATTTCCAGCTCCTGCAGTAGTTCAGTGTGAATGCAGCTTGAAGTACAAGTCTGGATACTGGGGGTGGGGGTTGAGAATGAAACATGAGGCAGAGAGATGACAGGAGCCAAAACAAAGGGCCTTATATACCATATGAAGAAATGTGGCTTTTTATCCTCAAAAGAGGTGGGGAATAAGGAGGGGTTTTTGGAGCATTTAGGAACTCACATCAACTTTTTTAAAAAGATCTTTGGTAACAATGTCAAGGAATGGTTGAATGAATGAATGAGTTAGAAAAGCAGGAGTAAGACCCCAACAGACCCAGGCAGGAGGAAATACAAGGAGCTGTCCAAGAACCCCAGAGACGTCAAGGGGAAACCTCGTTCGTAGGAAACAGAATTTACGGGATTAAGTGGAAGTGGATATGGGAAGTGAGGGACAGGAGAGCTCCGATAACCCCCAAAGGTCTTAGCACTGGCTACAGAGTGTACGGAGTGTCTTAACTTGAGTTTGGGGAAAACAGGGCGATGGGCTGGTGTGAACACTGCGAGGTCAAGTTTGTTCCCAGTGTAGCAAGCAGGCAGCTAAGCAAATCTAAATACATTTCCGCGCCCCGCCTCCTTCAGCGCCGGGTCCAGCAGTTCCCACGGTTCCACTCCCACCATCAAAATGCAGCCACCCACCCGTCTGCCGCTGGGGAGCGAGGCGAACCGCTTCCTCCAGGTTTCCTCCGCCCGCTCTCCCCTTCTCCCTCCTCCCAGCACGCTCTCCACTTCCTCTCCCCACAGCCCCCTCCAAGGAAAATTTTAAACAAACGGCCTCGCGCCCGGCGCCTGACACCCCACGACCCTAGGGCCCGGCCCCGGGAGGTCCTTCTCGCGGCCTCAGTTGGAGGAGGTATCGCACGCCCGCTCCCGACGCCCCGCGGCTCAGTAACTCATCCCCTCGCCCCTGCCTCCTCCGCCCCGACCGGCCCCGCCTCCCCACGGGAAAACATCCCAAAAAAGGGCAGAAAAGAAATTTCGGCGTAAAGCTGGTCCCCAAGGGAAGAGAGGCGAGTCCGGGGGGGGTAGGGTTGGAGAAGGGAGGGCGCGAGGGGCAACCAGGGAGAGGGGTGGGCGTGGGCGGGGAGGGGTGAGTGGAGGGGCGGCGGGCCAGTACGGCCTGGAGCAGGGCGAGGGGCGGACTGAAAAGGGCCGCTTCCCGGGTTGGGGTGGGGGCGGGAGCGGAGAGCCCGCGAAGGCCAGCGGGACTGTAGCGCGTGGAAAATATGCGGGGCACGTGGGGGGCGGGGCAGGCGGGACGCCGAGCTGAGTACCAGCCGCCCGGCGAGCGCAGAGGAGGGGCAGGGGCTGGAAGGGGAACGAGGGCAAGAGAGGTCAGGTCCGCCCTCGGGGGCCGCGCTCCGCACTGCTATGGGGCTCTGGGCTGCACTCCTACCTCAGTTTCCTCAAGTCCTCGGTGAGACTCTCCGCTATCACCACCACCTCGGTGACGCAAACCCAGAGTCTGGGACTCAGGGTAAACTGAGGCACTCAAGCCGCGGAAGAGCCCCGCCTCTCAAGAGACATTTAATCCAGGAGGATTTACAGGAACCTTCTAAATTAAGGGCAGCGGCTGCTACAGCTGAGGGGGGCACGCCGGCCCCTGCGCCAGCGCAGCTGCCGTGAGCTCACGCCCCGAAATAGCCCCAGGGGCCCCAGCTGCAGCTGTCAGTGGGCCGGGCTGTCACTCAGAGAAAGCGCCGAGCCCCCAGCCCGAATGCTCCCCACACCTCAGCAGGGCTAGGGTATTCCCAGCACCTTCCGAGCTACTTTCCCTTCCGACGGCGGGGGGCGGGTGGAGAGGGAAGGGGCGGGGCCCCGAGGGGGCGGTTCCGAGGGGTGGGTGCAGGGGGCGGCCGCGCCCCTCCCCGGCGGGGCTTGCTTCTGCCCCTACAAGGTTTGGGCCGCTGTGGGGGAGGGTCCCGGCCCCCAGCTCCGCCCGGTCCCACCCATCCTTTTAGGCGCCCGCGGGGCTGGGACGTCCCAGTCCAGCTTGGTGCTCCTCTCCCGCCGCCGGTGCGCCCAGTTCGCGCAGTCAGCCCAGTTAACTCGGACCGCACCTCCCGCCAGCCGGCCGGTCCCCCACCGCAGTCATGGATGCCATCAAGAAGAAGATGCAGATGTTAAAGCTGGACAAGGAGAATGCCATTGACCGCGCTGAACAGGCCGAGGCCGACAAAAAGCAAGCCGAGGACCGCTGCAAGCAGGTGGGGACCCTGGCCAGAGCAAACCCCCCGGAATGAAAGTGGGGTAGGCCCTGCCCTGTGTGCTCTAGCCTCTGGGCTCCATCCAAGGTGCCCTCCCGTTCCCTGTAGGGGCTGGGCCTTCATAGTAGTCAGAGCCACACTTAATCTAACCCACCAATGGCCTGGGGAACCCTAGTCCCCAATTTCTACTCCTGCCCTTGCAGAGCAGTGATGGGTCCAGTTCGTTGGGGCTGGAAGCTTTCTCTTTACCCCACCAGGTCCCAGTAACACTCCTGGCTGCACTGTACCTCCTCTGCTTTCCCTCTTCCTCCCTGATAGCTTTGAAATATTTCTTGGTACCCCTTCACACATACACCTGCCTCCTTCCTGGGCTGAACTAACCTGGGCCTCTCTCCCCCAGCTGGAGGAGGAGCAGCAGGCACTCCAGAAGAAGCTGAAAGGGACAGAAGATGAGGTGGAAAAGTATTCTGAGTCGGTGAAGGATGCCCAGGAGAAACTGGAGCAGGCTGAGAAGAAGGCCACGGATGTGAGTGTGGACCTGGGGATTGTGAGAGGGTTAGTGCACTGGGAGGGGTCCCAGACAGGTGATGAAGGGCAAAGGGTACCTAGGCAACCCTGGTACCAGAATAGAAATGGTTTCACTGTAGGAGCCCAGGCCAGGACAAGCTTGCACAAATAATCCAAGGCAGTGGGTAAATCAAACCACCCACCACTTCCCCAGACGACGTAGCCTTGTAATTCCATTTGGTTCCAACTCAGAATGTACAGTGATCAAGCCGTGAGTCATCGTGGGGGTGGGTGGCACAAGAATTTACCATCCACCTCAATTACTCCTCAAGCTACAAATGAAGAGGAGACTGCAACTATATTTGTGGGGTTTGGGGTGTGGGTGTACATGCTGTTGGACAGAGGACAGGAATCCAAAGATGGGCTTGGACTTGAGTTATACCCCTGGGGGACCATTAGACCTTCACCTCCGGCTTCAGTGGCCCTGATGTGCACAGGGACCAACTCAGGTTCTAACGGTACCTCATTTACCCTCATTAAGCTGTCACCCTCAAGACCATGCCAGGCCACAGGGCACAGGGACAGGGCCACAAATGCCAAGGCAGGCATTTTGGCATGTCCTGTTCACTCTGAGACCTCTCTGCCCACTCCACACCCTTAACCAGACTTCTCCTCTTCCTGCCATCCCCAACTGCCAACTTGAAGCTGGAGAATGGCCCATACGGCTTTGGACATAATACACCATTCTCGGTCTGTTTCCCCACTTGCCTTCCACCCAGGACTGTTTAAAGTCTAAGATAAGCTGTCATTGGAAGTATGGGAGGATTAGCATAAGCATGGTCTGAACATCTGAGGTCCAAGATGACATGACTGTTTTGACCGCTATCCATGTTCCCAACCCCCCACAAAGTTGGTTTTTCTGACCTCCAGACTTTGGTTTTGGTCCTCCACCAGCCCTGGCACTTGGGAGGGAACTGACCCGCAGCTGCTAGTAAAGACAACCCTGGGCATCTGATGTGTTCTATAAATAACCAAAGCCCAGTGCAACTGGAGGCAGGACTGGAAACCCAAGGAGCTGTGTGGGGGCTGGAGGGAAGGACAGGGACAGACTGGGGAAGCAGGGCAACACTGCCCAAACTTACTGTGTGACCTTGAATGTAGTATTTAACTTACACAATGCCTCAGTTTCTCCCTCTCTCTTGCTTCACATTTGTCCAGTGGGGACAGTAGTGCCTATCCTGTGGTTAGAGAGCAGTATCCATAATAGGGAAGAGCTTGAGAAGCAGAAAATGGTAAATGTCAGTCCTGCGATGAGGGCCCCAGGACTTCCTAGACTTCTGGGTCATTTGCCACCCCACAACCATGAAGACAGCTTTCTTTTACAGAGTCTCATCTCTCTAGACCCCACAATGTCCCCCAGCGTCATTCTTCCCAACCCCCAGTGCTGTCCCCAGAATCCTTCCACACTGAGTCGTCTGGCCCTGTGCCCATGATGGGCCCTTGTCATCTTAGGTTGCCTTTAACACCTGGAGGACAAGCTACAACTAAGTTGTGTATATGATGCTGCATTTCCCCTGCCCTACAGTACCACCCAGGACCTGTCTGCTACTTTCTCTGCCAGCAGTGCTGCCACCCACCTCTTTCCTCTCATTCACATCTTCCCCTTCACTGGTCCTTCCTCCTTCCCAATCTTAAATCTCAGGGTCTCTAGTCTGTGTGTCTCAGAGGGAGACAGGGACAACCAAACATTTATGGAGTGTGTGCTCTGCACGCAATGTGCTTAAAGGCTTTCTGCATTCCCAAAAGCTTGCAAAGCTTTAAAAAAAAAAAAAAAGGAAAGAAAGAAAAAGAAAAGATTAAAGGATATGCAAGGTCCAGCTCTGGAGATCTCAGTTCAGTGGATATAACTTGGAACTAGAGAATTTGTTTGGTTTTATAAGCCTCCCACCTGCTCCTGTTGATTAATTATTGGAAGCAGTGCATTATCTCGTTACAGCCTATGAAGGAGGAACTGCTATTTATAAACGAGGAAACTGAGGCTTAGAAAGACTAAGTAAGTGGCCCAAGGTCACACAAGCGTTTAGTGGTTGAATCATGGCTCAAAGACAGCAGTCTTAGAGCCAATGCTCTTAACACCAAATAGCACTGCTTCTCAGATTTTCCTTTATTGGAGCCCCTCTTGCTCTGCCTTCTCTTTTTTCTCAAAGTATCATTTTCCATGGACCTTCTCCAAAACCTCCATGCTTTTGCCTCTATATTGCAGGATCAGGGGCTGAGTTTATGTCTCACACTGCCCTTGCACTGCCCTCAGTTGCCTCCAGGCCTCGGCAGGAAGCCCCTGGTTACAACCATGGATGTCCCATATAGGTCTGGCTTACCTCCTGAGCCCTTCGCTGGGAGTCTCCCTGGCAGCCAGTGACATCGTGGAGCTTGACTCTGTGATTGGCTATTTTTAGCAGTGAGGTCTGGTTGACCTGATTCTTCCCCACCCCCTCACCTGGACCAAGCTCTGCTACAGAGGAGTCAGGGCAGCCTCTGACTGGGTCCCAGCACTTGGAGTGCTCTCAGGGGTACAGAGGGACCTGTGTGCAAGTAACTATCGGGAGACTAACTCTGAACAATGTCAGAAGAAGCCTTGTAGCAAGGAAGTGAAGCTTGTTAAGGAATGCATGTATTGTGCTGTAGCAGTCTGAGCAAAAGATGGTTGGTTAGGGGGAAAAGATTTTTTTTTAGGTTCAAAGTCTGGAAGCCAGGAAACCTAGATTCTTTCACAAGAATCTTACCAACCTCTGGAGCCTGTCTGATGCTCATCATGGCAGACAAAGCCCTTTCTGACCTATGACCTTTGACCCACAGGCTGAGGCAGATGTGGCCTCCCTGAACCGTCGTATTCAGCTCGTAGAAGAGGAGCTGGACCGGGCGCAGGAGCGTCTGGCTACAGCCCTGCAGAAGCTGGAGGAGGCTGAGAAGGCAGCTGATGAGAGTGAGAGGTGGGCAAGGGGATCCCTCAGGGGTGGGCCAAGGAGGGGGCTGGGGGCCTGTCTCTGCTGGTCCTGACTCCACTGCCACTCCTCTTCCTGCCCTCTCAGAGGCATGAAGGTCATCGAAAACCGAGCCATGAAGGATGAGGAAAAGATGGAGCTGCAGGAGATGCAGCTGAAGGAGGCCAAGCACATCGCTGAGGATTCAGACCGCAAATATGAAGAGGTGACAGCACTGTCCTACTTCCTTCTCCTTCCCAAACCACTGACGCTCGCTCCATCATTCACCATGGATCTGCTCCTGCTCTCTCCCCCAACCCCAGGTGGCTAGAAAGCTGGTGATCCTTGAAGGAGAGCTGGAGCGCTCAGAAGAGAGAGCTGAGGTGGCTGAGAGGTAAGGATACCCTGGAATGGCAAGTGAAACTTGGCCTGAGCCATGACTGCAGGGCACCCTAGGCAGTGGGGAAGCAGTTTCCCAGGCTTGGGCCAGGGACAGGCCCTTTCCTCTGACACCAACCTGCTGCCCTCAGCCGTGCCAGGCAGCTGGAGGAGGAACTTCGAACCATGGACCAGGCCCTCAAGTCCCTGGTGGCCTCAGAGGAGGAGGTAGTGACCTCTTGGGCAGTGGTGCCTTCTCTCAGCTCACCGTCTCCTCCATCTCAAGCTGCTCTCTCACCTGCTAGGGGTTGGGAAGGGCCTGGGGCTTCCGGACTCTGCCTGCTGTCACTCTCACAACTTCGCTCTTCTCTTCTCTCCACCCCTCCCTCGCTGTGCCACCTCCACCATCTCCCCGCACTGTGCCCTCACACCCCACCCTGCCACACACCCCCTGCAGTAAATGTGGGGACCTAGAGGAGGAGCTGAAAATTGTTACCAACAACTTGAAATCCCTGGAAGCCCAAGCGGACAAGGTAGAGGAGGGTAGAAGGGCAGTGAGGATGGGGTTCTGCAGCGGAGGGAGGCAGTGGGCCCAGGCAGGGAGGGGCTGGGTGTCCCATGGAGACAAGATCATGAGTAGCCTATGGGGCTCAGTGGAGAAATAAAAGAGTTATGGAGGCGAACTACTCATGGCATGTGTCTGTCCCTGAAAGTATTCCACCAAAGAAGATAAATATGAAGAGGAGATCAAATTGCTGGAGGAGAAGCTAAAGGAGGTGAGAGTCCTTCAGTCCCTACCTTCCCATCAATCCCTCCAATCCCTGCCAGAAACTGCCTGTGGAAGGGAATTTGGGGACGGGGGGAACAGGTTAACTTAAGTGGTAGTGTCTAGGAGGGCTTAATTTTTGTCATGTCCCCCATCTCACCTTTACTCCCAGGCTGAGACCAGAGCAGAGTTTGCCGAAAGGTCTGTGGCAAAGTTGGAGAAAACCATTGATGACCTGGAAGGTAAAAGGCATATAACCGCCCCCCAGCCTCCCATAAACCCCAAACCTTTTAAAGTTGGTCCACACTTCTAATGCCTGGCAGTGTCTTATCTTCCCTTCCTGTTATATTTGCCACTGATAGGTTAGGGTTGGACCACCTAGGATTCCACAGACGCCAGCTGGCTGTGCCTCCTGTTGTAACTACTACACTGCACCAACTGCAGTGCTTCTCAAACTTGAGAAGCCCCCCAGGAGTTTTTAAAACACAGATTCCTGGGTCCAACTCTGAAGTGCTTGCTTACTTTGGGCTGGAGAATTTCTGTGTCTGACAAGCTTCCTAGCAATGCTGTCCTCAGACCACACTTTGAGTAGCACTGATCTAGACAATTCTGTCTCTAAGTGCAACACAGTAGAGCTGTATCACAAGACTTCTTTATTACATAGAGAGCTGTTTGGTTTAGTACCTAAGTTTTCATGACGTTAATGGAAAATACTCTTTTAAGCTAGATAGGGTGAAAACACACATCCAGGTATTGCTTGTCTGTTTTTGCTAGTATTTTGCATTATCATTAGCAATGCTGTGCCTAAAACTGTCTTCCCTTTTTTATTCTATAATAATCCTTTCCTTTTTGTAGTTCCTACTCCTCTTACTTCCAGCCTTCTCAGGCAAGCCTCGATTTTATGTCCAACTTCAGGACTTCACTTTAGACCTTTCTGGCTCGAGCACCCTCCCCTTGAGGGAAGCACTCCTGCTTATCCAAAGCCCTGTGCCTCCAGGTCCCTCAGGGAAGTGTAGGAGGAAGTAGGGCTCCAGGGGGAAGAACCAGTGGGGAGCCCAGAGAAGGACAAAAGAGACAGGAGTACACAGAGGGGAGGAGGGAGCCCTGCCCAGCCTGTTCTCTGGCCTTTCTCACTCCATCTTTGTTCACCTGTCTCTGATTCTTATTCTCTTTCCATTACCCTCTCTCCTTCCTTTCCTCTTTCCCTCCATTCCCTCTCCCCATACTCCCACCTGGCTCCCCTTCCCTGGATCCCCAGATGAAGTCTACGCACAGAAGATGAAATACAAGGCCATCAGTGAGGAGCTGGACAACGCACTCAACGACATCACTTCCCTCTGAGCCCCGCACCAGTGTGGCCCCCTCAGCCCCTCCTCTCCTCTCTTTTCCATTCTCTCTGTGGGGGGGGGGGCAGGCAGGAGGAGCAGAAAGTGTCAGCATTGCATAGCCAGGCTGGGTGCTGCCTAGCAGAGTCCCCGTCACACCTGCCACCCACCCTGGTACTTGCTTCATCCTGTCCATCACTCCCCTTCTCTGCCCTCCAGCCTCTACCTCTCTGCTGCTTAATAAATTCAACCTGGTCTCCATGATGTTTTCCTCCCCTCCAGAGAACACTTCCATCACAGAGCACTGGTTTACTGCTGAGACCCTGACTCGTACAGATACCCCAATCTTGTGACCCCTGCACTGAGCTCACCCACAAAACACTCTGGCTCACAGTGAAACCCCCTCCACACGGCACTCCCGGTCTGTCTGCCTGACTCACTGCTGCATGTGATTATGTATGACCCCATCAATCCCCAGGAGCCCTCTGGTGCCTCTGACACAGCCTTCTGCAGATCTAGGCCTGTCACTAACTTCGGAGCACTCGAGTGGGGTTCCAGGAAATAAAGGAATGACTGGAAGGGAAATGAGGTGGTGAGGTGCAGGGGAGGGGCAAGAAGACTGAGAGGTCTAGGATGAAGTTTGGAAAAACACTGGATGCCAGCAAGGTGGGGTTTTCACTCCAGTTCTGTCTTCTGCCTCAAGTCAGTCTGTCTGTCTGGCCCACCCTTTCCTGGTCTTTGTCTTTCCTTCTGTTTCCAACTCTCTTAAACCTCTAAAGAAGGAAGGTAAATTAGTTTATGACTCAGGACTTCCTGTCCCACCCCCGTGACTCTGAAGCCTTGAGTGAGGCATCCATGCCTGTCCTGGTCAGTCCATCCATTTGCCCCAGCAGTGGGGCCCTCAGGTCCCTGAATGCTTGTGTCCTCCTGTGCCTCCAACCCACTCCATGTCTGTCTGTCATGTACCCCATCCAAGCCTCCCTTTGTGTCTCCCCTCCCCCTCCTCACGTGCTGCCTCCCCTCACAGAGACCTTGGCCAGTGCCAAGGAGGAGAACGTGGAGATTCACCAGACCCTCGACCAGACCCTGCTGGAGCTCAACAACCTGTGAGGGCTGGCCCTGCACACAGCCAGGCTACAGTTGCCCCCAACCCAATAAAACTAACATTACCTGCATTACAGGGCTCTTTAAGCCTTTTTTTGGTGTTGGTGATGATGGTGGTAGTTTTCCAAAGTGGAGACAGCTTAGAGGATGCCTGAGGGGAGTGGAGCTGCTGGAAGGACCCAAGTGAGCAAGGCCTGGGTTCAGGCTCTGCAGGACTTCATTTTCAGTGGGAGCCAAGGTGTGGGGGTGCTGGGCTTATTGGGGAGGGGTGTGAAAGGGCTGTGTGAAGCAGAGAGGCCCAGCAGGGTTGGGGGGACACCCTGGCCTTACTACCTACTGGGAAAGGGCTGCTGTTGGCAGTGCTGCCCCGTTCCAGCAGGCGGCTGGGCCAGACCACACAACCTGAAGACAAAGCACAAAGCTTTACAGATTTTAACTGGAGCAGGAAAAAACCTCAGTGTGATTTTAAGCCTAGTGGCTGAGCCTGCTCTATCCCGACACACACTGGTGTGGGCACATACACACAGCCATTCCAAAGATCTTAGTCATTTCTCATCCCTTCCTGATAATATCTGTCATAGGCAGAAAGAGGCCCACCCAACCAAAGATGTCCACACCCCAATCATGTGAAATGTTACCTAATATGAGAAATGGGACTTTTAATTAAGCTAAGGATTTTGAGATGGGGAGGTTATCCTAGGTTATCTGGACAGGCCCCATGTAATCACAAGGGTCCTTGTAAGAGGGAGGGAGGCAGGAAGGTCAGACAGTTGCAGGAGATGTGACGATAGAAGCAAGAGGCTGGAGTGTAAGGAAGGGGCCACAAGGTACGGAATGCTTGGCTTCCAGAAGCTAAAAAGGACAGGAAACATTCTTCTCTCAAAGTGTCCAGAAGGAACCGCTCCTTCCAACCCCAGACTTCAAAGCATAAGATTCATTTTGGACATCTGACCTCCAGAACTCAAGAGAATAAATCTGAATTACCATTAAGTTTGTAGTAATTTGTTACGGCAGCAAAGGGAAATGAACATATCAACCTTCCAATTTGGGGAACAAAGCTGCCTTTCACATATTTTATTAGAAACATTAAAAATATATATATCTGAAGGTTAAAAAGGAAGTAGTGTACTGGGTAGGACAGAACAAAGTCTCCGGTTCCCCCTCAGATTCCTCAGTGGCGTCTCTGCACATTCTCCAAGTTCCAGGCCTCTAGGCAACAGTCTCTGTTACCTCTGCTGGGTGGTAGCTGACATTCCCTTTGGTCCCACTTCTGAGTCTACACAACAGGAAAGCCTAATCAGGAAATTGGCCGGTGCCCTGAAATGAGCTCATTTGCATGCAATTTGCATGGAACTTCCAGACCCCATGGAGTGGATGCTGTCCCTGAGAGACAGGGTCAGTGGGTTACCTTTTCTGCCTTATCATTTGCACAAGGAAGGCAATGCTGGTGACAGCAAAGAGGAGGCCAAAAACCAGGGCCAGGATGTCACCTGGAGGGAGAGGAGAGGCTGCCTCAGGATGTGCAGGGGAGTCCGTAGGGTTCCCCCAGAGCCTGCTGCAGTGTTCCCCTCATCCCAGCCCCAGGTTCTCCAGCTGTGCCCAGTGTCTGCCTCAGAATCTAGAAGCCAGCCAAGGGATGGGGGTGGAAACACAAGAAGGGGTAAGATAGGCACCTTTGCTCCTCTGTGAAAACTTAGTACAAGAGGTCGGTTGGGAAGGAAGATGCTAGATTCATTCTAACCAATTCTTGCCCTAGGGAGAAAAGGGGATCCCCTGCTCTGATGCTGTGTCCTATTGGGGTTGGCGATCTCCTACATAAAATAACAGCCAAGGGGGTCCTGACTAGCTCCTGAGGCTAAACAGTGAGAGGGGTGTCCCACAGCATCAGGAGCCAGAAGAGGGGCACAAACTCACCAGCAGCAAAGCAGGAATTCAGGTGGACTGCAGAGAAAAAGGATATATTAGTGTGGGAAGGCTGTGACCACCAGTGACAGACACAAGCACAAATGAGGGCACATGAGAGGCTGAGGGACTTGTGGCTGGGGGACACTAGACAAAGCTGCACCTGGCTCTACAGTTCTAGGGCTGCGGTCCACTCCAGCTGGGAAGGAGGCCTCAATGATTCGGCCATTCAAAGGCTGTGTTGCTCGAAAGTTTAGCTGTAGCGGAGAGTGGTCAGGTCCCCACAGGGCGTCAGAGAGAGTGTGGAGCTGGGGAGGACAGTAGACAGCAGCGGTGGGCCCATGACAAGGAAACAAAAGGGTCACAGTCCTACTCACAGCCAGCACCTCAGCATCCTCTCTCCATAAGCCACTTATACCTCGCATGGCCCCTTCATCTCTTTATACATCTCCATCTCATCCTATACCCCTTTCCCTCATATCCCCTATAGCCCCACCATGCCCCAGCCCCACCTGCTTAGCACTCAGCCTCACTGTCTGGTTGAACACAGTCCAGATGACCCCCTGGGCACAAGGGGGTGTGGTCAGAGACCCCTCATATCGGAAGTAGCGGCTGAGGTCAGAAGGCAGCAGTGCAGACACGTCCAGTCCTGGGACCAAAGTCTCTGAGTCTGTGGAGAGGACCTGTGCTGGAGTCCCCCCTAGACTGCTCCCTAACCCTCGAAGCTTTGGGGTAAAGGGATAGTTTCACCTCCCAGAAGCCAAGCTGACTGAACTCCCTGAGACCACTTCTTCCCTAAGTGTATCCCTTCCCATTACTGAGCACAAGATATAACTCAGAAGAAAGGTAAAGAGTTTGGGGCCTCACAGAGTGAGAGACTTGCTCCTTAAAACTTCCCTCTGAATATTCACTCATACTCTGCATACTACTATAACATGCTGGGCCACAGATTTAAGCCCAAAGTGAATCTAAAGGGAAAATGAGCTGAATAATTTGAAAGTGAATATAAACACTTATAACTATAGAAACAAAAAACTCAAAAAAGTTCCCGCTAGTTTAGAAAACATAAAGTCTAGTATAGTAGTGAAGTTTAAAATGACCCAGAGTGACTGAGAAGGGAAAGATTTCCAACAAAAGTCCTTACAGATTTAAAATATCTGATGCTTATTAAGGAGAAACTGACAGTTCTCAGAAAATTTTAGCTCTCCAGACTCAACCCCTGACATTCCAAACACTTTTTTTGGTCTTATTTATTTTTTGTCTTAGCTTGGTTTTTGTTTATTTTGCCTTTGCTTGTTTACCACTGTTCAGCTTCATAGTTATCAAGAGCAGTCAGTTCACACATTATCTCTCTTCCTGTGGGAGGGAGCTCATCTCCATCCTCATCTGAGACCCCCCAAGGGAGATTCCTTATGAATTAGGAGATTGAGAGTAGAGCGTAGTGGCCAGACCGATAAACTGACCTTCTTCAGCAATTTCTTCCAAATGTGACAGCAACTGCTCATAGGCGCTGTTTTCTTCTGGACCCTCCTGGAGATGACAGTACAAGACATGTACCTAGTGCATGTACCTAGAGCCATGGCTGTAGGCCTGAAGGTGAGGTGGGGTTGCCATAGTCCTCCCCCATTCCTCAGCTGTGAGAGGGCTGGGGGAACACAAAACCCTAGGTATTACTACTCAAAGTTGATTTACTCTCACTTTGCAAACTAACCTAACAAGCCTGGTGGACTGGTTTTCAATGGCAAATTGGAGGAGCAGGAAGGTGCGCCACCTTATTTAATAGGCTACAAGGCCCTCAATGACCTGGGCCTTACTATCTTTTCTAGTCTCATTCATCACTGCCTCCAAACACACTCCATGGTCCCCCCATAGAAAGCCACCATAACCTTTCTACTCATGTCACTTCTACATTAACCTTAATGATTCACGTTTGACTTTTGGAGCAAGAACACACTATTTCTGAGGCACATCTCTGAACTTTGTGCTGTGAGGCTGGTGTTTAGTCGTCCGAGAGTGAGTAAGCCTAGCAGGTGTCTTAGCATCCTTCCATTTTACCAGCATCCTCTAATCATTGTGTATGTAGCCTTATCATTACAGGTCCAAAGAGATCATTAAATGTTTCTCTAGACCTCATCACTTTTCATAAAGGGGAAGTTATAAGTAATAGGGGTATTAGAGAGATCACTCTTCTTGATATCCAGTCTATTCCATCTGCCATTCCCTGAATGGGCTATATTCTTAGTCTTTGCACATAATGTTGGCTCAGCATAGAGTATCTCCACTTCTTTCCCACTAGGTAAGGCTGAAAGTTTCACCTTCTCTGTGAAGCCTTCCTTGTCCACCAATTTTCCTCTGTGTACTGTGTATATGTCTATCATGTCAGCTTCCCCCACTGGCTCTAGAATCCTTAAGAGACAAGGACCCACAATCTTTGTGAATCTTAATTATTTTTGTGGTGCAGTGCCTGGCTCACTGTGGGTACTGAATTAATGAACTAATGAGTGAATGAGGATGACAGCCAGGTGCCAGGGTGAGTGTGCTGGGATGGAGTCTTTGGGAACAAAATATACTGAGCCCGTGAAGAAGCAGGAAGTGGGGGATGTCCAGGGCTGGTACCTGAAGAAAGGCAGCCAACACTGCGAGGCCCCCTGGGCGCGCCAAGGCCTCGTCAACTTTGGCAAATGCAGTGCTGAGGTGAACCACGTGGATCTGGAGACAACGTGAGGATTGGAGTGGGCAAGGTTCCCGGCCCAGCGCCGCACTTGGTCCCTCCGCGGAAGGCTGCGCTCTCACCTCAGCAGGGAAACGGTGGCCGCCAACCGTGTGCTCCGAGCCCGGGCGACGCGCAGTCCCCCAGTGCAGATGCAACTGCAAGGCCCGGTACTCGCGCCCGGGACCCAGGGTCATCGCCAGCCCGGGAGGCAGAGTCAGCTGCACTGCGGGAGGACAGGGAGGCGGGCTGGCTCTGCCCCGTTCGGGAGCCGGCCTAACTCCCGAGCACCGCCCGGGCAGCTCCCCTGGCCTAGACCGCGTCCAGTCATCTTCCCCGAGGCTCCGTCCTGAACCACCCCCTCACCTGTGTGGCCATTGTTACGCAGGCGCAGTTCGGGGAGGAGCGGGAGTTCAAAGCCAAATAGTTCCAGGGACCGCAGGGCGGGGCAAAATGCGGTGAGCTCGGGGCGGATATCCACCGGAGACTGGAAGCGGCCTGCACAGGCTGGGGACACCTGGGACCAAGGCGGGTTGCCTGGAGTGGGAAAGTGCGGACAGGAAGTCTGGTGACAAGATCGGAAACTTTTAGGGAAGCAGAAAAAGTGGAGGTGGACTCTTAGGGGCGGGAAATAGAAATCAGGGATATGGACAGAGACAGGCAGCTGGCAGTATCCGGGACTGGGAGATGTGGACGCTGGTGTGTGGGTGTGTGTGTGACGCCCCGGACCAGAGTCTGTGGTGGTTGGAGGGGCAGATAAGCAAAGCTGGGTGACTGGATTGGGTCTGCAGGGAGTGGGTGTCTCACCTCCATAGCGCCAATGACTGTGATCATCCCCTGTAAAAAAAGATGAAGAGGCTGATCTATGAGCCCCGTCCCTTCCCAGTGGTCAGAAGGTGAATCCCCCTCACAAGCAGGGGTTCACAAACTCAGATGCCCTAAACGAGCATAGCAGGTAACCGAATACCTGAAGCAGGACAAATATAAAGCACAATAGGCTGCAGCCATATATAACACCACAGCTTGGTGGGCCACACAAAGATCCTACCAGCCCTGGACAGAACAGTTTGTAACCGCGGTCTTAGGGTCTGTAAAGTGGGTGGAGGGTTCAGTCTCCAGGCCTAAATCAGTAGACCACCTTCCTTTCTCCCTTTTCCTTTTCTGGTCTCCGACTCCTTTCCCAAAGTTCCTGGCTTGTGAGTCAAGATACCAAGTTGTGGGACCTGCTATTTACCTCTTCCTGGTCTGGGTTTCCTCATCTGGAGACTGAAGATGAGGTGACCCCTACAAGCCCTGCTCTTCCTCTGAACACCATCTTTCTTTTTGTCTTCCTTCATACTTTTCTCTCCACCTGTTTTCTCTCTTCCCACATTCCTCAGATTTTTCCTTTCCAACCTCCCCCTCTCTTCTTTCCCATCTCTTTCTGCTCACCTCTCTCCATCTGTGCCCCTTTTTTGTCTTCCCATCCATCCCCATTCTAGCTCTGAAATGGGGCAAGGGTCTAGTGACATGGGAGCCCCAGTGGGTGGGAAAGGCCACTGTCAGAATAGGCTCCCCTCCTTCCCTGAATAATCCCTGCCTAGACTGTAGTTTAGTAAGGTGAGGCACTAACCTCCCGGAGTCTAGATCTGGAGGGCTGATGGTCACTCACCTTTGCTGTCCCTGTGGGCATCATTTTGGGGGCCTTGAGTGTCCCTGGGAGTCTCAGCAGTAGGTAGGTCCTCTAACTTCAGAGAGTCCTCCTCTCCAGGTAGGTCCTCTTCACTGGGCAGGTCCTCATCACCCAGTCGGTCATCTTCCCCAGATGAATCTCCTGCCATCGGGGTGGCCCCCTGCCTCTGGGGACGGCCAGGCACCAGGAGCAGCAGTAACAGCAGCCATCGCACAGCAGGGCCTGGGACCGAGGCCGGGATCAATCCAGGGATCCAGGGGCTGGGGCACAGGGGAGCCATGTGGCTAGCTGTGGGGTGTCCCAGGACAGTGTGTACGGGCTGTACGTGCATTGGAAACAGGAGCTGGGTTGGGGAGGAGCAAGCCTGGAGGGGAGCAGGCTGACTCACAGAGGGCCCTTTTGTAGAAATGGAGTCAAAGTCCTGCAGGTCTCTCTGGCCCTGTGCCCCCTCCCTGATACCAAAGCCTGGGTAGGGGTGGAGGGATGGAGTGAGGGACAGGTGTGTGTGAAGGCAGAAGGTTATCAGGGCTCTGGGCTCAGCCTGGAACCCAAGGCACCACCTGGCACTATATAGGCTCTTCCTGGCACTGCCTGGCTGCTCCCTAGCCAGACTCTGCTAACTGGCTGGCTTCCCAACCCCAGGCAGGGAAGGAGAAAAACAGGGAGCCAGGGCCCCTAAGTCCTCTGACTGAGAGGGGAAGCAGCCCATGTATGTATCCCTGGCCCAGCCAGGGAGCAGATAAAAGGGTAGGGCAAACTGTTAGGGGAGTCTTGGGGTAGGTGGGTAGATAGGTTGGTGACAAGCAAATCTGAGTATGAATGGAAAACTGAGTATATATATGAGAGGGACTCTTATGGGTTTAAACTTATTTTTCATCATATTACACCTCTACTTAAAAATCATCATTGGCTTTGCACTGCCTACCAAAATATTTTCCATCTGCCCATGTTCTCCCTCAAGTCAACTTCCAAATCCCTTCAAAAACCTTACCCAAGAGACTTTGCCATCTTATGTCTTAATACTGTCCTTCATACTCCAGCCAAATCAAACTATTCATTTTTCCCCCAAACCTTTGACCACCTTTGTTCATCTAGTTCTCACTGCAAGGAATGCTGTTCACCTCTATATTCAACAAATACTTATTTATCATCTACTATATATGTCAGGCACTGGGCTATGGAGTGGAGGTATGGAAATTAGTAAGACAGTCCCTGTCCTGAGGATCTTGCTGTCTAGTGAGTGAGGGCAAACACTATCATAATATCTAGGGGAGAGAGATTAATTCTGCCTCAAATAGTAGTACAGAAGTAGGCAAAATTTGATCAGGTCAATAAGTAACAGTTCAATTGGTAAAAACAATGGGGAGGATGGTATTCTGGGTAAAGGAGAGGCATGAGATATCTTGAGCAGATGACAGAATCCAGTTCTATTAGGTCATGTTGAGAGCTGGTGGGGAGCATGGATTGGAGGGGATAGTGGGTGCAAGGAGGTGAAGAGTGAGAGGACCCCAAGAATGGGCTTGGGGTTCCCAGTCTGCCTATTCATTGAATGTACATTTATTGAGCCTCCTCTAATCCTCCAGGTAGTGTTGCAGGCCCTAGTAGGATGCAGCACTGAGCTAGAGAACAACCTCTACTGTTCAGAGGCTCACTTTGTAATAGGGCCCATATGGCTCTGACACACCAAAAGAGAGTAAAGCAATCTCAGAAGGTTCATATCTGAGACTAACATCAGTAGTTATGCATCAGTATGGCTGTATAGGTTAATTATATATATTGAGATACTTCTAATCCTATTGGTAACTAGCTCCCAGCTGCAGGGTGCTCCTGCTACCCTGCTCCTGCCTGGGGACTCTCCTGATCACTTATCTAGAGAAGTAATGCCTGACACAGCAGGGGCCCTAGGACCCCACATGAATGCCCCAGCCAGCTTCACTCTTGCAGTTTTACAGCCAGAAGTTATTTTACTATCTCTCCTGTCTGAATCCCTTCTATTCAAAACTGAGATCAAGGGCCTCCTCCTCCAGGAAGTCTTTCTGGACCAATCTACATCACAGAAAGAGATTTCTGGTGCCTTTGAACCACTGCAGTTCTTTGTCTGCCCTCACTAATAACCTTGCCCACCATCCAACTCATATTAAGGTGATTTATGATGTTTTATCTGCTCTAATAGCCTTGAGTTCCATAAGGGCAGGGTTCAGTATTTGACTAAGTCTTTTATTCAGTAACCATTACTGAGCATTGTTTTCTCTGAAGATCACCTTGACAGGGCTTGAGAAAAGCCAAATTGACTAAGATGCCTTCCCTGCCCTCAGGGAGCTCACTGTCAATGATCTGTGTGTGTCAAACCACAATTAGTCCAGCACATGACATCACATTTTTATGGTACCCCAAGTTATCTGCCTTGTCAGAGTGATTGTCATACTGTTTGCCAAATTTGTATGGCTGACCAACAGTTGTCCTCCAAGCTGTCATCTTAGGAGGTAGTCTGCTTAAAAATCTAGGTTGCCATTTCAGAAGCACCATGCTAACTGGAGTCTGTATGTCCAGAGATCTTTTTCCAATACCAATCCCAGCTTTATTTCATTTTCCTTCTTTCTAAATGCCCTGAGTGTTTCTATCTTTCTCCTTTTTATGTCTCTATCAGGATCTCTTTGTACACTTTTCTGTAGCACTCTATATGGCCACACATGTCTCTATCATCTCCTGTTTTTTTCTAAGTATTTCAGAGTCCAGATGTGTCCAAGTCAAATCTCTCTCTGTTACAGCTCCCTAAGTTCCCAAATGCCATTCTTCATGGTGCTGTCTCTTTCTTGTGCAGTCTGTCTCTGTCTATGACTGTCTCTGATTTGGGTGGGGAATGTAGACTCTGACCCTGGATTGTGCCTTTGCAGCTGGGAGTCTGCCAAACCCTAAAACAGGTTTGAGCTCTCAGAGTCTTGTTTCCTGAACCTCACCAGGTTGGGACAAAGTGTACTCAGGACTGACTAGGGCACCCCCTGCCTGGCACACAACCTTTCTATGGTTGTTCAAAGTCAAGTTTTTGGTCATTAGGATCTGTGTCTTCAAAAACGCTGAGCACTATGTCTTTGCTGCTCCCAGGGTTGCAGAGGAGGGAGCTATTCCCTGTTAGGGTCGGAAGAGTAAAAGCCCCCTACTCCCTAGCCATGGATTGGAAGCAAAGCCCTTCTGGGGCCTTGGGGCTGACCTGAAGTTCTGGCCTACCTCACCATCTATATTACTTTCCTAGAACTGCTCTAACAAATTACCACAAACTGGGTGGCTTAAAACAACAGAAATGTACTCTCTCATGGTTCGAGAGGCTGGAAGTCTGACCTCGAGGTGCTGTCAGGGCCCTGCTCCTCCTGAAGGCTCCGGGCCTCCTCTAGCTTCTGGCAGCTCCAGGCACACTCCTTGGCTTGAGGCTGCATCACTCCAGTCTCTGCCTTGACTTCACATGACCTTCTCTTCTTGTTCTTGTGTTTTTCTACTGGATGTCTCTTATAGAGACATTTGTCGTTGCATTTAGGGCCCACCAGAGTAATCCAGGATGATCTTATTTCAAGATTCTTGACTTAATTGTATCTGCAAAGACCCTTTTCCCAAAAGGTCACATTTACAGGTTCTAGGTGTGAGAACATGGCCATATCTTCATGGGAGCCACCATTTAGTCTGCTTTGCCATCAGTCATTTTGGAACTGAAGTGGATGCCCAGGGTGAGAAGGAATGGGCTTGTGTTGGAAACCCTCAGGCCTTCTCCCCACGTCCCTCTTCATACCCTTTGTGGGCAGTTTCACCCACTCCATGGCTTCTATACATTGATGAGAGCCAAGTTTCCTCAGGGCTATCTCCCACCTACATGGGCCCAATCAAAGTGAAGCTCTGTGTCTGCACTATTTGATGGCTGAGGGAACCCACTTTCGCTTTGTCCACACATGGATAAGGAAGCACACAGCCACAGGAACTGTGGACGGCCTTGTTGTAGCCACAATGGAAACCAGCCTTAAGATGGAGGCAAAACCATGGAAGGCAGAATGGAATGGTGGTGAGTTGATGGAGCTACTGGATTAAGTTAACCTATGCCTGCTTGCATCTGGACTTTTTTTTCAGTCTTGTGAGCCAATAAATTATCTTACTGGTTAGCCACTCTGAATTTACTATTACTTGTGATATAGTCTTATTGATAAAAATTTCCTCCATGGTTTGGCCTCTATCTGGCTCTCCAGTCTCCTTTCTCATCATTCTCTTTGCAATCTATGCTCTAGTCCTACTAAACTTCTCGCAGTTTCTTGAATGCAATGTGTGTGCGTATGTTTTATTTCCAAGCCTTTGTCCACGCTATTTGTTTCTCACATCTCCCCCTCTGCCAGCTCTGCCTAACCAAGTTTTGTTTTGCTCATCCTTCAGGTATCAGTTCACATGTCACTTCTGAGAAACTTTCCAATTCCTAGCCTAGAGTGAGTTCATTCCTGCATGTGTAGAAGGCTATACTTCCCTTGTAACATTTATCTCACTTCATGGTGACTTCTTGCCATACTGGGTTAAAACATCAAGAGGGCAGGAATCTTATTTCTCTTGACCATCACTTCATCTCCATGCCTAGCACAGGACCTGGCACATGAGAAACCTTTAATTTTTGTGGAATGACTGATGATTGTTGTTCAAAACATCCCTAGGGCTTTTCTAGCATCCAGTAAATTGAAAAGCAGAGGTTGAGGGTAATTAAAGGATGGAGAGGTTGTTGCTGATCCTTTTCCCCTGGTCCCTCATTCCTTTGGACAGAGTTGGGGGTCGAGTCTTTTCCAGGTGGCGTATGCTGTGCCTGACTTGCTCTGTGGGATTTGGTCCCCATGGAATCAGTAAAAGTGTCCCCAGTGTGTCATCTCAGTTATGCTCTCTTCTTCTTCCAGAGTTGGATGATTCCTCACCTGACCCCACAGTAGGCTGTTACCCACCACTATGCACACTCTGACACAGCACCCAAACACACCTGTCACCAGCTGTGACCCCAGTGTTGTGTTCTGTTTCCATCACCTAGGCTCATGGTCTTACCGATCACCATGGGATTATCTGTCCCCTTGTACCTTTGAGCTCTTACTGGGGACTGCTCCCTCTTCACTTGAGACAGTGTAAACAGTCCTCCACCTATATGGTGTCACCAACTTTCTTGCAATCAGAGTACAAGGTACAGCCTGACCCAAACTCACTCTTTCCTCCATCAAGCACTTCAAGTTGCTTCTCTCTAATCTCAATCCAGAATTTCTCCTTCCTCAGAATTCTTAGAATTTTGGAGAGGTAGAGGGAACCTCAGAACCCTGACAATGCACTGCTTCTTGGCTTGCAGCCCAGATTCCTAGGTGTCCTCAGTGTTAGAAATGAGTTCTAAAGTTTGTATTTAACATTTTGGTTTTTAATAGCATTTTTTTTCTAATTAAAAAGGAATGTATACATGGTCAAGCAGAAAACTTGAGTAAGGCAGAAAGTATAAGGGAATTTTAAAAATCACCCTATTTGTTTTATTCATCCCTTTAATCACAGTGATTCAGTGCCTGGCACAAATTAGATACTTAATAAATATTTGCTGAATGAATTATCTGCAATCCCATCACCCAGAGATAAAAAAGCCAATTAGCTTTTGCTTGTTTATCCTTCTAGTCACATATATGTTATACATAAATGGGATTATACAAACAACTTTGTGGCCTGCTTTTTTTCTCTTGGCAATATTCTATATGCATTTTCCCATATTGATAGATTTTTTAATATAATTTTTAGTGCTTTCATATTATTCCTTCAAATGGCTGTACTATAACTTTCCTAGTCAATTCTCTACCACTGGTCATTTAGATGGTTGTTTTCTGTTGTTATAAACAACATTGTGCCAGCCATCATGGTCCATATATTTTTATCCACATATCTATTTCTTTAGGATGTATTCCTAGAAGTGGAACTGCTAGTTCATAAGAGCTGTCACATTTTAAGATTCCTTACATATTCTGACAAAATGACACTGTCAATTTACCCTCCAGGGCTACTGCCAAATTTTCAAAAGACCTAAGGAAGGAAGGAAAATCTAGAATATTTTATTTTTATTTATTTATTTTTTGGTATAATTAATATACACTTACATGAGCAACATTGTGGTTACTAGATTCCCCCCACTATCAAGTCCCCACCACATACCTCATTACAGTCACTGTCCATCAGCGCAGTAAGATGCTATAGAATCACTACTTGTCTTCTCTGTGCTATACTGTCTTCCCTATGCGCCCCCCCATGTTATGTGTGCTAATTGTAATATCCCATTTTCCCATTATCCCTCCCTTTCCACCCATCCTCCCTAGTCCCTTTCCCTTTGGTAACTGTTAGTCCATTCTTGGGTTCTGTGAGTCTGCTGATGTTTTGTTCCTTCAGTTTTTGTTTTGTTCTTATACTCCACAGATGAGTGAAATAATTTCATACTTGTCTTTCCCTGCCTGGCTTATTTCATTGAGCATAATACCCTCTAGCTCCATCCATGTTGTTACAAATGGTTAGAATTTGTTTTCTTCTTATAATTGAATAATATTCTATTGTGTATATACACCACCTCTTTATCCATTCATCTACTGATGGACACTTAGGTTGCTTCCATTTCTTGGCTATTGTAAATAGTGCTGTGATAAACATAGGGGTGCATGTCTTTTTCAAACTGCCTCTGCCCGTTTTTTAATTGGATTATTTGCTTTTTGTTTTTGTTTGTTGAGGTGCATGAGCTCCTTGTATATTTTGGATGTCAACCCCTTATCGAATGTGTCATTTATGAATATATTCTCCTATATTGTCAGATGCCTTTTTGTTCTCCTGATGGTGTCCTTTGCTGTACAGAAGCTTTTTAGTTTGATATAGTCCCACTTGTTCATTTTTGCTTTTGTTTCCCTTGCCCATGGAGATATGTTCATGAAGAAGTTGTTCATGGTTATATTCAAGAGAGTTTTGCCTATGTTTTCTTCTAAGAGTTTTATGGTTTCATGACTTACATTCAGGTCTTTGATCCATTTCAAGTTCACTTTTGTGTATGGAGTTAGACAGCAATCCAGTTTCATTCTCTTACATATAGCTGTCCAGTTCTGCCAACACCAGCTGTTGAAGAGGCTGTCATTTCCCCATTGTATATCCATGGCTCCTTTATCATATATTAATTGACCATATATGCTTGGGTTAATGTCTGGACTCTCTATTCTGTTTCACTGGTCTGTGGGTCTGTTCTTGTGCCAGTACCAAATTGTCTTGATTATTGTGGCTTTGATTACTTTAGTAGAGCTTGAAGTTGGGAAGCGAGATCCCCCCTGCTTTATTCTTCCTTCTCAGGATTGATTGCTTTGGGTATTCAGAGTCTTTTGTGGTTCCATATGAATTTTAGAACTATTTGTTCCTCTTCGTTGAAGAATGCTGTTGGTATTTTGATAGAGGTTGCATTGAATCTGTAGATTGCTTTAGGCAGGATGGATGGCCATTTTGACAATAGTAATTCTTCCTAGCCAAGAGCATGGGATGAATTTCCATTTATTGTCCTCTTTAATTTCTCTTTAGAGGGTCTTTTAGTTTTCAGTGTGTAGGTCTTTCACTTCCTTGGTTAGGTTTATCCCTAGGTATTTTATTCTTTTTGATGCAACTGTGAATGGAACTGTTCTCCTGATTCCTCTTTCTGCTAGTTCATCGTTAGTGTATAGGAATGCAACCGATTTCTGTGTATTAATTTTGTATCCTGCAACTTTGCTGAATTCAGATATTAGTTCTAGTAGTTTTGGAATGGATTCTTTAGGGTAGTATATTTTTATCTTTAACTAGGTAGTACAGACCAGTCAACTCCACGGTTTTGCTTTTGGCCAGAAGTACAGAAATTTGGAATCACCACGTTAGTTATTGACATTTGCTAAGCAGGAGTTAATTGGCTGCCAAGTTTTGGATCAGTATGAAAGGAGAACTTAAAACTTAAAACCTGTAAACTTTGTCCCGGGACCAAACTGTTTCAAACCTTATGACCCGTGAGGGGTCCTAGTAGCGAAAGCACTGGGGATGACTGAACCTCAGGGTCTGACACAGACACGGGACAGAATATGTACTGTAAATATTGCCCCCATCTCAATTCTATAGATGGACACTGAGGCCCTGCCAATGTCTGCACCCCGGAGTCTCCTGACTCAAAGTCCAGGCTGCTGCCGCAACTTAGGACCATTTATAGAGGACAGCCATCCAGTTCCGGAAGAGACCCGACCCAATTTTGCTGGCCGCCGCGCATGCTCCGTCCTGTACGCAGCCTCCCGGCGCCAGAGGGCGCGCTCTCTTCCCAGGCCGAGGCCCCGCCCCCGGAACGGTTAGGATTTGAATCTCAGGCGGGCTGTGGCCGGAAGTGTCCACCCGTCACGTCAGCCCGGCATGGAGGGTCCGGGCTTCAGCGCACCGTGCCCGGTACAATTGCAGCGTGCCCGATGGGAGCGGAAACGCGTTTGCACGGCGCGAGAGTTGCTGGAGACCGAGCGGCGCTACCAAGAACAGCTGGGGCTTGTGGCCACGGTGCGGGTCTGCAAGCCCTTCTGTATGGGCGGGGATACTTGGGTGTGGGAGGGTGTGCGCGAGGTCAGTGACCCCGAATGTCCTGGGTCTTGGACTGTCCGTCCGAGTGTAGGGAGCTCAGACTTCCACAGTTAATGGATGCGCCTTGGCCCTAGCCTCCTCTTCCTGCAGACTATGTACCCTATCCTCTTTCCGCAGTACTTCGTGGGGATCCTGAGAGCCAAGGGCACTCTGCGACCACCAGAGCGCCAGGCTCTGTTTGGGCCCTGGGAACTCATTTATGGTGCCAGTCAGTGAGTAAGAGGGGCGTGGGTTGAGAGGATGGAGAGCCCTGGCCTCTGGCAGTACACAGAGCTGAGTCGGACAGTCCTGGGTTCATATTTGGAGTCTGCCGATTACTCATCTGTGGTCTTGGCCCAGTGCCATACCTTGCCCAAATTCTTCATCTGTAAAATGGGGATAATATCACTAGCTCCGGGGCAGGGTTATGATAATTACATGTGGTGGTGCTTGAGTAGTTGTTGGGCTGCTCCTTTTTTGTCCTCACCCACGCAGTTGGTTGCTTCCCTACCTCGAAGGAGGGCACTGGGGGCAGGGCCTGGAAGGCTTCTGCCCACACCTGGAGCTCTACATCCAATTTGCTGCCAATGCAGAGAGGTCCCGAACCACCCTGCAGGTAACTGAAGATGAACTCAAGTCCTTCCTGTCTTCCTCTTTTGCCCCATTCATTTTTTTCATCTGGAGACCCAAACTTCATTCATACTGTTCCTGCATTTATAGTGCCCTCTGGGTGCCCAAATCTGTTGCTAAGTTCCCTGTTGGGAAACCGGTTCTCTCAGGAGCACACAGCTTAGTGAGGCTGGGAATGTGTATACACAGATAAATAGAACTTAAGGAATGGCTTCTCTCCCTGCTACTAATCCTTTCCCATCACTCCAGGAGCAACTAAAGAAAAACAAACGTTTCCGGAGGTTTGTGCGGCTTCAGGAAAGCCGCCCTGAGTTTGGGGGACTTCAGCTTCAGGATCTGCTCCCTCTGCCTCTGCAGAGGCTCCAGCAGTAAGTGAACATGCCACGACTCGGCCAACTTCACTTTTCAGATTCTGTACAACTACTGCTCTCAGCAATGTGGGATTCCATGGGATCTGTCCCAATGCCTCTCACCTGGGACAGATTGCTCCTAAAATCCTTTTGCAGGAGTAAATATGAACCCACTGGAGTACCTGGGGTCTGCAGTCTCAGAACCTTAGCTGGAAATGTGGAATTCTACACTGAAGTGAGGGAGCCTGTAGGAGGGCTAGCAACAGGGTATCTAAAAGCTTGCTGAGATGAGAGGCCGGCCGAACTTAGAATTTCTGTTTCTGGGGATGAGTTAAGTTGTGTGTAGAATCCTCCTTGGGTTGATTAACTTTCATCTTAGGATATAGCCTCCGGAACTATGGTCAGTCTGCCCAACTCAGTGTGGGACAGAAGAGAAGAGGGCCATGTGGTGTGAGTGCAGGTTTTGAGTCCTGGATGAAAGAGGGGGATACAAGAGACAGAAGCAAACCTTTCCTGGTTGTCAACTGCAGTATTTGTAGGGGGTGATCTACACATGTGTTCGAATTTTGCCCAGCTCTACTTCCCCTCATAGATGTCCAACTGTCTTGATTCCAGGTATGAGAATCTTGTCGTTGCTTTGGCTGAAAACACAGGTCCCAACAGCCCTGACCACCAACAGCTCACACGTATGTTTTTGTGCCTTGCAACTCAGGCAGGAGGCTGCCTCTCCTGTATCCCTTTCTGGTTCTGACTTCCAACAATGTCTAGTATACCCCTATCTTCTTTTGACGTGCACACAATGTCCCTGTTGCCTTGCATACTCTTCAAGAAGTCAGATCCTGACCCTGGTCCCCTCCAGAATAGCATGTCTTTCACAAACAGTCACCCAAAGTGGAAGATATGCTGGGAGTGGGGTGGGGGTTGTTATTCCAGGGGCTGCCCGGCTGATAAGTGAGACTGCCCAGAGAGTCCACACCATTGGTCAGAAACACAAGAATGATCAGCACCTCCAGCGTGTCCAGGCTCTGCTCAGTGGACGCCAGGCAAAGGGGCTTACCTCAGGTAGCCATCCTACTTTCAAGTCCTCAAACTGCCCTTTCTTAAGCCATCTTTCACTGTATTGCTGGCCCATACCCCCCATTTCCTCAGCCTCCCTTTCCTTCTGTTTCCATGGATCATGGTCCTGGAGCTGCACCAGAATAACAGCTCTCCCATCCCCCAGGTCGCTGGTTCCTATACCAGGGCTGGCTGTTGGTGGTGGCTCCCCATGGGGTGCCTCGGCCACGAATGTTCTTCCTCTTCTCTGATGTGCTCCTCATGACCAAACCTCGACCCCCACTGCACCTGTTGCAGAGTGGCACCTTTGCTTGCCAGGCCCTTTATCCCATGGCCCAGTGTGAACTCCACAGGGTCTTTGGCCACTCAGGAGGCCCTTGTGGTGGACTGCTCAGCGTAAGTAACAGTGGGAGCCCTAGATAGTAGAGGCCCAAAATATACCTCAAATGCCTATGCACCTGTTTACCTCCTTGGCCTGGGGCCCTTTCCTAGGAACTGAGCACTATACTGAGAGGATAACTGGGGTTTGGGGTTCTTAACTAGTTTTTTCCTCAGCCCTAAATTATCTCCATGGAAACAGCAAGGCCTTCAGCTTTAGGCTGGACCTTTCTGAGCCATACACTAAGAGGTGGTCTCTTGTTAGCTGTCCTTTCCCCATGAGAAGCTACTGCTTATGTCCACAGACCAGGAGGAGTTTTTGCGTTGGTGCCACAATCTGACTCTGGCCATTAGGTAAGATGTGTCCTGCCTCAGAAAGAGGGCTGAGATGGAGCCCATGAGCTGGAAAATAAGGAGTTCCGATCCCATCTCATGTCCTCTGTCTGTCTGGGACTCCCCCTGTGTGTGTCTGTCTGGGACACACCCTGTGGGTGATTTTGTCTGAGCAGAGTGCTCATGCCAGAGCCTAAACTAATCTTCTCTCCACAGCAGCCAGAAGAACTAGAGAAATCTTACAAATTCCAGAACCCAGGATAATTCAGGAATAGGTCAGAGTCAAGGAGTACAAAGAAATTTTCAATACTAAACAAAACACAGAACCCTTCACAGTCTGAGAAGGGTCTTTTTGGGTTTGCCTGGGATGATGTCACACTGGGTCATTTAATCTTTTAAGAATCAGGAAACCAAGTGGAACGTCTGCTGAACCAGCCCCTCCAACACGGATGTGGGGATTTGGGACTGATAAGCTCGGTGCTGTGTCTATGGCCAGTCCTTTACCAAGGCTGCAACTTCGTAAACATGGATATTTTTATGTTGTATGTAGTTTCTATAATTTATTTTCCCTCTGGACTTGAATAAAGGTGTTTTTTTTTTGGAAAGGTCTTTCTGTCTCAGCTATGCAATATAAAAAAGGGGCTTTTTGTGCCTTGAAGGCTGGCATGATGGTGCCCTCAGGAATACAAGGAAAAGAACTGGAGCTCCCTCTGTCTTCTTGGCTCTCACAGTGGAAAGCAGCCTCTTTAGCCTAATAAGGGAAGCTTTTCAAGAAGGCTCAGTTGTTCTTAGGCACCTAGTATGGGTGTGTGTATGACCAGCTGGAATGCAAAAAGCATACAGGAATATCCAATCACAAGAACAGACTCTATTTTACTAAAACTTCAGCTGTCGTTGTTCCTCCTTCCCAGTGGGGGCTGTGACTGGGTCCCTTCGCCGCAGCCTTGCTACATCTTCTCCTTAACCCCTGCTCCACTTCGCAGGGAGTAGCTAGGTTCCTTGTCTCTGTGCTCCAGTTTAGGGGCTCCTCCCAGGTCTGACTGTCATCTGCCTCCTCCTCCTCCTCCTCTTCTAGACACAAGTCCTTGGGGAAGGGTATGTTGGCTTCTGTGAGGGGAAAATTCTGGCATGCTCCTGTTCCAGAGACTGTCTCAGCCTCCAGCAGACTCTCACCTCCCGATCCTTTACCTGGTTCTTGAACCTCCACACTCTTGTTTGGTTTGCTTTCTTGTAGCAGCTGGTGGATGGTCTGAAGCTTCATGTTCAGAAGTTCCTGCTGGGCTCCAGCCAGGGTAGTCACACTATAGAAATGTCCACTCAGGGGCTGCCCAATCTGTATTCCCACTTTTCCCACCCACCACAAACTCCCCTGGCCACAGGGGCATTGTTCTTACCGCTCAAAAAGGGGATCCAGCTGGGCCACCAGATTGTTTAGGTGTTGCTCTGTCTGGGCCAGCTGTTTTGTCAACAGGGCCAGCTGTTGCTCTGAGGGTAAAGAAAAAAGGAAAGCAATGGTTACTTACCATCTTCTGTTCCCTAATACCCCACCAAGCACAAACTTGTGCAAAACCCACCTGACTGCAATGATTCCTTCTTGCCTGTCTCTTTGAGAACAGCACTCTCATCTTTCCCCTGCTGTGGATAAAGGAAAGGAGGAAGGGGTGATACTCAGTTTCCAAAGCCAGTAAGAGTAGGAGGATAAAAAAAGGAAAGGAGGAAAGGGTGATACTCAGTTTCCAAAGCCAGTAAGAGTAGGAGGATAATTGGAAGTAGAGAACGCTACTGGGTTTTTACCTCAGAGAATCACAATCACATCTAGTCCATCTCCCTCACCCAGGATGTGATGCATGTCAGTATGCCCCACATGCGATCATTCAGTCTATTGAAACCACCTCCAGGAGCGAACAGCTCTCCAGTTTGATAAAGCTCTGGTTATAGTTTATATACAAAGCCAAAAACTGTCCTTCATTTACCTTCTTCTAAAATCATGTCTTTCCAACGTGATAGCCCCTCAGGAATTTGAAGACAATGGTTCTTCCCCCTCCATCCCCTTTCCCATGTGTCTTGCCAATGGGTTTCAGCCCCAGGCAAGTTTGCTGTGGATTCAATGTGACCAAAGAAATTGACAGCAAAACGTTCCTGGGGTGAAAGGGTTATACCCAACTTTATTTCCAGGTGGCAGGTCAGTCACTAAAATCCTGTTCACTCAGAGCGAGTGCATGCAGCAAGCAGGCCTCTGTCTCTGGGCCCCTCTGTCCGCACAGCCCTCCTCTGGGCCTCTCTCCCTGCACAGCCATCCCACACAGCCCTCCTCTAGGCCTCCCTCCCTGCACAGCCATCCCGCACAGCCATCATCTGGGCCTCTCTGCACAGTTGTCCCACACAGCCATCCTCTGGGCCTCTGTCCTTGGCGCTGCCACCACTCCAGCCTTTGCTCTGCTCTCCTGCAGCCTTGCAGCCATGCCACTGGGCAGAGCTCTTTTATAGAGTCAACAGCCATGTATTACCCATAGGTGTGCAGTGAGCTAGTCAACCAGGGCCAGGTGAGAATTCTGGCCACAGGAACTCTTATTTTATCCACACCATGTCTTCTCTGGTTTAATATTGCCAATTTCTCTCCGTGCTCATTTGATACAGTTTTACCTGGTTGCTCTGCTGAGCACACAGTGCCCTTAAAGAGGCACCCTGAAGAAAATAAAATTCTCTAGTAATGTCACATTGCACAACTAAACTTTATTAGTCAACTAAAAAACTGCTAAGTTATGTTTCTTTCAGACAGCACTTGGGTTCAATAATAGAATATATCTGTTCTCGTTTAATTTCATCATTGAATTCAGTCCCTCACCCTAGCCTGTCAAGTCTACTTGGAATTATGATCAGCTATCCCTATTAGCTATCCCCTCTAGTTTCATATCTCCAAATTGCTTCAGCCTTCTATTACCCAATGCAAGTGAGTGACAGGACCAGGGCTGAAGATAGTCTTGGGAGGCACTATTTTCCATTTTAACAGTTTCAATCCACCAAAATGTACTGTTGGTTCACGTTTCAGGGCCTCCTCAAGAACATGAGACTGCTTGGTACACTGAACTCTAAAAACCCTGCAGCTACAGCAATCAACTGCTGGTGCCAAAACCTTGGAAACTCACCAGAAACCGCACTTTTATAGTACGATAATTTGTGAGTTGAAATCCCAGCTCCACCAATTACTAGCTCGGATGACCTTTACTCTCTTTATTGGATCGAATATGATTGGTCATAATTTGTTAATTTACCAAGCACCTTTCACATCTATTATTACTTCACTGCATACTCAAAATAGCCCCATAATATTGGAAAGCCGTAAAGAACTACTGTCTTCATTTTATAGACTGACAGGAAGATGTGTCTTGGTCTTGGTACCATAGCGTCCCCAAGGAAGATTCAGGCCCGGGGAGTCCCCACCCCTGGTCGTCCCACACCTGCAAACACTTGTACAGCACAAAAGCCACGACAGCCGCGGTGTATAGCGCTCCCAAAGGCAGCGCCGGGGCCCCGGCTCGTTCGCGCTGGTCCTTGGGTGGCGCCCGCCGCCGGGGTTCCACGGCCCCTGGGGCGATCTGTGCCGGGTCTCCTGAGGAGAGCAGAGGTGGGAAAGCTGGGGCCTGGGACCCGCGGGCGGTCCCAGCCTCCCTCCAGCAGCCCTTTCTGGTACCTGAGTGTGCCCGGAGGTCAGGGTTGGGGCCGTCTCCGAGGACCCCGGGTAGGGTCGACGCAAGTAGCAACCCCAGCACGCCCGCGAGCGTGGGAGAGCTCGCCATAGCAGGTCCAATGGGGACGGCCCGGGCGGTGCCAGCGTTGGCTGGGTGCCCCAGCGCGCATGCTTCGTGGAGGCCACGCCCTCTCCGCGTGAAGGCGGGGCCAGATATTATTTGCATAGGACTGTAGGACAAGCTTTCCTAAATTAGTCCATTTCTTACTATTTAGGTATTCTATTAGTCAGAATGCCTCCAAAAGCCTACCGTCTCAGATTATATTAGAAAGTAGTTTTTATTTTTCACGGCGCCAACATTCTCACCCTAACTGAAAGATAAATTTTTCATGGACCTATAAAAGCGGAGAGACAAGGCATTCCTTAACGGCTCGTGCTGAAGGCCTGTCTCCTAGGCTACGCACTGGGGACTAGTTCCTCATTTATGCCTAGGGGAAAGTCCCCGGACCTCTGGCAGAGAGTGCCGCGTGCGCACGCACGTTGATCTTCCCTGCTTCTCACAGTTAAGTCCGCTAAGAAGCGATCCCGCCCCTGGTGGGGGAGCTGAGCGGCGTTGTGGTGGGGCAGTCATCCGTCAGTTCTTCTAGTTACGCAGGCAGTGCGTTTGGGCGCACCAACCACACGGGGCTCATTCTCAGCGCGGTGCTTTTTCAGAAAACTAACGGTTTACAATATCTTTTGGCTGGGTCTAGGAAGCCCTATCAAACGTGGAACTAACACCACAAAGGCCTAATGCACCCCTGAACCACTTCCAGTTCCTCACATGAACAAACACATTACTGTGTCATCTTTCTGCGGTTTTTTTTACCTGAGACAGGATTCCTCTTCCTCACCCTCTCCAACTGGCAAATGCCTCGTCTTGCCAATGGGTTTCAGCCCCGGGCAAGTTCGCTATGGATTCAGTGTGACCAAAGAAATGATAGTAGAACGTTCGTGGGGTGAAAGGGTTATGCCCAACTTTATTTCCACAGTGGCGGGTCAATCACTAAAATCCCGTTCACTCAGAGCGAGTCTGAACGCAGCACGTAGGTCTCTGCCTCTGGGCCTCCGTCCTCGGCGCTGCCACCACTCCAGCCTCCTCCTCTACTCTCTTGCAGCCGCGCCACCATGTCGCCCAGAGCACTGGGCACGGCTCTTTATTTAGAGTCAATAACGATGCATTGCCCACACGTGTGTAGTGAGCTAGCCAACCAGGGCCAGGTGAGAATCCTGGCCACAGGAACTTTTATTTTATCCACATGCCTGTAATAGGCACCCACCATTTGTTGTGTAGCATCTGGGCTAGAATCTCATTGCCTGGAACTAGAATCTTTGTTTTCTTTACCCTGGAGCTAAATGACTTTGGGCAATTTACTTAATCTCTCTGTGGCTGTTTCCACTCTGAGAAATAGAGATGAGGACAAATGTACCTCACAGAGTTAAGGTGATTAAATGCAATAAAGTACTTAGAACCATGCATGCCTAGCTGTTAGTGATTTTAACTTGAGTAGCTACTATGAACCAGGCTCTTGAAATTAACTCTCTCCTGGACGTTCTGCTGCCGTTTCTTTTCGCACAGTTAACGTTTACACAACCTTCAGATCTCAGCTTACGTGTGTTTCCTTCATTCAGAACCCTTAACTTTTATTCATTAGTCAGCTACTGTATTCTCTTCAAACCACTATTACATGTTAACTACCTCAATAAAGCTGGAAAGCTCATTTAAATTAATTAAAACAACTAAAACCAATTAACTTAAAAAGTAATTATAAAAATAAAATACCACGAGACTGTAAATTCCACGAGAGCAGGGGCCATATATCTTTTTCTTTACCACTTTATTCTTATAGCCTAGTACAGCACCTGGTGCTGTCAATGAATCCTTGTTGAATGACTCAACAGGTAAATACAATGAAGCTCTTTTAAAAATGAGGAAAGCCAGGTTCAGGAAGGTTAAGTAGGTTTATTAGGTAAGAGGCAAGGCAGATTCCAACCCTTTTCTGTCTCCCTGTGTTCTGCCTCACATCACCCCACCCCCAGCAATCCCCCTCCTTGCCTTCCACTACTTCTCCAGACAGATTTGGCTAGTCTCCCCATGTTCCACTCTGTCTTTTAATCATCTGGGACATACAGGATAGTCTTCCTAATTAGACCAAAAGCTCACTAAGAAACCATATCCCAGTCACAGCTGTTATCTCCAGAGGCTGGCACATAAGTAATTGGCACATGTGTATTAAATGAATAAATGAAATATGGGTGTATCTTCTCGTCTTTCCAGAAAGGGAAGGGGCAGGGCAATGCAGGTAGAGAGAGACAGGCACCCACGGGGATTGTCATACTCTAGCTGACTACCAGAGGCAGCAGAGCAGTATAGTCCAAACCTTGACTCTAAACCAGTTGGCATCATCAATGTAAATAAGTGGTTCAGATCAGGTATAATAGGACAAATGGCCCCCAACTGATTATTGCCTTTAGGGAATTTGAGCCCACTATTGCCAGGTCTTCAGATTTTTCTTTTCTTTTTTTTTTTGGTATCGTTAATCTACAATTACATAAGCAACATTGTGGTTACTAGATTCCCCCCATTATCAAGTTCCCACCACATACCCCATTACAGTCATTGTCCATCAGCATAGTAAAATGCTATAGAATCACTATTTGTCTTCTCTGTGCTATACTGCCTTCCCCGTGCCCACCCCCCTACATTATGTGTGCTAATCATAATGCCCCTTTTTCTCCTTCCCTCCCTTCCCACCCATTCTCCCCAGTCCCTTTCCTTTGGTAACTGTTAGTCCATTCTTGGGTTCTGTGAGTCTGCTGCTGTTTTGCTCCTTCAGTTTTTTCTTTGTTCTTATGCTCCACAGATGAGTGAAATCATTTGATACTTGTCTTTCTCCACCTGGCTTATTTCACTGAGCATAATACCCTCTAGCTCTATCTATGTTGTTGCAAATGGTAGGATTTGTTTTCTTCTCATGGTTGAATAATATTCCATTGTGTATGTGAACCACCTCTTCTTTATCCATTCATCTACTGATGGACACTTAGGTTGCTTCCATTTCTTGGCTATTGTAAATAGTGCTGTGATAAACATAGGGGTGCATATGTCTTTTTCAAAGTGGGCTCCTGCATTCTTAGGGTAAACTCCTAGGAGCGGAATTCCTGGGTCAAATGGTATTTCTATTTTGAATTTTTTGAGGAACCTCCATACTGCTTTCTACAATGGTTGAACTAATTTACATTCCCACCAGCAGTGTAGGAGGGTTCCTGTCTTGCCAATGGGTTTCTGTCCTGGGCCAGTTCACTATGGAGTCAATGTGACCAAAAAAATTGACAGCAAAACGTTCCTGGGGTGAAAGTGTTATACCCAACTTTATTTCCAGGTGGCAGGTCAGTCACAAAAATCTCCTTCACTCAGAGCGAGTCTGCATGCTGCAAGCTGGTCTCTGCCTCTGGGTCCCTCTGCCTGCACAGCCATCCTCTGGGCCTCTCTGCCTGCACAGCCATCCCACACAGCCATCCTCTGGGCTTCTCTGCCTGCACAGCCGTAATGTACAGCCATCCTCTGGGCTTCTTTGCACAGTTGTCCTGCACAGCCGTCCTCTGGGCCTCTGTCCTCAGCGCTGCCACCACTCCAGCCTTTGCTCTGCTCTCCTGCAGCCATGCCACTGTGTTGCCCAGAACACTGGGCGGAGCTCTTTATATAGAGTCAACAGCCATGTATTGCCCACAGGTGTGCACTGAGCTAGTCAACCAGGGCCAGGTGAGAATCCTGGCCGCAGGAACTCTCATTTTATCCACAGTTCCCCTTTTTCCACATCCTCGCCAACATTTGTTGTTGTTTGTCTTTTGGATTGTGGCCATCCTTACTGGATATCTCATTGTGGTTTTAATTTGCATTTCTCTGATGATTAGCAATGTGGAGCATCTTTTCATGTGCCTGTTGGCCATCTGAATTTCTTCTTTGGAGAAGTGTTTGTTCAGATCCTCTGTCCATTTTTTAATTGGATTATTTGCTGTTTGTTTGTTGAGGTGTGTGAGCTCTTTATATATTTTGGATGTCAACCTCTTATCAGATATGTCATTTATGAATATATTTCCCCATACTGTCGGATGCCTTTTTGTTCTACTGATGGTGTCTTTGCTGTACAGAAGCTTTTTAGTTTGATATAGTCCCACTTGTTCATTTTTGATTTTGTTTCCCTTGCCCATGGAGATATGTTCATGAAGAAGTTGCTCATGTTTATGTCCAAGAGAGTTTTGCCTATGTTTTCTTCTAAGAGTTTTATGGTTTCATGACTTACATTCAGGTCTTTGATCCATTTTGAGTTTACTTTTGTGTATGGAGTTAGACAGTAATCCAGTTTCATTCTCTTACATGTAGCTGTCCAGTTCTGCCAACACCAGCTGTTGAAGAGGCTGTCATTTCCCCACTGTATATCCATGGCTCCTATTGTATATTGATTGACCATATAAGTTTGGGTTAATATCTGGACTCTCTATTCTGTTTCACTGGACTATGGTCTGTTCTTGTGCCAAATTGTGTCAGATTTTCTTGATTACTGTGGCTTTTTAGCTGAGCTTGAAGTTGGGAAGCGAGATCCCCCCTGCTTTATTCTTCCTTCTCAGGATTGATTGCTTTGGGTATTCAGAGTCTTTTGTGGTTCCATATGAATTTTAGAACTATTTGTTCCTCTTCGTTGAAGAATGCTGTTGGTATTTTGATAGGGATTGCACTGAATCTGTAGATTGCTTTAGGCAGGATGGCCATTTTGACAATATTAATTCTTCCTAGCCAAGAGCATGGGATGAATTTCCATTTATTAGTGTCCTCTTTAATTTCTCTTTAGAGTGTCTTTTAGTTTTCATGGTAAAGGTCTTTCACTTCCTTGGTTAGGTTTCTCCCTAGGTATTTTATTCTTTTTGATGCAATTTTGAATGGAATTGTTTTCCTGATTTCTCATCTCTCTCTGCTAGTTCATTGTTAGTGTATTGGAATGCAACAGATTTCTGTGTATTAATTTTGTATCCTGCAACTTTGCTTAAATCCAATATTAGTTCTAGTAGTTTTGGAGTGGATTCTGTAGGGTTTTTAATGTACAATATCATGTCATCTGCAAACAGGGATAGTTTGACTATTTCCTTACCAATCTGGATGCCTTGTATTTCTTTGTTTTGTCTGATCACCGTGGCTAGGACCTCCAGTACTATGTTGAATAAAAGTGGGGAGAGTGGGTATCCTTGTTTTGTTCCCAATCTTAGGTGAAAAGCTTTCAGCTTCTCGCTGTTAAGTATGATGTTGGCTGTGGGTTTGTCATATATTGCCTTTATTATGTTGAGGTACTTGCCCTCCATACCCATTTTGTTGAGAGTTTTTATCATTAATGGATATGGAATTTTGTCAAATGCTTTTTCAGCATCTATTGAAATGATCCTGTGGTTTTTGTCCTTTTTGTTGATGTGGTGGATGATGTTGATGGATTTTTGAATGTTGTACCATCCTTGCATCCCTGGGATGAATCCCGCTTGATCATGTTATATGATCCTCTTGATGTATTTTTGAATTCGGTTTGCTAATATTTTGTTGCGTATTTTTGCATCTATGTTCATCAGGTCTTCAGAGTTTTCAAAAAAAAAACAAAAAAAAACAAATAGGGGTTTCTAAATTTGGAAATCTCTCAGTTTTTAAGTCTTGACAAGAAATCAGTGGCCTACTTAGCATATTTGACATCAAATGGATCATTAAAAAAGTTCTCTTCTATATGACAAAATTATTTTCAGTAATAGTCAGAAAATGAAACAAATAATAAGAGCCAGAAAATAAATTAATATAAGGGCCAGAAATTCACAAAGTGAATTATTTATTTAGCTGAACTCTGTAAATAAGGTATCTACAGTATAAAAAATGTATAGTTAAAAATTCAAAGTTAAACATTACAGAAAAATAATGGAAAAGGAAAAAGGGGGGTTAATATTTGTTAATTATTGTATTTTTTGAGAAAAGTTATACCTACATATTTGTCTGAGTGATGAATAACATTACAACATCTTTTTTTGAAGTTAACTTCTGCAGATCTGTTAAAAGTAATCTTTGCATATTCATTTCAATAGAGAATACAGCCAGATTTGTCAGTCTTCACTCATAGTTGACCAAAGAATACTTTTCATTAATTCTCATTTCAAGAAGTTTCTTTCACATGAAGCAGACTTACAAATCATTAGGAAAATACTTTTTTAAAGAAAAATCAGTTTATGATTTATTTATTTATTGAAGTAGAATTGATATACAAATCTTTACATTAGTTTCAAGTATACAACACAGTAGTTCAACAGTTACCCACATTATTATATCCTCACCCCCAATAGTGTAGTTACTATCTGCAACACAGAAAGATGTTACAGAATCATTGGCTATATTCTCCATACTTACTGATAAGGAAAACATTTAAGTAAAACATTTAACATTTACAAGGTCAGCGATCGAGTCCAGGTGGCCCTCTCTGCTTCTCAAAAGAAACACTCAAACATTCCTGGTCCCCCCTCCCCTTCATCCTCACTCCCCCAAACTCCTTTGTCACCCTACTTGCTGCGCATGTAGAAATGTTACAGACATGGAAGCAGAAGGATATAAATTGCTCCCCTTGCCTTTGTTCGGGGCTCAGATCTTTGGAGATTTATTCTCCTCTGAGCCCGCCGGTGTAAAATAAAACCTCAGCCCTCCAAGACCTCCCAGTGCCGCTTGGTTCTTCAGTCAGCGATCCAGTCCAGGTTTTCCGTTTTTTTCCAGTAACACTACCATTCCCATGGCCAGCTTATATTATGATTGAGAATTTTTGTGCCCCTTTATCCCCCTCACCCTCCTCACTTACTCACCCCAATCCCTCCCCCTTGGTAACCACAAGTCCCTTCTCAGTGTCTATGAGTCTCCTGCTGTTTTGTTCACTTTGTCTTGTTGGAAAAGTCTTAAACCTAGGGATATTTGACAAAGATTCATAAAAATCCCATTTCACAATACATTCCAAAAATGTTCAACATAAATAAAAACAAGTTGTAACCTAGAATGACATAATTAAATAACTCAAGTCACTTTTTCTTTTTTGACTTTACAATTATTGTGCTGTCATTGTTTATTTTAAATCTGCTGATTAAATGCAGGAATATGCAATACCTTGGGAGTTGGAAATAGAAACTGCACCCAAGGCAAACTTGAGCAATTCCAGATCTTAAGAACCAATTCTAAATATAAACACACATAGATGAATCTGCTTGTGTGAGAGGCCGATCTCGTGTAACTGGGAGTTCTCTGGATTAATTTTCATGTAGATTACAATGTTTTTTAAAGGGCAAGTAATACAAATGTGCTAATTTGAAACTTATATATTATTATAACTCATCAGTAGCCACAGCAATTTAGTACTCAGATCTACAAAAGATTTCTCAGAGAGGACTGTTTTACCACTGACATTGTTTAGAATTGTTGGAACATGGTAAAAAGGAGACTCATTTTTAGTTGGCTTTTTAAAAAAATTCTCTACAGACAACACCCTCTCATTGCCTGCAAATACAGGGGCAGGATCTCTCCTGCAATTCCTGTCCTTGTCCTCAAAACACTGTATGGGCCAGACAAAACATTTCTCCGACCTCTAGTCTAAGATTTATATCTGTAACTTAAAATCCCTCTTCCCACACCAGCAGCAGCCCCTGCGGTTGGGCGTCTCTGGCAGGGCAGGTACTCCACTCCCTGCTGTGAACAAGTACAATGACAGGGCTCAGTTACCCAGGACAGCACTAGGGCAGAGATTTCTCTAATTTAACTAACTTTTGAGAGTAACAGTCCTTGTGGACAGTTTGGATGAAGTAGGGTGGGAGGGAGTGACTAGCTTTCTCCATCCCCCAAACTATTACACCAGTAATAATAACAGTGACAGTAGCCATCTTAACACAGTCCCCCCGCTCAGCCTTGGGGTATGGCAGGATCGTGCTGCCAGGGGGCCTCTCCATCCCTCTCCGCTTTACAGCACGCTCACTGGGGAATACGTTCTCCCTCACAGGACTCCGGGCCAGAGAAAAAGACGGACACCTCCAGGGAAGGGACTTTCCGTCGTGAGGCCTGGTGTCTTGTTTTGTTGCCGCTTTTGTCCCCTCGGAGTCCTCCTGTGCTCACCTGCGCAGGGCACCGTAAGCTCAGGCCGGCCTCTCTCTGGCTGAAGTGGGTACGAGGCCACGAAGGCACAGGGCGGCGTCTTTGTTCTTTCACTCATCCCTCCCCTCCCGCTTCCTCCCCGGAAACCGGTGACTCTGCCACCGCCGGTATTGGGGATGCCGAGCTGCGGGGGCCAGGGCCGGGGAGGGGTGGGAGTAAGGGGGTCTGTGGGTGGCTGTCAGGCCATAAACCAGGCTGACCCCAAGGCACGGGCAGGATGCCTGCACACTCAGCTCCTGCAGCAGCAGTCGTGAGCAGAGCACAGATCAACAGCACAGATGAGCTAGCGCCTGGTGAGCTGGGCGGGGCTGGGGCAGGGGGAGGGGTCACAGGGCCCACGGCCCCCCTGCTGGGCCTTGGCGGGTTGGGCTGGGCAGTAACACCCCCCATCCTCTCGCATCCACAGGCATCCCCTCCATGACCCAGGCCTGGGGATTATGGGCCCTCTTAGGGGTTGTGACGCTGCTGCTTCTTGTTTCACTGACTGTGCACTTGTCCCGATGGACTAGTGGCTGGAGCAGGAACCATCTGGGACAGGGGCGGTGAGTGGGGGACAAAAGAGATGGGTGTTCGATAGCTGTCCCTTACCAAGAAGCCCCCACTCATCCCTAACTCTGTGTTGCAGCTCTGGAGGGTCTGTGGAAGAGGTCCCCCTGTATGGGAACCTGCATTATCTACAGACAGGTAGGACGCTGGCAGAAGGGAGGGACACAGAAGCCAGGTCCTGGATGGGTGGGATGACGGGGTACATGAGGAGGAACAAGAAGTGACCAGATTCCTGATCCGTGTCTCAGGACGGCTGTCTCAAGAACCACAGCCAGACCCGCAGGATCCAATGCTTGGAGGCCCTGCCAAGGTGAGTCAGTTATGGCTGAGGAAGGAGTGGGGGCTTTTTCAAGGGTTTTGTAACTTCTAAGAGCCTTGCATCTACAGGCTGCAGAAGAGGGGATGTGCTACACCAGCCTGCAGCTGCGGCCTCCTCAGGGCCGGATTCCCAGCCCTGCAAACCCCATCAAGTACTCTGAGGTGGTGCTGGACCCTGAGCCAAAGCCCCAGGCCTCGGGCCCCGAGGTGGAGCTCTATGCCTCCGTGTGTGCCCAGACCCGCAGAGCCCGGGCTCCCTTCCCAGACCAGGCCTACGCCAACAGCCAGCCTGCACCCAGCTGAGATGGAGGGCCTGACACAGTGGGCATGTGCTATCCCAGCCTCCTCTGCTGCAGGGGTTACCACTACCCTGTTGGGGGCATGACTGTTTCCCAAGGACCCCTCCAAAGACAGGCAGCCATTGCATAGTCACAAGAGGTGGTGTTCCCTGAACATCCTATTTCAGCTGTGAGGGAGACATCTCAGGGGAACAGCAGGCCCCAGTTTCTTGAGAATGGAGGAAGCACAGGCTCCTTTTCTGCCTCTCTTTTTCTATTACTCTCAGCCCCCAAACTCTTAAGATCTCACTTCCTCCTCTGTGTGCAGTTTAACCAGGTCCTCCCCACTCTGGCTCCCTTATAGTCTGCCCCAGACACCTCAGTGTCTCCTCAGACACAGGAAGTAGGGGGGAGGGGGTAAGAGCCTGAGAGGACTGGGTAAAACTCCTCAGGAGCCCCCACGCTGGAGAGTTGCTAGAACCTGGTGACCTGAGGAAGCCAAGCCTGGCTTCTGATCTGAGCACCCTGGCAGAAGACTACCAGTCTCCATCCTGCTGCCTCTGTCATGTCCCCAAATTTTCAAATAAAATTTCTCAAAATGTGTTTAGATTTTATCTAGAGAGCTACAGAATGGCAACAGGCCCCACGTGGTGGGGGTGCCAGCTTTTCTGTGTGCACAGAGCGTTTCTGGGAGAGTCTAGCTGGGGAAGGGGGGCCAAGTGGGGCCGCTGCATGGACACTGCATGTGTGGGTGCTATGGGTGGGAGCTGGACCTAGCTCCTCAGCTGCTCTTGCTGCTGCTAGAACATCCCCAGGATATGCATACAGAGCCACCCCACTCCCATTACCTGGAGTCTGCAAGCTCACCAGCCCCAGACCTACTTTCCCCAAAGCTTGCCTCTACTGAGTACTCTGCCACCCGCTACAATCCGAGGTCTAGGCCATCTTCCCTTAGGGTCTCTTTTAGAGGCAGGTCTGGCTTGACAAGACCTTTCTGAGGTTTGAGGGACAGAAGGGGAAACTGAGGCTTCTACTTCCAAACCTCTTCCCACTCCGATTCCTGAGAAAAACAGTAGGGAACTGGGTGCCTGAGACGGGCCTGGAGGTCCCAGTGAGAAGGAGGACCCTCTTCTCCCCCCGCACGCACCCCCGTCGCGGTAAAGAGCAGGCAGCTGGGGCTGCGTAGGAGGGAAGGTGGTTTGGGGGGCGGGCACTGGATGCGGGGAACCCCTAGCAGCGGGACGTGGGGTTCTGAGGGCTGCTGTGCTGAAGACGGTTCACTGTGCCCGCGGCCTGCGGAACCTGAGAGCTTGACCTTGGAGGAGGAGGATTTGGGTCCCACCCACCTCCTAGGACACGCCGGGAGTCTCAGCCCAGGTCTCAACTGGCAGCAACCCAGACCGCAGACCTCCTGCCCAGACCCGCCCTCCGCGCCGCTCTCTGCCTAGGCGCGTTAAGGACCAAGCCCGGAGCGCCCCCGCCTGGCGCAACGCGGCCTTGCCACCACCTCAGTGCAGGCGGAATGCCGCCCGATTCGCAAAGCACTGGGACGTGCAGTCCGGTTTGCCCCCAGCCCTAGAGTCTACAGCCAACCCCGTGGGCCCCGGGGCCCTGCCGCACCCCCAACAGCCGCCTCCCGCGTTCGCGGAATGTAGCCGACTCACTCCGAATGGAACTGGGTACTATTTAAACTTGTTTTCCTTCCAGTCCCCGAAGCCTGGATCCTCTGCCTTCTCTCTCCCTTACAACGCTTTTCTAACCTTCTTGTCTGATCACCTAGCCCGGTCCTTCAAAACTGAACGCCAGGACTGGGGCAACTTCATAACTGATCCCTTCGTCTAGGGGCAGCTGATTCACCTCAAACACCTTCTGAGGGCTCCCCTTGCCACATCTCTCTAGGTGGACAACTCGTCTCACCAAATACCTGGTAGTTCTCTCACCTTCTAGAGCTTCAGGTGCTTTCCTTAGTGGCTCCCTCTTTCTCACTAGTGTATGATCCCAGGCAGGAGTGCCCTGGTCTGGGCAAATTTCCAGGGATGGATCCTTAGGGGAAGCCCCCAGGGACTTCTGGGGCCCCAGCTTTCCCCCTCTGCCTGAGATCCCAGCTGGGAGGACAGGGACAAGCCCAACTGTCGTCTTTGGGATGGGCAAAGGTTCAATGAGAGGAAGTTCTTAAGGAATTCCATACAGGTGGGGAGCAACCTTGGAAGCCATCGGCCAAGACCCCCCCCCATCTCCCACCCTGGTTTGCGCTTCGTCAAGATGTGTTTAAACTTCCAAGCTGGTTTGGGCTACAAGAAGGGAAACAGAGCTGGGACATGGACAGAGACCAAGTCTTAATGACTTCATTTGAAACCTTGGATCCAGCCAGGCCCAGAGCTACATCTGCCTCATGAACTTCTTGTTATGTAAGCTAATAAATTACCTTTTTTGCTTAAAACTGTCTAAGTTAGATTTTTCTATCTCTTGCAACCATGAGTTCTAAATCTGTGGGGAAAGACCAGCAGACCAGGGCCAGCTAAAGGTGCTGAATCTCTGAGATCTTCCCTTATTGCTCAACTCCTCCACCAGCCACCCTCCTCTGACTGACTTACATGCATTACCATGGTATTTTACTCTAAAATATTTCTGCTTAGTGTGTGAATTAACCTGGTCTCTTGCCAAGTTTTTAAATATCTAGAATTATATGGCTATAAGGAGGATGACAGATGTGGCCCAAACTTATACCCACTGTAGGAACCACCCTATGAGCTTGTTCTTATTAAACACTTCCAGAGACAGGAAGCTCATTATCTTACCAAACACTTGTTTCCAAATTTTATTACTGATAGAATTTAAACAAAAAATTTGGAGCCAATCAAGAAGGGACTAGCGGTTACCAAAGGGAAGGGGTTGGGGAGGCTGGGGTGGAGGGAGGGAGAAGGCGATTAAGGGGCATTATGATTAGCACACATAATGTAGGGGGTTCATGGGAAGGCAGGACAGCACCAAGAAGACAAGTAGTGACTCTATAGCATCTTACTATGCTGATGTCAGTGACTGCAGAGGGATGTGGGGGGTCCTTGATACTATGGGTGAATGTAGTAACCACAATGTTGCTCATGAGATTGTGTATCAACGATATACATATATATAAGGTATTGTATATCAACGATACCTTAATTAAAAACAAAAACAAAAACCTGGAGCCAAAATATGCCTTCCTGTTACTTTTGTCACCAGTTCGGACTCCTGAGCTACAATCATGCCATCCTCTCCCACCTGCACACGACGGCCCTGATGGATGGCCTAAGTCTTTTTTTCCCTTCCCAGGAAAATATTTCTCAAGTTCCTTTTACAGTTCCTTTACAGACCTTTTTGTAGCCTACTCATCATTCTCATTGTTTTGCTTGATTAAATTTATTTTAAAGTGTGGTGCTAGGAAGTGAATACAGTACTGGCAGCAGACAGTGGGGGGCCCATCTCTTTGTCAGGCTCTAAGTCTACAGAGGACCTTTATTTGTAAGGAATATGCTGCTTTCGCCCAGCTCAAGTAGAAGGGTGTTTACGGTAAGGCCACCTGGGCAAATAGGAGGCCTAATGGAATGGGAATCCCAGAACAGTGACTACGGTATGGCTAGGCCTCAGGTGGACTGTCACGGACGGATCTTGGATCTTGGCAAATCTGGGAAACTCAGTGACAGCAGTATGTGGGTCTTCATGCTCCTGTTCCTCCAGTCCTGTGACTCGGATACTCTGTCTCTGCTTCTTTTACTTAGTCCCAAATTTCTTTCCACTTTGCTAACTTGCTTCCCCATCCTTTATTTATGCTCTCTACTTCTTGATTCTGCTTTCTCACAACAACTTCATATTTCTTCCTCTGTTTCATGACCTCAGTTAGATGTTTAATCATATGAATAGTGTGAGCAATGGTTAAAAAAAAATCAAATAGAACTAAAGAGTATATAACAGTTGTTCTCAACCATAGGTGATTTTGCCCCCCAGGGTACAGTTGGCAATGTCCAGAGACATGCTAGGTCATCACCCCTGGGGAGGGAGTGCTATTGTTATGTAGTGGGGTGGAGGCCAGGGATGCCGCTGAACATCCTGTAACACAGGTCAAACACTCACAACAAAGAATTTCTGGCCCAAAAAGTTAAAAGTGTTGAGGTTGAGAAATTCTAGAATGACAGGTGAGGGAGGTGGGAATTAAATGCCTACCCCTCATCACATGCCTACTTCCTGTTGTAGTTCCCAGAAGCACCTACTATTAATGGCTTCTGTTTCAAGTCTTTGGGTGATTACAACTGTCATCTGTCAATCTCTTTGGCTACTCAGAGCAAGGGGATTCTGAGCATATGGCAAAGGTGAAGTTCTTCCTTCCACACATCTTCTGACAACTCCTAGTTAGAGGGGATGAACTTTAGGTGGGCTCTGCTGAGCTCCTGGCAGGAAGAAGTTCCTGCAGACCAGTTTCTGGAGAACAGCCTCACAGCCAAGAGCAAGGATCTTCAGGAAAGCAGCAAGTCCCACCAACAGCCTGCTTCCCAGGAACAGTCAATGGCTTTGCTGAGTCTCCTCAACTCTCCAAAAAACGAATGTAGGATTTAATTCTTAGGCCTTGAGGGAAGAAGGATGCAGACAAGCCAGAGGGCAGAGTGTGCTGGTGGAGGAAATGGACCCCTGAAAAAAGGATAGCCTGGAGGAGATATGTGTGGAACTCAAACACAAAAGATATCCCTGCACTAAAAAATGTGGTACTGAACTTTTCTGTTGATAATTCAAAGGACAGGATTGCCACTGCTAAAACCCCAAAACAGGTCCTGAAAATTAAATATATGAAATATGAAATATCTTAAAACCTGGAACAAAAATTTGGAGATGCAAATTATGTGGTGAAAGATGGGAGAGTGGAACAGACCCAGGAGACTGAACTTGCAAATTCCATGAGTTCCAGGAGAAAAAGGAACAGGAGAGGAGAGGTCATAATTAAATAATAGATGAAATTTCCCTGAGCTGAAGAAAGACTTAAGTTCTAGACTGGATTGATAGGAAAAGACACCCACATAAGCCATAGACAGTTTAAAATTCCTAAACCCTGTTGATATGGGAAATCTTACACATTTGCAGGCAGAAAGAAAGTTCTTTCTTCTTGTTTGTCAACCCTGGAAGTTAAAGGACAGCAAAAGTGAATGTGGGTCAATGAAAGAAAAGGCCTGCAGCCTGGGCTTTGCCAAGGAAAAAGGAAAGATATTTGAAGACTGGCAAAAATCACTGAGTATCTCATCTGAGAAATACTTTTAAAAGGAGACTCTAATGAAACAACAAATGAACCAGAACAGAGACTTCAAGATAGAGGAAGATGAAGAGAAGAGGAAAGAAAACAGTGGGAAGCAATGAACCATGATCTTATATATTTATATCTGTGTTTCTATATAACATGTAATATAAATGCTAAATAAGGATTCTTGAAACAGAAGGAACACACTGTAAGGGAAATTCCAATCTGGACTCAGTTACCTCGGTAAGGATAAGGGGAAGCTAAGTGCTATGGGATCTAAGCAGCGAGGGGTAAGGAGGATGAAGGGGAGGGAGGCAAAAGGTAGTGAAAATAATCTAGACCATAACTTATTGAGGTGAGGAGGAAGTAGAAATTAAATAGAATATGATGGAAATAGTTGTTATGTTTTCACATATTAAAATAGTCATGTGTATCTATTTAAGAGAACAGGGCAAGTGACAGTAACTATTCATAGAATGACAAACTCCAAATTAACAAGAGGAAAAATGGGGTGAATAGCTAGCTATTCATTCAATTCATTGAAAGTAAAGAGTTCACAACAATGTTTAAAAATCTAAAAACAAGATGGAAATAATGAATCAAACACATCACTCATTACAGTAAATATAAGTGGACCTCATTCTTCCATTAAAAGACAAGTCAGACTGTAATAGACTTCTGGTTCATATTAACTTAAAAGAAACACACTTGAATCAAAGTGATAAAGAAACATTAAAAAAAAAGATGTGGGAAAGGGATGTCAGGCAGATAAACAAAAAGCAGTGATATACGGATATCCAACAAGGGAAATTTTAAGTTATAGGCGGGAAGAGGTGTAATACGAAGTGGGTGTGAGGATTCCTTGCAAGGGGGCGGAGAGAACATTCTGGGTGATGGGAATCTTCTGTATCGTGATTGTGGTGGTAGTTACATAACCTTCCCCAGCTCCTCCCCTAGTCCCTTCTCAGAGTCTTTGAGTCTGCTATTTTGTTCCCTCAGTTTTGCTTTTTTTTTATATTCCACAAATGAGTGAAATCATTTGGTATTCATCTTTCTCCACCTGGCTTATTTCACTGAGCATAATACCCTCTAGCTCCATCCATGTTGTTGCAAATGGCAGGATTTCTTTTCTTTTTATGGCTGAATAATATTCCATTGTGTATATATACCACATCTTCTTTATCCATTCACCTATTGATGGACACTTAGATTGTCTCCATATTTTGGCTATTGTAAATAGTGCTGTGATAAACATAGGGGTGCATATGTCTTTTTGAATCATGGATCTTGCTTTTTCGGGTTAATTTCTAGGAGTGGAATTACTGGGTCAAATGGTATTTCTGTTTTTAGTTTTTTTGAGGAATCTCCACACTACTTTGTGGGATTAATGGGCGTAATATATAAATCAAGTAGTATAGAAATCAAATGTGTGAAGATATATGACTTCATTGTCTCTCCTTCGACCTCTGGTATTTGGTCAAGGACAGAATGATTAAAGCCATAAAAAGTTCCTACAGCTCGTGACCGCCCTCACATGGTTTTGGTACCCTTAAGGAGTGTTCCGCCCTTGGGCGGGACTCCAAGATAGATGATGATCATGTGCTGAACCCCCTACTCAGAATTCTTCAGATGTTCATTTACTCAATAAATATGAGGAGTGCCTTCTTGGCATTATTCTTGAGCTGTTACGCCTTGAGTCCCCTGGCTGGTCCATTCAGGTCTTCGATATCTCATCGCATCGCCTCCTTAATCTGCGGGTCGGAGACAGGGAGGAGGCCAACACTACTTTCCACAGCAGTTGTACCAATTTACATTCCCACCAACAGTATAGGAGGGTTAAGGGAGTACTTATTTCAATAAATTATAAAAAGAACAAGAAAAGGTGCCAGAAGATGATCATCAAAAAACCCCAACAAAGATCCACGCACTGCTACAGCTGTAGATGCACTCATCCCACCAGTTCCTGGACCTGCCATGGGAATGAGAAAGGAGATATCTAAGCTGGCCTGTGCATACAGTAAAACAACAAAATTGGACTGTATCTATACTGTTGGAACTCAACCAAGAATTTGGAGAAGTGCAAATAGTAGCGCTCCAAAGTCTTACAACTACAAACTATTTATTGTTAAAAGAACATATGGCATATGAACAGTCCCCAGGAATGGGTTGTTTTAATTTGTCTGATTTCCCTCAGACTGTTCAAGTTCAGTTGGACAATATCCACCATATCATAGATAAGTTTTCACAAATGCCTAAGGTGCCTAACTGGTTTTCTTGGTTTCACTGCAGATGGCTGGTAATTACAGATATGCTTTGGTTATGTAACTATACTCCTATTATGTTAATGTGTGTGCGCAATTTAAGTAGTAGCTTAAAACCTATACATGCTGAAGTTACTCTACAAGAAGATATATCAAAGAAATAATCAATCTTCCCATGTTTTCTTCCGCCTGCTACTTCTATAGCTTTTCTTCTTCCTTCCTAATTACAACCCTTAAATAGAATTCGTGCCTCATATCAAATTTACCGAGTATCATAATTCTTCCAAGTGGTAAAGATACCTCAAGACAAATGCTGGGCATAGAAGCCACAGGGCATAAATATGCAAAGAAGTAAAAAGCTAACTTTTTCAAACAATAAGGCTTCTCTCTCACTTACCAACTTCACATTTCCCTGTATGGCCCCGGAAGATGACTGGTTAGCCAGAGACGGGTAAGATTCCTCAAGGGAGGAACAACCTAAGACAGGCACAGTCGCAGGGGGGCCATCAGGTGAGAAATTGGGGATCAACAGAGGTGAGGCTTAGAACCTCACCCCCCCGTTCTGAGAGAAATCTTCTGCATACGTGGATGTTTTATTGCCCTGGTCTAGCTTGGATTAACACATAGTCTACAGGCACACACCTGATCATCTACATGTGCTCTCTTACAACACTAAACTATGTTTTCTACCTTTATCTTGTATCTACCTACCACTTCAGCATTTTATTAAAAATAATAATAATAAAGAGAGAAATGTGGTATCCACATATAAATCAAGTATAAAAACCAAATGAGTATTCATATTTGAACTGACTGTTTATAGTTCATAATGCATGAGCAAAACCGAAAGTTTCTGTGATGACTGCCCTTGTACTGTTCACTATGTAACTTATTCATTATGTAAGAATTTGTTCTCCATGTAAGAACTTGTTTGTTATGCCTCAGAAGATTGGAGACTGACAAAAATTAGGCTTGGGGTGGAATAATGATTGTGCATTGAGCATTGACTCCCCTATACAGAATTTTATTGTCGTTAACAACCATTTGATCAATAAATATGAGAGATGCCCTCACAAAAAAAAAAAAAAAAAAAAAAAAAAGGACAGACTTCCAATGGTAAAATAAATTAGTAACCGGGATGTAATGTATAGCATAAGGAATATAGTCAAGATATTGTAACAGCCTGGTAGGGTGATAGCTGGAACCTAGAATTATGTATATAAATGTTCTACCACTGTGTTGTACACTTGAAACTCATGTAATGTAATACTGTGTGTCAACTACCCTTCAATAAAAAATAATTATTAAAAAAAAAAAAAAAAGAACAAGAAAAGGAACCAAAAGAAATCAGGAAATAGCAAAAGCTGACACGAATGAAATGGAAAACAAAAATACTAAAAATCTTAAATTTAAAAATGTTCTTTAGAAGGGCTAATAAACATGTAAGCTCAAAAAAGGAGAAAATAAAAGAGTAGAAATAGACAAGATTAATTTTAAGAAAACATCATTACAGATAGAAGACATAATTAAAGAAGTACAAAAAAGTACAACTTAAAATTAACCAACTTGAAAATTTAGAGTAATTGATACATTTTAGGAAAAATGAAAATTAAAATTACCAACATTGACCCCAGAGAAACAGGAAAGCTTGAATAGCTCAACTTATCTTAGAAAAGACTCAAATAGAAAGGTGACTGGAGACCTACTTTTGGGGAAGGCTGCATTCAAATGATGGCATGGCTGAATTTTATGTAATCTTAAATAATAATTTCCATGCCATTTAAACTGGCAAACACTATAGAAAAAGAAGAAAAGCTTCTGTATTTAATATATAGGGCAGCATAACTTCATGCCATTCCTAATAAAAACTCTAAGTAAAAAAGAAAAAGAAGAAAACTGCTTAAATATAATGAAGACTTTTTACTAAAACCTAACAGCAAATAATGTTCTCAGTGGTGAAACACTAAAACTGCTTCAATTAAAATAAAAATTTAGACAGGAAGGCCTACCATTATCCTTATTATTTAACATATCTTAGAAGTTTTACCAAATGAAGCAAGACAAGAAAATGAATTATCATCTGAAAAATTATAAGGCTATTTTTTTCTGATATGATTGTATTATCAGAAAATTCAAAGACTCCAGTAAAAAACTATAGTAAAAAGACAATACAATTTGGAAATTTGAAATACAAGATAGATAGAATGAAAATAAATTGCCTGTACCTACCCTAGCAATAAGCATCTAAAACCAAAAATGGGAAAAATATTGTTTACATTTACAAAATTATAAAATTCTTAGGATAATAACAACTATAGTCATCATAATGCCATGTACTATTGTAAGTATTTTGTATTAATCAATCCTCACAACACTGTCTTGTGATAGGTTACTACTATTATTCTTATTTTACAGAAGAGAACACTGAGGAATGGAGAGACTAAGTGATTTACCCCAGATCACTAGCTGATACCCTGTTAGAGTTGGATGTGAATTCTGAGACTACCCTTGTAACCACTGTTATAGTATTCTAAATTTTAAAAATTGAGATATACAATGTATTAGTTTCACCTAATGAATTATCATCTGAAAAATTATAAGGCTATTTTTTTCTGATATGATTGTATTATCAGAAAATTCAAAGACTCCAGTAAAAAACTGACATACAATGTATTAGTTTCAGGTGTACATGATTCAGTATTTGTATATATCACAAAATGATCATCACAATAAGTCCAGTTAACATCTAGCACCACACATAGTTACAAATTTTTTTCTTGTGATGAGAACTTTTAAGATCTACTCTCCTAGCAACTTTCAAATATACAACACAGTATTAGCTATAGTCGCTTTTTTGTACCTTATATCCCCATGACTTGTTTATTTTATAACTGGAAGTTTTATAGTATGTAAATTTAATACAGGAACACAGTACTCATATGAAAAAATTATACAATATTATTAAAAGATATAAAGCAAGATTGGAACAAACAGAAAACCAATCATTTCCTTGGATGGGAAGATAAAATGGAACAAAGTACCATAAAGAGTGTCAGTTTCCCAAAGTTAAAGTATACATAGTTAAGATAATTCCAATTCTTATCTCAGTGAATAGTCAAGGAAAAATATTTTCTTAAAAAGAAATAGATATATTTGCCATATGAAATATCAGAACATACTGTTAGGCCACTTACTCAAATCAGTAAGTAAAGAGAAAAAATTTTGATCAATGGAATAAAACAGGAATCCAAAACCAGGCATTGTCTCTATGAGAACATGGCAATTCAACCCACTGGGGTAAACCAGGATAACCTAATTGACATGTTAGTAAAGGGGCTGTAGTTCTAAGGGGCATATCAAGGGCAATATCAAGCCCTTTTGTCACAAGCCTTCCTAGTCAGAAGGTGAGTTCATATGACTTACAGCTACTGAGCCTAGCTTCCTAACTTGTAAAATGTGCATTGGGCTAAGATCTCATCAAGCTCAAGAATACCTGACAACAGTCTCTCCCCTCAAATTTTTGCACATAAACTATTTTATTTATTTATTTATTTATTTACTTTATTTATTTATTATTTTGGTATCATTAATATACAATTACATGAGCCACATTATGTTTATTAGACTCCCCCCATTATCAAGTCCCCACCACATACCCCATTACACTGTCCATCATTGTAGTAAGATGCTATAGAATCACTACTTGTCTTCTGTATGCTATACTGCCTTCCCCGTGCCCCCCACTACATTATATGTGCTAATCATAATGCCCCCTTTTCCCCTTACCCTCCCTTCCCACCCATCCTCCCCAGTTCCTTTCCCTTTGGAAAGTCCATTCTTGGGTTCTGTGAGTTTGCTGATGTTTTTGTTCCTTCAGTTTTTGCTTTGTTCTTATACTCCACAGATGAGTGAAATCATTTGATACTTGTCTTTCTCTGCCTGGATTATTTCACTGAGCATAATACCCTCTAGTTCCATCCATGTTGTTGCAAATGGTAGGATTTGCTTTCTTCTTATGGTTGAATAATATTAAATTCTGTATATATACCACATCTTCTTTATCCATTCATCTACTGATAGACACTGAGGTTGCTTCCATTTCTTGGCTATTGTAAATAGTGCTGCAATAAACATAGAGGTGCATATGTCTTTTTCAAAGTGGGCTCCTGGAATTAGGGTAAATTCCTAGGAGTGGAATTCCTGGGTCAAATGGTATTTCTATTTTTAGTTTCTTGAGGAACCTCCATACTGCTTTCCACAATGGTTGAGCTAATTTACATTCCCACCAGCAGTGTGGGAGAGTTCCCCTTTCTCCACATCCTCGCCAACACTTGTTGTTTGTCTTTTGGATGGTGGCCGTCCTAACTGGTGTGAGGTGATATCTCACTGTGGTTTTAATTTGCATTTCTCTGATGATTAGCGATGTGGAGCATCTTTTCATGTGCCTGTTGGCCATCTGAATTTCTTCTTCGGAGAAGTGTCTGTTCAGATCCTCTGTCCGTTTTTTAATTGGATTATTTGCTTTTTGTTTGTTGAAGTGTGTAAGCTCTTTATATATTTTGGATGTCAACCCCTTATCAGATATGTCATTTATGAATATATTTCCCCATACTGTCGGATGCCTTTTTGTTCTGATGGTGTCCTTTGCTGTACAGAAGCTTTTAAGTTTTATATAGTCCCACTTGTTCATTTTTGCTTTTGTTTCCCTTGTCCGTGGAGATATGTTCATGAAGAAGTTGCTTGTGTTTATGTCCAAGAGAGTTTTGCCTATGTTTTCTTCTAAGAGTTTTATGGTTTCATGACTTACATTCAGGTCTTTGATCCATTTCGAGTTTACTTTTGTGCATGGAGTTAGACAGTAATCCAGTTTCATTCTCTTACATGTAGCTGTCCGGTTTTGCCAACACCAGCTGTTGAAGAGGCTGTCATTTCCCCGTTGTATGTCCATGGCTCCTTTATTGTATATTAATTGACCATATATGCTTGGGTTAATATCTGGACTCTCTATTCTCTTCCACTGGTCTATGGGTCTGTTCTTGTGCCAAATTGTACCAAATTGTCTTGATTAGTGGGGCTTTGTAGTAGAGCTTGAAGTTGGGAAGTGAGATCCCCCCTGCTTTCTTCTTCCTTCTCAGGATTGCTTTGGTTATTTGGGATCTTTTGTGGTTCCATATGAATTTTAGAACTATTTGTTCCAGTTTGTTGAAGAATGCTGTTGGTATTTTGATAGGGATTGCATTGAATCTGTAGATTGCTTTAGGCAGGATGGCCATTTTGACAATATTAATTCTTCCTACCGAAGAGCATGGGATGAGTTTCCATTTATTAATGTCATCTTTAATTTCTCTTTAGAGTGTCTTGTAGTTTTCAGGGTATGGTTCTTTCACTTTCTCTGCTAGGTTTATTCCTAGGTATTATATTCTTTTTGTTGCAGTTGTGAATGGAATTGTCTTCCTGATTTCTCTTTCTGTTAGTTCATTGTTAGTGTATAGGAATACAGCAGATTTCTGTGTATTAATTTTGTATCCTGCAACTTTGCTGAATTCAGATATTCTAGTAGTTTTGGAGTGGAGTCTTTAGGGTTTTTTATGTACAATATCATGTCATTTGCAACAGTGACAGTTTGACCATTTCCTTACTAATCTGGATGCCTTTTATTTCTTTGTGTTGTCTGATTGCTGTGGCTAGGACCTCCAGTACTATGTTGAATAAAAGTGGGGATAGTGGGCATCCTTGTTTTGTTCCCGATCTTAGGGGAAAAGCTTTCAGTTACTCACTGTTCAGTATGATGTTGGCTATGGGTTTGTCATATATGGCCTTTATTATGTTGAGGTACTTGCCCTCTATACCTGCACATAAACTATTGTTAACCCAGTATTCTCTCCATCCTATGTTTATGTAATTTATTTTTTAATCCAAAATTTCATTTTGCAATAAATTCTAGCTGTTATTATTTATCTTTATTACATTTTATTCTGCAGTTTCGAGCCATCATTTTGCCTTTCTTCTTTGTTTGAATCTTGAGTTTGCCTTTCAGTACATTTGCTTTTCTTTAGAGCCCTGTCCCAGCAGCACAGATGAATGTGCTTTCTGTGTCACCATTCAAGACAGGGACAAGGAGAGGCCTGGGGAGGTCACTGGAGACCTCCTGCCCCTTTTTGGCTTCAGTGATCAAAGAACTGCCAGTCCCCTTAATAGTGCTGGTAAGATGGCCTGCAGTTCTCCTTCTTGACTCTGAAGCCAGTGACAGACTTTTAGAGATGCTTTTCCTAAAATCTACACTTACTATACCTCCAACCATCACACCCTTGACTGATGGCAGATGCTGTCTAGATCATCCCATATTTCACAGAGGAGACTGTAACTTGCCAATATCACATACTGTGACAGGGCTGGCTTTTTTATTTATAATATGTTGTTGCCTTTCTATCATGCTTCCTACCATTCAGGAAACTTATTTATCACTGCTGTAACAAATTACCACAAACTTAGTGGCTTACAAAATAAAACTTCTTATCTTACAGTTGTGTTGGTCAGAAGTATGACATAGGTGTCATTGGACTAAAGTCAAGGTGTCTGCAGGGCTGTCCGCTCGGTGGGCTCTAGGGGAGAGTCTGTTCCCTTGCTCTTTCCAGTCTCTAGAGGCTTCCTGCATTCCTTGGCCCTTCCTCCCACTTCAAAGCCAGCAACTGTGGGTGGACTCCTTCTTATGTCCCATTTCTCTGCCCCTCCTTCCATTGTGGAGCCTCTTTCTTCCCATGGCCCTGAACATTTCTCCCTTTCAAAGGCTCATGTGATCCATTGGTCTGCTGGGATAAAAGTGTCCTCCCAATCTCCTGGTCCTTAAGGTAATCACATTTACATTTTTCTCACAGTTCTGGGAATTAGAGTGGGAACATTTTGGGGAGGACATTATTCTGCTTACCATGCCCTGTTCATAGATTAGGGCCTCCTGCAGCCAGTGGGTTACAGTAATAAAGACATTGTAACCTGACTTGCAGAATCTCAGACTTTCTTGACTTCCTGATGTCCATGGGACTCACCAAGGCTCATACAGCCCCCGGGCGCACAGCCAGCTCTTTACAATGCTCTGGTAGTTTGGTCCCTGCCTCTTGTCTGCCTTAACAACGCAGTCCCCGTAATATGCAGTGGAGAGGCCAAGAGAGGGCAAGAAATGGACTTTGGTGTTTGTCCTCTAGGATCTCAGATGATATTAGAAAACATCTAATGTCTAATATGATATTAGAAAATAGATACTGGAAAAGCTGAAATGTACAGCATTGGCCCCTCCACTCTTGAAAGGCCCCAGGCAGGTAACAGCTGTTCCTGACATTTGGGCAGGTGAGGTACAGCTTGGAGCTGCAGGCATCCTTTCTGATGTACAGTCTCAAAAGGTAATGTGAATTGTCAGTATTGCACAGACCCCATGTAATTCCCTTGGGGAAGGAGAAGGATCTCCTCTCATATCCTATGCACATAAGGTGGCTGTGGAAGGGAGTGCGGAACGTCATGAGGAGCTGTGTGATTGCTGTCGCCAGAAGAGCGCAGGGGAAGAGAAGCGCAGGCCAGGCCTGCCTGAGCCGTCCGTGCCTCCGTGTCAGCTCACTCCAGTTCCGTCTGGGCACCCTCCCTTCTGGGGCCTCTCCAAGGCTCAAGTTAGGTGGCATGCCCATGCCCATTGATTCTTGTTTTTTGTGTGTGAATATGGGAAGCTTGGTTTGGCACTTTACCTGGCATCCAGGTCGTGTTCACTTGTGCACTGGTTCTGGAAACTGGGACACTATCTACCATTTATAGAATTCCTGCAAGGGTTCCTGCAGTTGGTTTACACACATGCTGCCCCCACCCCCATGCCCACAGATACAAGTACCCTGACTGCCCGCCCACCCCCACCACCAGCTGCTCTGTATGTTCCCACTCACAGGCCTCCGAGGCCCCCAGGGAGCTACCGACCCACACCACTGTCTGTTAGCTGGGGAAGGCCCTGACAGGCCCCGGGGGTGGGGGTGGGGGGGAGGAGGCTGGGTCGCTGGAAACTCTCACCAAGCGGGACGGTTAGCAGCTGCAGGGACACCTTACGAAACAGCGAGCCTTAAAACACTTCTAGAATCTCTCTCCATCACCTTTGAAGACTTTTCTGAAAATGACCCATCATTCCCTGCCATGGGAAAAGGTAACAGCTATCACAGGCACCTCAGCCCACAGAATCCTTCATGTTGATCCTTCAGTCAGGCTTTGACATAGAAGCTCACCTCACACAGACCCCACAGGAGACCGCAGAGACCTGGGGATCTGTGTGTGAGGGCACACTCACACCCGCATACCCCTGCCTCTCCTCAGACGCAGCTCTCAAGGGACAAATGTGCCCTTCTGCCTCAGTGGCACTTGCTGGGGGACACAGCTCTTGACACACCCATAGGCCCACTGCTGCTCCTCCACACACCACTAATCATACACTACAAGCTGTTAGCATGTGGTGAGGTCCTCTTTCCCCTTCCTTTTTCCTCCCCACAGCTGTGGTGGGCAGTTGGGGAGGGTGTTCTGAGGGGGCTGATGTCACCCGCAGGGAGTGGGTTTTTTCCCACCTACACACCTTGTATTGTCCCAGCCTCTTCTCATCCGCAGAGTCGGCCAGATTGCAGTCACATCCTGGCAAAAGAACATTAGGAAGCACCTTTGAACCACTGCTCAGCAACCCCTCCTCCCTACTGCATTCCCTCTTTGCCACCAGCCAGGCCCTCACCACTGAGGAGGGCCTCTCAACCCCTGGTCTTCCCCTACAAATGCACCCTTTTTCTTTGGGGCTGGGTGCAAAAGGACAAGCTTGGGACTTTATAAAGGAAGAACTTCAAGGGGAAAGTAAGAGACCAAAACCAAACAAACAAAAAAATCAAAACTTCAGCTGGTCCAGAATCTGCACATTTAGCTCCCAGCCCTGCTTTGTTCCTTCCCCTTCCCTCTAAGAAGCTGCAGTGCTTCCTCACCCCTGCCTGACACCTTTGCTCACCTGCTCCCTGGAGCAGTCAGTGCTACAGGCTCTTCCTGAGGTGCACAAGCTGGGGTTGTTCCTTATCCTCACCCCTGCCAGGGCCTATCCCAGGGCCCCTGCCTCCAGGACTCAGCTTGCTAGATCCAGCTCCTGTGTTGGACATGGGAGATGCCTGAGTCCAGCAGGGGGGTAGGAGGAATGAGGAAGGGCTGGCTTGCCACAGGCATGACCAGTAGGGCAACAAGGGTGGAGGCGGCCAGGGAAAGGCTGTGAAGAGGGAGTCTCAGGGTATTTACAAAGGAGAAAGTGTAGTCCCAGGTCCTCTGCCTTCTCCAAAGGGCGGCCACATTCCTAGGAAGGGGTTTGGACTGAGAAGCTCCCTCTGTGTGGAATCCTTGGAGGTCTGTGGACTACAGCAGGAGGGGAGCTGGACCACCCTGAAAGCCCCCAAACTAATGGGGAGATCAGCCCCACCAAATCAGGGATGCCTTTCTGGAACCCCCAGGATGATGAGGCTTGAGGGCTCCACACCGGGACCCCCAATCTAATGAGGAGGATAGAGCCCCACTCTGGAGCAGTGGTTGGGGAGATCCTCTGTGGTCAGCTGGGCACAAAATACCTTGCTGACATATAGGTAAGCCCGCAGGCAGGGCAGCCAGGAAAAGAGCATGAGGCACATCAGGAGGGCAGGGGTTTGGAGCCCAAGCACTGCCCAAGTGGGTGCAGGATGCATGAAGGGAGAGCACAGGCAGGACAAGGGACAGGCCTGAGTAGTGGTCCTGTGACACCTCCAGCCTTTCCCCCATGCTCTGGACCTCAGTTTCCCCTCCCCTGCCCCTCTAGCAGTTCAGGGATCCATCTGCTTCACTGAACCCATCTGTCTGAGACTTGCTCACATCTTCCTCTTTTGTAACTGGAAGTCACAGGTCAAATCGGTGAGCTGTGACCCACACAGAGCCGAGCCTTAGGGTGTGAAGGGACAGCGGGGAGAGCGGCAAGGGAAGCTCAGGGCTGGTGGAAGTTGGGAGGCCGGCGGGAGCGGAGGGGCTCAGGACCATGGCAGAGACCATCACCTATGCAGACCTGCGGTTTGTGAAGGCTCCCCTGAAGAAGAGCATCTCCAACCGGTTAGGACAGGGTAAGGGGGAATATGAGGCTCCTTGACGCTGCAGCCGCACCCTCCTTCATGACCCCATCCCACCGACCCTATTCCCGACCTCCACTTTTCTCTCCCCTCCACACCAGAAGCTGACGAGGATGAGGAACTCACCTATGAAAACGTACAAGTGTCCCCAGTCCCAGGTGGGTCCTCGAGCTTGGCTGCCTCTGGCCTCGGGGGCAAAGCAGGTATGGAGAGCGGGGTGGGTGGGGCGCTTGCGAGGGAGCAGGAGGTTCTGAGCTGGGAGTCCACAGTAGGCTTGGGAGGAAGAAGGGAGTTCTCAGGGAAGAAGCCAAGAGCCCTGGGTGAACGGGAGCCAGGGAAGGGCAAGCGCCCAGGGGCGAGGTGGAGCTGCCAGTGGGGAGTCAAGGGCGCGGGTGTGGGATCAGGGCGGCCTGTCGGGGGATGATTCGAATGGGAAATGGAGAGTCGCGGGAGAGAGGAGAGAGGGTAGGTGGGAGGATGGGGGCCCGCGCGGCGAGGGGTTTTGGCGCAGGCAGCTGAAGGGACCCTGAGGAAAAGGTCACGGGAGACCCGGCGCAGCGACGAGGGGGTCCCCTGGGGAGAGGATAAGGTGAGACCCAGAGGGACCCGAGAGAGTCCCGGGGGAGGTGAGGGACTCCGGAGAGGTCTCAGGCTGCCCCGGAGCAGTGGCGGAAGGCATCTCAGGGCGCACGGGGGTCCCCGCGCAGTGGAGGGGGGGGCGGGAGGAGAGGGGAGAGTCCCGCGCCTCCCAGCTTCACACTGGAGGCGCCCGCGTTCCGCAGGGGTGCAGTCAGAGCGGCCACCCGCGGCCTGGAGCTCCGTGAGGCCACCGGCAGCCGGGCGGCTCCCCCGCGGTGAGTACCGCGCGCCTCGCCTGGGCGTCCCGGGCCTCCCGGCAGGCGCTGGGCCGTGGGCGGGGCCGTGGGCGGGGCCGTGGGCGGGCCGCCCCTCCCACCGCGGCGCGCGCGAGCCCGGGCGCTGGGGGCAGCTGGGGGTCGCGCGGGCGCCCGCCGTCCCAGCTTGGGTGCTGCTGGGCCCCGTGGGGTACAGGTCTGGTGCGGAGAGTGAGCCCAGGGCGCCCCGCAGCGCCTCCCCTGCCCGTTAAACCTCCATCCCGGTCTGACCTTGCCGACGTGTGGTCTTGATCCTATCCTCCCATTCCCTTGACGATGGTCTCCATGCACAAACCCTTCTCTCCTGTCTCCGTCTGAGATTTAGTTTTGCTTCCTACCGGGCAGTGCCCCTCAATCTTACCAGTAACAATCCCCAGCCATTATTCTGGAACAGCTTCGGTCACTACCTGCAGAAATTATCTGACAAAAACTACCAAGGCTGGGCCCCATCTTCGGAGGGATACTCTTTCCCATGAATCTCCACCGACCCCACAGCGCCCACCACCTCAGTCTATGCACTTTCTGGGGGCTCACTGCCCCTCATCCCACTGTCTCCCTAAGGCTGTGCAGCTTGCCTTCAATACCTCCTTCTGGGCCTGCTCCTCACCAGCCTGCTGTTAGGGGTGGCTGCAATCTGCCTGGGAGTGCGCTGTGAGTATGACTGACCCCATTTCCTACTTACCCCTAACAGCTTTCTCCCTACTCTCCCCAACAGCTGCCCTTCCTCTGGGCAGGGCCCAGAGTCACTGCCACCACACCTGTAGCTTTGGTCTGATTTCCAGCCAGGTCTGTTTGAGAGCACAGTATCTTTCTAAATTGTCCTTACCTAATCTAGTACTTCCTTAAACTGTAGGCAGTTAGATGTTATATTCCAGCCTGTTATGCAAAAAGTTACAAGAAGCAGAAAAAGGATTTGTGCTGAAGTCTCCAGGCACCAGGGCATGACGGAAGAAGATGCCCTCCAAATCTCTCTTTATGGCCAAACAGATGTGCAGGTGTCTTGGCAGCTCCAGCAGACGAACAGTTTTCTGGAAGCCACGAACAGCAGCCTGAGGCAGCAGCTCCACCTGAAGATGACCCAGCTGGGCCAGAGGGAAGAGGACCTGCAGGGGTCCAGGAGGGAGCTGGCCCAGAGTCAGGAAGCACTGCAGAAGGAGCAGAGGGTTTGCCAGGAAACTGGAGAGCGGTTACAGGCCTGCCAATCTGACAGGGAGAAGACAAAGGAGGCCTTGCAGAGAGAGGAGGTGCAGAGGAAGATCTTGGAACAGAGGCTGAACAGCATGCAGGACACACTGAAGCCCTTGTTCACATGCCTCCCATCAGGTATCTGTTCTGGGAGGAGATGAGAGATGGAAGGGTCTGCTGTGAGGGATGGACTGAAGTGTGGCAGAGGCCTGACTGTCTCTCAGGGGGTCACTGAGTTGTTTAGGAAAGGGATAGTGAAGTAGAGTGGTGGCTGACACACTGTGCATCCTTGGCAAACAGAAAGAAGTATCAAGCTGCATATGGTTTAGGGCACTAACCCAGCTCGAAGGCAGATCCTGTAGTGGAGAGGAGGGTAGCAGCCGCAACACAAACCACACTGTCCCAAGCAGCCAGCTTGGGCCTCACCTGGCCTGACATCAGGGCCAAGGATCTGGGAACCTCCTGAATTTGGATATGAATGGTTGGTTGTACTTTTTTCTAAAGAGAGAGTTTAATTCTTTAATTCTCACTCTGTCTGAGATTCTTCAAGTGGTTAAGAATTACCAACTGATGAGGTTTGTCTGGTGGTGGGGCAAGGCCGCTGAAGCTCTCAAGCATGGGTGACACTCACAGAGAGGTGGCTGGGTAATGGGGGCTAGGGAAGTGGGGTGCAGTGTTTGTCCATTTTGAAGGCAGGAGTCCAGCCAGTATGTGCAGATGAGGAAGGGGACACAAAAAAGCAGACAGGCTGCACCAAAGCAGGCTGAGGTTCGAGGCAGGCTGCCAGGCCCTTGGGGACTGGATGTTGATGGGTTGGTTATCTATGGTTGAGGTTAGGCTCTGTCCAGCTCAGAGGGCATCTGGATACTCCTTGAAGGCTTAAGACACCGAGATGATGTGCAGAGACCCTTGGTCCTCGTTTCTTTAACCTTATTCTTGATGACCCCCAGTCCCATGCGAGTGCTGCCATCCATTCCCGCAGACACACCCAGGCTCAGCACCTCAAACTGTTCTTCTCAAAGGCTGCCTTCAGACCTGCACTCTGACCGCAACTGTGCCCTCCAGGCTTCCCCCACGCTTCTTCCACCTCACTGAGGCCTCCAGCCCACTGACTCCCCTGCTCCTTCCTTTGCACCAGCTGTCACTTCTCTCTCTGCCTTGGCTTCTGGGGCCCATCACTTCAAGCACTTACTCTTTTGTTCTGTTGTCCTTCTGGTGCACCTGAATAGCAATCTCTCAACTCTGGATGAACTCAACTGCCCGCCTTGCCCATGCTGTCACCCACATGTGACAAGTTGTGCGTTCTGCTCCATGCCACTGAAACCCTGGTCTCAACCCCAGCTGGGGCCTCGTGCTGCCTGGCTACCTTGCTCTCTGCAATAGCTCCTTTCCCTGCCACCCTCTCTTTTCCTTTCAGCAGATGCCTTGGAATTCCCTCCACTTTCTACCACCCTATGTATATATCCATTTTTGCTCTTCCTTCCATTCCTTCCAAGGATAAGTGCAACAGCTTGCTGAGTGTTTTTCTTAAACATCCCCCACCCCCACCAACCCAAATCCACTTATCATGTTGTAGCCAGGATAATCCTTTAAAAACAAAAATATGATCATGTCATCCCAGTTTAGATCATGTTATTCCAGGTAATTAATTACATCAAAAGTTCTGGAATACATACTGTGTTGCCAGCACCGTGCCCAGGCACTTAGGATATGCCAGTAAACAAAATTGCTCTGCATAAAACCCACATGTCTCTTTCTTATGACATAAAAATAAAAAGTCCTTAACATGGCTTCCAGGGTCCCAGCACACCGCTTACCCCCTTACCCTCTTCCATTTGGCTGCACTGACTTTTTATTCTTTTAAGTTGCCTTGGACAGTAATTCAAGAGGGTAGCTGTCTGGGGACATGAGAAAATGTAGACAGCAGAGAGGGGACTAGTGGAATGATTTTTGACTGTTTTGAGTGATGGAGGTAGGACTCATGGAATAAAGCAATGAGAGAGGTGGGTTGGGCTCAGAAGCAGATTAGGGTGTAGGATGTTAAAGAAAGAAGGGTTTTATTTCTCATGGATAGTTGGGAAAAGAGGACCAGAGAAGAGACACATTTTGAGGTAGAAGGGAGAGAAATGGAGAGAGTTCACAAATGTCCAACAATCTGAGAAAAACAGGAACTAAGGTTGTCTACTTGTTGGGGGTGGAGAGGGAAGGGGGAGGCTAGCAGCCTGAGGAGTGTGGCAAAGTTTTTCGTATGCTGGGGGTGGGGGGGTGCATAGGGAGCTAGTGAGATGAATGAGAGGCCTACTGAACACGTGTGGCGGGCCCAGGTGAGATCAGCCAAAATGGGGGGTGGACTGCAATCGTTCAGGAAGTGGGAATGGTACCACCAGCCCTGTTAAAATGAACCTCCCAGACTGCCACGGAGAGATATTGTTGAATATTGAAGGCCTTTTACTAAGTATACACAAGTATGGCATTTCCAGGGGACCCAAAAGAAAGACTGCAAAGATGGAGGAACAGAAGTCAATGAAGGCACTGAGATTAGACCCGAAGGAACATTGCTAGCAACTAGATTGCTGAGTCGTTCCTTTCCTCCCAATTGTTGAGATCTCTCTCCTGCATCTGGCTGTGCTGTCACATTCTTTCTGCTTTTTAGATACCTGCTGTCCCCTGGGATGGATACTGAACGAGAAGAGTTGCTTTTACATCTCACTTGCTGAGAAGAATTGGAAGGACAGTCGAAACTATTGTAAATCTCTGTCCTCTGACCTGGCCACATTCAGTGACATTTATTCTTTTTATCCAGTAAGCAAACCCTCTTTCACAGGCTGTAGTGGGTACTGTTAGGTAAAGGGACATTGGTCATCAGTCAGGAACGGAAGTGCACACAAGGCACGCGTTCCTTTTCCATGCGGCTTCTCAGCACAGAGCTCCAGGCGGTCCCTACTGATTAAAGTTGGCATGAGAGTTGAAACCTATGAACCGTCTTTAACCTGTTACAACTCAGCTTTCTGGTTCAGCTTTCAGCTACGTAACAGGTTCTCTGACTCTCATGGCCTCTCAGGTCCTATACTTAGTGGGCTGGGCTGTAGAGATCAGTACTGTGTAGCTGCAACAGCCCATGAATGACTCCCCATCAAAGCTGGCAGAAATGCTTATCCAGCTGAGCGCTGAGCTGAAGGGTGAGCCTGCATCTACAGGGTGGCACTTGACATAGCACAGATGAGCTGAAGTCATGCACCACTGTTAGGCACTGTCAAAGCCCTTGCCAAAGCTCCTAGGTTTCCCTAGTGTTCAGTTTCTTCCATCAGCTCACCCAAACTCCCTTCTACACCCGCCAACCCCGTTCCGGTATTTCTCATCACTCTGCTCATCTGTGGTCTCTTTGAATCTCCCCTCAGCCTCATGCCAGCAGCGTCAATAATGTGTTGGCACAAGTTGGCCAGCTTGATTCATTTTGGGTTGGCCTCAGCTTTAACGATGGCTGGCAGTGGACTAATGGTAAAAGAGTCTCTGGGTAAGTTTGTTAAGACTTGAGGGCATTTTCAACTCCATAATTCCTTCATAAAGACACAGTGAAATTACTCTCCAGGTTATGCTCCCAAAACCCTTTTCACAAATTAATATTGTCATTGCCTATTTGTCCATTTCCTCTATTTGATTAATAACTCTTTAGGGTGGTCTTATTCTTTATTCTATCTCCTGTACCTAGAAGTTCCTGGCATATGCTTTTGAAAAAAATTATAAGGTTGGGACCTATATCACTTTTCTCTGAGGGAGAAGCTGAGGCTTTTGGAGGGCTTCACAGCTGATGAAGAACCCTGGCATTCTAACTTCCTGTCCCCTGACAAGGCTATCCTAGTTGAGGTGGTACTTTCTCAGTCAGGGCGACTTGGGGTCTGGAATTGCCCTAAGGAAGAGAAACAATGGGGTAACTTTGAGAGTCAACCCCAGGGACCTCCGAACAGGGTAGTCATCTCCTATGTTTCCAACTGGATTTTCCATCTGTAAGACCTTGGATGATTTCCCCCCACCCCCAGTCAAAGCACCTTGGGTTCGAGCCCAGACGTCTGTCCCTGAACCATGCCTCAACATTGCTCTAGGCAGGCAGCTGAGTGAGGGCTAGGGCTTGGCTTAGGTTTTATGCAGGGCAAAGGAGAGAAGGGAGGATGGGATAGGAGGGGGCCAGAGCTTATCCCAGTTGTATTTCACCACTCTTTAGTAGGACTTATGGTGAAAGATCAAAATGTGTCAAGATGAAAAATAGTAGTTGGGTAAAACTGCAGCCAGAAGAGTGTACATCTCCTCTTCCTTGCCTCTGTGAGATGGCGGCTTTCATGTTTCCAGTTGGGGACCAGTCTTCGCACTGAGGTAAGTGTAAGGGATGGGACTGAGGCATGGGAGAGGGACTCTGAGCAGGGGCCCAGAAGTTAGGGGGAAAACCCGGTCCTGGGAGTGCCAGTCACATCCACAGGCTCCGGGGCCGTGGTCTGCTTAGGTAAGTGGGGAGAGGTGATGGGCAGGGAAGGCTGGAACTGACGGGAGGCTGGTGGTGTAGCTGTCCAGGGAGCTGGGGAGGAGATGTGATAAGCTAGCTGAGTCAACTGAGGAGCTCATTGAGGCTTTGCTCTGTCAGATGCTCATGTCAGTAGGAGCCTGTGTCCCTTACCCCTAACCTGCAGGGCCTAAGATCACCTCCCTCCAGCGTCCTTCACTTCGCCTGGACGGTGCCCAGCCAAAGGTGGATCCATGCCCAACACTTCTAGCCAGTCTGCTGCCTGCTTGGAATCCTGTTCCTGGGAAAAGGGTGAAGAAACCTCTAGAAGAGGTTTTGGCCTCCTGAAGAACCTCTCATAGTGGAATGGGCTGGGGGAGGAGGGCGCATGGTCTGAGTGGATAGGGGCAGCCCGGAGCCAGCCAGGCAGTTTTATTGAAATATTTTTAAATAATTTTGCAAGTGTTAGTTTCATGTGTCAGCAATGCTCTGTCTGGTTCAGTGATGCCTGCAGGAGAGCAAGCCCAGAGTTTGGAGAGGAAATGTTCTGTCCCTTGAGTCCAGGCTGAGGTTCCCCTACAGGTGGAGGAGAGCCCGTCAGCCCATCTGGGACTGGCACTGTCCAGCATGTGCGCTCTGTCCTCACAGGGCATCCTGAAGGCCAAAGTCAGAGGCCTGAGACCACAGGCCCCACTACTACGAGCGCGCCCCAGGCAGCTGCAGGCTGGGGGTGGGGGGCTTGGCATGGTGCCCTCGGTGACAGAGGAGACTGCCTGCCTCACAGTTCAGGTTGCGGTAGCGGGCGGCAGCTGGTGTGGGGCGGGGGCACATGGACAGAAAGCCAAAGCTGAAAGGGCCGAGGCAGCAGCCAGGGCAGGGCAGCCCCTCGTCAGACTCCCGGGCGGCTGAAGGGGGCGGCGAGAGTTCTGTCCGCTCCAGGGCTGCCGCCCGGGGCAGACTATGCTGGGCCCGGTTCCAGGGCTCCCCAGCCCAGCCTTGTGGGGAGTTCACCACCACAGCTGGGGGATTGTTGTTAAGGGGAGGCCCAGACCTAGGGGACCAGGGCTGGGAGGCTGAGGAACAAGTGCTGATGAAGTTGTCTGTGGCCACGGCCAGGGGCAGCTGGGGAGCTGGTCCTGGGGGCTCTGGCTCAGGGCTACTGCCCTCACACTCCATTATCTCTTCAGTTGAGGGGCCCACCAAGGGAGGGCCAGGACCTGGCAGTGCTGTCTCCATACGTCGGGGGAGCTCAGGGGATGATGGCAGCGAGCGGCAGCGGCGGGCAGGCGTCCCAGGCTGGCCCAAGGTCTCTGGGGTGGTCGCCAAGGGCAGCTGGGTGGAGGGCAGTGGTGATGGTGGCACCAGGGGCAGGGGGGTGACTGGCTTGCTGGGTGTGTCCAGGAGCTTGATCTTGCCACCCCTGAGGTCTTCCCGTAGTGAAAAGGGGTTGACTCGAGTTAGATTGTCCCCCGAGTTAGGTGGTGATTCTGGTGATGGGGGTAAGAAGAGGTCTGACCGGCTTCGGGAGAGCCGGGGATCTGGCCTGGGAAGTGTGGCAGCGGGACCCCCTCTTGGAACAGACCCTGTAGGCAGAGAAGTCTGTGATCACTGTTCTCAGCATTGAGCATAGCTCCTGGAGGGCTCATTTTTCATCAGGAGGCTGGTGGGATTACAGCTTAGAAAAGAGAGTCCCACGGGGTGCTTTGGAAAGGGGGAGGTGTCACCTCCAGCCCTCCCCTCCCTCTTCTTTCCTTCTTCCCCTCCCTCAGGCTCTAGAATTAGAAAAATATCTTTTTTGAGATGTTCTCTCACTACACCCTGACCCAGCCTTCTTAACTAGGAAATACATGTCTTCTCCATCACCCCCAGATAATTCCCCAAGCCCTAAGGAGGAGAGAGGTAAAAGGCCTGAGGTTAGGTCGAGGTCAAGCCCCCTTACCCTGACTGTGCATCAGGGGAGTGCTGGGGAGGAGGGCTGTCTCAGGCAGCTGCTCCAGGGTCCACTCCAGGTGCTGGGTGGTTTCGGTGAAGGGAGCACGATTGCTGGGTTCCATCTGGTGGGCAGAGACAGGGGGGCCTCACTCAGTGCCCCGAAGAGGGCCTGAGTTTTCTTCCTGTTACCTGGACAGGACAGCCTTGGCACAGATGGATGGGGCAGAGGGCGGCAGGGAGAGGGAGGCTCTTACACTGCAGCAGTGGATGGCCAGGAGCAGGAAAGGCAGTGGGCAGTCCTCCCCGACTAGGGTGCGGAACGCAGGCACATCCAGGCCAAAGTCCTGCAGGGACAGACAGGAGGATCTTCAAGTCAACCAGCCTTGGGTATTCCTTCTGCCCCCCAGTCATGACCTCAGCCTTCAGGAGCCCTCAGTTATGAGCTGCCCAGTCTGGCATTCCTCCTTTTCAGACCTGGAGACATCATTCACCTCAGTCCGGGGCAGGTAATCAGGGTCTGCAGGTACTCGTGCAATGAGCTCACAAAGGACAATCCCAAAGGCAAAGACGTCAGCCTGAGAGTAGGAGAGGATGTCAGGGGGAGAGAGGAACAGTATTCATGTCAGAATTTTGTGAGAATATGCCAGAATCAGTGGGGAGTCCTGACATTTTTCATGTGTTGGACAGGTGCCTGTGAGGGGCAAGGGGGATATTGGCAGACTCCTGAATTACCTGGTAGGGTTGTCGAGGACTTGGGATGGGGCCTTAAAAGAGAATCTCAAGGGTCTCTGGAAGGCCGTGGGGCTCTGAAGGGTGGACGTCTTACCTTCTCATCATACAGCTCACCCCGCAGCACCTCTGGAGCCATCCAGTACGGGGAGCCCACCACAGCCAGTGGCTCCTTCCTTACCCCTTCCCTGCAGGGACAGGGGCAGAGTGGTCAGAAACATTCCACTCAGATAGCCTCCCCAAACAAAAGGGGATGAGGTCAGCCCCTTCCCCCGCTGCAAGGGAAACGTCCCTGGGGGCTTCACTGAGATAGGGGCCTTCTGCAATGTTTGGGAGAACAGGGGTGTTTACCTCACTTACCTATACACAGGAATCTTTTCAGCCAGCCCGAAGTCACCCACAACAGCTGTGAAACCTCGGTCTTCCCGTCGGATCAGACAGTTCTGACATACACACACAGCATCCGCACATACCCATCACCTTCTCTTCTCTGATCTCCCAATATACACACCAAAGCCCTGTCACTACAGAAGAACCCCAACACTCTCTGACCTCCCGGTTCTCCAATGCATCCCAATCTTGCAACACCATCTATCACTCTAAACACAGAGTGGTGCTCAGGCCCCCAGAGTACTCCCCCTCACCCCAGTTCCCCATTCTCCAATGCCTTGCTGCTCCAACAGCCTAACATGTCTATTATTCACATTCCAACGTCCAGGGGCTAGTTATAACTGAATAGTCCCACATCCCCTTTCATGCCTCCACCCACCTGGCCAGCCTACCTTGGATGTGAGGTCTCGGTGGAATACACCTTTCGCATGAAGGTACCGCAGGCCACGGGCAATGTCCAGAGCCAAGCGGAGCCTGACAGGCCAGGATAGGGGCTCAGGGGAGCTGAGTAGCTGTTCTAGTGTCCCTCCATTCATATACTGGGGCATAGGCAGAAGAGAAGGGGAATAAATGTCAAGGTTTCAGTCCAGACTCTAGGTCTCACTTATAAGCTAAGGGACACTCTGGAGGGTCACAAAGGTCAGAAGGGTGAGTCTAGGCTCTAGTGTTCCCCATTCATATTCTAGGGCTGTCCTGTCCGATCCATGTGTAACTATTTAAATAAAATTAGACATCTAGTTCCTCAGTCACACTAGCCACATGTGGCTTCTGGCTACAGTTTTGGACAGCACAGAATAGAACATTTTCATTGGTGCAGAAAGTACCATTAAATGGCACTGTTCTACAAGATACAGAGAATGGAACCAGCTGAGGCCTTTTATTTGTGGTTTGCCCAAACCTAAGTTCAGAGAATCCTCTCCTGGCAGGAGGTCCTGCTGCCTCTCATTGTTCCTTAGTAGATGCAACGGACCGCTGAACCCTCTCCCCTTTGAGGTGGTGGTGGTGGGATTCCCTCCATCCCTTCCTGACCATCCTCACCTCTGTTAGAGCGTGCAGCTGTCCCTGGTGCACACAGACCCCCATGAACCTAGGAGAGAATTGGGAAGAAAGGAGGGTAGGCTCTAAGAGCCCTGGCCCCTCCACAGTTTCCACTTTTCTCGCGGGATCATTCTCCTTCCCCCAGCAAGCTTCCCAGCGAGCGGCAAGGACCGCTCACCTTAGGATGTTGGGATGTCGGAGACGGTTCATCAACTGTACCTCCCGTAGCGTGTTTCCCCGGTTACTGGGGAGCCTGTTCATTTTCAGCACCATGACTTGCCCCGACTGTCGGTGCCGAACCTGGAGGCGGCAGGGGCCGGTGAGTCCCCAGCAGGTTAGGAGGGTCGAGAGGGTCGCCCGGGTCCGGGTCCCATAGTTTCAGCCTTCCGTCTAAGGCTTGGTCCCGCCCCTCTGCCCTCTTTGCTGGTCCTACCTTGTAGACCTCAGAGAAGAAGCCGGCCCCGATCTTCTCCGCGCAGTGGAAATCGTCCACACGCGCTAGGCTGGACACCGCGCTGCGGAGTGCCCGGTAGGAGGAGGGGCGGCCCCGGCCCGGGCCTCCGCTTGCGGCCCCCGGTCCCGGGGGCCCCTCCCCCGGCGCTTCTCCGGGTCCGGGCCCAGGACCCCGCAGTGGGGGCCGTTCCCCGGCCATGGCCGGGACCCCAGCCCGGGCCTGTCTCACCTGGCAGGGTCCCTGGGGTCCGGGCAGGCCGCGCTCGCCATGGGCACGCACTCAGCCCGTTCCGGGGCGCCTGGGCTCCCGCTCCCGCCCTGGATTATAGAAGATCCGCTGAAGATACTGGGCCCGCCCCCGCCGCACTGGTTTGCTGGGCCCGGGTGGACGCCGCTCCGCTCCGCTCTGCGCAGGGCCAGGGCCTGGGCCTGGGCCGGGCGGTAGCGGTGGCGCTCCCGGGCGCCGGTGGGCAAGCGGACAGGCTCCCTGCAGGCGGAGGCGGGCGGGCCGGCGGGCGGCGGCTGCTCCGCTCAGCCGCTGGGGTTCAGGCTCCAAGGCCTGCCGGAAGCGGGGCTGAGCCGGGCCTCGGCTTAACTCCTTCGAGCCCGGCCCCTGGGCAGCGACCACGCCCCCTTAGGTATGCACACCCCAACCCCGGACCGCGACGTCCTAGGCTAAAGGGTGTGGAGCATCGGGGTCAAATAAATTCAGCTGGAGCTGAATAACTGAAGGGAATTAAGGGCTGATTGTGCTCACACACAGCTCCAATGTCTTTTAGCCTCCCTGGGAGTCTTTCTCCCCTCCCACTCTCAGGTCACTGTCGGGCTGGGCTTAGGAAGCCGCCCGATTCCTGGGCCCCGTGGACCAGCAGGGCAGAAAAGTAGACCCTTTTGGTCCAGCTACAATCGGAGATAGCCCAGCAACATCCCCACATTCCCGGCACCCACCCTGGTCCAGCCTGCCGATTTCCCAGGTCTCACCTCTTCACCTTAAGCCTCGGGACTACCTGACACTTTTACCGTGTCGGGAGGTTGTGATGCCCTGGGGTTGCAGTGAGCCCTCGGCCAGCCCATCCCCTGATGTGGCCCTGACACCGACTCACTCCATCCCGCCTCCCTCAAGTTCAAGATTCCAGGGCTTCCGCCCAGTGACCACCCAGCCTAGACCTTACTCTTAACATTTCGGCCAAATAACCCTTTCTCCAAAGGGGAGCGTCCACCTGCGGAGAAGCCCGTCCTTCCAAGATCTCACTGCTCAGGAAAACTTCGCCCTCAAGGCCACCTTCCCTTGGAGACCCTTTCCTTCCTCAGTGAGACATCTCTCCTTCAGGGGAAACTTTCCTCAGTATGACACTACCGCCATCAGTTTGAACCAGAGGTCCTCAGTGTTACACCTCTCCTCTGCATGCTCCTCCACGCAGTGAGACCCCCGCCACCTCTCAGAGTGATTCCACCAGTCTTTGTGACCCCTCCTGTTAAGGTGACTGTTCCCGTGAGTGTGACCGCTCTGAGCAGGTTCCGCCCTCCATCCCTTGGGAATCCCGTCTGCCCCCTCAGGCTGCAGGAGCAGCTACATCGGGCCTCTTTAAGTCGCCGCGGAGCCCAGAATGCGCAGCGCACTATGCCCTCGCCGGAGCCGACGCTTCCGGTTCTCCGCTGTCTCCACCCTCGAGGCTCGGCGAACTAGCCAATCATCACCCGCGATGGGTGAGGACGCTCGATCCTGGCGGACCGCTCCCTGGCGAGAAGTAGCAGGTGTCGGGGAGTAGCTTGCCACCTAGCGGCGGAATGGAGGAGGGCAGCGGGAGTGGAGGCTGCCAGCTTGGGGAGCGAAACAGGCTGCGACAGAGCTGGCGGGAGGGAGGCTGAGTTCTCTTCAAAAATTCTAAAGTTCTGCATTTCTGTTACTGTGGCAAGCTAAAAAGAAAATTAATACAAGCACAGCCCTCGTTCGTGTGGGTGACCGCCTTCTAACAGAGCCTTGCCTCATATTTATGAGAGTTGGAGCCAAGTACGATTTAATTGTCAAGGGCTAATGAGGAAAGGCAGCCTTAAGTTATAAATGATGCATTAGGGTCGAGAGAAGGTCAGATGCTGTCACGGTGCACGGTACAAGGGAAGGTTTCCCAGAAATTTGGAGAGGAACCGGAAAGATTCACAGTCCCTCCAGAGCCACTGGGGATGAGCCAATCTCAGCAGCACAAACTTACCATCACATTAAATTAATGTTAACATCTACAGCTGTTTAGTTTGTAAGTTCGCTTTCTATAGTTGTATGAGATCTTAGGAATATATGCTTCCCTTCGCTTAAATAATATTAGATAATTCAGTTGACAGATATCTGACCCTTTATTCAAGTTTGATAATTACTATAGTTAGAGATGGTAATTTCAAGCAGAAAAGCCAAGTTCTTGTTTTAGAAAGATCACTGTGGTGGTTGTATGGAAGAAAGCAGACTGGTTAGGAAGGAGGCTCTAAGAATGCTTCACTCAGAAGAGGATGAGGGACCGACTAGGATAGGGATAATAGGGAAGGAGAAAAGGAAACATTCAACTAGGATGGGAAAACTTGCTGACTTACTGATACCCCAAGCCAGTCAGTCCTGTGAAGAAAAAGAGCATCATCCAGGATAACTTTTAAGTTTCTAGCTTAGATGACTGGGAGATAGCAGCTGAAATGAATCCAGGAGGTGGAAAGATTGGGAGGGGGAAGACAGATGATTGCAAAGGGGTGATGGTAAAGGAAACTATGAAGGTGGATGCCATCATCCAAGTCGGGTGTATAGAGGGAGAAATAGGTGGACAGTGGAATCGCGGGGAACACCAGCATTAGAGGGTGGATGAGAATTCCACAAAGGAGACAGAAGAAACAAGCTGAAAGATAGGAAGAGAATCTAGAGTGTCTGGTGTCATGGAATCCAAGGAATGGTGAGTTTAGGAAAAGTGGAATAATAAAAAACATTAAATAGTGCAGAGAAGTCGGCTAAGATGTTTGAAATGTTCTTGGAGTTAGGCTATTAGAAGAGCCTTTTGATTGTTTTCTAACATTTTATGATGGAAAACGGTAAAAAAAAAAAAACACAAACCAGAAAATTGAACACTGGACCCTTATTTACCTTGGTTAAGATAATTTTGTTGGACACCCATTGTGAAAATCACTTACCAATGCCTCAGTTGTACTGTTGCCACAAGTGACCTGGCTGAGGTGAAAATTAATACAAGCACAGCCCTCATACCTGCTTTCATGTACCTTCTATGCCAGTGATTCTCCAATGATCAATTCACAGCTGATCTTATTTCATCTATACCCCTGTTCTCTCCTTTCAGTTACTTGGTACATATTTCTGACATTATATCCTCTCATCAATAAATATTTAAGTATGCCACCTCTAAAAGATAAGGATTCTTCTTTAAAACAATATCACAGTACCACTGTCACACCTAAAATAATACATAATAGTCCCTTAATATCATCACGTACCTTTTTGTTCACATTTCCCCCATTGTCTTATACTTAAACATTTATTTGAATAAAAATCTGAAGTCCATACTTTGCAGCTGATATGTCTCTTAAAGTTCATCCTCCATCTTTTCCCCTTACTATTTTCTTCTTCTTCTAATAAACCAGGTCATATGTCATGTAGAGTTTCTCAAAGTCTGAATTTTGTTGAACTTCATCTGTTGTATTTACCATGTTCCTCAGTCCCCTGTATTTATGGTAAATTGGTAGTTTAAGACTTAACAGATTTGGATCTGATTATTTTGGCAAAACTATTTCAGAGGTTATTTTAGTGCTTTTATCAAGAGGTATATAATATGGTGGTGGTCTTTTGTCATATTAGTAACTAATTATGACCACTGTCTAGACCAGTTTCTCAAACCTGGCTCTACTGACATTTTGGGCTAGATTATTATTGTAGGGGGTGTCCTACATTGTAGGATGTAGCATCCCTGGCTTCTGCCGACTGGATGCCAGTAGTAACTCCCAAATGTGACAACCAGAAATATCTCTACACATTGCTAATTGTCCTCGAGAGGCAAAATTGTCCCTGATTCAGAACCACTGGTCTAGGCTAATTAATATAGGAGTTAGAAAATAATATTCTCATTCTGTTCTTCCTTATTTATTAGGTAGAATACTTCTACAAAGAAAAACTTTTCCACATTAACTATGTATTAACCCAGAGATAAATTTCATTTAGGCAAGGTGATAAAAATGCTTGATTGTCTGCCTTTTATTTTACCACTTTTAAAGTAATGTGGCTTTCCTAGCATCCTTTAAAAGGGACCAATGAGTTTATTTTTTGGTACCATTATGAATTCATAATTTAACACATATATGATGTGTCTCAGTCTTTGGCAATTTTTATCATTTTTGATGCTAAAATTGTCCTATTCTAGCCAGTGGGAACTTACTCAAGTAGGCTCTTGAGTCTTGATGTGACCCTTAAGGTTTTTTGTTATTTGATATGATAAAGTTTCAGGCTCATTTTGTGCATCCTTAGACTAGAGCTGGTATCCACTAATGTTTTCCATGATTCATAGTTCTTTTTAGCTGGAAATGATTTTTAGAGACTACAATTTGGGTACTAGGTATATAAGGTTAATTTGACCTTAGGAAGTGGTGTTAAATGAATATAGTCAATTATTTCCCACCATCTCTCCTTATTATGAAGAATTTCAAATGCAGAAAAGTTGATGAAATGCAGTGAACACCTGTATACCTCACCTAGATTCAACAGTTAATATTTTGTCATTTTTGTTCTGTCTCTCTAATGTTGTATTATGTAATACATAAACTTTTATTGTATCATCTGAAATAAGTTGCAGGCATCATGACACTTTGTTAGCATTATCTCCTAAGGTCACTTTCTATGCAGCCATGATCACATCTTGACTTATGTTCTTCATTAAGTTTCTTGATTTTCCTCATATTTTATTGGCTCCTTTCTCTAGGTCTCTCTTGATGATTTTTCTTCATCTTCCTGACCTCTGAACAGTGGTGTACCCAGAGCTCCATCATAACTCTTCTCTCTACACACATACACAGTGGGTCATTCCATTAACTCCAAAGCTTTAAATACTATTTATACTAATGACTCTTATTTTCTCTTGCCCCAACCTCTCCCCTGAATTCTAGATGCCTATACTCAATTGCATACTCATCATCTCTAGTTGGATATCTAATCTCCTTTCAAAATTGATGGATGCAAAACAGAACTCTTGAATCTTCCCCTGCTTTTCTCCAAGGTTTCTTCATCTCAATAAATGCAATCTAGTAGAGGCTCAGGCAAGACAATTCAGAGTTATCCTTGACTCCTCTTCTCCTCTCTACATCACATCTAGCCCATCAGCAAACTGTGTATGCTGTATGTTTGAAATCTGCCCAGAAACTGACCACTTCTGATATTTCCACTGCCTCTAATCCAATCTAAGTCACCACTGTCTTTTCTCTGGATTGTTGCAATAGTCTTCTTTCTTGTCTCCCTGCCTGGTTATGCTTTTGTCTCCCTACAGCCTGTTCTCTTTACAGCAGCCAGAATACTCCTTTTAAAGTGTAAGTCAGATAATTTTCTCTCTCTTCTCAAAACCCATCTGTTGTGTTCAGAGTCAAATCCAAGTCTTTCCTATAGTTCTCTTTTTTTCTAATATTTATATGTTTGATTTCTATTCTCTTGCTCTGGCTTTCTCCTTGATGTAGTTTGATATTGGCTGCTCATTTCAAATATTCTTTATCATTTTTCTATTCCTGGTTTACTAAGAATCCTTTTTTAAAAAATCACAAATGGATATTTAATTTTATAAAAGCTTTCCCCAGTATCTGTCAGGGTAATCAAATGGTTTTTATTTCCTTTGGTTCATCCCTGTTCATTACACTGATAGACTTTTTAGTTCAATCATTGCTGTAGTCCTGGAATCCTACTGCTCTTAATGTGTATTATTCCTTTGTAATATTGCTAGACTTACTTATTTCATATTATATGCCAGACACCTCTGTCTGATGTTGGAGGTACAATTGTGAACAAGATAGACAAGGTATCTGCCCTTAGTGAGTTAGCTGTCCATTCATAGGTAATAAAGAGCAGCCATTTGCCAGCACTTCCCTCGTTGAATCTTTGGCAGATTGCATTCAAGATATGCCATCGTGCAGACACTTGAGAGGTCTCAGAAAGAGCTGTGACCATTTGGTGATACCTGCCATTGGATTGGAGGAAAGAAGACAGTTATGGCAAGCATCCTGCTATTTGCTATCCCTGGTTTGATGTTTTAGGGATTTTCATTTGTGTAACTTGTGTGAGGTTTGTTAGGTCTTGTATTAATTTCATACCAGCTTTGTAAATTAAATGTAGTGTGAGTTTTTTGGTAGGAGACATCTATTTGATCTTTTTCAGTTTCTTCTATAGTTATTATTTTATTCAGGTGCTCTACAACATGTTGGGTTAATTTTGATTTATATTTTCCTAGACAAAATGAGATTTTCTAGTTTTACTTAGTATTTTGTTATTAAAAAAATTCCTGCGTGCTGTTTTTAGCTACTTCATCATACCATTAGGGGGTTTGTGTAGTTTTTTTTTCTCTTTTGGCTAGTAGTGCCAATGGCTTATATTGTTGTCTTTTTTAAAAAAATAGCTCTTAGAATCATTTCAATTATTTTCTTGTTTTCTGATTTATTGGTTTCTATTGTTAGCTTTGTAAATTTTTCCTCCTCTTTTCCTTAGTTTACTAGGCTCCTCCTTTTCTAGCTTCTTGAGTTGACTGCTTACTTGTTAGCTAGGTAATTTAGTTAGTTGTTTCTAGACTTATTTGCCTGGCTAGCTGTCTCCAGCCTAGTCTGCTGAAGCCATCATGGTCCACACCATTTCCTGCCCTCCCTAGTCACAGCGGATTAAGGGTGGCCTGTTCATCTGTGTGAGGCCACGCTTTAGAGAGATGAGTGTGGTATAGATTTCAGCACTCATCTATATCTGCTTCTCCTTTCTTCCTGGGCACATGGAAGCTTATACTTCTGAGCTGCAAAATACTACCTACCAATTGGTAACTCTAGGTAAAGCTTGTATTTTCATTGCGATTTTTCTATAGGTTGATTTTCTTTTCAAATTAAAAACTAAAAAAATATACCAGGGCCCTAATTCCCAGAATAACTTGGATGGAGCCAAGCATGAATATTTTTAAAAAATCACTCTAAGTAATTCTGAAGCACATCCCTGCTTAAGAAATCTGTTGTAGAAAAGGTAGAGAAGAGGTGCTCATTTCTTGATGAGCCATATGCACATCCAAGGTAGGAGTGAATAGAAACTAACAGTGGTGGATTAAATCCACTTGGGAAGGGAAGGTGAGAGGGGTAGAGAGTACCAGAGAGGGGACACTGAGTTGACGCACAGAGAGAAGCACATGGCCCCAGGAAGAAAAGAGTGAAAATAACTCTTAGGTCCTGGTAGCTTTCATGTTCTCAATTCCCATTTCCATGAAGCCCAGCAATAAAGCACATGTACAGTTCTTTCCTTGGATACCCATGAAATCTAATTCATCTGTCTTCCTCTCACTCTGGACCCATTCCTATATGTGGGCCAGCAAAAGTAAACAGTTGTTCACTGTAACAAAATAGCTCCTGCTGGAACACTTGTTTTATTGAGTTTTTTTAGGTGCCAGCAACTATTCTGCTTTACATGTGGCATTTATGTTAATCTGTACAGTACTAATATTCTCATTTAATGGATGAGAGATAAAGACCACATAGAGGTTTACTAATTTGCCCAAGGTTGTGTAGCTAGTAAGTAATGGAGCCAAGATCAATCCTATGCTAGTATGCACTTGAGGCTAGATATTGCCTCTGAATTCAGCTTTGATTGAATTTTCATTTGTTATTTGTTCCTAAATGATGGTGTATAATTACTTTTTTTTCTTTGCCCCTATTGTTATTTAAGAAGGATATTAAAAAATGTCCTAAATGTTGGATTTTTTGTGTGGCTAGGTTAACCTAAGTTTTATATTTCATTTACAGGTTTATTGTGTTTGTGTGAGAAAATGTGGCTTATCTGTGCTTGTTGGGATTTTTGAGATTTTTCTTTGTGGCATATTATAAAGTCTGTTGTTTTGTTTACATCTCCATTGTAGCATTTATGTTTTTCTCACTTTCTCTGTACCTCTGTCTCTTCTTTAAAGTTGCAAAAATCACTGGGGTCTGGAGTTATATCTTCTTCATTTATTCATTTCTGTGTCAACCAGAAGGTAATTGCCTAGTAGAGATGTTAAATAAAAGTTAGTGGGCTGAATATATTAATATTGATCCTTGTAGATATGAAGAATGTTAAACATGTAAAAAGGTCAGAAAGAGACTGCCATTTCCTTTGCTTTGATTCACTGTTTATGTTCACAGCAGTGATGCCGATAGTGGCCTATTTTCAGGAAAACTTACAGTTGGATAAGGCTCAGTTGGAGCTGTATCCAAGGAGGTAAATATGTATTTCAAAGACCATTTGAAACTGTATGAAACTTTAAATGTAGTTGCATTTAGTAAAAACAGTAAGTTTTTAAAGCCCATTTAACATTTGCATTGGCAAACAGAGAGGGGAGTTAGAACTCCAAAGTCTTTAATAACCATCAGTGCATCTCTTTCACTTTATAATTGTGGGAACTGAGCCTCAAAGACTGTGATTTCCCCGAGCTTGTAGTGTTAGTCCATGCTTTAATCAGAACTAGGAGATATGGCCAGTATTTTCTTTTTCTGCTTGATTCCTTTTTTTTAATTTTTAACTTTGGTATCATGAATCTACAGTTACATGAGGAACATTATGTTTACTAGACTCCCCCCTTCACCAAGTTCCCCCCACAAACCCCATTACAGTCACTGTCCATCAGCATAGTAAGATGCTGGAGAGTCACTACTTGTCTTCTCTGTGTTGTACAGCCCTCCCCCCACATTATACATGCTAATCGTAAGGTCCCCTTACTTTTTCCCCCACCTTATCCCTCCCTTCCCACCCATCCTCCCCAGTCCCTTTCCCTTTGGGTTTGTCCATTCTTGGGTTCCGTGATTTTGCTGTTTTGTTCCTTCAGTTTTTTCTTTGTTCTTATACTCCACATATGAGTGAAATCGTTTGGTACTTTTTTTCTCCGCCTGGATTATTTCACTGAGCATAATACCCTCTAGCTCCATCTATGTTGTTGCAAATGGTAGGATTTTTCTTCTTATGGCTGAATAATATTCCATTGTGTATATGTACCACATCTTTATACATTCATCTACTGATGGACACTTAGGTTGCTTTCATTTCTTGGCTATTATAAATAGTGCTGGGATAAACATAAGGGTGCATCTGTCTTTTTCAAACTGGGCTGCTGCATTCTTAGGGTAAATTCCTAGAAGTGGAATTCCTGGGTCAAATGGTATTTCTATTTTTAGTTTTTTGAGGAACCTCCATACTGCTTTCCACAATGGTTGAGCTAATTTACATTCCCACCAGCAGTGTAGGAGGGTTCCCCTTTCTCCACAACCTTGCCAGCATTTGTTGTTGTTTGTCTTTTGGATGGTGGTGATCCTTACTGGTGTGAGGTGATATCTCATTGTGGTTTTAATTTGCATTTCGCTGATGACTAGTGATGTGGAGCATCTTTTCATGTGCCTGTTGGCCATCAGAATTTCTTCTTTGGAGAACTGTCTGTTCAGCTCCTCTGCCCATTTTTTAATTGGATTATTTGCTTTTTGTTTGTTGAGGTGCATGAGCTCTTTATATATTTTGGGTGTCAACCTTTTATCAGATCTGTCATTTATGAGTATATTCTCCCATACTGTAGGATGCCTTTTTGTTCTATCGATGGTGTCCTTTGCTGTACAGAAGCTTTTAAGTTTGATATAGTCCCACTTGTTCATTTTTGCTTTTGTTTCCCTTGCCTGGGGAGATATGTTCATGAAGAAGTTGCTCATGTTTATGTCCAAGAGATTTTTGCCTATGTTTTTTTCTAAGTTTTATGGTTTCATGGCTTACATTCAGGTCTTTGATCCATTTTGAATTTACTCTTGTATATGGGGTTAGACAATGATCCAGTTTCATTCTCTTACATGTAGCTGTCCAGTTTTGCCAACACCAGCTGTTGAAGAGGCTGTCATTTCCCCATTATATGTCCATGGCTCCTTTATTGTACATTAATTGACCATATATATTTGGATTAATGTCTGGAGTCTCTATTCTGTTCCACTACTCTGTGGGTCTGTTCTTGTGCCAGTACCAAATTGTCTTGGTTACTGTGGCTTTGTAGTAGAGCTTGAAGATGGGGAGTGAGATCCCCCCCCCCTTATTCTTCCTTCTTAGGATTGCTTTGGCTATTCGGGGTCTTTGGTGGTTCCTTTTGAATTTTAGAACTATTTGTTCCAGTTCATTGAAGAATGCTGTTGGTAATTTGATAGGGATTGCATTGAATCTGTAGATTGCTTTGGGCAGGATGGCCATTTTGACAATATTATTTCGTCCTAGCCAAGAGCATAGGATGAGTTTCCATTTGTTAGTGTCCTCTTTAATTTCTCTTAAGAGTGTCTTATAGTTTTCAGGGTATAGGTCTTTCACTTTCTTGGTTAGGTTTATTCCTAGGTATTTTATTCTTTTTGATGCAATTGTGAATGGAATTGTTTTCCTGATTTCTATTTCTGTTAGTTCATTGTAGTGTATAGGAAAGCCATGGATTTCTGTGTATTAATTTTGTATCCTGCAACTTTGCTGAGTTCCAGTATTAGTTCTCGTAGTTTTGGAGTGGGTTCTTTAGGGTTTTTTATGTACAATATCATGTCATCTGCAAATAGTGACAGTTTGACTTCTTTTCCAATCTGGATTCCTTGTATTTCTTTGTTTTGTCTAATTGCCGTGGCTAGGATGAGCTAGTTTTTTATGTTATGCTGCCTTTGGCTCTAGGTAAAAGGAAACTTAAAGTGCTCTTAACAACAATGAAATTATTTCACATAAAGAGGTTGGTTAATTCAGTGGTTCTACATCAGGGACCCAGGACTTTCTATTCTGCCATCTATCCTTGATGTCTTCAGGCTTTGTCCCCAGATTAGCTTTGCTTTCCACAAGGTTTCATGATACCTGCCTAAGTTCTCTCATCACATCCACAGAACTTCTAGAAGCAGGAAAATACATCATTCTTTCTGGACCATCTGTCTCTAATTTGTTGCTCATCTTTTTGAAGAGCAAAGAAACTTTTCCCAGGATGATCCCTCATCCAGCATACTTCTTATATTGTCCAGAATGCCACAGCCCATGCCTAACCAATCACTGGCAGGGGGAATGAAAGGCTTAGACTAGTCAGGACTCGTTCTTAGGGCTGGCTCTAAGCTTCTTTGAGTTTCTGATTGCTCAGCAGAACAAAACTGAGGTTCTGTTAAGAAGAGATTGGAGACAGGCATAGGTGTGAGGTGTGCAACCAACAGTGTCTGTTATAAAATCCAGAAGTCCAGGTTGTTAACCTTGACCAATTACTGTATTCTGGGCTCTCACTCTAGCTTATTTTCTTAACTGTGAGCCAAGTCCCCCACAACTCTTCTTGACACACAGCAAAGCTATTCTTGGCAGAACAGTGAGAAATATGAAATGTATTCCCTGGGGCCTGGTGCTCGTGGGCAGTTACTGAGAAGTCAGTGATGTATGTGTGCTTGGGCAGCCCAGACACTGCCTGTCTGGGGTGGGCAGAAGAGCAGAGGCTCTGCCTCCTCAAAAGACAGCCTGACCTGGCCTGACCCAGTTCCACAGCTGAGATTTAATCATGCTCCCCTCTGTGTTTGAGATCTTATCTTCCTGGTCTGTACTTTTCTTCTCTTAGAATCTCATTTGTTTTCTTAACAAACTTTAATTTGCCTTCTAGTCTTAAACCTCAACATTACCCTCATATCTTCTTCCTCATATAAGAAAACCCATATCCACTGAATTCACTAACCATTCACTGTGTTAGATGCTTAGAGACAATATTAGACAACAGAAAAGGAAATTAAGTCTTCGTTGTTATGTGCCAGGCTCTGAATAAGTTCCTTCACACACACTCTCTTTCTCCTTAACAGCATGTTGGTAGGTTAGGTTATTTTAACCTTTATGTTAGAGTTTATGGAATTCAGGTTCAGAAGTCAAGTCACCTGCTCAGAGAAGGTAAGGTCGGCTCAACACCACAAGCTATTAGGAGCCCATGACTGCCTGACCTCACATACATGCTCTTTCGGAACCCCAACCAGTCTGGCTTCATGGGCCTACAAAGCACATCTGCACACATTACTGTGAGGCTCACAGTAGTAGCACTATGAGTAGCAGTACCCACATGTGGATAGTGGGGGTTCAGTGACCATAACTGATTTGCCCCAAATCACACGGAGCTTAGTTTCTCTGATGCCTACATAGTACCCATTCTGCCACTGTAGAGCATGCCTGGCTGAGTACATGTTTGTTGAGTGGATGAGGATCCAGACTCTAGAAGGTATTCATAAATAATTCTTGTCCAGTTATATTATGGAAAATAAACTTAATGTCACTGCCTGAAGTTCTCAGGTTCCTTTTCTCCCAGTCACCTCCCCTCTCAGCTCCCCTCAGAGACCCTCTTTTCCTAGGAACTTACCTTCAATCAAGACTCACAAAGAGTAGAATCACAGCTCAGGCAGGTGCTGAGATGGGTTGGGGCGGTTAGGAAGCCAGGCTCCTCTTGGGAGGTAGAGCTGAAAGGACCTAGGAGTCCTGGAGTGGGGGAGGCTGGACTCAGCCTTTTCCCTGCCCCAAGGTGGCAGGACTGCATTTGTTCTGGAGTCCTCAGACCAGTGGGCCTCTCTGCTCTCCATTCTGCAGGCCTTGCCCCAGGCAATCATCACACTAGTGTCCCCTCCCTCTCCTCCCTTAGTCCCGCCTCCTGCCTCTGGCTCAGCCCCACAGTCCTAGACACAGTATACACAGCAGACACTAGACACACAGCCTCAGCCCACAAGGAAACAAAAGGAGCTGCCTGGGTTTCCATGGCTAAGGCCAGCACCTTCATACCGGGGCTGAACCATCAGAGCCCTCATTATATCCCGGGGTAAGACTTACCCAGAGCACACCCTTGCTTGTTTCTGGGAATAGGAGTACAGGGAAATAGGACTTGTGCCACCTAGACCTTGGGGGCCAACGGGACATATTGGTATGGGAGGCCCAGGACTAGTGTCGGATGGAAAAGGAAAAACAAGGGAATAGTGGTAGCTGGGTCTCCAACGAAGCTTTGTGTTGTCTTCTCCATGGTAACAGGGTAAGAGCAGAGGGGGAGGGCTGAAAACCCAGACAAGAGAACTGAGAAACGCCTGCTCCAAATACATATCCAACAAAGTTCAGAAAAGATCAGGGTTTCAAAGTTCTCTGTTTCTGTCTCTGGGGATGAGGGGGCTGGGGCATTCAGGTGGTGATTGGGTGAGTCCTGTGCTACAGGTACACTGGACACTGCCCACTACTTCGGTTCAGCATTGGCCAGACCTATGGGCAGATGACAGGTCAGCTACTTCGAGGCTCCCCTGGCTTGGCCTGGCCCCCTGCCCATCGCACACTTCTGCCTCCTATTCGGCCTCCAAGATCTCCCAAGCTCCCCAGGGGAGGCCTGCCTGTCAGGCATGGGAATGAAAGGCTTAGCTCCAGCATGATCCCTGGGTACACAGGTATGTATACAGGTGTGAACAGGTGCCGCCATTCTAGAACACATGTCCCAAATACAACAATCTTCCTTGCCCCCTGCCTACCCAGGTTTTGTACCACAGGCACAGTTCATCTTTGCCAAGAACTGCAGCCAGGTCTGGGCTGAGGCTCTGAATGACATCACGCAGGCGCATGAAGGACAAGGGAGTCAAGAACTACCAAAGGAGGCCAAGGAAGAAAAAGACACAGAGAAAGACCAAGAGCCAAACCCAGGGGCAGAAAAGGAACCAGAGCTGGAGCAGGAGGCAGAACAAGTGAGAAGAGAAGGCTGGGGGGAATGTGGTGAGGTGGGAGTGGGTACTCTTACCTTTTGGTCAGGCATGGGGGTGGCCATGAGTAGTGTGGTTATGGGTACTGGGGATGTGGACTTGACTGCCAGCTCCTGCTCCCTGGGAGCTCGTGTTAGACACGGGCTAAATTTGATAGCCTTGTTTTTCTTCCATCAACTTCCCCTCACAAGGCTTCCCCCTATTCCATGGATGACAAAGATCCTCGCAAGTTCTTCATGTCAGGTGAGAGGAGGTGGGAAGTGGCCAAAGGCATGGAGAGGCCCCCCGAGGTCCTGACTCAGTATCCTCACCCCCCAAGGCTTCACAGGTTATGTGCCCTGTGCCCGCTTCCTCTTCGGCTCCACCTTTCCTGAGCTCACCAACCAGGCACTTAAGGAATTTGGACAGATGTACTCACGGGGCAGACCCCAGAAGGATCCCAAACATCTCCCCCCACTTTCCAGGACCTACCCTCCAAACCTGGGCCTTTTACCTAACTACAGAGGCTATGTGCCAGGTGAGGACAGACCCAGAGGGAGGCACTGGGATACTTGTGTTAGGGGGATGGGTGGAGGTGGTTTGGGAGGGTTGGAACTAATAGATATGAGGGGACCTCAGATCATGTGATTCAGTTTGATCATTGTGCAGGAAAGGAAACTGAGGTAGCTCACAGTGGGGACTTCGGGCCAGAAACCAGAGGGCAACTTGCAGGTTCTAGGGAACTGTTGAGAAGTAAATGGCTTTTCCATGCCACTGGTTACAACTGACAAATTCTCTTGGCCACACAGGCTATAAGTTCCAGTTCGGCCACACATATGGGCATCTCACTCATGATGCTCTGGGCCTCAGCACCCTCCAGAAGCAGCTGCTGGTGTAGGTACCTGGACTCCCAGTTCTCTTTTTCCTTTTCATCCTATCCCAGGCTCCTTTTGGAAGAAAGAGAGGTGGGCTGCAGGGTGGGCGGAGGCACAGAGGGAACATGGTTTGGAGGCCAAGCACCTTTTTTATTAATAGGTGTAATAAATAAGTAAATAAATACATAAACAGAAGCCTGGGCTCCTCCTCCCTTTTCTGACCACCAGGCACTGGCCACAGTCTATTTACAGCTGGGGGCTTAGGGATCTAGCCCCAATACTGTCACCCATACTCTTCACCACCTGGCCTAGGGAACCCTGCAAATGGGCCTTCTGGTGACCTCCTTCCATAGGGACATGCTCGTCTGTACCCACGGAAAGGTTGGCCCATGTGGGCCGCAGAAATCCCGGCAGCCCAGTGCTGAGTCCCTTTCCTCCTTTCCTGGGTGGAGGTCTGGACAAGGTCACTGGGACAGTTAAGGGGGAGTAATTAATACTGAGCACAGGTACACATAGCCCCCAGTTCTCAGTCTACTCTCTGTGGCCAAGCAAGAGGAAAGGGCTCTCAGTCTGGGGGTTTATGAGGGTCCCTGAGGCCACCAACATGCACAAGGCCTCAGTTTTGGCTGCTTCCAGTGGCTGAACTTAGAGTTGTGCTCAGGGTCACGTAGGACTGAGGCACCAGGCCAGTGTCAGGGCCACGACTGCAGTGCAGCCAGTCTCCTCCAGCTGGCCCCAGCACCCGCAGAGTGTCTCCCTTGTGGAAGCTCAGCTGCCCAGGGCCTGTGGCCAGATGGTGGCACAGTGCCTTCACCTCGCTGGGGAAATAACAAATGGAGGTCAGAGGAGACCCCACCCAAGGCCAAACCCAGTCCCACAATCCTGTCTCCCAGAGCTCACCATGGAGGCTTGGAAGGTGGGGCTGGAGAGTGTGGCTCCTGCAGGCTCTCCTTCGGCTCTGGTTCCCGGCGGTTACCCACGGTCTGTGCCATTAGTTGGAACATGGACTTGTCCAAGCTGAGCCAGTCTGAGGGTAGCCTAGAGGGTGGCAGCCGGGCTCTGGCACAGACTCCTGGCTCCCCTACTCCCTCCACCTACACCATGGATAGGGATGCCTCTCACCTGTTTGTGGGCCGGGCCTCCCGCTGAGCCTTTCGGGAACCAAAGAGGTGCCCCCACTTGATGCCCCCAGGTGAAGGCTCTGGGGCTTCTGCCTCATTTTCCTCTGGGAAGGCGGTGGGCCCCTCCCTCTCCCGACTGCACCTCAACTCGGCCACCACGGAATCAGGAGGGCTCCCCATCCAGGAGGGCCAGCTCCGGTCCCGGCCAGCGGCCTCCTCGGTGGCAGGGCAGGCCTCTGCTCCCTCCACCACTCCTTCCCGGGGCGGCGGTCCCCCACCTCCTGTCCCTTTCTTCTTCTCACCGCCGGCACCGCCGCCTCCGCGGGGGAACCTGGAACCCTCTGCGGAGCCCTCGATGTAGACCTGGGAGCTCTGCATGAGCTGGTACCACCAGCCGGACTGCCCGCCTCGGGCCGGCCCGCCGCGCCCGGGGCCGCTGGCCGCCGCGTCCGCGTCCTCCTCCTGCTCCTCCTCCTGCTCCTCCTCGGCTCCCGCGGCGCCCACGCCCTCCGCGCGCTCCCCGGGGCCCGCGCGCGCCAGCTGCAGCGTGGAGCGGGCGGACAGCAGCAGGGCCTGCGCCCCACGCAGCAGCTCCTTGTGCCGGCGTTGCCGCCGTCCGCGCTGCCGCAGCCGGTGCTGGAACAACAGGTCCAGGCTGAAGGGCAGCAGCGCTAGCGGCTGCAGCAGCAGCAGCAGCTCGTCCGCCAGGCCGGGGCACGCGGGGCGCGCGGCGCGCAGCAGGCCCCACGGCTGGTAGTGCGCGCGCAGCACCTCTGCGGAGAGAGTGCGGCTGAGCGTGGGCGCCGCCACCCGGACCCCAGGCGGCCCCGCCCGCCGCCGGCCCCGAGCTCTGAGCGTGGAGGCTTGGGGGCTCTCCTCCCACCTCCAGCACCTGCAGAGACAGGCAGGGTCCTGGGCATTACCTTCGTGGTTATACAGGTGGTTAAACCAGAACTCCAGGGACCGGACGCTGTAGGGAGACAGATGAGGAGAGTTGAGCAGCGCATGGATATAAACCGACGATAAGGTACAAAGGAGGCGGACACAAGGCAGAGACATAGGTGAACCCCTTCCGTGGCAGGCGCGCTACGTGGTTCATGTCATATAACACAGTTCTGGGAAGTCGGTGGGGATGTGGGGAAGGGGCAAACATGATTCACAAGCCAATCACTTCCCCCCACCCCCACCAGTGGAGTCAGTTCGCATAAGACCAAAAAGTCAGCGCAGCTACTGAGTAGGAGTACAGGGCAGCTCAGAGTCAAAGGGGATGACATGGGCTCAGACTTGAGCAAGATGCTATGAAGTGTGTCCCAAGGTGGACTTATGGTCAAGCAGGACTTGAAAGCAGTGTTGGATTTGATAGGATCGGAGTTTACAATATCCAGAGAAACTGAGAACCAGATTAATTCCAAGTAAGCCAGATTTTAGATTTGTAAAAGCCAAAGACCATGTTGGGGGTCAGCACCAGAGGGCTTTGGACGTGGTGGAAAACCATTGACCTGATGAGATGGGCTGTAGCTAGGTGGGGAGAAAGGGAGCCTGGGCCCTGGCCACAGATCCTGTGGATCCATCCTTTCTGTCTCAGCCTGAGGAGTTGGTTCCTCAGGGGCGCACAGCCCTGGTGGTTTGCAGATCCTGCTGCTCCACACACTCACTTGAGCAGGCCGAGGATGAAGGCGTTGAAGCGCATGGTGTGACTGGTGAGCTCTGGGAATTGGCTGACTTTGTTGTAGAGGCCGTGCAGAACCTTGGTAGATGGGCCTGGGAGGAAGCCAGAGTTGGAGGTCACATGCCCAATCCTTGGAACCCTAAATTCAGCCTGGAGTCCCCATCTTGTCACCCACCACTTACCTAGCTTTGTGGAAGCCTCCACCACACTCCACGGCATGTTCTTACGTTGCCCAACGATCACGTCTAACACAAAGGCCTTGAGACCATCCTCCAGCACAGCCCGGACCGCAGGGCACAGGTACTTCAGAACCAGGTGGGCTACATTGGGGCTCACAGAACTATTCCCCAACTTTGCCTGCAGATGCAGTAGGGAAGTACAGGGAATCATCTGAGGCCAGACCTTGGTGCTCTCTGACTCTCTCAGCCTTCATGGTGCTTCTCTGGCTTCCCCCATCCCTAAATACCAACTCTGGGTTATTGATGCAAGAGACCAAGGGAAGGTGGTGTAGCACAGAACAGGTGTGGGTCCACATGGTAGAGCTCAGCTCTCCAGTGTCTTGCTTACCTTCACCCCAGGATCCCGGCTTGTGCCAAAGTGGGCCACAATGAGGTCCACAGCGGTGTTAACAGCTTTCACCAACCCTGCAAGTGAGAATTTGACATGACAGGTCCCTAAGCAACTCTCCAGGCAACTCTGCTGGGACTGAGCCTCAGTGGGGAATGGGAAGGCCTTCCACACTCTCTCTTTCTCTCCATGCACATGGGTCTCATCAAGGCACCCTGGCCCCTTCCTGTTTTTACCCAGTTCTCAAGCCTCTTCTGTTTCGCCTCCCAGCCTGAACACACCTGTGATTCCATTGTCAAGACCTTCAACATCCTCACTTCCTTGCTCTCTTACTCCAGTCCTGGATCAATCTAACTATCCATTTCTCCACTCTGAGAAACAAGGCTGCTGGAGGAAGCCCAGGGCCACTCACACCAATGACTGACAAGGGCACTTCTTTGATGTGTGCTTTGTGGCATCCTCTGCTATGCTCTCAAGTTGACAAGTCAAATCTTAACCCCTCTTCTCAAGCCCTCGGTTCTACCTCAAACAGAGAACAATGGCCACTGGTCATGAATTCAACTTCCCTCTCCATCCAAAAGATGTAACTACACTCTATGTATCCTCCTCCCACTGCCTACTCCTTTCCATTTTGGAGGAAGGTGGTTGTTCCCCTTCTAGCCCAAGGTTCTTTCTTTTCCCTAAGCTTTGAGTCTCCCACTCTGCCCCTGCAAGGAACTTTAGCTTTATTTTCCCCTTTTCACAGGCTGCTTCTCTTCATCCCATAATTATGCTAGATTCTTTCCCCACCATCTCACTGAAACAGCTTAGTTCTGTGGCCCTTTATTTGCTAAATAGAGTGGTTCCTTGTCAGTCCATATCTTACTAGATGTTACCATCACGCTTACCCAAGCTTCTAGGCCCTGCAGTACTTGAACTCCCCCTATTTGAGCATGTGGGCATTTATTTATGACGTAGTAGTCTCCCTTACTACACCTGCCTCCCTAATTCTTAAGTATCTGATAAATAAACCTTGCTTACACTCAGGGTACATAGTACACAGATTTCTATCTCTTGCTCCAATGCCTGTGCTCTCTCATTTCTTCCCAGAGCTTGGAGTTTCAAGACAGGGTAATATTCTGGAGGACTGGCTAGTAGGACAACAAGTAGGTGGTGACAACAGAATTCCTGGCCCAAGCTGGGGATAATATTCACCCTTTTTCTGAAGCAGGTCAATGGAAATGGCCTCTGAGTTGCCATCAGGGGACAGACAAAACTCAGCTGGAGGCTTCTCAGTCAAGGAAAAGGGGTCTTGGAAGTCAGGGCAGGTTAGTGGTAATGGCTTCACTACTTGGCCTGGAAAGAAAAGAAAAATAAATGCTGATCAAAATTCTTTCCATGAGTTGAAGTTTAGTTCTGTGCCTCATATTCTCTGAGACATGCTCCTTTGGAACTGACCCCTTCTCTAGCCCTTCCCAGCTGTGGCAGAACCTGCCCTGGGTATACTGAGGACTTGGCCCACACACCAGTTAGGCGGCAGTTCAGATGGCCAGCAGCACTGAGGGAGCCAGGGAACTCAAAGATGGGGTTCCTTCGGGCCAGCCGAGCTTCCTGTGGCCTTCGGTCTAGGCTCCCTGACAAACCAGGTGGCCCTAGTGGGTTCTTCCTTCTGTATTCCCGCCACTTGAGTGCTTGAGGGGATAGGTGGTTGGCTGAAAGCAGAACAGATTAGCAGAAGAGACAGGCGAGAGTTAGCAGGAGACAGCATTTCATATCCACCCAATGGGCCCATATAAAACATGCAGACTGAGTGTGTGGATATTGTCCACAGATCCTGGGGAAGGAGATGCAAACATCTTAACCTCTGGCCCCAGGTTGAAGTATAAGAAACCATTCAAAGGGGAGGTAGAAAGGCTAGTTGGCAGGGGCAGTGAAGCTCATACCATTACTGGGCCTGGAGGCCATGCTGCCCTCACCACCTCCCCGGGACAGGCTCTCTGCTCGGCTGAGGCTAGACCTCCAGGAGCCCAGAGGAGGCAAGCTTCCTGATCCATGGAGCTGGTACTCAGCCAAGGTCAGTATCTTCTGATCCTCCTGTGGCTGCTGGGAGGTGCCTGGCCGAAGGGCAGGAGGACAGGAGTGGCTCCATGGGAATGGGCTTTCTGTGGCTGTGTGCTGCTCCTGAGGAGGGGAGCACGAAGTGGAGGCAGAAGAGTCGCTGCTGGGCCCACAGGGACCAGCACTCCGAATGGGGGAGTAGCTGCCCAGGGGTGACGGCCTTGAGGTTTCTGGCTCAGGCCCAGCTCTCCTGTCACTTCTGTCAGTGGATGCCTGTGACTCCCCTAAGGGAGCTGAGGTTGGGACTTGAGCAGTGGGGGCGGCCAGTGGGGCAGGCTGCTGTGCACGGCTGCAGCCCGAGAAGCTGTAGAGCTGGGAAAGGCTGTGGAGGGCCCGGGCCTTGGCCAGCTGCTTGGGGAAGTGGTGCTGGAACACAAAGGGCTGAATGGGCAGTGTGGTTGGCCTCTGCTCCTTGCTGTAGCGAAGGACTGGTCGGTTCTCAGCACCACCCCCTGTGGCAACAGGGATGGAGAAGGAATCAGACACACAGACACTGAAACCAAATGAGAAGAATGAAGCACATAGGAGATGATGCTCACTGGAGAGGGGGAAGAGATGGGCAGGACCTGGGTTGTAGGAATTGAATGGGGTAGGGGTAATCCAAGTTTGTGGAATGGGACACTGTTCTTCCCATTTTTTGTAAAACTTTTCCTGTTGTTTTTATGATACTGTATTGTCTTATACTCTGAGCCATTCAATCCTTCATCTTTACCCCCACTTCAAAGGTGGGTATCTCTTAGGACTCAATTCTTGTATCTTACTTTACACTTTCTCTCCTGCATTGTTCAGGTTCACACTTTCATAAGATGATTCTGAACCCACAGCTTTAGCTCCAGCCTTCCTCTTGATCTCCAGATCACTCTGAGGATTCTGCTTTCACTTAAAATTCGCTGTTTTAAAACAATTCATCCATCAACCTTTCCCATTTCTCCTGGTGACTTTCATTCTGTCAGTGATAGCACCATCATTTTTTTTTGTTTGTTTCAAAGGCCTAAAGACTTGGGAGTCAGAGTCATAGATTTCCAGGGTTGAGACATTATTTATTCACTTCAAGCTTTTGCTCATCATCCTGTCTCCAGTCAAGCTGGCACATGTCATTCTTGAGCAAATCTAGCCATAACAAAGTATTTCTTTACTTGTAGCCAGAATCAGCCTCCTGTCACCCCATCGACCCCATTCCCACTCTTTCATGATCCTGGCACTAGAGCTTCAGAGTCCACAGAGAGATGTGTTCCCAAGATTGGTCCTCTCCTATTTTTTCAACCAATCTTTAAGTCAGTATCTCTCAAGACATGGGGCTTAGAACCCAAACACAAAACTCACAAAACTCCAGGACACTGCACAGCAAGGATGTCTTTGCATATGGGTTGTGATTCTAAATAAAACATTGTATACACCACAAGCATCTGAGTGAACACAAGGTGGCGCTCTAAGCATCCACAACGTTTAAAACTCTGGGTGTGGCTCACTAGCACAACTGGCTGAACTCTGAGGCAGGAATTAGTATCCTTACTTGACAGATCAGCGTATTGGGAATTTAGAGAGATTAAGTCATTTGCCAAAGGTCAAACAACCAAGAAGTGGCAGAGCTAGAATTCGGCCTAAGCCAGAGTCTAACTCTGGGACTAATGTTCTCTTTACCACGCAGCACTGTACATAAAATGGTATCAGCTAGGTTTTCCTGTCCCTCATCTATTCTCATTTACTTACTTTAGTGAATCTTAAGGGGATAGTGACTACAACCCATTACGAAGGCGTTTCAGAATCACTCCAGGGGACATTTTCAACTATACCCACCCCAGTCAGTGCTTAGACAGCAACCTCTGTCATTCTCCCTTGCTCACCACGCTCCATACCTCTTTCTGGCCTTAAACATGCCAAGTTCATTAACATCTTGGGCCTTTCGCACCTGTTATTTTTTCTGCCATAAGTATCTCATTATTCAGGCATCAGTTTGAACATCACCTCCTCAGTTAAGACTTTCTCTGACTACTCCAGCCCCTCTGGCAAGTCACACTCTACTCTGTTTTTTTTTTTTTTTTAAGCATTTTTTTCACTGTCAGAAATGATCTTATTAGTTCATTGTCTGTTACTCATAAGAGCTCCAAAAAAGCCCTTTAAATAAAAAAAAAGGTTTTTTAAAATTGTTCATTGCTGTATCCTCAGTGCCTATAAGAGAGCCTGGGAACATAGTAGGTACGTATAAAGATTTGCTAAATGAATGAATCCCCACTGTCAACTTTGGCTCAGGATAGTCTCATGGCATCCAGATCTTACATATATCAGCTTGCTTCCTAAAATGCCAATTTTACTTTATCCTCTGTGGCCTTTCTGCCCACAGAATAAAGTCTGATCTTCTCAGTAAGGTAGGTATCCATACCTGCCATAAATTGGGCTGCTCTCCCCTCAAACTTCCACACCTGCCATCCTCCACTGATACCACTCTTTCCACGCCACTCTTATCTTTAAGCACACTGCTTTTCCCGCTGGGAATGTATTCTTCCTTTCCATTTACTCTAACCAAATTTCAAGGCCACGCTAACCTTGGTTATTAGAGTAGGCTTTCCCAACCATAGCTTATTATACCCCTTATATAAAGTATGTTTGAATTAGATTATTCCTACTGTTTTTAGAGAGAGTAAATTATACAAAGTTTTCTCACTTTTCTATATGAAAGCCCTTAAGAAAGCCAGAGACAGAGACCACATTCACCCAAGTCTGTTCTTCTATAAGTGACACAGGCCCAGTCCTTCAATTCCTTTTAAAAATGGAGTACCCAGAACTCCCATATGAGCACTAACAGGTTCAGAGGAGTGGAGAACTGTCAACTCCTCCTTTCTGAAGTCTATGAATGAATCCAGTCACTTTAACTTTTTGGAAGCCCTTCCCAACTGCTGACTCACCCTGACTGCAACCAATTGAATATCCCCGGTAAACTCAAGTACGGCTCACACACTTCACATGGGTCCCTGCTTTATTAGTTTTGTTCTTTCCAGATTTTGTAATGGTAAGATTCTTTTGAATCTTGATTTGGCTGCTCAGGGTCTCAGCTTTTGTTATTCATGAATTCACTGAATTGTCACTCAGATTTTGATTTAAAAATAAGTTGAATCAAGAGAGCAGCCTCGTGGTAGCCCGCTGGAGACTTACGGAACAGAACAGCATCTCAATATGAAAAGTCTTATCTGATAGAAAAAACACTTCTCACACCTCTCCTCCCATCTCTGAACTGGGATTGTTCATGCCCGCAGAATGCCAGCCTCAGCATCCTGTGCCTAGAGACACCCACCAGACACTGCAGTCTGAGAATGGAGGGGGTTCCAAAGGACTCTGGCCAGTCCTGGATATTTCTGAACCCCCCCTTCCGTGGAGACTCCCCTTCTATTCCCCACCCCAAGGGCAGCTCCTCTGTGTATGTTTAGGAATGTGAAGTCTTCTGATGGACTAACTCCCTAACAACAGAGATAAATACCATTTATGGTTTTTTAACCCCTTTCTTCTGGAAAGCCAATAGACCCAACCTAAGTATACAGCACGGCAAATGCCCCTTTATCTCCCTTTCCCTTGCTTTATTTCCCCTTTCCTTCCCAATTCTGAGATCTATACCCCCCCTCCCCCACTACTCCCAAATATTACTTTTGGGATTCTTCAGTCTTAATCTTTGAGATTTCTCTTCAGAACACATCTGTTGAGCCTAACTCTTTTTGAAACTTTCTCCTCCTTTGGTGCCTGTGTCTTCACTATCTCCTGGTTTTCCTTCTATTTTCCCAGCTAATTCTTCTCAGTCTCCTTTGAGGGTTGCTCTGCTCACCTTAAATGACTGTATTCCCAGGGCTCTGTCCTTGTTCCCTTATAACCCTGCACTCCCCCGGATGCTCTCACCCACTCAGAGCGTCAACCAGCGCTTTCACTCTGATGACTCTCCAAACATGGTGGTCTCCTGACCTCTGGGGAGACATCCTTCCTAAACAGCCAGTCATCTTTCTAGGATGCAAATCAAAACTTGACACTAAGCTGTTATGAACAAAATTTTCCTGATGAAAATCATGGTTTCATCCATATCCCGTTATGGCTACACCAAATTATTTGCAGTTTCTGGAAAGCATCAAGTTTTTCCCATGCTTTTGTGGTTTTGTATAGGCTACTTTATAAGGCTAGAATGTTCTTAGAAGTCTCCACAAAGCCTCTTCCTAATCATCTTTCTAGACTGCACTTAAATGTAAACTATGTGAGCAGTCCTTCCCTGACATTTTAGGCTGTTTTGACATCCCTCTTATACACCAGTACCATATACCGCCATCTCTGCATTTTAACTGTTTCCTTTTCTGTTTCCATCCTTACTTGGAATTCCTTGAGGGTAAGGATTGTCCCTTGCCTCTATCACTTTCACCCACTTAACATACAGTCTTTATAAAATAATTACTTAAATGTTATAAATAGGGAAAGAGATGGCCTAGGAGGCTTAAAGGTCAAGTGTCAGGTTTCAGGCTCTTTGAAGTGTGGATACACAATCACCGATCAAAGAATGAACTTCAGACACCCAGTGTAGTTTGCCTGTTGGATACATTGCTTAAGTCCTCAAAATTCCTAAACGTCCAAAACTGAACTCAGGCCCTCACCCTTTTCCAGTATACCTACTTCCACGTTTGCAGTCCCTATCCATGTATCATCTTTCCAGTCACCCAGGCTTAGAATCACAATCTTCTGAGAATTTCCTTTTCCAATGCATCTCTCTCTAAGTTCTGTTGACTTTATCTCTTCAGTGTATTTTTATCCTCTATCCTCCTTCCCATGAAAACTGTAGGACATTCCCTGGCCTGGGAAGATGATCAGTCTAGACTAAGCGGCAGGGACTGGGTGGTTGGCAGGGCCCTATCACTGAGGAGGCCATGCATAGATCTTGGAATTCTCCAGCCTCCAGGTTCCTTACCGTCAGCTCGAGCTCTTGCATCCCTCTGGGCATGGCTGTTGGCTGGGCTCCCTGGGAGAGCAGGCCCTGGATCCATCAGTTGAGTCAGGGGGCCTTGCCCAGCGGCTCTGAGGCCAGCAGGTGGCATCTCACTGGACTGGGGGCCCTGACAGACGTGGGTGGACCAGGGCTCTGAGCCAAGTAAGTCAGTGCCTGGCCCCAAGGGCATGGGTGGTAGGCTATGGCTACAGCGAGTGCCTTCATCCAGTGGGCCCACCCTATCTCGCTGGGCTTCTTGGATGGGTGAGAACTCCTGGGAGGAGTCCCCAGTGCTCACTCGAAGTGGGGGAGAGCCAGAGCCTGCAGCTTTCTTCCGGCCCTTGGCAAGCTCAGCAAAGGATGTGACCCGCCTAGGTGGGGAGCTAGGCCCGGCCAGGGCTGCAGGGCCCTCACTCAAGCGCACTGGACAACTCAACATACGTTCCAGTGAGCCCAGACGGACAGGAGGGCTGCGCTCAAGGCTGCGATCATAGCTTCGGGAGCGCTGACGTCCACCAGTGCTGAGGTTGGGGGGTGAAGTGTTAGTGTACACTTGCCCCTCGATCACAGTGGGGCCCACAGGAGCTGCTACTTCCACTGAGGAAACCACTGCTTCTTGTTCCTCTGGCTGCACTTCTGGCTTCTGGAAGAGGTAATACTCAGAGGGCTGGCTGGGGCCAGGGCCTGGTGCAGGACTTATCTTGGTGTGTTCCTCAGAGCAGCTGGTGATGGAAGAGCCAGCTGGGCTGGGGGATGATTGGGAGGACAGGTCACAGGTGACAAGTTTATAGTAATTCTGTGTGGCCACAACAAGACGGGCCTGGCTCTGGAAGCAGGCTGTGAGGTCAGCCACAGCTGGGCAGGGCTCACAGTGTGGTTGGTAGGAGTTGCAGTTGGCATCAAGCTCAGGAGATGAGGCATGAGGACAACCAAAGCCCCCTTCCCTTCCTCCACTGTCAGGGTGGTGGGACTCACAAGACATCTTGGACTCAGCTGGGGAAGTTTGCAGGTCCAGGTAGAAGGCGCCGGGGTCTGAGTGGCTGCAGAAGGAAGAGTTGCTGCAAGATTGTGGGGCAGAGTTGAGATTGGCACGGGAGTTGCTATGCATCTTGTTGTAGAGGGTGCTGAATGTGACAAGCACCCCATCTGAGCTGTTGTACGAGGAGTCACTCACATAGCCCATGGACTGGTCAGCTGCCTCAGACTGACTGGAGGTGCTACTGCAGCGGCAGTGCTGGGCTCCCGAGCCTGAGCACCCAGGGTTTCTTGGGGACTCATCTGAACTGAGCTTCCATTCCTGGTCAAAGGAAAAGCCAGAGGTATCACTGGCTCCACCTCCACTGCCACTCCCACCAGGACCCCCACACTCATCCAGTTCCATGGTCTCTGCTTCCAGCTCTGGCCGGCAGCTGTGGCTAGTGCTGCATGGCTGGGTATCCAAGGTGGGTGTGGGCTCCTGCTCCTGCCCTTCTACTACTCCAGCCCGACTACATGTTGCCCCCCATGGCCTGCTCACTCTGGGGCCAGGAGGTGGCAGCTGGAAAGAGGACAGATGGAAGGTGGGCTGGCCAGCCCCATGCAGGTGGAAAGACTGCTGGGTGGCACTATCACAAATGCTGTCATCATATAGGTCACCAAGTCCTGGCTCAGCCACATTCTCTTGCAGCAAGAAGGGATTGTGTCGTTTAGGGGGCCCGGGGCCTCTTCCATCCCTACCCCTATTCTTTGTGCTGTCTGCAGACCGCACAGATCCCCCTGAAGCAGAGTGCAGACTGTTGTATAGCAGGGAGTCAGCTTGTCCTAGGTCTTGATCAGGCTGGGTGATGCCCAGTTCAGGTGGGCAGAAAGGATTGGGTCTTGTGCTCCCACTACCTCCACTTGCCCCTCCGCAGCACTGCCTGTCTGGGACTTGACAGTGCACCAGGGGGATGTGGTGGACGATGAGGGTCTCTCCAGTCAACTTTGGGGGACTATCCATTCTGGAAAGTTCGAACAAGGGCATCAACAGCACCAGAAACTGCCCCCAGAGCCCAGTGGGGCAGAAAACATTTCATCAGGAGACCTTGGCACCTGGAGAGAGAGGGAAAGAAAGGGAACCTAATGTCACCTCTCTGGAAGTCAGGGACATGCCTTACCCATATCATTTTCAGATGGGGAAGAGCCCAAGAGGAGAAAAGACTCAGAGACAAGACTGAGCTTGATAAAACAGCCCGAGAGGGCAGGAGTACCCCACCACCCTTTCTGAGTACCGCACAGGCCCAGCCTTTGGGATCCCCTTTAATTTTCAGTTTGCCATGCATCCACTTGTGACAAAAGGCAAGGCCCCTTTTAATGTCATATATGAAGGGCTGGGGATCTCAGGGTCAGCACTCACTCCTTCTCTTTTGAGGCCTCTGTTCTTAGCAGTAAGTGATGACTAGTCCTGAGTACAAAAACAGTATGAATTGCGATATAACTAAGAAAAAACATCTAGGATGTCTGAGAAGGTGTTAGGCACTGAGGGGATACAGAAATGCCTTTAGATACAGCTACTGTACCCACGTTTGCAGGTGAGAGGAAAAATTACAAATATTGTATCATGTGCTTATAGCAATAACCTATAATTTTGCAAGAAAAGTATTTTAAAATACACTATATCATTTGACCTCTATGTTATCTTAGGCCTGTTTTCTCCTCTGCGGGCTAAGGATCCTCACTCTCGGAGCTTCCTGAATGCAGAGACAGAGTGGGGCATTAGAGAGACTCCAAGTACAGCTGATGCAAACCTCTTCCTTCTCAGTGGGGGTCTATTTTTATTTCATTTGTATCACTCTAGCCCAACCTCACATAAGTCCTGGAAAACATGACAGGCATAATACATCCCTAGTGTTTGTTCAACTCAGGGTGCAGATCTGCTGAAGTATCAGATTCTGTCCAGTTTTAGCCTACAACTTTCACTAGGGGTGGGGGTCCCCAGAAAGTCTTCTCTCCCCAGTTTTACCTCTGACAGCCTCAGGTAAAGTTCTCTTTTGTTCAAGATCTCCTGACCTCAAGGACACAGAACTCACTCTGAGCTTCTCTGGTCTCTTGACCAGACTGGCAGAATGGCCTCCCCAAGTTCTAGTCTTCTGTGCTACCAAGTTCAGGTCCCAACAGTCTTCACTTGCTTGGACTCCTCATATCTAACTTATCTTCATTCATTCATTTCTCTTCCTTGCCTTTTTATTCTTGTTGTTTTCCTTTTACCCACTGTGAGTCTAAATCTCCCATTACCTAAGTTCTCCATCATTTAGTTGAATAATTAATACCACCAATTAAAAAAAATTTAACTCACTTAGTTCATAGGATCACAGCTCTTCATGTGGAGTACAGAGAAGAGCCAGCAGGTCACATATGCTCAAGGACATGAACAGCTAACCCATTAAAAAAAAATTCAAGTAGCTGATAAATACATGTGGGAGGGACACTGTACTAAAATATAATAATTTGTGTTAAGTTAAATTACATTAAAATTAAAAGGGAAACATTTACCATCTTTCTTCCTCCTTTCCTTTTGGAAAGGAAGGCTTCTTTGTTGGATTTCCAAGCTTCTGTGTAATGAGGAGATATAGAGAAAGAGAGAAACTAGAGAGGCTAAACTGAGCTACAAGATTAGAGTTATAGAAGAAAACATGGGAGTAAATCTTTGTTATCTTGGATTAGGTGATGGTTTCTCAGATATGACACTAAAAGCACAAGTGGCAAATGAGAAAACGGATAAAGTGAATGTCATAGTTTAAGAACCTTTGTGCCTCAAAGGTATCCTTTGAGGAAAGTGAAAAGACAACCCACAGAGTAGAAGAAAATATTTGCAAACCATATATCTGGTAAGAGACTGATGATCAAAATATGTAAAGAACTCAGACAGCTCAATAATAAAGACATATCACCCAATTAAAAACTAGGCAAAGAACTTGAATAGGTATTTCTCCAAAGAAGACACATGAATAGTCAAGAAGCACATGAAAAGGTGCTCAACACTGTTAGTCATTAGAGAAATAAAAACCACAGTAAGACACCACTTCACCTCCACTATGATTCCCAAGATAAAAGACAAGACAATAACAAATGTTGGTGAGGATATGGAGAAACTGGAATCTTCAAACATTGCTGGAGGCAGCGTAAAATGGTGCTACCACTTTGGAAAAACAGTCTGGCAGTTCCCAAAGTGTTAAACATAGTTAATATATGACCCAGCAATTCTTCTCCTAGGTGTATATATATATGTGTGTGTGTGTATATATATCTCCAAGAGAAATGAAAACATATGTTCACACAAAAGCTTGTATATGAATATTCATAGTAGCATTAAAATTGGCCAAAGAAGTGGGAACAATCTATTGTCCAACAACTGATGAATGGAGAAACATCATGTTGTATGTACATGTAACAGAATATTATTTAGCATTAAAGAAGTGAAGTACTGATACATGTGACAACATGAGTAAACTTCAGAAAGGTAAGTGAAAGAAGCCAGTCATAAAAGGCTTCTCTGTATGATGCTGTATGATTCCTTTTACACAAAATATCCAGAATAGGCAAATTCACAGAAATACAAGGTAGACAAATGGTTGCCAGTGATTGGGGGACTGGGGGATGGGAGTGACTGCTAATGGGTATGGAGGTTCTTTTTGGGATAATAGAAATGTTCTGCAAACAGACAGTGGTGATGGTTACAGAAGTCTGTGAATAAAATAAAAACTACAGGATTTTACAGTATGTGAATTATATCTTACCAAAGCTATTATTTCAAGCATTTTATAAAATAGAAAAAAATATTATTTTTTTCTAGGAAAAATAAAGTTTACAGGAAAAGGTTTACAGGAAAAGGGAACCAGTGTTGAGCAGTGCAGGGGACCAGGCATTTGCAAAGACAAAGAGTGAGAAAAGAGAATAGCTGCCTTCATGTGTGGGATTTACAGACAGAAATAAAGAGGGATTTTAGGAAGTTTTGCTGTGAGGTACGAGATAGTTTTCTCTTCACTGCTTGCCTTCACCAAGAAAACTTTGGGTTCAAATATATATGCCATATGGATAACAGAATGGGTACCTAAAATTCTAATAATAATCAATAAAAAGGTACAGAATAGAATAGCATTAAAATGTTAATGTGATTATTGGTTTGTGAAAATGTTCACAAAATATTAAGCAAAAATAGCATATTATAAACATCATGTACAGTATGACACCGTTTTAGAATAATAGTATGTCTGTATCTAAGTCCTGTCAGGGTTCTGTTACAAAATACTTTAGACGGGTGGCTTATGAACAGAAATGTATTTCTCAGTCTGGAGACAGGGAAGTTCAAGACCAAGGCGCGAGCAAGGTTGTGTTCTGGGGAAGGCCCTCTTCCTGGATAACAGTGGTGCCTTCTAGCTGTGTCCTCACATGGTGTAAGGGACAAGGGATATCTGTAGAGCCTGTTCCGTTAAGAGCACTAATCCCATTAGTTTGGGAGCTGATCATCTCTGAAAGGCCCCACTTCTAACTACTATTACCTTTGGGGTTAGAATTCAACATATAAGTTTGGGGCGGGGGTTGGGGGTAGGGGTGAGATAGGGTGGGGGGGACACAAACAATATTCATGAAAGAAATTTCAAAGGCAAATACAACAAGACGTTAACAGTGCTTATCTCTTTTGAGTCATTTTGGATTATTTTTCATTTTATTTTTTTGTTTCACCTGTTCTCTAATTTGCATATACTAAATACCCATAAACAGTTTTGTTTTTTTTTCTTTAGACATCACAGACACCATGTGTTTGGCACCTGGGAAGGAGAAGGATGCTTCCCCTTACATACAGTACTAGGTTCCCCAGGGCCCAGACCATAATCTGAGGCCTGGACTGAAAGAAGCATATATAACTTTCTTGTACATATAACAGTAATTTTAGGAGTACCTATGAGCTACAGCCATCACTTGATATTCAGTGAATACTTTCCCCCATCTTTAAAAGAACCATTTTCAAGAGGTATTCACAAGTATACAGAAATAAGACTATGATTCTGACCTAGAGTGACACACACAGCCTAGAAAACTGATCCTCTAAACCAGGGATAAAGAGCAAATGGATAAAGAAGGTGATGAAGAACCTTTGGCTAGACAGCACTGACAGTTGTATAATGTTATGTTTATATATTTGTTCCTCAGACTGGAGTGCAGCTCCTTGAGGTCAGAAACAGTGATAGAGTCAGCTGTCTTCCTGAAACCTATACATAGGGCTTGGAACACAGCAGGTGCTCAGTTAATTGTTGACTAATATTTTACACATGTAAAAAATTGACTTAAGTTTTTTCTTATTGAGTTGTAGAATTTTAAAGTTTATTCTGACTATAAGTTCTTTGTTGGACAAGTCTTGAGAATATGTTCGCACAGCCTGGGTCTTGCCCATTTGTTCTCTTAATGGTATTCTATAGTTAATAGAAGTTTTCAATTTTATGAAATCCCATTTATCTGTTTTTTTTCCTTTTATGGTTAATGCTTTCTACATTCTATCTAAGAAACTTTGCCTATACCAACATTATAAAGATATTTTTGTGTTTTCCTAAAAGTTGTATAGTTTTAGCTTGTACATTTAGGTTGTGTCAAATCGTATTGTAAGTGTCAAGCTCTTTCACTGTTTGATTTAATTTTACATTTTTGTATCTCACAGAAGGTCTTACTCCTTCCTGATCTTCACACAACCACAGGAAATGCTTGCTAACAGCTCCTCCCCAGACAACTACTCCCACCAACTAAGGTGAAGCCCTGCAGGCATCTCCTGAGGATCTGGCATTGATGCTTCTCCCCCTACCTTCCTTTCACATTTTTTACAAAGCACTTTTTTAAGCATCTTATCTCACTCATCCTCACAACAACTCACCAAAGCAGGCCACTTTCATTTTAAAAATTAAGGAAATCAGGGAGGAGCCAAGATGGCAGCGTGAGTAGGACAGTGGAAATCTCCTCCCAAAAACATATATATTTTTGAAAATACAACAAATACAACTATTCCTAAAAGAGAGACCAGAAGATACAGGACAACAGCCAGGCTACATCTACACCTGCGAGAACACAGCGCGTCATGAAGGGGGTAAGATACAAGCCGCAGACCAGTGGGACCTGAGCGACACCCGTACCCCAGCTCCCCGGCAGGAGGACAGGAGTCAGAGCGGGGAGGGAGTGGGAGCCCAGGACTGCTAAATACCCAGCTCTAGTCATCCACACTGGGAGCACAGACACACAGTGTGTGGTGTGCTGGATACTAGGGAAATGGAAGAGTAAAACCTGCAAGTGGGTCCCTGCAGCTGGCGCCCCTGGGACAAAAGAAAAGCGAGCGCTTTTTGAAAGTCTTAAAGGGACAGGAGCCTCACAGCTGGATGGAAGCATCCCGGGACACTCAGCACAGCAGCTGGGAATCCCAGGGAACTCCGGATGCCCTAACCCCCTGGGCAGCAGCGCAGCTCTGAGGCCCTTCACTGTGATAAACAGCCTCCTGCCTGTTCCCCTTCCGGTGCAGCCCCGCCATAGCGGAGCAGTGGCCTGAGAGCGGCCACGCCCACAGCAGCCGGTGGAGATTACTCCACAGTGGCCAGGCAAGAATTAGAGACCCCGTCTGTGTGCAGCTGCCTAGCACAAGCCACGAGGGGTCGCCGTTCTCCCAGGAAAGGAAGGTCAGGAGCAAGTGGAAAGGGACTTTGTTCTCCCAGCTGACAAACGCGCCAACTGTCCACAACTACCTCTATCGCCATGAAAAGGCAGAAGAATTTGATCCAGACCAGAATCACACAGACATCCTCCCCTGAGAGGGAACCTGGGGAGATAGATTTAACCAATCTTCCTGAAAAAGAATTCAAAATAAAGGTCATAACCATGCTGATGGACTTGCAGAGAAATATGCAAGAGCTAAGGAGGGAGAATACAGAAATAAAACAATCTCTGGAAGGACTTAAAAGCAGAATGGATGAGATGCAAGAGGCCTTTAATAGAATAGAAATCAGAGAACAGGATCGCAGAGAAGCTGATGCAGAGAGAGATAAAAAGATCTCCAGGAATGAAAGAATTTTAAGAGAACTGTGTGACCAATCGAAACGGAACAATATCCGCATTATAGGGGTACCAGAAGAAGAAGAGAGAGAAAAAGGGATAGAAAGTGTCTTTCAAGAAATAATTGCAAAAACTTCCCCAAACTGGGGGAGGAAATAGTCGCTCAGACCATGGAAGCACACAGAACTCCCAACAGAAGGGACCCAAGGAGGGCAACACCAAGACACATAATAATTAAAATGGCAAAGATCAAGGACAAGGACAGAGTATTAAAGGCAGGCAGAGAGAGAAAAAAGGTCACCTACAAAGGAAAACCCATCAGGCTATTATCAGACTTCTCAACATAAACCTTACAGGCCAGAAGAGAATGGCATGATATATTTAATGCAATGAAACAGAAGGGCCTTGAACCAAGGATACTGTATCCAGCACGACTATCATTTAAATAAGGAGGGATTAAACAATTCCCAGACAAGCAAAAGTTGAGGGAATTTGCCTCCCACAAACCGCCTCTACAGGGTATTTTAGAGGGAATGCTCTAGATGGAAGCACTCCTAAGGCTAAACAGATGTCACCAGAGAAAACAAAATCAAAGCAAAGAAAGCAGACCAGCCAAATACTAACTAAAGGCAAAAAATAAAATTGACCACTCACAAAAGCAGTGAAAGGAAACACAGAAGAGCACAGAATAAAACACCTAACATATAAAGAATGGAGGAGGAGGAATAAGGAGGGAGAGAAATAAAGAACCATCAGACTATGTTTATAATAGCTCAATAAGAAAGTTAAGTTAGACAGTTAGATAGTAAAGAAGCTTACCTTGAACCTTTGGTAACCACGAATCTAAAGCCTGCAATGGCAATAAGTACATATCTTTCAATAATCAACCTAAATGTAAATGGACTGAATGCACCAATCAAAAGACACAGAGTAAGAGAATGGATAAAAAAGCAAGACCCATCTATATGCTGCTTACAAGAGATGCACCTCAAACCCAAAGACATACACAGACAAAAAGTCAAGTGATGGAAAAAGATATTTCATGCAAACAACAGGGAGAAAAAAAGCAGGTGTTTCAGTACTTGTATCAGACAAAATAGACTTCAAAACAAAGAAAGTAACAAGAGATAAAGAAGGACATTACATAATGATAAAGGGGTCAGTCCAACAAGAGGATATAACCATTATAAATATATATGCACCAAATACAGGAGCACCAACATATGTGAAACAAATACTAACAGAATTAAAGGAGGAAATAGAATGCAATGCATTCATTTTAGGAGACTTCAACAAATCACTCACTCCAAAGGACAGATCCACCAGACAGAAAATAAGTAAGGACACAGAGGCACTGAACAACACACTAGAACAGACGGACCTAATAGACATCTACAGAACTCTATACCCAAAAGCAGCAGGATACACATTCTTCTCAAGTGCCCATGGAACATTCTCCAGAATAGACCACATACTAGGCCACAAAAACAGCCTCAGTAAATTCAAAAAGATTGAAATTCTCCAACCAACTTCTTGGACCACAAAGGTATAAAACTAGAAATAAATTGTACAAAGAAAGCAAAAAGGCTCACAAACACATGGAGGCTTAACAACATGCTCCTAAATAATCAATGGATCAATGACCAAATTAAAATAGAGATCAAGCAATATATGGAAACAAATGACAACAACAACACAAAACCCCAACTTCTATGGGACACAGCGAAAGCAGTTCTAAGGGGAAAGTATATAGCAATCCAGGCATATCTAAAGAAGGAAGAACAATCCCAAATGAATAGTCTAAAGTCACAATTATTGAAATTGGAAAAAGAAGAACAAATGAGGCCTAAAGTCAGCAGAAGGAGGAACATAATAAAGATTAGAGCAGAAATAAATAAAATTGAGAAGAATAAAACAATAGCAAAAATCAATGAAACCAAGAGCTGGTTCTTTGAGAAAATAAACAGAATAGATAAGCCTCTAGCCAGACTTATTAAGAGAAAAAGAGAATCAACACACAGCAACAGAATCAGAAACGAGAAAGGAAAAATCACGATGGACCCCACAGAAATACAAAGAATTATTAGAGAGTACTATGAAAACCTATATGCTAACAAGCTGGGAAACCTAGGAGAAATGGACAACATCCTAGAAAAATACAACCTTCCAAGACTGACCCAGAAAGAAACAGAAAATTTAAACAGACCAATTACCAGCAACGAAATTGAATCGGTAATCAAAAAACTACCAAAGAACAAAACCCCCAGGCCAGATGGATTTACCTTGGAATTTTATCAGACATACAAAGAAGACATAATACCCATTCTCCTCAAAGTTTTCCAAAAAATAGAAGAGGAGGGAATACTCCCAAACTCATTCTATGAAGCCAACATCACCCTAATACCAAAACCAAGCAAAGACCCTACCAAAAAAGAAAACTATAGACCAATATCCCTGATGAACGTAGATGCAAAAATACTCAACAAAATATTAGCAAACCGAATTCAAAAATATATCAAAAGGATCATACACCACGACCAAGTGGAATTCATCCCAGGGATGCAAGGATGGTACAACATTCGAAAATCCATCAACATCATCCACCACATAAATAAAAAGAAGGACAAAAACCACATGATCATCTCCACAGATGCTGAAAAAGCATTTGACAAAATTCAACATCCATTCATGATAAAAACTCTCAACAAAATGGGTATAGAGAGCAAGTACCTCAACATAATAAAGGCCACATATGATAAACCCACAGCCAACATCGTACTGAACAGCGAGAAGCTGAAAGCTTTTCCTCTGCAATCGGGAACAAGACAGGGATGCCTACTCTCCCCACTGTTATTCAACATAGTACTGGAGGTCCTAGCCACGGCAATTAGACAAAACAAAGAAATACAAGGAATCCAGATTGGTAAAGAAGAAGTTAAACTGTCACTATTTGAAGATGACATGATATTGTACATAAAAAACCTTAAAAACTCCACTCCAAAACTACTAGAACTAATATCAGAATTCAGCAAAGTTGCAGAATACAAAATTAACACACAGAAATCTGTGGCTTTCCTATACACTAACAATGAACTAATAGAAAGAGAAATCAGGAAAACAATTCCATTCACAATAGCATCAAAAAGAATAAAATACCTAGGAATAAACCTAACCAAGGAAGTGAAAGACCTATACCCTGAAAACTACAAGACACTCTTAAGAGAAATTAAAGAGGTCACTAACAAATGAAAACTCATCCCATGCTCCTGGCTAGGAAGAATTAATATCGTCAAAATGGCCATCCTGCCCAAAGCAATCTACAGATTCAATGCAATCCCTATCAAATTACCAACAGCATTCTTCAACGAACTGGAACAATTAGTTCTAAAATTCATAGGGAACCACCAAAGACCCGGAATAGCCAAAGCAATCCTAAGAAGGAAGAATAAAGTGGGTGGGGATCTCACTCCCCATCTTCAAGCTCTACTACAAAGCCACAGTAATCAAGACAATTTGGTACTGGCACAAGAACAGAGCCACAGACTAGTGGAACAGAATAGAATCTCCAGACATCAACCCAAACATATATGGTCAACTAATATTTGATAAAGGGGCCATGGACATACAATGGGGAAATGACAGCCTCTTCAACACCTGGTATTGGCAAAACTGGACAGCAACATGTAAGAGAATGAAACTGGATCGTTGTCTAACCCCATATACAAAAGTAAATTCGAACTGGATCTAACACCTGCATGTAAGTCATGAAAACATAAAACTCTTAGAAAAAACATAGGCAAAAATCTCTTGGACATAAACATGAGCGACTTCTTCATGAACATATCTCCCCGGGCAAGGGAAACAAAAGCAAAAATGAACAAGTGGGACTATATCAAGCTGAAAGATTCTGTACAGCAAAGGACACCATCAACAGAACAAAAAGGCATCCTACAGAATCAGAAAATATATTCATAAATGACAGATCCGATAAAGGGTTGACACCCAAAATATATTAAGAGCTCACGCACCTCAACAAAGAGCAAATAATCCAATTAAAAAATGGGCAGAGGAGCTGAACAGACAGTTCTCCAAAGAAGAAATTCAGATGGCCAACAGACACATGAAAAGATGCTCCACATTGCTAGTCATCAGAGAAATGCAAATTAAAACCACAATGAGATATCACCTCACACAAGTAAGGATTGCCACCATACAAAAGACAAACAACAACAAATGTTGACGAGGTTGTGGAGAAAGGGGAACCCTCCTACACTGCTGGTGGGAATGTAAACTAGTTCAACCATTGTGGAAAGCAGTGTGGAAGTCCCTCAAAAAGCTCAAAATAGAAATACCATTTGACCCAGGAATTCCACTTCTAGGAATTTACCCTAAGAATGCAGCAGCCCAGTTTGAAAAAGACAGATGCACCCTTATGTTTATTGCAGCACTATTTACAACAGCCAAGAAATGGAAGCAACCTAAGTGTCCAACAGTAGATGAATGTACATATACACAATGGAATATTATTCAGCCATAAGAAGAAAACAAATCCTACCATTTGCAACAACATGGATGGAGCTAGAGGGTATTATGCTCAGTGAAATAAGCCAGGCAGAAAAAGACAAGTACCAAATGATTTCACTCATATGTGGAGTATAAGAACAAAGAAAAACCTGAAGGAACAAAACAGCAGCAAAATCACAGAACCCAAGAATGCACTAACAGTTACCAAAGGGAAAGGGATTGGGGAGGATGGGTGGGAAGGGAGGGATAAGGGTGGGGAAAGAGAAAGGGGGCACTACAATTAGCATGTATAGTGTGGGGGGAGGCATGGCGAGGGCTGTACAACACAGAGAAGACAAGTAGTGATTCTACAGCGTCTTACTACACTGATGGACAGTGACTATAGGGGGATTTGTTGGGGGGACTTGGTGAAGGGGGGAGTCTAGTAAACATAATGTTCCTCATGTAACTGTAGATCAAGGATACCAAAATAAAATAAAAAATAAATTAAGGAAATCAACATCCAGAAAAGGAAATGTCTTGCCCAAGATTACATACTGAAAAAATGACAGAGGTAGGATGGGTGAGCTCAGGAATCCTAACTTTTGACCTTTTTTCTTGATCAGTTAAGAATAAAAAAAAGAATATAATGAGACTTGATTTCACCACAGAGCACGTTTACTGAGAGCATATCTCTCAGACTTTTTTCCTGGGTGTTACTTATTCTGTAACAATCCAACTTTAATACTATGGCCCATGAACTCCCACAGAGGAGAAGAGAAAACAGTGAGGTGGAAGAACTCATTCCAGACTCTTTTTGTACCCTGATTAAATGGAGAGACATGGGAAATGAAGATGAAGGAGGAACAAAGAATCCAGAATAGGAAGAAAGTAGAAGAAAGCTCTCTGACAAGGTGGGCCCTCTAGCAATGCTGCTGGGTAGACAGTGGAATGGTGGGCTCAGCCAGCATGAAGTTATAAAGTTAGCTCTCCAGCATCACGGAAAGCTTTCCATAAGAGCCCTTTTCTAGGTCCCCATTCCAAATGGGTGTCTCTTGGCCTATCATAATACTATTTATTAGTGATCATTGAGCATTTACATGCCAGGTGATTTACATATATCATTTCTAATTCCACTATAACCCCATTAGGCATATACATTCTCATTTTACAGATGAGAAAACTGAAGTTTAGAAAGTCTAAGTAGTTTGCCTTAAATTAAACAGCTGAGATTGGCTGCAACCCAGGTCTGCCCAATTCTTAATTATTTCCACTACATCTGCCTCCTAAAAAAAATGATCAGGGCCACACCCTCTTCCTAAAAGTCCCTGCTACCACTGCCACCTTTCCTGCAGAGGCCCACACTCTAGCTTCCACTTAGATCTGTATTTACCTGCCTCTGTGCTCTGAACCTACAGTCCGTTTCATATTCCTACCCCAAGCTCTAGTAACACTCTTTGATCCTACCTCCCACCCCTGTTCCCAGCCCTCAGCTCCCTGCCACTCACAGTCCCCAACTCCCCTCTCCCTTGCTCTTCAGTTCACAGTCCCAGATGCTTCCTGGGAACAAACACCCTCCCACAACTTCCCAATGTATTTCCCAACCACGTATTTAGACAGTGTGGAACTACTGAGTCTTATTAACATATGTTTTTGAATCCACCAAGGTGGTCACAGAAATGGGAATTTAAGGAAGTTTCTCTGCTCAGCAATAGGGTAACAACTCTGGGTAGGAAAATGTTTCAGACTCCAGAAGAAAGGCATCCCCTGTCTTTGGCCATCAGCACCTTTCTACCAGTCACAGAACCCCTTCCCTCTTCTTCTGGCCTCCTGGAGGAGGATGGGAAAAACTGGTACTCAGTTGCTGTTCTCTAGAAATCTGACCTTCACCTGAGGTACGAAGAGAAGCCTCAGTAGAACTGACAGCCTTTTCTTATCTGGATCCTCTCTTGGCAGGATGGATTGAAGGGAAGAGAGCAGGAGGGTGGATTTGGGAGGTTGTAGAGACCTGCAAGGGAGGTTGCAGGGACCAGTCATTAATTCCACCAGCAGCTTGTGCTTAGGTCTCTTACTGTTAGGAATCTAAGTCTGTAAGAGCCTGATTTATAACAGGTCAGCTGGCCTAGGCATTACAGCGACTGCCTCCCTTCAACCCCCACATGCTGGAGGTCGACAGTGAGTGGAGCCTCTTGGTCAACAGTCTTTCTTACTCTATCCTGACCTACAGCCTGGTGGGTCCCATAGCACCAGAAAGTACGGTATGTGTGTCTACGTGCATGTATGTATGTGTGTGGAGGGAAAGGATGGGCTTAATGCTTCCCAGCAGCATTAAGAGAATCCTCCTCTTGGAAGCTGCATGGATTCCTGCATGTTCTCCATCATAAACTTACAGTAGCTTAGGGATGTCTCCTCTCATTAAGCCTTTGTTTCTAGATCTAGACTACAGCAGCTTCATTATAAATGCCCAGAAAGGAAGGAGGGGATCTTCAGCTTCTTGACAGAATAGCGTAAGCATAAGCCCAAGCCTCGCTTTTTCCCATCTCTGCACCAGAGCCCAAATACATGCATGGATGAGCTGGTCTAATGTCTGCTTGCATGCTCGCCCTCACTCTCTCTCTTTGGGAAAGACAAAGGCAACCCTCAGAAGCCAGGGCCCAAATGTGCTGATCAGTTATCCTAGCTAGCGGCTCTGCCCTGCCCCTCCCCCAGCTCCACTGAGCCATACCTCTGTAAGGAGCCTTGAGCTGGAACCCGGAGGCTTCTGTTCCTTTTGCACTCTGACCAAGCTCTACCTTGACAGTTCCAGCTGAGGCAGTGTTCCACGGGACCAAACGGGGATTGGGCCGATTTCCTAAGCTCTGATTTCTGTTAATACAATGGCATCGTAGCTAATGCAGGGAGGCTGCGCAATCTCAGCCCCAGTATCCTTGCTGCTGCCGCTGGTGCTGCGGTGACGTTGCTGCTAAGGGAAGGGGGAGGGAACGGAGCAGGCGGGCTCACAGTGCAGCCGCTCAGCCTCCCTCCCAGTCAGTCCCTGTGGGCCCTTTAGCCCAGGGAAGGGGGAAGGGAGAGAAAGGAATCAGCCATGGAGGGCAGTCAGTGCTGGAAGATGAGAACGCTCAAGGCGGCAAAGAAAATTAGGGTGAGAGCTGGGCCCAACTCTTCTCTCATCCTTAGGAGTCTCAGGGAAAAAGTCTGGGCAGAGACTTAGAGCTTCCTTCCTTCCTTAGGCCCCTCCTTTTAGATCTTAGCCAGAAACCTCTCCCTCCTCTCTTTGCTCAATCTGAATGACTCCTTGTTTTCCAGTTTTTTTCCTTTCACTAGGATTCCAGACTAGCCTGGGGTGGAGCAGCCTGCCTGGGAGGGGGTTCCTGAAGCCCTGAAGGGAGGTTGCAGGGACCAGTCATTAATTCCACCAGTGGTAACACCAAGTTCAGGCTTGTGGATTCCAGCTAGACTTAGCACTCAGCTTTTTAGGTTGTGCCTCTTCAGAGAAATGGGGTCTGTTTCAGAAAAAAGACTGGCCATAGGCAGACTTCTACATACAGGGTGGCAGTGAGCCTTAGGACCAAGTTGGCTGCAGAGCCTCTTGCTACCACAGGGTTCAATTCAGTTTCCTGGTCTGCAGAGGGTCTGCTTAGTATGGTTGGGAGCAGAACCTTCCCTTCTCACCTACATTGGTTTTTGGTCAGTCCTGAGTGGGGTCCAGCTGGGCCTGGGGGGAGGCAGAATCCAGTTGGCAAGGGCCAGGGGCCAGGAAACTTATTTCCTAGGGAAGGAAGGCTTAGGAAAGGGTGTGGTCTTCCCTAGGCCAGAGAAAAATTTCAGTTCTGCTTGTTGATCTAAAGAGCAGATGCACTTTCCTGGCTCCACCCACCTTAGGTTCTGGGCCAATTCTGTGGGAATAAGTAAACCCAGGAGAGGCCACAGCTGGAGCCAGCTGATAGGAGCAGCACTATCTCTGTCCACTTCCTGCCACTGCCCCCTGCAGTCACCCTTGAATATAGAGATGGTCTCAAGCTGGGCTGGGCCCCAAAACCTAGCCCTGCCTAAGGTTCCCCTTAGTGTTGTCTACTATCTGGACTCCACAGCCAAGACCTTGGGCTTTAGGTCCCTATAAAGAAGTCTTGGGTTCATTAGAAAGGACCACAGCAGCCACCACTCAGGATCCAGAGGAAACGTAGTTTCTCTCCCTTTATTTTTATTGCTTCGTCTTATTCCCTACGAGACCCATCAGCATGGACAGTATGCTGAGATGAGCTGAGTTGTAGAGAAGAATAGAAGTGGCTGAAGACCCAGAAACCTATCTCCAGCCTTGATTTGTTTGAGGGCCTATGGTCCCTGGATCCTACAAAGCAGGAAACAGTGAGGCCAGGAAGGACAGAGAGGCTGCTCTTCATAAAACTAACCATTAGTGATCCTTGAAAGGAAGCTGGAAAAAGCAGAAATGGTGTCACTGTACTTCCTTTCTCTCCTAGCTGATACAGACCTTGAGGGCTGGATTAACAGCTGTTAAGTTAGGGCAAAGTCAATCTCCATTACCAGCCAAACGCTTGGAGTTCTAGCTTTTTACTGTAAGAGCTCTGGGGACAGGGTCTTTGTCCTCAACATTTCTGTGAGTCCAGGATGCCCTGCACTAGAGTCACTACTTAGGAAATGCTTCCTACAGCAAGTGGCAGCTCTTGTATTTTCAGTGCTTGGTTTACTTCACCACATCACAGGGCACACTGACATCTACTTTCCACCCACTACTGCCAAAGATCTCTAGGGCTTTTGATAAAAGATCAGATTATTTTCTGGCTAGAAACAAAATACAAATACTGTCACATTATAAACCTGCCTCCTAACTAGTCTTCTCACCTGCAATTTACCTTCCAGTACTGCCAGATTTATCTCCCTAAAGCTCCACCTTTCTTCAATATACCACCCCTCCTGCCCCTTCACCCAGAGAATCAAGTTCAAACTTCTCACTTTGGCTTTCAAAGTCCTCCGTCTTGGCTTTCTAACCCCTCTCTACCCAAACTTACTTCCCACACCCCATCCTGTAGTCCTCCAAACCTGTTTTGTAAGCTCACTTCCACTCTTCTTTGTTCAGATTCCCCTGCCTGTTAGACTTGGCTATACTCAGAATTATCCAAAACCTACAGGGCCCAGATCAACTCCTTCATCAAGTCTCCACTGATCACCCTAGAGCCAGAAATGATCTATCTTCTGAATCTGTGGCTGCAGGTTGTTGATTTTTACAGACAAGAAAAAAAATCCCATAAACCCAGGGGATCATAGGACTGCCAATTTCTTATACTGCCAAGTAACATTATTAAAAAAGCAAAACAAAAACCTTACATCTACTAACATCCTCATTTCATAAAAGAAAGCTTACTGACATTATTTTTCTCATTTCACTGCATACTGATACAAACTTCATCAGAAACTAGCACAAGTCCTTGAGAAGTTTTGATCAAGTAAATCATTTGTCATTTGACAGTTATTGGTTTTTTTTTCATATCCACCTTAATGTCTCTTCTAGACGGCAAAGTCCAAGTTATATTCATCTTCGTATCCCCAGCTATCCAGCACATAAGACAGAATAACTTTTATTTTGTGTTTCCATAAAACCTAGCACAGTACTTGGCATATAGAAGGTGGCTAGTCAAAGTCTTGTTGAATAAGAGTAATATAAAAAAATTGTGCTTTGAGTGTAGAAGAGTGAATGGTGGGCAGACTGCTATTCATGTAGGGGTGGGAGGTGGGGAGAGGTCTATTAAAAGAAAGCTTACCAAAAAAAGGAATAACTCTCAAGGTCTTGAGTTAGACAACACATTCTTAGATATGATACCCAAAGACCACTGATAAAAGAAAAATAGATAAGGTAGACTTCATAAAAACTTAAAGCTTTTGTGCTTTAAAGGACACAATGAAGATAGTGAAAAGACAAACCATACAATGGCAGAAAATATTCGCAAACCATGTAATTTGTCAAGGGACTTTTATTCAGAATATATGAAGAACTCTTACAACTCAACAATAACAAGATGTATAACCCAACTAAAAACTGGACAAAGGATATGAAAGACATTTCTTCAAAGACATACAAATGATCAATAAGCATATTAAAAGAATCTTAACATCATTAGCTATTAGAGAAGTGCAAATCAAAACTGAAACAAGATACCACTTCACCCTACTAGAATGGTGAATATTTAAAAGAAAGATGATAAAAAGTGTTGATGATGATGTGGAGAAATCAGAATCTCAAACATTGCTGGGAGGATTATAAAGTTATACACTTTTGAAAATAGTCTGGCAGTTCTCCAAAATGTTAGAGTTATCATATGACCCAGAAATTCTACTCCTACATGAGTATACAAATGAAATGAAAACATGTTCACACAAAAGCTTATATATGAATGTTATTATTAGTACTAATCTGAATAGTCAAAAAATAGGAACCCAAATGTCTATCAAAGATGTATAAATAAAATGTGGTATATTCATAAAATGGAATATTACTCAGTAGTAAAAAGGAACAAAATACTGATACATGCTATAACATGGATGTACCTTGAAAACACTACGTTAAGTGAAAGAAGCCAAACATAAAAGGTCATATTGTTTGACTGCATTTATATGCAATGTTCAGACAAGGGAAATCTAGAGACAAAAAGTAGATTAGTGGCTGCCAAGGACTTGGAAGAAAGGGAAAATGGGAAGTGATTGTTAATGGGCATGAGATTTCTTTTTAGAGTAATGCAAATATTCTAAAATTAAATTATGGTGATGGCAGCACAACTCTGTGAATATACTAAAAACAACTAAGTTTTTCTTTCCGCAAAGTATTTTTTTTTATTACAGTATCATTGATATACACTCTTATTAAGGTTTCACATAAAAAACATTGTGGTTACTATATTCACCCATATTATCAAGTCCCCCCCATGCCCCATTGCAGTCACTGTCCAACAGTGTAGTAAGATGCCACAGAGTCAATACTTGTCTTCTCTGAGCTACACTGTCTTCCCCATGATCCCCCCCACACCACGTGTACTAATCATGATACCCCTCAATCGCCTTCTCCCTCCCTCCCCACCCGCCCTCCCACACCCCTCCCCTTTGGTAACCACTAGTCCCCTCTTGGAGTCTGTGAGTCTGCTGTAGTTTTGTTCCTTCAGTTTTGCATCGTTGCTATACTCCACAAATGAGTGAAATCATTTGGTATTTGTCTTTCTACACCTGGCTTATTTCACTGAGCATAATACCCTCTAGCTCCATCCATGTGGTTGCAAATGGTAGGATTTGTTTCTTTCTTATGACTGAATAATATTCCATTGTGTATATGTACCACCTCTTCTTTATCCATTCATCTGTTGATGGACACTTCAATATCTTGGCTATTGTAAATAGTGCTGCAATAAACATAGGGATGCATATGTCTTTTTGGATCTGAGAACTTGTTTTCTTTGGGTAAATTCCTAGGAGTGGAATTCCCAGGTCAAATGGTATTTCTATTTTAAGTTTTTTGAGGAACCTCCATATTGCTTTCCACAATGGATGAACTAGCTTACATTCCCACCAGCAGTGTAGGAGGGTTCCCCTTTCTCCACATCCTTGCCAGCATTGTTGTTCCTAGTCTTTTCAATGTTGGCCATCCTAACTGCTGTGAGGTGATATCTCATTGTGGTTTTAATTTGCATTTCCCTGATAATTAGCGATGTGGAGGATCTTTTCATGTGCCTGTTGGCCATCTGAATTTCTTCTTTAGAGACATGTCTGTTCATATCCTCCATTACTTGGGTTATTTGCTTTTTGGGTATTGAGGCATATGAGTTCTTTATATATTTTGGATGTTAACCTCTGGTCGGATATGTTGTTTACAAATATATTCTCCCATACTGTAGGACGCCTTTTTGTTCTGTTGATGGTGTCCTTTGCTGTACAGAAGCTTTTTTTTAGCTTGATGTAGTCCCATTTGTTCATTTTTGCTTTTGTTTCCCTTGCCCAAGGAGATATGTTCAGGAAAAAGTTGCTTATGTTTATATTTAAGAGATTTTTGCCTGTGTTTTCTTCTAAGAGTTTTATGGTTTCATGACTTACATTCAGGTCTTTGATCAATTTTGAGTTTACTTTTGTGTATGGGGTTAGACAGTACTCCAGTTTCATTCTCTTGCATGTAGCTGTCTAGTTTTTCCAACACCAGTCATTGAAGAGGCTTTTATTTCCCCATTGTATGTCCATGGTAAAAACAACTAGATTTTATACTTTACATGGTGAAACACGGTATGTCAATAAAAATATAAAAATACATTTATTTATATCTTAATAAAACTGTTTGGAAGGCATCAGCAGCAGTGAATAGTATTGCTCAGTTCCAGGAGGCAGGGATTACTGAACTAGATCTGTGACTAGATGGGCCTGTGGGCGGAGTGGTAGCATATTATGTGTACCAGAAAGCAGAGGGTATCACTGCCATGTCAACCCAGGGACCTAGACAATTCCTTCTTCCATTTTTCTTCAACAAAAAAAATTTTTTTAATTGAGGTATATTTGATATACATTATTAGTTTCAGGTGTACAACATAGTGACTGGACAATTATATACATTATGAAATGCTTACCATGATAGGTGTAGTTACTTATCATCTGTCACCATACAAAATTATTTCAATATTATTGACTATGTTTGCTATGCTGTTCATTCCCATGACTTATTTTAGAATTCCCTTTCACCTATTTTGTCCATCCCCTAACCTTTCTTTTCTATGGCAACCACTAAAATTTGTTTTCTGTATTTGTGAGTCTATTTCTGTTCTGTTTGATTTTCTACATTCCACATATAAGTGAAATCTTATCATATTTGTCTCTCTCTGTCTGACTTAGTTCATTTAATATAATACTCTCTGGGTTCATCCATGGTGTTGTAAATGGGAGAATTTCATTCTTTTTTATGGCTGAGTAGCATTTCATTGTGAATATGTACATCTTCCTTATCCATTCATCTACTGATGGACACTTAGGCTGCTTCCAGATCTTGGCTAATGTAAATATTGCTGTGATAAACTTATTTCACCAACACCAAAATTCTTAAAAGAATGGACTATGTTTACTCTACTTTCTCCTTAACAATTTCTTAATCACTAAAAGTCTGTCTTCTTGTAATACTTGAACTGTCTGAAGCAGTTGTAATTTTGAACTTATAATATTTAAATTGTCTGACACTTAGCCATCCTCTACTATTGAAACCACTCTTTACCCTTTAACTTCTACAGCACCAACCTCCTAGTTCTACTTAGATAATTCTTTCTTCGTTATTTAATAAAATAATACTTGGACCATATTTAAATATAGGTTTACAAGCAAGGCTCAGATCTGAAGTCTTTTCAACCTAAGAAGTGTTTAGCCCTTCCTATTATGCTGTTGATTTCTAAATCTTACATTCTTCCTGAACTTCGAGAATCAAATCTCTAATAGCCTATTAAACACTTACTATCACCTCAAATTCAACATATCTAAAGCCAAACTGATTTTTCTACTTCACATCAGCTTTCTTTGGACTACCAGTAAGTCAAGCTTGAAAATGTAAGTGTTATCTGGACTCTTTCTTTACATTCCAACAATCACCAAGTCATGCTAAGTCTTCCATACAATTTTTTAGGCAATTATCTAATCATTTATTGTGTTTTTACTATATGCCAACTATTATGCTAGGCTTTTACTTACATTACCTCATTTAGTTCATAGAACCATTCTCTAAGCTAAGTATTATTATCTCTATTTATAGATGAGAAATCTTGAGACTCAGGGATATTAAATAATCTTCCTAAGGTAACTCAGTTAGTAAATGTATGATCTGGAATTCAGATACAGATGTGTCTGATTCCAAAGTCAGTGTTCTTAACCGCTTGCTGTATTGCCTCTCAAGGTCCATCTCCGCTCCGCTCACCCTAACTCAGATCTGCATTACCTCTCCTCTGAATTATCACATGGTCTTCTAACTAGTTTTCTTGCTTTCATTCTGGCTCTTTCCTCCAGCTACCCTATTTACTGACACAAGACTAATCTCCCCAAAGCAATGCCTTCAATACATCACCTTATTACTCAAAAGTCTTCAGTGGCTCCCTAGGACCTACAGAAATACTGAAATTTATAATGTATTCAAATTTATTCAACCATGTTCCACTGCATGCCAATTTTATCCCAAATACTGAGTTTTGGCTTATTCCACTGGGAGATATCTGGAATGCTCTCCCTATTTCCCTTGCCTTTTTTTTTTTTTTTTAAAGGATCTAGCTTAAATTCCACCAGGTCTGGAAGCCTTTCTTTATCACGGAAGACTTTCTTCTGAACTTCTTCAATACCAACTGTCTGTATAACTCATTTGTTATCAAGCCTTGGCCATGTTATTTTGTTATTTATCTTTGGATGACAGCACAGTTTTGGAGTGTGGGCTGTCTTATTTCTTATAAGTAATTCTGAGTACAGAGCCCAGTGATGTGTGTTTAATACAACTATTGGATGGCAAGCCCAGCAGGCTAGCTGGACCCAAGTCAGCTTTTGGAAGGTTAGCTTAGCTTGAGAATAGCATACTTAATGAGAAGGAGGAGAGGAAGGACCTGAAAACCAAAAGCTGAGCCTCAGGAAAGTGCTTAGTAAATAAATCTTCAATGCCAAGATCTTAAACTCTTAACCTCTGGTTTCTCCATTTTTATACTGTGGATGGAAAGATGACTGAGCACCCATGTCTTCAATCAGTACTTTCTTACCTTTACTTCCACAGTGATGATCCTAGAACAAAGGTTACAAAATGACAGGCTGACGGTCACATCTTGTGTGTCAACAGGTTTTACGTGATTTACATAGTAAAAAACGTCACCACAAAAATTTGAGATCTCTAAAAAACCCTAGAAATCTGGGTTTTCAGTTTGTCTTGCTTGAAAATATAAGTAGAATGGACCATACCAGGCCCTTATTTCTAGATGGTAACAACCACTGGAGTTGAAAAGTGGGTGCCCTCATAAGATGGGCATGTGCCTTTCAGTGTGACATGTTCCCACAACCCCTCATGGTCTTTTGTACCATAAGCCAGCTTCACTGGTTTACTTTACTCATTTGCATTATTTGCCTGGATCTGATAAAGCATGAGATTCAGTAAACCCTTGGCCAGAGTAACAGCTATGCTTTTCTTTTTCATCATATCCCCAATCTCCCTGATTTACCTCATACCTTGTATTTTCACAATGATGTTCACTGCAGTATTACTTGCAACAGCAAAAAACTGAAAATATTCTAAATATCCAATAGAAAAATGGCTAATTAAATGGTGGTCTAGCCACACAATGGATTATGATGGAACCACAGGAATTATTTTTATAATGAATGTTTAGAAGTATAGAAAAAGGCTTAAAAGCTAATAAAAAAGTAGGATATCAGCTTGTACACAGACTTCTTCCTATGTTATAGGAAATAAGATATTAAGGGAGTTCATTGTATTCTCAAAATTAGATTCTGTATAACATACATTTTGAAAGCATTTCAGGATTCACAATAGGAGAAATCTCCAAGGCTACTTCCCCGGACACCCAAGAAGGGGGAAAAAAATCACTCACTGTGGAGCAAGTAAGGGCGAGGACCAGGGTTCCTTGAGGTTGATTGCCAGAGCATCCTAATTGTGGTTTGAATGACAAGCAAGCCTTGGACCACCAGAAAGGTAAGGAAGTTAAACCTGAGACTCCCACATTAAGCTGAAACCCAAGGTAAGCTCAAGTGGTCCAGGGTTGGTGGTTCCCCACAACTTTTGGCAGAAGCAGATATAAATCTTCTCTGGAGGAAAATATCCCCAATTTAAGTCAACAGGGTCCGCCTGTTTTATGGGGAGTAATCAGGTGAAGAAAAGGATGTGGAGGCTAAGGGGAGACACATATACTTTTTGCCATATTTCTGAAAAGTAACCTACTCAAAACAGTGTGTAAAAGTGCTCTCATAAATGTTTTATATAAATATAATGAATTGTTATTACTCTGAGAAAGTAGAACAAAGCTGGTGGGATTACACTCCCTGACTTGAAACTTTACTACAAAACTACAGTAATCAAAACAATTTGGTACTAGCACAAGAACAGATCCATGGAACAGAAGAGAGCCCACATATAAACCCACACCTCTATGGTCAATTAATATATGATAAAGGAGCCATGAATATACAATGGAGAAAAGACAGCCTCTTCAATGACTGGTGTTGGAAAAACTGGACAGCTACATGTAAGAGAATGAAACTGGATTATTGTTTAACTCCATACACAAAGGTAAACTTGAAATTGATCAAAGACCTGAATGTAAGTCATGGATCCATAAAACTCTTAGAAGAAAACATAGGCAAAAATCTCCTGAATATAAACATGAGCAATTTTTTCCTGGACATATCTCTTCATGCAAGGGAAACAAAATGAAAAATGAACAAGTGGGACTACATCAAACTAAAACACTTCTGTACAGCAAAGGACACCATCAGCAGAACGAAGAAAAAATCCTACACTATGGGAGAATATATTCATAAACGACTCATCTGATAAGGGGTTAACATCCAAAACACCTCAACACCGAAAAAACAAACCCAATCAAAAAATGGGCAGAGAATATGAACAGACAATTCTCCAAAGAATACAAATGGCCAACAGGCACATGAAAAGATGCTCCACATCACTAATCATCAGAGACATGCAAATTAAAACTACAATAAGTTATCACCTCACACCAGTTAGAATGGCCCCTGTCCAAAAGACAAGAAACAACAAATGCTGCTGACAAGATGTGCAGAAACAGGAATCCTCCTAGACTGTTGGTGGGAATAAAAATGGATGTAACCACTGACAACAGTATGGAGATTCCTCAAAAAACTAAAAGTAGAAATACCATTTGACCTGGGAATTCCACTCCTAGGAATTTGCCTGAAGAAAATAAAATCCCTGATTCAAAAAGACATATGCATCCCTATGTTTACTGCAGCACTATCTACAATAGCCAAGATAAGGAAGCAACCTAAGTGTCCATCGACAGATGAATGGATAAAGAATATGTGGTCCATGTACATAATGGAATATTATTTACGCATAATAAGAAAATAAATCCTATCATTTGCAACAACATGGATGGAGCTAGAGGGTATTATGCTCAGTGAAATAAGTCAGGCAGAGCAAGACAAATACCATATGATTTCACTTATTTGTGGAATATAAAAACAAAGCAAAACAGAGGAAACAAAACAGCATTAGACTCACAGACCCTGAGAAGTGACTAGTGGTTACCAAAGGGGAAAGGAGTGTGTGGGGGCAGGGGGAGAGGGAAGGAGACTGTTGAACCATTGTGGTGTACATTTGATAGTTAAAAAATATTTTTTTAATTTAAAGAAGAATTGTTATTATTCTTTAAAAATGTTAGCATCCATTGATAATTTTTGTCTGAATCAGTTATCTACTGTGATGGTTGAAAAATGATGGTTTTCTATTATTCCTTCTGCATTTATCAGTTGGCATTCTAATATAAGAAAGACTTCTATTTTCCTTCCTTCCTTCCTTCCTTCCTTCCTTCCTTCCTTCCTTCCTTTTTTTTTATTACGGTATCATTGATATACAATCTTAAAAAGGTTTCACATGAGCAACACTGTGGTTATTACATTTACACATATTATCAAGTCCCTCCCATACACCCCACAGCAGTCACTGTCCATCAGCATAATAAGATGCTATAGAGTCACTACTTGTCTTCTGTGTGCTATACTGCCTTCCCCATGACCCCCATACATTATGTGTGCTAATCATAATGCCCCTTAATTGCCTTCTCCCTCCCTCCCCACCCCCCTTCCTTCCCTTTGGTAGACACTAGTCCCTTCTTGGAGTCTGTGAGTCTGCTGTGGTTTTGTTCCTTCAGTTTTGCTTCGTTGTTATACTCCACAAATGAGTGAAATCACTTTGATACTTGTCTTTCTCCGCCTTGCTTATTTCACTGAGCATAATACCCTCTAGCTCCATCCATGTGGTTGCAAATGGTAGGATTTGTTTCTTTCTTATTGCTGAATAATATTCCATTGTGTATGTGTACCACCTCTTCTTTATCTATTCATCTGTTGATGGACACTTCAATATCTTGGCTATTGTAAATAGTGCTGCAGTAAACATAGGGATGCATATATCTTTTTGGATCTGAGAACTTGTTTTCTTTGGGTAAATTCCTAGGAGTGGAATTCCTGGGTCAAATGGTATTTCTATTTTTAGTTTTTTGAGGAACCTCCATACTGCTTTCCACAATGGTTGAACTAATTTACATTCCCACCAGCAGTGTAGGAGGGTTCCCCCCTTCTCTGCATTCTCACCAGCATTTGTTGGTCCTTGTGTTTTGGATGTTGGCCATCCTAAGGGGTGTGAGGTGATATCTCATTGTGGTTTTAATTTGCTTTTTTCCTGATAAATAGTGATAGTGATGTGGAGCATCTTTTCATGTGCCTGTTGGCCATCTGAATTTCTTCTTTGGAGAAGTATCTGTTCAGGTCTTCCACCCATTTTTTAATCAGGTTGTTTGTTTTTTGGGTGTTGAAGTGTGTGAGTTCTTTACATATTTTGGATATTAACCCCTTGTTGGATATGTTGTTTACAAATATATTCTCCCATATGTAGGGTGCCTTTTTGTTCTATGGTGTCCTTTGCTGTGCAGAAGCTTTTTAGTTTGATATAGTCCCATTTGTTCATTTTTGCCTTTGTTTCCCTTGTCCAAGGAGATACCTTCCTTTCTTTCTTTCTTTGGTATCAGTATAGACTCTTGGACTACTTAAAAATTTTTTTTAGTTCAATGGTCATAATCCATTTCTGGTATTACTGATTTTAAAGCTCAGATTGTCCCAAATTTGGTACTACATGGTTTTTTTCCCCACTGTGGGTATCTTTATTGTTGTGTATAAACTTTTTAAAGTTAACTATTTCTTTTGGAATAATTTTCTATTTTGGAAGATTAACTTTTGAAATAATTTTCAGGAAAGTCACAAGGAGAGTTCAGAGAGTTCTCCTATGTCTTTCAACCAGTTCACCTAATATTACCATTTTATATAATCTTGGTACATTTGTCAAAACAAATTAATATTGAGTACATTACTATTAACTAAACTTGTAGACTATTTGAATTTTGCCAGTTTTCCCACTGATGTCCTTTTCCTATTTGGCTTTTTAAAAAACTGTACACACACACACAGACATAACTTTTATAAAACATAATTAAAAACAAAATAAATCCAAACAGACAAACCAACAACAAAGACATGCAGAACTGGAAGCTGCAGATAAACAGCTTGATTAGTGCTAGAAGTGTAGCTTAGCAAAGAGAAGGATCTGCATTTCCCACTGGGAATCAAGACACTGGGTAGTTCTGGAAACTATCCAGGCAGGTAATTTTTAGTGAAAGCAAGCAGGATTAAAAACACTAAGACTATGTGATCTTAGTAGATCCTGTCCCTAGTCTTTCTAACCACTTTGCTTACCCTTCTCTTCAAGATACTCTTCTTTGGACATCAACAAGTACTTTTGGTTGCATTGACCTGGTCAAGCATCCTCTATACCAGCAGTATACCTACCCTATGTTAGGTAACTCCTTTTGGCTCTGTTTTTACCTCAGAGTGACTGATTCTTGCAGGAAAGGTTAGAAGTGCTCAAATCATAATAAACCCCCCCTTAGTCACAGGGGATATGTTCCAAGACCCCCACTGGATGCCTGAAACTGTGGATGGCACCAAACCCTATATACACTATGTTTTTTCTTTACATGCATACCTATGGTAAAGTTTAATTTACAAATTAGGCACTGTAAGAGATTAGTAACAATAATAATAAAACAGAACAACTATAACAATATAGTATAATAAGGGTTATGTGAATGTGGCCTCCCTCTTCTCAAAATACACTGTATTGTATTCACCTGTCTTGTGATGATGTGAGATGGCAAAATGCCTACATGATGAGACGAAGTAAGGGGAATGATGGGCAGACATTGTGACACAGCATTAGGCTGACCTTCTGAAGATCTGTCAGAAGGGGGATCATCTGCTTCTGGACTGAGGTTGATGGTGGATAACTGAAACCATGGATAAGGGGGACTACTGTATACTTCTCTCTGACCTAGAAGCATCCTGGGGCCATTGATTAATATCACCTCAGAAGTCAATTAATCAAGCAGCAAGCCATCAAGCCACAAGCATCCAATGCACTCCTACTGTGTATAAATGTTCCAGCACTGTGTTGGCTGCTCAAGAATAAGAGCCCAACTTGAGGGGCTCATAATTTTGTTAAAATCATTGCCAGCCTGCCTCTGTAGAGGGCTAGGGCAGCAAGAAAGACATTTCAGGATGTGAGATAAGGGTTAAAGCAGTGGTTTCCAACTTTGTCAACCCTAGTATATAACACAGCTATTCTGGCTGAAGTAGGGGAGGCCTATTCCCTCTCTCCACACCTCCAGGGGACCCTAGGGTTTAGGAGAAGAAATTCTGAAAACCTCTGGGCAAAGGCAAAAGCAAGATTGAGCACGGTTTATTGGGGTTGTGGAAATGGGGAGTGGAACAAATGATTAACTCACAGCAACCTCTGTTCTTTCTTTCTTTATGGCTTTCAAATCAAATTTGTTTGGAAAATGTCAATTATGTGCACTAACAGCAGACTTATTTCTGAGTACAGAAATGAACTTTCTACATGAATTCAGGAAAATCAGTTTGTATAACTACCCTCCATCCTTGCCAAGGTTCCAAGTCTTTACTGGCCACAAGATTTGATGGAGACTGAATTTCCCACAAGATAAGTACTTCTCTCTGAAATGTGAGAGATGCTGAAAGAAATCTGGAGGTTTAAGAATTGGTGGTAATGTGATTCCTATGGGTGTCTGGGCTGAGCTGCAAGGAGAGAATAAACAGGCTGTTAGATACGTGAGAGTACCTGGCTATGGCATGGGAGTCTCATTCCACAAATGCAATAGCAGCCAAGGCCCAGGAGCTCATCTGTATTTCCTCTGGGTAGTGGGTAATTGCTCTGAGCTGAGAATGCCACTGTTCCAAAATTGTATTACGTTATTTTGGACTCCAAGTGAGGCCAGCCAGTACACTGGGAGTGTGTTGGCAGAAGCTGAGCCTAAAGGGCTATCCCAGACACACGCAGCCGCTTCCTTATCAGGCCTCCCTAATATAAAGACCTCTTTCAAAGCTTTGCTTTTGACCTCTCAAGTATGTTACAGAAAGGTTCAGCTAAAAGTCCACTCAGAAAAGTCAATACAAACACTCTAGAAAAGGCCTTGAGCAGGCTCTTTCTCAGGACCACCTGGTATGGTTTATCTTCTTTTCCCGAAGCCTGTATCTCCTGTCTTATGACCTGGGAATCAATGGTGTAATCAAAATCAAAATCACTGACAATTTCCAGGGGTGGAACCCCCAAAGGTTCCCAAAGGGGATTCAAGATGGCAGCATGAGAGGTAAGATGGAGAGTTCCTCCCAAAACCAAAAATAGCATGAAAATATAGTTAATTGCTACAACTAACCCTAAAACAGCAACAACCTCTCAGGCTCAGCTGTGCCTGAAGCTCCCAAGGTCCCAGTTCAACAAAAGGAACAGCACTGGGAATTATCCTCAGGCAAAGAATAAGCTGAAAGCTACTGACCCTCACTGGGGTCTAAACGGTCACTGTCCTTTATTCCATAAATATCTGATAATAATAAACCCAGCTTTGGTCCCAGAGTCTCTCTCTGCCCAAAAGGTATTACACCTAGAAATAAAACTCTTCTCTTCTGATCTAGCCAGCAAGTGTATGCCTTTTTCCATTGGTCAACCATTCGATTCACTCCTTAGTTCAACTCATAGCACCTATCTGGAGGCAGAAGGTTGAACCAGATGACCTCTTGAGGTCCCTTTCAGCTTAATTAAAAACTAAGCCAAATGGGGGGATTCAAGATGGCAGCATGAGAGGTGAGATGGAGAGTTCCTCCCAAAACCAAAAATAGCATGAAAATATAGTTAATTGCTACAACTAACCCTAAAACAGCAACAAGAAAGAAGGCTGAACCAGACTGCATGCAGACCTCATGAACACAGCAGACCTCAGAAAACTGGGCAAGGAACGAAAGCCTTAATCAGGCGGGACCCAAGCCCTTCCCCCACCCCAGCTCACTGGCAGAAGGAAGAGAAACAGAGAGGGGGAGGAAGTGGAAGCCTGGGACTGCTGAACACCCAGCCCTGAAGGTCTGCTTTGGGAGCAGAAACCTACATTGTGTGGTGCTCTGGGCATTGGGGAGCTCAGACAGGAGGAGTTTGTGAGAGACAGATTGCAGCCATTTGTGGAGGAGGGGATCCACACCCGGCTGCTCTGGGACAAGGGAAAGGCAGACGGTCTGAGAGGCTTCCCAGCAGCAAGAGGGCTGGTGAAGGAGCGGGGTTTGCACGGAGCTTGCTGCACAGGGGAGGGGAGAGCTGGACAAGGTTGCCTGAGCATGCTCTGCCCAGCTGGTTTGAAACTTTGAGGAGCTTCAGGCGCCCCATCCCCCTGGCTGCCTACTCAGCTCCGAGGGCCCCCACTGTGACACGCAGCCTGCTGTGCCTTCCTCCTAGCCTGCTGGCACAGGTTCACAAACTGGCAATCACTGCGCTGGTGTCAGGCCAGCCAAATGGAGGCGCAGCCAACAACAGCTATAGACTCAAAGCACAGAGGCTTACACCTGTGTGTTTGTCCCACTGGCTCTGACACTGGAGACAAGCACCGCAGATGGGAATCAGGAAACAGATTTTTCCTCCCCCCAGACACCAGCTCCACTCCCCTATGACCCCCAGCCTCACTCTAGGGGCTGAGCAGCTCCAGAGACTGGAGCTTCTGGGCACTAGTAGGCACCACACAGAAATATGAAACGTCCAAAGAACCTGGTTCAGACCAAAATCTCACAAACCCCAGAAAAAGGGCCGAATGAAACTGAACTCACCAATCTGCCTGAGAGTTCAAAATAAAAATCATAAACATGCTTATGGAGGTACAGAAAAATATTCAAGAACACAGGAACAAATTTAAGTCGGAGATTCAATCATTAAGAAATTCTGTATCTGAAATGAAACATACAATGGAGGAATTGAAAAGCAGATTAGATGTAGTAGAAGAGACGGTAAATGGAATAGAAATTAGAGAAGAGGAATACAAAGAAGCTGAGGTGGGAAGAGAAAAAAGAATCTCTAAGAATGAAAGAATATTGAGAGAACTGTGTGATCAATCCAAACGGAACAATATTTGTATTATGGGAGTACCAAAAGAAGAAGAGAGAGAAAAATGGATAGAAAGTGTCATTGAGGAGGTAATTACTGAAAACTTCCCCAATCTGGGGAAGGAGATAGTCTCTCAAGCCATGGAGGTGCACAGATATCCCAACACAAGAGACTGAAGGAAGACAACATCAAGACATATAATAATTAAAATGGCAAAAGACCAAGGATAAAGACAGACTTTTAAAAGCAGCTAGAGAGAGAAAAAAGATCACATACAAAGGAAAAACCCATCAGGCTATCATCAGACTTCTCAACAGAAACCTTACAGGGCAGAAGGAAGTGGCAAGATATATTTAATGCAATGAAGCAGAAGGGCCTTGAACCAAGAATACTATACCCGGCAAGGTTATTTAAATTTGAAGGAGGGATTAAACAATTTTCAGATAAGCAAAAGCTGAAAGAATTTACCTCCCACAAACCACCTCTACAGTGCATTTTGGAGGGACTCCTATAGATGGAAGTATTCCTAAGGCTAAATAGATGTCACCCAAGGGATAGACAAAGAGCACAGAATATGATTCATAACATATAAAGAATGGAGAAGGAATAAAAAGGAGGGAAAAAAAAAGAAGAACCTTTAGGTTGTGTTTGTAATAGCATACGAAGTGAGTTAAATTAGACTTGGAATTACCCTTGAACCTTTGGTGACCATGAATCTAAAGCCTGCAATGGCAATAAGTACATACCTGTCAATAACCACCCTAAATGTAAATGGACTGAATGCACCAATCAAAAGACATAGTCACTGAATGGATTAAAAAACAAGACATGTCTATATGCTGCCTACAAGAGACTCACTTCAAACCCAAAGACATACACAGACTGAAAGTAAAGGGATGGAAAAAGATATTTCATGCAACTAACAGCAAGAAAAAAGCAGGAGTTGCAGTACTTGTATCAGACAAAATAGACTTCAAAACAAAGAAAGTCACAAGAGACAAAGAAGGACATTACATAATGATAAAGGGGGCGGTCCAACAAGAGGACATAACTATTATAAATATCTATGCAGCCAACACAGGATCACCTACATATGTGAAACAAATACTAACAGAATTAAAAGGGGAAATAGAATGCAATGCATTCATTTTAGGAGACTTCAACACACCACTCAGTACAAAGGACAGATCAACCAGACAGAAAATAAAGAGACAGAGGCACTGAACAATGTATCAGAACAGATGGACCTAACGGACATCTACAGAACACTCCATCCAAAAGCAAAAGGATACATATTCTTCTTAAGTGCACATGGAACATTTTCAAGAATAGATCATATACTAGGCCACAAAAAGAGCCTCAGTAAATTCAAAAAGATTGATATTGTACCAACCAGCTTCTCAGATCACAAAGCTATGAAACTAGAAATAAATTACACAAAGAAAATGAAAAAGACCACAAACACATGGAGCCTTAATAACATGCTCCTAAACAATCAATGGATCAATGACCAAATAAAAACAGTGATCAAGCAATATATGGAGACAAATGACAACAATAATTCAACAACACAAAATCTGTGGGACGCAGCAAAGGCTGTGCTAAGAGGAAAATATATTGCAATACAAGCGTATCTCAGGAAAGAAGAACAATTCCAAATGAACAGTCTAAACTCACAATTAATGAAACTAGAAAAGGAAGAACAAATGAGGCCCATAGTCAGTAAAAGGAGGACATAATGAAGATTAAAGCAGAAATAAATAAAATTGAGAAGAATAAAATAATAGAAAGAATCAATGAAAGCAGGAACTAGTTCTTTGAAAAAATAAACAAAATAGATAAACCCCTAGCCAGACTAATCAAGAAAAAAAGAGAGTCTACACACATAAAAAGAATCAGAAATGAGAAAGGAAAAATCACCACGGACATCACAAAAATACAAAGAATTATGAGAGAATACTATGGAAAAGTACATGCTAACAAACTGGATAACCTAGAAGAAATGGACAACTTTCTAGAAAAATACAACCTTCCAAAGCTGACCCAGGAAGAAACAGAAAATCTGAATAGACCAATTACCAGCAAAAAATAGAATTGGTAATCAAAAAACTACCTAAGAACAAAACCCCTGGACCAGATGGTTTCAGTGCTGAATTTTATCAAACATTTAGTGAAGACCTAATACCCATCCTCCTTAAAGTTTTCCAAAAAGTAGAAGAGGAGGGAATACTCCCAAACTCATTGTACAAGGCCAACATCACTCTAATACCAAACCAGGCAAAATACACCACAAAAAAAGAAAATTACAGACCAATATCCCTGATGAATGTAGATGCAAAAATACACAACAAAATATTAGCAAACCAAATTCAAAAATACATCAAAAAGATCACCCATCATGATCAAGTGGGATTCATCTCAGGGATGCAAGGATGGTACATTAGAAAATCCATCAACATCATCCACTACATCAACAAAAAGAAGGACAAAAACCACATGATCATCTCCATAGATGCTGAAAAAGCATTTGACAAAATTCAACATCCATTCATGATAAAAACTCTCAACAAAATGGGTATAGAGGGCAAGAACCTCAACATAATGAAGGTCATATATGACAAACCCACAGCCAACATTATACTTAACAGTGAGAAGCTGAAAGCTTTTCCTTTAAGATTGGGAACAAGACAAGGATACCCACTCTCCCCACTTTTATTCAACATAGTTCTGGAGGTCCTAGCCACGGCAATCAGACAACACAAAGAAATAAAAGGCATCCAGATTGGCAAGGAAGAAGTCAAACTGTACCTGTTTGTGGATGACATGATATTGTACATAAAAAACCCTAAAGAGTTCACTCCAAAACTACTAGATCTAATATCTGAATTCAGCAAAGTTGCAGGATACAAAATTAATATGCACAAATCTGTGGCATTCCTATACACTAACGATGAACTAGCAGAAAGAGAAATCAAGAAAACAATTCCATTCACAACTGCATCAAAAAGAATAAAATACCTAAGAATAAACCTAACCATGGAAGTCAAAGATCTATACCCTGGAAACTATGGGACACTCTTAAAAGAAATTAAAGAGGACACTAATAAATGGAAATTCATCCCAGGCTCTTGACACTTAATATTGTCAAAATGGCCATCCTGCCTAAAGCAATCTACAGATTCAATGCAATCCCTATCAAAATGCCTACAGCATTCTTCAATGAACTAGAGCAAATAGTTCTAAAATTCATATGGAACCACAAAAGACTTCAAATAGCCAAAGCAATCCTGAGAAGGAAGAATAAAGCAGGGGGAATTACGCTCCCTGACTTCAAGCTCTACTACAAAGCCACAGTATTCAAGACCATTTGGTACTGGCACAAAAACAGACCCAGAGAACCAAGATATAAACCCAAGCATATATGGTCAAATAATAAGTGACAAAGCAGCCATGGATATACAATGGGGAAATGACAGCCTCTTCAACAGCTGGTGTTGGCAAAACCGGACAGCTACATGTAAGAGAATGAAACTGGATTATTGTCTAACCCCGTACACAAAATTAAACTCAGAATGGATCAAAGACCTGAAATGTAAGTCATGAAACCATAAAACTCTTAGAAAAATATATAGGCAAAAATCTCTCAGACATAAACATGAACAACTTCTTCATGAACATATCTCCCCAGGCAAAGGAAACAAAAGCAAAAATGAACAAGTGGGATTATATCAAACTAAAAAGCTTCTGTACAGCAAAGGATACCATCAGTAGAACAAAAAGACATCCTACAGTATGGGAGAATATATTCATAAATGACATACCCGATAAAGGGTTGACATCCAAAATATAGAAAGAGCTCACACACCTCAACAAACAAAAAGTCAATAATCCAGTAAAAAAATGAGCAGAGGATTTGAACAGACACTTCTCCAAAGAAGAAATTCAGAGGGCCAACAGACACATGAAAAGATGCTCCACATTACTAATCATCAAGGAAATGCAAATTAAAACCACAATGAGATATCACCTCACACCAGTTAGCATGGCCAACATCCAAAAGACAAACAACAACAAATGTTGGCGAGGATGTAGAGAAAGGGGAAACCTCCTACACTGCTGGTGGGAATGTACATAAGTTCAACCATTGTGGAAAGCAGTATGGAGGTTCCTCAAAAAACTCAAAATAGAAATATCATTTGACCCAGGAATTTCACTCTTTAGGAATTTACCCTAAGAATGCAGCAGCCCAGTTTGAAAAAGACAGATGCACTTCTGTGTTTATCACAGCACTATTTACAACAGCCAAGAAATGGAAGCAACCTAAGTGTCCATCAACAGATGAATGGATAAAGAAGATGTGGTACATATACACAATGGAATATTATTCAGCCATAAGAAGAAAACAAATCCTACCATTTGCAACAACATGATTGGAGCTGAAGGGTATTAATGCTCAGTGAAATAAGCCAGGTGGAGAAAGACAAGCACCAAATGATTTCACTCATCTGTGGAGTATAAGAACAAAGCAAAAATTGAAGGAACAAAACATCAGCAGACTCACAGAACCCAAGAATGAACTAACAGTTACCAAAGGGAAAGGGACTGGGGAGGATGGGTGGGAAGGGAGGGATAAGGGGGAAAACAGGGCATTATGATTAGCACACATAATGTAGGGGAGTGGGGACATGGGAAAGGCATTACATACAGAGAAGACAAGTAATGATTCTATAGCATCTTACTACGCTGATGGACAGTGACTGTAATGGGGTATGTGGGGGGGACTTGATAATAGGGGGAGTCTAGTAACCATACTGTTGTTCAAGTAATTGTACATTAACGATTTAAAAAAAAAACTAAGCCAAATGAAAACCTGGGGCCCAAGGAAAGTTTCCTATGCAGAGTGCTAATAAATGTCCTCCCCCTCACTTTCAACAAAAATACACAGGCACACACATACATTAATACCCCCAGGTGCCTGCTTCTAACTGCTACAGTTGCAAGTGTCTAGGGATTGCAAATTTAAGGTAAGTCCTATCTCTTTTGAGGAAATAGGTTAGGGACAGAGAAGAGAACTATAGAGAATTAGGAAAGATTTAGTTCCTTCTTTGACAGATCGAATTATTCAGATGAGGGGATAGAGGATGCAGCAGTGAAGGAGGCCCACAGCATAGAAAGATGGACAGATAAAGCCTCCCAGTGCTCGATGCAGGTGAGCAGCCAGGGAGCAGGAAACCACCAAGACCAGAGACAGTGTGCCAGGGGTGGGTGTTCCAGGCCCCACGAGGGCTGCTCTGCTTGGAGGACAGCTCTCAAGTATGTATTTGCAGGAGCAAGTTAGCTGGCACAAAAAAGGCCACTGTGCTTCCCCTCAACTGTTCAATGTGGTCAGCCCCTTATTTTCCTTTGGCTGTTCCTTTTGCCTCCTAGGCTCCAGGAAGCAAAGCCTGAGTGTGCTCTGCTTCCCCCTCCCCCCAGGCAGTGGAATGATGTATGCAGGCTGTTAAGCTGCTATCCAACCAGCCTGTCTAAAGCTGTAAATAAAAGGCCACATATGCACAGTGAAGTAGGCTATGAGAAGAATCTAGATAGAATTACACAGCCAGTTGTGGAGACAGGGTCAGGGAGGGCAAGAGAAAGAGGAGAGAGAAGACTAGCTGCCCTTCAAGGAAATACTTTTGTTCAAGGATGCTCCTCCCTCAGTATGACGGGCAGAAGCCATCAAAGCCTTGCTCCCCTAGGTAAGCGGGTTCCAGTCTGGCCTTTTTCTCAGCAGAGCTGTCAGTCCCCAAGACTCCTCAGTCATAGTCAAAGCCTTCCCCGGAGGTGACTTCCAACAAACTTTAAATGATGGTGTCCAAGTCCAGCTCACCATGCTTGGTAAGAGCACTGGGGTTGCCTTTCTAGCAGGTGGCAGGAAAGACCATTTCTGTGTACCAGTCACTCTATCTGATTTACTTATAAGACTGAAGTGAAAGTAAACTGATATTTACTTAAACAAAATATTTTAAAAGCAGATGGCTGTAGTGTGGCCTGGGTCCTGAGTATTTAGGGGCCTAGGTTCTATATTGATTCAGAACACGGACTTTGGTGTTGACAGGGCTGTATTCCAATCTTACACACTATCTGCCAGCTGTGGGAAGTTACTTAACTTCACTATACTTTAGCTTCCTCATTTGTAAAACTGTCATGGCAGTTTTCTTCAAAGGCTTAAGGTAGAATTAAGTAAGATATTGTATATAAAGTGCCTGGTACAAGGTAAGTGCTCAGTCATGGTCACTATTATATTTTTGGCAGATGAGCAATGGACTCCTCTCCTCCCTCCTTCCCAATTTCTCAGAAAGGCTCCAGGTCCAGGGAACCAGCAGGCAAAATGTCTGTAAAAGAGCCATAGGAAATGGAAAGGGTCACACTCCTTTTTTCCTTCCCCTGCACTAGGACTAAATCAGTCATCCTGTGCTCATTACACTCTGGACTGGCAGCCTGCCCCTGGGAACCTAAGGCTTTCCCCAAACCAAGATACTAATCCATCTCCAGTATTACCTGTTGTGGGGCATGCTCCCAGACTGATGGTGCTTCTCCAGGGGCCCCAGATCAGATCCCAGGAGATGTAGGAAAGAAACAGTCTGATCCCAAGCTGGCAGGAAAGGTCTATCCAGGCTGCTGTCTGCCCATCACAGCTGCCTGTGAAGCCTATGGGTTAATAATAGCAACTCTGATGCCAATGGATTAAGACAGCACTGTAGGAGGTATTTATTTTTACACTCTGGCGTCAGTATCAAGTTCTACTGGTTACTGCCCAAATCTAGGACAGCTTCCTGCTATAGGAGTGGCCTCAGGCTTCTCCAAGATGCTAAGTTGGATTCTGGAGGAAGCGAGCCTTGTTGAAAACAGTTTAGTATTAACAGGGACAGGGAAGGGGCAAGGGAACAAAGAGAACAAAGAGCTGTCCCATGTCCAGCTGTCTGGTCCCAAATCTCTGGGACCAGGTGGACCTCAATTAAGAACTATTGTTTGCAGCACTCTCTTGAGTCAGGTAGGCCCTGGACAAGAGACCTAATACATTTTGAAAGGGCGCACACATACAAATACACACACACATGGGTTACATTGAAATGACTTAAAGAAAGCCAAGGAAAGACTGTCACTCAACTAACCAGAAGCTTAGTCTTGTCAGTCACAAGTCGCAGATTAATACAGTGAGTGCTGACATTGTAAGATAAAGAAAAAAGTTCACCTGGGAATGTTTTATGGGATATCTGAGACAAAGTATGGTTAGGGTGGTCCTTAGTTGATTTGCATAGAGTTTTTAGCAGATATATCAAATACCTTAAAAATGTATTTGGCTAGAGCTCTTTCCTAGACATGACACAACAGGATAGAAACACCAAGAAATCAGCTCTCATCCAGCTTGGAGCTAGTGCTCAGAAAATCTTTCTGAAAGCCTCTTTATTCCCCAAGGTCTAGAAACTGGGGTTCCAGGGAACTGACATTTTGACCACAGTGTCTGGAACTCTGTGGATATCCTACTCATCAATCCAAAAGGCAGCTCCTCACAGTTTCATCTTGTCCCATTAGGCAGACAGGGGAGTGGGGAGGCTGACAGCTGGACACCTGATGTAAACAGATGTAGACTGGTCTACTGAGGGGCCATGTGTGCAGCAGGCTGCCGTGGAATGACAAAAATGTACCACACACCAGGTAAGAATGCTGAAGTGCAAAGAAAGCAGCCAAGTGCATGGTGACAGTGACTCCATCATCTTCCTGCCTGCAGCTGACTCATAACCACCGTCAGTGACACAACATATCAGTATCTGGAGGAACCAGGCCGCTGGCAAGAAGGCAGGCTGGAGAACCACTCATTCAATACATTGTTTTCCCTGTCAGTTGAGGCTTATCCTCCTGGTCATCAGAACAATGCAGTCTCAGAAACAACCAGATTTGATCACTAGAGTTAGAAGTTTGACCTCAGCTCCATCTGGAAGCTACCCTTGCCTAGGATAGTGGCAGAATGCCCAAGGATAGGAACACTACTTTCATTCTTAGCTTTTTTTCTGACTTGTTGGGTCATCCGGGGGCAGGGTACCTGTCCTCTCAAAGCTCTGGGTTTACCATCTAGAAAAGGGGCTAGTTGTATTCACCTTTTAGTGTTGAGGCAAGGAAAAATGTTTGGACAATTAAAATAATAAGTAGCAAGAAATGTAAATGCTGTAAATTCTTTGGACTAAAGTATTTCAGAAATAAAACTCATTCGGGCAGATAGGTAGAGTCCTGGCCTTCTGGGTTTTTCCTTCTTTTAGATCACAGGGGCCATGTAGGAAGTGGAACTGGTCTGTGCCTGGAGGTGAAGTTCCCTTCTCTCAGGTTTACAATCCCCACCTCTGGCGAGAGTAATAGCTCAAAGAGTGAGGAATCTGTTTAAGGCATGAATTTCCACTAATATACACTAGAGAAAGCAGAAACATGCAAGCAAAAGGAAACAATTCCATTCATCCACTTGCTCCATCTGTAAACCTAATTCTCCCCTAAACCTGGGCCCAGGACACTGATTTGAGGCTTGGATCCCACTGGTATAGCACTCAGCAGCAGTCTTACAAACTGGACTTAGCTTGTTTCTGTACTGTAGTAGTTATCATGTTTGCCTGACAAACTGGACTTAGCTGAAAGAAAGCAACATTAATGAAAGGATGTATTCCACTGCTCAGTTAGAACAAAGGCAATACTGTATTCTAAACCCAACACAAGCCTTCACTCTTCCTAGTCCAGCAATCCCTCAGTATGGGGTTAGTTTGCCAGGTCTCCAGAGCTCTTGGGGAGGAGGAATAGAAATCTATTCTTCATTGATGCTGACACTTTTTTCTGAAAGTGCCTACCCTGGGATTCAAAGCAGTGTTCCAACATCCTGCAGCCTCTGGTGAGATCCACCCTCCTTTCAGCAAACTCTATCTGCAAAGGGCCAGATGATAAATACTTAGCTTCTGTGGGCCACATAGTTCTTTAAATACACACATACACACACATACACACACACACACACACACACGCGCGCGCACTTTTTTTTACAACTCTTTAAAAAAATATAAAAGCCATTCTCAGTTTGTGGGCCTTATAAAAATCACCCTGTCATGAGCCATAATTGCTGACCTCTACTCCAGACTTTAAAGGCCTCATATATTCAAGATCTAGATCTCAAAATTCTGACTTTCCTGGGCCTGCCTAGAGATCCTCCTCCTTCTTCCTGCAAGGGTGAGGGCTGATGAATATATTTCAGAGGCAGCTCCCATTGAGGAATGTGAAGGAAAAATTCTGAGGTTATTATAATGGAGCTGACAGACAGGTTAATTCCCCTCCTATAAAGTGCTTCAAAAACATCTGTGGAATTTCACTTATTGCATTATCACTCTGGAGTGCAGACTGAGCCATAAACAATCTTTATCTTTCTATTTCTGCTTAATAATACTATCCCATGCTTCTACAAGGCCTTTCTCCCCACCTGCTACCAGGTTCCAAACCCATACTTGAATTGGCTCAGGTCCCAAGTCTCTCTCTCCTCATCCTTCCCACTTCTGTATGTGGCATGCTTTTAGACAGCAAGGAACTATCAGCAGTCAGATGGGTTTGGACACAGTAAATATGGATGAAAGGCATGAGAGTAGGAGTGAGCTCATTTTGAGCAAAGGCTTAGGGTTGACTCTGAATCTAGGCTCTACCACAAACAGTGACAGGCTTTGTAAACAGGTATCAAATTGCTATAGAAGCAATCTAAGAACAATGTGCAAAGCATCAGGAACAGTTGGGGTTACACCTCCCTATACACCACTGACTAGAAGGAAATGAATGACTTACAGCTAAGGATTAATAATTATAATGTTGTAGCTATTTATTATCTACTTATGCTACCCACTGTGTTAGATGTTTGTCATAAATGCATTTCTAACCTTCCCAAAAAGCCTGCAAAGTAGATAATATTATCCCTATTTTGCAGTTGAAGAAAGTGAGGCTCTTGCAGAGATAAATTTATCACAGGGCTAGAAAGTAGGGGAGCTGGGCTTCCAAGTCTTGTCTGACTCACTTCAAAGCCCTTGCTCTTTCCATTATAATATACTGCTAATATCCTCGGTAAAGAATAATAATCAAATTCCTTAATTTGGGTCCTGTTTAGACTTTGTTCTAAAGAGCAGAAATCTAAATAGCAGGTAGTTGGTCTGCCCTTTTCTAGTCTGAATATTAGAGAATGACAAGGTGCCAAAAATCACAAGCATGACAAATTTGTGTGGTAATAATTCAGGTTAAATCAATACAGTTATACTCACATTTAAGCTGGGGCCTTATTTGAGCTAATGCTTGTTTTATTCTTTACGACAAAAATGAATAGGATCTTAATGTGTTAAATCTTTGCTTAGTGGCCAAATAAGTCTCTTTTCAATAGTGGTATATGTGTATCTTTGTGTAATTACTGTTATCCTGTAAACAATTCGGCTGAACGGAATTGAAGTTCCTCACCTTCCCAGGCACCAGTGTTAGTTGCCAATCAAATATCAACTCTCCCTTTCTCTTGCAAAGTCACAGAATCCTGATATTCACCTGGGTACAATGCAGCCAAACTAAAATTCTACATTTCTACCTCCCTTGGATATAGTTGTGGCCATTTGACAAAGTTACGGTAGAAGTGTTGTGTGAGACTTCTGGGTAATCTCTTTATGAAAAACAGGGTACTCCCTTCTTCCTCCCTTCCTTCATCCTTATGCTAGGAAAGTAAGTGTGATGGCTAGAGCTACAGGAGCCACCTTGGACCATAAAGATGGCCTAGGTATAGCAGAACAAAAAACTGGAGGGGGCCTGGTTCTCTAATATAGACCATGCAGCTGCCATACCAGCCCAGAACTGTCTACCTCTGGTTTTTGTTGTGAAATAAACTTCTATGTTACTTAAGTCACCAGTTTTGAGTTTCTGTTACTCATTTCTATTTCCACTTTATACATCCTACCCATCCTAATAACCAAGTCTTACTAATTCTATCCACCCTTCTATAGAATTTTACCTACTCTTCTCTAAGACTAAGCTATACTTATCACTTGTCTGAATTCCTGTATCAACCTTTAATCTGGTTTCCCTTCTCAGAGTAATTCTTAGAAAATGAAATTTATTTACATCACACACCCTCTTGCTTAAAAACCCTTGAAAGGCTCTCTGTAAAATCCAGACTCTGCACTCTGCCTTTCTTAACTTACCTCTCTAGTCTCACCTTTTGCAACTCCTACCTTGCCCTGCAGTTACAACATTGCCTCGTACTGACTGGAACACTGTCTTTCACTTGTGTGACTAACTCTTAAACACGCTTCAGGTTTTCAACCGAAACATCCCAAGTTCAGTGCTCTTCCTGGACCACATTATGTGCACTGGTTATATGCTCCCAGCACCTTGAACTTTCCTGTATTGTGTTTTGTAACTGCTTATTTAGCTTCTTATGCTAGGCAGGCAAGCTCCATGGGAAAGGAAAACTGTCTATCATTATTCACCATCATATCCCCAAAACCTAGCACAGGGTTTGACATACACAGTAGATTAATATATTTGAATGAATGAATGAAATTTTCAAAGGGCAGCCATGCAATATGTATCAAAATTTGACATAAGTATACTCTTTAGTCCACTTCTAAGAAATATATGTAAAAGAAATAACATGATAGAAACACACAAAAATATATACATAAGGATGTTGAAGCACCATTAAAAAGCAAAGTTAAAAAAAATTCTAAATGTTCTCTCCTTTGTGAATTGATTAAATAATGATCAATTCATGCAAAATACTCCACAAAACATTAAAAAATACTTCACAGAACATTAAAAAATTGTGTTAGAATAGTTGCCAAAATGAAACTATGTCTATGATATCACATTAAAAAAATAATAAAGCAGTTTACAAAGTACAATTCATAGTATGATCTGATTTTACTTTTTTTAAATGCACATACATTTTCTTCATTTTGTTTGTCTGTATTTTCTGAGTTTTCTGGCAATAAATGAGCTGCTGGAATCTTTTAGGTCATCTGGGAGCCTCACAGCCCTGAAAGCCTGGGCATTATGGACCACATCATAGGGAACATGAGGGGCCACAGTTACAGCTCAAAAGAGGACAGATGCCTGTACTAGGGCAACAAGTATTTACTAAGTGTCTAACACCTTATTTCAGTGAAGAAGCAAAACCTACAAGCATTTGCTAGTTCTAGCACAAATTATAATTCATTGAGAAAGCTCTTTGTTATTTTGAAATATTCAAATAACAATCAAAGAACTAAAATGTCTTATATTAACTTGAGAAAATTATGGAAATAAAAACAATTAATTACAATAAGAATTCTTGAAACTGGTGCCTGCTCCTTTCATGAATAATTTAAAAATAATCAACCACATTTGAAGAGGGAAGGTTTTCTTGTATTTTTTTTCCTCCTTGATTGCATGTTAAAGATAGACTGTCTTGTTCATCTTTGTAGTCATTTAACCTAGTCTCAAGCCTGTCAGATGGTTTAAAATGTTCACTGAGTTGAACTGAGGAACTGAATTTTCACCAAATTAAACTGAAAAAAATTTTTTTTTCTAGAGTAGAATTTGATTTCATTAAAGCGGTGGACATATTTACACACAGTTAGTTCTAGTCCTCCTTATTGGGGTGTGAGGTGCTGAGAGGATAAAGGTAGTAGAGTGGTTGGCTTCTGGAATGCTTAGCATGAGTATGCCTAGGTAACAATTCTTCTCATGGAGTTCCCTTCACACCTGGCCGGGTGTTCCCCCTGTTGCCAATGGGAACCGCAGCATGAGAATCAAGAACAGCATGTTCCAGCCAATGACAGACATCCTTCCCTCCCTCATCTCTGCCCCCCTTAACTTCACCAGTCTTCAACTCTATTCTGTCTGCTGCTTCCAATGGGGTTGCTAAGCATCTGGAAAGAATGCAGGATGTAACTCAAAAAGCCCAACACCAGAGGAGGAGGAATAGTTTGTTTTTTTCCTAAAAAAGGTCAGTCTATCTATACAATTACATAAGACCTGGCTCTCCTTACTGGCAGTGGTTCCAACTTCAGCTGGAGAGATTTCACAAGCTATTTTGAGTTTCAGGAAAAGGGTTTGGAATTTCCTGACTGGCCAGTAGCAGAGCCACCTCTGGGAAGAGGGAATGGTTCAGCACAGAAACAGTGACTGTGCTCCCACTGCCTTTCAGTTGTTGCCCCAATGAGTTCCTTTGGGGGCAGGAAATAGCATGATCCATTTATAGGTAAAATCTCAGAACAAAGACAAGCCCCATTACCAAAACCAGTGTCCAAATGGCATCAAGCTTTTGGGGCCCACCCAGAAGAGGCAAGACCTGAGGAATCCAATAGCCCAACCTAGAAACACACCAACAGGACTTTGGAAAGGCTTCCTTCCCTGCTTTAGACAGACATATAGAGGAATTTATTTGCAGCCCAGAGAATCTCAGATGCCAAAGTCTAGCCCAAGGACCAGACGAATCAGTCAATAAACATTAACTGAGTACCTATGAAGAGCCAGACACTGTACTGTATGAACAAAACAGACCTGGTGCCTGCCTTTATGGAGTTTATAGTTCACCTGGGGAGACTAAAGAGTTAATTAAATACTTATGACCATACAAACTGGAAAATAGGCCTTTGGAATGTATTTGCATTCAAAGGAAAGATAGGTAATTCAAAAAAAATAGCTCTGTCCAGGGAGGCCAGTTAGTATATTTATTAATCAGGGACTAGTTTACACTAATTGGCAACTGAAATTATTTGTATTTGCACTGAAAACTCTGGTCCTTGCTGTAGTCACTGGAATCTATCAATAACCTGCTCTCAGTTGAGCTCCACTTTTATTCCCATTCATTTTGCTGGAGAGTTCAGTCCCTATTTACATCATCCACTTTCATTTAAGGCATAGAAGCTCACATCAGCTAACAAATTCCTATCCATTACCATGAAGAAACAGAACCCTGATTTGCTTTTCCAACTTCAGGCCATTCTCTTTTGTTTCTTTCTCATCAACAGAGACAGCTAAGAAAAGGTTGGTATATAATTCTGTGAAGGACTATTTTATAGCACTGGGCAAGTTATTTCATCCCCCTTAAGCTTCCTAATCTGTAAAATGGGGATAAAAATCTCTCTCTTATAGGGTGATGTGAGAAGTTACAAGATACAGAGAACATCTAGTACAGTAACTGTTATTTAGTGAAGGCCTGGTAAATGGCAACTATAATAAATGTGAACCAGTAATCTCTTCTTGAACCTAAATCCCTCTCAGTGCTTTTCTGAGACTGTATTACTGTTTAATTTACCAATTCACAACAGGGAACCCTGGCACTCTCACATCCAGAAGTTTTCCTTTCAATAGGAATACCACCTCCAATTGTTTAACCACTCTTTATAGCTCTATTCTCTATCCCCTAAAAATTGTAAAGTGGCTCTGTCCCAGGAAACATCCCAAGGGAATACAAAGAAGGTTAGAGTGAATTTGCAACTCATCTGTGAATCAAGAATTTCCTACCCAGGCAACACAGTGAATGTAGGTACATGACTACCTGACCTGCTCACTGCCAGCAGAACACAATGAATCCAAGTCCTCCACATACAATTATGGGCTGACAAGAATCTCCTTAAAAGGGCTAATTATTTCCAAACATGTGCACCATGTGACCCTCTCCAAGTCCCATAGCTTCTGCTTTAGAGAAGTCTCTCTAGCCTATCCTCTCTTCTAATTCCTATAATCAGTGCTCTAACTCTAGGCCCTCCTTCAACACCTCTTTCAAGGGCTATTAATTCAATCTTTGGGCGTTACAATCTAGGGGAGGAAGGCAGTCAATCACACAAATAAAAATATAATTACAAAGTATGATAAATGCTATGAAAAAAGAAAAAGTACCAAGAGGACATGATTAAAACTGATTAAGGACTTGGTTAAGATTCCAGGGAAGGCCTCTCTGGTAAATGATGTTTAGGCTGAGCCTTGAAAGGTGAGCGAAAGGAAGCTGAAGAGCAGGAAAAAACACTCCAGGCATAGGGAGGGAATAACGTGTGAAAGGTGGTGAGGAGGCCATGTAGTTGGTTATCTTAGAAAAACTGAAAGAACCCAGTAGAGCTGATCGTGTTCATCATTTGACAACTTGGGGTTCACTGGTGATCTTTTATTTTATTAAGGTATCATTGATATACACTCTTATGAAGGTTTCACAAGAAAAACAGTGTGGTTACTACATTCACCCTTATTATTGAGTCCCACTCCATACCCCATTGCAGTCACTGTCCATCAGGGTAGTGAGATGTCAGAGTCACTACTTGTCTTCTCTGTGCTACACTGCCTTCCCTGTGACACCCCCCACACCATGTGTGCCAATCATAATGCCCCTTAATCCCCTTCTCCCTCCCTCCCCACCCGCCCTTCTCCACCACTCCCTTTTGGTAACTGATAGTCCCTTCTTGGAGTCTGAGTTCACTGATGATCTCGACATAAACAATTTCAGGGGAGTGGTAGGAGATTAAGTTAGACAGGTTCAAAAGTAAATGTAAAATTGAATAAGTGGAGACAGTATGGGTGGCCAATGAAGGTTGGCTGTTAAAGAGAATACAGAGATGGGACAGTGCCCAGAGGGTGATGCGGTGTAAGAGGACTTTAAAAAAATTAATATTTATTTTATCAAATTAATATATGCACATGGTTACAAAGTTAATTAGTACTTAAGTTTATGGTGACAAATTACAATCCCCAGTCCACCCCTTTTCACCTCTAAGTCATTCTCCACAGAACATTACTTTGAAATCTTTTAGCTATCTCATCTGGCATTTATGTCCATGTTTATAAATAATATGCTTATTTGATTATTTCTTGATTTTAAACATTCTCTTTTGACTTTCTAGTATGGAAGACAAAAACAGCATTTTTACACCCACCTTTCTCACAGTATCTGGTTAAATTAGTATCCATTGTTTACTATGACTTAGTAATCCGTGGACCCTTATTATTATTTTATAATATATGACTTTTAATACTTGACCATTTGGTTTGTTCAGCTTTCTATTTATTTGTCCCTAATTCTTCCCAAATTCTCTAACAGAACTGTAAGAATTCCTTTCAATATAATTTTCAAAATAATTGAACAGTTCTTTTTTTTTTCCTAGAAGATCTTCCTCTTGGAACTTTGTTCTCCTGATACATTCTGGACTGAATTTTCTCTGGGCTTACAATACCACCATCATACCGGGCTTCTCTTTATCACCATCCTAGGCATTTCCTTTGCCTCCCTCCTGTGTTAGCTGTCCTGGGTTCTAGATCCCATGATTTCTTCTTTTTTTTTACTCTCTCATTTTGCTGTAACATATCCTGTAGTAACTTCCTAAGAAAAGATACACAGAAGGAATATTTTTTAAATGAATGTCTGAAAAATGTTTTTTAAACTTGCACAGTTGATAATTTGGCTGTGTAAAAATCCTAGGTTAAAAAAAAAATCCTAGGTTGGAAATCAATTCTCAGAAATTTGAAAGCATTGTTCCATTGCTTGCTAATTAGATTCCACTATTGTTAAGTCCAATGTCATTGATTTCTGATATTTATATGTAACCTTATCTTCTTTTAAAGAAGAGTTTTGAAATTTCTCCATATCCCTCATGTTTCACATTTTCATGATGAGGTACCCTAGGGTGGGTTATTTCTACCTGTTGTACTGAGCACTCAGTGGGCCTTTTCGATTTTGGAGGCTCATGTTCTTCAGTTCTGGGAAATGCACTTATATTTTTTCTTTTCTTTTATTTTTTATGACATTCTTCCCACTAGAGTTAAAAGTTAGAAAAGTAAGAGATTAAATGATGAAGCAACATCCCTGAGGAGCAGTAGTATCTCCAGAATTTCTATATAGGCTGAACTTAGGATCAGCAAACAGATCAAAATGGGTGGGTAGGAATGGGGTGGATTCAGGAAATTGTCTTGAAATTCTATTTGTGTATCAATCACAGTGTTTTTACTCAGAATATATATTTATTTAGGGTTTCTTAAAAATTGTATCTTTTAGGGATGGTTTTCTGGGCTGTATGGACATAAAAACACTATCTCAAAACAATTTAAACAATAGCAGAAATTTATTAATCATACATATCAAGAGGACTAGTGGTAGAGTTAATGCAGGTTAGTTAATTCAGAGGCTCAACATGTCATTCAGATCTTTTATCCTTAGGTGACAGGATGGCTGTTAACATTTCAACCATTACATCCAGTCCAGATAAGTTAACAGTTAAAGACCAGTCAGGAGGAAGGTGGATAAATAAAATCTACTCTGTTTCGATGGAGAAATAATTGTGGGTAGGCAACCAATTATGTTTATTTTAGAGCACTAAAATAAAATTAGGATAAAGTCAGAGTGTATGCAATCTAGTGCACAAGGGAGAGATTAGTCTTTGCTAAGGATACTTCCTTCATTGCAACTAGTGAGGAGAGGAAGGCTGTAGAGACATATGTAGATTGGTGGTAGGAAGTGAGAGAACTCATGTTTGATGGCTTCTGTTTTCTTTGGAAGTATATAAGTCAACATCATCAGCTGAATGTATGGAGGGAAAAAAGGACAGCAAGAGGTTGAGAATAGTGAAGGTACAAAATATTTGTTATTAAAGTGGAGGAACAACTTTATTAGAGAAATAAGTAAGATTGCTGGCCAATATAAGTTTGGTGATGGCGAATTTTGAGTGATACTAAATCAACTAGGCTGTTTAATTTTTTCCAGCAACGCTTAGCTGAAGTACAGACAGAGAGGGTGAGGAGTTGCATTTATTCAGGATTAGGGTTTTCCTAGGGAAGTATATTTTTAAAAGAATGGTTATAATATCAGTAAAGTTTTAATGAAGTTAGAGGACTGCGAGTGAGGGTATTTCAACAAATGACTAAAATACACTAAGCCATAAACCATAAAGCCTAAATAGCAACACGGATAAATGCTTATGAAATAATGTTAATTAAAAGAAAGCAGAATACAAAATAATTTTAATGCTGCAATTACATTCCTGCAAAATTTATATATGCATGTAAACAGAAAGGATAGGTAGATGGAATTATAGGTGATTTAAATTTATATTGTTTTATTTTTTAATTGTTTTTATATATTTATCTTAATTTTAAAAACTCCTACTTATGCTTCAGTTCATATTCAGCTTGGTTCATAGAGCCTCTTGTTGTAAGGCCTTTACCTAGTCTATCAGTCTAATTGACCATTCTGTCCTCTTTAAAACTTTTTATAGGGCTAAAATCAAACTCATCCTGGGGCCAGGCTAGAATTTCTGTGAATGTTACTAAATTCATAGATCTTTGGTGAACACACACACACACACACACACACACACACACACACACACACACACACACAAAGCCTCTGGATTGTAGCAGATTTGCCAAACTAAGCTGAAAGTTAGTTCAGCTACTATAATTCATTCATTCATTCTACAAATATTTATTAGCTTATACCATCTGTCAGGTACTGCGTTAGGCACCATGAATATACGGCAGAAAATAGAGCCTATCACAAGTTGCGGAGAAGGGACAGCAAGCCAGCTATCACAAAGGGCCTCAAATTTAGTCTTTTATCCTTATATACAAGTTATAAATGTAGTCATTTAAAAAAAGGTTTATTGATATATAATTCACACACCATAAAACTCACCTTTTAAAAGTGTACAATTCAGTAGTTTATGGCATATTCACAGTTGCTCAATCAAGACAATCTAATTTTGGAATATTTTTATCACTCCTAAAAAAACCCTATACCCATTGATTTTGTATCCAACAGTCTTGTTGAACTCATTTATATCTTCCTTATTATCATCCTGCTTTGGATTTCAATCATTTTTAATATATGAACATAAAAAAAAAAGAAGCCACGTTCTCTCTAGATCTCTGAGAGACTGTGGATTACAAGACTATTCCTGCCCTCATTAGAGTTTACAGTTATATGAATAATGTGTTAACTGTTATAATGGAGTTCCAGACAAGGCCAATGGAAGAACAGTGGAAATCATACCCAAGTTCACAGGGGGTGATCTGGAAAGCTTTCAGAAAGAAGGTCATATTAGTAGATTTAAAGGAGGAGTAAAAATGTGTGTGCTGTCAGGGGAAGGATTTCAGTCTGACAGAACTATACGTATAAAGAGAGTTCTTCATATTACTGAGCCACAAGAAGGAAGGAAATCCTGCTATTTGTGACAACATGGATTGGCCTCAAGGGCATTATGCTAAGTGAAACAAGTCAGAAAGAAAAAGCCAAATACTGTATGATACCATTTATATATAGAATCTAAAGATGCCCAACTCAGAAACAGAGAGTAGAATGGTGGTTGTCAGAGTTGGGGACAGGGAAAATGGGAAGATGTCAGTCAAAGAGTAGAAATTTCCACTTACATAATGAATGAGTTCTGGGAATCTAATGTGTAGCATGGTGATTTGGTTAACAATGCTGTATTATATACTGAAAGTTGCTAAGAGAATAGGCCTTAAACATTCTGACAATAAAAAAGAAATGGTAACACAGGGGGCTTAAAGATGGTGGTGTGAGAGGTGAGACAGAAACCTCACTCTAAAACCACATCTAATATGAAAAAAACAGCAAATACAACTAATCCTGAAAGAGCAACAGGAAAGAAAGCTGTGACAGACTGCCTACAACTGGAAACAGAGCAGACCTCACAGAAAAGGGTAAAGTACCAAAGCTGTGATCTGGCTGGACACAAGCCCTTTCCCAACCCCAGCTCACCGGCGGGAGAAAGAGAAATGGACTAGGGAGGGGGTAGAGGCCTAAGACTGTTAAACACCTAGCCCTCGAGATCTGCTCTGGCGGCACGAACGTACATTACATGGTACTCTGGAGATTAGTGGGATTGGAAAGCTAAAACAGGCAGAATACTTGGAGAGACTGAGATTCCAGCTGCTTGTGGAGAACAGGTACCCAAAACCAGCTGCTTTGGGACAAAATAAAGGTGGGCACTCTGAGAGACTTCCTAACAGTGAGAGGGCTGCTAAAGGGGCAAGGATTGCACAGAGCTTGCTGCTCAGGAGAAAGCACAGGATAAAATCATCCCGGCACACTCAGCTCAGCAGGTGAGGAACCTTAAGGAGTTTCAGGAGCTCCATCACCCTGGCTGGCAATGCACTATGAGGCCCCCCACCATGACACACAGCCTGCGACTCCTTCCTCCCGGCCAGCACCGGCTAGCAAACTTGCACTCCCCGCCACTGGACCAGGCCAGACAGAGGGCAGCCCCGCCTACGGCAACTACAAGTGCATAGCATAGAGGCTCATGACTGTGCGCTAGCCCACTGGCCCTGGAAGTGGAGGCAGGCACTGCAGCTGGGCAGCAGAGCTTTTTCATCCCAGCAGGCAGCAGCGCTGCACACCTGGGACCCTGGCCATCACTCCAGGGGCTGAGCAGCTCCAGAGAGTAGAGTTTCTGGGCACTAGAGGGTGCCACCTACAAATATGAAATGTCAAAGGAACCTCGTTCAAACCAAAATCCCATAAACACCACTAAGAGGGCCAAGTGAAACTGAACTCACCAATCTTCCTGAAAGAGATTTCAAAATAAAAATTATAAACATACTCATGGAGACAGAGAAAGATATTCAAGTCCTCAGGGAGGAATTCAAGAATGAGATTCAAACTTTGAAATATACAGTATCCGAAATGAAACATAATGAAGTAGAGGAGATGGCAAATGAAATGGAAATTAGAGAACAAGAATACAAAGAAGCTGAGGCACAGAGAGAAAAAAGGATTTCTAGGAATGAAAGAATATTGAGAGAACTGTGTGACCAATCCAAATGGAACAATATTCATATTATAAGGGTACCAGAAGAAGAAGAGGGAGAAAAAGGGATAGAAAGCATCTTTGAGGAGGTAATTGCTGAAAACTTCCCCAGTCAGGGGAAGGAGATTGTCTCTCAGGCCATGGAAGTGCACAAATCTCTCAACACAAGGGACCCAAGGAAGACAACACCAAGACATATAATAAATAAAATGGCAAGATCAAGGATAAGGACAGACTATTAAAAGCAGCCACAAAGAGAGAAAAGATCACCTATAAAGGAAAACCCGTCAGGCTACCATCAGACTTCTCAACAGAAACCTTACAGGCCAGAAGGGAGTGGCATTATTTATTTAATGCAATGAAACAGAAGGGCCTTGAACCAAGAATAGTCTACCCAGAAAGATTATCATTTAAATTTGAAGGAGGGATTAAACAATTTCCAGATAAGCAAAATAGAAAGAATTTACCTCCCACAAACCATCTCTACAGTGTATTTTGGAGGGACTGCTATAGATGGAAGTGCTCCTGAGGATAAATAACCTGTCACCAGCGAAAATAAAACCATGGTAAAGAAAGTAGACCAATTAAGTACTAAGCAGATGCAAAATTAAATCAATTACTCCCAAAGTCAGTTAAGGGATACAAAAAGAGTACAGAATATGATACCTAATATATAAAGAATGAAGGAGGAAGAAAAAGGAGGCAAAAAAAAAAGAACCGTCAGGTTGTGTTTGTATTAGCATACTAAGTGAGTTAAGTTAGACTGTTAGATAGTAAGGGATTACCCTTGAACCTTTGGTAACCATGAATCTAAAGCCTACAGTGGCAATAAGTACATATCTATCTATAATCACCCTAAATGTAAATGGTCTGAATGCACCAATCAAAAGACGTAGTAGAGTCAGTGAATGGATAAAAAAACAAGACCTGTCTATATGCTGCCTACAAGAGACTCACTTCAAACCCAAAGACATACATAGACTAAAAGTGAAGAGGTGGAGAAAGATATTTCATGCAACTAATAGAAAAAAACAGGAGTTACAGTACTTGTATCATACAAAATAGACTTGAAAACAAAGAAAGTCACAAGAGACAAAGAAGGACATTACACAATGATAAAGGGGTCAGTACAAGAGGATATAACCATTAAAAAATATCTATGTACCCAACACAGGAGCACCTACATATGTGAAACAAATACTAACAGAATTAAAGGGGGAAATAGAATGCAATACATTCATTTTCGGAGACTTCAACACATCACTCACACCAAAAGACAGATTAACCGGGAGAAAATAAATAAGGAGACAGTGGCACTGAACAGTGCATTAGAACAGATGTAACTAACAGACATCTACAGAACACTCCACCCAAAAGCAGCAGGACACACACTCTTCTCAAGTGCACATGGAACATTTTCAAGAAGAGATCACATACTAGGTCACATAAAGAGCCTCAGTGAATTCAGAAGGATTGAAATTGTACCAACCAGCTTCTCAGACCACAAAGGTATGAAACTAGAAATAAATTATGCAAAGAAAATAAAAAAGCCCATGAATACATGTAGGCTTAACAACATGCTCCTAAATAATCAATGGATCAATGACCAAATAAAAACAGAGATCAAGCAATATATGGAGACAAATGACAACAGTAACTCAACACCGCAAAATCTGTGGGACACAGCAAAGGTCATGCAAAGAGGTAAGTATATTACAATACAGGCCTACTTCAGGAAAGAACAACAATCTCATATGAATAGTCTAAACTCACAATTAAGGAAACTAGAAAAAGAAGAAAAAATGAGGCCCAAAGTCAGTAGAAGGAGGGACATAATAAAGATTAGAACATAAATAAATAAAATTGAGAAGAATAAAACAATAGAAAGAATCAATGAAAGCAGGACCTGGTTCTTTGGGAAAATTAACAAAATAGATAAACCCCTAGCCAGACTTGTCAAGAATAAAAGAGAGTCTTCACACATAAACAGAATCAGAAATGAGAAAGGAAAAATCACTACAGATATCACAAAAATACAAAGAATTATTAGAGAATACTATGAAAAATTATATGCCAACAAACTGGATAACCTAGAAGAAATGGACAACTTTCTAGAAAAATGCAACCTTCCAAGACTGACCAAGGAAGAAACAGAAAACCTGAACAGACCAATTGCCAGCAATGAAATTGAACTGGTAATAAAAAAACGACCTAAGAACAAAATCCCTGGCCAGATGGCTTTACTGCTGAATTTTATCAAAACATTTAGTGAAGACGTAATACCCATCCTCCATAAAGATTTCCAAAAATTAGAAGAGGAGGGAATACTTCCAAACTCATTCTGTGAGGCCAGCATCACTCTAATATCAAAACAAGGCAGACACCACAAAAAAAGAAAATTACAAACCAATATCCCTGATGAACATGGATGCAAAAATACTCAACAAAATATTTAGCAAACCAGGAGAGGGGGCGGAAGATGGCGGCGTGAGTAGAGCAGCGGAAATCTCCTCCCAAAACAACATATATCTATGAAAATATAACAAAGACAACCCTTCCTAGAATAAAGACCAGAGGACACAGGACAATATCCAGACCACATCCACACCTGAGAGAACCCAGCGCCTCGCGAAGGGGGTAAGATACAAGCCCCGGCCCCGCGGGAGCCGAGCGCCCCTCCCCCCAGCTCCCAGCGGGAGAAGAGCAGGCAGAGCGGGAGGGAGACGGAGCCCAGGGCTGCCGAACACCCAGCCCCAGCCATCCGGGCCAGAGTGCAGGGCCCTCGATACTGGGAAAACAGGGCAGCAAGAACAGTGAGCAGGCACTGGAGGCTGGGCGACAGAGGACATAAGAAAAGCGCGCGACCATATTTTTTTTTTTGCTTTTTTGCTGCTTTGTTTTGGCGAGCGCTTTTTGGAAGTCTTAAAGGGACAGGGGCCCCAATATTAGGGAAACAGGGCAGAAAGACCGGTGAGCAGAGGCCTGAGGCTGGCACCGGAGAATAAAGAAAAACGAACGACCACCTTTTTTTTTTTTTAATTAAAAAAAATTTTTTTTTTTTTTTAATTAAAAAAATTTTTTTTCTTGTTTTTTTTTTGTGGTCGTTGTTTTGTTTTGGCGGGTGCTTTTTGGAAGTCTTAAAGGGGCAGGGCGGGTCACTTAATCCAGAGGTAGGGAATCCGGGATCTCTGGGCACCCTAACCCCTGGGCTGCAAGGAGCAGGGAGGCCCCTTACGGAGATAAATAGCCTCCCAGCAGCTCCTGCTCCAACGCGACTCCACCATTTTGGAGTAGCTGCCCGAGCCAGGCCACGCCCACAGCAACAGCGGAGATTAACTCCATAGCAGCCGGGCAGGAAGCAGAAACCCTGTCTGCGCGCAGCTGCGCAGCACAAGCCACTAGAGGCCGCTGTTCTCCCAGGAGAGGAGGGCCACAAACCAACAAGAAAGGAAGTCCTTCCAGCCGTCACTCGTCCCAGTTCTGCAGACTATTCCTATCACCATGAAAAGGCAAAGCTACAGGCAGACAAAGATCACAGAGACAACACCAGAGAAGGAGACAGACCTAACCAGTCTTCCTGAAAAAGAATTCAAAATAAGAATCATAAACATGCTGACAGAGATGCAGAGAAATACGCAAGAAAAATGGGATGAAGTCCGGAAAGAGATCACAGATGCCAGAAAGGAGATCGCAGAAATGAAACAAACTCTGGAAGGGTTTATAAGCAGAATGGATAGAATGCAAGAGGCCATTGATGGAATTGAAATCAGAGAACAGGAACGCATAGAAGCTGACATAGAGAGAGACAAAAGGATCTCCAGGAATGAAACAATATTAAGAGAACTGTGTGACCAATCTAAAAGGAGCAATATCCGTATTATAGGAGTCCCAGAAGAAGAAGAGAGAGGCAAAGAGATGGAAAGTATCTTAGAAGAAATAATTGCTGAAAACTTCCCCACACTGGGGGAGGAAGTAATCAAACAGACCATGGAAATACACAGAACCCCCAACAGAAAGGATCCAAGAAGGGCAACACCAAGACACATAATAATTAAAATGGCAAAGATCAAGGACAAGGAAAGAGTGTTAAAGGCAGCTAGAGAGAAAAAGGTCACCTATAAAGGGAAACCCATCAGGCTAACGTCAGATTTCTCAACAGAAACCCTACAGGCCAGAAGAGAATGGCATGATATATTTAATACAATGAAACAGAAGGGCCTTGAACCAAGGATACTGTATCCAGCACGACTATCATTCAAATATGACGGTGGGATTAAACAATTCCCAGACAAACAAAAGCTGAGGGAATTTGCTTTCCACAAACCACCTCTACAGAACATCTTACAGGGACTGCTCTAGATGGGAGCACTCCTAGAAAGAGCACAGCACAAAACACCCAACATATGAAGAATCGAGGAGGAGGAACAAGAAGGGAGAGAAGAAAAGAATCTCCAGACAGTGTATATAACAGCTCAATAAGCGAGCTAAGTTAGGCAGTAAGATACTAAAGAGGCTAACCTTGAACCTTTGGTAACCACGAATTTAAAGCCTGCAATGGCAATAAGTACATATCTTTCAATAGTCACCCTAAATGTTAATGGGTTGAATGCACCAATCAAAAGACACAGAGTAACAGAATGGATAAAAAAGCAAGACCCATCTATATGCTGCTTACAAGAAACTCACCTCAAACCCAAAGACATGTACAGACTAAAAGTCAAGGGATGGAAAAACATATTTCAAGCAAACAACAGTGAGAAGAAAGCAGGGGTTGCAGTACTAATATCAGACAAAATAGACTTCAAAACAAAGAAAGTAACAAGAGATAAAGAAGGACACTACATAATGATAAAGGGCTCAGTCAAACAAGAGGATATAACCATTCTAAATATATATGCACCCAACACAGGAGCACCAGCATATGTGAAACAAATACTAACAGAACTAAAGGGGGATATAGACTGCAATGCATTCATTCTAGGAGACTTCAACACACCACTCACCCCAAAGGATAGATCCACTGGGCAGAAAATAAGTAAGGACACGGAAGCACTGAACAACACAGTAGAGCAGATGGACCTAATAGACATCTATAGAACTCTACATCCAAAAGCAGCGGGATATACATTCTTCTCAAGTGCACATGGAACATTCTCCAGAATAGACCACATACTAGGCCACAAAAAGAGCCTCAGAAAATTCCAAAAGATTGAAATCCTACCAACCAACTTTTCAGACCACAAAGGCATAAAACTAGAAATAAACTGTACAAAGAAAGCAAAGAGGCTCACAAACACATGGAGGCTTAACAACACGCTCCTAAATAATCAATGGATCAATGACCAAATCAAAATGGAGATCCAGCAATATATGGAAACAAATGACAACAACAACACTAAGCCCCAACTTCTGTGGGACACAGCAAAAGCAGTCTTAAGAGGAAAGTATATAGCAATCCAAGCATATTTAAAAAAGGAAGAGCAATCCCAAATGAAGGGTCTAATGTCACAATTATCGAAATTGGAAAAAGAAGAACAGATGAGGCCTAAGGTCAGCAGAAGGAGGGACATAATAAAGATCAGAGAAGAAATAAATAAAATTGAGAAGAATAAAACAATAGCAAAAATCAATGAAACCAAGAGCTGGTTCTTCGAGAAAATAAACAAAATAGATAAGCCTCTAGCCAGACTTATTAAAAAGAAAAGAGAATCAACACAAATCAACAGTATCAGAAACGAGAAAGGAAAAATCACGACGGACCCTACGGAAATGCAAAGAATTATTGGAGAATACTATGAAAACCTATATGCTAACAAGCTGGGAAACCTAGGAGAAATGGACAACTTCCTAGAAAAATATAACCTTCCAAGATTGACCCAGGAAGAAATAGAAAATCTAAACAGACCAATTACCAGCAACGAAATTGAAGAGGTAATCAAAAAACTACCAAAGAATAAAACCCCCGGGCCAGATGGATTTACCTCGGAATTTTATCAGACATACAGGGAAGACATAATACCCATTCTCCTTAAAGTTTTCCAAAAAATAGAGGAGGAGGGGATTCTCCCAAACTCATTCTATGAAGCTAACATCACCCTAATACCAAAACCAGGCAAAGACCCCACCAAAAAAGAAAACTACAGACCAATATCCCTGATGAACGTAGATGCAAAAATACTCAACAAAATATTAGCAAACCGAATTCAAAAATACATCAAAAGGATCATACACCATGACCAAGTGGGATTCATTCCAGGGATGCAAGGATGGTACAACATTCGAAAGTCCATCAACATCATCCACCACATCAACAAAAAGAAAGACAAAAACCACATGATCATCTCCATAGATGCTGAAAAAGCATTTGACAAAGTTCAACATCCATTCATGTTAAAAACTCTCAGCAAAATGGGAATAGAGGGCAAGTACCTCAACATAATAAAGGCCATCTATGATAAACCCACAGCCAACATTATATTGAACAGCGAGAAGCTGAAAGCATTTCCTCTGAGATCGGGAACTAGACAGGGATGCCCACTCTCTCCACTGTTATTTAACATAGTACTGGAGGTCCTAGCCACGGCAATCAGACAAAATAAAGAAATACAAGGAATCCAGATTGGTAAAGAAGAAGTTAAACTGTCACTATTTGCAGATGACATGATACTGTACATAAAAAACCCTAAAGACTCCACCCCAAAACTACTAGAACTGATATCGGAATACAGCAAAGTTGCAGGATACAAAATCAACACACAGAAATCTGTGGCTTTCCTATATACTAACAATGAACCAACAGAGAGAGAAATCAGGAAAACAACTCCATTCACAATTGCATCAAAAAAAATAAAATACCTAGGAATAAACCTAACCAAAGAAGTGAAAGACTTATACTCTGAAAACTACAAGTCACTCTTAAGAGAAATTAAAGGGGACACTAACAGATGGAAACTCATCCCATGCTCGTGGCTAGGAAGAATTAATATCGTTAAAATGGCCATCCTGCCCAAAGCAATATACAGATTTGATGCAATCCCTATGAAACTACCAGCAACATTCTTCAATGAACTGGAACAAATAATTCAAAAATTCATATGGAAACACCAAAGACCCCGAATAGCCAAAGCAATCCTGAGAAAGAAGAATAAAGTAGGGGGGATCTCACTCCCCAACTTCAAGCTTTACTATAAAGCCATAGTAATCAAGACAATTTGGTACTGGCACAAGAGCAGAGCCACAGACCAATGGAACAGACTAGAGAATCCAGACATTAACCCAGACATATATGGTCAATTAATATTTGATAAAGGAGCCATGGACATACAATGGCGAAATGACAGTCTCTTCAACAGGTGGTGCTGGCAAAACTGGACAGCTACATGTAGGAGAATGAAACTGGACCATTGTCTAACCCCATATACAAAAGTAAACTCAAAATGGATCAAAGACCTGAATGTAAGCCATGAAACCATTAAACTCTTGGAAGAAAACATAGGCGAAAACCTCTTAGACATAAACATGAGTGACCTCTTCTTGAACATATCTCCCCGGGCAAGGAAAACAACAGCAAAAATGAGTAAGTGGGACTATATTAAGCTGAAAAGCTTCTGTACAGCAAAAGACACCATCAATAGAACAAGAAGGATCCCTACAGTATGGGAGAATATATTTTAAAATGACATATCCGATAAAGGCTTGACGTCCAGAATATATAAGGAGCTCTCACGCCTCAACAAACAAAAAACAAATAACCCAATTAAAAAATGGGCAGAGGAACTGAACAGACAGTTCTCCAAAAAAGAAATATAGATGGCCAACAGACACATGAAAAGATGCTCCACATCGCTAATTATCAGAGAAATGCAAATTAAAACTACAATGAGGTATCACCTCACACCAGTAAGGATGGCTGCCATCCAAAAGACAAACAACAACAAATGTTGGCGAGGCTGTGGAGAAAGGGGAACCCTCCTACACTGCTGGTGGGAATGTAAGTTAGTTCAACCATTGTGGAAAGCAGTATGGAGGTACATCAAAATGCTCAAAACAGACTTACCATTTGACCCAGGAATTCCACTCCTAGGAATTTACCCTAAGAATGCAGCAATCAAGTTTGAGAAAGACAGATGCACCCCTATGTTTATTGCAGCACTATTTACAATAGCCAAGAATTGGAAGCAACCTAAATGTCCATCAGTAGATGAATGGATAAAGAAGATGTGGTACATATACACAATGGAATACTACTCAGCCATAAGAAAAGGGCAAATCCAATCATTTGCAGCAACATGGATGGAGCTGGAGGGTATTATGCTCAGTGAAACAAGCCAAGCGGAGAAAGAGAAATACCAAATGATTTCACTTATCTGTGGAATATAAGAACAAAGGAAAAACTGAAGGAACAAAACAGCAGCAGAATCACAGAACTCAAGAATGGACTAACAGGTACCAAAGGGAAAGGGACTGGGGAGGATGGGTGGGTAGGGAGGGATAAGGGGGGGAGAAGTAGGGGGGTATTAAGATTAACATGCATGGGGGGGTAGGAGAAAAGGGAGGGCTGTACAACACAGAGAAGGCAAGTAGGGATTCTACAACATTTTGCTATGCTGATGGACAGTGACTGTAAAGGGGTTTATAGGGGAGACCTGGTATAGGGGAGAGCCTAGTAAACATAATATTCGTCATGTAAGTGTAGATTAGTGATAGCAAAAAAAAAAAAAAAAAGGGCAGTTCCTGTGTGGTAACCTCCAACGAGTTCTACACAAGGGTATAAAGGGCATATAAAAGTGTAGGCAAAGGGTCTGTTTGTGTTTATACAGAGGATCAAAGCCTAATTGGGCTACCCCGAAAATGAACTAAGATACGATATGAAAAAGAACTTCCAACATCTGCACTCTCTGGAAGACTCATGCCAGAAGATGATCATCAAAAAACCCCAACAAAGATCCACGCACTGCTACAGCAGTAGATGCACTCATCCCACCAGTTCCTGGACTTGCCATGGGAATGAGGAAGGAGATATCTAAGCTGGCCTGTACATACAGTAAAACAACAAAATTGGACTGGATCTATACTGTTGGAACTCAACCAAGAATTTGGAGAAGTGCAAATTGTAGCACTCCAAAGTCTTACAACTACAAACTATTTATTGTAAAAAGAACATATGGCATGTGAACAGTCCCCAGGAATGGGTTGTTTTAATTTGTCTGATTTCTCTCAGACTGTTCAAGTTCATTTGGACAATATCCATCATATCATAGATAAGTTTTCACAAATGCCTAAGGTGCCTAACTGGTTTTCTTGGTTTCACGGCAGATGGCTGGTAATTACAGATATGCTTTGGTTATGTAACTATACTCCTATTATGTTAATGTGTGTGTGCAATTTAAGTAGTAGCTTAAAACCTATACATGCTGAAGTTACTCTACAAGAAGACATATCAAAGAAATAATCAATCTTCCCATGTTTTCTTCCGCCTGCTACTTCTATAGCTTTTCTTCTTCCTTCCTAATTACAACCCTTAAATAGAATTCGTGCCTCATATCAAATTTACCGAGTATCATAATTCTTCCAAGTGGTAAAGATACCTCAAGACAAATGCTGGGCATAGAAGCCACAGGGCATAAATATGCAAAGAAGTAAAAAGCTAACTTTTTCAAACAATAAGGCTTCTCTCTCACTTACCAACTTCACATTTCCCTGTATGGCCCCGGAAGATGACTGGTTAGCCAGAGACGGGTAAGATTCCTCAAGGGAGGAACAACCTAAGACAGGCACAGTCGCAGGGGGGCCATCAGGTGAGAAATTGGGGATCAACAGAGGTGAGGCTTAGAACCTCATCCCCCCGTTCTGAGAGAAATCTTCTGCATACGTGGATGTTTTATTGCCCTGGTCTAGCTTGGATTAACACATAGTCTACAGGCACACACCTGATCATCTACATGTGCTCTCTTACAACACTAAACTATGTTTTCTACCTTTATCTTGTATCTACCTACCACTTCAGCATTTTATTAAAAATAATAATAATAAAGAGAGAAATGTGGTATCCACATATAAATCAAGTATAAAAACCAAATGAGTATTCATATTTGAACTGACTGTTTATAGTTCATAATGCATGAGCAAAACCGAAAGTTTCTGTGATGACTGCCCTTGTACTGTTCACTATGTAACTTATTCATTATGTAAGAATTTGTTCTACATGTAAAAATTTGTTGGTTATGCCTCAGAAGATTGGAGACTGACAAAAATTAGGCTTGGGGTGGAATAATGATTGTGCATTGAGCATTGACTCCCCTATACAGAATTTTATTGTCGTTAACAACCATTTGATCAATAAATATGAGAGATGCCCTCACAAAAAAAAAAAAAAAAAAAAAAAAAAAAAAAGGACAGACTTCCAATGGTAAAATAAATTAGTAACCGGGATGTAAGGTATAGCATAAGGAATATAGTCAAGATATTGTAACAGCCTGGTAGGGTGATAGCTGGAACCTAGAATTATGTATATAAATGTTCTACCACTGTGTTGTACACTTGAAACTCATGTAATGTAATACTGTGTGTCAACTACCCTTCAATAAAAAATAATTATTAAAAAAAATAAATAAATAAATAAACACATATTGATATTAAAAAAAAAAAAAAAATATTTAGCAAACCAAATCCAAAAATACATCAAAAGGATCACACACCATGATGAAGCGGAATTCATCCCAGGGATGCAAGCACGGTACAACATTCAAAAATCCATCAACATCATCCACCACATCAACAAAAGGGACAAAAACGACATGATCATCTCCATAGATGCTGAAAAAGTAATCGACAAAATTCAACATCCATTCATGATAAAAACTCTCAACAAAATGGGTATAGAGGGCAAGTACCTCAACATAATAAAGGCCAGATATGACAAACCCACAGCCAACATTATACTTAACAGCAAGAAGCTGAAAGCTTTTCCTTTAAGATTGGGAACAAGACGCTGATGGACAATGACTGCAATGGTGAATGTGGGGGGAACTTGGTGATGGGGGGAGTCTAGTAAACATAATGTTCCTCATGTAATTGTAGAGTAGTGATACCAAAAAAAAAAAAAATACCAGGAACAACAAATGCTGGCAAGAATGTGGAGAAAGGGGAACCCTCCTACACTGCTGGTGGGAATGTAAATTAGTTCAACCATTGTGGAAAGCAATAAGGAGGTTCCTCAAAAAACTAAAAATAGAAATACCATTTGACCTAGGAATTCCATTTCTATGAATTTACCCAAAGGAAACAAGATCTCAGACTTAAAAAGACATACGCACCCCTGTGTTTATCTCAGCACTGTTTACAATAGTCAAGACATGGAAGTAACCTAAGTGTCCATCAGTAGATGAATGGATAAAGAAGATGTGGTACATATACACAATGGAATATTATTCAGCCATAAGAAGAAAATAAATCCTACCATTTGCAACAACATGGATGGAGCTAGAGCGTATTATGCTCAGTGAAATAAGCTAGGCGGAAAAAGACAAGTGCCAAATGATTTCCCTCATTTGTGGAGTGCAACAACGAAGCCAACTTACAGACTCCAAGATGGTTACCAAAGGGGAGGGAGAAGGGGATTGAGGGGTATTATGATTGGTACACATGGTGTGTGTTAGGGTGGGGAAGATAGTGTAGCACAGAGAAGACAAGTAGTGACTCTGTGGCCTCTTACTACGCTGATGGACAGTGACTTCAGTGGGGAATGGGGGTACTTGATTATATCGGTGAATGTAGCAACCACAATGTTTTTCATGTGAAATCTTCATAAGAGTATATATCAGTGATACCTTAATAATAAATAAAAAGAAATGGTAATTATGTAAAGTGATGAAAATTTAATTAGCCCTACTGTGCTTATCATTTTACAACATGTAAGTGTATCAAATGAACACATTGTACACCTTAAACTTACACATGTCAATTATATCTCAACAAGGCTGGTGGGAAAAAAAGAGTTCCTTAGATCTGTGCCCAACTATCTCAGATGAAGTGTACAGTATAATATTGCTAACTGTAAGCATACTGTTGTACAGCAGTTCTCCTGAACTTATTCATCTTGCATAACTCAAACTTTATACTCATTGAACAGCAACTCTCCATTTCCTCTTCCCCCTTAGTTTCTGGCAACTACCGTGCTACTTCCTGCTTCTATGATTCTGACTATTTTAGAAACCTCATATAAATGGAATCATGCAATATTTGTCCTTCTATGACAGTTTTATTTCACTTAAAACACAGATCTTAATAGAAAAATGGGCAAGATATAAGCAAACATTTCATAGAAGAGAGAAGAGATGCTAATATGCATACAAAAAGATTTAACTTTAAAACAGTAAAATATCTTTATTTACCAATTACCAGATGAAATAATGATAGTTAATTGTGGTGAAGACAAGAAAAATAGGTTTTTCCATACTTACAAATGCACATATATTATGGTACAATCTTCATAATGAGCTGAGAAAAAAATATATATATATATCAAGTCTTAAAAATGTACAAATCCTGGAACTCCACCTCAAGAATTCTATCCTAAGGACATTATCAGAGATGTGGACAAATATCTTTGCATAAAGATATTAATCTTAGCATTTTTTAGAAAAGTGAAAAACGATTAAAAACAACCCCAAATGTCCAATATTTGGATTAAGTAAATTATGGTGCATTTAAATAATGGATTTCTTATACACTTATTAAAATTTGACTTTCAAATATCCCTGATGAAAACAGATGCAAAAATCCTCAACAAAATATTAGCAAACTGAATTCAACAACACATTAAAAGGATTATACACTACGATCAAGTGAAATTTATGCCAGGGATGCAAGAATGGTTCAACATTCACGAATCAATCAATGTGATACACCACATAAACAGAATGAAGGATAAAAATCATGATCATTTCAAGAGATGCAGAAAGAGCACTTGACAAAATTCAACATGTATTTTTGATAAGAACTCTCAACAAATTAGGTATACAGGGAATGTACTCCAACATAATAAAGGGCATGTATGATAAGACCACAGTTAACATCACATTCAATGGTAAAAGCTGAAAGGCAAGGGAACAAGAAAAGGATGTTCACTCTCACCACATTTATTCAACATAGTATTGGAAGTCCTACATATTGCAATTAGGCAAGAAAATAAATAAAAGGCATCCAAATTGGGAAGGAAGAAATCAAACTATCACTATTTGCAGATGACATATTACATATAAAAAACCCTACAGACTCCACCAAAAAACTGTTGGAACTAATACATGAATTCACTAAAGTTATAGGATACAAAATCAATATACAGACATCTGTTACATTTCTATACACTAATAACTATCAGAAAGAGAAACTGAGAAAATAATACCATTTACAACTGCATCAAAAAGAATAAATTTTCTAGGTATAAATTTAATAGAGAAGGTGAAAGAGCCTGTACACTGAAAACTACAAGATGATGATGAACGAAACTGAAGACAACACAAATAAATGGAAGGATATTCTGTGATTATGGGTTGGAAGGGTTAATGTTGTTAAAATGTCCATACCACCCAAAGTAATCTACAGATTCAATGCAATCCCTATCAAAATTCCAATAGCATTTTCCACAGAAATAGAAGAAACAATCCTAAAATTTGTATGAAACCACAAAAGCCCCTGAATAGCTAGAGCAATCCTTAGAAAGAACAAAACTAGAGGCATCATGTGCCCTGATTTTAAACTATGCTACAAAGCTATAGTGATAAAACAGTATGGAATTGGCATAAAAAGAGACACACAGATCAATGGAACAGAGTCCAGAAATAAACCCACACATGTATGATCAGTTAATTTATGACAAGAGACAAGAATATACAATGAGGAAAAGGTAGTCTTTCCAATAAATGGTTTTGGGAAAACTGGACAGTCACATATAAAAGAATGAAACTGGACCACTACCTTACACCATACACAAAAATTAACTGAAAATGGATTAAAGACTTGAATGTAAGATGTGAAACTAAAAAACTCCTAGAATGAAACGTAGTATGCTCCTTGACATTGGTCTTGGTGATGAGTTTTTTGGATGATACCAAAAGCAGTCAACAAAAACAAAAATAAACAAGTGGGACTACATCAAATCAAAAAGCTTCTGCACAGTAAAAGAAACCAACAACAAAATGAAAAAGCAACCTACTAAATGGGAGAAAATATTTGTAAATCATATGTTGGATAAGGGGTTAATAACCAAAATGAATGAAGAACTCATACAACTCAATAGTAAAAAAAAAAAGCAAACAATTTGATTTAAATATGGGTATTTTCCGAAAGAAGACACACAGAAGGCCAACAGGTATGTGAAAAGGTGCTCAACTACACTAATCATCAGGGAAATGCAAACAAAACCACAATGAGATATGACCTCACACCTGTTAGAATGGCTATTATCAAAAAGCCAAGAAATAACAAGCTGTTGGCAAGGATGCGGAGAAGAGGGAACCCTTGTGCACAGTTGGTGGGGATGTAAGTTGGTGATGCTACTATGGAAAATAGCATGGTGTTTCCTCAAAAAATTAAAAATACAAGTATCATATGATTTAGAAATTCCACTTCTGGGTATTTATCCGAAGAAAACAAAAGCACTAACTCAGAAAGACATATGCATTCCCATGTTCACAGCACCATTATTTATAATAGCCAAGATATGTAAACAACCTAAGTGTCCATCGATGGATAAATGAAAAAAGAAAATGTGGTGTATATATACAATGGAACATTATTCAGCCACGACAAGGAATGAAATCTTGCCATTTGTAGCAACATGGATGGACACTGAGGGCATTATAAATGAAGTAAGGGAGACAAAGACAAATACCATAATACCATATGATCTCACTTATATGTGGAATCTAAAAAAAAAAAAAGCCAAGTTTGTAAATAGAAGAGATTGGTGGTTGCCAGACGCAGTGATAGGGGGGTGGGTGAAATGGGTGAAGGAAGTCAAAAGGTACAAACTTCCAGTTATAAAAGAAATTAAGTCATGGGGATATAATGTTCAGCATGGCAACTATAGTTAATAATGCTGCATTGTATATTTGTAAGTTGCTAAGAAAGTAAACCTTATATCCATTATAAGAAAAATTTTGTAACTATGTATGGTGGTGGATGTAAACTTACTGTGATCATTTTGCAGTATATACGAATATTGAACCTTTATTTTGTACACCTGAAACTAATATACTGTTGTATGTCAATTAGATCTTAATTAAAAAATAAAAATTTAAAAATTTGGTTTCCAAGAACTATTTTAATTTCTAAAGTAAGAAAACTCAGTGTGGCAAACCCACATAACACTCGCAGAGAGCAACACTACTTGGCTTTCAATTCTTGGGTCTTGTGCACTGGGGCTCTTTTTCTCCCACCTACCCCCAAAGAAAGCCTTTACATTGAGCAAATCTTAGAACCACTGATTAAGAGGATGAATTAGAGCTCAAGTCTAAGAGTAGTTCTATTCAAAGTATGGACCAAGAACCAACAGAATTAGCTTCACCTGGGAATCTGCTAAAACGGTAAATACTTCGGCTCCAGGCCAGACTTGCTGAATCAAAACTTCAGGGGTGATTCAGGTGATTTTTATGCATCCATAAGTTTGAGAAGCATGCATCTAGAGGAAATTGGGCAAAGAGGCCAAGGAGACTCAAAGGGAAGAAGGTGCAGAGCCCTCCAATGTTCAATGTATATATTTTAAAGGCATATATATTAAATACTCTAGAAACATGGATTTTTTTTTTAAGTTTTAAACTAGAAAGTAGGGCTAGAAAAAATTCTGGATTCTGGGCTAAAAAACGTAGACAAGCTAACACAGGTCTTAGATTAAAGGGCAAAAGGGATCTATAATTCATTCCTGTTTCCACACAACTCACTAAGGCTATGGGTTTCACACAGGAATTTGCGAACCATACATATGTAGAACAAAACATATTTTGGTTATATTTATCTTAAGCCATGATTGGCTACTGGAGGGTGGTCAACTGAAGACGATAGGATCTCAAATCCAACAATTTCTTCCAAATTTTTCTACTTTGGGGTCATAACTCATCAGGAGAAACATCTTTTAAACTTGCAAACTCAGTAGCTTTACAGAGCCCCCTCACAGGGACTGTGAAAGGGAGTTGAAGGGGATGGAGATGAGAGAAGGAACAGAGAGATGAACAGGCTAGACTCTACTTTCCCCAAATCCTTGCCTTCAACAAAAACAGCTCAGATTTTATCTTGTGTCCACTTTTCTGTGGAATATTTAAATGAAGTGTTCCTCTCTAAAAAAATGTTTGAAATTCTCTATTCTCTACTACAGATTCTCACAGTCCAAAACAAAGCCAAGGCTGTCCTTTATTCTCATGAGATCAATGATCCTTGTTAACTATCTATTACCACCACTTGGTCATTGGAAAGGACTTACAAATGCATAATAGGGCAGGTGGTCCTGCTTCTAGGCCTCCCTTCTCCAACCACTATCATTAGGGATGAACAGACTAATAATGTCATAGGTTGCTGTGTTAGATATTGAGCAAAACACATTATATAAATCAGTCTATAAAATGAAACAGACACCACACTATCTATGAAGTTAAGTATAGCTATAAGGATAAAATAAGGAAAATATTTTAAAAAACTAGAATAGCTCTTGAACAACCAAGTAAGAGGTGTCCTTCAAAGTAGACACCTTGGGACACTTAATTCATTCCAGTACTGCTCCTATTCAAAACATTTCTAGAAATCCTCTTTTGAAACTGTAAAAAACCTACCAAGCAAACTCACAAAATTGGGAGACATAATCAATCATTGTTTTAAGCCACCAAATTTTGGGGGGGGGTTTATCATACAGTAATATATAAGTGAGATAGAAATGTTTAAGTCACTATGCTTTGGGAGATGTTTAAAAGGAAATGATTAACCTTATAGAAAAACTCTAGCTATCCAGAACCCTCAGAGAATAGGTTGGTCTGGATAACAAAATATGGCTGTATCCTTAAACAGAATGCAATACTTTAAATAACAAGAAAATAATATTTCAGAAGGGAAACAACTCCAAGATGAATGGGATCAGCAGTACATCCCCTTTGTCCTTGTGAGTTTTTGCCTTTTAACTTGGAGTCATCTGAACCCCATCTATACTTCAGGAATACTCTGCTCTCCTCTTTTTTTCTTTTACCTGAGCATAAATAAAAATAAGTTTTCATTTTTCTCTAAGCACATTAAATATAAGGCTATATTTCCTTTTGTAAAAGAACTGTACAAGAAAACAAAGGAAGTACAAAAGTATAAAAGCAGATCAACAGGTTAAATATAGATTTTAGGATACTAAGATTAACAAGTTAAGTATAGACTTTGGATCCTAAGATAACTAAAGTCTAGCCAGAAGTTGGCTGGTCCTGTTTTTCTTTTCCACCCAGTTATCAATCTGTTGTCCTTGACCAAAGGACCTCATACAAGAAGCCAAAAGACAACAGACATTTCACAGCTCACCTGTCTCATTTTCCTGGAAAAGATGAGTATCTTATTAAACCAACAATTCCAGAGAACAGGTTTTTTTCCTTAAGTTTCAAAATTAATTTAACTTTAGGTATTTTGAGAAAACTCTTTTAAAATGTACACTTATACTTACACACTTTTTATAAACAGTACATAGGTTATAACTTGATTTTTTTCTTGATGAATCACTGTTAACACTAATTAATATACTAAGCTAAAATACAGTTTTGTTCTCAGTGTCTATCAAGGACTTGCATACCAAATCATTGAACTGGTAAAACAGTGTGTTAAGAGTAAATACAGTTCACCTTTGCAATTTCTATTCAATATAGTCTTAGAAGTCTTAGTCATAGCAGTTAACTAAAAAAAAGAAATAAAAGACATCCCATCTCTGTTTGAAGATGACATGATCTTATAAGTAGAAAACTCTAAAGATTCCTCCCCAAACATTTAGAACTAATAAATGAATCTGGCATAGTTGCAGGACACAAAATCAACACAAAAATCAGTTGTGTTTCAGAGGGGAGGCTTAGAACCTCAGCCCCCCTGTTTTGAGAGAAATCTTCTGCATCCGTGGATGTTTTGTTGCCCTTGTCTAGCTTGGATTAATACTTAGTCTATAGGCACAGACCTGATCATCTACATTTGCCCTCTTACAGCACTAAATTATGTTTTCTACCTTTATCTTGCATCTACCTACCACTTCAGCATTTTATTTAAAATAATAATAATAATAATAATAATAAGGGAGAAATGTGGGATTCACATATAAATCAAGTATAAAAATCAAACAAATAATCATATCTGACTTGATTGTTTATAGTTCATGATGCATGATCAAAACCGAAAGTTTCTGTGATATGACTGCCCTTGCACTGTTCACCATGTAAGAACTTATTCACTATGTAAGAACTTGTTCACCATGTAAGAGCTTGTTTGTTATGCTTCAGAAGATTGGCGACTGTTGAGAAATAGGCTTGGGTTGATTAATGACTGTGCATTGAGTCCCCTATACAGAATTTTATTGTTAACAACCATTTGATCAATAAATATGAGAGATGCCCTCTCAAAAAAAAAAAATCAGTTGTGTTTCCATACACTAGCAATGAACAACCTGAAAAGGAATTTAAGAAAATTCCATTTACAGTAACATTAAAAAAAACATAATTAGGAATATGCGTAACCAAAGAGATAAAGACTGTACACTGAAAACTGTAAGATAATGATGGAGAAATTAAAGAAGACACGAATGGAAAGGTACTTTGTGTTCACGTATTGTAAGACTTAATATTGCTATGATGTCAAACCTGCAATATTCGACAACTTAGATATTTTGCTAAGTGACGTAAGCTAATCACAGAAAGACTAATACTGCCCAATTCCACTTACATGAGGTATCTATAATAGTCAAATTCATGAATCAAAGAGTGGAATGGTGGTTGCCAGGGGTTGGTGGGGAGGGAAATGGGGAGTTGCTATTCAATGGGCATAAAGTTTCAGTCAAACAAGATGAATAAGCTTTAGAAAACAGCTATGTATCTATAGTCAATAATATATTATACACTTAAATATTTGTTAAGAGAATAGATCTCATATTAAGTGTTCTTTCCACAGTAATGAAAAAAGATGTTAATACTACCCAAAGCAATCTACAGATTGAAAGCAGTCCCTATCAAAATCCAAATGACATTTTTTACAAAAGTAGAAAAACCCATCCTAAAATTCATATGCAATCTCAATGGATCCTGAATAGCTAAAACAATTTTGAAAGAGAACAAAATTGGAGGACTTACATTTCCTGATTCCTAAACTTACTACAATGCTAGAGTAATCAAAAGAGTGTAGTACTGGTATAAAGACAGACATATAGACCAATAGAACAGAATAAAGAGTCTAGAAATAAACTCTGGCATATCTGGTCATACGATTTATGATGAGAATGCTAAAACTATTCAATGGAGAAAGAATAGTCTTTTCAACAAATAATTTTGGGAAAACTGATACACACATGCAAAAGAATGAAGTTGGGCCTTTATTTTACACTACATACAAAAATTAAGACCTAATCATAAGAGATATAACTATAAAAAACTTAAAAGAAAACAGAGGGAAAGCTTCATGCCATTGAATTTGGCAAGGATTGCTTGGATATCACATCAAAGCACAAGCAATAAAATAAATAAATAAATAAAATGGAGTTAACTTTTGTGCATCTAAAGACTACCAACAGAGTGAAAAGGCAACCCAGAGAATGGGAAAAAAATCTATTTGCAAATCATATATCTGATAAGGGAGTTCTATCCAGCATTTATAAAGAACTTTTACAACCCAACAATGGAAAGACATATAACCCAATTAAAAAATGGGCAAAGGCATGGGAATGAAGGAGATATCTAAGCTGGCCTGTGCATACAGTAAAACAACAAATTTGACTGGATCTATACTGTTGGAACTCAACCAAGAATTAGGAGAAGTGCAAATTGTAGCGCTCCAAAATCTTACAACTACAGACTATTTACTGTTAAAAGAACATATGGGATGTGAACAGTGCCCAGGAATGGGTTGTTTTAATTTGTCTGATTTTTCTCAAACTATTCAAATTCAGTTAGATAATAACCATCATATCATTGATAAGTTTTCACAAATGCCTAGGGTGCCTAACTGGTTTTCTTGGTTTCACTGGAGATGGCTGGTAATTACAGGTATGCTTTGGTTATGTAACTATACTCCTATTATGTTAATGTGTGTGCGCAATTTAAGTAGTAGCTTAAAATATATACATGCTGAAGTTACTCTACAAGAAGATATGTCAAAGAAATAATCAATCTTCCCATGTTTTCTCCCGCCTGCTACTTCTATAGCTTTTCTTCTTCCTTCCTAATTACAACGAATTCTTAAATAGAATTCGTGCCTCATATCAAATTTACCGAGTATCATAACTCCTCCAAGTGGTAAAGATACCTCAAGACAAATGCTGGGCATAGAAGCCACAGGGCATAAATATGCAAAGAAATAAAAAGCTAACCATTTCAAACAATAAGGCTTCCCTCTCACTTACCAACTTCACATTTCCCTGTATGGCCCCGGAAGATGACTGGTTAGCCAGAGACGGGTAAGATTCCTCAAGGGAGGAACAACCTAAGACAGGCACAGTCGCAGGGGGGTCATCAGGTGAGAAATTGGGGATCAACAGAGGTGAGGCTTAGAACCTCACCCCCTCTGTTCTGAGAGAAATCTCCTGCATCCGTGGATGTTTTATTGCCCTTGTCTAGCTTGGATTAACACATAGTCTACAGGCACACACCTGATCATCTACATTTGCTCTTACAACACTAAACTATGTTTTCTACCTTTATGTTGTATCTACCTACCACTTCAGCATCTTATTAAAAATAATAAAGAGAGAAATGTGGTATCCACATATAAATCAAGTATAAAAATCAAATGTGTATTCATATTTGAACTGACTGTTTATAGTTCATAATGCATGAGCAAAACCAAAAGTTTCTGTGATGACTGCCCTTGTACTGTTCACCATGTAACTTATTCACTATGTAAGAATTTGTTCTCCATGTAAGAACTTGTTCGTTATGCTTCAGAAGATTGGAGACTGACGAAAATTAGGCTTGGGGTGGATTAATGATTGTGCATTGAGCATTGACTCCCCTATACAGAATTTTATTGTTGTTAACAACCATTTGATCAATAAATATGAGAGATGCCCTAACAACAACAACCAAGAAAAAGTACACACTTCCAATTGTAAAATAAATAAGCAACCGGGATGTAATGTATAGCATAAGGAATATAGTCAAAATATTGTAACAACTTGGTATGGTGATAGCTGGTACTTAGAATTATCATGTATATAAATGTTGAATCACTGTGTTGTACACCTGAAACTAATGTAATGTAATACTGTGTGTCAACTACCCTTCAATAAAAAATAATTATCTAAAAAAAAAAAAAATGGGCAAAGGATCTCAATAGACATTTCTCCAAAGAAGATAGAAAAAATGGTCAATAAGCACATGAAAAATGCTCAATATCACTAATCATTAAAGAAAATGGAAATCAAAACCACAATGAGATACCACTTCACACCCACTATGACTATTACTTAAAAACAAAAACAAGTGTTGGCAAAGATGTGGAAAAATTAGAATGCTTTACATTGCTGGTGGCAATGTAAAATGGTACAGTCATAGTGGAAACCAGTTCTGCAGTATCACTGAAGTTCCTCAAAAAAGTAAATACAGAATTACCATATAATCCAGCAATTCCATTTCTGGTTATATACTCAAAAGAACTGGAAGCAGGGACTCAAACAGATATTTGTATATCCATGTTCAGAGCAGCATTACTCACAATAGCCAAAATGTGGAAGCAACTTAAATGTCTATCATCAGATGAAAGAATCAACAGAATGTGGTATATACAGACAGACAATGAATATTATTCAGCCTTAAAAAAGAAGGAAATTCAGATACAAGCTATGTAATGGATGAACGCTGAAAACATTAGGTAAAATAAACTAGTCACAAGGAGACAATTATTGTATGATTCGACTTATATGAAGTACCTAGAACAGACAAATTCATGAAGAAAGGAGAATGGTGGTTGCCAGGGGCTTGGGGGAAGAGGGAATGAGGAGTTATTATTTAATAGGTATGGAGTTTCAGTTTCAGAAGATGAAAAAGTTCTGGAGATGGACAGTGGTGATGGATGGACAACAATGTCAATGTACTTATTGCCTCTGAACTGTACACTTGAGAATGGTTAAAATGGTAAATTTTATGTTATGCATATTTTATCACACACACAAAAAAAGTAAATACTACAAGAGAGATCCTGTATGAGTTATACTTTTTCGTTAGAATCCACCTCCCCACCCCTATCCCTGGCTGTCTCTCTCAGAGCAATGTTGATACCTGGCCACTCAAATGAATGAGGGACTCATTTGACAGGAATTACAATATCATATGCCAATCTCTAAGTGGGTGTTTTCTGGGTAACCTCAAAACTGATCAATCTATCTCTACAGAGCTTGTCCTTACACTAACATGCAGTGAGCCATCTCAGTCAAGTGACTTTTAATAGGGTGCTCAGTCATTGAATATGAGTAATAGAAGGGTGACTTACTGTCCTGAGTTTGCAGAGAGAAAATTAGAACACATAAGCCTCTCCATGAACTAGGGAGCCAGATTTAGAAAACAAAAATACAGGACACTTTTGCTTATCTGAAATTCAAATTTAACTCGGCATCCTGTATTTTGTCTGATAATACTCTGAAATTTTGGAAGTTGACGTGAAATAAATGAATCCAGTGTGTTCTGGGGTTACTGAGATTTTACTTAATAGGGAGCCTAGACAGAGAAAAGTAGAAAAGCTCATTAAAAATACACTGGTTGCCAAAAAAATAAATAAATATAAATAAAAAGTATTGGCCTTCAGACACCATGCTTATGCTTAATCCAGCTCAGGAGCCCCTCTGTGTTTTAGATTTCTATGATCCACAACTTACTTTATAAAGATAGATCAGAGGTGGGACAAAGAGTAAGTGAAGAAAGAAAAATTGAAGCTAGAAATAGGTGAGAACATACCCAGCCTCCTGTTAGGCAGGCTTGGCCTCAAAAAGGGACTTTTACCATTTATCATAAAAATCAGAGGATATCAGATTTTGACCTGGCTCAAACAAAAGAGAAACAAAGGTGACAAGTGCGCTATGGCCATACAGCAAGAGGGGCACAGGTTACCCAATGCTAGGCACAGTGGCGGGACCTCTCCTCCTTCCCCAAAGCCATAGCAATGCCTTCGACAAAACTCCAATCACTATTTTTACTTACTAATACTCTGAGCCTCAGTTACGGTAACACCATTACTAGTCAGGTAACTACTTCTTAGCTTATAAACTCCTACAGCTTTTCCAGCCATTGTTTCATCACTCAGCAGTATCATCTACTTGCTCACAGAACCTGGGCCAAAACAGGTATCTGAGCCCTATCATACCTTCAGGAATCTTAATCTGTTCAGGTCATCCTCCTAGGAATCAACATACACAGGTTTCAAGCTCACTGTTCCCTGAGAATGCCATCTTTAAAAGGCCCAGGTTCTTGTTCATTACACTGCTCACATAGTAGTGATCCCTGTCTGTCTCTGGTCTGTTGAGATATAAATGGCCCACATGGCTTGGTACTACAATAGTATATGCACATTCTTTAATTTATCACATTAGGCCTGCCTGCAGATTCTTAAGTGGGAGGGTGGGCATATCCAGGAGCTAAAGGGTAAAACAACTAAGATCCTTCATTCCTCCAACCTGTCCTGAAGCACCAGCTGACCAGCTACACTGAGTCAGCTTGAAAGGCTGTGGCCAGTGTCCAAAATTTTTCCTCAGAGGGAGAAATTAGTCTCTAGGGCAAGAGGGGTGGGTCACCTGGGCAAAGTTCTTTCAGGATTATCTGGGCTGCACTAACCAATAAGAATTTCTGTAGCCTAGCCCCCTCCCCCTTTTTTTGGTAAACAGAACGTAAGTGGAAAACAGCTGATACACAAAAGCTCTTGCGTAAATGGAATTAAATGCATGAAGTTAAAGACTGAATATATTCCATTTTATGCTCCCAATATGAACACAAGTAATCCTCCAGATGCTTTTCCTTTTTTTCCCCTTCAAGTAACTAGAAACACCTTTATCCTGAAGCACTGGCCTCACACCCTCCACATTGGGCCCATTCTTTCACTTATCCACCCATGAAATATTGACTTGAGTGCAACCATGTGCCAGGCACTGTGCTGGGCGGTGGGGATATAAATGAATAGTGTGTGGTCCTTGCCTCCAGGAAAGATTCCTCCCCACGACCCGCCCTGACTCCAGACGAGTCAAGGCAGCCCTGGGCAATGGGGCCACCGTGCCCTTCGCAGCCCTAAGTGCGGTGGCAAAGGGCTGGCAAACTGCCAGGCCAAAGGTTTTCCGGAGGTAAGACTGATGTGTTTGTGCGTGAGACAGAAGGGGCCCGACTCAGGCAGATACCAACTTGGGAACCAGGGGCCAAAGGGTCGTAGGGCGCGGAGGTCCGGCTGGGACTGGCTGTGCCAAGGCCCCGCCGCAGTCTCGAGGCTGGGCGCGGACGGCCACGCTCCCCGAGGGCTGCCCCAGATGTGAGTACAACGGATACTACTGGGCGTGAATCAGCTGACAGGGTGACTCCGAAGGCACAACGGAGGAGGCGGTTGGGGGATCCGGGGTGCCATCCAAAGGGATGGGTGGTCCTCGGCGCTCGAGAGTTCAGCGGATGGTTAAGCGGAGGGCCAGGGGGAGGACGGAGGTGGCGGCCGGTCCACACGGGAGGAGCGGGCCGGGAGCGTGGGGCTGAAGCACGGGGGTGCGGACTGCGGGAAGGGCGGGGCGAGCAGGGCTGGCTAGGCGGGCGGAGGGCTTTCTCCTGAGGGATCATTTGGAACATGAGGGCAGCGGGTTCCCACACCCCGCCAGTCCCCGAAGAGGCGTCCCTACCCGGTTTCTCGCCTCAGCGTGGTCCTACGGCGCAGGCGGCGGCGGCGTTGGCGGTGGCGTTGGCAGCGCCGTCTCTCGCCTTCCCGGGGTCGCGCTGCAGCTGGGACGGGCCAGCGCCTCCCTCCTCCGCAGACGGGTTGGTAATGCCCGCTTCCCCCTGCAGCCGCGGCGCCAATGGTCCAATCTGGGTTACCCTCATGCGGCCCCTCCGGACGGTGCGTTGGTTCGGTCCGCGGGGCCCTGGATGCTCGCCCACCTGCCCCGGTCCGGCTGCGACGCGCGCTGCGAGTCACGCGCAGTGCTTTCCCGCGAGGGGAGCAGCGAGGCTCCGGCTGTGGCTCCGCCTCCTGCGGTCGGAGTCCCGCCCCCGCGGGGTGGTGCCCGGCGAAGCGCAGCTCGGGTGCCCTGGAGCCCGGGGAACCCTGGGGCGCAAGCTTACTGGCTTCTAAAACAGGTGCATTTCCACATCCGTCTTCAGCAGCAGTTCTCAACCCTAGACACCCCAGTAGAACCTTTTGGCGAAAATAGAAAATAAAAAAACAAAACAGAACTAAGGCCTGACCTCAGAGGAGGACTGAATTGGAATAACTGGGGCAGGAATGGAGTGATGGTTGGGTGGCACCCAGGCTTTGATATTTTTTAAAAGTACCCTATCCCTAGCCAGAGTTAAGAAGCCCTGATAAAACTTAGAACTGACAAAGGCTACTTTGACCAAAACTTTGTCAGACTACTCTGAGTCCTCTGTTTGACTAGTCCTCTGCCTAACCCTGGGCTTTGCTCTCTGGTTTTGTAGAATCCCGTTTGAGCAGGAATCCTGTTAAGGCAGTTTAGTGAAAATCCCTCATCCTTGGTATCAGACCACCCTCCATATCTTATCACCCTGGCCTGTCTTTAGCAAGAATTCTGTTCAGTTGGTCTAGAGAGCATTCTCTAGTGACTGCTATGGTCTGAGTGTTTGTGTCCCTCCAAAATTTGTGTGTTGGAATACTAACCCCAAAGAAGATTACATTAGTAGATGGGGCCTTTGGGAGGTGATTAGGTCATGAGGAGCGTGAAGAGGATTAGTGCTGTCATGGAAGAGATCTCACAGAACTCCCTAGCCCAATCCAGGTGAGGATACAAGAAGTCTGCCACCAGAATAGAGCCCTCACTCAACCATGCTGGCACCCTGACCTTGGATTTCCTGCTTCCAGAACTGAGAAATAAATTTCTGTTGTTTATAAGCTACCCAATTTGTGGTACTTTATTTTAGCAGCCTGAGCAGACTAAGACTGTAATTTTCCATCCACTTCTTCTTTGCTATAAATCCTGACTTGTTCTTGCTGGGCTCTGAGTTGAGCTCAATCTCTCCCCCTGCTAGACCCCATTGAGTCTAGTGTGATGATAAATTGATTATTCCCTATACTTAACACCATGGTCCCCCTAGATAAAGTCTGCCTTACCACCTTTAACAGTGTCAAGAACAATTTTTTTCTTTAACAGAACTCATGTGCTTCCTGCTCATAGCTGGTAGGGTGCATGTGTAACACTGAGAGTCCTATTGTCTCTGTCTTCTAGCCAAAGGAGGGTAGGATAGGAGCACTCATTCATTCAGCAAATAGTTTTTAGAAGCCCACTAGATTCCATGCTCCATGAAAGAATTAGAGACTGAGACCCTGTGCTCTAGGTGTTCACAGGATTGTTAGGTGACAGTCAGGAAGCAGATAAATATCATATTGTGTAATGTATCTTAAGCTTCACAGAAGTGGTGTGAGCTGGGTTTTGAAGAATGAGTGGCGTATTAAGAGTGTGGAGGAATCAGCACATGCAAAAGAACAGAGGGGCAAAATACCATATAATTGAGGTGTGGGATGCAATGAAGAGTACTGCAGAGATGGTCAGAGGTGTGATGATAAAGAGCCTCCTATGATATATTAAGGAGTTGGGACTCGTTCTGTAAGCAGAGGAGAGACACTGAAGGGCTTTATGCAGAGGCAGGAATAGCAAATCAAATATAAATTTTAGAAGTACAATTCTGAGGGCTAGAACTGCCAGCAGGGGGACCAATGAAAAGCTGTGTGTTTGTACAGTTAAATGGTTCAGTGTGGGGTCTTAACCCAAACTAGGCCAATTAGAATGCCTTCCATAACAATTTGGAATTGAGGAGAGAGAACTACACTCTTACTCCTGGTAGCCCTACTATGGAAATTTCAGAGCTGCGAGTGACCATCTTTTACCTGCCAAATAGCCTTAGTAGCAAAGAAAACAGTTTTCATCAATCCGTTGCACAGAGAGGAATGCAAGTCTGGAAACTACCCTAGCTTCTTGGGGCCTTCCAGCAGTAGCTTCATGTCATACTCAATGCCTAGCCTGATTCCCATCCTGGGTTCATGACACATCCTTCTGGCCATTCAGAGTGTCATTTTTGGCTTCAGCAAGTATGGGTTACTTCCTGTTATCTGTATTAGGATAATTTTCAAAAAGGTAAAATCAGAGTCCTATACAAAAACAAACACATATTAAACTAATGAGAAAACCAGCAAGATACTAAAACTGGTTCAAATGAAGATTTGACTTTTAAAAATGTGTATTCTCTACTAAAAAGAATTTGCATCACCAGGAACAGGAATCATTTGCATTGTTATGGGCAGAAACATTTTGCATTATTACCAATATTCCAACAGATTTGCACTTCAGAAATCTCACTTTAGTTGGAGTGTGGATATTGAATTAGAGAAAGCTAAAGAGACTAGTTTTGAGACTTTGTGATAATTATGATGAGAAGTGAAAGGGTCTGAATTTGTGCTGTGGCTTAGGGGTTACAAAAGAGGATCTAGATAGATTTCAGAGAGATTTAGGGTGTAGAATCGGTAGGACTTAATGATTAATTCAATGTGTTGTTGGGAGTGGAGAAAAAGGAGAATGAATAATTGTGATATAATGAGTTATAAGAAATACATATTTGGTCATTCATATGACCAAATATATATTTCCCAGGTGTATTTGCTCTACATCCACAGTTCCTGAAAACACTGAAGAGTCTTATGGGTGAAATGGGTGTTTTGTCATGTTAATGAGAGACATTTGGAAGCCCACACCCAAGGGCTGAGACTGGAGGCTGAATCAGCCAATGGCCAATAATTTAGTCAATCATGACTATGAAATGAAGCCCTCACAAACACCCCTGAGAAGAGCTCTTTCTCTCTCTCTGCTCTACTGTGTCTGTACTGCTCTGTTGGATCCTGCTTATTGGTCAGAGAGAGCTTCTGTGCTGGGGGAACCAGCACACCTCCACATGCCACTGAGCCAGGCCCCGAGCTCCATGAGGAGCTTCTATAGCTCCTTTATTTGGGACCTTGCCCCATGTCTCTCTTCATTTAGCTGTTAGCTTGTATCCTTCATGGTATCCTTTATTAAACTAGTAAATGTAAGTGTTTTCCTGAGTTCTGTGAGCTGTTTCAGCAAATTAATTGAACCTAAGTAGAAGGTCGTGGGAACCTCCAGTCTGTAGCCAGTACGTCAGAAGCACAGGGAACTGCCTGGGACTTGTGACCAGTGTCTGGAGTGGGATATGGAGGGCAGTCTTATAGGACAGAGCCCCTTAGCCTGGGGAATCTGGTGCCGTCTTGGAGCTAGCATCAAAATTGAGTTCTCCAACACTGTGATGGTGTTTGAGAATTGCTTGGTGTTAGTATGTGTGGGAAAACCTCTTCGCACATACTTACACACATTGCAGTCAGGTCTGGAAACCCAAATGGAGTTATACTGCTATTACGGCTGTGTATAATATTGTTACTGTTACATATACATATATGTAGGGAAAAAATACACCACCGTATTTAGCGTTGGAGGAGTGGGAATCACAATAACGTAGGATGACTCCTAGGATCCTACAAGTGCTCTTCTCCAAAACTCTGCACATATCTTAGAAGATTTGGGGCTAGAATTGCAGAGAAATGTTGGGACCAGGACAATGCTCCCTTGTTTCTCTGTTTCTGGTAGTGGTAAATAAGAATGAGTTATTTCCCCTACAAGAAAAACGTGCATGTAAGCCAGATGGGCCTGTGACTGCTCCCTGTTTCTAAGAGGCTATAGATAAGGAACAAGTGTAAATCTGGTCCATATAAATTGGAATTGCCTCTGTGTTTTTGCTGTTGGTGGCTATTCAGTCTAGCTCAAGAAAAAAATACCCTCACTGAACCTAACTTCAGAAAGCCCTAACATCTCTCCTGGAATGAAACAGCATCTTACCTATTTCTCTTCAGACATCTGCTTCATTCTTCTCTCTGCAGACTAGATACCTTGGCTCACTTATCTTCATACTAAGAGCAAATTATGACCACTTTCAAATGGAGGCCCCACTTCCTGAAACTCTGTGACTTTTTAGCTCTTGTCCTCATCACTGACTTAGTTTCTTAGAGTTCATAATTCTAATTCCCAGAGAGAAGCTATTTGAGTTATCTATCATTCTTGGCCAGTTGTGGTTAGGGGTAGTGGATTCAACTGGCACACACATGATCATCTAGACTCACTCCTTCATTAGGAGATGTGTGGGAAGAGTCAGTAATCTATGGATTCAATATGCTGATTATCAGAGGGGAAGCCACTGAGCATAACAATGGGATCATTTGAAAAACTAGTTTCTGCATCTTCTGTAGCCTATCCATGAAGTCTTTTCTTCCATCTTCAAAATATATCCTCTATTCATCCACTTATTTCTCCACTGATTCTGATGCCGGGGTTCTTGTTAATGGAGTCAAAGAATGAACTTCACAAACACTCAATACATATCTTTCATTTAGAGATAAAGTAAAAGGAAAGAGCTCCTGGCTGGTGCTGGGAGGGTACAACAGAGTCCAGGGTGGTGCATTGACTAGGGGATTTATAGGCGGTTAAGAGACAAAGGGCTAGGGATGCAGACCTGCCAGATGGTCCCAAAATGTTCATTTTTAAAGAGATACTAAGTTTCTTATCAGTGGGTTATTCTTCAAAGTTAGCTTAACACAAGAAATTTATGTAAGATAAATTCTAGCCGGAATAAGCAGGCAAAGAGAGGCAACAAAGGGCCAGGTAATTTATTTAAATACCCCTGGGTGATGTTCTCGTGGCCTGGGTACTACAAGTGGGAGAAGTCACACTCAGTTAGGGAGGTGGGGTGCTTATAAGGGATTAGGAGGGGGAGGAGTGGGCAAACTATCTTAGGGGGGGTGTTGAGAGGTATGATTGGCTAAAGGTGACATAATAGTCAACTAGAAACTTTTTTCTTTCCAAGAGGGAGGAGGCTGACATCCGGGTCTTAGTTGGCACATCAGGATGGAATTCAGGGAGAGCTGTCCCCTTTCCATATACAGCACAGACTTTGGGGTCTGGTCTGTTCTCCCCCTATGGCATCTCTCTGTTCTGTTTGCATGTCCTTGTTTTTCCTTTCTCCAGCCTAACAATTTACTGCTTTGATTTTTTTCCCAGGATAGCTGCCTTTTGATTCTGGAGCATATCAATTAAGACTGCCTGCCTTATTTCCAAGATGGGCTGAGTTATTGTTTGTTTGATTAAAATGCAATCTTAGCTTTAAGATAGAATTTTTCCTAAATAAGCTGGACCTTTGAGCAGGCTAAAATAAATCTTACAATGGTGTGTTCTAATTGACACAGTGAAAACATAGGCTATGCTGAGATACTTTTTTTTTATCTTGGGAGTATTCAAACTTCTAGGCAAAGTTGCTCCTGGCTTTTTAGTTTTAACTAATCTCACTGAAGAATGCTTATATTCCTAGTTTGATATTCTTACTTTAGGGAATTAATGTGATTCTAGCTTTGTTTAATTGTTTAACATGGAGTTTTGGTAGGAGTCTCTTTCTGGTGGCCCTCACCCTACTCTGTCTAAACCTATGGTCCCTGTCTTACTTCCACCCTGCTCCAGGTCACCAAGCCATGCCTAGACAACTGTAATTGCTTCCTAAATATTCTCCCTGATTCACTTTTGCACACATGTCCACAGAGTAGTTGAGCAATCATTCAAACTTGGTTTACAGCCCTCCACTGCTTCTCATCATATCTACCTAACCACCTTCCTTCACTCACCATGTTTCATCCACATTGGCTTCTTTTTCATACACACAAAGGTTGCTCCTATTTTAGGGTCTTTATAGAATGCATTTCCATCAGATTTTTGCTGGTCTAAATTCTTCTAGTCATTTAGGTCTCATTTCATGTGTCACTTGCTCAGAAAGGCCTTTTCTGACTACCAAATGTAAGGTAGTTACTGCTTCCCCCTCACAGTCTTTCACTGTTAAAGTAGCTGTTGTAGTATCTTCATAGTACTTATTATCTGAACAATCTTATTTACTTTGTTATTGTCTCTCCCACTAGACTGTAAGCTCCATGACAGAAGAAACTTTTTTTTGTCTTTCACTATATCTCCAGCATCATCTAGAAGAGTGACCAGATCATGGTAGATTCTCAGTATTTGCTGTAGGTATGAATGAATGAAAGGGTGTGTGTGCATTGGGGTGTGTGTGTGTAAATGGACACTTGAAAGAATGGGGTTTGTCGGGTAGGGATTACTATAAAACCATTTTATTTTGTCTTCCACTCTTTAAACCCACTCCATGGGACTGTGCTTCATAAATTTTCTGGTCATTTTCAGCAACCCGTACTTGTCACTTTAAGTTTCACTTTAATAAATAAGATGCCCAGACTAATGAAATGATTTTTTAAACTTCAAACTTTAAAGTTATAGGTTTTCTTCTCAGCTTGGTCCTATTGCAGGTTCAGTGGGAAAAGGGGGTGGGTCTTAGTAGATGTCTCTTTTCCCACTTACCTCTTCTCTTTGCCAGCCTGCTAACCCTCTTTTTCCAGGATTTGAGCAGGATGAAAAAAGAGATGAAGGGGGGCAATAAGAAGAGATGAGGAAGATTCTTGACTAACAGTGTCACAAACTAGTTACGTAGTTTTAGTGCTTAGCAGGCATCTAAAGCTGACTCTTTCTCAAGGAGCCCTTTTGTAGGCTTTTCAGAGATTTCCTCTCTGTTGGTTGAGGTATTTCTTCTATACCAGTTCCCTTAATGTGATAAAGTCAGCTCCGCTAAGTCACTTACAATGCCTTTAGAAATCCCTAGACATTTAAACAATTAAGCTTTACTGAAGTATAATTTACATGCAATAAAATGTGAAGATTTCAAATAGACAGTTTGATGAGTCTTGACAAAAGTAGCCCATGTAACCACCTCCAAAATCAAGAAATAGAAAATTTACCTCAAGCCCCTCCACAGGTAATCAATCCCACCCTCAGGCAACCTTCCATCTAATTAGGAATCTCTAGGTATTTGACAGCATATCTCTTGCTTCCTTCTGTGGAGGTCTCCTCAACCTTTCGGATGGTCTGACAAGATAAAGAAACCCCAACTATGTCTCTTCTATGGCCCACAGCTGGTCTGTGGGGAGCACCCATGCATCCCTTGTCCTGAAAAACAATGGAATACATGCCAATCTCACCTCAGCCACCTCTTCTTGCTCTGCCCTAGAACAGATAGCTAACTATTCTCTTGCTTCTTATGTTCTCCAGGTATGAGTCAAGTATGAGTTCTCTGTGTCCCCTAAACACATTAATCTCTCCAAGTAATTCCATCAAACCCTCTCAACTTGAACTAAACTGGGGGTGGGACTCAAAGTCCAGTAGCAATTCTCTCCGAAGATCCCTTTCTTCTGTCTGAATTTCTGGCCTTTTTCTCAAGGTAGGTGTGGGTAAACTTCAATATTTCCAGAATTTCTCACCTGGCTTTAGTGCATCTGCACATCAATAGGTGTTTCCAAGGGATGGAGAGAAGTAGTCTATCTCCATATCAATAGGTAATTACATGGGCGAGTGAGGGCTTTTCTGGACTGCAGAGGTTGCCTGGAGCTCTCTTCTGCTGCAGTCTGGTCAAGAAAGAGACGGAACTACTGCTTGTATGAAATAAACGGGTTTCTTAACTTTATTTCTCCCTTTGATTTTGGTTTCAAAGGTATTTTGGCCCTGGGATTTCCCTCCCGGAATTACAGTGGGTAAGGAGATTAAGAGTTGCAAATTTGTTGATTTCCCTCATTTGTGGAGTATAACAACGAAGCAAAACTGAAGGAATAAAACAGCAGCAGACTCACAAACTCCAAGAACGGACTAGCGGACTAGTGGTTACCAAAGGGGAGGGGTGGGGGAAGGCGGGTAGGGAGGGAGGGAGAAGGGGATTGAGGGGTATTATGATTAGTACACATGGTGTTGATGCCGGGGTTCTTGTTTGCAGAGTCCAAGAATGAGCTTCACAAACACTCAAGGTAGGAGAGCAAGGTACAGGCTTTTATTTAGAAATAAAGTGAGAGGAAAGAGGTCCTGGCTCACCCCAGGAGGGGACAAGAAAGCCCGGGATGGTGCATTGTCTAGGGAATTTATAGGCAGTTGAGGATTTTTGGGAACTGAGGGCTTAGGGTGTGGACTTGTACCACCTGCCCTGCCCTCAAGGTGGGCTGGGTTGTTGTCTGTTTGCTAGGGCTGTTTACAGTGAAGTCATGGGTTATGCTGAGATACCCTTCTTTATTTGCGGAACACTCAAACATTCTAGGCTAAGTTGCTCCTGGTCATTTTATTATTATTATTTATTTATTTATTTATTGTTTTTTTTAATTTTGGTATCATTAATCTACAATTACATGAAGAACATTATGTTTATTTTACTAGGCTCCCCCCTTCACCAAGTCCCCCCAACATACCCCTTCACAGTCACTATCCATCAGCGTAGTAAGATGCTGTAAAATCACTACTTGTCTTCTCTGTGTTGTAGAGCCTGCCCCGTACCCCCCCACATTATACATGCTAATTGTAATGCCCCCTTTCTTTTTCCCGTCCTTATCCCTCCCTTCCCACCCATCCTCCCCAGTCCCTTTCCCTTTGGTAACTGTTAGTCCATTCACGGGTTGCTCCTGGCCTTTTGAGCTTTAACTGATCTCACTGAAGATGTCTATATTCCTAGTCTGGTATCTTTACCCTAGAGAATTAGTGTGACCTTGACTTTGCATAATGCGTAACAGAATTTTGATAGGGACTTCTTTACATTGTTACATTGCTCTGAGTGTAAATATCCTGCCTTGCTTTTTACGGAGGCCCTCACCCTACTCTGACTACACCCTTGGTCCATGTCTCACCCCCACACTGAGACAGGGACCTTGGGTGTAGTCAGCGTAAGGTGGCAGCCTCTGGAAAAAGCAAGGCAAGATATTTACAGTTAGAACAATGTAACTACATGCAAGGAAACCCCCTACCAAAACTCTGTGTTAAACATTAAGCTCTAGGGTCATTCTTCAGTAAGATCAGTTAATATTCCTCAGATAAAGAAGAGTAGCTGTCTTGGCAATGGGTTTCAGCCAGGGCAAGTTCACTATGGATTCAGTGTGACCAAAGAAATTGACCACAAAATGCTCTTTGGGGTGAAAGGGTCTTACAAAACTGCCATCCAGCCCATCTCTCTCTCCTGCTCCAGCAGCAACAACACCGGCCCTCCCCCTCACCTCTCAGGTACAGATAAGCCCTCTGTTGCCCAGGTAATTACCCATTGATATGAAGATGAACTTCTCCACCCCTGAGGAAAGATGCAAATGCACTAAAGCCATACTTCTCTCCACCTCTAAACGCCTGTTGATATGCAAATGTACCAAAGCCAGGCGAAATATCCTGGAAATATTATAATTTTACCCACACTCCACCCCTCCAGGATTCTCGCCTTACAATCTATATGCTTTCAATCTTCCGAAATGGTCCCTATGTGAGAAAGCTGGAGCACTGTAACCATATTTCACAATAGCAACAGAAGATAACAACTTAGAGACAATAAAAATTAAGATACAGCAAGATTTTGACACAAAAATTATAATAATCCTCAAGCCAGAGGAGATTCCAGTCCACAAAGACTTTAGGGGTGATAAGACACATGTTTTAATGTCACCAACAATCTTGTCCATCAGGTAGGATGCATGCAAGAGAGTGGTCCTGTGATAGGACTGTAGCAGGAAGGGGTTCCCTTCCAGGTCTAGTATACCATACTTTTACTCCTTTCCCCGTGGGGGTTACTGAAGGGTCTATATATAGTGCTACTGGAGGTGCATGCACTGGCCACAATGATAAAACAAAACTCCCCAGTAAGATGCTCTTACCTTCTGGCTGTTCAGGGTACACTACTGTAACCTTTGGGGGCCACTATGCTGTTATTCCAGTAATACACAGGAGGCCAGCTTCCAGGCCTTGTCCCCAAGGTGTTAGGAGAGCCAGCCATTGTTGGTCCATGTGTTGAAAGGTCCAAGGCCACGTCCACTCAATGGAGTCTCCGGGGTTCAGTGCAGCTGGTGCTGGCAGCAAGATCTTATTCTGGTGGCCAAATCTCGGCTTCAGTAATTCTTCCTTGGTTTGTACTTGCAGTTGTATGGGGGAGGCAGCCATATGTGTTAACATGTCTACGGGGCTCAAAGCTCCCTTTCGGGGTCTCTTGTCAAACACTGTAGCACGGTCCATAAGTGGACTGACCATCCCCACAGACTACTGGTATCTGACTTTAGTCCGGATTTTAACAAGCCGTTGTGCCTCTCTATCATACCTGTTGCAGTAGGATTGTATGGCACATGGAACTTCCACTTGATTCCCAGCTGTCGTATCCATTCTTGCAGTGTGTGTCCAGTAAAATGGGTGCCCTAATCACTCTCAATCACCTGTGGTCGGCCATAGGTAGCAAAGAGATGCTCCAGGCCTCTTTTGGTTGCCTGCTGGTCTGCACAACAGGTAGGAAAAGCAACCAGAAGTCCAGTAGCTGTGTCCACACAAGTAATTGCATACCGATATCCTTCTGACACAGGTAGAGGCCCAATACAGTCTATCTGCCACCTGATGAGGGGGTATAGGCCCCTTAGCTATTGTCCCATGTTACTGTGGAATTCGGTGTAAGTCCCTTTTGGAGCACACAACACACTCCTGCTGGGCTCTACTAACTTCTTCGAAGGTCAAAGGCAAGCCCCACCTATGGGCTAGAGCCCACATTGTCTTTTGCCCTACATGCAACAAACGCTGATGTAGCCATTGGGCTACATCAGAGGCAGGTCTTCCTTCTAACCAATGTATCTGGGCCAATTTATCTGTCTCATCATTTCCTGGGGATGCCAGTGGCAAATAACCTGTCACATGGTATACTGTAATTATATTAGTCTGACCACAGGCCCATAAGTCTTGCCATAATTCTTGCCCCCAAAGGGGTCGGTGACCTACCAGCCAGTTGGCATGGTACCAGGTTGGTAGCCACAGGGTCAAGCCCCGATAGACAGCCCAGCTGTCAGTGCAGACAACTATAGGGGAGAGCTCCTTGCTCTGATCACAAGCCACATAGCCCGCAACTCTGCCCATTGGCTGCTCTTCCCCTCACCATCTTCCATCCATATTGTCTCAGTCTTAGGATGGAAAGCTATGGCCCTCCATTTTGGGGGCTGCCTGTGGCTGGAGCCATCTGTGTACCATGCATCTTCGGGTATAGGGGCTTTTCTCTCCTGACAGGGACTCTCTGCTGCTAATGGTTCGAAAGCAAGTTTTTCCTGATTTTCACTAGTATATGTCACCGTCCCCAACAAGCATTGGAGTTCTTCACTCAAAGGGCTACTAGAGAGGGCACTACACTGCTGTAGGTAAGCACCCCACTTGGCTAGTGTGGGTGTTTGTGCCACACCACTCCTTGGCTTTTGGGTCCAGTCTCGTACCCACCCCAAGATGGGAAAGGTGGTTATTACCTTTATTGGGGCCATTCCAGTGATGGGTTCTGTAGCCAGCAAGGCATGATACACAGCAGCCAGTTGTTTTTCTATCAAAGTGTATCATACCTCTGCCCCTTTCCAGAGTTGTGACCAGAATCAAATGGGTTAGCGAGTTCGTTCAAACCACTGCCAAAGACCCCAGCCATAACCATCTTCAGTGACATGAACATCCAGCTCACAGGGCTTTGATGGGTCTGTCACACTCAAGGCCTGCATGGCCTTGACTGCCCATTTTGCTGTAGTAAAGGCAGATACACATGTCTCATCCCAGTCCCACCTTATGCCCTTTCGTACCAACCAGTATAAGGGCTTCAGAATTTGTGCCAAGTGCGGTATAAAGACTCTCCAGTAGCCTAGAGGACCCAGAAACTCCTCTAGCAATGCTACAGTTGTGGGGGTAGGAAAGGCTGGGACTTTGTCTATAACTGCTTCTGGTATAACCTTGGTCTTATCCGACCTGACGACCACCAATAATTTAACAGACAAACCAGATCCCTGAACCTTGGTGCTGTTCACAGCCCATCCTTTCTCCTGTAAATGTTGCAGCAGTCTAGGTGCTGCACCTTCCAGATCTGAAAGAGAATCGGACGTGAGCATGACATCATCAATATAACGGTACAGCTGCACCGTTGGCGGTTTCTCCCATGTAGCCAAGTCCTGGGCTACAAGTCCATGACAGGTGGTGGTGCTGTGGAGGTATCCCTGTGGAAGGACGGTGAAAGTCCACTGCCGTTCTTCCCACGTGAAGGCAAACTGTTCCTGACTTTCCTGATCAATGTCAATGGAAAAGAAGGCATTGGCAAGATCTACCACATAATGGTATGTTCCTAGTTCATGGCTGAGGGTATCCATCAAGCCTGCAATAAAGGGGACAGCAGCATGCATAGGGGGTATGACTTTATTCAGTTCTCTGTAATCCACAGTCATATGCCAGGAGCCATCTGGCTTTTTTACAGGCCACACTGGGGAATTGAAAGGTCTATGGGTGGGCTTTATAATACCCACCTTTTCCAGCTCCTGGAGAGTTACTCCAATCTCTTTATGCCCTCCAGGCAGTTTATATTGTTTATATTGTTTGGTATTAGTCACCCGCCAAGGCACAGGCAAAGCTATGGGCGGCTTCCTAGCATGTCCCCTCAGAACTGCCTTCACCACACGTACTCTGTCTGAACTCACCTGCAGTGGTCTGCAACCATAGACCCTGCAGGATATCAATCCCCAAAATATACTCAGGAATAGGAGATATATACACAGTATACTTTTTTGGGGGTGGATGCCCTATTCCCAAAGGGGTTTGGACTTTTTTTACTCTGATAGCCTTCCCCCCGTATCCATCTATGATAGTGGAGGTCCCAGGGAACCGCTCAGGGTTACCATGAATCAGTGAACATTCAGCCCCTGTGTCCACTAGAGCCAGGACATGTATGTTCACTGGGGACCAATGGATAGCTATGTCAACATGTGGCCTCCTATCCCCCCTGGTCCCTCAGGGCAGGTACCTTGACCTTTCCCTCAGTCAAACTGTGTTCTGCAATCACCTTCCTGTGTGGGCTCAAGTGAGGTTGGCTCATTTTCCAGCAGGAATTCTTGCAAACACACAGGCTGGACTCGTGACTCTGTCTCTGACCTCTGCCTCTTTGGTCTTAATGGCTGGAACTGCTGCTCTGGTTTCAGCTGTTGCCATAGCTCTAGTAAGATCCTAATGGACGTTCCATCTAATTTCTTTCCATCTGCTCCTGCCCGTATTAAATCAACCCACATCTGGGTCCTCATAACCTTCATAGGGCCCTGTAATTCTTCTTGTGAATAACAGGTCTTATTTCTTTCCGGATTCTCATTGCTTCTGCCTCTCCTAAGTCTGCTATTGTATATGTCATCTCACTTACGGGATGTCCTAAGTGAGGGGAAAGAATGGCCACTAGAGACCCAAAGAGGGATGTAGGAGCCATTTGAAGTACAATATTTCTCATCCCAGTAGTGAAAACCTCTTCATCTGGGCCATAATTGTCTGGATTATAGATGGCATTTCTTATGCCTACCTCTCGTAGCACCTGTTGGAGTTCAGCATATGTCTGCCATCTAACAGGAGAGGACGGCAGATCACCCAGATTGAGCCACACATCATGAAGTGCAGCCATAAGCCAATCGAGGAGGGAGTGACTCCCTGGGGTCTGATGTGTATTTTGTAATCGCTGCCGCAAGGCAGGCAGGCTGCACTGTCAGGGAAGACAGCTTTCCCATCTCTGATCCCGACAGAACAATTCCATCCACCCCTAAGTCCCACGGATGCAGGAGCCAAGCTGATATTGACTCCAAGGGCTTCTACCTAAACCAGGAGCCCAAATCCACCAGCTCAGCCCGAGTATAGGGGCACACCATAGAGTGCTCCATGACCTGGGGAGGGGGCCGTTCTCTCCTTGGGGAACTTTCAGCTGCTGGGTCTTTATTTTCTTTACAACCACTGGGCGTGCTTCTAATACAGGAGGGGCCAGTGCCTCCTGCACGACCCCTTCATCCTTCTCCAGCTCCTCCATTTCTGGGGCTGATGTCACCTTTCTCTCCCCTCCCCTGAGTGCCTCCTCTGCTACAGCCTTTACCTTTTCTACTGTGCCTTGCAGCAATGCTACCTCTGTTTGCAGAAGGTCTCTTACCTTCAGCTCAATGCTTCGCAGCTGACGTTCTCGCATCACCTCTGCCTGTCCTTCCCTCAGGAGCTCGTCTTTTTCCTTGATGGCCTCTTCCTCCTGCAGAACACCTGGCAGTGCTGCCGTCTCGTCTCCAATGGCTCCTTGCTGCCAGCCCTCTCGTGCTGCCTCCTCCCGCATGCAGACCATCTCCTTCCTCAGGGAATACACAGAGGTTTGCAGTTCACATTCTCATGCAGCCTCCTCCCGCATCAATACCATCTCCGTCCTCAGGGCATCCACAGAAGTCTGCAGCTCGCATTCTCATGCTGCCTCTTGCAACAATGCCACTTCCCTCCTCAGGGAATTTACTGAAGTTCTCAGCTCGCATTCTCATGCTGCCATTTCTTGGGTCTCCTCTATAGACCTTTTTAAGACTGTGAGAAGCAGCCAACCCACAGTCCCTGCTGCCTCACGGGCACTCTGTTTCTCAAAGGCTCTTACTATACCAAGGGCCACCCCTACTGCCTCAGGTGTCACCTCCACTTGCCTCCAGTCCTGGGGTGGGGCCCAGTCCTCTAGGAGGCAAGCCACCTCAGACCACATACCCATTGGGGGACAATCCACTGTTTCCCCATTCACAGGGGCAGCCCGCTGAAGTACCCCTCCCATAAGGGCAGCCTGTCTTCCCTTGGTCAACAGTGAACCCTGCCGACTTTCGCCAATTGTCTTGGCAATGGGTTTCAGCCTGGGCAAGCTCACTATGGATTCAGTGTGACCAAAGAAATTGACCACAAAATGCTCTTTGGGGTGAAAGGGTCTTACAAAACTGCCGTCCAGCCCATCTCTCTCTCCTGCTCTAGCAGCAACGACACTGGCCCTCCCCCTCACCTCTCAGGTTCAGATAAACCCTCTGTTGCCCAGGTAATCACCCATTGATATGGAGATGAACTTCTCCACCCCTGAGGAAAGATGCAAATGCACTAAAGCCATACTTCTCTCCACCTCTGAACGCCTGTTGATATGCTGATGTACCAAAGCCAGGCGAGATATCCTGGAAATATTACAATTTTACCCACAGTAGCACATGTTTTTATTATGCTAATCATTTGTAATCATGTGTAAGATTCACCTTAGCATGCTAAAGGCCCAGGCCTACGTGCTGTCTTCCCTTCTTCAGACCTAATGAGGTGATTTGCAAACTGGGCAACTAATTTAGCATGCAGACCCAGCTGTAAACAACATAGTAAAAGGCAGGAAGGATTCCACCTTAAATATAAGATTGCATTTTAACACAAAGGAAGTTTAAGAAGTAAGATTCTGAACTACTCTTTAGCAAACAATACCTCAGCCCACCATGAGGGCTGGGCAGGCAGCCTTGTTTAATATGCTCCCAGACCAAGACCCTAGTATCTCAGGGAGAAATAATCAGAGCAGGAAGTTGCTTGTGCTAAGTTAATTCTAAATATTCAGGGATCACTTAACAAGTCCATACCCCTAAGCCCTTTATCCGGTTCCCAAAAATCTTCAACTGCCTATAAAACCCCTAGACAACGCACCACACAGGCTCCCTTGTCCCCTCCTGGTGTGAGCCAGGAGCTCTGTCCTCTCACTGTATCTCTCAATAAAAGCCTCTCCTTGGCTCTCCTACCTTGGGTGTTTGCAAAATTCATTCTCTGACTATGCAAACAAGAACCCTGGCATCAGGGGGATCATGGGGAAGACAGTGTAGCACAGAGAAGAGAAGTAGCAACTCTGTGGCATCTTACTACTCTGATGGACAGTAACTGCAATGGGGTATGAGGGGGGACTCAGTAATATGGGTGAATGTAGTAACCACATTGTTTTTCATGTGAAACCTTCATAAGAGTGTATATCAGTAATATCTTAACAAAAAAAATTGTAAAAAAAAAGAAAAGAAATAGACCCATAAATATTGACAACAGACTGTTGGTTACTATAGGGAGGGGAATTGGAGGATGTGTGAAATAGGTGAAGTGGGTAAAGAGGTACAAACTGCAATTGTAAAATAAGTTAGTCGTAGGAATTCAAGTACAACCTAGAGAATATAGCAAATAATATTGTTGTTATCTTGGTAAGCTAATGGGGTAACTACACTTACTGTGACAGTCGTCTAGTAATGTATATAATTAATGAGTTACTATGTTGAACCTCCGAAACCAATATAGCATTGTATATCAACTTTATTCCAATTTTAAAAAGTGTAAAAAAAAAAAGAGTTGCAAATTTGTTTTTCACACCCCTCCTTGCGAGTCTGTTTTGCATGGTCATCTATCTCACACCTCACTTTGGAATATGATATCTGCTGTCTTGGATCCTTCACAGAGACTGAGACACAAATCTCCCAAGATACATATAAACCACCAGGAGAGGATGCTGATTGTTCAGGAGCTTTGGGGGATATATTGGTCGAAACTGTATTTTTACAAGTGCCTTAGATGGGAAACCATTAGTGACCATGTTTCATAACAAGAGGCCCCTAAAGTATAACTAGAAACTAGATGCTGAAGGATAAGCTTAATTTTGAAAGGACAGGTAAGAGGCAAGTTTAGGATGAATAAAGGTAATACATTCCATTCATTTACTCATTCATTGAAAAACATTAATAATCCAAGTGCTTAGCAGCCTGCTGGGTGACAGGAATACGAAAATGAAATAAAGTTCTTGCCCTTAAGGAGATCACAGCTTAGCCAAGAAGAAAGAAGTAAACCACGAGGGTGGAGCCAAGATGGCGGCGTGAGTAGGACAGTGGGAATCTCCTCCCAAAAACATATATATTTTTGAAAATAAACAAATACAACTATCCCTAAAAGAGAGACCAGAAGACACAGGACAACAGCCAGACTACATGCACACCTACGAGAACCCAGTGCTTGGTGAAAGGGGTAAGATACAAGCCACAGCCCGGTGGGACCCGAGGCCCCTCACCCCAGCTCCAGGCGGGAGGAGAGGAGTCGGAGCGGAGAGGGAGAGGGAGCCCAGGACTGCTGAACACCCAGCCCCAGCCATCCACACCAGAGCGCAGACACAGTGTGTGCGTGGGGTGCTGGAAACTAGGGAAACAGGACAATAAGACCTGTGAGCGGGACCTGCAGCCAGCGCCCCTGGGACAAAGAAAAGCGAGTGCTTTTTGAAAGTCTTAAAGGGACAGGGACCCCATCACTGGATGGAAGCATCCCAGGTCACGTCCCAGCAGCTGGAAATTCCAGGGAACTCTGGGTGCACTAACCCCCTGAGCAACAGCTCTGAGACCCCCCATGGAGGTAAACAGCCAAACAGCCCCCTGTCCATTACCCCTCGGGGGTCCCGCCATAGCAGAGCAGCAGCCTGAGGCTGGCCACATCCACAGCAAGGGAGCTTCCTCCATACCGGCTGGGCAAGATACAGAGACCCAGTCTATACGCAATTGCCCAACACAAGCCACTAGGGGTCTCAGTTGTCCCAGTAAAGAAAGGCCAGGAGCAAGTGGAAAGAGTCTTGACTCTCTCAGCTGACAGACGAGTCAATACCACACCACTGCACCTATCAACATGAAAAGGCAAAAAAATTTGATCCAGACAAGACTAACCCAGACAGCTTCGACAGCTTCTACATCTTCCCCTGAGAAGGAACCTGGGGAGATAGATTTACCCAATCTTCCTGAAAAAGAACTCAAAACAAAAGTCATAACCATGCTGATGGACTTGCAGAGAAATATGCAAGAACTAAGGAGGGAGAATACAGAAATAAAACAATCTCTGGAAGGACTTCAAAGCAGAATGGACGAGATGCAAGAGACCATTAATGGACTAGAAAACAAGAGAACAGGAATGCAGAGAAACTGATGCAGAGAGAGATAAAAGGATCTCCAGGAATGAAAGAATATTAAGAGAACTGTGTGACCAATCAAAATGGAACAATATCTGCATTATGGGGGTATCAGAAGAAGAAGAGAGAGAAAAGGGGATAGAAAGTGTCTTTGAAGAAATAATTGCTGAAAACTTCCCCAAACTAGGGGAGGAAATGGCCTCTCAGACCACAGAGGTACACAGAACTCCCATGACAAGGAATCCAAGGAGGGCAACACCAAGACACATAATAATTAAAATGGCAAAGATCAAAGACAAGGAAAGAGTATTAAAGGCAGCCAGAGAGAAAAAAAAGGTCACCTAGAAAGGAAAACCCATCAGGCTATCATCAGACTTCTCAACAGAAACCTTACAGGCCAGAAGAGAACGGCATGATATACTTAATGCAATGAAACAGAAGGGCCTTGAACCAAGAATACTGTATCCAGCACGACTATCATTTAAATATAAAGGAGGGATTAAACAATTCCCAGACAAGCAAAAGTTGAGGGAATTTGCTTCCCACAAACCACCTCTACAGGGCATCTTACAGGGACTGTTCTAGATGGGAGCACCCCTAAAAAGAGCACAGAACAAAACATATGAAGAAGGGAGGAGGAAGAATAAGAAGGGAGAGAAATAAAGAATCATTGGACCGTGTTTATAATAGCTCAATAAGCAACTTAAGTTAGACAGTAAGATATAGTAAAGAAGCTAACCTTGAACCTTTGGTAACCACAAACTTAAAGCCTGCAATGGCAATAAGTACATACCTTTCAATAATCACCCTAAATGTAAATGGACTGAATGCACCAATCAAAAGACACAGAGTAATAGAATGGATAAAAAAGCAAGACCCATCCATATGCTGCTTACAAGAGACTCACCTCAAACCCAAAGACATGCACAGACTTAAAGTCAAGAGGTGGAAAAAGATATTTCATGCAAACAACAGAGAGAAAAAATCAGGTGTTGCAATACTAGTATCAGACAAAATAGACTTCAAAATAAAGAAAGTAACAAAAGATAAAGAAGGACATTACGTAATGATAAAGGGCTCAGTCCAACAAGAGGATATAACCATTATAAATATATATGCACCCAATACAGGAGCACCAACATATGTGAAACAAATACTAACAGAATTAAAGGAGGAAATAGAATGCAATGCATTCATTTTGGGAGACTTCAACACACCACTCACTCCAAAGGACAGATCCACCAGACAGAAAATAAGTAAGGACACAGAGGCACTGAACAACACACTAGAACAGATGGACCTAATAGACATCTATAGAACTCTACATCCAAAAGCAACAGGATACACATCCTTCTCAAGTGCACATGGAACATTCTCCAGAATAGACCACATACTAGGCCACAAAAAGAGCCTCAGTAAATTACAAAAGATTGAAATCCTACCAACCAACTTTTCAGACCACAAAGGCATAAAACTAGAAATAAATTGTACAAAGAAAGCAAAAAGGCTCACAAACACATGGAGGCTTAACAACATGCTCCTAAATAATCAATGGATCAATGACCAAATTAAAATGGAGATCCAGCAATATATGGAAATAAATGACAACAACAACAGAAAGCCCCAACTTCTGTGGGATACAGCAAAAGCAGTCTTAAGAGGAAAGTATATAGCAATCCAGGCATATTTAAAGAAGGAAGAACAATCCCAAATGAATGGTCTAATGTCACAATTATCGAAATTGGAAAAAGAAGAACAAATGACGCCTAAGGTCAGCAGAAGGAGGGACATAATAAAGATCAGAGAAGAAATAAATAAAATTGAGAAGAATAAAACAATAGCAAAAATCAATGAAACCAAGAGCTGGTTCTTTGAGAAAATAAACAAAATAGATAAGCCTCTAGCCAGACTTATTAAGAGGAAAAGAGAGTCAACACACATCAACAGAATCAGAAATGAGAAAGGAAAAATCACAACGGACCCCACAGAAATACAAAGAATTATTAGAGAATACTATGAAAATCTATATGCTAACAAGCTGGGAAACCTAGGAGAAATGGACAACTTCCTAGAAAAATACAACCTTCCAAGACTGACCCAGAAAGAAACAGAAAATTTAAACAGACCAATTACCAGCAACGAAATTGAAGCGGTAATCAAAAAACTACCAAAGAACAAAACCCCCAGGCCAGATGGATTTACCTCGTAATTTTATCAGACATACAGAGAAGACATAACACCCATTCTCCTTAAAGTTTTCCAAAAAATAGAAGAGGAAGGAATACTCCCAAACTCATTCTATGAAGCCAACATCACCCTAATACCAAAACCAGGCAAAGACCCTACCAAAAAAGAAAACTACAGACCAATATCCCTGATGAACGTTGATGCAAAAATACTCAACAAAATATTAGCAAACCGAATTCAAAAATACATCAAGAGGATCATACACCATGACCAAGTGGAATTCATCCCAGGGATGCAAGGATGGTACAACATTAGAAAATCCATCAACATCATCCACCACATCAACAAAAAGAAAGACAAAAAACACATGATCATCTCCATAGATGCTGAAAAAGCATTCAACAAAATTCAACATCCATTTATGATAAAAACTCTCAACAAAATGGGTATAGAGGGCAAGTCCCTCAACATAATAAAGGCCATATATGATAAATCCACAGCCAACATCATACTGAACAGCGAAAAGCTGAAAGCTTTTCCTCTGCGATCGGGAACTAGACAGGGATGCCCACTCTCCCCACTGTTATTCAACATAGTACTGGAGGTCCTAGCCACAGCAATTAGACAAAACAAAGAAATACAAGGAATCCAGATTGCTAAAGAAGAAGGTAAACTGTCACTAGGGTTTGTACATAAAAAACCCTAAAGACTCCACTCCGAAACTACTAGAACTAATATTGGAATTCAGCAAAGTTGCAGAATACAAAATTAACACACAGAAATCTGTGGCTTTCCTGTACACTAACAATAAACTAATAAAAAGAGAAATCAGGAAGACAATTCCATTCACAACAGCATCAAAAAGAATAAAATACCTAGGAGTAAACCTGACCAAGGAAGTGAAAGACCTATACCCTGAAAACTATAAGACACTCTTAAGAGAAATTAAAGAGGTCACTAAGAAATGGAAACTCATCCCATGCTCCTGGCTAGGAAGAATTTGGCCATCCTGCCCAAAGCAATATACAGATTTGATGCAATCCCTATCAAATTACCAACAGCATTCTTCAATGAACTGGAACAAATAGTTCAAAAATTCATATGGAAACACCAAAGACCCTGAATAGCTAAAGCAATACTGAGAAGGAAGAATAAAGTGGGGGGGGGTCTTCGATAAAGGGGCCATGGACATACAATGGGGAAATGACAGTCTCTTCAACAGCGAGTTCTGGCAAAACTGGACAGCTACATGTAAGAGAATGAAACTGGATCACTGTCTAACCCCATACACAAAAGTAAATTCGAAATGGATCAAAGACTTGAATGTAAGTCATGAAACCATAAAACTGTTAGAAAAAAACATAGGCAAAAATCTCTTAGACATAAACATGAGTGACCTCTTCTTGAACATATCTCCCCGGGCAAGGGAAACAAAAGCAAAAATGAACAAATGGGACTATGTCAAGCTGAAAAACTTCTGTACAGCAAAGGACACCATGAATAGAACAAAAAGGTATCCTACAGTATGGGAGAACATTTTCATAAATGACAGATCCGATAAAGGGTTGACATCCAAAATACATAAAGAGCTCACACACCTCAACAAACAAAAAGCAAATAATCCAATTAAAAAATGGGCAGAGGAGCTGAATAGACAGTTCTCTAAAGAAGAAATTCAGATGGCCAACAGACACATGAAAAGATGCTCTACATTGCTTGTCATCAGAGAAATGCAAATTAAAACCACAATGAGATATCACCTCACACCAGTAAGGATGGCTACCATCCAAAAGACAAACAACAACAAATGTTGGCGAGGTTGTGGAGAAAGGGGAACCCTCCTACACTGCTGGTGGGAATGTAAGTTAGTTCAACCATTGTGGAAAGCAGTATGGAGGTTCCTCAAAATGCTCAAAATAGAATATCATTTGACCCAGGAATTCCACTTCTAGGAATTTACCCCAAGAATGCAGCACTCCAGTTTGAAAAAGACAGATGCACCCTTATGTTTATTGCTGCACTATTTACAATAGCCAAGATATGGAAGCAACCTAAATGTTCATCAGTAGATGAATGGATAAACAAGATGTGGTACATATACACAATGGAATATTACTCAGCCATAAGAAAAAAACAGATCCTACCATTCGCAACATGGTTGGAGCTAGAGGGTATTATGCTCAGTGAAATAAGCCAGGCGGAGAAAGACAAGTACCAAATGATTTCACTCATATGTGGAGTATAAGAACAAAAGAAAATTGAAGGAACAAAACAGCATCAGAAGCACAGAACCCAAGAATGGACTAACAGTTTACCAAAAGGAAAGGGACTGGGGAGGATGGGTGGGAAGGGAGGGATAAGGGCAGGGGAAAAAGAAAGAGGGCATTACAATTAATATGTATAGTGTGGGGGGGGCACGGGGAGGGCTGTGCAACACAGAGAAGACAAGTAGTGATTTTACAGCATGTTACTATGTTGATGGACAGTGATTATGAATGGGGATGTGGGGGGGGACTTGGTGAAGGGGGGAGCCTAGTAAACATAACGTCCTTCATGTAATTGTAGATTAATGATACCAAAATAAAATAAAAAAAAAAAAGAAAGAAGTAAACCACAATTAAAATAGGTGAGTAAAATAGGTGTGTGAGTGATAAGAAATTCCAATCTTGGGAACTGTAAATAAGAGAAATGTACATGGTGGTACAGTACACACAAGAGGCACCCAACTCAGAAGAGGAGGCTGGGTGTCAGCGAAGGCTCCCAGAGGAAGTGACCAAAGCTGAGAATGAAGAGCATATAGGCTTAGCTGGGCAAGGGAGGGAAGTGTATTTAAGAGGAGAGAAAAGAAAGAGCCAAGGCATCAAGGCTTCTGAAGATCATGGAACCTTTGAGGAATTGCAAATAGCTTGGTAGGGCAGAAATGAGGGTATATGCAGCAGAAAGTGGCCATGAAGCTGGAGAGGTAGGCGGCACCAAGGTAGGAAAGCTATAATGAGTCATCAAAGGATTTTAAACTGGCAACGGACATGATCTGATTTGTATTTTTGAAAGGTCATTCTTTGTGATGTGGATAATGGATTGGAAAGAAGCAGAATCAGAGGCAGGGAGACCAGAGAGGAGGATGTTGGCATAAGTAGGCAAGAAATGATGAAAGCAATGGGACTGGGGGCATTAGGAAAGGAAAGATTTGAAGACATTTCTAAGACAGAGCATATGGAATTAGTAACAGATCAGATTGGATTACAAAGAACAGAAGGGAGGAGTCCAGAAAGACTTTCTGGTTTCTGGTTTGAGCTATTTGAGCTATTATTCAGGGAAACAAAAATAGTCAGAGAAGTAGATTTCAATATCCTTTCATTTCATTTACTCACTCTTTCAACAGACATTTGTTAAAGGCCCATTGTATGCTGTGAATAGACAAGTGTATCAATGATTACAATGCCCTGTGATAAGTGTCATTGATAGAGGTATGCACAGGGGAGCAATTGAATAAATAAGTATGTAAGTCACACTGAAGAATTAGGGGAAGCTCTTGGAGGAGACAGTGCCCTATCTGAGCTTTTTAAAGAAATTGAGGGGAAATTCACATATCTTAAAATTAACCATTTTAAGTATATAATTCAGTGGCATTTAGTACAATCAGTGTTGTTCAACCATCTCCTCTATTGAGTTCCAACTATTCTGGGTTTTAAAGGGTGACTAGGAGCTTCTAGATGAAAAGGAGGTGAAGGAAAGCATTTTAAGATACTAGAAAAGCATGTTTGATGACATGGAGACCAGAAACAGCATGACTGGAGTGAGTGCAGATGGGGGAGTAGTGGAAGACAAGGCTAGAAAAGGCCAGTGATAAAAAGTCCAGATTTAAACTTGATCCAGAAAGCATGGGAAACTTTAAAGAATGCAAAGCTGAGACTTGATATGATCCAGTTTGCCTTTCAGAAATACTACTCTGGAAGTACTTGTGATGCTTTAGGTAAGGAAAAACCAGGAAGATGAGTTAGGAGACTTTATGCAGCAACCGAGGTGAGAGATAAACTCTGAAGCAGGGCAATCAATGGCAATGATAATGGAGGAAACTGAAAACAAGATACAATAAACATGCAGAATTCACCTGACTTGATGACTTATTAGACATCAAACCAGAGGAAGAGCGTAGGATGGTTCCCATCATTCTGCCTTGGGTGACTGGTCTGATGGTAGTGGCATCTTAGGGTGAAATTTTGGGGAAAAATGATTAATACAGGTTGGGGAGTTGAGTGTGAGTTACCTGAGATTCAACTAAGTGAAGGTCTCAGAGTCAGTTTAATAAATGGATCTGGATGTCAGAAAAGAGATCTAAGATACAGTGGAGAATCTTTTTTCTGTTGGTAAGTGAAGTCATGAGTTTGGATAAATTTGCTCAGGAAAAGTGTACTGAGAAAGATGAGCAGAGAACCTGGTACTAAGCTTTGGGAAGCAATATTTAAGTTGTACAAAGAGGACAGAGCTATATGGTTAAAAGATGTGGTCACACTGAGGTCAAGATAGAGTTTAGCAGCAAAGTGGAATGGAGATGAAAAAGGAGGGGTGGTGGTGATGTCAGGGTTCTTGTTCGAAGAGCTGAAGGATGAACTTCGCAAACGCTCAAGGTGGGAGAGCAAGGCAGAGGCTTTTATTTAGAGAGAAGGTAAGAGGGCAGAGCTCCTGGCTCAGGCCAGGAGAAGACAAGAGAGTCCTGGGGTGGTGCGTTGTCTATGGGTTTTATAGGCAGTTGAGAGACAAAGGGCTAGGATGTATACCTGCTAAGTGGTCCCAAAATGTTTATCTTTGAAGAAATTAAGTTTCTAATTAGTCTTCCTGGTTATTTATAAGAATTTTACTGCTCTGATTTCCTTTCAGGATAGCAGCTTCCTGGTCTGGGAGCATATCACTCAAGGCTGCCTGCTTTGCTCCCAAGGTGGGCGGGCTGAGTTACTGTCTGTTTGTTAAGAAACTTACTTTTTGGTTTTAAGATGCAATCTTATTTTCAAGATGGAATCCTTCCTGTTTTTACTATGCTGTTTTGGGCTTGCTTGCTACATGGTCCAAGTTGTAAATCATTTGTTTAAGGCTGGAGGAAGAAAAACAGCACCTGGGTAAAGTTAGAAAAATAAGCTGGGCCCCCCAACAGGCCAAAGCAAATCCCACAATGGATTATCTTACTTTGTTTTTTCCGGAGGCCCTCACCCAACTCTGTCTAAGCCCATGGTCCTTGTCTCAGTGGGAGGGAAATCTTGGTCTAGTTTGAAGGGAATCTGTGGGCCAGTGATACTGCTTGGACTATGCTATTGTCACTGGAGCCCCAACAGACCATACAAGTCTCTCCCTTTCAAAATATCCAGTTTATTACTCCATAAACTTCTTAGAAACAATTTCCCAAGTACATGCAATTTTTTTTCAATTTTATGTAATGAAGACAAATGTTCACCAATTATGGTTTATGTCCCCTTGAGAAAAGATTTTTAAAAATCCCCTGCAGTCTCCCCCTCCCAGTTCTGAGCCTGAAAGGTGTCAGTTCTTGGGTCAAAGGGATCAAAGAGAGGGGTTAGAAAGGCAAAACGAGCTGTCCTATCAAGGCAGGAACTACCTCCTTTTGTTTTTGGTCAAGAAACTCTCCTTCTTATGACCAACTTTTCACAGCTGCCCTCTCCTTCTGCTACCCAGGGCCAGCAAATCCTTCAGGTAAACCTGAGAAGGGCCCGTCGGTGGAAATATGTTTGTGTGGGGTCTCAGCAAGGTTTTGAATCTTAGCTAGATTTTGAATGCTTTTAGGGCAGAGACCATGTCTTCTATCTATATCTACAGAGCCTAGCACATAGTAATAGCTGCTCAGTAAACATTTATTAAACAAATATACTTTGTTCACATTCCCTACCCCCTCTCCCACTCCCTTGACACATGCTGGACAGAGCTTTACCTAGGAACTGGAAGACACTGGGGACCATCAGGCACAAGCCATCACTGTACAGGAAGAATAAGATGCAAAAGTAGAAACCCAGGCTACCCCAAGTGAAGAAGTGGTTTACCATCATCCACCAGGTTGTCTCCAGGGCAATCTGAAAAGCACCCTCTTATGTGCAATGCTTCATGAGCAGGGACTGCTCAGCCATCCCCCTTCTCCAACTCCATAATGGAGGATGCTTCCTTCCCACCTGCCCTCCCTCTCTTTCAAACAGGCTCCCCACTCAATCCGCTTTCCCCTACCACCACACCACACCTGCATTGTGACCACCCAGAGTAAGGAGGTCTGTACTATCAGGGAGAAGTACTGGTAGTCGGAGATTTCCTTCCCATCACTGCGCACTGAGTTGTAAACGGTTCCCATGGGGACAAAGAACAGCACGAAGGAACTGTAGATCCCATGCACTAAACACTTCACAGATTCTTTCTTGTTGAAATAGAGGTTGTGCTGGCCTGGCTCATACAGCTCTGGGAAACATAGGCTCCATGTTTCATTCACATCCTGGAAGCACCAGAGGGCAAGGAGGAAGGTTCAGGGTCTCTCCGTAGAAGGTCCCATCTCCATCAGAGCAGAGGCTTCTCCCCCCACTGAGTCCACTGCCAGGCTGCCTGGGAGCTTGCTTATGGATTACTTGAGAGGTGGAACCGGAGAACAGAGCAGTGACCTCAGACCCTCCCTAAAGTCCTACTCTCTAGGCAAGGTTCTAGGTGGTGGAAGAAAGCTAGGAGGTCAAGATGGTGGGAAGGACCTGGGGGCAGTTAGGATTGGGGAATTAAGAAAGGGGGCAGTTAGGATCAGGTGTAGGTGGAAGGGAGAACTGGAGCTTGGGGTTGGGGAGGCATTTGGGATATGAGTCCCCAGTTTTAAGTGTTCCTTAAGTTGAATATTCTTTGTGTCAAAAGTCAGTGGGAGGACAGGGGAAGCCAATGGGGATCAGTAAGTCTCTTGGAGGTATCTGTGTTCTGTGATGCTCCACCCATTCCCATAGTTACTGGGGAACTCAGTGAGAGGATTCTCTGCGTGGATGACACTGGATCATCTTCATCTCCTAAATCTGAAGCTTTAAATAACAAAGCTGGGCTTCTTTTGAGAGGTTGTGCATCCCTAGAATCAGATCATTAAAGATGGACAGGACTGTTGAGTGACACAGCCCATCCTTCTTGCTGCTCTGAGGCTGGCATCTACTTCATGGGGAATTTTCCTTCCTGCCCCAATGGAGACCAGGAACCATGATCCCAGGATGTCCTCTTACTATATTTCTCTTTGGAGGCTCTTTTTCTATTTGATGTGTCCAGGACTGGAGGTTGGGGTAGAAGAGGAGGGAGAGGTAGGAAACTGGGACCCTCAATGCCCAGGGAATTTTGACAGAGACGGATGGTATCCCTAGGCTGACTCCCTATGACTAGAGGTTACATACCCAGAGTCCCCTGTTGGGCCTTCAGAATCTCACCTAGGTCTCCCTGCATTGGTTTATCTCTTATTTCCACATGGATCTCCCCTTTCTTAAAGCCACTTGCCTTACCTAGTCTTGCCAGAATAACTCTATTTCCTTAGTACACAATTTCTATGTTCATCTCTACAAATATAAAATTGACACAGGGAAACTTGGATTTCTGAAATTGAGGATTATTCTCTGTGAGGAGGATTCTTATCTTTATCCCATGATACCTCTTCAGGTGATGAGCTTTCTTCCTTGCTCTAGAAACGATTCCATTTATACTTGACTTTATAAAGCTCAGTTCTTGCTGTCTGCCCCATTCTTGGAAATACTCCTCGTGGGCCCGGGGGCTTCAGTGTCAATGGAGAGGCTTGCTGCCGCTCTTACCTGGTCAAACAGACTCGAGCCCAGGACAGGGAGAGAGGTGCAGCCAGGTTGTAGAAAGTGATAAACCAGGTATCATAAACTAGAAGAACACCAAGGAGATTTCTTAGATTACTCTCTAAGTCCCAGATACCCTCACAGGTTCAAGAAAGCCCCCTTTGCCCTCCACCTACCCAACACCACACCAACCTAGAGCAGGACTTGGATTTCAGAAATCTGACTGAGAAAGCTGACTCCAGTCTTTATTCAATCCTACTCTACTTAGAGCCCTGGGTTCCAGGCTGGGGCAAGGCCACATCAAGCTCGTCTGTGGCCATCCTACAAGGTTGATTTGGGCCAGCCCTACCTACCGTGACCTGCACTGCCCCTGCCCACACAGATAGGACCCAGAGCAGCTGCTAGGGAATACTTGCTGAGCTTCTGTACTCCCACGCATTTAAGCCTCTGGGCTCTTTCATCTGCTTTGTGGCATTTAATAGCTTCTATAACACTGGACACTTTCTAATATTAGCAAACAGAGTAGACCCAAAGACCCTTCCCCAGCTGGGGGTTCCATCTTAGGGCCTAGAGAGGGCTCCTTTCCTTACTAGCCACAAGAGGTCAGCAACAGCACATACATACATACACACGCACGCCTACTCACAGACCGCCTGCCTGCTGGTGGTTGGGTATATACAGCTCCACTACTACCTGCTGCCTGGTCTGTTTCCCCTGGAGCCCCAGGCACCAAAGGCAGCAGGGCTCTCCCAGGATGACCGTTCCTGAGGTTGTTTCTCTTGAGAGACTCCTGAAAAGCTTTTCATAGGAAAAGGGATTCCTCACAGAATGTCAAAATCCAGGTGTCACTTCTCTCCACTACTGTGGGGCAAGATTTTATATTCAAATGTGCAATGAATTAATTAGTGCAACAATAGTGTATATTTGGGGCCGGGGGGAAAGGAGTGTCAGGGTAGGTTAGCAGAAGTAAAGGGAAGCTATGTTTCCAAGTATAGCTACAGTGAACACCATAATCAGCCTCTCTAGAAGACCCAGAGGCCCCTTGAGGCTCAGACTGCTCCGTAAAGATTACTTTGGATGTTAAAAAGACTTCCAGATCCAGGAACTTCCCTCCATTACATATGTTGGGAAATTCTAGATCTCTATAGTCGGGAAAATGTAAGATATTGTATAGGGGCATTCTGAAGGTAGGAGTCAAGGTCAAGTCAGAGCTGGGCCAGAAAAGTTAGGGTTTGGGAATCTAAGTTTCAGTGTAAGGTTAGGAGACGGGATCAGCATGGGTGAAGAGCTTTATGGATGGATGGCAGCACACCATACACTGGTCTCTAGAGGAGAAAAAGGTCTGAGCTGGCTAAATTGGGGGTGATTAGAGAAGACCCCATTGACCAGAGGGGAGAACATCACCTGACCTCTTACCTGTGCAGAGAATCCGCTGTAGAAGGCATACCAGAAGTTCACCAGGGTGAAGGCAAAGTTTTTGTAAAAGAAGTAGCTGAGAAACTTGCACGTGCAATTATAAGACCAGCGGCCATGGACCAAGAGTAGACGCTGAAGATAGTGGAACTGGGAGAAGGTGTAGTCACTGTTGAGCATGGCCTGCATTCCCTCCTGGCTGCTGATGCCAACCCCAATGTGGGCAGCTGCAAAGAAACCTCAGAAGCTTCTCAGTCACAGAGATTGTTTGCTAAGCTCCCAGCCTGGAAACTGTAAAAGGTAGGCTGAGATCATGTTGTAAAACCCCTTATTTTACATTTGGAAACACTGGTGGGCCCAGCTCAAAATAGCAGTTACTTAGTGGAGCCTTTTCTCCTTAGTGGATTGCCCCAACCCCAAACCCTACCTCCACCCCAGAAGCCAGAAAACAGCGCCTTCATCTGCACTTTGCTTGACTGCACGCAAGATGCCTTGCACAACAAGCTCTAGAAAACTGCCTGGATGGTTTCTGCACCTTCCATAGCCATTTGGGCTTTCTCCTGTTGTACAGATGCCCAGGTAAAAATTTCTTTTTATCTCTTGTCAAATCAATCAAAGATGCAGGATGGACGTCAATCTAACACAATATATAAACTACCTAAGTTTTTCTAAGGAGTGAAAACCCACCTGTTGGGAGGGGTAAGTGATATACGTATTTTGTTAGCCAGAGACAATTTCTTCAGGAGGCCTAAAGTAACTTTTTCTGGGTAAAGCAAGGATTATACTTGATGGAAAATAAAATTGAAGTTCCTGAAAGTTTTAATTAGTCTGTAGTAGTATAGGCTAATTCACTGATCTTTTGCTATGTACCTATTGCATTGTTTAATGGAACTGAAACTTCTAAGGCTCTCAACACCAGAGAAGTTCTAGAAGTAGGGAAGAGAGCAAGAACACTTCCCAGTATTAAAGTTGAGGCTGGAGATCTACTTGTATTTTCTGGGTGGGGAGAGAGGATGGACTAGACCTCTAGATGTTGTCCATATCTCATAGAACCACGTTGCTGGAGGCCAACAGCACTTAGCTGAAATGAAAACCAGTTTCAGCCATTTGCTTCTATTGGTTCAGAGCATTAGTAAGTCTATTATTCTCCTCCAGCCAGGGGAGTCAGGGCAAGCCCGTAGAACACCATCAGGGAGGAAAAGACCCTGCATTGGGCCGCACAGCTAATTCCCTGGCTGGGCAGCCCTGTCTTCTACCTAACGTTGCTCAGACCTACAGCCTTCACAAAAGGAACAGATTATGACTCCTGCCCAGGGGTCCTCTCTGTGGGCTTTGATGCCATGTCAGAAAGACGGTGTGGTAGTCACACAGCCTGTTGGGGAGCCATGTGTACCCGGGTGTTTATGAGTGTTGAGTGCATGAATCTGAATGTGTTTGCATGCCTGTGGATGTGGGCTACTGTATGCATGTACGCACAAGTGAGAATGCAGGTGTAGAAGAGCATAAATATACAATACATGATGTGCAGGAGTGTGAGCCAGCAATATAGTGCCACCCAGATCAGTTTAGCCCACAGAGGAAGGAAAGGGCAAGCCCATGGCTAGAGGCTACTGCCCTCTGACCCCTCACATGCCTTTGATCATGCTGACGTCATTGGTCCCATCCCCGATGGCCAGTGTCACCACATTCTTGTACCTCTTCACCATCTCTACCACCTGGGCCTTCTGAAGGGGTGTCATCCGACAGCAGATCACCCCCTTACACATGCATGCTGTTCGCAGCAGTTCCAACTCCAAGTTTCCTTCTAGAGCATGGGCCTGCAGTATCAGGACACATCCACATTTAAGGTTGCCCAAAAAGGCCCTCAGGACAGGACTTGCTTACCCCCTGCCCTCCATACTTTCCTGTATTTCATGGTTTAGGTATAATTGCTCCCAAGGTGCTCCACTCCCAAGGGAGTTTTAGATATCCTCACATCTAAAAACTGGTCAGGGTGTCTCACCAGGTCAAATCAAATGTGGCCTAGTGACTTCTTGGAGAACCTGATTCTGCTCACTTCCCCCCTTCCCTTAAGTGACAGGCCACACCAGTGGTGAAGAATTTGGATAAGGAAAGAATATGCCCTTGGCTTCCCTTTCCTTGTCATTCCTGCCTAGGGAAGGCTGCAGGAAGGTGTCTGCCAGACAAGTGCATGAAAAGGTTGACTCATGGAATAGGGGAAGGGTCTTGACATTTCCCTAAAGTGGGTTGGACCTAGGAAAAAAGTTCCTTGGAAGAAGAGAACTGGGCTGTAGCTCTGTGTCACCCACCAGACTGTAGCCATTGATGACCAAGCCATAGTTGCCACTGGGCACCTCCTCAGGTATTTTGAAGGGTATTTTTGTTTTCATGGTGAGATAATTGTTTACTGGGTCTGATTCCAGCAGAGACTCGGGTTTCATCTTGTTCCTTGCTGACCTGAAAGCCAAGAGTAGTGGTTAGTGTCTTACCTGAAGCCCCAGAGTTTAGGAAGAAGAATGTATCCCAGAGCAAAAGTGGGCAAGGACTTAGAGAGCGTCTCTGCAAGGCATCGGCTGGGACAGCAGACCTGCCTGCCTGCTGAGACCTGCCCCTGCCATAGGTCCGACAGTCTGCACACCACACTTCGCCTCCCACATGCCAAGTCTCCGAGCCCTAATGCTTCTTTATAAAATTCTCTCAAATATTTTAGATTTTTGGTTTTCCCCTTCTCCATTTCTTCTCTGTTCATTCTGGTAATGTGGGGGCTGTAACTGGGTGAGGAGATGGGTGGGAAATCTTCATGGATGATGGTCCAGGGATGGGCAGTGGCAGTTCTCCCATTTGTACCTGAGTTCTTGCCGAACAGTCTCATCATCCTTGTCTTCCACAATGAACATCCCATCCTTTTCATCCTCAAATATGCTACGGGCATAGGCAATGTTCACAGCAGTCTCTGCAGAGAAGGGAGAATGCAGGTGGCTTTTTGGCTGGGATAAGGTCTTCTCAGTGTACAGGTACACAGGTGCTGACAGTGGGCTGCAGAGCCCATGCGTCTACATTTGCATGGATGGGGTCAAAGTGTATTTTTCAGGAGTCTGTGGAGACCATATTCAGACATCCATAGGAGACTGCCTACCTGGTACAGACTTGTGAGTTATTTATCAATAATTAGGGTCATTCTAGTTAGCTTTCTCTACAAAGCTTTACCCTGTTTCTTACAGCACTCCCAGTCTGTATCCACTTCTCCAGGCAATCACGATGTACTTCCCTGACAGCACTGTGCCCATTTCTATGCTAGACTTATGAGGGTCTTAGATGTGTTTAGGTTGTAGTCCCTCCTTTACATCAAGAGATTTGGAATTTGGAATTAATTCACACTAAGGAAAAAACATTTTCAAAAACTATGTATTGAACTCTGGCTACAAATGGTATCAAAATTCAGAGGAAAGGTTGTAATTATAAAAACTTTCTTGGAGGAAGGACTTGAAGGATGAGTAAGACTATTTTAGGGGAGGAAAAAAATATTTCAAATGAGGAAACCACCCAAACAGAAGCCCAAGAGTAGGAATTTGTTCGGGACCCACTGAAGATAACGATCACATTAGGATGGAGATAAGGATACGTAGGTGGCAACAGATTATCAAGGCCTTGAAGACCAGACTGCAGAGTCTGACTTTACCATGTGGAATCGCTGGAAGTACCTGAACAGAGGAGCAACATCATAAAAATAATACATTTTAGGAAGATTACACTGATGGTTATATGTAGGCTATACTGATATTCATAAGGGCAAGAGACAGAACAGTTCAGAAGTTTTTGTAGAAGTACGGCCAACGGGACAAAGGCTGAACTGGGGTGGTAGCATAGCAGAGAGGACTGGTCAGAGAATGAATTTTTGGAACAAGGGCATAGTCCAAGACAGCTCTGAAGTTTTTTAGCTTGTGAGTACCTGGATGACAGAGGTCATCTCTGATTGATTCATCTCTGTGTCCTCAATGCCTCATACTGCATCTGGCATAAAATATATACTTAGCAAATTACATGCAAGATTGGAAGTGAAGGTGTCCTATAAGGACTTGACCTGGGTTATAAAGTATTTGTCAAATAAATGGCTAAGAAAAAAAGAAGAGGCATAAGGAAAAGAAGAAATGGCTAAGGTGGGCAGGGGAGTGATTGGTTAGGTGAGGGGCTCCTGTTTACCTTGTTTATCTCCAGTTAAAATACACATTTTAATTTTGGCTCTGTTCAGGGGGTGGTTATCTCAGGTACTCCATACTGCAGCTTGTCTTCTATGGCTGTGGCCCCTAACAGCTTCGAACAGAGATACAGTGAGTGAGGAGAAGGGAGAGAGTCACAGTATTAGTGCTACCTAATGACTCGTTGGGCACCTCTGCATTGTTTATAGTAAGTTGGCTCTGTCCTGGCATGAAGACCCCGACAGTATAAAACTCAGCGCTCTCCCTCTCAACAGATGTAGGTTTCAACCTCACGCTGAAATCAGACTTAGAAACACAGAGCATCAGGGCCCAAGGAAGGAAAAGCCTTGCCCAAGTCCTACATAAAGCCGAGTGCTACTTCTGAACCGTCTAGTTCTCAGTACACTTTCACTTCTCCCCTGCTTCCCGGTGCCAGATAAGGGACCCCTAAATCCCACTACAGTTTTTCTTTCAACCTTACAGGAGCCTGGGTGAACTTTTTGTTTGTACCTACTGGGGCCCTCTGCGGTTCTTCAAGGCCTTCTCCTGTACGAGATTAGAAGTACTTTGGTCCAACTCCATACCTTCTTTCTATATCCCAACAGTGCTGACCACAGGGATGGGCACCAGGACTGAGTGTGAGGACCTGACAGATGGACAAACTACTGACTGATTTCTGCTAGGCCTCTACAAGGACGTACTAGAAATACTAACCACAGGACTGACTATGGAAGGAGAGGTATGACCTTTGGAATTGCTGAATTTTCCCACCTGTTACCAGTGACTTTTCTTTTTATAGCACAGCCAGCCTGTATTCATCTGGTCAAAAATGTTGGTCTTTTCTCAGTACGAAGGTCTAACCCACCAGCAAATTCTGTTGGTGCTACCTTTTAAAAATGTAAAAAATGTGACCATTCCTCACTACTTGGGCTACTTCTGTCTGTTCTAAGCCACCATCATTTCTCATCTGTACTATTTCATCTATCTTCCGATCAGTCTCCCTGGGTCTGCACTTGCTCCCCTATAGAATAATGTCAACAGAGCGGCCACGGTGACCATTTTTAAAGCTGTCACATAGTTTCTCTGGTTGAACTCTTCAGTGGTTTTTCATATCTCACTGTAGGTCCTTGTACTGGCCTATTAGGACCCTCTGATACTTCTCTGTCTCTTGTCCCTTCATTCTCTCATTACCCTGCACCAGCCACGCTAACTGCCTTGCTGTTCACCTAACGGGTATGGCCTGCTCCTGTTGCAGGGTCTTTGCTCTTGCCATTCCTTCTGTCTGAGAAGCAAATCTGCCAGAGATCTGCTTGGCTTGCCTCCTTCTTCAGGTCTCTCTCACAGTGAATCAAGCACCTTATTTAAAGTAGCAGCTATGCTCTGCCCACTCCAAAACACACATGCATATGCAGATACTCCCTAGCTGTCTTGTTGGCTTTATTCTCTCTCACAGCACTTTACATATGTGACCTCTTTGTCTTTTTTGTCTCCTGCTATATGCTCAGGGCTTAAAACAGTGCCTGGCACATATGAGGCCCTTTATATGTTGAATGAATGAATGAATATTTTGTCTTGATCATGCCATCAATGATCTGTTCATTATTCAGATTCTTATTTCTCCCAGATTACTTAGTTTCTGTGAGCAGCTTTGGGATAAGAAATACTGATAGAAAGATGAAATTAACAACCACTACATTTTAACATTACTTGCAGATTTCTAAGAGCCAGGATATCCTGAATCAGTCTGGATTCCAGAGAGGCTGAACCTTACTGATTTGCTGGAAGCCACTCTCAGAGCCCTTGCTCAGTCTGCTGATTGCCACCCCTCATCCTGCTCCCAATCTGTCCCTGGCTTCCTCACGCTAACCATCAAGTCTTTTTCGATCTCTTCATAGACATCTGATATTTTATTTTCCTGATTCTCCAATGACAGGCAGGCTTCACTGTGCTTCTTGCTCCAGGACTGGAAGAATGCACCGTCCAGTTCTCGGTAGGCCACCATGAAAGTCTGAAGGCCTTCAGTGGCAAAACCCTGGAAGACATTTGTGTGCACTGAGTGGCCCTGGGCTGGGTGAGGACTGAGTTAAGGAGGTGGCACACTAACCCCACAGGTCCCATCTGCCTGCAAAATAGGGTTTTAATGGTTAGTGCTATGGGGCTAGTGTTTAGCCTAACCAGTTAAGTTTATGGTTTTGGTAAGGTGTATGGGGAGGATAGGGTTACAGTTAGAGTTAGGGTCAGGGTTTAATGTGAGGCTGAGGGCAAGATTGAGGTTTACTCCAATCTTATCCAATCTCAAACCCTTTCAGTGATTTCAATTCTATTTATCTCTCAGAGATTGCCAATAACCTTACTGACATTCACTCAACGTATTTCAATTCCAGTCCAACAATTCCAATTCACGTGCTAGCCCACTTAGTTGGGCCCAGACAAAAGCCGTTTAAAACAGGAGTAACAGTTCTGTTCACTATCATTCTGATAACAGACAGCATAAAGACACAATTATTCATTCATACAGGCCTCCTCAGCAACTGCAATCCCACAGAGACTCCTGACCCTCCCTGAATTCAGTAACTCCTGATGGACTTACTGAGTCATGCTTAGTGTTCAGTTGTATGGTTGCTTTCAAGAAGCTGTGTGGTGCTTAATAGGGAAACTACTGGATCCAAAAAAGGCAAATACAGTAGAATTTAGGAATCAGATTTTAAGTATACCTACCCATGCCCTTGAAAGAAAATTAACAAGAATCAATTAATGAATGTTCAACCATCTATGGGAACATTCCCTGAAGTAATCGGCTTAACAGATGACTTATAAATGTGCTGATAAAAGTACAGCCTGAGTAAATCTCAGCATGGGACTTAGTGTTCCTCTCTCGAAAGGAAGGCATAAAGTTAAAATAGAACTAATCTAAGAGAAGCTCTACTATCTGAAACTAACATGTTGGTCATGAGACAGTGAAGGAATGACAGTTTTATAACAGAAAATACTAAAATATTTATCACCAGGTCAACCACTGCGTGGTTTTCTCTGATTATAATGCCTATCAGAGTTATTTGGAAAGAAACAGAACATTTTATCAGACTATCAGAATACCATACCTTAATGTAAATACCACATAAAAATACCTAGTTCTCTTCGTTGTAATTCTGGGATCTCTAACTTGGTCTTTCGGGTAGAGCTGGCTACTAGAAGGCAATGCTCTGGATGTTACTAGATTTCCCATGGTAAACTTCTAATTTAGCTGCCTTGTTGACAAATTATTCTTTCCAGAAAGAAGAGAGTGAATTGATCCCCTGAGACCTAGTCACCCCTATGACAAGCTATAAATTGAATTTCTGAATTTATAAACCTTGGATTGGTAATGACCACATTGAAATATAGATATGAGAGGCCCCACATTAGCAGTCTGTTGTCTCAGTCTCGCTCCCTCACCACTTTACAATACTATATTTCATAAAATTCAATGACTAGAGATTCATGTGACCTAATATTTCAACTCAAACCTGTTAAGACTACTCTGTGTCTCATCTGCACATGAGAAGATAAGACAAGGTTAAGTTCTACTGCCCTTTCTAGTCTTATTTTATGGCTCTAGAAATTATTAGAAATAGGATTTCAGTAAGGTACCTAGTTACAAAATAAATTTACAACTACTCTTTCTAGATACTTATAATAACTAGTTAGAAAAAAAATGGAACAAGTGCCATTTAAGTAGCAACAGAATTTAAAATATTTAGGAAAGCTTAACAATACATGTATAGATCTATATGAAAAGACACTGAGGGCCACATAAAAAGACCTGACTTAATAGAGAAATATCATGCTCCTGGATAGGGAGACTCAGCATTGCAAAACCAGAAATTATCTCCCATATTAATCTACAAATTTAACGCAATCACAATCAATGGAGTTTTTAAAAGCTTGAATAAATAATGAAAAAACGTATCTGTAAAGAGAGCCCTCATTCACTAACTCTTCTCATCAGGGTTTCCTACAGGAGGTGGAATTTCATGAGTCCTTTCAATAAAGGAAACACCTGTACATTTTTTGAGGGTAAAACCCCCCATAACTTATATTACTTTAATATAAAACCAAGCCTAGTATATACACATAGTACTGTAAACCTGGCATTCTCAGGTTTAATATTTATATAACTTTAACTTTCACGAGCAACTTTGAAAGCTCACAGTACAGAGTGATTTTACTGAAGCATAAATCTTAATTGGATGCTCTGTGGAGTTGTGGTACAGCAGTCATTAAGGTAGTGGGTGAGCCTAGTTGACTGACTAGAATTTGCATTTCAAAGAGCTTTTTTTTGGTCTACTTGCTATCATTTACATAATAATTTTCATTTAAGGTCCAGAGGTTACTTACCTTTTCAGTTACTTAAAAAATTTTATCCATTTATATTTTATTCTATGGGAGAAATTATATACTATAATGATATTCACAAACTTAGTGATACCTGACAATCTCATTCATTAGTGGACACACGCACACACACGCACCCACACACAGTGGCCCCAAAGAGAGGAGGAGTAGGACAAGTTCAAAGTGAGAACAAAAGTGGCTAGGGATGAATTGAATGATCAAGAACCAAGAATAAAGTACAGATTGGGGAAGATGAAAAGAGACTGCGTTCATCTTGTTGAAGTTTAAATGAAGTGAATAAGGTTTATATAGAGGCTCTTAAATTCATTTAACAAATGTGTCTAGCGTTGTCTTAAGGACCAGGATCATCAATATCCCTTCCACTGCTTTGAAGATAAGTCAGTATCTAGTAGGGGAGACATTTAAATAAACAATTGCTATACATTGTAGTGGGTAGTAGGATAGAGGTAAGGACAGGATATTTTGGAAGTGTAAAAGAGGAGTATCTAAACCAGATTGTGAAGCTCACATAAAGTTTCTTGGAGTAGATCCTAAGCTTAGTCTTAAAGCGTAAATATAAGTTAGCTTAGTTATTATTTCTCAGCATTTTCTTGTTTGGATCTCTCCAAGGCCAAGCAGTTTTCTTAGTACTTGGCTCTCTCGAAGGGATGACTAAGAGTTTTTGGGCTAAAAAAACCCAAAGCTTTCTTTTGAAGTATATTTGGTCTTACCAACATATAGATTGTAAAATTGTGCTGTAGTACAATGTATTGAGTCTCATTTTATTGTTTTAAACCTGTGAGGTCTTTCATTTTAGCAGGAAAATATTTAATTCCCTATAAAAATAACTAATGGAGTAAATATTCCTTGACTGTTACACTTCTCTCCCCTGCCTCTCTGCATTTCACACTCTCATAAATCCTCTTCATTCTTTATAAAGTACACTTTGCACAGCTCTTTGTATATGATCATCAGGCCTAGAACAGTCAGTGGTTCTTTTTGTTAAACTCCTTTAGGTGTCTGAACTCTGAATAAACTACAGATCACTGTCGCTTGATGACTTTGTTTTTCTTTAGCCCAAAAACTGTAAGATGACAGAGAATCTCATCATTTGCATTTGTTTAGCTTTTACTGGTTATAAAAATCATCTCATTAACATGATCATCTCAATAGATGCTGAAAAAGCATTCAACAAAATTAAATATCCATTCATGACAAAACTCTCAACAAATTGGGTATAGAGGACAAGTACCTCAACATAATAAAGGCCATATATGAAAAACCCACAGACAACATCATACTTAACAGGGAAAAGCTGAAAGCTTTTCCTCTAAGATTGGGTACAAGACCAGGATGCTCACTCTTACCACTTTCATTCAACAAAGTACTGGAGGTCCTAGCCACAGCAATCAGACAACACAAAGAGATAAAATGCATCCAGATTGGTAAGGAAGAAGTTAAACTGCCACTGTTTGCATATGACATGATGTTGTACATAGAAAAGTCTAAAGAATCCACCAAAAAACTACTAGAACTAATAACTGAATTCAGCAAAGTTTCAGGATGCAATATTAATACACAAAAATCTGTTGTATTCCTATATACTAACAATGAATGATCAGAAAGAGAAATCAGGAAAACAACTCCATTTACAATTTTATCAAAAAGAATAAAATACCTAGGAATAAACCTAATCAAGGAGGTGAAAGACCCATACCCTGAAAACTACAAGACACTCATGAGAGAAATTAAAGACACAATAAATGGAAATACATCCCGTGCTCATGAATAGGAAGAATTAATATTGTCAAAATGGCCATCCTGCCTAAAGCAATCTACAGATTCAATGCAAAACCTATCAAAATACCAACAGCATTCTTCAACAAACTAGAACAAATAGTTCTAAAATTCATATGGAACCACGAAGGACCCCGAATAGCCAAAGCAATCCTGAGAAGGAAGAATAAAGCTGACAGCATTACTTCAAGCTCTACTACAAAGCCACATTAATCAAGACAATTTGGTATGGGCACAAGAACAGACCCACAGATCAATGGAACAGAATAGAGAGTCCAGATATAAACCCACACATATATGGCTAATTAACATACAATAAAAGAGTCATGGATATACAATGAGAAAAACACAGCCTCTTCAAAAACTGGTGTTGGCAAAACTGGACAGCTACATGCAAGAGAATGAAACTGGATTATTATCAAACTCCATACATAAATGTAAACTAGAAATGGACCAAAGACCTGAATGTAAGTCATGAAACCATAAAACTCATAGAAGAAAACATGGGCAAAAATCCCTTGAGTATATATAAACATGAGCAACTTTTTCCTGAACACATCTCCTTGGGTAAGGGAAACAAAAGCAAAAATGAACAAGTGGGACTACACCAAACTAAAAAGCTTCTGTACAGCAAAGGACACGATCAGGAGAACAAAGAGGCACCCTACAGTATGGGAGAATATATTCATAAACAACTCATCTGATAAGGCGTTAACATCCAAAATATATAAAGAACTCACACACCTCAACACCCAAAAAGCAAATAACCCTATTAAAAAATGGGTGGAGGATCTGAACAGACACTTCTCTAAAGAAGAAATTCAGATGTCCAACAGGCACATGAAAAGATGCTCCACATCACTAATTATCAGGGAAATGCAAATTAAAAGCACAATGAGATACAACCTCACACCAGTTAGGATGGCCACCATTCAAAAAACAAGGAACAAATGCAGGCAAGGATGAGGAGAAAGGGGAACCCTCCTACACTGCTGGTGGGAATGTAAATTAGTTCAAATATGTGGAAAGCATTGTGTTCTTTCAAAAAACTAAAAATAGAAACATGATTTGATCTAGTACTTCCACTCCAAGGAATTTACTTGAAGAAAACAAGATCCCTGATTAAAAAAGACATATGCACCCCTATTTTTATTGCAGCACTATTTACAATAGCCAAGATATGTAAGCAATCAAAGTGTCCATCAGTACATGAATGGATAAAGAAGATGTGGTACATATACACAATAGAATATTATTCAGCTATAAAAAGAAAGCAAATCCTACCATTTCAACAACATGGATGGACTGAGAGGGTATAATGCTCAGTGAAATAAGCCAGGCAGAGAAAGACAAGTACCAAATGATTTCACTCATTTGTAGAGTACAAAAACATAGCAGAACTGAAGGAACACAACAGCAGCAGTCTCACAGACTCCAAGAAGGGACTAGTGGTTAACAATAGGAAGGGGTTGAAGAGGGTGAGTGGGGAGAGAGAAGGGGATTAAGGGGCACTATAATCAGCAATCACAATATAGGTAGGTCACGGGAAAGGCAGTACAGCATGGAGAAGACAAGTAATGACTCTATAGCATATTACTACACTGATGGACAGTGACTGCAATGGGGTTTGGTGGGGGGCGGACTTGATAATATGGAGGAATGTTGAAACCATAATGTTTTTCATGTGAAACCTTCATAAGATTGTATATCAATGACAACTTAATAAAATAAAATAAAAATGGAGCTTGAGCATGGGCTAGACTTAGTGGCTCTGCTACAAAAGAGAATATGGTGATAGTGACTTTGAGACTAGGTCATACAAAGCATTGCTGCTTCCTCCTTGCTCTTTCTCTTATATCACATATTCTGGGAGAAGAGAGCTTCCATGTCCTGAGGATGTTCAAGTAGCCTATACAAAAGCCCGTGTGGTGAGGAATTGAGACCTACTGCCAACAGGCACATGAGTGAACCATTTTGGAAGGGGGTCCCCCAGCTCCAGGCTTCCAATGACTACAACCCCTCCCCAAAACTCAAGAGTGATCCTGAGCTACAATCACTCAGCTGCTTCTAGAGTCCTAACCCTCAGAAACTGCGACATAATAAATGCTTGCTATTTTAGGCTGTGAAGTTATAGGTATTTTTTTACACAGCAATAGGTAATTAATACAAGCATAGAGGGCCTATTCACATAGTATAAAAAGCCCTACACAATTCAATAGTCCAGAAAGCACTAGAAATAATATAGCACCATAATGTATAACATTGAGTTTTCAAATTAAAGGTTAAAATTTGTTGCGTATATTCTATTTAAGGAAGCAAGATAAAATCTTCTAAAATCCAATAAATTTTAGAAACTTTCCTCTAAAATGGTTAAGATATTGATTAAAGGTAAATTTTGTTAACTGAAAAATATCACTTATTACCCAACGCCATTTATGTAGTTTTGCCCCCTAGAAGTGGGGAGAGTGGGCATATGTATAGATTAACTGGAAGGACAGTATTTTCTTTCCCTTTGTCTCTCTTCCAAAAAGCCTAGAGACTAAGGCCTCTATACATGGTGAAAATTAAATTGCCCTCTCTTTATGCAAAGGTACGAGGCTAGGAAATCTCTCAAGTAACTTTTCTTTTTTACACAAAGAGTACATGAATACATTTTCATTTTTAAAAATTCACACAGGCAGAATTAAAACACTTAGTCAATTTTCACAATATCCAGCACTGCATCCCATTCCCTTCTCCAAAGGTAATCATTGTTAATGATTTGGCATTTTTCTTTACAAATATTTTTCAATGAATTTGCACACATTTATACAAATACAGTACATAGTTTTGTTTTCCACAAATGGGATCATATGTGAATATTATTTTGTAATTTACTTCCTTAATAACATGTCTTGGAAACCTATCCATGAAAGTAAAAATAAATCCACTTCATTCTAAATTATAGTTACAATTTATTTAACCATTTCCTTGCTGGTGGGCTGTTTGAGTTTTTAGTTGTTATAAAGAATGCTGCAGTGAACATCCACTTACATGGTGTTTTGTTCTTTTCATCTTAAAAAAAAACAAAAAAACCCTGTGTTTCTGGAGTTTAGACACCTGTAAGAGAATTGCTAGACTCAAAGTCTGTGCATCTTTTGTTTCTGTAGGTGACCCCAAATTACCCCCCTAGGAAACAGTACCAAAAAGATGAGTATTTACCACCATTAAGTAGTACCATACTTTTTTATTTTTGCCGATTTGATGAACAAAAAATCCTTATCTCTGTTTAAATTTGCATTTTCATGATGGCTAGTAAGGCTAAGCACATAAAAAAATTTTTTTATTAAGATATTATTGATATACACTCTTATGAAGGTTTCACATAAAAAAACAATGTGGTTGCTACATTTACCCTTATTATCAAGGCCCCACCCACACCCCAATGCAGTCACTGTCCATCAGTGTAGTAAGATGCCACAGATTCAATATTTGCCTTCTCTGTGCTATACTGTCTTCCCCATGATCCCCCACACCATGTGTACTAAACATAATACCCCTCAATCCCCTTTTCCCTTCCTCCACACCCCTCCCCATTGGTAACCACTAGTTCCTTCTTGGAATCTCTGAGTCTGCTGCCATTTTGTTCCTTCAGTTTTGCTTCGTTGTTATACTCCACAAATGAGTGAAATCATTTGGTACTTGTCTTTCTCTGCCTGGCTTACTTCACTGAGCATAATATCCTCCAGCTCCATCCATGTTGTTGAAAATGGTAAGATTTGTTTCTTTCTTATGGTGAATAGTATTCAATTATGTATATGTACCACTGCCTCTTTATCCATTCATCTACTGATGGACACTTAGGTTGCTTCCATATCGTGGCTATTGTAAAAAGTGCTGCAATAAACATAGGGGTGCATATGTCTTTTTGAATCTGAGAAGTTATATTCTTTGGGTAAATTCCAAGGAGTGGGATTCCCGGGTCAAATGGTATTTCTATGTTTAGTTTTTTGAGGAACCTCCATATTGCTTTCCACAATGGTTGAACTAGCTTACATTCCCACCAGTAGTGTAGGAGGGTTCCCCTTTCTCCGTACTCTCGCCAGCATTTTTGTTCTTAGTCTTTTCGATGCTGGCCATCCTTACTGGTGTGAGGTGATATCTCATTGTGGTTTTAATTTGCATTTCCCTGATGATTAGTGATGTGAAGCATCTTTTCACGTGTCTATTGGCCATCTGAATTTATTCTTTGAAGAACTGTCTCTTCATATCCTCTGCCCATTTTTTAATTGAGTTATTTGCTTTTTGGGTGTTGAGGCGTGTAAGTTCTTTATATATTTTGATGTTAACCCCTAGTCAGATATGTCATTTACAAATATATTCTCCCATACTGTAGGATGCCTTTTTGTTCTGCTGATGGTGTCCTTTGCCATACAGAAACTTTTTAGTTCGATGTAGTCCCATGAGTTCATTTTTGCTTTTGTTTCCCTTGCTTAAGGAGATGTGTTGAGGAAGAAGTTGCTCATGCTTATATTCAGGAGATTTTTGCCTATGTTGTCTTCTAAGAGTTTTATGGTTTCATGACATACATTCAGGTCTTTGATCCATTTCGAGTTTACTTTTGTGTATGGGGTTAAACAATAATCCAGTTTCATTCTCTTGCACGTAGCTGTCCAGTTTTGCCAACACCAGTTGTTGAAGAGACTGTTATTTCCCCATTGTAAGTCCATGGCTCCTTTATCATATATTAAGTGACCATATATACTTGGGTTTATATCAGGGCTCTCAAGTCTGTTCCATTAGTCTATGGGTCTGTTCTTGTGCCAGTACCAAATTGTCTTGATTATTATGGCTTTGTAGTAGAGCTTGAAATTGGGGAGCATAATCCCCCCAGCTTTATTCTTCCTTCTCAGGATTGCTTTGGCTATTCAGGGTCTTCTGTGGTTCCATATGAATTTTAGAAATATTTGTCCTAGTTCGTTGAAGAATGCTGTTGGTATTTTGAAAGGAATTGCATTGAATCTGTAGATTGCTTTAGGCAGGATGGCCATTTTTACAATATTAATTCTTCCTATTCATGAGCACGGGTTGTGTTTCCATTTGTTGGTATCTTCTTTAATTTCTCTCATGAGTGTCTGTTAAGTTTCAGAGTATAGGTCTCTCACTTCCTTGGTTAGGTTTATTCCTAGGTATTTTATTCTTTTTGATGCAACTGTGAATGGAATTGTTTTGCTTATTTTTCTCTCTGCTAGTTCATTGTTAGTGTATAGGAATGCCACAGATTTGTGCGTATTAATTTTGTATCCTGCAACTTTGCTGAACTCAGATATTAGATCTAATAGTTTTGGAGTGGATTCTTTAGGGATTTTTATGTACAATATCATGTCATCTGCAAACAGGGACAGTTTAAATTCTTCTTTGCCATCTGGATGTCTTTTGTTTATTTGTGTTGTCTGATTGCCTTGGCTAGGACCTCCAGTACTATGTTGAATAGAAGTGGGGAGAGTGGGCATCCTTGTCTTGTTTATGATCTTAAAGGAAAAGCTTTCAGCTTCTCGCTGTTAAGTATAATGTTGGCTGTGGGTTTGTCATATATGACCTTTATTATGTTGAGGTACTTGCCCTCTAAACCCATTTTGTTGAGAGTCTTTATCGTGAGTGGACGTTGAATTTTGGCAAATGCTTTTTCAGCATCTATGGAGATGATTATGTGGTTTTTTTCCTTCTTTTTGTTGATGTGGTGGATGATGTTGATGGATTTTTGAATGTTGTACTATCCTTGCATCCCTGGAATAAATTCTACTTGTTTATGATGGATGATCTTTTTGATGTATTTTTGAATTTGGTTTGCTAATATTTTGTTGAGTATTTTTGCATCTATGTTCATCAAAGATATTGGTCTTTAATTTTCTTTTTTTGTGGTATCTTTGCCTGGTTTTGGTATTAGAGTGATGCTGGCCTCATAGGATGAGTTTGGAAGTATTCCCTCTTTTTCTACTCTTTGGAAAACTTTAAGAAGGATGGGTATTAGGTCTTGACTAAATGTTTGATAAAATTCAGCAGTGAAGCCATCTGGTCCAGAGGTTTTGTTCTTAGGTAGGTTTTTGATTACCAGTTCCATTTCATTGCTGGTAATTGGTCTGTTCAGATTTTCTGTTTTTTCCTTGGTCAGCCTTGGAAGGTTGTATTTTTCTAGAATGTTGTCCATTTCTTCTAGGTTATCCAGTTTGCTGGCATATAATTTTTCATAGTATTCTCTATTAATTCTTTGTATTTCTGTGGTGTCTGTAGTGATTTTTCCTTTCTCATTTCTGATTCTGTTTATGTGAGTAGACTCTCTTTTTTTTCTTGATAAGTCTGGCTAGGGGTTTATCTATTCTGATTATTTTCTCAAAGAACCAGCTCTTGCTTTCATTGATTCTTTCTATTGTTTTTTTCTTCTCAATTTTATTTATTTCTGCTCTAATCTTTATTATGTCCCTCCTTCTACTGACTTAGGGCCTCATTTGTTCTTTTTTTCTAGTTTCATTAATTGTGAGTTTAGACGGCTTATATGGGATTGTTCTTCTTTCCTGAGGTAGGCCTGTATTGCAATATACTTTCCTCTCAGCATGGCCTTCGCTGCTTCCCACAGATTTTGCAGTATTGAATTATTGTTGTCATTTGTCTCCATATACTGCTTGATCTCTGTTTTTATTTGGTCATTATCCATTGGTTATTTAGGACCGTGTTGTGAAGCCTCCATGTGTTTGTCAAATTTTTCATTTTCTTTGCATAATTTATTACTAGTTTCATACCTCTGTGGTCTGAGAAACTGGTTAGTACAATTTCAATCTTTTTTAATTTACCGAGGCTCTTTTTGTGGCCTAGTATATGATCTATTCTTGAAAATATTCCATGTGCACTTGAGAAGAGTGTGTGTCCTGCTGCTTTTGGATGTAGAGTTCTGTAGATATCTGTTAGATCCATCTGTTTGAATGTGCTGTTCTGTGCCTCTGTGTCCTTACTTATTTTCTGTCTGGTTGATCTGTCTTTCAGAGTGAGTGGAGTGTTGAAGTCTCCTAGAATGAATGCATTGCATTCTGTTTCCCCTTTTAATTCTGTTAGTATTTGTTTCACATATGTAGGTACTCCTGTGTTGGGCACATAGATATTTATAATGGCTATATTTTCTTGTCGAATTGACCCCTAATCATTAAGTAATGTCCTTTGTTTCTTGTGACTTTCTTTGTTTTGAAGTCTATTTTGTCTTATACAAGTACTGCAACTCCTGTTTTTTTCTCCCTATTAGTTGCATGAAATATTTTTTTCCATCCCTTCACTTTTAGTCTGTGTATGTCTTTGGGTTTAAAGTGAGTCTTCTTGTAGGCAGCATATAGATGGTTCTTGTGTTTTTTTATCCACTTAGTGACTCTATGTCTTTTGATTGGTGCATTCAGTCCATTTACATTTAGGGTGATTATCGATAGGTATGTACTTATTGCCATTGCAGGCTTTAGATTCATGGTTACCAAAGGTTCAAGGTTAACTTCCTCGCTATCTAAGAGTCTAACTTAACTCACTTAATATGCTATTACAAACACAATATAAAGGTTCTTTTTTTCTCCTTTTTCTTCCTCCTTCATTCTTTATATATTAGGTATCATATTCTGTACTTTTTGTCTAGCCCTTGGTTGACTTTGGGGATAGTTGATTTAATTTTGCATTTGCTTAGTAATTAACTGTTCTACTTTCTTTACTGGTTTTATTACCTCTGGTGACAGCTATTATACCTTAGGAACACTTCCATCTATAGCAGTCCCTCTAAAATACACTGTAGAGACGGTTTGTGGGAGGTAAATTCTCTCAGCTTTTGCTTATCTGGAAATTGCTTTATCCCTCCTTCAAGTTTAAATGATAATCTTGCCAGAATAAGAATTCTTGGTTGGAGGCCCTTCTGCTTCATTGCAGTAAATACATCATGCCACTCCCTTCTGGCCTGTAAGGTTTCTGTTGAGAATTCTGATGATAGCCTGATGGGCTTTCCTTTGTATGTGATCTTATTTCTCTCTCTGGCTGCTTTTAATATACCAAACCATGGCTCGGTGGGACCCAGGCCCTTATCCTTGGTCTTTGTTATTTTAATTACTATATGTCTTGGTGTTGTCTTCCTTGGGTCCCTTGTGTTGGGGAATCTGTGGATCTCCATGGCCTGAGAGACTATCTCCTTCCTCAGATTGGGGAAGTTTTCAGCAATTACCTCCTCAATAACATTTTCTATCCCTTTTTCTCTTTTCTTCTTCTTCTGGTACCTCTATAATGTGAATATTGTTCCATTTGGATTGGTCAGACAGTTCTCTGAATATTCTTTCATTCTTAGAGATCCTTTTTTCTCTCTGTGCCTCAGCTTCTTTGTATTCCTCTTCTCTAATTTCTATTTCATTTATTGTCTCTCTTCCGTATCTAATCTGCTTTTAATACCCTCCATTGTGCTCTTTAATGATTGGATCTCTGACCAGAATTCATTCCTGAGTTCTTGAATATTTTTCTGTGCCTCCATGAGCATGTTGATGATTTTCACTTTGAAATCCCTTTCAGGAAGATTCATGAGGTCGATTTCATTTGAATCTTTCTCAGGTTTTGTATTCATAATTTTACTTTGAACCAGGTTTTTTTGGCATTTCATATTTCTATATGGCGCCCTCTAGTTCCCAGAAACTCTACTCTCTGGAGCTGCTCAGCCACTGAAGAATGTCGGGGTCACAGAGGGGCAGTATTGGTGCCTTGTGGGAGGAAAGAGCTGTTTCCCAGCTTCTATGCCTGCCTCCACTGCCAGAACCAGTGGGCCAGGAACACAGGTATGTGCCTCTCTGCTTTGTGTTTGTAGTTGCTGTAGATGGGGCTTCTCTCTGCCTGGCCTAATGCCAGGGTAAAGTTTGCCGGTCTGTGAGCCAGGTGTGGCTGGCCGGGAGAAAGGCGCAGTAGGCTGTGTATCACGGAGGGGGTCTTTGGAGGTGTGTAGCCAGTCAGGGAGCTGGAGTGCCTGAAGATTGAGATAGTTCCCAACCTTCTGGGTAGAGTGCACCCAGACAATTTTGTCTACCTGTCCTTTCTCCTCAGCAGTAAGCTTTCTGCAACCCTTGCCCCTTTAGCAGCCTTCTTGCTGTTAGGAAGTCTCTCAGACTGCCAGCCTTTCTTTTGTCCCAGAGCAGCCAGATATGGATGCCTGCTTTCCGCAAGTGGCTGGAATCTCAGTCTCTCCAGTTATTCTACCTGTTTAGCTTTCCAACGCCCTAATTATGAGAGTACCATGAAAGCACCATGAAATGTAGGTTTGTGCTCCCAGAGCAGATCTCTGGAGTTAGGTATTCAGCAGTCCAAGGCCTCCACTCCCTCCCTGCTGTTTCTCTTCCTCCCACTGGTGAGCTGGGGTGGGGGAGGGGCCTGGGTCCCACCGAGCCATGGCTTTGGTGTGTTACCCTGTTCCGTGTGGTTTATTCTTTTCTTCAGGTATATGCAGTTTGGCACAGCCCTCTTTCCTGTTGCTCTTTCAGGATTAGTCATATTAATTATATTTTCATATTCTATGTGGTTTTAGGAGGAAGCCTCTGCCTCACCTCTCACACTGCAATCTTAGAGGCTAAGCACATTTTAATGCTTGTCATTTTTATTAGTTCTTTGAATTGCCTTTTCATGACTTTTATACATTTGTCTATTGCATCATTAATTTTTTCTTATTAATTTGTCAGAGTCCTTTATATATTCTGTATGTTAATCTCTTGGTTATATCTTTTTCCCAGTATGTCATTTGCATTTGTCTTTCTTTTGTTTAAAGTTGTACAGATGCTTGAAAAAAAAAAGCAAGTTTGAAAAAAAAATGTCACTTTCTTCATGCTCTAGGTATTTTTTCTTCTTTAAAAAGGACTTCTTTAAGATTATCAAAATATTCAACCATATTTTTAAAGTTTTATTTTTCATATTTCATTCTACCTGAAATATGTATGTGTGTATTTGTGTGTGTTATTATAGATCCAATTTAATGTAGAGACAATTGTCCCAGTAAAATTCACTTCAATATGAAGTGCTACCTTTACCCATATTAAATACCCTTGGTGTCTTTATTCTTTCACTGATCTATTTCTATTCCTATACCAATACCACACTATTTTAATCATTACAACTTTGTTTTGATATCTAGCAGAGCAAATCTCCTTGTTCTTCTTTAAAAATATATATATTTTTCTGCTCTTCTATTTTCTCTTTCAGATGAATATTAAAATCAACTTGTCTAAAAATTCCTATGGGATTTTTAGATTGAATTCCTTCAATTTTTAGATTAATTGGAATGAGTGGACATATTTCAACATAAAAAATTTCCACCATTCATTCTATAGATATAAGTATGCACCTACGTATATTCTGTGTGCCAGTCATTGTTCTAGCATTTGACATACATCAGTGAACAAAACAAAAAATCCTAACCTTGTTGAATTTACATTTTGCAAGTAAAGGCAGACCATAAACAATAATATAATAGGTTAATTATAAATTATGTTGGGAAGATAAATGATGTGGAAAAAGGGAAAAAGATTAGTAAGATAAAGGTGATTAGGAGTATGAGGGTGAGAAAAGGTGTGCGGGTGATCAGGTAGGCCTTATGGAAAAGGTAAGATTGAGCGAAAACTTGAAGTGGAAAAGGGAGTTAGTCCAAGGGCTACCTGGAGGGAGAGTGTTACAGTCAGAAGAAATAATGACAATGAAGACTCTACGGACAGGAAAAAGGCCAGAGTACCTGAACAACAAGGTGAGGAACAGAGAGGTAAGACAGAGGAGGTCAAGTAGGATGGGGGCAGAGTACATAGGGTTTAAAAGGCTATTGTGAGCAATAGGCTCACAGACACTGAGAAGTGACTGTTGGTTACCATCGGGGAGGAGTTGGGATGGGTGGTTGGGTAGGGTAGGGGGATATGGGACACAAAAATTCTCAATCATAATATAAGTTGGTCACAGGGATGGTAGTACAGCATGGAAAATACAGCCAATGATTCTGTAACATCTTCCTATGTTGACAGACAGCAACTGCATTAGTTAGTGTGAGGTTTTATTAATACGGGTATCTGTTGAACCACTGTGTTATATACTTGAAACTGATATAAGATTGTATATCAACTATACTTCAATAAAAAAAAAAAGGCTATTGTGAGGACCTTGGCTTTTACTCTAATGGTTTCATCCAGGAACATGCCCATATTTCACCATTCATTCAGGCTATCTTTTTGCTCACAAATGAAGTCTAATAGTTTTCTTTATAAAGGTTTTATATATACTTCTTTTCATGTTATATTTTCTAATTGGTAATTGCTTTTGATTAAATTGATTTTTATATATTGATTATAATATCTAGAGGTGCATTAATTTTCATGAGTAGGTTATCAACTTTACCCACCTCCCATCCCACCTTGAATGGTAACTGGTACCTAAATCTGCCCTGTGATCTTAACAGCTCCCTCCCCATGCACTGGTACCTTAAAAGGCTCTTAAAATGTACTACAGTTTCAGAGTATCTTTCTAGACTTTGTATTCAAAACCTGCTCCATTGTAACCATTAAGATGTCTACTATTAAAAAACAAAACAGAAAATAAGAAATATTAGCAAAGATGTGGAGAAATTAGAACTCTAGAGCACTGTTAGTGGGAATGTAAAATGGTACAGCTGTTATGGAAAACCATATGGTGATTGCCCAAAAAATTAAAAATAGAATTACCATACAATCCAACAATTCTACTTCTGGGTATACACCCAAAATAAATGAAAACAGACTTGAAGAGATATTTGTACACTCATGTTCATGAGCATTATTCATAATAGCCAAGGGGCAGAAGCAATGTAAATGTCCATTGACAGAGAATGGATAAACAAAATGTGGTATATACATACAACAGAATATTATTCAGCCTTTAAAAGGAGGGAAATTATGACACATACTACAACACAGATGAACTTTGAGAACACTATGTTAAGTGAAGTAAGACAGTCACAGAAAGACAAATACTATGTGGTTCCACTTTGTGAGGTACTAGAGTAGTCAAATTCATAGAGACACAAAGAATAGTGACTGCCAGTGGCTGGGGGTGGGGAGAATGGGGAGTTAGTGCTTACTGGGTACAAAGTTTCAGTTTTACAAGGTGAAGAGAGTTCTGAAATTGGTGGTAGTGATGCTTACCCAGCAATGTGAATGTAGTTAATGTCACTGAACTGTATGCCTAAAATGGTTAACATCGTAATGTATTTTACCACAATTCAAAAATTATTTTAAAAGCCTGTTCCATCACTAATTTTGTCTGCTTCCTGTTGTCAGTCTGATTCTGAGAGGCCCAGTTTAGTCTTCTGCCTAGTGCTTTGAGCTCAACCTTCTTAAGTGACCTTTGTCTACAATGTCACTTTTGTGTGGGCCTGTAACTCTGTGTCCCTCAACCTTCACCTTTACGCAGATTATGGCTCCCCTTTTCTGGAAGCTCTCTTGCTAGCCCACTTTTTAAAAATCCAACCTTGCTCCAAGACTCCCAGTTGGATGAATACTCACTTCTGAATAAAGATATGAGAAATATAGCACACAATTCTGGAATACAGACTATCTGTACTCCAGATATAACTCTGAATTTAATGCTATTCCATATATATCAAAAGCTTGAGAAATAATATTTATGGAGAATTGCTTAAAGTACATACAGTTTATCCACTTCTTAAGATCAGTTTGTTTGCTTGGATTTTTTTCTTAGCCAAGTTTCAAGAGATGAGCTCTAGAAACTTTGTGAACCTCCTAAATGGTCTATAAAAACCTGTACAGTTTTTCTGGGGAGAAGTCCTAAGCTTTTAAAAGATTTTCAATATGCTCTGTTGTCAAGAAAAGAGTTAATAATATTTCTCTATATACTCTAGAACTTGTTCTTACTTGAATTTAGATAACCAAAGCCTTACCTAAACTGCATTGTTCTGTCCCAAGCTCAGAATGGCTTTTACTGAAAAATTCTTTGGTATTATGCCAAAACCCTCTATCAAAGGACATTAAAGGGAACAACATCGGCCCTAAAAATGTGTTTAGGGAACTGCCACACACTTCGGTAAAGACAAAGAAAGCAAGAGAAAGATAGGCATAGATCTCCCTGGACATATTAAGACCTTAAGATATTACAGATAGAATATCTGTAAAGGCAGAAATATGTTGATGCCATCATGAGACAAGAACAGGTCATGAAAAGGCCAAGCAGACTGAGATTCCCTTTGGAAGAGGTAGAATGAATGCTGACACTAAAGGTCCTTCATGAGCTCAAGCATGGGATTTGGACAGCCACCAACGCAGATATTAATGGTGATATTTGGATAAATGCATATAAAATCTTAGATATACATTGAGTATACATAAATTTAAAGAAGATTCAAAGTACAAAAAGTAGCTTGTGAAGTTTTTAACAACTCTCCCTTCTCAATCTCTGGATAATTCTCTTTTATGTAATTGTCACATTCTTCTATTTAGGTAAAATCCATCTAATATTCAAAGCTCAGCTTTTAAAAGTATGAGAACAATGTAGTTCAAGTGGAACTGATTTTGTTTCACTGAACCACAACCTCCTCTCCTCTTCACACACACACATCTTTTGAAGGTCTCACAGCTCTTTTATTGTTTTTCAAATTCTTTAAAAGCATGTCCACAAAGAACTATGACAGAAGACTTTCCCTTTGTTGGAGAGATCCCTCCCTTACAAGATTCAACAGTATATGGATGGAATTATGTATAGAGTTTAGTTCCAGACATTGAAAGAAAGTCCAGGCTTTCTCCAAAATAGCCATGGCACAAAATGACTGACAATAATAAGACTAATTGTGATACTAAGGATGCAAAGTATATGGTCTGGGATTGGAGAAATGGGTTATTAAGTTAGGGATCTACAGAAAGGGAAACAAATTCAAGACCCTTTTGATCATCTTATATTAAGCTCACAAGGAAAAAGGAGGGAAGGACGTCAGGAGGAGAGCAGCGTTCTTATCATGATTCATCTTACTACAATATCAATAATCCCAATTAAATCAGCCCAGAGAAAGCTTCTGTTGACTACTCCTATGTCCCCTTTAAAGTTCACTGGTGAGAAACACTCCCTCACCTTTAGCTTTTGCTAGACAATTCCAGCATGGCTGTCACAGCAGACCTTTGCCTTTCTGTTTTTTTTTTTTTGTTGTTTGTTTATTTCTTTGTAGATAATTATTTTTTATTGAAGGGTAGTTGACACACAGTATTACATTACATTAGTTTCAGGTGTACAACATAGTGATTCAACATTTATATACATGATAATTCTAGGTATCAGCAATCACCATACCAAGTTGTTACAATATTTTGACTATATTCCTTATGCTATACATTACAGCCCGGTTACTTATTTATTTTACCATTGCAAGTGTGTACTTTCTTTTTGTTTGTTTGTTTGTGAGGGCATCTCTCATATTTATTGATCAAATGGTTGTTAACAACAATAAAATTCTGTATAGGGGAGTCAATGCTCAATGCACAATCATTAATCCACCCCAAGCCTAATTCTCGTCAGTCTCCAATCTTCTGAGGCATAACAAACAAGTTCTTACATGGAGAACAAATTCTTACATAGTGAATAAGTTACATAGAGAACAGTACAAGGGCAGTCATCACAGAAACTTTCGGTTTTGCTCATGCATTATGAACTATAAACAGTCAGTTCAAATATGAATAATCATTTGGTTTTTATACTTGATTTATATGTGGATACCACATTTCTCTCATTATTATTATTATTTTTAATAAAATGCTGAAGTGGTAGGTAGATACAAGATAAAGGTAGAAAACATAGTTTAGTAAGAGAGCAAATGTAGATGATCAGGTGTGTGCCTGTAGACTATGTGTTAATCCAAGCTAGACAAGGGCAATAAAACATCCACGTATGCAGAAGATTTCTCTCAGAACAGGGGGGGTGAGGTTCTAAGCCTCACCTCTGTTGATCCCCAATTTCTCACCTGATGACCCCCCTGTGACTGTGCCTGTCTTAGGTTGTTCCTCCCTTGAGGAATCTTACCCGTCTCTGGCTAACCAGTCATCTTCCGGGGCCATACAGGGAAATGTAAAGTTGGTAAGTGAGAGAGAAGCCTTATTGTTTGAAATGGTTAGTTTTTTATTACTTTGCATATTTATGCCCTGTAGCTTCTATGCCCAGCATTTGTCTTGAGGTATCTTTACCACTTGGAAGAATTATGATACTCGGTAAATTTGATATGAGGCACGAATTCTATTTAGAGTTGTAATCAGGAAGGAAGAAGAAAAGCTATAGAAGTAACAGGCAGAAGAAAACATGGGAAGATTGATTATTTCTTTGACATATCTTCTTGTAGAGTAACTTCAGTATGTATAGGTTTAAAGCTACTACTTAAATTGCACACACACATTACCATAATAGGAGTATAGTTACATAACCAAAGCATACCTGTAATTACCAGCCATCTCCAGTGAAACCAAGAAAACCAGTTAGGCACCTTAGGCATTTGTGAAAACTTATCTATGATATGGTGGATATTGTCCAACTGAACTTGAACAGTCTGAGAGAAATCAGACAAATTAAAACAACCCATTCCTGGGGAATGTTCACATCCCTTATGTTCTTTTAACAGCAAATAGTCTGTAGTTGTAAGATTTTGGAGCGCTACAATTTGCACTTCTCCAAATTCTTGGTTGAGTTCCAACAGTATAGATCCAGTCAAATTTGTTGTTTTACTGCATGCACAGGCCAGCTTAGATATCTCCTTCCTCATTCCCATGGCAAGTCCAGGAACTGGTGGGATGAGTGCATCTACAGCTGTAGCAGTGCGTGGATCTTTGTTGGGGTTTTTTGATGATCATCTTCTGGCATGAGTCTTCCAGAGAGTGCTGATGTTGGAAGTTCTTTTTCATATCGTATCTTAGTTCATTTTCAGGGTAGCCCAATTAGGCTTTGATCATCTGTATAAACACAAACAGACCCTTTGCCTACACTTTTATATGCCCTTTATACCCTTGTGTAGAACTCATTGGAGGTCACCACACAGGAACTGCATTTTTTTTTTTTGGTATCACTAATCTACACTTACATGACAAATATTATGTTTACTAGGCTCTCCCCTATACCAGGTCCCCCCTATAAACCCCTTTACAGTTACTGTCCATCAGCATAGCAAAATGTTGTAGAATCACTACTTGCCTTCTCTGTGTTGTATAGCCCTCCCTTTTCTCCTACCCCCCCATGCATGCTAATCTTAATACCCCCTTACTTCTCCCCCCCCTTATCCCTCCCTACCCACCCATCCTCCCCAGTCCCTTTCCCTTTGGTACCTGTTAGTCCATTCTTGAGTTCTGCGATTCTGCTGCTGTTTTGTTCCTTCCATTTTTCCTTTGTTCTTATATTCCACAGATAAGTGAAATCATTTGGTATTTCTCTTTCTCCGCTTGGCTTGTTTCACTGAGCATAATACCCTCCAGCTCCATCCATGTTGCTGCAAATGATTGGATTTGCCCTTTTCTTATGGCTGAGTAGTATTCCATTGTGTATATGTACCACATCTTCTTGATCCATTCATCTATTGATGGACATTTAGGTTGCTTCCAATTCTTGGCTATTGTAAATAGTGCTGCGATAAACATAGGGGTGCACTGATCTTTCTCATACTTGATTGCTGCATTCTTAGGGTAAATTCCTAGGAGTGCAGTTCCTGGGTCAAATGGTAAGTCTGTTTTGAGCATTTTGATGTACCTCCATACTGCTTTCCACAATGGTTGAACTAACTTACATTCCCACCAGCAGTGTAGGAGGGTTCCCCTTTCTCCACAGCCTCGCCAACATTTGTTGTTGTTTGTCTTTTGGATGGCAGCCATCCTTACTGGTGTGAGGTGATACCTCATTGTAGTTTTAATTTGCATTTCTCTGATAATTAGCGATGTGGAGCATCTTTTCATGTGTCTGTTGGCCATCTGTATTTCTTTTTTGGAGAACTGTCTGTTCAGTTCCTCTGCCCATTTTTTAATTGGGTTATTTGTTTTTTGTTTGTTGAGGCGTGTCAGCTCTTTATATATTCTGGACGTCAAGCCTTTATTGGATGTGTCATTTTCAAATATATTCTCCCATACTGTAAGGTTCCTTTTTGTTCTATTGATGGTGTCTTTTGCTGTACAGAAGCTTTTCAGCTTAATATAGTCCCACTTATTCATTTTTGCTGTTGTTTTCCTTGCCCGGGGAGATATGTTCAAGAAGAGGTCACTCATGTTTATGTCTAAGAGGTTTTTGCCTGTGTTTTCTTCCAAGAGTTTAATGGTTTCATGACTTACATTCAGGTCTTTGATCCATTTTGAGTTTACTTTTGCATATGGGGTTAGACAATGGTCCAGTTTCATTCTCCTACATGTAGCTGTCCAGTTTTGCCAGCACCACCTGTTGAAGAGACTGTCATTTCGCCATTGTATGTCCATGGCTCCTTTATCAAATATTAATTGACCATATATGTCTGGGTTAATGTCTGGATTCTCTAGTCTGTTCCATTGGTCTGTGGCTCTGCTCTTGTGCCAATACCAAATTGTCTTGATTACTATGGCTTTATAGTAGAGCTCGAAGTTGGGGAGTGAGATCCCCCCTACTTTATTCTTCTTTCTCAGGATTGCTTTGGGTATTCGGGGTCTTTGGTGTTTCCATATGAATTTTTGAATTATTTGTTCCAGTTCATTGAAGAATGTTGCTGGTAGTTTCATAGGGATTGCATCAAATCTGTATATTGCTTTGGGCAGGATGGCCATTTTGATGATATTAATTCTTCCTAGCCATGAGCATGGGATGAGTTTCCATCTGTTAGTGTCCCCTTTAATTTCTCTTAAGAGTGACTTGTAGTTTTCAGAGTATAAGTCTTTCACTTCTTTGGTTAGGTTTATTCCTAGGTATTTTATTTTTTTTGATGCAATTGTGAATGGAGTTGTTTTCCTGATTTCTCTTTCTGTTGGTTCATTGTTAGTATATAGGAAAGCCACAGATTTCTGTGTGTTGATTTTGTATCCTGCAACTTTGCTGCATTCCGATAGCAGTTCTAGTAGTTTTGGGGTAGAGTCTTTAGGGTTTTTTATGTACAGTGTCATGTCATCTGCAAATAGTGACAGTTTAACTTCTTCTTTAGCAATCTGGATTCCTTGTATTTCTTTGTTTTGTCTGATTGCCGTGGCTAGGACCTCCAGTACTATGTTAAATAACAGTGGAGAGAGTGGACATCCCTGTCTAGTTCCCGATCTCAGAGGAAATGCTTTCAGCTTCTCGCTGTTCAATATAATGTTGGCTGTGGGTTTATCATAGATGGCCTTTATTATGTTGAGGTACTTGCCCTCTATTCACATTTTGCTGAGAGTTTTTATCATGAATGGATGTTGAACTTTGTCAAATGCTTTTTCAGCATCTATGAAGATGATCATGTGGTTTTTGTCTTTCTTTTTGTTGATGTGGTGGATGATGTTGATGGACTTTCGAATGTTGTGCCATCCTTGCATCCCTGGGATGAATCCCACTTGGTCATGGTGTATGATCCTTTTGATGTATTTTTGAATTCGGTTTGCTAATATTTTGTTGAGTATTTTTGCATCTACGTTCATCAGGGATATTGGTCTGTAGTTTTCTTTTTTGGTGGGGTCTTTGCCTGGTTTTGGTATTAGGGTGATGTTAGCTTCATAGAATGAGTTTGGGAGTATCCCCTCCTACTCTATTTTTTGGAAAACTTTGAGGAGAATGGGTATTATGTCTTCCCTGTATGTCTGATAAAATTCCGAGGTAAATCCATCTGGCCCAGGGGTTTTGTTCTTTGGTAGTTTTTTGATTACCACTTCAATTTCGTTGCTGGTAATTGGTCTGTTTAGATTTTCTGTTTCTTTCCGGGTCAGTCTTGGAAGGTTTTATTTTTCTACGAAGTTGTCCATTTCTCCTAGGTTTCCCAGCTTGTTAGCATATAGGTTTTCATAGTACTCTCTAATAATTCTTTGTATTTCTGTGGGGTCCGTCGTGATTTTTCCTTTCTCATTTCTGATACAGTTGATATGTGTTGACTCTCTTTTCTTCTTAATAAGTCTGGCTAGAGGCTTATCTATTTTGTTTATTTTCTCGAAGAACCAGGTCTTGGTTTCATTGATTTTTGCTATTGTTTTATTCTTCTCAATTTTATTTATTTCTTCTCTGATCTTTATTATGTCCCTCCTTCTGCTGACCTTAGGCCTCATCTGTTCTTCTTTTTCCAATTTCGATAATTGTGACATTAGGCCATTCATTTGGGATTGCTCTTCCTTTTTTAAATATGCTTGGATTGCTATATACTTTCCTCTTAAGACTGCTTTTGCTGCGTCCCACAGAAGTTGGGGCTTAGTGTTGTTGTTGTCATTTGTTTCCATATATTGCTGGATCTCCATTTTGATTTGGTCATTGATCCATTGATTATTTAGGAGCGTGTTGTTAAGCCTCCATGTGTTTGTGAGCATTTTTGCTTTCTTTGTACAGTTTATTTCTAGTTTTATGCCTTTGTGGTCTGAAAAGTTGGTTGGTAGGATATCAATCTTTTGGAATTTACTGAGGCTCTTTTTGTGGCCTAGTATGTGGTCTATTATGGGAATGTTCCACGTGCACTTGAGAAGAATGTATATCCTGTTGCTTTTGGATGTAGAGTTCTGTAGATGTCTATCAGGTCCATCTGCTCTACTGTGTTGTTCAGTGCTTCCGTGTCCTTACTTATTTTCTGCCTGGTGGATCTATCCTTTGGGGTGAGTGGTGTGTTGAAGTCTCATAGAATGAATGCATTGCAGTCTATTTCCCCCTTTAGTTCTGTTAGTATTTGTTTCACATATGCTGGTGCTCCTGTGTTGGGTGCATATATATTTAGAATGGTTATATCCTCTTGTTGGACTGAGCCCTTTATCATTATGTAGTGTCCTTCTTTATCTCTTGTTACTTTCTTTGTTTTGAAGTCTATTTTGTCTGATACTGGTACTGCAACCCCTGCTTTCTTCTCGCTGTTGTTTGCCTGAAATATGTTTTTCCATCCCTTGACTTATAGTCTGTGCATGTCTTTGGGTTTGAGTTGAGTTTCTTGTAAGCAGCATATAGATGGGTCTTGCTTTTTTATCCATTCTATTACTCTGTGTCTTTTGATTGGTGCATTCAGCCCATTAACATTTAGGGTGACTATTGAAAGATATGTACTTATTGCCATTGCAGGCTTTAAATTCATTGTTACCAAAGGTTCAAGGTTAGCCTCTTTAGTATCTTACTGCCTAACTTAGCTTGCTTATTGAGCTGTTATATACACTGTCTGGAAATTCTTTTCTTCTCTCCCTTCTTATTCCTCCTCCTCCATTCTTCATATGTTGGGTGTTTTGTTCTGTGCTCTTTCTAGGAGTGCTCCCATCTAGAGCAGTCCCTGTAAGATGTTCTGTAGAGGTGGTTTGTGGGAAGCAAATTCCCTCAGCTTTTGTTTGTCTGGGAATTGTTTAATCCCACCATCATATTTGAATGATAGTCGTGCTGGATACAGAATCCTTGGTTCAAGGTCCTTCTGTTTCATTGTATTAAATATATCATGCCATTCTCTTCTGGCCTGTAGGGTTTCTGTTGAGAAGTCTGATGTTAGCCTGATGGGTTTTCCTTTATAGGTGATCTTTTTCTCTCTAGCTGCCTTTAAAACTCTTTCCTTGTCCTTATTCTTTGCCATTTTAATTATTATGTGTCTTTGTGTTGTCCTCCTGGGATCCTTTCTGTTGGGGGTTCTGTGTATTTCCGTGGTCTGTTCGATTATTTCCTCCCCCAGTTTGGTGAAGTTTTCAGCAATTATTTCTTCTAAGATACTTTTCATCTCTTTTCCTCTGTCTTCTTCTTCTGGAACCCCTATAATACGGATATTGTTCCTTTTGGATTGGTCACACCGTTCTCTTAATATTGTTTCATTCCTGGAGATCCTTTTATCTCTCTCTATGTCAGCTTCTATGAGTTCCTGTTCTCTGGTTTCAATTCCATCAATGGCTTCTTGCATCCTATCCATTCTGCTTATAAACCGTTCCAGAGTTTGTTTCATTTCTGTAATCTCCTTTCTGGCATCTGTGATCTCCCTCCGGACTTCATCCCATTTCTCTTCGTATTTCTCTGCATCTCTGTCAGCATGTTTATGATTCTTATTTTGAATTCTTTTTCAGGAAGACTGGTTAGGTCTGTCTCCTTCTCTGGTGTTGTCTCTGTGATCTTTGTCTGCCTGTAGCTTTGCCTTTTCATGGTGATAGGAATAGTTTGCAGAGCTGGGACGAGTGACGGCTGGAAGAACTTCCCTTCTTGTTGGTTTGTGGCCCTCCTCTCCTGGGAGAACAGCGACCTCTAGTGGCTTGTGCTGGGCAGCTGCGTGCAGACAGGGTTTCTGCTTCCTGCCCGGCTGCTATGGAGTTAATCTCCGCTGTTGCTGTGGGCGTGGCCTGGCTCGGGCCTCTGCTCCAAAGTGGTTGAGTCACGTTGGAGGGGGAGAGGCCTGGAGGCTATTTATCTCCGTAAGGGGCCTCCCTGCTCCCTGCAGCCCAGGGGTTAGGGTGCCCAGAGATCCCCGGATTCCCTATCTCTGTATTAAGTGTCCTGCCCTGCCCCTTTAAGACTTCCAAAAACTACTCGCCAAAATAAAACGACCACAAAAAAAAAAATTTTTTTTAATTAAAAAAAAAAAAAAGGTTACCGCTCGTTTTTCTTTATTCTCTGGTGCCAGCCTCAGGCATCTGCTCCTCGGTCTTGCTGCCCTATTTCTCTAGTATTGGGGTCCCTATCCCTTTAAGACTTCCAAAATGCGCTCGCCAAAACAAAACAAAACAAAACAAAAAAATTGTTCGCTAGCTTTTCTTATGTCCTCCGGCACCCGGCCTCCGGTGTCCGCTCACTGTTCTTGCTGCCCTGTTTTCCTAGTATCCAGGGCCCCCTGCGCACACACTGTGTCTGCACTCTGGCCCGGATGGCTGGGGCTGGGTGTTCGGCAGTCCTGGGCTCCGTCTCCCTCCCGCTCTGCCTATTCTTCTCCCGCCGGGAGTTGGGGGGATGGACGCTCGGCTCCTGCCGGGCCAGGGCTTGTATCTTACCCCCTTCGTGAGGCGCTGGGTTCTCTCAGGTGCGGATGTGGTCTGGATATTGTCCTGTGTCCTCTGGTCTTTATTCTAGGAAGGGTTGTCTTTGTTATATTTTCATAGATATATGTGGTTTTGGGAGGAGATCTCCGCTGCTCTACTCACGCTGCCATCTTCCGATTCCCTGCCTTTCTGTTTTAAACACCTTCAAAATAAATCAGTCACTTGTTCGCCTTGATTCTTTAGGTAGAGCATCTCTCTTATTGCCCTTTAAAGAATACTCAAACATTAACCTCAAATGTGAATTAATTCCATCAGTGGTTATGACCAAAGACTTTCTACAATAACCTCAAGTTGAACTTTATAATACTTTTCCTCCCACCTTTGCAGCAAGAACAGTCTCAAGCCAGGTCAGAGGGAAGTCAAGTCTGAGTCCTGCACTAAGCAGCTTCTTGGTGGGCTTCAGTTCACTCCGAATGCTCTGAGAACACAAGTGGTAAGTTTCCTGCCTTTGTGGGTGGAACGTGGTATAGTATAGTACTAAGCAAATAACATTACTGATTGTTGATCTTTGGGTATCTCAGCAGATATGACCTGAGCACTTACCTGAAATAAAAGGTTTTATGTATTTCATCTCAGATAACCACCACCTAAGATTAAAACAAAAACTCCTTGTCAGTCCAGGCCCTGCTGATAAAATACCTACCATTTATCAGAAAGTGTCCTGGACACTTTACTATGTGCTTTACATAAGTCATTTTGTTTAATTTTCACTAAAACTTGGGCCTAGAAAGAAGGTATTATTCTGTTTTACAAATGAAAAACCTGAGGCTTAGGAAAGTTAAGTGGCTTGCTCAGGGTCACAGAGAGTGGTAGAGTCACAGAGGCAGAAATTTGAATCCCTGCTTGCCTGACTGCTCTTGACCACAATTCTGTATCATTTCTCTTACAGACCTGGCTCCAGATAGAGAGATGATTGTCAAGTGGGTTTCTGGGACAGTAACTGAGAACTGTGGACAAACACCATGTTTCAGAAGAAGTATAATTTAAAACCTCAAATGTCCAGATGCTCCTCTTTGGTAGACCTGGCACTGAGCTCAGGGGGAAATCCACTGTTCTACTATGCACATTTCAGTATTCTTATTTCCGTACTTTTGACCTAGAACCTCTTAGAGCACTCTTTGTCAAAAATATGGTCCATGGACCAACTGTTTTAAAGATATGAAAAGTCCTTGAACTTTGTTAGCAAGGCTAATCAAGGAAGGTTTTCAGCTTCTGCTAGTCTGAGAAATAAACCAGGAAGTACATTATATTTTAGTTATCGCTGTCTAAGAAGACTGTACCCTAATTGAAGATGTACAATGTCTTATACATTCTTGCATCTTTGACCATGTCTTAACACAAACTAGGCATTCAGTAAACACTTGCCAAATTTAATTTCCTTAATCCGGAAATTAGAAGATAAAGATTTTAATTCTGGCCCTACCTCTAAACCCCTGAGTCAACTTAATTGACCTCTGATTTTCTCATTTTTAAAACAGTTATAAGTTTTGCCCTGCCTACTTCCCAGTCTCTTTATAAGAATCTAGAGAGAGTATATATGAAGTGCTCTTTAAAAGTCCAGAGAGCCCTATGTGAAGTTGTGTAATAATTTTGATCCATATTCTCTCTACCTTAGCAGAATAATTGGTTCATTCTGGATTGTGAAGAGAGAGCAGCATAGTAGAGTGAGAAGTCAAGAGATGCTAGTTCTAGTCCTGATCTCATTTAAATTCTTCAGGTCTTTAGTGGTCTTTTGTCTCAAATGAGGAAGCACAGATCAATGGTTGGTGCAGTGGTTCTCAACCTTGGCTCCACATTGGAATCACCTGGTACCAAAAAATGCTGATGCCTAGAACTAATTTGGATAAATGTAACTGGTCTGGGATGCATGCTGGACCTTAAGATTCTTTTAAAACTCCCCCATGTGAAACCAAGGGTTTTTATTTAAATCAACAAAACCATTTATTCAAATTAAATCTTACACAAAAGTCCAGGTTACCAAACTACAAACCAGTGGAGCTTCTGCAGTGACTGGGACTTTAAGCTCCAACTACCAATCCTGTTGTCTCATATCCCATTTTAGAACAACTAAGGCTTCATGGAGCAGTTAGAAAACCACGGAGTAGACAATTTCCAAGATCTTTTCCAACTCCAAAACAATGTTATGACCCTATGCCTTGTCACAAGACTCTGTCCTTTTGCGTTATACCAATCTGACCCGATGTCAGGCTGATAATTACGGTGGCTAGCTTTCCTTATTTCCTTCTGATTACCCTAGCTCCTTTGCCGCAAAGCAGTGGGTAGTCTAAAATTCAGTAGGGAAATTAACTTCCTGGGTTTCCTGTTGCCTCCTTCCCAGAGATTCTGATCCAGTACTACCAGGGCAGGGGTCAGGCCAGCTGTCTGTCTGTATTTGCCATTCAATTCTCTTCAAATCCAGCCTGTTGGTTCTGATTTATTCCTATGACTATAAATTCTAGGGCACCCATGGGATCTATCTAGCTACTGCATCGCTTGGCAAGCCATGCAGCTGAAAATTCCTTGAAGGGGTAGAGAAGAGAGACAAAGGGTACAATTTCAGTGAGGTTCCTTTATACTCTCCAAAGCCAAGGACATGACTCAGCTAAAGACTGGGAGATTTCAAAAGAAAGGACTGGATGGGTAAGAAAGGGATCATAGAAATAATTATTTCCTTTTTCACAGCATTTAACTAAATAGACAGTTTACAGTTCATCTTGAAGATAACTACTGCACCCCAAAGGAGAAAATAACTTGCAGGAAATAATCGTATCTCTAATTTAGAGTGGTGGAGGTCATAGAAGGACAAGAATGTTCAAAGACAACAAAATAACATGCAGGAAATAATTGTATCTCTGATTTAGAGTGGTGGAAGTCATAGAAGGACAAGAATGTTCAAAGACAACAAAAATAACATGCAGGAAATAATCATATCTCTAATTTAAAGTGGTGGAGGTCATAGAAGGATAAGAATGTTCAAAGACCACTTTTTCATAAGGAACTAATCAGACATTGCAAAATGTTACCATCCAGATTTTATTATATAAAATATAATAAGAGAACAAGGTATCCATGTTTTATTTATGGACTGAAAAAAGTTGGCCAGGAATAGTCTATCACAGTTGTTCTCAAACTTTAACATGCATCAGAATCACCTGGAAGGTTCGGCACCATCCCCAGAGTTTCTGATTCAGCAGGTCTGTGGCGGAGCCCAAGAACTTACATTTCTTACAAATTCAAGTGATGCTGGTGCAGCTGGTTCAGGGCCCATACTTTGAGACCTGCTGGTTTATCATGAAGTCCCCAGTATACTAGAAACACACACACACACACATACCTGTTGCAAATTATGACAATTTTGTTAACTTTCTATTATTAACTTTGGAAATATATGCTATCCCACCAACCTAATGACAAAAAATAAGACTAAATCAGTAAGAAGTGATGGCTACTCACCTAAGGAGACAATCCATTTAAAAGCACAAATAAATGAGTTTGTGAAATACATTTGGGTCTTTCATAGAGGCAACAAGTGAGGTACATTTAACAAGTAGGATACAAGACTGCCCTTTAAAATTATCTTGAGGCAGACAGGAATTTTGTTTCTTGTACTCAAGAGAATACCTTTGGACTTACCTGTACCTTACATGTTATCCAGGGCTCCAACCTCATTCCCCTTCTTGTCTCACTACTCACTTTCCCTGTTTTTCTTTAACCATTCCTAGGACCTCATTAACTAGATATATATCAGTGGCTAGTAACTTTGTTCCAGTTAAGAAATTCCTTTGTGAATTTGGTTAATATTATAGGTTCTTTTTTCATAAAACAAAACTTACACATTTTCCATCTAATTCAAGATATTCAGAGATTCTCACCCAAGTCCACAGTTCCCAGGTTAAGAACTTATCCCATAATGCTAATGATTAAGAAATCTGTTATCTTCAGCCTGGAATTTTTCCCTGAGCTTCTTTAGTACTACAGATCCAAATATCTGGTTAAAATCTGTATTTGGATATCATACAATTGCCTCATAATCTACAAATATTGAGGAGTAACTGCTTAATAGGAATGGGGTTTCCTTTTGGGGTGATGAAAAAGTTCCAGAACTAGATAGTAGTAATGGCTGCACAACACTGTGAATATACTTAATGTCACTGAATTTATACATCTTAAAATGGTTAAAATAGAAATTTTACGTGTGTATTTTACCACCAAAACCCCCTACATTTACAAAACTGAAATTACCTCCCTCACACACCCAAAATGTGTGTTCTTATATTTCCTGCTTCTGAACATGAGTTACTAGTCCTATCATTTACCTAGTCACCCAAGCCAGAAACCTGAGTCATCTTTGAGAACACTCTTTCACTCCCTAGCTTGTGATTAATCATGAAGTTTGGTACATTCTCCCTCATGAACTCGGAAGAATCATTTACTTCTATCCCCAAAGCTTCTACCTAAGTTCAGACCACCATCATTGGCCTCATAGTCTCCAGTTTTGTACCTTCCCACTATCTACCCCAATTCTACTTCAATCGACTCTTCTTCTGTATCTAGCCAGAGTGATCTTTCTAAAATGCTTTTATTACTTTATAATTTAATTTAAAAGCCTACCAATGCCTTCAGGATGAAGTGTAAAGTCTTCTTTATGACCTGGCCTCTGCTTACTTCTCTTATCTTTCACCATCCTCCTGCACAAGCCAACTGTCCAGTGGTATAAACTACCTGCAATTCCCAGAACACGGCCAATTTTTTTTTTTTCACTCCAAGGGCATATAGTACTCCAAATTCCTAGAACTCCATTTCCCTCTGTTTAGATCTGGGTAAGACTGTTTTCATCATCTTCCCAGGAAGCCTTTTCAGATACCCCAAGGATATGTTCTTAGCATAGGCTCCCATAATACATTCTATGTTCACTCACATCTTAAACCACCTGTCTTCTTAAGACCACATTCTCATTGAGAGTAGGGACTCTGTATCAGTGCATCTCCAGTGCCTAAAACAGTATTTAGCATGTGGTATGTTCTACATACATAGATTTTTGAATGAATGAACAAGGGATACCCTAGTGAATGATAGGAACCCTGATGTCAGAGGTCACACAATCATGCAGAATTTTCCAAAGACTTCTTACCTTACTGCCATTAAAAGCCAAAGTTATTACAAGAGACCACAGGGTCCTACATGCTCTGACATCTTCTACTATTCTCCCCTTCATTCACTTGGTTCCAGTCACACTTTGAGACCTTGACAGGAGAAGATATTTTAAGTAAGGTGCCATTTAGGCATGTGCACGAAGGAAGGAACTGAAATATATTGAGCATCCAGTATGTAGCAGGCTCTGTGCTAGGCACTTTCATGTGCTGTGTCACCATATTCTCACAATCACACTGGGACAAAGGCACCACTTTGCCCACTTCACAGCTAAGGAGACTAAACTTTAGATCAGAGGGAACACTTTCTTGGAAACAGAGGGAACACTTTCTTGGACAGAGTCTATAGTGGTGACTTTTTCTTCCTTAGATACTTTGTATTCTCATTATTCTGTTTGTTATGTTTCCTGCCCCACAACTTCCTCTGCCCTATTCTGGGAAGCTGACCTCTATGAACTACATCACTCAGACTACCTTGTCCCTGGGCTTCTGTTTGGGTTTTGCCAATGGAAGGTACTAGAGCTGTAGACTGGAGGGCAGGAGAACAGAGAGAGGTTAAGGCATTTATTTCTCTCTTCCTCTCTGCCGTAAGTTCTTATATTGGCTGCTTAGCTCTTATGGCCATAGCTCTTGTCAGCAGTCCCTCTTCCAGACTGCAGCTCTGGCTGATAACAACACTCCCTCCCTTTTCCCTTCAGGCCGAGAAGTGCTACTGACTCTCCAATGTTGTTTCACCATTCCTTTTTAGTTCCTGTTAACACTGACCATACCTCTGTAAATGGTGCTTTTGGTTAAACTCTCTTCAGTTAAACCCTTTTGAATGCACCAGTTGTTCTGTAAGGACTCTGACTGATACACTAAGAAAACTACAAATGGCACATTCTCCTTTCACCCCCATTCATTGAATTTCCAATATCTACAACAGTCTCCCTTTCCTCTAATCCAAAGCTTCCCACCCTGGGTCTACCTGGTCTTCTAAAGTCTCTCTAAATACTCCATTACCTACAGAGCAACACTGTTGTTACCAGCACTGTGCTGAATCTAATGTGATGTAAGTACTCTGTTGTCCTATAGTTCTGTGACTGTTCAGTTTTGTCAGTCTGACCATCCCAGCAGGGCAGTCATTAGCGGTAGGAAATTTTAGCAATTAGAATCTCTGACAAACATTTTAGCCAGAAGGAACCTTAGAAGTTACCTTGTCTAACTTCCTTATTTTATAGATGGGGAAGTTCAGGTTCACACAGGGAAAATCTCACACAGATATACCAGTGGCAGACTTTAAATTCATAGTCTAGATTCTTCCGACTACTTCACCGTGTGCGACACTGCACTGGGTACTTAGTAGGCACTCAATATGCTGATGAATCATTCCTAAATTTATGCAGGGGTTTTGTTTTGTTCAATGCAAGGCCCCATACCTAGATGAGTATAGTATGTGCTCAGCCATTGTTTGTCAATTTTTGAACCTGGGATGCAAGACAAATTCCTTCTAAGTTAATCAGAACTCAGAGGATCATTTGTAGTAATAATCCTTTTTACACCCAGAGAAAATGTAGAGCTTTCAAAGTGCTTTCATATTTAAATGAGCCCATTGATCCCTCTGCGGGAGACAGGGAAGGAATTATTAGTCTATTTAAATGATGAAGGAAACTGAGTATCTGAGAAGTTAAAGCTCAAGCTCCTTGATTAGTGTGTAGCAGAGCTGAGACCAGTATTCATGTTTTATGACTCCACTTCAATACCATCTCCACATTTCATGTTGCTTCCTTCAGCTTTGCCACTCTGTTTCTAGGTGCAGGAGGGTCATTCAGGAAGCTAGTCTGAATGTTCATGATGAATAGGTGGGCGATATACTTATTCTAAAAGAAGTGACTTTGCGTCTTTAAAAATTCACTATTAAAGGTACTTCTATTTCACTTCTGTAATTACATACAGCCTTCAAAAGCTGCCCCCCTCCTTCTACCCCCATACTGTGAGGTCTGTTATTTCCTCAGAGAAGAGGGTTACCACCTATGTGTCTGGAGTAAAGGAAACAGCCTTTTGAAAATCACTTCCTGTAAAGATCAGAGCCAGGCCCTTTTAGGCCCTTTATAACTAGTTGCTCAAAGAGAAACAATGCTTTGTCCTTGGCCTGACCCCACCAGAGAGGAATTGGCACACTGGCTTACTTCAAGATCAAACATACAAGGAGCTACCTACAGATAATTTGATTGAGTTCTCTCACCGAAAACACTTGGATACAGAGTTCACCCTGAGTTTTAGTCACTAAAATGATCTCCTATCCTAACCAGAGTATCACAGAATCCAAAGACAACCTAAATACATAGTATCCAACTTCTTTGGATTTCAGTTGCCATTAGGAGCTCAAAATATTGACTCACAAAAGGACCCAAACCAAAATCCTACATCAGTGGTTACAAACTCAAATGTCTGTACCTCACAAACTCAAATACCACTCAGGTGCCAGGCAAATAATTTTAAGTCCAGTGTAAGAAAGGAGTAATGGTGTCTGTAATGAACCACAGTAAACTAATTTAACAGTTGCTTCTCAGCTTCAACCAACAGTTGCTTTGTGGGATTGTGAGTTAACAGATCTTCCGATTAAAAAAAAACTTTTTTAAAGGCTGAAAACCTACATTTTAAAACGAAATCTGGTTTTAAAAAGTTAGCTACTAATTCAAACTTGCAAGCCTGTTGCTAGCCGTAAGTAGTCAGCCAGAGTTTGACTTTTCCTTATGGAACGTGAAAGGAAAGGAGCCACACACAGCAGCAATTCACCGGAGAATTCTGCTTTATTAGGGAAAGGTGCTGGGTTATATAGGAAGGGGCATGGGGTGATTGTGGTGTCACTTCTACGGGGCTGGTGGCTATTGGCTAGGTGCTGGGATTAGGGGGGAGAGAGGTGACTGGGCTTCAGGTGGCGCCAGCGGGAACCGAGGACCCGGAAGAGAAGCAGGAAGTTCGCCATCTTATGGGTGGGGGCCCTTCATTCCCCCCTTTCTCCTCTATGGGGTTGTGGACGTTGCTTTCTCTCTGACTGCTTCCTGCTGAACAGGGGCGGAGAAGGGAGTGAGGGCTTGAGGACTGGGAGGAAAGGGTTGATAGGACTCCCCACAGTAAGGACGAGTAGATGTGGACTTCTTCAGGTTGGAAATCAGTGAAGGTTCCCTGTAACCATAGGTCGAGGACTTGTTGATTCTAATGGTGCCAAGAGGATATGGGTGCCAGAAGCCAGGCGTCTGCGGCCATTGTTTCCAGGAACAGTTTCCAGCGGAGAGAGGGGGGTCCATCTCAGCGTGTGGTGAGGAGGTTATGTGAGGGTGAGGGATCTTCTGTGGCTAAAAGCTGGTAGTTCCTGAGTAAAAGCTGGTTGAAAGTTTGATTAGAGATTTTACCGACTTGGGATTTGATAAACTTTACTATACAAGGCAAGAAGAGACAGGCAAGAAGAATGATTATTATAGGGCCTGCAATGGGCCAGAGCCAGGTGAGGAAGGGGTTTGTTAGTATTGAAGAAAATGAGTTGGAATTGGAAGCAGAGTGGAGGCTGGAGGCAAGGTCGGTGAGTTTGGTAATGTCAGTTTCTACAATGCCGGATTCGTTGATGTAATAGCAGCACTCTTCTTGAAGGAAGACGCAGGTGCCGCCCTTTTTGACTGTAAGCAGATATAAGGCCCGCCAGTTTTGAAGGGTGACCTTAGCTAGCGAAGTGACCTGTCTTTGGAGAGAGGCCAGGGAATCGGCAGTGGATGTCAGGGCTCCCTCAAGTTTGGTGTTGAGATCTCTAATTGCCCATAGAGAGTGACCCAAGGCTCCTCCCAAAAACCCTGCCCCAATGGCTGAGGTGGTCAAAGAGATACCGACCATGATGGGAAGGAAAGCAGCCCTTTTTGTGCACGAGGGCAAGGGAGGTTGGAGCTCAAGGAATTCTGCCATGCTGTAAAGTGTAAGCTGTGGGATTAGGGTGACGAGAATGCAGGGTATATTGGAGTTGGGAGGCAGTGAGTTGAAAAGACTGCCATTACACCAAAAGAAGTGACCTGGTTGCATAAAAATCTTAGAGCCGGAGGTAGGGGTGTAGATAGAGAGACAGTGAAGTGCGCTGGAGGGGGGTGGAGTTGGGCCTACACAGTGGTGGATGGTGAGATTATTTGCGTATTCTGGTTCCCATAGGGGTATGTCTGCCAGGGGGCGGAGGGGTTGTCTTTCTGCATGGAAGGAGTAGTTGGAAATATTAAGGGGCACGGCGGCCAGCAGTGGGCGCTGTAGTGATGCGCACAAGAAACAATTGGCGGTGTTGAGGGTGTGGTTGAGAAAGATGGTGGTGTCTTGAATGAGCTGTAACCAAGAGTAGGAGCAGGGGTAAGAAGATGAACAGGCGCCGTCAAGAGTTTGGACAATGACTTTTTTGGAATGTCCAATGTCTGATGCAACTTGAGAGATCTGGGAATGAGAGGGAACATACTCTTGAGAGATATGAAGGGTACTGTGGGGGGGTCGAGGACCCCCCACAGTAAACTGAGGCTGTGACTCCGGTGGCCCATCGAGCGTTCCAGGGATCTGGGATTGATAAGGAGAATGAGCTGTTGGGATATTTTATGAAACGGTTGGAGGAGTAATACTGTGGGTACCGGGAGTTACCCATGTAGTGAATGGCACAAGATCTGTAGGGACATCCCCTGTAGGTGTCTGGCCATCACCTGCAATAGGCTTGTTTTTGGTCATAGAGGAAGCAGAGGTAGGGAGAATAAAGGTAGCTGCTAGTGAACACTTCGGTGGATGGAGGAAAGTGGAGGTATAAAGGCTCAGAGCAGCCTTTTAGAGGGCAGTCTGATGTGGCAATGAGGGCAGTAATTTTTGTTTGATGCTGTGTGTAAGTCTGTCTGACTTTGAATCGCCATACAAAGGAGGCTGGGGTGGCGGGGAAGACGATAGGAATGATGAAAAAAAGCGAGAGAGAGCAGGGGAGCAGTAAAGGAGGAAAAAGTCATGATTCGGGTATGGATGGCAAAGGGGGTGAACGGGAGATGCAGAGTTTCAAGGGATCAGAGGGATGAGGTGTGGTAGAGTAGACAGTGTCTTGGGCTGTATCCGAAGGACTCTGGATTGTGACTGATGGGTCTTGGGTGTCCAGAGAAGGTGGGTCCTGGGTGTTTGGTTTCAACCTGGAGATATGAATCCAAGGGGTGACAGAGTTATCAAGCAGTAAGAGCTTGGCCGCCAAGGGGGTGCAGAGAATAACTGGGTGTGGACCTTCCCATTTTGGGGTGAGAGAGGGCCGATCCTCTGGCGGCTTATAAAACACTAGTTGGCTGGGCTGTAAGACGGGGATTTTGGGAGGCGGATGGATCAGGAAGGAGCCAATCCTGATATTTCCACAATTTGGTGTGGAGGAGAGAGAGTAGCAGAAGGGCCATATTGGGAGGAATCAGTCCTTTGTGGGAAGGGAGCCCTGGGGGTAGAATTGGGCGGCCGTACATGATCTCAAAGGGTGACAAGAAGGAAGGTTTTTTGGGGAGGGCCCGAATGCGGAGTAGAGCTAAGGGAAGTAAGCGAACCCAGTCAAGGTGTAGTGCTAGAGATAGTTTGGTCAGGATGTCTTTTAGAGTCCTATTGGCTCTTTCTACTTTTCCCGAAGCCTGTGGTCGATAAGGACAGTGTAGATGCCAGGGGAGTAAGAGCGACTTGGAGAGGTTCTGAATGATTTGGGCAGTGAACTCAGGGCTGTTATCTGATTGGAGGGAAGTGGGCATCCCGAACCTAGGAAAGGTCTGGGTGAGGAGGATAGAGGCAACCGTAGACGCTCGTTTGTTAGTGGTGGGGAAAGCCTCGACCCATCCTGAAAATGTTATCTACTAACACTAGTAGGTATCTGGTACGCTGTATGGGGGGCATGTTAGTGAAGTCTATTTGCCAATCTGCAGCGGGGACATTACCCCTTGCTTGATGAGCCGGGAAGGGTCGGGCCTTGAAGGGGGTATTAGGGTTAGTGCGTTGGCAGATGGTGCACCTGCGGGTGATTTGGTCAAGTAGGGTTTTGTCTTTAGGAGAGAGAGAAAAAAAGGATTGTAAGAAATGGATTAAGGATTGGGGGCTAGGATGGAACAGATCGTGTAAGAGGCAGAAGAGAGACTCTTTGTCCTGGGAACAGAGGGTGTCTTGTGATAAGGCTAAAACTGCAAGGGCAGACGGATTGCTGTCTGGTGCATCTTCTGATAGGACAATTGACCGAGCTACTCTGTCAGGTTTATTGTTACCTCTTGTAATGGGGGAGTCGTCCTTTTGATGTGATTTGCAGTGGACTCTGCCCAGTCAGTGTGGGAGTTGTGAAGCCTCTAGAAGTTTAGTAATTAAGGCTGAATTAGTGATGGAATTTCCTTTTGTGGTGAGGAGGCCTCGTTCTTTCCATACTGCTGTGTGAGACAAGAGAATGTGGAATACGTATTTGGAGTCAGTGTACAGTGTGAGAGACGTGTCCCGGGCCAGAGCGCAAGCTCTGGTGGCTGCAATGAATTCGGCTTGTTGATTGGTTGTACCGGGGGGTAGGGCTCGCGCCTCGATGACGTCTTCGAGGGAGACTACTGCGTATCCTGCATAATGGGTGCCCTCATGTTTAAAGGAGGACCCATCAGTAAACCAGATGAGGTCGGAGTGTGAGAGGGCTCCTTCGGAGATTGTGGAGTGGCACGGAAGGAAGTTGTGAAGGGCTTCCAGGCAATCATGCGAGGGAGTATGAGGAGAGTAGGGTAGAGGAAGAAGAGTGGCCGGATTCAGGGGCGGGCAGGGGAGGAAAGAAATGTCTGGATTTTGGAGGAAAGAGGACAGTAAGGTCAGGAGTCTGGAGGGAGGGAGAGTCTGTAAACTTTTGTAGGTTAAGAGATCCTTTAGGTGATGTGGGGACAGAATGGTAAGGGGCACCCAGAATGTCAGTTTATGAGCTTCCTTCTGCAAGAGCTGTCCAGCGGCTAATGCCCATAGGCAGGGGGCCCATCCCCAAACTGTGGGGTCTAATTTCTTGGAAGATAAGCTACTGGGGCAAAGGATGGGCCATAATATTGGCCTAGGACTCCTAGAGCTTGACTGGACCTCTCATGAATGTATAATGAGAAGGGCTTCGACAAATCAGGAAGATGGAGAGCTGGGGCTTCCACAAGGGCTTGACGGAGCTTAATGAAGGAGTGTCGGGGTGAGGAGGATAATGGTTCTTCAGGGGGGCCCTTGCTGAGGTCGTATAGGGGTCTTGCCAACAGGGAGAAGTTAGGGATCCATGCTCTAAAATACCCAGCCAGGCCTAGAAAGGATTTCTGTCTTGGTTTTGGGAATGGGCAGGTCAGAGAGGAGCCGTTTTCTGTCTAAGGTAATAGACTTTCTTTGTTGAGATAGAAGGAATCCGAGGTAAGTGACAGAAGGGGAAGAGATTTGAGCTTTGACAGGGGATACCTGGTAACCTCTGGAAGCTAGAAGGTTAAGTAGGGAGGCAGTGTCAAGTTGAGACTGTTCCCACGAGGGACTGCAGAGTAGAAGATCATTCATGTATTGTAATAAGGTGGACTCAGAGTGATCATGATGAAACTGTTTGAGGTCCTGAGCTAGGACCTGTCCAAAAATATGGGGACTATCTCGGAAGCCTTGTGGCAAAACTGTCCAAGTGGGTTGTTCAGAATGTTGTGTATGGGTCCGTCCAGGTGAAGGCAAAAAAATCTTGGGAGGAGGGGTCCAGAGGGATAGAAAAAAATGCATCCTTGAGATCTAGGACTGAGAAGTGGGAGGCCGAGGCAGGGATCTGCGATAAAAGGGTGTATGAATTTGGGACTAAGGGATGGATAGGGATGACGGCCATGTTGATGAGGCGAAGGTCTTGGACGAGGTGGAAAGATCCATTGGTTTTTTTAACAGCTAATATGGGGGTATTAAACGGGGAGTGAGTGGGTCTGAGGTAATTTTTGTTTAAAAGATCTTGAATGATGGGTTGAAGGCCTATGAGGGCTGAAGTGGTTAGGGGGTATTGGGCCTGACAGATATACTGAGAGGGGTCATGTAATTTGATAGAGGCAGGAGGACATAGAGCCACGGAGGGGCTTGTAATGTCCCAAACTTTGGGATTTACAGGGTGTATGAGGGCGGAACTGGAGCTTTCATTGGGTAGAGGGGGGTCATCGGCTATGAGGGCCATCAGAAAGGGGGTACTGGGGGCTGTGGGAGTGGATACAGTTATGGAAACATGGAGGAGAGAAAGGATGTCCCGTCCTAGTAAGGGGATGGGACACTGGGGCATAACCAGGAAGGAGTGGGAGAAAGGTATGGGATTGTCCTGGATTGTGCATAAAAGGGGGGGGTTTTAATGGGAAAATCTGTTTACCTCCTACCCTGACTATAGGAGTAATGGCAGGCGTGGTAGGGCCCCGGTATTCTCGCAAGACTGAGAAGGTGGCTCCTGTATCTAGGAGGAAGGAGATGGGGCGACCGTCTACTATTAAAGTAACCCTGGGCTCCTGTTTGGTGATGGAAATGGTCGGGCGAGAAGCCCCCGGGCCCCATCAGTCTTCTTCTGCCAGCCCCACTACGGCGGGCTTAGGATGGGGGTTGTTTGTCCAGCCTCCCCTTCGGGTGGTTGGGCAATCAGACCCCCAGTGGCCCTTTTTGTGGCATCTGGGGCAGGGGGTGGTAGGAGATCTGGGGGAGGGGCACGCCCTTGACCAATGTCCCTCTTTTCTGCACTTGAAACAAGCTCCTGGGGGGGTGCTTGTTTGTAGAAGGGTGCCCAGGTTGTGGTTTTATCAGCTGGGCCAACATTTGGAAATTGGCCTGATCAGCCTTTTGTTTACAACATTCTTTCTCCTCCTCCCGGCTATGGAAGACTTTAAAGGCCACTGTTAGGATCTCAGTCTGTGGGGTAGCGGGGCCCTGTTCTAACTTTTTGAGTTTAGCTTTAATGTCGGGGTAGCTTTGAGCTAGGAAGTATGTCATAAGGACATGTCTTCCGTCAGGCGTTTCTGGGTCCAGGCTGGTATACTGTCATAGGGCTTGAGTGAGTCTGTCTAAGAACTCGGAGGGAGTTTCCTTCCTCCTTTGAATTATGTCTTGGAGCTTTGGAAAATTGACTACTTTATGAGCTGCCTTTTTCAGACCTGCTATTAAGCAGGAGGCAAAAATATCTCAAGAACGGAGACCCACGGCGGTGTTATAATCCCAGTGTGGGTCTTGTTCGGGGACAGCGGTGGGGCCAGGGGGATAGGTGGGGTCAGTCCTGTGGGTTTCAGTAGCGTGCGTTTGGGCGAAGTCCCAAACTCGTCTATACTCTTCAGGAAGGAGGGTATTGGCTCGGAGCATGAAAATGTCATGATGTGTGAGGCTGTATGACTGGAGGGTCCATTGAAACTCCCTGACATATGTCGTGGGATCAGTGGAAAAGGAACCTAGGCATTTCTCAAGTTGGGGTAAATCTCCTAAGAAGAAAGGGACGTGAACGCGCACGATGCCTTTGGATTATGCTACCTCCTGGAGGGGGGCGATAATTTTGGGAGGCCCTCGGAACCGAGTCTGAGGGGGACTGAAGGGTTCTGGCTCAGTCTGTGGGGGAGAAACAGGTGATGAGGCAAAGACGGAGGAGGCCCTGGGACCTAGTTAAAGGGGGGCTGAAAGGCTCAGGCTCAATCCATGGGGGGGGGCAAAGGCGGAGGAGGTGAGATGGGGGAGGAGATGGTGGGGGAGAAAGGGGGAAGGGCTGTTGTAGGAGAAGGGGAAGGGAGTGAACGGGAGGCTTCTGCGGGGGTGGAGGCGGCGGCGATGGTGGCAGTAGTGGAGGAAGGGGGAGGGGCTGTTGTAGGAGAGGAGGGGGAGGCGGTGGCGACGGCGGAAGAGGGTGGAGGGGTTGTGGGGGGGGGCTTAAGGGGGAAGCCTGTATGGCGGAGGTTCGTCGGCTGGGTCAAAGGTAATCGAAGAGGGTCTGGGAGTGTGTGGAGGGGAGGGAGGCGGCCTGCAGGCTAGGAGAACTTGGTGCGGGGAACAGGTGGTGCAGAGGCTGGGATTTTGAGGTAGGAGGCGAAAAGCTTCGATATAGGGAATCTCCTTCCATTTTTTCAGGCACTGGCAGTAGGTAAAAAGATCGTGAGTGATGTTAGGATCAAGAGTTCCCCCTGCGGGCCATTGGTTGTTATTGTCTAGGGGCTATGTCGGCCAATTTTGGGAGCAGTATTTACGGAGAAGTTTTGTTTTTATATCAGGCGTCAGGGAGAGGGTGGCTAGATGCTTGAGCAGGCATTCAAGAGGTGAACTTTCAGGGAGGGATGAGGAGGCTCCCATGGCTAAAGGACAGAGAAGGAGACAAACAGGGGAAGACGAACGGAGATCTTCGGACTGGGAGCAGACCGCAAGGAGACAAAGGGCGTCCCCGATGATCCTTGGTGGTCTGCGGAAACTCGTATACGAGTTGGTTTCTTAGGAAGTGTGGGTCGTCACCCAGACTTCTCTAAGAAGGCAGAGTGCTGGAGTCACGAGGAACCTAGTACTAGGAGTTTTCGGTGGAAGGAACGGAATTTTCGGCAGAAGGAACAGAAGGAGGAGGTGGGGGGAAGGGAGCGTTCTCATCTGCAAAGGAGTCACCTCGTTTATGGCTGTTGGAGGAGGGGCCTGAGGGTCCGCCGCAGCCGTGAAGGCCGGAGGCGGGGAGAGTTCCCTCCTCGTCCCCGAGCGTCAGGGCCTTGCTGGACGATCATGGTCAATGGCGCTGCGATAGCTCGGGTAAGAGCGGCCCGCTCCAGGGGAAAACTTACCCAAAGGCCGGAGAGGAGTGGTGAGTGTGAGGAGCCAGCGCCGGAAAAAGAGGACGAGGGCAAGCTGCTGCTGGTGTCGGGGGGAAGACGGGGGGCCCAGTTGGGGTGTCCCATCTCCCGGGTTTTGGCACCAATGAAAGGAAAGGAGCAACACACAGCAGCAATTCACCGGAGAATTCCGCTTTATTAGGGAAAGGTGCTGGGTTATATAGGAAGGGGCATGGGGTGATTGTGGTGTCACTTCTACGGGGCTGGTGGCTATTCGCTAGGTGCTGGGATTAGGGGGGTGAGGGGTGATTGGGCTTCAGGTGGCGCCAGCGGGAACCGAGGACTTGGAAGAGAACCGGGGGGTTCGCCATCTTATGGGTCGGGGCCCTTCAGAATGGATTTCCTGCAGGGTTTGGGACCGAATGATGGCAAATGTGCCACTGCCAAGTCAAATATCCTGTAAGATTCATGGCTTCATCTCAGAGAATCTGGATAGTGCTGGAAAAGTGGACCAAGTCCCTGAGTTAATAGCACTGTGCCTTAGTTGGTGATTTGGGGGTATCTGCTTCACGTAGTAACTGGATGTGTGCCCCCTTGGGATATATTTGCAGAGAAGATAAAGATCCCCTTTTCTAGGTATCCAGGAGAGTACAGCTCTGGAGCGTCCAGGAAACCTGTGTATCCAGTATGGGGGGCAGGCAATAACCTCGGGAGCGCGGAAGAACACTCCACAGTAGGGTGAGAGGACAGACAGGTACTACTGGCAACTACACATAGCTGTAGGAACGTCAGGTACTATGGGGATACAGTTTCTCTGCATTGTTGCGACAGAGAAGGCAATAACCTCTCCTCCGGCGCCACCTTCGGGTACCTCTTGCTCACCATCGCTGGGGAGCCTTCGACTCCAGCCACTTCCATTTTAACGCACTTTTCTGCGCAGGCGCTGCGAAGCCTCAGGGGCCTGCTCAGAGCCGAGCCCCGCCCCTGGCCATGCCCATTCCCCAACACCCTCCCCCAGCCACTCCCTCTTCCCAGGAGCCCACCCGCACTCAGCTTCCCCACGAGGCTCACAGCAGCAGGCTTTGCTCTTGAGTACCTGAGCACCCTCTCTGTGCTGGCCAATAGGAAACGGAGACGATATACCCAGCCCCTGACTTTAGGAAGATCACAGGCTGATGAGGAAAAACAAGACAAGAAAATTATAACCACGTAGAGGGCTGTAGGAGAGGTCCAGGGTTGGTTGGGTCCTTAAAGGCTGCCAGGTGTCCAGAGTCCAGAAGGCAGTGGAGAGGCTTCAGTGACTCCCAGCAAGGGAAAACGGAATGTGCAAAGCCACAGTAGGGTAGGAGTGTGCACAGTGTGTATGGGGCAAGTGCAAGGGAATAGAATAGTTTAAGCTTTAGAATAGTTGCAGGATGGTTGTGGGGCTGGGGAAGCTGTGTCTGCAGTGTGTTGGGAGTGTCTTGTAAATTCAGCTTGAAGGCTGTAGCTTTAACATGAGAGAGACTTCCCAGAGTGTGTGAGGAGGGGAAGGGCAGAGCAGAGGCAGGTGATTATCACAGTAATCCAGACCAGAAGAACTAAAAGCCACTACTGCACTTATACTAGGAACCGAGATGAGACACTGGATTCAAGAGGTAAGTTTAAGGCAGAAATGATAGAAGGCAACTGGTTTGGGAGAGAAGAGGGAAGGAGGAGGAGGCTTAAAAATGTCTGGGCAACTGAACTGTAAGGATCTATTTAGCAAGCAAATAGAAATGAAAAACTAGAAGGCTGGAATTAATTCTCTGCTGTGTACGTCCACTCAGTCCCCACCCCCCAAGTTATGATGGTACCGGCTGGGAGATAGGTGAGCGCTTTCTTGCTTCAGTTTCTCTGATTCCCATGCCAGGAGGTCTCACTTTTACCTTGTTTCCTCTCCTGGAGACTTTCTACTCCAGCTCTTCCTTCAATTTTTCCAAATGAAAGGCTAGTGTATATACTCTTGGGCCTACTCCTCTGTCCTGTACTAACCCCTGGAGGCACATCTCTCTCTGATTAGGCCCTTACCTTGTGCTCACAGCATGGACTAGTTTTCATTGGCACATGTCATCTCTTGCTCTTTGGAACCTTTTGCAGTAAGCTGATGCCCTGGGTCCTATGTCTGTTCATTGGATTGGTGGTCTCAGGTCAAGGCCAAGAGGTTAGCCCATCAGCTGCTTAACTGTTTGGTGCTTATCCAGAGCTGCTTTAGGCTCCACCATTTGTTGGGAGAGAGAGGTGGCAAAGGGCCACTGGTGCAAAATCTACTATTATATAGCATAGTCATTTCTACAGCTTTCCATACTTTAGCAGAATTACCAGACCCCAAATGCTGCTGTAAGGTAATTTATTACAGACTCGCCAAAATTTCCTGTAACAATGGCACATATAATAATTAACAACAGCAAAAGTGCTTAGTTCCTTGCTTCATGTAATGGCCAGTACAGCTGTAGACACACAGAGTCCTCAGGAGGTTCAGGAGGCTGCTACACAGGATATCCAATGACCATGTCACATCTCTGAGCAAGGGACTGGAAGGTCCATATAAGTCCCTGGAAGAGTTTGTCTCTGACCTCCCAGGAAGTGTTGAGGGCCTCCACCTCCACCCAGCCTGTACAGAGGGATCACAGTCCAAGCTCCTTCTGCAGGTCTATTCGTCTGAGGGGAAAGGCAGCCGACCTTGATGAAAGGGAGTGATGTCAAGGGCTAGATTCTTGCTGCAAGGCAGAGGACAACCAGAAGGCAGTGGCTAGAGATGAAGACTTTCTAGACTGGTTTCTACAATTTTTGGCTTTGTTCAGGGCCTATCCAGGTAGAAAATACAGCCCTCTCTCCTGGACCCTTCAACTAGCCCTCAGGTACAAACTCTTAAGAACAGCCTCTCATGTCCAGCAGCATCATGCTCTTTCCTACAGGAATGAGGTAGGGGGAATCCTGGGCTGGTGGACCCTGGTGCTTGGGTTCCAAAGAATATTCTGCTCAGGTCTCTGAAGTACCATGTGAACTTCATTTGACTCATGACAGATATAATCTGGGGGAAGGGATTAGCACAGCTATTTGCTGGAAGATACCCTGTTCAGTTTCAAAACTTTCTTAGTGGAGCCACACAAAACCTGTGGTTCCTGCTCGAGGGATAGTCTGAATTCTATTCTGTATGCTTGTGCTCTGGACATACTCCAATCCAGACTACAGGGCTTGTTCATACCAGCAGGCTCAATTGACTACTTATCTGTCCAGGCCTCCTAAACTTGTTCTTCTAATGACTGGCATATGGGTCTAACTGGATAGAGTATGGTTTGGAGAGGGGTGGAGAGGGATAGAGATGGAGTGTGGGGTGGAGGGTGTCTACCAAGAATGGCTGACACTCTCAGAAATGCCTGTCCCTCTCTCTTTATGGATAATCTCCCTATGCAGTAACCCCCATAGCCCAGCAACTAGCACCACAAACCTGCTGGTCAGGAACTCGTGACCCTTTCTGTAAAAAGTCATATCCTCACCAGCTCAAATTTTTCCTTAAATTTTCTCAAATGAAGGAGTCAGCCTCTTGACTGTGAGAAACCTAAGCCAGCTGCATAGTAACTCCCACTGATCCTGATTAGTAGAACTGGTGCCATCTGATTGGCACTGGAGTCTGGGTGCTCAGCTTCCCTCCTCCATGGAACGAGACTCCGATTTGAGCTTCACAAACTCTCGGGCCACCTCATCATTGCTCCTCTGAGACAGAATCCGGAGAACGGTCATGCCTGTCTCATCCATGTGGATCTTCCGGCCCAAGGGGCACCAGCAGGCACAGCTGCCCTTGGCTGCCACATCCCTCAGAGGCATCACAGCCAGCCCCAGAACTCGATCCTCCCGGGCAAAGCAGTAATCTTTCACGCATATTTGCAACTCATAGGCTTCTGGCCCCTCTTCATTTCCTAGGAGGCTGTGAGTACAGGATGGGTGAAAGGCAGGAGACCAGAACTGAGAGTCTTCAACTGAATTCACTGCAGCCACTTATCAAGCCCATCCCTCTTCTCTCCTCTCAAGTCTTAACCCCTAGATCACCCCCATCCCTGAGTCCTGCAGGTCCCCTACCCCATGACTTACAAGTGAAATGTCTCATTGTACTTGGGGGCCCAGTTGTTGCTTTTTGACTTGGTTGTGAACTTCCGTTTCTTATCACTTTGGTGTGGGCCAACCATGGTCACTTCCACAAAGGGCCGGAACATACCAGCGGTCTGCCACTTGAGGTCATTGGCTGCTACCACTGCCCGAACAAGGGAGACCTGTGAGGGATCCCACCAAGCATTCCCAGTTTTTGAGCCCCAGGTGGCATTCCCCTTGGGGGAAGGCTAAACTGGAGGCCTGGGATAGCAGCCCCTACCCAGGACTGATGAGGTCACTGGGCAAGAAAAAGTGAGACCTGTTAGTCTATGCCACTCACCTTTCACTGTGACCTTGTGCTCTCCAGTTCCTGGATGTGTAAACAAGTCTACCTGAACAGAGACTTCTCCCACAGGATCATCCACACCGGACCCTGAGGGATAGATGGACAGATGATCCCTCATTGGAGAGCTCTTAAGATTTCAGGCCTAATTATTCCAAGTTAAACTGAGGAGCTAGGAGACTACCATCCTCTACCCTAAATCAAGAAGCAATCACCCATTGGGAAGCAAGTAATGGGAGAAGGGAAAGAAATGGGATAAAGAATGAGGCTGTGTATTAAAATACAAGTCAGGCTGACAACATCTTAGGTGAAACTTCTTCCAGCAATTTCTCAGGGGAATCAGGAATTTCTCAGGTTCACCAAACCTCTCCTATCTCTAGGCTAAAGAATATTTCACTGAAAGATACTGAGAAGGACACTGCTGCCACCCTTTATCTTTGGGAGCTGTGTCTACTCCATGGTGTCTCAATGGAACAACGTCGGTTCCTTCTAGCCAAAGATAACACCCTCTCACCCTGAATTCCTGGAGGCCTCTACTTGGGAGGCTGCCTTGCTCAGACTTTGTTCTACTCAAATCTGGACCTCTTCCCAGATGGCTCTGCAATTCCAATATCTGGCCAATTTGCAAGATCCCCTCAGCAGAGGCCTCACTCTATTTTGAGAAAACACTAGTACCCTGTACCCCAGATAAAATGTCTTTGTCCTAAGGTGGAGGGGTGGGGGAATTCTAAGGACAGAACTATTGTTAACCCCACCTTAGAATATACTGCCCATCTCTGAGACTTGGGATAGAGCTTCTGAACTTTTACACCTGGTTCTCCCACCCCCAGCATAAGCAGCCCATTCTAGTTCACAGGCATTATTAACCCATGTTAGATTCCCATGTGCACGGTGTATAACGTACCCTTTTCCGGCCGAATGTCCTCATTAGCAGTAAACCTAATACCTTTCCCATCATGCACTGAGTGAGGACAGGCAAGTCAAGAGGCAGCAGCAGCAGAACAGAGAAAGAATGAGTTAGAGGCCTAAGGAGTGAACAGTCACTCAGAGCAGCCCTGCACGTATTCTGAGGGAGTACAGACATGGGGCAGAGATGGAGATGGGTATGCCAAAGAGCTGCTGTCAGTGCCTGTATGCTCCAAATTAGATTTCATGGCTCAAAATCAACCAAATCATGGGCAGCAGCTGTGTAACAGAGAAAAGTTACCTGAGACCAGTGGGGCAGGAAAAAGAAAGGTCATAGGCTCTAATTTCCAGGCCCTTAAATGATAAAGCAACAGGTAGAAAACATTTCACACACACTCTCTCTCTCACTCTCACTCTCTCTCTTTCTCTCTCTCTCTTGGTTCCTCCCTGCACTCCTCACCCACTGCTCTTACCTCATACATGCCCATTTCAGCCTCTCCTCATCTTTCTGTCTAGCTTAAAGCTCAATGTTTCCAGTCTTTCTGGATTAACTCTGATCCTCCTTGATGCTGTTACAGGCCTTCATATGTATCAGCTCTGTAAAGGTTCTCCCTGTCCCATTGTCAAGGGGACAGGGAGTTGAAATCAGGGGACTTGAAATCAGAACAGGCATGGACAATAGGGCAATACTATAGGTCCCTGGCATATTTTTACCTTCCATCAGCTTCAATCTAACTGCTTATATCCCTCTTCCCCTCCAGGTCAGCTCTGTGCTCCAGATCCACAGCTCAGTAAGGCCCAGGCCTTCCCACTCCCACCATGAGGTCCACTTGCTCAGTCAGCATACCCAGGTTTCCCTGGGACAGGCAATAATAAATGCTCCTGATGGTCCTTCCTGGGAGGGCCCTGCTCCAGGGTCAGGGTCAGAATTTCAGTAAGAGCTGTGTCTATGCAGATGTGTTTTGTTATAGATAGGCCTGTCTGGAGGGAAGGAGGGGTTCTAAGGACTGAAAGCCACGGGTAGAAAACCAGCTGCCTGGGTCCCTTGTGCATTATTATCATCACCCATGAGGCTGGAGCCTCAGCTATGCAGAGCTCTGCGATCCAGCCTCTTTTCAACTGTTCCCATTGTTTTTCTCTCTTAGTCTTCTCCTTGTCCAAACTGGAAAATCTCACCAGGACAACTTCTAAGGCTCCCAAAGCTATGAGTCTTCATGAGTATCTCAATACTCATTTTCAAGGCTTCCTCCCATATTTTCCCCACCAGACAGGGTACACTTCTTGAGCTTGATAAACATACATTGGCCAGGCAGTATCTGGGGAAAGAAACTTCAGGCACATTTCCCAAGTCTCTGTGATTCTCCTGTCTGGTGTGCGTATAGGTTGGGGCTAAGAATCAGGGTCCCTCAAGAAATCCTGCCGTGTGACTTTGATAGGCTTTCTGAAGTAGTACTTGGATCCTCCCTAAGAGTTGGAAGATACCAACTCCCGAGGGGCAGAGATGTAGCAGGGAAGGGAGGAGGGGACCCAAATCTCTTAGGTCTTACCCTGAGCAGTTTGCGAGCGTACAAAGGTCTTGATGAGTGTGTCTGTGGTCTGTGTATACAGAGACAGGGCATAGCGTAGGGACTGCAGATCTGGGCTCTTCTCCAGGAAAGCTTTCTTCAGCCCATTGCCTCCTGCATGGAAGTATTGCTGAAAGACAAAAGAATACCTGCTACTGCTTCACCCCCTTACAGAAAGGCAGCACCCCACACTGTCCTCAGAGAAATCACATCTGAGCAGAGGCTCAATGAAAATGCCAGAAGAGGATGGTGAGGACAATAAATCATTCAAAAAACAAGATCAGGTGTACACACAGAGCCAGAGTCACAGTCTCAGGTGAAGAGTATTATTTGGGTATCTGGCAGGAACTGTAGGGATGGTCATGTTCCAGGATGCAATGTTTGAAGGATGGATCTAACTAGACAAAGATATGGGATAGAAGCATTTCAGGCAAAGAGAGAGTATCCAGAGGTGCTCTCTTACCCCTTTGAACCCTTAGAGAAATTTACACCTATGACATACCTCTCCCAAGTGCCCTGAATCACAATTCATGTGTGGCTGCTTATTACTGCCTGACCAGATTAACTACCTCTTGAAGCTAAGAACTATATCTGACTCTCTGTACCCTTCACAGTGCATAGTACATAATGTCTGGTGCCTATGATGCTTGGTTGAATGAATGGGTAGTAGAAAAAAAATCCTCTGAAAACCTAAATGAATTTATACATAAGTGGAAGAGGAAATGTCAGCCATGCCTGGGATATTAGGATCTGGAAGATTAATTCCCAATGGAAAATATAGTTGATCCTTGAACAACACAGGGGTTTGGGGTACCACCCCCTGTGTAATATAACTTTTGACTGCCCCAAAACTTAACTACTAGTAACTTACTGTTAACTGAAGCTTTACTGATAACAAACAGTTGATTAACACATATTGTATTGTTATATGTATTTACATTTCTCTTAACTGCAAATGGCACCATGTATAGTCTATAAATGTGTGCTTAAGTTTTGCTATGTTTTAAATTTTTATAACAGATTTGTGTATACTTTATGGTAGTAAATGATAAAACAGACTAGTAGCTACCTATAGTTTATGCATTAATGACATACCTTTTTCTTAAAATTTTCAGTATTTCTAGGCTATGTACTTCATCTGCAAGTCTTTTTGAATTGTCATAAATCTTGAAAAAATTTTTCCAATATATTTACTGCAAAAAATCTGTGTATAAGGGCACCCATTTAGTTCAAACCCATGTTGTTTAAGGACAACGATATTCAGGAATGGCAACAAGGATCTAAGTGAACTGAACTATCCTCAGAAATCAGGACTAAGTGCTCTGGGTCCATGGTAAGTTACTTGAGACCATACATGAGGTGCCTTTTTGGTTGCTCCCAAGCAGGCATATGAACAGCAGAGAAATAAACAGACATAAAATTCACTCTCTTCTGGACGTGAGGTGGCAAAAGCCTGAGGGGATACCAGGGCCAAGGGGGTGTGGTAGTATGACTGGAGGAGGGGTGGGTCTCTACCTTGATGGTGTCCAGAGCGAGGTCAAGGATGGCACATTGCTTTGGAGTGAGATTTCGCGTTTCCTCTCGCACCATGTGGTCCTGGAAACTCAGAAAAAGCAATAGCATCAGGACACCTCGGGGCTGTCATGAAAGTTTTGTCCCCACCTGCTAGCTCACAGCTACATCTTCCTCTCCTTCCCCTCCTCTCAGACTCCAAAGCTCAAATTTCCTTCCTCCCAGCAACCCTCTTCCCTGGCCTCCAAAGGACCCCACACGTTCAGAGTACCTTGAGTTTGGAAAGATGGCTCAGCTCCTTGGCAGCAGTGAAGATCAGCTGGGTGCCCTGGGCATAGAGGGGATCAGTCAAAAGTGGAGGACTCCAAACTTGATCAGGAAGCAGGTAGTGAGGTATGCACGGAGACGGTAAGGGAAGTGTCCTTACCGTCTGGTCAGTTAGTGGGGGCAGAACAATCATTCTTTCCATTGTGTTCATTGCCACCCGCCAGAGCTCCTTCAGTACACGCTTCAGGACCGTCTTCTCACACACAGTGGCAAAGAGTGTGAGGCTGCAGGCCCAGGCAACAGGTAAGGCTGGGGTGAGAGTTCAAGTGCACTTCTGCCCAAGAAGCTCCACCATCTGATTGCCTCTGCCTTGCTTGTCCCACAGGACAGCCCCGGGTGCTGTACTCACTTGCCATCCAGGAAGTCCATGAGAGGTCGGAGCACACTGTCTGCATCCTGAGCCACTGAGGCCCTGGCATTGGGGGATGCATTCCCTGGGCCCCGCACCTGGCCCAGGATGTCAGCCATTTGTCGAACACACTCATCAATCCGCACCTGGAAACTACACACATGCCCACAGTGCAGCCCTCCTCTCCCGATACACACTGTCCCTGGAGCAGCACCAGCTATTTGGTCCCACTCCAGCATACTTGCGGTGCAGCCCCAGCAGGGAAAGCCTCAGGGAGGTTGGAGGGGGGCATACACCTGCAGCTGGATGGGCAGGTATGGGGTAGGGGCTTGGGGATTGGCCCGGGACCATACCTGGCTCTAAGGATTGTGTGTTTTGGGGCACTGACCTGTTTCCAAACACCATACTGAGCTCATCCAGAACTGTGTTCAGTTTCACCTGCAGCTCCTTCAGACTGTCTGCAGCTTCAGGGTCCAACTGTATCCACAGGAGGCATGCTTGGCTAAGCTGGTTTTCTTATCCTTTTCTCCTTTCCTGTGGCCTCCACCCCTCCCTCCTAGGCCTTTACTCCAATGCCTACTGAAATCCCTAAGCTCCAACCAGCCCAGACCCCAACTAACCTCCTGGCCTATACCTAGTCAGGAGAGGATGCAGTTCTGTGCCCAGGGAGCTCACAAACAAAGGGAAAATACAGCAACTCCACACTCTAAGACCTACCTCCTTGCCTCCCATGGCCTCAAACATTTTCTCCAGTTGGACCCTCAGTTGCTGCATGTTGTTCATCAGGATGCATGGCTTTGGGGACAAATGGAACTGCTGAGTCTTGGCTTCTTTCAGCACAGGACTCATCAGCCCAGGGTCTCTCCCCCTCTTACACTGCTCCAAAAGCCACAGGGAATTTACATTACATGTAATATATATATGTCTCCCTAAGCGCTCAGATGAGGAACTAAATTCAGATTATTCTCCTTCAATGAGGACTAGAAGAAAATGTTTCTGTTTTTAAGCTGGGTGGTAGGCCTCAGGTGTTCATGGTATTATTATCCTTTACAACTCTCTGAAGGTCTTAAGTTTGTTTTTTTAATTTAAAACGAAAGACTAAGTGAAGGCCTAGCTTAGTATAGGATAACGTATCAAATGGAGGCTCAGAGGCACTCCTTCCTGGTCAAGTTCCTAACTCCCAGAAGTCAGGAGCACTATCCCCACCCTCCACTCTGAGGACAGCCTTAAAAGCAAGAAGGATTAAAAAATCTTCCATCCCCTTTTCTAAGCTCCCAGGGCCTGACCCTCACCATTTTCTCCTTTGTGCAATAATCTGGGAAGTTCTTTGATAAGATATCTGCATACTGCATCAGCACCTTCCCGATGGTCTGAGAAGAGAGGAGAAAAGGAAAGGAAAGGAGTGGGAACACTGAGCTCTCCTCCTGGGGATCTTGCCTGAGGTCACATCTCTCATTCCAGAACAACAGGAAGATAGTGGGAATCTCACAGTAAGGGACAAAGCTGCCTCAACCCCAGAACAACACTGAGATAAACGCACTTATCTGCCTCAGACACAAGCAAAGGAGAATGGGATAAGCCCAGTCTTCTCTCCTGAAGACCACTACAGAGAGGGGTTGAGCTCATGCTTGTGACCAGGTTGTAAGAGTGGTGGTAGCAAAGGGAAGGGAAAAGGGAGGGTCACAGTCACCTTAGCAAATCTCTTCATGTAGTGGGCAAGGATGCTGGGGTCTGGGCACTCCAGCTTTCGGATTATCTCGAAGCTCTGGTTGAGCTGTGTGAAGACGTCCACCACAGAGCAGGAAAAGAGCGCGTGCTCTGATGTCTGCTGGAACTAAGGAAGACCACACAGTGGGTCATCATCTTTAGTCGTTACATTTTTCAAGGTTTGTAGAGTTCAAAAGGGCTATCTGCCCAGCAGGGGTGGCTCAGTGGCCCTCAAAAGCCCTCCTAAAGGACTCCACAGGCCAGGGACAGTCATCCTGCCTAAAGCCCAGGAACTTTTGCTGATAGCTTATTGTTGGAGACCTGGCTTGACCCCTGTGCAGCTCAATCCCCCAACTTACCCCATCCTTCTTATCTCGTTCTAGGGCGCCACGCAGGAATTCCAGGGACACATCCTCATTCTCATCCAGCCACTGTAGGACAAACTGCTCAAACCACCTGCAGCCAGACAAAAGGAATGGCATTGGAGGTAGTGGTTGGCATATGCCATGTGACTGACAGCTCCCTGGGGCTGGGGTCTTCTGGAAAGGAGGGCATGGATTGATGCTTTTCTTTCTCTACAGCAGACCCCAGAACAGCCAGTCTCAAGATTGGCTTGCTGAATGGAATTGAGGACAGTAGTCCTGCCCACCCCCTCACCTGTAGGGCCCCTCTTCCCTTCCCTCTGTAGTGCCCACATGATGACTCACGTGGGGTACTCAGGCACCTGCCCCTGGAGGACAGGCAGATCCTGCACGTATTCATTGTGGAGCCACTTCACCTTGAAGTGCAGGTTCATGTAGTCAGCACTCTTACACAGCCGGTCTTTCTCATGCTCTAGTGTAGGGAAGGAGGCTAGGTCAGGTCCTGGCTGCAGAGGCCACAGTTCCTGAGCTTTTTCAAGGTGGCAGATCCAATCAAGTGGCTCTGTCAGATGTCTTAGAACAAATGTGACTTCCAACCATGTCCTCACAGCCATCTCCCCCCAGGAGAACTCTGCTCTCCAAGAGCCTGGCCCAAATATTCCTTCAGAGCCTAAGCGAGACTCCCAGATATGGCCTATAGTCAGTCTTCTTGCTCTAGCTTTTGGAAGTGCCAAGTGAGGTACTGGCCTCTGGTGAAGAAGAGGAGAAAGGGATGTGGGTAGTGGGGAGACTGCCCAGAACTAGAGAAGGGTGATGTTTTCCAGGGTTTTTCTAAAGCTGGGAGCAGGGTCATTCCCTCAGAGGGTCTTAAATGCAGAGATGAGTAGCTGTACATGGCATGATTGGGTCAATGAATATACAGAAACAGGGGAAACCAAAGTGGGCCAAAGCCCAGAGAATGAGCAGTTGAACAGTGTAACAGAACACTGAGATAAACTGAAGGGCCTCAGAGTAGACCTGAGAGACACTGAAAAAATGAACTCTCAAAGAAGTATATAAATAATAGTTAGGAAACCATGGAAACACAGCAGTATGAAAATGCCATCATGCTGCAGAAAATGAGAAGACTATGGACTTTTTTTTGTATCATTAATATAAAATCACACGGACAACATTGTAGTTACTAGATTCCTCCCATTATCAAGTCCCCACCACATACCCCATTACACTCCCTGTCCATCAGTGTAGTAAGATGCTATAGAACCACTACTTATCTTCTCTGTGCTATACTGCCTTCCCCATGCCCACCCCTACATTATGTATGTTAATTGTAATGCCCCTTATTCCCCTTCTCCCTCCTTTCCCACCCACCACTCACCCAGACCCTTTCCCTTTGGCAAGTGTTAGTCCATTCTTGGGTTCTGTGAGTCTGCTGCTGTTTTGTTCCTTCAGTTTTTGCTTTGTTCTTATGCTCCACAGATGAGTGAAATCATTTAGTACTTCTCTTTCTCCACCTGGCTTATTTCACTGAGCATAATACCCTCTAGCTCCATCTATGTTGTTGCAAATAAGAGCATTTGTTTTCTTCATATGGCTGAATAGTTTTCCATTGTGTATATGTACCACATCTTCTTTATCCATTCATCTACTGATGGACACTTAGGTTGCTTCCATTTCTTGGCTATTGTAAATAGTGCTGTGATAAACATAGGGGTGCATATTGTCTTTTTCAAACTGGGATCCTGCATACTTAGGGTAAATTCCTAGGAGTGGAATTCCTGGGTCAAATGGTATTTCTATTTTGAGTTTTTTGAGGAACCTCCATACTGCTTTCCACAATGGTTGAACCAATTTACATTCCCACCAGCAGTGTAGGAGGGTTCCCCTTTCTCAACATCCCTGCCAGCATTTGTTGTTCCTAGTCTTTTCTATGTTGGCCATCTTAACTGGTGTGAGGTGGTATCGCATTGTGGTTTTAATTTGCATTTCCCTTATAATTAGCAATGTGGAGCATCTTTTCATGTGCCTGTTGGACATCTGAATTTCTTCTTTGGAGAAGTGTCTGTTCATATCCTCCGCCCAATTTTTAATAGGGTTATTTGCTTTTTGGCGGTTGAGGCATATGAGTTCTTTATATATTTTGGATATTTACTGCTTGTCAGACATGTCATTTACAAATATATTCTCCCATACTGTAGGGTGCCTTTTTGTTCTACTGATGGTGTCCTTTGCTGTAAAGAGGCTTTTTAGCATGATGTAGTCCCATTTGTTCATCTTTTTGTTTCCCTTGCCTGAGGAGATGCATTCAGAAAAAAGTTGCTCATGTTTATATTCAAGAGAGTTTTGCCTATGTTTTTTTCGAAGAGTTTTATTGTTTCATGACTTACATTCAGGTATTTGATCCATTTTGAGTTTACTTTTGTGTATGGGGTAAGACAAAAATCCAGTTTTATTTCTTATATGTAAGCTGTCTAGTGTTGCCAACACCAGCTGCTGAATAGACTGTCATTTCCCCATTGTATATCCATGGCTCCTTTATCATATATTAATAGACCAACTATGCTTGGGTTTATATCTGGGCTCTCTATTCTGTTCCATTGATCTATGGGTCTGTTCTTGTGCCAGTACCAAATTGTCTTGATTACTGTGGCTTTGTAGTAGAGCTTGAAGTTGGGGAGCATAATCCCCCCAGCTTTATTCTTCCTTCTCAGGATTGCTTTGGCTATTTGGAGTCTTTTGTGGTTTCATATGAATTTTAGAACTATTTGCTCTATTTCATTGAAGAACGCTTTTGGTATTTTGAAAGGAATTGCACTGAAACTGTAGATTGTTTTAGGCAGGATGGCCATTTTGACAATATTAATTCTTCCTAGCCAAGAGCATGGAATGAGTTTCCATTTGTTAGTGTCCTCTTTAATTTCTCTTCAGAGTGCCTTGTAGTTTTCAGGGTATAGGTCTTTCACTTCCTTGGTTAGGTTTATTCTAAGGAATTTTATTCTTTTTGATGCAATTGTGAGTGGAATCGTTTTCCTGATTCACTTTCTGCTAGTTCATTGTTAGTGTATAAGAATGCAACAGATTTCTGTGTATTAATTTTGTATCCCGCAACTTTGCTGAATTCAGATATTAGATCTAGTAGTTTTGGAGTGGATTCTTTAGGGTTTTTATGTACAATATGTCATCTCCCAAGCAGGGACAGTTTAACTTCTTCCTTGCCAATGTGGATGCCTTTTATTTCTTTGTGTTGTCTGACTGCTGTGGCTAGAACCTCCAGAACTATGTTGAATAAAAGTGGGTAGAGGGGGCATCCCTGTCTTGTTCCTAATCTTAAAGGAAAAGCTTCAGCTTCTCACTGTTAAGTATAATGTTGGCTGTGGGTTTGTCATATATGGCCTTTATCATGTTGCGGAACTTGCCTTCCATACCCATTTTGTTGAGTTTTTATTACGAATGCATGTTGGATTTTGTTGAATGCTTCTTCAGCATTTATGGAGATGATCGTGTGGTTTTTGTCCTTCTTTTTGTTCATGTGGTGGATGATGTTGATGGATTTTCAAATGTTGTACCATCTTGCATCCCTGGGATGAATACCACTTGATCATGATGGATGGTCTTTCTGATGTATTTTTAAATTTGGTTTGCTAATATTTTGTTGAGTATTTTTGCATCTATGTTCATGAGGGATATTGGTCTTTAATTTTCTTTTTTTGTGGTATCTTTGCCTGGTTTTGGTATTAGGGTGATGCTGGCCTCATAGAATGAGTTTGAGAGTACTCCTTCTTCTCCTCTTTGGAAAACTTTAAGGGGGGATGGGTACTAGGTCTTCACTAAATGTTTGATAAAATTCAGCAGTGAAACCATCTGGTCCAGGAATTTTGTTCTTGGGTAGTTTTTGATTACCAATTCAATTTCTTTGCTGGTAATTGGTCTATTCAGATTTTCTGTTTCTTCCTGGGTCAGCCTTGGAAGGTTGTATTTTCTAGAAAGTTGTCCATATTTTCTAGGTTATCCAGTTTGTTAACATATAATTTTTCATAGTATTCTCTCATAGTTCTTTGTATTTTTTGTGGTGTCCATAGTGATTTTTCCTTTCTCATTTCTGATTCTGTTTATGTGTGTCGACCCTCTTTTTTTTCTTTGTAAGTCTGGCTTGGTGTTTATCTATTTTGTTTATTTTCTTGAAGTACCAGCTCTTGCTTTCATTGATTCTATTGTTTTATTCTTCTCCATTTTATTTATTTATGGTCTAATCTTTATTATGTCCCTTGTTCTACTGACTTTGGGCCTCATTTTTTCCTCCTTTTCTAGTTTCGTTAATTATGAGTTTAGACTGTTCATTTGGAATTGTTCTTCTTTCCTGAGGTAGGCCTGTATTGCAATATACTTCCCTCTTAGCACGGCCTTGGCTGCATCCACAGATTTTGTGGTGTTGAATTATTGTTGTTATTTATCTCCATATATTGCTTGATCTCTGTTTTTATTTGGTCATTGATCCACTGGTTATTTAGGAGGATGTTATTAAGCCTCCATGTGTCTGTGGGCTTTTTCATTTTCTTTGTGTAATTTATTTCTAGTTTCATACCTTTGTGATCTGAGAAGTTGATTGGTACAATTTCAATCTTTTTGAATTTACTGAGGTTGTTTTTGTGGCCTAGTATATGATCTATTCTTGAAAATGTTCCATGTGCACTTGAGAAGAATGTGTGCCCTGTTGCTTTTGGATGTAGAGTTCTGTAGATGTCTGTTAGGTCCATCTGTTCTAATATGTTGTTCAGTGCCTCTGTGTCCTTATTTTCTGTCTGGTTGATCTGTCCTTTGGAGTGAATGGTTTGTTGAAATCTCCTAAAATGAATGCACTGCATTCTATTTCCTCCTTTAATTCTGTTAGTATTTGTTTCACATATGTAGGTGCTCAGATATATATAATGGTTATATTCTCTTGTTGTACTGACTCCTTTATCATTATGTAATGTCCTTCTTTGTCTCTTGTTACTTTCTTTGTTTTGAAGTCTATTTTGTCTGATACAAGTACTGCAACTCCTGCTTTTTTCTCACTATTAGTTGCATGCAATATCTTTTTCCACCCCTTTACTTTCAGTCTGTGTATGTGTTTGGGTTTCAAGTGAGTCTGTTGTTGGCAGCATATAGACAGGTCTTGTTTTTTTATCCATTCAGTGACTCTACGTCTTTTGATTGGTGCTTATATTTAGGGTGATTATTGATAGGTATGTACTTATTGTCATTGCAGGCTTTAGATTCGTGGTTACCAAAGGTTCAAGGGTAATTCCCTTACTATCAAACAGTCTAATTTAACTCACTTAGTATGGTATTACAAACAACCTAAAAGTTTTTTTTTTCCTTTTTCTTTCTCCTCCATTCTTTATACAGTAGGTGTCATATTCTGTACTCTTTGTCTATCCTTTGATTGACTTTGGGGGTAGTTGATTTGCTTTTGCATCTGCTTAGTAATTAATTGTTCTACTTTGCTGTGGTTTTGTTTCCCTTGGTGACAGCTATTTAGCCTTAGGAATATTTCCATCTATAGCAGTCCCTCCAAAATGCACTGTAGAGGTGGTTTGTGGGAGGTAAATTCTCTCAGGTTTTGCTTACCTGAAAATTGTTTAATTCCTCTTTCAAATTTAAATGATAACCTTGTCAGGTAGAGTGTTCTTCGTTCAAGGCCCTTCTATTTCATTGCATTAAATATATCATGCCACTCCCTTCTGGCCTGTAAGTTTTCTGTTGATAAATCTGATGATAGGCTGATGGGTTTTCCTTTGTATGTGATCTTTTTTCTCTCTCCCTGCTTTTAAAAGTCTGTCCTTATCCTTGATCTTTGCCATTTTAATTATTATAGGTCTTGGTGTTGTCTTCCTTGGCTCCGTTATGTTGGGAGATCCGTGCACCTCCATGGCCTGAGAGACTATCTCCTTCCCCAGACTGGGGGAGTTTTCAGCAATTACCTCCTCAATAACACTTTCTGTCCCTTTTTTCCTCTCTTCTTGTTCTGGTACCCCTATAATGTGAATATTGTTCCATTTGGATTGGTCACACAGTTCCTTCAATATTCTTTCATTCTTAGAGATCCTTTTTTCTTTCTGTGTCTCAGCTTCTTTGCTTCTCTAATTTCTATTCAATTTACCATCTCTTCTATTACATCTAATCTGCTTTTAAATCCCTCCATTGTGTGTTGCATTTCAGGTATGGAATTTCTTATTTGATTGAATCTCCATCCTGCATTCATCCCTGAGTTCTTGAATATTTTTCTGTATTTCCATAAGCATATTTATGATTTTTTTTTAAACTCTCTTTCAGGAAGACTGGTGAGTTCAGTTTTATTTGGCCCTTTTTCTGGGGTTTGTGAGATTTTGGTCTGAACCAGATTCCTTTAATGTTTCATATTTCTATGTGGCGCCCTCTAGTGCCCAGAAGCTCTACTCTCTGGAGCCGCTCAGCCTCTGGATGAGGTCAGGGGTTGTAGGGGAGCAGTGCTGGTTCCTGGGGGAAGGAAAGAGCTGTTTCCTGCTTCCCAGCTGCAGTGCCTGTGTCCACTTTCAGAGCCAGTGTGCTGAGCACACAGGGGTATGCCTCTGTTCTTTGCGTTTGTAGCTGTTGTAGGCGGGGCCTCCCTCTGGCTGGCCTGACACCAGCACAGTGACTGCCAGTTTGTGAACCAGTGCTGTCAGGCCAGGAGGAAGGCACAGCAGGCTGTGTATTACAGTGGGGGGCCTCGGAGCTGAGTAGCTAGCCAAGGGGATGGAGCACCTGATGCTCCTGAAAGTTCCCAACTTGCTGGGCAGAGCATGCCCAGACAATCTTGTCCACCTATCCCTTCTCCCGTGTAGCTAACTCTGTGCAAACCCCGCCTCTTCAGTAGCCCTCTCACTGCTAGGAAGCCTCTCAGACCGCTCACCTTTCCTTTGTCCCAGAGCGGCAGATGTGGATCCCTGTCCTCCACAAACAGCTGGAATCTCAGTCTCTCAAGTGTTCCACCTGCCTTAGCTTTCCAATCCCACTAATCTCCAGAGCACCATGCAGTGTAGGTTTGTGCTTGCAAAGCAGATCTCTAGGGCTGGGTGTTCAGCAGTCCTAGCCTTCCACCCCCTCCCTCCTCCGTTTCTCTTCCTCCCGCCAGTGAGCTGTGGTGGGAGAAGGGCTTGGGTCCCACCAGATCTAGGCTTTAGTACGTTACCCTGTTTCATGAGGTCTGCTCTGTTCTCCAAGTGTATGCAGTCTGGTGCAGCCTTGTTTCCTGTTGCTCTTTTAGGATTAGTTGTATTAACTATATTTTCTTATTATATGTGGTTTTAGAAGGAGTTCTCTGTCTCATCTCTCATGCTGCCAACTTGAATTGATCTTTGACTAATGACTTTTAAGGTCATCTAGGTGAATCTCCAGGGCCTTCTGGGAAATTTAGGACAAGCTTGCCCAGAGAACCTGGATAGTGGCCATACCCACAAATTCTCCTCATCCCCCATTCTTTATAGATGAAGCATTAAACTGAATAATAAAAGCCTATTGTGTGCTTACATATAACATAATGGAAAAAGCAGGCAAACGGAGGAGACTATTGAGCAGTAAGAAAGTAAGGCGAGTGTCCTTGAGAAATCTACTGCTCAACTTTGAGTTGCCATGAATGACGCTCCTCCATGTCAAGGCAGAACATTGAGTCTGGGGCAGCTGGCCCTTTTGAATTAGTATAGAAAACACTCAAGGAGGAATTGGGAGCCCAGGATTCAGTCTCAGAGGGCTCCCAGTCCCAGGAATTTCATCTCCTGGCACTGCAGGCAGCACCATTTCAACCTGAAGTTGCATTTGCAGTCTCTTATAGGAAGCAGTAAGCAAAATAAGAGGCAAAGGGTATAAGGTTAGAGATAAAGGGACAACAACCAAAAGTTCTTACCACTCAGATAGAGGACTTTTTGTATATGAATGACAGGAATGCTTGTGACAGAAAAGACACACCAATAAGCAATAAAAGAGTGAAAAAGTCAGGGACATCAGAGAGACCCTCTCAGAGCTTGCCCCTCCTCTTCCACCCCACACCCTCCTGTCTTAAATCAGGCTAAGAACCTAGAACCATAAAAAGGCACCACCAGGAGAGCCCTCCCTCCTCTTGTGCAGTAACCCACTGGAGTACTGCTCCCTTACCCCAGAGCTCCCTAACTACTTTCCTCTAGGGACCTTCACATCACTGCATTTACATATAATTCTCACTTTCTATGTCAGTCCATTATCTGTACTCTGGTCCCAAACTCCAATTATCTACATTAACTTCTGTGATACAACTCACAGGATGACTACTGAAACACTGGTCACAATTTAAACTATTCTAATGAGTCCCATAGAGCCAGGCTCTAGTTGCTTGAGATTGTTGTTGGGGGAATAGGGGGCAGGTGGATGGTTAATCTGTCAAAAGGGGCAATCATGCATCTAAACCTTCTCCTGCCCCTGACTTCCGCATGCCTTCCTCCATTCATCTTTCAACCTTGGAGAGTTCCTTCAACCTCATGATTTCAACTATCTAGCTTGCTGATCTCCTGCCCAAATTTCTGGTTCTGGTAATGTCTATATAAGGCTTTGATGGACATCTCACTTTGACCGGGTTTAACTCTGGTCCCCATCTTTGCCATCTTAGTATTTCCAGCTGAAATTAAACACAGTATACACACTAATTTCACCCTCTTATTCAATGCAGAACATTATCCTTAAGTCTTCCTTCTTCTTTATTCATACCCAGTTAAATCACCAGTCCCTTTTAATTTCACCTCCAAAATTCCTCTGGAATCTATCCATTTCTTTATAGTCACACTGTTACCTGCCTAGGTCTCATTAACACCATCTCTAACCTGAATTACTAGTCTCCAAACTGGTCTTTCCTCTTCCAATCCATTTTCCATACTACAGCCAGAGTGGTCTTTCTATATTATAAATCTGATCGTGTTAATCCCTTGCCTAATATGGAATTGTTTTTCAGTGGTTCCCAACTGCCTCAGGATAGAGTCCAAGCCTAAACATGACTTACAATCTCCTTTGTCCTACTACTTTACCTTCATCTCTCATTTATTTTTTCCCTTACACTCTAAGTTGCTAGTCATCCTGAATACTGCTTCCAGCTGCTGAAGCATGCCATTTCTCTCTAGAGCCCAGGTTTCTGAATATACTGTATCCTCTGCCTAAAATTCTCTGTGTCTCACTTTCCTGCCACTACTACTTTGCCTCCCCACCAACCTGTCTCATTACAGGTGAGAAAATGGGAACACCAACCTGCCAGGCTAAGTTGTGTGCTACATCAGATGTCAGTTTGTACATCACCTCTTCAGGAAGCTTTCCCAGGTCTGGGTTACATGGTTCTCCTCTCAGCACCCTATGCTTATTCCTTTTTCCTTATAACTTTGAATTGTAATTTCCAATTTACATGTCCTTTGTCTATATTTGTCTGTGAGCTTCTCAAGGGTTGGGGCTATTCATCTCATTGGGGTTCTGACAACTGGCAGAGTGCATGGCACAAAGAAAACAAACACTTGATGAATGGGGTGGAAATTTACTGAAAAGGGGCACAAAGAAACATTCTGTTCTGTATTTTAATCGGGATGGTAGATACACAGGTGTGTTTGTCAAAACATTAAAATGTACATAACGTGTTTTTATTTTATTGTATGTAAATTATACCTCAATGAAATTGACTTAAAAAATACTGGATGAATGACATTTTTGCAGTGTCAACACTATCTTTTTATCTTCCAGGTCTCCAAACTCCTACCCTTCTCTTGCCCTAAACATTCCAACAATCACTAAGTCCTGGTACAATTTCCTTCCAATGTCTATCAAAGCCCATCTTTCCTCCCCATTTCTCTGCTATAACCCCAGCCCCATCCCCTCAGCCCTAAATTACAACATTATCTGCACTCCCTGCTACTAGTCTCTCCCTGTTCTAGCTGCCCCCATTTTCCACTGAGGTAAAATCTTATAAAAGTACTACTTTGTTCACATTGCATCTTTGCTCATGCGCCTATAATGTTTTTTTTATTGTCCTTAATAACTAAGATTTTCAGTACTGAGTAAATGCCAGGCGGTATACTTAGTATGTTACATATAATTCAGTTACTTCATCAGCTCAATGAAATTGATGCTATCATAACTCCCATTTTACAGGTGAGAAAATGGGAACTCATAAAAATTCAGTAGCTTGTTCTACAAATACACAGCTGAGTTTGAAAGCAAGTCAACACTAGTTCTCTTAAAGCAGTTTCCAACCCATTTGTGCTTGTTCTAAATGTTAACAGAACTCCCCTTTCAAAAGAAACCTTGCCTAGAACCCCCATATAAGATTGATAAAAGTAGAGCTGACAAGTGGCACCAGGTAAAAGGCATGGAGACCAGCCCCTCTTCCCCACCCCATTTTAGCTCCTGAGATACCTGTTTGAAAACCACTGCCCCACCTCACACTAGCATCATAAAAAGGCACTAGCAGGAGGGCCCTTCCTCCTTTTGTGCAGCAACCAACCCACTGGAGTACTGCTCCCTCACCCCCGATCTCCCTAACTACTTTCCTCTAGGGACCTTCATGTCACTGCATTTACATATAATTCTCACTTTCTCTGTCAGTCCATTATCTGTACATCTTACAGAACTGATTTACTTTTCACAGGTATTTATCTTTTCCCCCCAAATCCACTGGACCTGGACTTCTTCAAGAACTGGGGCCATACTCCTCACCAGGATCACTGGGTGCTGCCTGGGTGACAGGGACAGGTGACCTCCTCACAAGCCTGCCAGGCTAAGTTGTGTGCTACAGCCCCAAGCCTGACGCAGTGTGGGCAGGAGACAGCCACTGCTCTGGGTGGAATTACAGAATGTGTATGTACAGGCTGTGATTGTCTCAAATTTAACACAGATCTTCAAGGTTTCTTTCACCTCAAAACTTACTGTTCGTAGACCCCAAAAGCTTAAAAGTCTGAGGGTTCCCCATTTCCCCTGCCACTCACCTAAATAACAGACCTAGACTCTGCTCTGTACTTGCCCCAGACTGCTCCCCCTCCTTTTAGGTCCACCTTCCCAGACTAACATGTACAAGCAGACAGGAAAGGCAGCTAAATGCATGAGCACAGATGAGTACAAACAGGAAGGTCTGATACAGGTAGGGAGTGATAGCTTTGAGGACCAAAGTGGGAAATGAACAAAAGAATAAGCTGAATAAACAAGATGAATAATAATTGTCTGTGACCCTGCTCTGTAGAAGTGAGGGGAGAAGTATCTTTCTGACTTTGTCACACCAATCCAGGACAGCCTTCAAGGAAATCGAGGCCAGGCAGTCCCCAATGTGAGAAACTAATCTTATCTATGTATTTAAGGTTCTAAGATTCTTTAAAACTCTAAAGATAGACATTCTCTAGAGAGTGGGCCACATGACAACACCCAACATGGAAGGGTTGATCTCTGGACTGGGAAAGTCTTAAACAGGCACTTGCTCTAAAGCTGAAATGAGCAACCTATATCCTCACAGCCATATCCATTATTCTTCTGGTTGAAGCTTTGCCCACCCAAGGCCTCCTGAGGCCTATTGCCCACTATGTCTAGAATCCCTCTGGTTTCTCACTGGACTATTCATCCAAAACTTGGAGTTGTCTGGGAGAGGAAAGGAATAGATGCTTGGGCTAGGGGTCTGCAGCCCTCTGTCCTGGGCACACCCTTACCCTCCAGTGCATATTTCATGTCTTGGGCAAAGAGCTGCCACATCACTTCTGCGCTGACTTTTCCCACATTCAACTCCTGAGGAAACCTGGATGATGGAAGAAGCTACAGTCAGAGAACAAGGCAAGAGCTATTTGATTTGACTGATTCCAAAGCTAATATGCCTAGTTCTTGGAGGTCAACTAAAGAGAGGAGCCTCAGAAAAGGGCTAGAATCAATCTGGAGAAAAGGGGCCTGGGGGCCAATGTAGGACAAATGGGGACAGAGAATCCCCTCAGGCAAGGTGAGCCCAGGGGAGAGGATGTCTAGAAGACAGGGAATTGAGGCCCACAGATGAATGATTAAGACTGGAAGGCAGGCCCAGACTAAATAAGATGGAGAAGAAAAGGCAAGGATGTGGGCATAAGAAGGCCCACTTTATTAACAGTAGACAGACACATACACACATGGTCTCTGGATCCCCTGGGACTCCTATGGCAGCCATTCCCAGAGGCTTCTTACTCCAGGGAGGCTGGCTCAGTCTGGGCAGGGCCCCCCATTATGTTCCACACCTGTCTCCAGAAACAGTTACCCACACAGATACAAGGGACAGAGGGATAGATGGACGGACAGGAGGAAGAGATGGCACTGTAAACACATAGAGATAGGAAAAAAAGACTGTTAGACAGATGGACAAATCAGCCACAAACCAGAGAGGGCCACATTGGGTGATACTCACTGGTTCAGAACAAGTGTGTAGGAACTCTTATCTTCCTCTATGATTGACACAATGAGCGTGATGAGTTTAGGCCAGAAATCCAGATTCCGCATGCTGGGTCCCTGTTCCTCTGGAGGTAGTTCCTGCTTCTTGTTCCGGAGGAGACAGTAATAGACAGAGTCAGAGTGGAATACAGAGAATGTTTCCAGTCTTCCTTTTTCTCTTTCCCCTCCCCATGACACTTCCCCTAGAATCAGGTAGTCTTCCTCTCCTAGAGCCTGTCTTCCAGAAGACCACCCTGTTCTGTGATAGGGGTGACTATTGGGAGGTCCCTGGACACAGAGTCCATCCCTGAGAACCTTTCTCCCCAGCTCCAGGGCACTGATCTGTTAAGCTTGGTCAGTCTAAGAGACACAGAGATGCACATCCCCCTTCTTCCTTCCCTTAGTAGTTATGGGGACAGGGACTCCTTGGTTGAGGTAGGTAGCTCCTCCTGTGTCACTAAGGAGATTAGTTCCACATGACCCCAACTGACAGACCTCCTGACACCTCCCCAACTCACCATACACATACATATATCTCAGCTCTGAGAAGCTCCTTCAAGTTTTGCAGGAGCTACTGAACACATCTAGCATGCAGACTGGCCTAACCTTCAGTGGGTTAGGACTTCCCTTAACCCCTGAATGTCATTAGGGGGAAGAATTACATGTAAGAAGCTATTTGCCTACCTGGATAAGAAAAGGTCTTGAGGAGCCAAGAATACTCAATGGGGACGGGGTAGTCTCCTCATTAACTGATATTGGGAAAATTGGATTTCACATGATGAATGAATATTAACAAAAGAATGAAACTGGACCCCTATCTTACACCATACACAAAAATTAACTCAAAATGGATTAAGGACTTAAATATAAGACCTGGAACCATAAAACTCCTAGAAGAGAACAAGGAAAAAGCTCCTTGATGTCTGTTTTGGTGACGTTTTTTAGATATGACACTACAAGCATAAACAACAAAAGCAAAAATCAACAAATGGTACTACATTAAACTAAAACATTCTGCACAGCAAAAGAAACAATCAACAAAATGAAAAGGCAATCTACAGAATGGGAGAAAATATCTGAAAACCACGTATCTGATGAGGGTTTAATATCCGAAATACATAAAGAACTCATACAACTCAACAGCAAAAAAAAAGATTTAAAAATGGGCAGAAGACTTTAATAGACATTTCTTCAAGACATATAACGTGTCTTCAAGACAACACGTGCATGAAGAGGTGCTCGATATCACTAATCATAAGAGAAATGCAAATCAGAACCATAATGAGATGTCTGCACATGTCTTAGAATAGATATTATCAAAAAGATAAGCGACAACAAATGTTGGCCAGGATATGAAATAAAGGGAACCCTGGTGTATTCTTGGTGGGAATGTAAACTGGTATAGCCACTATGGGAAACAGTATGGAGGTCCCTCAAAAAATTAAAAAGAGAACTACCATATGATCCAGCAATCCCAATTCTAGGTATAAACCCAGTGGAAATGAAATCACTATCTTGAAGAGATTATCTGTACCCTCATGTTTATTGCAGCATTATTCACAGTAGCCAAGACAAGGAAACAACCTACATGTCTATCAATGGGTGAAGGATAAAGAAAATATGGTATATAAACACAATGGATTATTATTCAGCCATAAAAAAGAAGGAAATCCATATTATTTAAAAAGCAAGTTACAGAACACAGAAGTGTGTGTACAATGTGATCCTATTCATGTTAAACACCTCTCACCCCTAAGTTTGGACAGATTGCTATCAAATTAACAAGAATGGCTCCCTTTGGGCAGAATTAGATGGGAATCCAGAAGAACTTTTGACTTATTATATACATTTTTTTAAAGAACAAAAATGAGTTCCTGTTTTATTGTTTGATGGAAAATAAATTTCAGGAAAGAAATGTAGCAAATGAAAAATGGCTAAGTTAGCCATTAGCATTGAGTGTTTGCCTGCTGTTTGAGTTTGAGCTATGTCACAGTATAATAGCTTATATTTGTGCTTTGCTTTATGGTAAGCATAAATAGATAGCTTTATGTGTTTTGCTTTATTATTTTATAATAAAACTATGAATTTTCTGCTGCAAAAAAAAAAAAAAAAAAAGGAAATCCAGTCATTTGGGACAACATGGATGGACTTTGAGAGCATTTTGCTAAGCGAAATAAATCAAAGCAAGAAATACTGAAGCATCTCATTTATACATGTAATCTAAAGATGTTGAATTCATAGAAATGGAAAGTAGAATGATGGTTGCAAGGAGCTGACAGGTGGGGGAAAATGGGGAGACATTGGTCAACTGGTACAAACTTTCAGTTCTGAGATGAATAAATTTGAGGTACCTAACGTACAGCATAGTGATTATAGTTAACAATATTGTATTATGTATTTGAAAGATGCTATGAGAATAGAGCTTTAAAGTTCTCACCATAATAATAAAATGATAATTATATGAGGTGAAGGATGTGTTAACTAACCTTATTATGGTAAACATTTTGCAGTATATGTGTGTATCAAACCATCACATTGTATACCTTAAACTTACATAATGTTGTGTGTCAATTATATCTCAATAAAGCTGGAGGGGGGGAAAGAAAGAAAAGGATTTGGTTAGGAAGAGATAAAGTAATACAACAGTGGATCTCAGGGAAGGAGAAGCGACTCGACATTCAGAACCAAGACAGGACAAGTAGAGGTCACCACAGAGAGGCTGGAATGGACATGTATCTCCCATTGGGACAAAGGCAAAGTTAGAACTGCCTAGAAGGACAGGGTTAGGGGATGCCACATGTCACCACAAAGTCTCCACAGTCTTTAATAAGCCTGCATTACCAGAAAGTTTCCAGAAACCAGGACAGAATCCACAGTGGATTTTTTCCTTCTTAATAGTATTTAAATACATCTCCTCCTTTAGCTTATTCTGCCACTATCTTGGCTTGGGTTCTTATCAGTCCAATCCCTATTCCATGCAGGTGTCAGTCATCTTTCTGCAAGGAGAATCTCATTGTGTTACCCCTCTGAAATTCAATGGCCTTCAGTAAAATTCCAACTCCATGGCTTGACACAAGAGTCCTTCAGAATATGTCCTCTCTCAACCTCATACCTTACCACTTCCCTTTTTTTTGCAGTCATAGCCACACCACCACCACCACTTATTTAGTGCTTATTATGTGCCAGGTACCCTAAGAACTTCACATGCCTCATCTCATTTAATCATCATAACAACTCCATTGGGTAGAAATTATTATCACCTTCGTTTTACAGATGAGGAGACTGGAGGACAGTGAGGTTACATGTTCATGAAGCTATAAATAGCCAAACCAAAATTTAATCCTGGATAGCTGAACTCCAAAGCCTGACACTGTAACTACCTGAATTAGTTTGCTTGTATTTCCTCAGATTAACATACTCATTCCCAATTCTGTCCCTCCAAACAATCTGTTTTCTCTATATGGTATCCCCTCATCCCCAACCCCTTTCTTTAGCTAATTTCTACTCATTCCTCATAATTCAGGTTTAGCTTAACCTTTTCTGAGTTTTCCCTGACACCCCTGGATCTTGATTATATTCCTCTCTTCTGGGCTCCCAGACAACCCTCTGTGAACCTCTGATACAGATATAATAGATAACTACAATTACAGTAAAATGTAGTAATAAAATAAAAACAATAAATGTAATCTGCCCCACACATCCACCAAACCATGAGCTCCCCCAAGACAGTGATGTGTCTTCATCAACTTTATATCCCTACTGCTCAGTTTATTATAGGGATGGGCAGATGAATGAACCAATGACTGAAGGTCAATAGAGGGAAATCAAAAAACTTATGAAGTTACGCTGATGGACAGTGACTGTGAAGGGGTATGTGGAGGGGACTTGGTGAAGGGGAGAGCCTAGTAAACATAATGTCCTTCATGTAATTGTAGATTAATGATACCAAAAAAAAAAACCTTATGAAGTAATAGTGTAAGTAATTATGTGTAAGTAATTCATGTAAATAATGAGTGATGAGAAAAAGAGTGAGACAAAGTAAAAGATAGCAAGACTCAAAAGCTAAGGGGAGTCCCTGTATAGTCTGTCAGCCCTCTTTCAAAGCCTAGGCTCATCTTCTGCTACGGAATGGAAAGACCCAGCACTCAAAGTAGCCCTGCAGTTGAAAGGTCAAAGCTGAGAAGAGTGTCTTCCCCTAACCAGAGAGAATCCATACGTGGGTAACAGAGGAGCTCAGAGTGTGGCAAGCTCAACAGAGGTCCCAGGAAAACCTCCCATGGAATTCAGAACCAATGGGAGGTTTTACAACCTTAAAAGAAGGAAGCCTTTAAGACAGGCTGGCACAAAAAGTACATTTGGGAATGTGAAGAGTCAGTGTGAACAAGATTTTACTCTTTACTAAGATACTCCTAGGGACAAATTGGATTTATTCACCAAAGGGTAAACATCCAAGAGATTTAGACTGTCCTCCCATCATTTATTGACCAAATCTACTGCCTTTCAGGGTCTGTCTCAAATGCCCCATGTTTTTTGTAGCTTTTCCTGGTATCCAATCAAGAGTGACTTCTTCCTTCTTGGAATCCCTTCAATTTTATTCCTTTTCAAGGCCCTTCTGGCAGACTTCTTTGATTAGAGTTACACATATGCTCATGAGACTGTGAACTAACTGAAAGAGCGCTGTGCTTTCCTCAGATCTGGCCCAGAACAAACATTCAATACATATTTGTTGGACTGAAGGGAACTATTCTGCAAATGTGTGTTCTGCAAAATATTCTTAAGACAGGAACTATAACTGAGTAATCAGACACAGAAGGAAGTTCTGGCTTTTAAATAAGAAAAAAAAGAGATATTATTGAAAGGACCTAGAAAAATGTACAGTCACCAGGTACTGAGTTAGGTTGCCAGTCTAAAACAGGTGAAGTAGTTCAGCCTTACAGAAGGATAGGGTATGCCTTGAGAGTCAGCTGATGAATGTATCTCAAAAGACCATGCACCTCAGAGAGAAGTGGTCAAAGAGAAAAATTAAACTTTCATGAGCCAGTAGCTCAGAGAGACAGGTACAGATCTCAGCCTGGAACACAGCAAAGTCTACATGAGTTAGAGTAAAATTAAGTTTGGGGGAGAAAAAAGACTCTGTGATGGACTGAAAATTCACCTACTTACCCCCGGAACTGCTCAAATTTTGGTCACTTTCTTTAGCACGAAACTAAAGCTTATCATTACCACTTCTATTCAACTCAGTCATGTCATTTCTTGTTCAATGGTCCTTGTCCATCCTCACATGTCTCACATAGTCTAGATGCTCCACACCCTACAACTTACTCACTCTAGATAACTTAAGGACTTTGTCCTGAGCTCCCTTCCATTATGATCACAGCAAAGGAAAATGGAGGCTCCAAGAGCCACTGATAGTCTGTCCCACCTGATCCTGAACTTCTTACCAGCTGGTACTGGTGGCTATACAAGTCATGGCAATTGTTGAAGATATACTCGTATGTGGAGTTCAAACAGGCCTTCACACAATCCTTTACAACCTGGCTGGCTCGTGGAGGGCTCTGTAGTTCTTGCACCTGCCAATTTATAAAAGGAATATGGGTCCAGGGTCCTGCTCACCTACATGGTTTCATTTTAGAACTCCCCCTAAACTACTCCAGATTCCTTCACCCTCTTTCGGGTCCCTGGACCTTACTCTGGGATAGAATTGCTAGGATAGCTGATGGGGAAAACTGCCCAGACCATCCTTGTTGCTCCATGGTCTTCTCAGAAGTAACCCAGGGAACAGGTGTATGGATGCATGGGCTTAGAGGTGATGAATCCTGTAGCCTCAGACTGAGCCCAGTAATTTTTATTCTCCATGCCCCTGTGGCTAGTTCTCCAGCCAGCACCACCCAGCCCAGTTCATCTTTTACCTTCATTCTGAAGAAAGTAATGCTGGTCAGCAAATCCACTGTAGACTTTAAGTCCTGAAGCCGCTCAGGGCTCCCAGCAGGGAAATTATTCTGTTGCAAATCAAGCAAATGTGAGAAAGGAACAGAAATAGGAAAGCCTTTCCTGCCAAAAGCAATGGTTGAGCTGAACAAAAATACTATGGGTCTCCCTCTCTTTACCCATGCAGTGTGACACACACACACACACACACACACACACACACACACACACACACACACACACACACACACACACACACACACACACACACACACACACACACACACACACACACACACACACACACACACACACACACACACACACACACACACACACACACACACACACACACACCTTTTTTGGGTGAGGTTCCTTACACCCAAAAAGTGAGTTCACACACACACACACACACACACACACACACACACACCTTTTTTGGGTGAGGTTCCTTACACCCAAAAAGTGAGTTCACACACACACACACACACACACACACACACACACCTTTTTTGGGTGAGGTTCCTTACACCCAAAAAGTGAGTTCTTCACAAGTTACAACTAACTGTATATCCTGGAATACAAGTGAAGCCACACTACAGACCAGACTGAGATCCAGGCTGTGGACTTTTGCACAATGGACTCCAGCTCTTCTACCATTCTGGAGCCACCAGATCGCAGAGCTCTGAGCAGAACTGTTTTTGGAGTGAGTTCCTTAGAACCATCCTGCTGTGCCTCATTTCATTCTCTTTGGCATGAGTTTTAGGAGAAAGAGGCCAGGGAGAGCTGGGGGTGGTGGTGTGGAGATGTTGAGCCACTCTTCATTTTAAGGGTCACTGTTTTAAACTGTTATGTGGCTACTTATATGCCAAATATAAGATATACGGTCAACTCTCCATTATTTGTGAAAAATGGAGGACAATGAAAGTGTAGATAATTAGAAACTCACTTCTTTTTAACTTTGAAGTTATTTTTATACTTACTTTTTTATGTGGGTATATTGCTTGTTCTGAAAATTCACAACATTTCAAAGCAAGTAATGAAGCCATTCTAAGAAGATCTAACTTAGGAAGAAGTGAGAAACTGTCCATTTCTCTGTCCTGGCCATGCCCAGGTACCTACTCTCCTGCTGCATTTCCTCCCCCCATTCCAGGAATGGACATGACCTCTGCTACACACTACTTGCCCAAACCAAGCTACTTTCTCTCTCTCCTTAGGTGCATTCTCACATCTCCCAGGAAAATAAGAAGAGTAAGGAAAAATGCCAGAATGAAATATAATTATCTAATTTTTAAAGGGGCATTTCCAGAAGAGATTATCCTCAAGAGATTCCCTAATGAGAATCTGGTGATGTGAGTAGGGTTGGAAAGCCAACTGTCTATATAAAACAGTTCAGCCCCTGCTGCTACTTACATGCTGCATGGTCCTTGGCGTTTGGAGAATCACAGGTGACAGTGGCATTGGCCATGCATTTGGGTGTGATGACACAAACCAATTTCCTTGCCTTTGATCTTTACAGCCAAAATTATCCTAGAGTCTCTCCAGACTGAACTTGATATTATCTGTTATCCCACCCATGGCCATTATCTTGACTTACCCTGTATGTAGAGAGGTCAATCCTCAGTGAATTATGCAGCTGGTCCAGTAGTTTTACGAATCTCTCTTTCTGAGGGTGGGAAACAAGTAACAGAGAAGAGAAAAGTAATCTGTATTTAAGCTCCCTAGACTGTAACAGAAACATAACCAACTCTGGGTGAGGAAAGGACCCTGGGTTGGGGACATTTTCTATCTCATGAGGAGAACAACAAACAATGTAAGGGAGAAATGAGATAGGTGGTCCCTGTTCCATCTCTTAGCAGCTCTGTCTCACACTAGAGAATCTTTTTATACTGGCAAAAAGAAAAAAGTCCCTGGGAGGGGAACAGTTCTTCCTGTACAAGAGTCAACAGGAGATGACCAGTGCGTCTCCAACCCTTTGGGACTCTGATTCACCTCAGTCAACAGAAAACTCCAAGCACATTCTCCAGCTTGTTTTGAGTCTGTGGTCTCCTGTCTTATCCTGGGGTAGCTGTTAACAGCTAACCAGTCACAGCCAGGCAGTAATGATGGTAGAGAAAAATAGTGGTGCATTTGGAAGATGATCTGGCAGACCTGGGGGGCTCCTCTTTAAATCATGTTCCTTATTATTTCCCTTAGTTTTTACTTTTTTAAAGTTAAAATAAATAACATATTATTTTAATAGTTGATTTTTATAGAAAAGGTATAATTAAATGTGGGATCACATTGGCATAGCACTCCTGGAACTCATATATTAAGTCAATATATAATGGGATGAGAACAAAATGGAACAGATATTTGACTGGCTTAATCAATTGTATTAGTTTATCTACAGACTCTATTAACAGTAAGAAAAAGTGATTAGTACCAAAAAAACAAGGCTAAGGGAACCATTAGATTTGGGGGAATTATTAATTTTATCTCTGAAGAGATAATCTTTGTGGTGGGTCAAAGATATTTCATCCAGTATATATTGAGCTAATGTGTGAGATGACATTCTGAGTAAAGATTCAACTTCTCAAGTACCTTAACACCAGGAAAGGGAATACTCTGGATGGGAAATATTCTAAACACTAGAAAAGGGACAGGCTCAGGTATACATTGGTATCCTCACTTAGGTATCAGTCTCATATGAACTTAAGTGGTATGAATCTGTCAGAGAGAGACTGAATAATATCAAGAAAGGCCCATTTGTGGACCTGCAAGACTAAGGAACATGATGAAACAACCAAGATCTTGGCCAAAGAAGGTTCTGCCCAAGCCCATGTAGTGGCCCCCAAACCAAAGTGGTGCTATTCTGCCTTCTCACATTTCTCCATGTCTGAGAAGAGACTATTAGCAAGTTTACATAATCATAATGAAATAGGGATAGTCTAGTAGCATTGTCTACATACTGGTAAAGGAACGAGTTAATCTCTCTAGGTGGCAACTACCTGAATTTTAGGTATACCAACCAACTCTACAGTACCTACCATAAAAATCAAACCTTATTAATTGATAAAGAACAGATAGATATGTGTTTACATCATACTCACCCCAAAGTTGGAGGCTGCAAAACGATCAGAGGCAGAGACGTTGGTGGAGGCAGTTGTGTGGGCATAGTAGGCATTGATGTTGGCCAGTAAGGTGCTCATCACTGCTGGCACACCAGGACACATGTACTTGGATGACAAACATGCAAAGTGCCTGAAAAACAGCATCCTCAGCCTCAAAACTCTTCAGCATTTGCTGTGAAAGTCAAGTAATCAAAAGATCTCACTGATGTGTATGAAGCTTCCAATCATTTTGGCATATAAGGATCTTCACAATTTATTCATTTAATTGTACATTCAATGAACCCCTACCATGAGCCAGGCCCTGTGCTAAGTGCTTGAATCCAAAGATGTGATAATCTGGCAGAGAAAGCAAGTGTTAGAAAGTAAGTCAATAATTCCAAGGTATGCTATGCAAAAGCATTGTGGAAACATACAGGAAAAGAACCTAAATCAGAATGGTTGGGAGCTGGAAGGGATTAGAAAAAGTCTTCCCAAAGAAGAGCACTTGAGCCAAGTGTTAAAGGATTAATACAAATTAATCAAATGGAGAAGTGTTCAAGAAAAGCAAAACTACATTGCAAAGACAAATATATTCATAAGAGAATGATTCATTTGGGAAGCTCAGTTAGGCTACTGTTCAGGTGTTTGACAGAGGAAGAGCAAGAAATCATGGAGGAGAAGTAGGCAGAGAATAGACAATAAAAGAGTTTACACTAATGCTATAGTAAAATTTTTAAAAATTATAGTGAGATACATACAATGCATAAATCTTAGTGCATAGCTGATGAATTTTGACATGTGTATACACTCATATAAGCATCACCCAGATCAAGATATCAAACATTCTCACTAAATTTTTTTAAGAACAGATACATCAATCAACAGAACAGCCTAGAGAGTCCAAAAATAAACCCATGTCTATATGATCAATTAATAGGTGACAAAGTAGGCAAGAATATACAATGGGGAAAAGACAGTCTCTTCAGTAACTGGTGTTCAGAAAACTGAACAGTTACATGCAGAAGAATAAAATTGGATCACTGTCTTATGCCACGCACAAAAATAAATTCAAAATGGATTACACACCTAAATATGAGACCTGAAACCATTGAATTCCTAGAAGACAACATAGGCAGTAAACCCTTAAACATTAAGCACTAGTAACATTTTTCTGGAATGTCTCCCCAAGCAAGGGAAACAAAAGCAAAAATCAACTTTTTAGTTTAGTTTTTACATTAAACTAAAAAGCTTCTGCACTGCAAAGGAAACCATCAACAAAACAGAAAGACAGTTACTATATGGGAGAATATATTTGCAAATGATATATAGTAAAATTTTAAACAAAGACATAGTGTGATTAGTTTCTCAGAAAGGTCCCTTTTGATGATAAATTGGAAAAGAAGACTTGGAGAGAGATATGACTAAGATAGAAAGACCAGTTTAAGAGTTATTGCAATCATTCAGAAAAGAAGCAATGAAGCACTAAACAGAACAGAGAAATGGTTAAGAGCAGTTTGAGGCTCAGCAACACCAGTGACCTTGCATAAACTTCTCTATACCTTAGTTGCCTTATGTGTAAAATGGGAAAAATGATACACATCTCATAAGATTGACAGGAGCATTATATGAGTTAACATTCATAAAGTGCTTAAGACTGGTTACCTGGCACATAAGGAAATGCTACATAGGAGCTGTTGTTATTATCATTATCATTATTACTGAGCTGTAGCAATAGTGATATGGCAGGTTAAAAACACTGGATTTAGAGACTGGATGTTGGGAGACAGTAGTAAGAAAAAAGTTTAGACTGACTCCTAAATTTGTTTGGACAACTTTACAGAAAACCATTCTATTTACTAAAATAGGGGATATAGAAAGATAAGCTTATCTAGTGGAGATTATGTGGATTTGGAATTTAGCCATGCTGGGTTTGCAATGCCTATGGGAATACTCAGGGAGCAGTTGAAAATGGATCTGAAATTCAGGAAAAGGTCTGATTTGAACAAAGATATCTGGGGAGTCTGTTGCTCAGAAACAGTAGTTGAGGTCATAGATTTGGATGAGATTATCTAGGGAAAGTGAACAGAGTAAGAACGGCAGAGAGGCCACTCTCAAATGTCATTCCTCACCATATTTCTTCTCCCCATTTATACCATACTTCTTGTAATTCCTTAAATATTCTATGTTCTGTTGCCCGACCAGAAATACCCATCTTCCTTTTCTCAATATTGAGACCCAGTTCAAAGTCAACTCCTCAAAGGCTACCCTCACATGCCTCCCCTAAAATTCAGATACCCTAAAATTCATAATACCCTGTGATTATTTCTACCATAGCACTTACTGCATTATAGTGTAATTGTTTACTGGTCTGCCTTTCCTGTTAAGACTGTTCCCCAAGCACAGAGGCCTCATCTTATTCATCTTCGTGTTCTCAGCACCTAGCACAATGTGTGACCCATAGAAGGAACTCAATTAAAGTTTTAGAATAAAGGAAGCACAGCCAGGGCAATAGTGACCCTCTGCTTACCTAGGGCTGCTTCCTGTGGCAGCCTCACCAACAGACAACACCTCTTCTGTTTAGTAAGCGGGGACTTCTGATATAGGAGTCTTGGTGAACTCCAGACACAGCTGCTTTCCCTGCAGTTTAGTGCCCTCTCTGACATCCAGAGAGCTTGTATAAGATAAGCTTATAAAAACTTTTCACACACATGCCTATCTCCTCAGGCCTGTGCTGGTTGGGGAGTTTTGCCCTTGCATCCCCCTCCATGGCCTTTTCCCTTCCTACCTCTGATCTTTGGGGTAGACAGACAAATACCTTCTCCCTGACTTACTGATAAACACACTCCCTTTTAACATATATCCTCTTTGCCTTGGGCCAGTGATCCACTTCACCCAGCTCAGAGAGGAAAGCAATAAGTCACTGCATACTATTCCATTGACGACCTGTCCACCCTATCAGTGCACCTTCATTCCCCTCCCCAAGGGTTAGTAGCCACTTCCCAAAGCCCCAGGGAGCCTCACGTCATGGCCTGATATATGGATTCAATGCCATAGCGCATGGAAAATTCATCGACAATCTCTTGGGCAGTCTCATCAAAGTACACCTTCCATGCATCATCTCCTCGAGTCTCAGGGATCTGGACTGCTCCATTACCTTGAATGTCTGTGAGGTAATGGAAAAGGTTCTGCAGGAGACAGAGCAAAGAGTTAAATACATATTAAAAGCAAAACCACAATCTGGTGATTAAGTCCAGGACAATGTGTATAGGGTTCCACAGAAATTCTGTCCTTCAAATCATTGCTCAGTTCCTCCTGTGGCCCTAGAGGGCAATGCTCACATGAGTGAAGGAGAACTGAGGCTGGGACTGTTACTTGGGCTGTTTGGGGTGGCACAGTGAGCCAAGGATAAAATTTAAAAAAGGCCCCCAATCTTCAACCATCTAGCAATGCTGCTCATTGTAAAAGCCCCTCCCAGTACTGCTTTCTGGCACCCCATCTACCAAAGGCTGGCTCACCTCATGGAGACATGTATACTGCACATGATATGGGGCTACCTTCTCCTCCCCCTTGATCTCCACACTGATATGTAGTCGGATAGCCCCTGAGACAGCTGATTTGTCTGTCCTCTTCTCTAGGAAGGAAAGAAGACAGGAGATTGACGTCAATGCAACTACAGATAGCACAGAAATCCAGCATCCTGGCTTAACCCAAGGGACGAGAAGCACCAACCCACACATTCACCTAACAGGGTGAATGCACTCCAGTGACCTTGTGGTCCACGAATACCCCAAACATTCCCAGTAGGAATTCTCCCACACCATTAGGAGACTAGGGAGCTAAAGCCATCAGGGTATGAAGATTCAAGGGCCTTGTGAAATCTGGAGAATGTCCAACCAGATCACTCTGTCCAGTTCCAGCCTCCCACTCCGTGGTCCCCCATCTCTATCCACGGTTGGTTCTCTGCAGGTAAGACAGGCTCTGCATAGACATATGCTTTAGGGATTGAGTGATGGTTTTGATAGACAGGATTTTTTCCAGGTTCCCCATGCATGTTCTCCCTTGCTAGCAATTTTCTCTGGTCCCGTTTTCTTACCCAAGTTATACCAGACATCCATCTCGCCACTCAGTGTCCGAACCTCGATGATGGTTTGGCCAAGGAAATCATCAGACTCTCGCTTTAGCCTCTGCTTTACTCTCGACTTGATGTCATCATCCTCATCCCACACGCGTACTTTAATGCGGTCGGAAGAGTTGTGGCACTCGCTGTGAGAGAATTAGGCAGGCTCTGTTAGGGACAGACTCAGCAGCACTCCTATTACTTTCAAATCCCTCCCATAGCTCCAGCAACTGCACTTGAGGACCTGCAGAGGAAGAGAAGGAGTCAGAGAACAGAGGCACTACAGTTCCAGGTGAGCCAAGCCATCCCTGTCAGCCTGAATGGCTCTACATACCACCATGCGGTCCTTCTTGCCCTGGGACAAAAAAAGGGGGAGAGGGAAAAGAAATCAGGATAATTATGATTTCCTATGCAGCTAGCTGGATCAGCAACACCAACAGAGGAAAAGCTGGACAGATGCCACAGAGCCCTAGGAAACAACCGCTAGTTCCCTCCCTAGAGTCAGTAAAGGTATTAATGTTCATGGCACGTCCATCTGGTCATATCTATTTAGCTTTCCATCTGTCTCCCCCATCTATCTAAGTATGTGGTTGGTGCACTGTCATTCTTTACATCCATACAAATTTCCACTTCGCTATGGGGTTTGCTTTGGAGAAAGGAGTTTGCCCAGGTTCCCCTCTCATGCTGTCCCTCCCCAGCAATTGCCTTCTGGATTCTGCTGCCTTGCCCAAAAGTTGTATTGGGCAGAATTTGCTGCTGTTTTCCCTGTGTTCTCATATCTTTGCATGTTCCATTACAATATTTTAGTATAACTACTAGTCTACTGAAAAATAATAGACAAATCAACAGGGAGCTTCTTGAAACCAGGGACCACCTTACACATTTTTAGACACACAGTATCATGTACAATGTTTTGTGGGCTTGTTTACTAAATGAATAAAAGTGGGCTTATACAAAGGGATAAAGCTGATTACAGAGCCAATTCATTTAGTGTTAATCATAAGAAGGATTCAAGCAGGAACCACTCAGATTCTCAAAGCAACAGATGCTCTCCCCAGTATCTGCTGCCCCTGGACTGGAGATTGATTTTACTAAGCCCCAATCCCTTTCCACATGAGTTCTCCAAGGAGCCAACAAAAAGAAGTCTTTACACAGCCAGCATGCTTAGCTGATCCAGACTCAACTCCCTGGTCCTAAGCCTTAGTAATGTGACAAAGCATTTGGATTCTCCAGATATTAGTCCAAGTCGTAGGCTAGAGCTTGCCATTTTTCAACAACCATCCCTTATTATGAAATAGTCTGTTAGAAATTGAGACAATGGAAAAAGGAGAGGGGGTTGAAGCTGAGGTAGGAAAAAAAAAAGCACAGCCCTTTAAGGGAAATGGAAACTTCTCTAGAACCCAGATTTCTATCTTCAAGCCAAAATTACCCAGATGTAGGACAAGGACATTCCTTCCTGATCTCCCAGAAGAGCCTAACCCTTCCTAGGCAGGATGGCAGGGCTGGGAGTACACAACAGGATGGTCAGTCCCTGGTTCTCCCACTGGGCAGCGGTAACATCTTTCTAACACTACAAAAGGCAGTATGGAGTGCTCAGGGGCATCTTTAGTAGCCCTAACAAAGACAGGGCTTGGGTAAAGTAACTGATAAAACAGACCACAAGAAGAAATCCAGAGGAAGAATGGCTGCTGTCCAACTGAAACATGTGAGAACTGAGTTTCCTCCACTGCCTCTGCCCCATCCCTCTAAGGGTCCAAGCCCAGAATAATGGGATTTAATGCTGCTCCCCAAATACGTATAGTGCCAGGTAAGACAAAGCCTTCTGTGACTTACAAATGGAACTTCTCTTCCCAAACAGGATTCAGGTTCCCAAAAATGGTCTTGGTACGCTTCTTGGTTTTTCCCACCTGCACAGTCACGTAAGGATCACTGGATCCTGTCTTGTCCTTGGCTTGTAGGCCCTGGGCACAAACCACTGCAACCCAAATACAAAGAGGAATAGGCTTCAGAGTGCTCATCAGAAGTCAGAAGTCCTCCACAACACGATGCTCATGTTCTCCATCTTAGAGCAGCCTCTATATGCCCTTTGCACAGGAGCCCTAGTCTTCTTCTCACTCCTCCATTTATCCTTAGCCCTAGGCCACCAATCTTTCCCTCAAAGCCTAGCCCAAGAATCCCACCTCCCCAACAGAGCCCTAACTGACCACTTACCTCTACCCTAGTCCTTTCTGGTGATATATGCACACTTCAGCCACACCTTCCCAGCTAGTAAGCCACTGGCTATTTCCTGATCTCCTGCCCATCCCCTTCCCCAGCTCCCAGCTCTTGTCACATCAGACTGTTAGCCAAGTCTGTAATAGATTGTGTCCAACTCCTACTTTTATAATACATGTCATTTGCAGGTGTCAGTCTTGCCTCTCCCAGCACCCCGTAGCACCAGGGTCTAGGAGAGGAGAAATGATGAACAATAAGGCCTCTCTCTTCCCCTCCATTCTATCTTCTTCCTCCCCAGTCCCTTGCTCCCTCACATTCAGGGTGCTTCTTCCCCGGGATCCTCCCCACAGCCTAGGCCTTTCTGTCCTCTCAAACTCTGGCTTGCTCACCAGTGATGGTAATCTTGGCGGACCATTTTGAGGTGCCATCCAGCACACTCTGCTTCACTGTTTTCATCTGCTGCACATGAGCAACTTTGCTCACAGTGAAGACATCTCGAATAACTTCAAAGATCTCTGGCTTATTCCGCTCTCGGATCTTCATGCGGTCCTTCATGGCCATGATAATATTCTGGGTCCGGTCCTCAGCTCCATGTTTACAGCTCTTTTCTGCAGCCCCTGAAGGATGGCCAGAGACAGAAAGTAGGTAACCAACAGGCCACCTACCAGTCTAAGGGTCAGGCTGAGGAATAGGGCCAGGGAGAGGTAACTGTGCAGTGCAAGCAGCTTAGGAAGACTGGGAGAGCTCTGGGAAAAGTTAATCACCATAGGCCTGCTGGAGTTTAATGTCTGGCTAGTGGAGTTTAAATGTAACTGAAAGGGTACCAAAACTTGATAGTTATTAGGGGGGTTTATGATACTATTCTATTTAGATACATGTTGAATTTTTTCATCAGAGAAGAAACAAAAAATTGTAGCTCAGTCTGCAGTTGGCTTTGTCTTTCTTCCATCCAGACAGTGATTGAAAGGTACCCTTCAAGTCTAAGGCCAAAAAAATCACTGGTGGATGTATCAGTTATCGAGAGGAGTAGTGGGTAGGCATGATAACTCCACCAATCTCATCAAACTTCCCAGCCATGACACAGATCCCAGAGCTTGTCAGGGCGGGCACACAGTTCGATTCTGTCCCATAGTTTCAGGGCTTTTCATCTCAGAAAGTAGTGTTGTATGATGAGAAAAGTATGGCCTTTGGTATCAGACAAAGTTGGGTTCAAATCCTGACTCCACCATTCCAAGCTGAATAAACCAGTTTCTTCTAAGAGAAGAAAATGGCACTTATCTCTCAGGTTGTAATTAACATCCTATTAGCACACATAAAGCACCTAGCCCAGTGCCTGATACTCAATAAATGGTCACTATTATTGTTACTACTATCATTATGATCCTGGCAGGATGGCAAGGGCCATCTTTGCCAGCTGTTACCCCAGCCAGCTCATCTCAAGACACTAGCAGGCTTTCCCTACTGCTCTGAGGAATATGGGGGAACACAGATCCTTCCAGTGTATTTCACCAACCAGGCTTCTCAGAAAGGAGCCCATCCTTCTTTCACTCGCCCTGCAGACTGGCTCTTACATCCCTCTAGGCTCCAAAGGCTTAGGCCTTTATTACAAAGCTTGGAGCTTTGTAATACAAATATAAAAATAATAAAAAAATAAAGGCCAACATCTGTACTGAACCCTGGGAGGACAGCAAGCAGGTTTTCTGTCCAGGGAGGCCCATAAAGGGGCATTTCATTCCACTCTGTGCTTCATAGAAGGCTTAGGCAGAAGACATTTTCTGATAAATGAAAAATGACTTGGGCTGCATCCCACTCTTGCCACTCAGTATATCACATGCCATGCTACTTCCTTGGAGTGGGACCTCTGAATGACCCTTGAGGACAAGATCAACACCTTTGCTACAAAGTGGCATTACAGAAGAATTTTCATTTCAGCAGAATTTTCCAGCAAGCAACCTAGGCAGCCAACTTGGCTGCTAGTTCTCAGCCATGAAAACGAGGGCCTGCTGACACCTGGGCTCGTCATCCCACATGATGGGTTTGGTCAAAGTCATGACCAGCATTCATCTTCAGACAGTTTTTTCAGAGCTCCATCTCTTTTGACTTTGCTCTACCTGTCTCTTCATGTCTACCATAGCCATGCAACTGGCACCAACCTAGGGTTCTTCAAAGGAAGACATGGGAATAATTCCTCAAGGCCTCTCCCTGGGCCCCTTTTATGTCACTTATCTTTCCTTGGAATAATGAATTGCCTCTAAGTCTAGTGTAACCTTCCTTTCTACTATCAAGATCCTTGAAGCTATCATTGCTATGGCTTAGCTCTGAGTAACACTTGAGAGACTTGGAGAGGCAAAAAAATGCTTTAACCCATCCCCCAGCCCTGTTCCTCTTGGGGTCCAGCCACAGAGGTACAAGTCCAGCAGGAACAGAGCAAGGAGACAAGAACTTAGAGTGCTATTATCTCCTTTGATGGAAACATGTTGCTTTTCCTGCTCCTCTTCTCCCCACCCCATGGTGGTGGCATCAATCACACATTTAGTCAGGACCTTGGGAGTGTAGCACACTGTCCCCCAGGACCTCTGCCTGATCCATTTGAAACTTCTGTTCCTGGCAAAAGCTGCATCTATATGCAACAAATAAATGCTGCCTTCCCTGGGTCCTAGGGTCTAGTCGTTTGGGCAGTATGGCTGCTGTTGGGTGTACACCACTCAAGTACAGCCTCTGGGATCACCTGAATCCTAGAAGAGATCCTAGTTCCACCAGAGGGCCACAGAAAGCTCAAGGAATTTTTCTTAAAAGTTCTTAAAAGAGTGCTATAAAACCTGTTATTTGGACAGGCAATGCTCCTTGACTCAGGACCCTAGTTTCTTTGAAAAGATAAGAGCTTCAGGATTAGACAGACTAGAGGAATTAATGGTTCAGCCATCCTAGCTCTTTGTTGCTAGACTATTTTGGAGAGGCTATGTCAGCCCTGCTCCCACCCTTCATCCCACAGGGGCACTCACGCTGTAGGCAGTCGGCATTGAGCAGGTCCTGGCACTTTTCATGGCACTTGACTCCACACTCGCTGCAGCGCATGCCCTGCCGGGCAATGCCCCAGAGCAGGCCTTCACACTCATAGCAGTAGGTCGGGGTAGTGGCAGTCCAAACCTCAAAGTTGTGGGGTGTGGTGCATGAGATGGGGTAGATTAAGGCCTGCAGGGTTTTCTTATACACATGGGATTTCTGAAAGACACATAACCCATCACCCGCCAGTGACTTTAGGTCTCTGTTGGAAGATATCATAACTCACACCACTGCAGGGCAATCAAGACCCTGGTTTCTCCTCTGGCAATAGAGAAGATGCTCTAGCCTGGCAGAAAGAAGCCCCAGTGTCATGTGCTACTGGTCTTCCAAGACAGGTCTAACCAGAACAGTGGGTCTGAGCCTTGTTCCAGCATTCAAGGTTTCTAGGAACACAGAGGGAACTAGGCCCACCATAAAACCCTGAGTACAATGGTCACATACTCCAATATGAGACTTGGACTTAACCCTAATTGGACCTTTGCCTCTCCCAGTGTGGAAAACAGATCTAACACTATCTATCTGTTTTGTTAACAATGTGTTCTCAACACTCTTGATTTCTCAAGTACTGTGGCTACAGAGATGATCACCAACCAGTCTTTAAAAAGCCAGTGGATTCATGAAAGCCCATGGGTCACTTACCAGCTCTTCATCCTTGAGAGAGGTGCGGGTAGCCATTGCAGAAGCAATCCCTGCCTTCTGGGACTGGACCAGTGACTGTGAGAAGACACCTGCAGTCAGCCCTGGCTACCACCAAGGGCTGCCAAAGTCGTGGGAAGTGAGTCTCAGTGATCAAAGAGAATTTACTACCTTCTATTTTTACTGTCACTCACAGGGACCGCAAGGGTAATAGGTAACAAGAGTCCCAGGTTAAGATCCCAAATCCAAGGCCCTCAGGACTGTTATAGCCATGTGAGAATGGCACTTGTCTTAGGGTACCTATCACTCAAAGTGTTTCTCTTTCCTTTGCTATTTTTAAGTATCCTGGCCCTTATTTACAGAATGGAGAAAGAAAATGAAGTTTACAATTATAGCAGGAAATAGGTCATTAAGAATATAATAAACACAACTCTGTCAGTCATATTTAAGAACTGTCACTGAGAATGATTCCATGCTAACCTCTGTCCCCTGGTACCACCCCATGCGCACACAATCCCAGGTAGGTATAGAGAGGCCAGCAGCTCATAAGCCCAAGTCAGAGGGGCATTGTAGCCCTAGTCAAATTGAGCAGGGCAGGGAGTTAATTCTGACTGCTGGGGCTGCTCTGCTACCTTATGTCTTGTGTCGAGGTGCCACACATATCTGCCAAATGCTAGTTTTAGGGGCAGCTCCTGGAGAGACACATGGTTTCCCTAAGGCAGTGAACATTAGACAGACAGAAATTATATCAGCCCAAGAAGGAGAAACAGCTGAGAGGCACCCAGGTGGTTTGAGATAAGGAGTCTTACAGAGCATGGAAAGCGGGATCAGGAAACACTCACCATAGCCTGCGCAGAGGAGAGCAGAGAAAGGAATGACACAATGTTAAAAGCCTCCCTAAGGCAAGAGAAAACTTTCAGAGGCAACCGAGAGGTTCTTCCCTATAGTCCAATGTAGGGAACACTTCTTAACCCCGTCTGCCTCTCTCCACTAAAATCTAACCTTCAACCCAGAGAGATGGCCATAGCCTAAGGCCTAGAGCTCCTCCTCTAAGGAGAGTTATGCCAGAAAGTGGAATAAATATAGGCAGGGTTTAAAGATAGGAGGAGGGGAAACAAATGAATAAGACACTGCTACCCAACCAATTAAGCAAAGAGGAGCTGGTGGCCAAGAGGGAGTATAGGATGAGAAAAAGTAGGAAGACAGGAGGGAGAGAGGAAGATGGAAGACAGTGAAAGAGGTCATGTAATAAAGAGAAGACAGAATTTATCTCCACCCAACTAGCTTGCTGAGCAGTTGTTAGGAGAAGAGGTACACTAGAAAGGGGGAAAAAGAGAAAGGAGAAGATACAAATAGGAAAGAAAGAAATGATTAAGAGAAAATGACAGAGAGGATATGTCCATTCAGCCAACTAAGGAGGGAGAAACTGGTGGGGGGGGTGGAAAGAGAATAGAGAATGGAGGAGAAATGGGAAAATGGGCAGATAGAAAAAAAAAAACTGAATAGGTAGTGAAAGAAAGAAAATGGGAGCAGAAAATGGTAACAAGAAAAAGGGTTCAAGTCTTAATGAGCTCTAGGACTCTGGGAGGGCCAGGGTCCCCTTCCACTCCCACTGCCCACTTTGAAAAATTCCTTGAGCTGATCCTGCCTTAGAAAGTATGACCCAAGATGGGAGCATCTGGTCATCCTGGAGATCCTGAGATCAGCTTTTAACTCCTAAGCCTGTTCCAACCAAATTTCACAAATTTTTTATCATTACCTCTCAAGGTCAGACACTGAGTTAAGGACTAAGGGCACAGAGGTAGTCTAGAAAGCCTATGTCTCAGGAGGAGATTATCACTTGACCTCCAAGAAGTAGTTACACCAGTATGCTCATCACACACTAAACTCAGTAATTTAGGCAATTTCCATTCTAGGTCATCTAAAAGGCTATAGAGATGCCTAGAGAAATTAAGTACCTAGAAGACGACCCTGGAGCTTAGCTTTGAGAGCCCAAGATATAAATCTTCCAAGTAGGAGCTTGAGCTAGCAAAGAAACTGGGGCTCTGACGAGGGAGTGAAGTAGAACAAAGTCCCACTGATGCGATCACTAAGTCTCAGTAAGGCTTTAAATGAGTGATCTTCGGGAAAATGTGTCACTAAAAGGGCCACTACCAGTCTTGAAAGCTCGCCAAGGCCCAGTGGGGATACCCCAAGGCTACAGCCTAATCCTGCACAACAGTCTCACTCACCAGATCACTAACAAGTGGCAGTGGCTTCTTTCTGCGTAGATCTGGCATGCTGTCAATGCCATAGAGGCCTCCAGCTGGCCTGAGGGGAGAAGAAAACATGTCAGCACCTTCAGTTCTGCCTTGAATTACTGGCAGGTTCAGTGTTCCATTCTCCCCGCTTTCCCCAGAGAAAGATGAACTGACCTCAACACCATGTGCCTTTGAGAGGAATAAGGAAGACAGAAAGTGAGGGAAATAAAACCATGGAATGATGAGCAATGACATCTGCTCTCAGAGTGTTCCTCAGTGTTTCCTATAGTTTTAGCCAAGGACTGAGAGCTCTTGTTCCTACAGTGACACTTCAAGGCATCTGTTTATTTGAAGGCCCTTGTGTACTATAAGGCAAAGTGAGAATAGGTGGTTAAGAGGGCTCCTCCCTACACTCAGGCCAGAGACTCTGCTACCCCAGGGATAAGTCTTTCTCTTTCCTGGAGGGTGCTAGGACAGAGCCCACAGGCCTGGCTTCATGGAAAAGCTGCTGCCTACATGAGCAAGAATGTCAAATGGTAACACTTTCTGAGTAAAAGTTCTGTCTATCCAAGACTCCTGAACAAAACGGATCTCCATGGAAGGTGGAGCCCACATAATCAAGTAGAAACAGAGTAGGTGTGATGGAAGACTTCCAAAGGACCATTTAAGGGCACCGTTTAGGAAGGAAATAGCAAAAGCACTCTGAGAGTCTGGCCTAGCTCTATGGACACACCAACAGGGACCAGGAAAACAATTTAGCTGGAGTAACTGGAGATTTCTAAAATGTTAATACCTTTTCCATGCTTACTAATTTTGTTGTTCTTTCATAACAATATGCAATAAAAATATAAAAAATGTCCCCAAAAGAACATCATTTCTCACACTGAGATAACCTGGATTTTATCCCCAACTCTTCTAAGTCACTACACGTCCTCTGTCAAAATTCCTATCTCTCTTTGGATCTCAGTGTCATTTCTATAAAATGAGGGTGATGAACTACAAAATCTCTGACCTTTTGGAAACTGTCATTCTGAGCTTCAATGAAAAGAACTCATGTACTTGGTTTTAATGAAAGTAAGGAGGTGTGAAAGGTGGTACATGACAGCTGGTCTGAAAAGAGAAATGAAGAAGTTGTAGGTACTGCCAGCTACATAGTCAAAGGATGGAGCAACAGATTCGGTCAAGACCAGGAATGAGAATAGGCATTTGATATGTTGATTTTTAATAAACTAGCTTCCTGAGCACAGGCAGTGAACTTGGTTTTCAGTGAGACTACTAGACCTAGGGAAGTTTTAAATGTGTGACAGTTTTAAGGACTAAGCTGAAGGAAAGGAAAGACAACAGGAAGGCATTTAGAAAAATCACTGCATGACTCCCTTATAAACAGCTTAGACATGTTCCATTGGCATGTATTAATTTTACAATTACTAGAAGAAAAAAGCTAAAGCCATGAGGAAGTTCTGTTGAAGAAGCAACTAGTGCCAAAAGTTTGTGGCTAATTCTAAAAACTATAATATGTACCACTTAAGAAGTTTTCCGCAACATAAATGAACTTTTGACTATGACTAAAGGAAAAGGGTAGCTCATTCACATGACTATGTCTTGATTTAAAAAGACAAATCACAAGGAAAAGGAGCATGTGAAAATGCAGATAATTTTATGATCTGATCTTTTTAATTCCCTGGTCACAAGGGAGAAGAAGCAGCCACTGCAAATTCTGATGACAGCTTTTGTGGGACAAGGAGAGAAGGAATATCCTGAAAAATAATTGGTGTTACATGTGGTGGTAAGTGGTGGTGGGGAGGCACTTAAACTCTTCTTTCTCTTAACCAGTCAGTCACAGGCATCAGTTGAGCAGCTTAAAATGACTCTCTGGTGCAATCACATGGGTCTGAAATCCCCAGACAAGAAGCCAAAACAGAACACACACAGCTCATCAGGGATGCTACTTATGTCTTGACTAGAATGTAACAGGAATAAGTAGATGACTCACAACAGCTAAAGCAGGACAGAGCCCAGGGGGTAATCAACAGTGGAATGAAAAGACACTGTCTCCAAATGCACCTATTTTTCTAGTTTCCTCATGCTCTTACCTAAGGGGTATATCACCACTATGATGCAGTGAATCCGAAATTCCACAGGCAAGGATGAGCGATCCTCTAAGCTCCCCCTCCTGCTCCAGGGAAACTACTCTGCAGAGCTCTGTCTTCTGCCTGTGAAGATACAGTCTGCAGAATTCTCTCCCTGCCCCAGAGAACCAACCAATCTTTACAGTGAAGCATCTTCCTTCCCCAGGATCCAGCTATGAAGCTGTTTCTCCTGCTTCTCAGGGGAAAAGCTCAAAGAAGCATGAGAGAGTATGTAAAATACACAGAAACCTTGCAGGGAATCGCTTACCCTTCTGGGATCCACTGGGGCAAAGAGGGGTCACCATCATCTGGAATCTTTAAAAAGAAAAGGAAAAAAGTTAGATCCTGGGAAAGATGGGAGACTGCCATAACTTCTTTGGTCAGGCAGTGAGCAGTGAGGTAGGAAGCTCAGGGCAGTGTAGGTCACAGCCACCTGTGGTGACATGACCAGCTTGATGCCTAAGCCAATGCCCTGATCCTCCAGGGTAACAAGCAGACTGCTGAAATGAGCAGTACTGTTATCTCCCTTCTCTCCAGTGAATATGAAGGATATAAGGCCAAGCTCACTGAGGTCCCAGGCTAAGGCCCACTGTGAGTGTGAGAGCTGCCAGGACTTATTCCCTTCACATAACCCCCTGGCATATACGAGAGTAAGCCGACGCCAGGAGAAGGGTCCTCTTAGGCTTCCAGGTCTCCCTACAGCAAAAGGACAACTTCATATAGAATCTGGTCTTCTTCCAGCTATATTCCTAAATTCCCTTGGTTGTCCCAGAGTCACACCTGGTCTTTGTGGATTCCCAGCTCACCTTGTGATTTGCCTTGGCTTAGGTTCCTTGAGGCCCTAATTCGCTGACACCGAGTACACTCTACAGTTGATAAGCTCTATATAACAAGAGAACACTGGGCGGGTTAGACACTTGGATTATCACTCTGGTGAATTTATGAGTTCTACAATGAGAACTTGAAAGCTGAGGCCAATTCAAGGAAGGAACAAACACTTTTTAAAGGTCTCTATGCAAAAAAACCAAAGTAGATCCCTTAAGCAGTGTACAGAGAGAGCACCAAAGCTGCCAGTGCTTTCCAGAGAACCAAGGGTAAATGCTGCTCAGGCCCAACAGACCTAGTACTAGCAGGTCTGGGGCTTCCTGTTCCTCCTTGTTCCCTTTATCCTTAACAAGTTCCCTACCTCCTGAAACCTGGCCTCCAGCTAACTATCGTGGAGCAAATGAGCTCCAGAACAAGGGACGCAGAAGTAAGCTGTTTGGCTGTGGATGAGGGGTGAAGTTTTGGGAAAGCTAAAAATGGGAGAAATTATAGGCATAATGAGGTAAAATGGAGTAGAAAAGGGAGGCAGGATAGGCCAATGAGTGACGTAAAAGTGGGTAAGAATTACTCTGGGTCAGCAGCAGGCTCCAAATGAACTCTGGATTTAAGACCCTTCTCAGGTTGTCTGTGCTCTAGTAGAGCCTATTTGCCTACTATTGCCTAAAGCCCTTGATGACCCTATTTCACTTCATCTGCCTCCCTGTCCTGGCTCTGTGGGTGAGATGATACTGGTAAAGGGAGGGCCAGCCTCAAAAGGCAGCTAGAAATAGTTGAAGCAAATCTCCTAAGGTTGTTAAAAAGAGAAGGACCTCTTCCTAAGCCTCCACATCCTACCAACCAGAATTCTTCTTTCCCTTGGAAACAGTCACTGTACTGAGACTGACTTCCTATCTAGAATTAAATGTTTGCTAGCAACCATGGGGTTTGAGGAAACAAAGTCACAAAAGGTCTTGGGAGCCAGGATTCACAGGCTCAAATCATACACATTTCTTGTGGTTAGAGGGAACAATAGATCTGCATAAGCCTGCAGATGTGGCATAGAGCATGCACACACATGGCACTGAAGTGGGGAGGGGGAGTGAGAGGAGTCTAGACAAAGTACCTACAGAAGGTACATTCATAGACACAACTTGCGCTGGAGGGAGACACAAGGTGAGCATGGACCCTGCACACAGGGCTACAGAACACATGTACACACATATTTGGGGAAGAATTCAGTGTTCACTGGGGCCTGAATCAGAGGCACAGCAAATTCTCACTGGTGTCGAGAATCAGTGCTTGTAGGCACACGGCATTAGTATACCATGAATTCCCAAGGCATGGGGGAACCACATCATAGGTTTACAGAAGCTTTTGCTCAGAGAGGCCAGGAAGAATGCTCAGAAGCACAAAGCACATTTACACTTGGGGCCCCTCATAAGAGGCACAAAAAGTCTGTAACACCTCCTGCTTTCAAATACAAAGTATGTATGCATGCTGGGCTCAGCAAGGATTTATAGCATATGCCAGTCTGCAGCAACAAGGAGTAGAAAACGGATGTACACTGTGCAAAAGTAGGAGAAGAGGAAGGCAATCAGTGTCTGGGGGAGTCAAACCAAATACAAGTATAAGCACACACATGCTACACTGAATGTGCACTATGCTGGCACACACATTCTCACACTGTGCCCCAGGGATGTCTGCGGGAGCGCACACAAGCATGGAGCATGCACACAAACTGCTTTCAGGAAAAACAAGACTATCTGCGTGAGCAAAGGCTCAGAAGCACAGATCAGGAAGGCACACACACACACACACACCATGCTCAGGAGGGAGGGGAAGAGAAAAGACAACATAAAGGGCCCAAAGGGCCAGAGGCACAACCTGAAAGGCTCCTCGCTTTCCTTCTGCAAGGAGAGAAAGAGCAGAAAAAAGCAGAGAGGTTAACAGATCCAGTCCTATTGCAGAGAGCCCGAAGAAAATGCCAGCTAAACTTCAAGGGACATGGAGGAAAGGGAGAGGTTCTCTGAATGACTGGGCAGTTCATAGAGCCCAGATTCCAGAATCCTTACCTCCTGTATTTACTGGCCCCGGCTTTTTCATTTAGAACATTCCAGATATGGCTATGCAAACCAGAGGACAAAGTCTACCTAGGGATTCCAGCCAACCTTTTGTCCTTTCTAAAGTGGCCTGTATGCAGGGTCAAGGCCACCAGCACCATAGGACCAGCTTTGTTAACAAGGGCCACTCCAATAGGCTATCCAAGCTGGCTGAGCACAAAGTTCCTTCCCCATAAGCTGTAAGAGCTCACTTTAGATCTAGGTAAGTCCTTGAACTCCAAAGGCTTGGTGTTTGAGCCCTTTCCATTTTGTAATGCCAGCTTTGGCAGGAGTTTGTCCAGCAAGCCCTGGTCAGTTTTCCCAGAGCCTAAGTTAAATTAGGCTGGGCTACGGCCTGGAGTTAAGGTGGGAAGAGGGCGTAGAGCAATGGCATCAACAGCTACTGTCCCCAAAATCACCATCATGTGGACAATAAAACCATGACTGTAACCCCAGGCCTGACAGCTATCAAATCCAGACAAATACTCCAGAAAAACTGACCCTTCCAGAAAGACCCAAGCAAGCCACAGTACAGGTAGAAATTACTCCCTTCCTATTTGTCAAGAGACCACACTGCCTTCTCGGCCGCACATGGAGAGGCTCACAGGCTTCCTTCTCTAAGGAGTCTATCTACCTGGGCCCATCTGCTCCCCTCCACTTTCTTTTCCTTCCCTTTTAAAGACCCACTGATATCACATGATAAGTAGAGGGGAGAATCATAAAAACTAACTCAAAAGTTCCTGATTTCTCAGGCTATTTCTGATGAACTAATGGGTCACCTGACCTGACAGAAGAATGAACTCAGGCATAGGGAGCCTCCAAAACAGTGCAGCTACAGGAGGTGGGTGAGATGAAAAAGATACTTCCTAGAATGCCGATATGTCTGTTCTACAACTGCTCCCCGCCTCCCCTAGAGAACTCTTCTTTGAAAAAGAAAATGAGACCTTATGACTAAAACTGGAAAGGTCTCTCTCCTCCTCCACTATCTTAAATACACTGTATACATCATATCATAGTTACCTTGACTGTGTCCTTCCCAGAGTTCTCCATAACACCTAAAGAATGAAATCCAGTCTATTGACAAGGCGATCAAGGCTCTCCATGATCTGGCCTCTTGCGTCTACTGGGTAGGCTCAGGCTTAAAGACTTAGGTTCAAATATTCATATCTCTGTGAAAATTTCTTTATCTGTCTTCCTCTCAAAAGCAGAATTAGGTGTCTCTATCCACCATGTACCCACAATACCCACCCACACTTCTATGTGCATACTTCTGTGACAGTATGTTGCTGCTTCCTGTAATTTTATATGTATACATATGTATATATACAGAGAAACAGCTTAGCACATCTCACAGGCATTTGTATGTAGTAGAAGGAACTCGAACCTTCAGGACTTAGAAAACAACAGCTTTTCTGAGACATGATTCTTGCCCATCACCAGAGAAAAGACAGGTCTCTTAGCCAGGAGCCTGTACTATTTTCTAGATCTCAAGGAACTGTTATCCTAGGTCTTCAGTTTGTCCCACCATAGGACAAACATAACAAAAAGCTTTCCTTGTTAAGAATCAAACCTTTTGTGCTTCCTAACTTCTTTAAATGCCTTAGGACTTTTCCACTCAGATTTGGTTTTCAGTTAAGTGATACATGTCTATAAATACCTGCTTTGCAGGAAAATCCTGACCCCTAACAATAACCTTACTCTTCCAGATGGTCCATTTTCTGAGGAAGTGACATACTTCCTCATTGTTAAATGAACCTTAACTCCATTGTACTTGGGAGCCACGCCTGCATTTCCTTATCTGTAAAAAGTGGCTAAGAAGTTATCTTCCAGGGTTATTGCAAGGATTCATTTCTTCAACAAATATTTATTGAGAACCTACTGCATACTAGGTACTGTCCTTAGTGCTAGTGATGAAGCAGTGAATGAAACAAACTCTCCAATTCTGAGAAGCTTCTCTTCTAGGAGGCAGAGCAGACAATTAGTTACAATGATGAAGATGACAATAGTGACTAACACTGAGTGAATACATTTTGTATCTGGCATTTTATTTGAGCAAGTTCATTTATTTCTCACAAAGTCTACTGGGTAAATACTACTATTGTCTCCATTTTTTGTTGTTGATTTAACTGAAGAACAGAGAAGTTAAGAGACTTGCCTAAAGTCATAGCAAGTGGCAAGGCCAAAATTCAAAACAGGCGTTCTGGTGTCAGGGATCTGGAACTATATATACTGTATCACCTGTGATAAGGACTCTGCTGAAAAAACCCAGGTAAGGTCCCCTGTGAAAATGTTACAGTTGCTACTAAAATTTTATAGAACATTATTGGGGGGCCTCATTGAAAAAATGACATCTAAGCAGAGAAAAGAAAGAAATGAGTAAAGAAGCTATTCAGAGTTGTAGAAGAGAAGTATTCCAGTCAGAATATACAGCAAGTGCAATGCCTGAGGTGGGAGCATAACTGGTGTGGAGGAAGAGCAAGTTGGTGATAGAGCACCAGTTCAAACTGGGCTCTGTAGACCCTTATAAGCACTTTGGCTTTCTTTCTGAGTGATGCTGGAAATCACTGGGAGGTTTGCAGCAGAGAAGTGGTATGATCTGACTCATGTTTTATAAGGATCATTCTGATTGCTGTGAGAACAGACTGTACAGAGACAAGGTTAGAAGCAGAGAGACCAGTTAGACTACAGCAATCATCTAAACAAGACAAAATGGTGGCTTAGACAAGGATGATAGTGATGGAGGCTGAGATAGCAGTACAATTCAGGATTTCATTTTTTAAAGGGAGAGCAGGCAATTTACTAATCGATTGAATGTGGGTTGTAAGAGAAAAGGAGAAATCAAGAATGACTCTAGTTTGGTTTTGGGTATGTCAAATCTGAAATGCCTATTTACACCCAGATGGGGATGTTAAGTAAACATGGAGTCTGGTGCTCGTGAAAGATGTCTGGGCCAGGAATATATCTGGGTATGCTTATGGGTATGCTTATGAAAATCATGAGATTGAAAGAGATTTTCTAGAAAGCAAGTATGAATAAAAAGAAGTGAATATTCAAGTACTAATTGATTTCCCTCATTTGTGGAGTACAGCAACAAAGCAAAAACTGAAGGAACAAAACAGCAGCAGGCTCACAGACTCCAAGAAGGGACTAGCGGTTACCAAAGGGAAAGGGGGTGGTGGGGTGGGGAGCACAGGCGGGAAGGGAAGAAGAAGGGGATTTAGGGGTATTATGATTAGCACACATAATGTAGGGGAGCATGGGGCAGGCAGTATAGCACAGAGAAGACAAGTAGTGACTATAGCATCTTACTATGCTGATGGATAGTGACTGTAATGGGGTATGTGGGGGGGACTTGATAATATGGGTGAATGTAGTAACCACAATGTTGCTCATGTGAAACTTTCATAAGACTGTATATCAATGACATCTTTTATTAAGATTGAATGCTGCAATGCTACAAGGTTGCAAGATGAGAAGAGACTAGCAAAGATGTCTGGGAAAGAATGGCCAATAATGATGGGGGAGAACCAAAACAGAGAGGTGTTCTAGAAGCCAAGTGAAGAAAATGTTTCAAAAAGAAGGACTGAAGCTTAAGAATAGACTAAAAGATCAATGGAATAGAACTGGGAGTGCAGAAATAAGCTCTTACATTTATGATCAGTTGATTTTTGACAAGGGTGCTAGGACTATTCAATGGGGAAAGAATAGTCTTTCTCAACAAATGATGCTGGAATAAGTAGATATCCACATGCACAAGAATGAAGTTGGATCCTTATCTCATACCACATACAAAAATTAACTCAAAATGGATCACAGACCAAATATAAGAGTTAAAACTATAAAACATTTAGAAAAAATCATACGAGTAAACCTTTGTGACCTTGGATTAGACAATGGCTTCTTAGCTACAAAACTAAAAGCACAGTCCACACAAGAAAAAAACAGATATATTGAACTTCATAAAAATTTAAAATAGTTGCACTCTATTTCATAACTATCATGATGGCCATCACATACACACACACACACACACAAAAAAAAAAAAACCCCAAGAAACCCTAGGAAGAAGTGTTGGCAAAGGTGTGGAGAAACTGGAACCTTTGTGCACTGTTGATGGGAATGTAAAATAGTAGAGACACAATAGTAGAGTAGGAAACAGTATGGCAAAATTCCTAAAAAAAAAAAAAAATCAGAATCACCATATGATCCAGTAATTTTACCTCTGGGTATATACCCAAAAGAAATGAAAGAAGGGAACAGGTATTTGTACATGAATATTCACAGCAATATATTCATAGCATATTTGGCTATTCATAATAGCCAAAAGGTGGAAGAAACCAAGTATAGATCTAAAAATGAACAAAATGTGGTATATATATACACACAATAGCACACCATTCAGCCTTAAAAAGGAAACAAATTTTGACACCTGTTACAACATGGATGAACCTTGAAGACATGTCAAGGGAAATAAACAGTCACAAAACAACAAATATTGTGGGATTCCACTTATATGAATCCTAGAGCTCTAGGGTCCCTCGAGCAGTCAAATTTATGGAAATGGAAAGTAGAATGTGGCTGCCAATGGCTGGGAGGGTCAGGGGGAAAATGGGGAGTTAGTTGGATAGTACAGAGTTTCAGTTAGGGAAAATGAAAAGTTCTGGAGGTTGGATAGTTGTACAACAATGTGAATGAACTTGATTTAAAATGGTTAAAAGAGTTTTACGTTATGCCTATTTTACCACAATAAAAAAATTTAAATAAAATGTGTTTCAAAGGACACCATCAAGAAAGTGAAAAGACAACCCACAGATTGGGAGAAAATATTTACAAATCATATCTGATGAGACATAGATCTAGAATATATAAATAACTCTTACAATTCAACAACAAAAAGACAAGCAACTCCATTTAAAAATGGGTAAAGGATTTGAACAGACATTTCTCTAAATACAAAAATGGCCAACAAGTACATGAAAGGATGCTCAACACCATTAGCCACTATGGAAATGCAAACAAAACCACAATAAAATACCACTGACATCTACTAGGATAGCTATAATTAAAAAAAACAGATATTAACAAGTGTAAGCAAGGATATATAGAGAAATTAGAACTCTCATATGTTGATTTGTGAATGCAAAATAGTGCAGTCACATTAGAAAAACAGTCTGGCAGTTAGTACCTCAAAAACGTTAAACATAATGTTACCCTATGACCCAACAATTCTACTTTTAGGTAGATCAATACCCAAGATAATTGAAAACATATGTCCATGCAAAAAGTTATACACAAATATTCATAGCAACATTATTAATAATATCAAAAAGTGGCTTTAAAAAACCCTAGATGTCCATCAACTGATGAATGGATAAACAAAATGTGGTATATCCACATAATGGAATATTATTCAGCCACAAAAAGAAATAAAGTTACTGATACACATTACAACATGTGTGAATCTTGGAAACATTTACGCTAAGTGGAAGAAGCCAGTCAACAAAAGGCCATATATTGTATGAATCCAATTATATGCAATGTCTAGAACATGCAAATCCACAGAAACAGAAAGTAGATTAATGGTTGCTACAAGTTGGGGACAAAGGGAGTTGAAGAATAACTTCCATAAGTAAGGGGTTTCCTTTTGGGGAGACAGAATGTTCTGGAATTGATGGCTATATAACTCAATGAATGTGCTAGAAACCACTCAATTGTACATGTTTTAAGGGACTTGAGGGTGAACTTTATGGTATGTAAATTACAGCTTTATTGAGTTGCTATGAATTGACTATGAAAAGGACTAAAAATATGATGGTCATCTGATGGCCTTGACAAAAGGTATTTTGGTAGCATGGTAGGAATAAAAGAACTGAATTTTTATGCAGTGCACATGAGGGTACTTAAAACAGTGCCTGGTAACATAACCCCTGCCCACCAAAAAAGAAGAAAAAGGATGAAATATAAGAACTTAAATTAATGATAAGCTACTAGTAGACTTAGGCCCTAAAAGGTCCCAAGCAGAGCAGTGAAGAAAGCTGATTTTCAAATTTCATTGTAGTCACAGCCACCATTATAGTCAATCACCAGGGTAGGGTGACTGCTTTTGTGGACTCTATTTAGATTGTGTGGGTGAAAGGCTAGCCTAGATGCTCAACTTGCTCTATTCCTTCAGCTCCATGGAATAGTGCTGGAGTCAGCCTTGTACCCAGCACAGAAGACATGGTGCCACTGCCTGGCAGCCTCCCACCATTCCCCTTGTACAGCCCACACACCAGACTGGATCTTGGTGAGGACCAAGAATTTTGGCTTGCTTGCTTACTGCTTCAGAAAACCTCCCTGTCCTCATTGTCACTGCTGCAGCCACCACCTGCCTACCACAGGTATAAGTTCCTATGTCACCCAGCAGGATATCAGCCCAGAAGGAGAACTCTGCAAACTGAAGAGTCAGGCCAAGTATCTGGTGCTCATGTTAACATCAACTCCTGTCAAGGATTGTGGAGTCAGTAAGGAAATATTGCTTTGATATGTTTCTCTTGTTGCTATAATGCAATGATTTGTAAATGCTCAGGGAGAAGGGAAAAGGGCTGCAAAGTTGAGAGAGATATCCCTTACAGCTGAGGAATTATAGTTTCCTGGAGGACGTGATGCTGAAGGATTGAGTTAATTTTGCTAGGCTTCTGTGGTGAACACAGCACCTGGGGTTAGGAGGAGGCATGCATATGTGAGTATACTGAGAACAGAAAGTATAAGGTGAATTTGTGAGACAGCAAAGTTTCCTTTAGGTGGAATATAGGACAATGGGAGGTATGCCTGGAAATGTACACCTGAAAACTAGAGACCAACTGTAATGGTCTTGAATGCCAAGTAAAGAATTTAGGTCTTTTTTGATAAGCTATAAGGAACAGCTCCAGGGATATTTAAAGAGGGTGTGACATGGTTTTTTTCATTTTTTAAATTTAATTTTATGACTTGGTATTATGTTCATATGATTCAAATTCTAAAATGTATAAAAGAGTAGATACTAAAAAAAATCTCCTTTGCATCCTATCAGTTTTTCACCTAATCCTTTCCCCAAGGGCAATCATGTATCTTTGTTAGATATTCTATACATATACAAAAAGTTGCTGCAAGTTTGTGTGCATATTCTTTCCCTCTCCTTTTTATACAAATGTAAGCATCTTCTATACACTGTTCTGCATATACCTTAGACGTCTCCAGTTCAGTGAAGAGTTACTGCATTCTTTTTATAGCTACATGGTACTGTATTCCATTGTTTGGACATGCCAGTAAGTTATTTAACCAGCCCTTTTTAACTGGTTTTAACTAACATTTAGATGTTCTCAATCTTTGATATTAAAAACAATGCTTCAAAAATAGACTTGAGCTGGAGGGGGTGGAAGATGGCGGCGTGAGTAGAGCAGAGGAAATCTCCTCCCAAAACAACATATATCTATGAAAATATAACAAAGACAACCCTTCCTAGAATAAAGACCAGAGGACACAGGACAATATCCAGACCACATCTGCACCTGAGAGAACCCTGCAACTCGCGAAGGGGGTAAGATAAAAGCACCGGCCCGGCGGGAGCCGAGCGCCCATCCCCCCAACTCCCGGCTGGAGAAGAATAGGCAGAGCGGGAGGGAGACGGAGCCCAGGACTGCCGAACACCCAGCCCCAGCCATCCGGGCCAGAGTGCAGGGCCCTCGATACTAGGAAAACAGGGCAGCAAGAACAGTGAGCAGGCACTGGAGGCCTGGTGCCGGAGGATATAAGAAAAGCGCGCGACCATTTTTTTTTTTGCTTTTTTGCTGTTTTGTTTTGGCGAGCGCTTCTTGGAAGTCTTAAAGGGATAGGGACCCCAATACTAGGGAAACAGGGCAGCAAGACCGGTGAGCAGAGGCCCGAGGTTGGCACCGGAGAATAAGGAAAAACGAGAGACCACCTTTTTTTTTTATTAAAAAAAATTTTTTTTTTTTTTTTAAATTTAAAAAGTTCTTTCTTTTTTTTATTTGCTGGTCGTTGTTTTGTTCTGGCGGGTGCTTTTTGGAAGTCTTAAAGGGGCAGGGCGGGACACTTAATCCAGAGGTAGGGAATCCGGGGATCTCTGGGCACCCTAACCCCTGGGCTGCAGGGAGCAGGGAGGCCCCTTACGGAGATAAATAGCCTCCAGGCCACTCCCCCTCCAACGCGATTCCACCATTTTGGAGTAGCTGCCCGAGCTAGGCAACGCCCACAGCAACAGCGGAGATTAACTCCATAGCAGCCAGGCAGGAAGCACAAACCCTGTCTGCGCGCAGCTGCGCAGCACAAGCCACTAGAGGTCGCTGTTCTCCCAGGAGAGGAGGGCCACAAACCAACAAGAAAGGAAGTCCTTCCAGCCGTCACTCGTCCCAGCTCTGCAGACTATTCCTATCACCATGAAAAGGCAAAGCTACAGGCAGACAAAGATCACAGAGACAACACCAGAGAAGGAGACAGACCTAACCAGTCTTCCTGAAAAAGAATTCAAAATAAGAATCATAAACATGCTGACAGAGATGCAGAGAAATACGAAGAGAAATGGGATGAAGTCCGGAGGGAGATCACAGATGCCAGAAAGGAGATTACAGAAATAAAACAAACTCTGGAAGGGTTTATAAGCAGAATGGATAGAATGCAAGAGGCCATTGATGGAATTGAAATCAGAGAACAGGAACCATAGAAGCTGACATAGAGAGAGACAAAAGGATCTCCAGGAATGAAAAAATATTAAGAGAACTGTGTGACCTATCCAAAAGGAACAATATCCGTATTATAGGGGTTCCAGAAGAAGAAGAGAGAGGAAAAGAGATGGAAAGTATCTTAGAAGAAATAATTGCTGAAAACTTCCCCAAACTGGGGGAGGAAATAATTGAACAGACCACGGAAATACACAGAACCCCCAACAGAAAGGATCCAAGGAGGACAACACCAAGACACATAATAATTAAAATGGCAAAGATCAAGGACAAGGAAAGAGTGTTAAAGGCAGCTAGAGAGAAAAAGGTCACCTATAAAGGGAAACCCATCAGGCTAACATCAGATTTCTCAACAGAAACCCTACAGGCCAGAAGAGAATGGCATGATATATTTAATACAATGAAACAGAAGGGCCTTGAACCAAGGATACTCTATCCAGCATGACTATCATTCAAATATGACGGTGGGATTAAACAATTCCCAGACAAACAAAAGCTGAGGGAATTTGCTTTCCACAAATCACCTCTACAGAACATCTTACAGGGACTGCTCTAGATGGGAGCACTCCTAGAAAGAGCACAGCACAAAACACCCAATATATGAAGAATTGAGGAGGAGGAACAAGAAGGGAGAGTAGAAAAGAATCTCCAGACAGTGTATATAACAGCTCAATAAGCGAGCTAAGTTAAGCAGTAAGATACTAAAGAGGCTAACCTTGAACCTTTGGTAACGACGAACTTAAAGCCTGCAATGGCAATAAGTACATATCTTTCAATAGTCACCCTAAATGTTAATGGGTTGAATGCACCAATCACAAGACACAGAGTAACAGAATGGATGAAAAAGCAAGACCCATCTATATGCTGCTTACAAGAAACTCAACTCAAACCCAAAGACATGCACAGACTAAAAGTCAAGGGATGGAAAAACATATTTCAAGCAAACAACAGTGAGAAGAAAGCAGGGGTTGCAGTACTAATATCAGACAAAATAGACTTCAAAACAAAGAAAGTAACAAGAGATAGAGAAGGATACTACATAATGATAAAGGGCTCAGTCAAACAAGAGGATATAACCATTCTAAATATATATGCTCCCAACACAGGAGCACCAGCATATGTGAAACAAATACTAACAGAACTAAAGGGGGATATAGACTGCAATGCATTCATTCTAGGAGACTTCAACACACCACTCACCCCAAAGGATAGATCCACTGGGCAGAAAATAAGTAAGGACACGGAAGCACTGAACAACACAGTAGAGCAGATGGACCTAATAGACATCTATAGAACTGTATATCCAAAAGCAACGGGATATACATTCTTCTCAAGTGCACATGGAACATTCTCCAGAATAGACCACATACTAGGCCACAAAAAGAGCCTCAGAAAATTCCAAAAGATTGAAATCCTACCAACCAACTTTTCAGACCACAAAGGCATAAAACTAGAAATAAACTGTACAAAGAAAGCAAAGAGGCTCACAAACACATGGAGGCTTAACAACACGCTCCTAAATAATCAATGGATCAATGACCAAATCAAAATGGAGATCCAGCAATATATGGAAACAAATGACAACAACAACACTAGGCCCCAACTTCTGTGGGACACAGCAAAAGCAGTCTTAAGAGGAAAGTATATAGCAATCCAAGCATATTTAAAAAAGGAAGAGCAATACCAAATGAACGGTCTAATGTCACAATTATCGAAATTGGAAAAAGAAGAACAGATGAGGCCTAAGGTCAGCAGAAGGAGGGACATAATAAAGATCAGAGAAGAAATAAATAAAATTGAGAAGAATAAAACAATAGCAAAAATCAATGAAACCAAGAGCTGGCTCTTCGAGAAAATAAACAAAAAAGATAAGCCTCTAGCCAGACTTATTAAGAAGAAAAGAGAGTCAACACAAATCAACAGTATCAGAAACGAGAAAGGAAAAATTACGACGGACTCCACAGAAATACAAAGAATTATTAGAGAATACTATGAAAACCTATATGCTAACAAGCTGGGAAACCTAGGAGAAATGGACAACTTCCTAGAAAAATACAACCTTCCAAGATTGACCCAGGAAGAAATAGAAAATCTAAACAGACCAATTACCAGCAACGAAATTGAAGTGGTAATAAAAAAACTACCAAAGAACCAAACCCCCGGGCCAGATGGATTTACCTCGGAATTTTATCAGACATACAGGGAAGACATAATACCCATTCTCCTTAGAGTTTTCCAAAAAATAGAGGAGGAGGGGATACTCTGAAACTCATTCTATGAAGCTAACATCACCCTAATACCAAAACCAGGCAAAGACCCCACCAAAAAAGAAAACTACAGACCAATATCCCTGATGAACGTAGATGCAAAAATACTCAACAAAATATTAGCAAACCGAATTCAAAAATACATCAAAAGGATCATACACCATGACCAAGTGGGATTCATCCCAGGGATGCAAGGATGGTACAATATTCGAAAGTCCATCAACATCATCCACCACATCAACAAAAAGAAAGACAAAAACCACATGATCATCTCCATAGATGCTGAAAAAGCATTTGACAAAGTTCAACATCCATTCATGATAAAAACTCTCAGCAAAATGGGAATAGAGGGCAAGTACCTCAACATAATAAAGGCCATCTATGATAAACCCACAGCCAACATTATATTAAACAGCGAGAAGCTGAAAGCATTTCCTCTGAGACCGGGAACTAGACAGGGATGTCCACTCTCTCCACTGTTATTTAACATAGTACTGGAGGTCCTAGCCACGGCAATCAGACAAAACAAAGAAATACAAGGAATCCAGATTGGTAAAGAAGAAGTTAAACTTGAATATAAGTTTATTCAAGTCACAAATAGTGACTTGAAAATAAGTCACTATTTGCAGATGACATGATACTGTACATAAAAAACCCTAAAGACTCCACCCCAAAACTACTAGAACTGATATCAGAATACAGCAAAGTTGCAGGATACAAAATCAACACACAGAAATCTGTGGCTTTCCTATACACTAACAATGAACCAACAGAAAGAGAAATCAGGAAAACAACTCCGTTCACAATTGCATCACAAAAAATAAAATACCTAGGAATAAACCTAACCAAAGAAGTGAAAGACTTATACTCTGAAAACTACAAGTCACTCTTAAGAGAAATTAAAGGGGACACTAACAGATGGAAACTCATCCCATGCTCGTGGCTAGGAAGAATTAATATCGTCAAAATGGCCATCCTGCCCAAAGCAATATACAGATTTGATGCAATCCCTATGCAACTACCAGCAACATTCTTCAATGAACTGGAACAAATAATTCAAAAATTCATATGGAAACACCAAAGACCCCGAATAGCCAAAGCAATCCTGAGAAAGAAGAATAAAGTAGGGGGCATCTCACTCCCCAACTTCAAGCTCTACTATAAAGCCATAGTAATCAAGACAATTTGGTACTGGCACAAGAGCAGAGCCACAGACCAATGGAACAGACTAGAGAATCCAGACATTAACCCAGACATATATGGTCAATTAATATTTGATAAAGGAGCCATGGACATACAATGGCGAAATGACAGTCTCTTCAACAGGTGGTGCTGGCAAAACTGGACAGCTACATGTAGGAGAATGAAACTGGACCATTGTCTAACCCCATATACAAAAGTAAACTCAAAATGGATCAAAGACCTGAATGTAAGTCATGAAACCATTAAACTCTTGGAAGAAAACACAGGCAAAAACCTCTTAGACATAAACATGAGTGACCTCTTCTTGAACATATCTCCCCGGGCAAGGAAAACAACAGCAAAAATGAGTAAGTGGGACTATATTAAGCTGAAAAGCTCCTGTACAGCAAAAGACACCATCAATAGAACAAAAAGGATCCCTACAGTATGGGAGAATATATTTGAAAATGACACATCCGATAAAGGCTTGACGTCCAGAATATATAAAGAGCTCACATGCCTCAACAAACAAAAAACAAATAACCCAATTAAAAAATGGGCAGAGGAACTGAACAGTTCTCCAAAAAAGAAATACAGATGGCCAACAGACACATGAAAAGATGCTCCACATCGCTAATTATCAGAGAAATTGAAATTAAAACTACAATGAGGTATCACCTCACACCAGTAAGGATGGCTGCCATCCAAAAGACAAACAACAACAAATGTTGGCGAGGCTGTGGAGAAAGGGGAACCCTCCTACACTGCTGGTGGGAATGTAAGTTAGTTCAACCATAGTGGAAAGCAGTATGGAGGTACATCAAAATGCTCAAAACAGACTTACCATTTGACCCAGGAATTGCACTCCTAGGAATTTACCCTAAGAATGCAGCAATCAAGTATGAGAAAGATCAGTGCACCCCTATGTTTATCGCAGCACTATTTACAATAGCCAAGAATTGGAAGCAACCTAAATGTCCATCCATAGATGAATGGATAAAGAAGATGTGGTACATATACACAATGGAATACTACTCAGCCATAAGAAAAGGGCAAATCCAATCATTTGCAGCAACATGGATGGAGCTGGAGGGTATTATGCTCAGTGAAACAAGCCAAGCGGAGAAAGAGAAATACCAAATGATTTCACTTATCTGTGGAATAGAAGAACAAAGGAAAAACTGAAGGAACAAAACAGCAGCAGAATCACAGAACTCAAGAATGGACTAACAGGTACCAAAGGGAAAGGAACTGGGGAGGATGGGTGGGTAGGGAGGGATAACGCGGGGGGAGAAGTAGGGGGGTATTAAGATTAACATGCATGGGGGGGTAGGAGAAAAGGGAGGGCTGTACAACACAGAGAAGGCAAGTAGTGATTCTACAACATTTTGCTAAGCTGATGGACAGTGACTGTAAAGGGGTTTATAGGGGAGACCTGGGATAGGGGAGAGCCTAGTAAACATAATATTCGTCATGTAAGTGTAGATTAGTGATAGCAAAAACAAAACAAAACAAAACAAAAAAGGGCAGTTCCTGTGTGGTAACCTCCAATGAGTTCTACACAAAGGTATAAAGGGCATATAAAAGTGTAGGCAAAGGGTCTGTTTGGGTTTATACAGAAGATCAAAGCCTAATTGGGCTACCCCGAAAATGAACTAAGATACGATATGAAAGAGAACTTCCAACATCAGCACTCTCTGGAAGACTCATGCCAGAAGATGATCATCAAAAAACCCCAACAAAGACCCACGCACTGCTACAGCTGTACATGCACTCATCCCACCAGTTCCTGGACTTGCCATGGGAATGAGGAAGGAGATATCTAAGCTGGCCTGTGCATACAGTAAAACAACAAATTTGACTGGATCTATACTGTTGGAACTCAACCAAGAATTAGGAGAAGTGCAAATTGTAGCGCTCCAAAATCTTTCAACTACAGACTATTTACTGTTAAAAGAACATAAGGGATGTGAACATTCCCCAGGAATGGGTTGTTTTAATTTGTCTGATTTCTCTCAGACTGTTCAAGTTCAGTTGGACAATATCCACCATATCATAGGTAAGTTTTCACAAATGCCTAAGGTGCCTAACTGGTTTTCTTGGTTTCACTGGAGATGGCTGGTAATTACAGATATGCTTTGGTTATGTAACTATACTCCTATTATGTTAATGTGTGTGCGCAATTTAAGTAGTAGCTTGAAACCTATACATGCTGAAGTTACTCTACAAGAAGATATGTCAAAGAAATAATCAATCTTCCCATGTTTTCTCCCGCCTGCTACTTCTATAGCTTTTCTTCTTCCTTCCTAATTACAACCCTTAAATAGAATTCGTGCCTCATATCAAATTTACCGAGTATCATAATTCTTCCAAGTGGTAAAGATACCTCAAGACAAATGCTGGGCATAGAAGCTACAGGGCATAAATATGCAAAGAAATAAAAAGCTAACCATTTCAAACAATAAGGCTTCTCTCTCACTGACCAACTTTACATTTCCCTGTATGGCCCCGGAAGATGACTGGTTCGCTAGAGACGGGTAAGATTCCTCAAGGGAGGAACAACCTAAGACAGGCACAGTCGCAGGGGGGTCATCAGGTGAGAAATTGGGGATCAACAGAGGTGAGGCTTAGAACCTCACCCCCCCGTTCTGAGAGAAATCTTCTGCATACGTGGATGTTTTACTGCCCTTGTCTAGCTTGGATTAACACATAGTCTACAGGCACACACCTGATCATCTACATTTGCTCTCTTACAACACTAAACTATGTTTTCTACCTTTATCTTGTATCTACCTACCACTTCAGCATTTTATTAAAAATAATAATAATGAGAGAAATGTGGTATCCACATATAAATCAAGTATAAAAACCAAATGATTATTCATATTTGAACTGACTGTTTATAGTTCATAATGCATGAGCAAAACCAAAAGTTTCTGTGATGACTGCCCTTGTACTGTTCACTATGTAACTTATTCATTATGTAAGAATTTGTTCTCCATGTAAGAACTTGTTTGTTATGCCTCAGAAGATTGGAGACTGACGAAAATTAGGCTTGGGGTGGATTAATGATTGTGCATTGAGCATTGACTCCCCTATACAGAACTTTATTTTCGTTAACAACCATTTGATCAATAAATATGAGAGATGCCCTCACAAAAAAAAAAAAAGGACAGACTTCCAATGGTAAAATAAATAAGTAACCGGGATGTAATGTATAGCATAAGGAATATAGTCAAGATACTGTAACAGCTTGGTAGGGTGATAGCTGGAACCTAGAATTATGTATATAAATGTTTTTATCACTGTGTTGTACACTTGAAACTAAGGTAATGTAATACTGTGCATCAACTACCCTTCAATAAAAAATAATTATCCAAAAAAAAAAAAAATAGACTTGAACATATGTCTCCTTCCACTTGTGAAAATATACCTGCAGGGTATATTCCTGGAAGCGGTGTTGGGGCTCACAGGGCATGTGTAATTCTGATATATTTTGCCAATTGCCTTCCTTAGAGGTTATATGAATTTACACTTCCATCCCACCAGCAACAGTGCCTGTTCCCTCACACCTTTGCCAACACGTATGTTTCATAATTTAAGTTTTGCCTTAGATTAGTCAGGTTATATGCAAAAGAGGACAACTGTATTTACATTGAAAACTGGACAAATACAACATATACTCTTTGGATAAATTTAATTTTGATTAGGAGAAGTGATTTTAAGGCTATATCTCGATGCTGCCTAGAAAAAAGTTCTCTCATTTCTTGTGGTCAGAGACCATTCCGCTCTCCAGTTCTTAGGTAAGAAGCCTTTAGGTGGGGAAATGGAAGAGATTATGACCTGTGAGGGGCAAAGTCAGGCTCTCGGGCAAGGCTAGCACTATAAGCAGTTCCTGGATTGCTTATAGTCCAAGTGGAAAATTAGGTCCTGTGTTGTCCAGTCCAATACTAGGAAGAAGACAGGCTGGGATAAGGGAAGTTCCCACAGTGGCTTATGAGGTGGAAAAGCCCCATCAACTGCCAGGGGAAATGGCAATCTCATCTCAGCAAGAAACCCCTGAGGAGTAATTTAATAACGCAAATGCAACATATAATTGCACCAGCCCCTCTACTGCCAGTGAGCAGTATGCCTCATCCCTCATTCCGGCCTCCAACCCCACAACTACATAACAAGGAATATCGTAAAAGTCCCGCAGCTGTAAACTACTTGTGCCCAGATGTTCCTCCCTCTTTCGAAAAGGAAATTTCTAAAGCTCCTCCCAATAGATTAGAAGCTCCCTAGAGACAGAACTCCTTCCCTGTTGGCTTTAGAACCAACCCCCTGTCACACCAATTCCCACAGGATTTGCTTAAAAATCTGTCCTCCTGTTAATTTAGACTGATTCAAGCTATGGACCTCCCCATCACCTTATTAAACTCACCACCAAGCTGGGTCTCATGCTGGCCTGATGGAGGCCCTACCCAGCCAGCTGTGACTCCATTAAATAGAGACTAGGAATACCTGGGTGCAGGTCTTCTACCGAGAGATGGCTTGCCTTCTGTACTAGCTCATGCAAAAGTTTTTTCTGCCTCAGTCTTTTCTCTCTTAGAACATTTTTAAAATTGCTGATGCACTTGTTGAGGTAGATGGTCTCTGTACACACTTGCTCTAGGCTTAGTCTGCTTTGCTTGGGAGATTCAGGCCTGGAACAAGTTTCACTTCCCAAACAAGGAGCCAGGGCAAAACCTGGCAATGAACATGCAAGAGGTGAGTTATTAGAAGCCAGAGAGAAGATGCTGGGATCCTGAGGTGTTTGATCTCCCTGGGTAGAGATGCCCACGCCACTGGAGACCATACTGAGCAAGCTCTCACTGCCCTGACTCCCAGGGCTCTCCACTGAGAAATCTTGGGCACCCCCTGAACTCAATGTCCCAAGAAGTCTATCACTGTTCTCTGACTGGGAGCCACTCTCATTGGTCTCCAGGTCCTTAGAACTGACGGACCCACTAGTCTCCAGCTTCTGAAATACTCCCTGCAGAGCGGAACGAAAGTGGTAAATTGCTCTGCCCAGTTTGCTCATGTAAAACTTAATTTCTATATCTTCACCCTCCTGTGAGCCACTCAGACCACAAGAGGACTTTTCAAAGACATCTTTAAGGACCTGAGCAGCACATTCCTCCTCTTCATTCAAGTCAATATGAACCATGTCACTGAAAGTCTCAGGCCCTATGGTAATTTCCTCCAGCATGCTGTCACAGCTCATTGCAAACTTTCTGGACTTGTCTGTCAAAAGGTCCTCTAGCTGCTTTGGGCTCAGAATATCAAGCCCAGCTTCACAGACCAGGAGCTTGTCCTCCATCTTCAGCAACCCAGACAGTGATAGGCTGCTGCTAGCCTCACTTTTATCACTGCAGTCGTTTTTTCTTTTTGTTACGTTACATGTTTCAAGTCCTTGGCTGCACTGTTTGAAAACACAAGTCCCAGAATCCTCCTCCTTTGAGATTAGCACTTGGGCATGCTCTTCAAATTGATTGAGGGGAGACAGAGAAGCCTCTCTTCCTGTCAATTCACTACAGCTGCCACTAATAACCTGGGATGGTCCTGATGTTCCCTTTACTTCATTTCCTGGCTTAGACACATCACTTAGCTTTGCTAAATTATTCTTAGTTAGGAAGCAAAGGCCTTGCTGCTCAGGGGTCTGGGGTTCTCTATATTGATTCTGAGCCTTTGTTTGATACGCTCCTGTTCTGGGTCCTCTGTCTCCTGTTTCCATGTGAAGAAGTGGTTCACCTTTGTTTAAATTCGAATTATGATTCTGAGGTTGTTGCAAAAATGACAGAGAATCCTTCTGGGGATTCTTACAGCACTGAGGCCAGCTTGGTTCTTCTCTGGTGGCAATCCAGACGCCTACACTCTGCAAGAGGATGGATTTCTGCAAGATGAAGTCTCTGTGCTCTGGATGGGCAAGCTTCACAACAGCAGGCCTGGGGCCTGGGGCTTTGCCTGCTCTGTAAGCCTCTTTGATGTACCTGTTACACTGCATACCATTAACACAGAGGTGCTTGGCCAGGAAGCTGTGCACCAGCTCCGCTGTATTTTCCCCATCTTGTTCGGGAAGTCCATACAGATACAGAATGGCTTCCTCACTGGGTCTGTCCACATAGGGTTCCTGGGCCTTTCTCTCCATGCACACCTTGGCTATGGAGCTGCTTCCCACCTGCCAGCCTTCTATTTCACTCAGAACTGAGTCTACACAGCTAGAGACTTCATCCACTGAACCCCGTACTTGGCTCAAGTGCTGCTGCAGTTCAGCAATCTCAGTTTGGAGACGGCTGATGCCTTGCAGCTCTCTGATTATATAGTCTACTACATCCCCCAAAGGCTCTTGCTGTTCATGAGTGCAGCCTTGCCTGGGGCCCCTGGAAATAAGATACTTGGCTTGATTTCTCTCTGAGGGCTCTTGATAGCTTGTGGTAACACTAACAGATGAGAGGTCCAGAGAGTCAGACCCTGAAGCACAGGCAGTGGAGCCCAGAGGAAGTTGTCTGCTGGTTGTCTGCGCAAAGCTGCAATGCTGGGCCAGGCCCCCATTTCTATCACCACCAGGGGCTGAGGCTGTTGATTCACAGTGAAGGGGCAGGAAGGTGTCCTCTGGTAAGGATCCAGTAGGGCCTAAGGACTTGCTCTTGATGCCACACACAGTCTCTCCCTTAGCTTTATCTGGGGTAGGCCTGGAGGAGGGTCCCAAGGTGACCATGATTTCTTCCTCTGACTCTTGCAACAATCGCTTCATTTTCTCCCTCAGTGTCTGAGAGATTCTCTGCTTCCTCCTCTTATTTCTGGTCAAGATGCTTAATGGAGATTGCCTTGGAAGGCAGTACCCTGTCCTGCTCTTTTCAGTTTATTTCTAGCAATTATTGTTGGTTGATGCCTTGGGCTTAGCCCACAGCGCTGCCTGGAATGGTCCCATGTGTGGTCTCCAAACCTGGCACATGCCCCTGGATCCTGCAGCTAGTAAAAAAGGAAAATAGTGCACTCAGTCAGAAATCAGCAGGATAATTTTAATCTGAGTCAAGCTGTCAAGCAGGAATAGAACATTACCTTCTAAGACTGTAGGAGTCAACCCTGACCTGTCTCCCAATGCTGGCCTTAACAGCTATAGGCAGTTCTCTTTCCTTGGCTTCCTATCAGAGTACTGATGTAAAATCAAATCAAGTTCTTGTGTTCTGGCCAAGTACCCAAAGGCATCAGGATTGAGACACACTCACGGGAAGTAGTTGGAGTGAGGTCAATGAGTGACTGAACCTTTACAGAATTCAACACTAGAGTCTGGCTCAAGAATGAACACCCAGATGTTTAACCATCCAAGCTCAAATCACATACACAATGAAAGACACAGACAAAACATGGAATGTTTCTTTTTTTCCCAGTTGCTGCTTCTGGTAAAGACTCAGCTGCCCAAAGGTTTGCTGCTGCCTGTGCTTATAGCACAGAGTGATTTTCTTTTGTTTAGTGACAGCAACCCTTCTCTGGGGAAAAAAGGTCAATGGCAAGTATTTTCAACTTGGAAAAGAAAACTCCATTTAAGAGTCCCCAAGAGTTTAAGAGTTTGGAGCAGCCTAATCAATACACAGGTTCAGCTTTCCTGGCCCACAGAACACCTGATCTGATGCCTCCTTCAGAGCAGCAGGGTGAGTGATTTTCCAGCATTGCCCACTCCTGGAGTAACAGAAGGTTGCCCTAACCCTCTGAATGGCCTGGAGAGAACAATGCATGGGACAGGTGGGGAGTTAGTTAAACTGCCAGTATTCCCTGGCTCTGCTAGGTCACCCTGAGAGCGGCAAAATGGGTTGATGGGAGACATGCTACCCTTCTTGTTCTTCAACCAGAGATGGCTTCCCCATTTTCTAGATTTGATCTAGATTTCTAAATCTTCTAGACCCCTGCTTCCTTTTCTTTATCCAGTACTCAATTTAACCCTAAAAGGGGAAAAACTGCCTGTGAAGAACACAAGCTGACAGTTCCCACAGCAACTCATTTTCAGGAAAGGAAACCATCTACAGTCTGAGGGCCTAAAGTTAAAAAGCACCGTGCTTCCCCAGACTAGGAAGAACTGGAAGGATGAGTCACAAGACCTGAGATAAAGATGAAGCTGACCCCTTTTACTGGAAATAACTGGACCTAGAACCAAGAGACAGAAACTAGATTAGTTCCCATTTCATTTGTTCCCTTCTCTCTAGCTCATCTAAACACTCTATTTCATTCAGGAATTCCTCATCTAAGAATTCTACCCATCCTGTGCGGCATTGGGGAGGCCCAATTACTGCTTTTTAAGCATTTTTGCTTCACTCCAATGTCTCAGGGGGCAGATAAGCCATCTCCATAATTTGGCCATCTCAGTCTAGTCTGTCGGAGAGGAGGCTCTATGTGCACAACCAGAACTCCTGTATCTTGGGCTTAGTGCTCAGCTGCTTCGGCAGCGAAGTCCCCAATTCTAGGACTGACTTACCAAATTCTTCTTTGTCTCATCCCACAAGTACAAAATCTTTATTTCCAAAGCCACCCTTTATTTTCTCCCCAACTGTGCAAGATCTGGGTGTCCTGGATTTGGTTTTGGCATCTGGTATTAGCTCTGAACAATGTCCCTGGCACCAAAAGGGCTGGAGCTGACAATGAGCCTTTCAAGTTTGTTTCAAGGAGAAAGACTACTTAGTAAACCAAAATGGAAGCTCTGTGTATGACCACATGAAGCCATGAGCAAGTGTTACTAGACTTAAGTTAAGTCTTGCTTTACTAGTGAGCCTGGATTAAACACTTGACCTCTCTGTGCTTTAGTTTCCTCATCTGTCGGGAAGACAGTCACAGGAATGTTATAAAGCTGAAATGAGAGACTGGTGTTTAGTAAACTGTAATGTAGTGTTATTATTACTGACATGGTATGTCCCTGAGACAAAGCAGCAGGGAAATCAATAACTAAGCCAAGCATGCAACCACCTAAATGGTTATGATTCGAGTGAACCAGGACTTCTTTTCCAGTCTTTCTAACGGTCTGCAGCAGTGCCTGAAATCCCACCTTAGAGTGTTATTCTTTGCTAGTCCTGCTCTCTTTTAAAAGTTTTCTTTTTAGGTGAATATAAAGGCAAACTATTCAGTCCCCACCTTTTGATACAGGTGATAGGAGTCCTGCCATCCTCCCTCAGGCAGCCTGAGAACATAAGGCAGAGGCAAACAGCTACAGGAGGCAAGCTTTTCCTTTTTAACGATCGTGAGGTTCAGAACTCACTGATAGGTCCTCCAAAGGCCAGCCCTACTTTGGTTCAGATGAGGCAGTTTTTCAGCAACAAAAATGAAGCTGATTCTCCTGCTATTGCTTCAGTCCAGGCCAGGTTAATTTCAGGCCTATGTGCTTCTGATCCTCAGATCAATACTTTAGATAGGCTTGGCCTAGCTTTCTGGACAGTCTTGCTGTCCAAGAGTACAATGCCTACAATGCTGGCCGGCCAGCCACACAGAGTGCAGATGGCACAGCCACTGTGTTCAGAGCCCTTTACTATGTCCTTCTGAAGGACTGAGGGCAAAGCTGCCTGGATTCCTACGTTACTGACAAATAGGAACTTTCCAACTAGAGCTGCCATAGCAACTTCTCCCAGCCCCAAATGAAGATACTTGCTTCCATATTAAACAAACAAACAAACCCCTCCAAATCTTCTGAAATTGTAGCCACTGCCCCTAAATGAACTCCAAATTACCTCCTGGGATACATGGTCCCTAAAGGCACCAAACCCACTTAGTCATCTAGGTATTTAGGTTTTGAAGCAGAAGACAGAGTTCAGTATGATACCCAGAGAATCAACCAGTCAATTTGCTAGGAACCCAATAGGATACCAGAAGCCATAATAGGCTAGAAGGGTAACCCTCAGGACCAGAAGGCCCAATACAAGGCCACCTCCTGCCCCAGCCTTTCTTTGCTACTACTGTCCCCAAGAATGAAATAACAGGGACCAAAGTATGAGGGTGACATTTTGATCTTTAAGTCAATTCAACCAATGTGCCAGGCAGGTGGTAAGAGGCCCAGCAAAACCAGGACAGGGAAGGTCATAGGGAAGTGGTAAGTTTTTGAGCTGGGATGGGATAAGGAAGCCTTGGGGTCCATCCAGCTCAAACCCAATCCTCTAGTTTCCTTCACGGTACCCAGTGCTGTCACTCTCTCCTATCCTGTTGGTCTATCCACTCTAGTCAACTCCAAATTTCATACATATACTCTAAAAAGTGACCGTACCTTTCTGTGGTCTTTTCTCAAGGAATGCCTAAGACTGGGAAATATAAGGCAGCCCTTTCAAGGGATATCTGCATTTAAAAAGAGAACACATCAAAACAAAACATATCAATCAAAAGGAGTAAAGCTTCAGTGATGGAAATCTGATAACTACAGCAGAGTGTAAACCCCTCAAATCACACTGCGTCAGCACCAGCCTACCAAAAGAAAGTCAAGAGAAAAACACCCTCAGTTTTCTGAAATAGCTGATTCTATTATCCTTCTCTGACTTATCAAATAAATGTGATTAGGAATGTGAGTATTCCTTGTAAAATTGCTTCTGAACCAAATTCGACTGGGAGGAAACAACTGGGGGACCTTTGGGAACAGGCCAGGACTCCATGGTCTATTCATATATCAAGCAGCCTCTCATTTTGTGTTAAACAGGCCCTCAAAGCAGAAAGCCAAGAGCTCTGAGCCCCACTCCCTCCACCTGCTGCCAAAAGTGGTCAAATCATTCTTGGGCCATTTACCAATTATGTTGTATGGCTAATATGGTGGGTGGAAGAGATTTCTAGGGCCACAGCAGGTAGGGGTTCTCTTAGAATGTTAATCTTTGGCAAAGATTCACAAGGTATGAAGGATCACAAGGTATGAAGAATAAGATTGGCCTAAGGGAATACAGAAAGCCCTAGATGGAATGCACAGCAAGGTTCCAGTGTTGCAGTTCCTAGGCCTTGCCATCCCTCCTCACCAGCATTAGGAGGAACCCCATTTACAGGCCAGAAGCAGGCATTATAAAGGAAAGAAAACCTCAAGCATCTCATCCAAAGGGGAATAACGCACAGTTGTGTGAGAGCAGATACAGCCTTCAGGGGGTTGGTACATCAAGATCCCAGAATGAAGACTACATGCAAGTCAGGCGCATGGATATTCTGTGCCCTGCCCAGGGCTCCCTTTCAGTTGTGCCAAGGTATATTATACCAAGGAGTGTAACAAACCATAAAACAAATATATAGTCAACCAGAATCTGATGCTCATGACAGAGACTCTTTCCCTTTGACCAAACTTCAGTCTGGTTCCTCTGAGTCCACTTTCTGACCAGGCCCCTGACATTAGCTCAGTATTACCAAGAATCCTGCTGGGTGCAGTTTAGTGAAAATTACCCACCTTTGCTATCAGAACAAATTCCTTACCCACATGCTGGCCTACCTCTAGCAAAAATGCTGTCAAGTTGGGTTAGCCAGACTCCTCCTTACTCCTGATGTTTCCTCTTGGTAATTTTCCATCTACTGATCCTCGCCCTGCTCCTTGGCTATAAATTCCCACTTTCCCTTTTATTCAGAGTTGGCTCAATCTCTCTCCCTTATTCCAGTACCCCAATGTGGCAGCCTCCCTAAATAAAGTCTGTCTCACTGTCTTTAAAGCATCAGAATCATCTTCCCTACACGCTCATCATGCCCTTTCCCTACTACCTTATGGCCCTTGTGAGCAGACTAAAGAAGCATGTGAGCAGGAATCTAACCCCTGAACACTACTCCCTCCTTCCAAATATGCCACATTTTCTATCATCTTACTCTGCTACAGTCTTTTCACTGAACCTACTGTCACCTGATAGATCATGTATTTGTTTATTATCTGCTGCTCTTCCCAACCTCTCTATTCTGTTCATTGCTGTATCCCTAACACCTAGAACAGTGCCTGGCATGTATAGTGCTCAAAATATATAAACAAAATCTTGCCACTGAATAAAAGGAACTGGAATACAAAATAAGAAAATGCTAGAGTTGGAACAGTCCTTTAGAGAATATCTAGGCCTGGAATTTTACACTACACCAGATCTACCCTATGCCTTATGAAGTAGTTTTATTTGGCTATCATAGTGTTTTTCTAAAATCTTTAACTTGAAAGTGCTTAGGTAGGGCAGCTATTCTAGCTTCTCAAAAGCCCTATTACTCAAGTTTATAACCCTTGACCTAAAATGACACCTTTGCCTTTGTTAATCTGATTTGCTCTGGCAGACCCCTTAATGGGAGGTCTTGCTTGAAGATTCACAGTGGATGTGAGCTCCATTACATTGGAAGCTGTGCCTTACTTGTTTTTGAATTCCCAATGCCTAGCAAAGGGCAGTCCTATGCCAAGCATATGGCCTGGCACACAGTGAGAACTCAATGTCATGGAAAGAACAGAAGAGTGATGGCAGAGTTGAATTAGAATCCAAGTCTTAATTTCTGGTCCACTTTACCTTCCATAACAACATGTTGTATTTGAGTTGTAGGTTTCCTTCTAGACTGATAGCTTACAGCCCTTTTCATTATAAAACTAAGTTGGAAACTTTTCCCCCGATATACTTACAATTTTCTGGGAACTCACTCAGGACAAATAAATAGGGTAGTGGCAGCACTAGTCTCTTCCAGAGGCTGGTAATCAGCTGGTGTATCTCTGGCATATGAAATGGGTAAGAGGGGCTCTACCATGATTCCCATCATCTCCAGGGCTGCTGTTATGGGGCTTCCCTTTGCCCTTCCAGATGGAAGAGCTGCCCTGGTCCTTGTGCTGATTGTCCAACAGAAATATAATGTACACTGCATATGTAATTTTACAATTTCTAGTAGCCACACAAAACAGTATGAAGAAAGAAGCTAAATTAATTTTAATATATTTTATATAACCCATTATTCAAAATACTATCATTTCAACATGTAATCAACATAAAAATTATTAATCATATATTTGCATTCTTTTTTTCATACTGAGCCCTTGAACTCTATTATGTAGCTTACATTTACAGCACATCTCAACTTAGACTAGCAATTACACAACTGCCACATGTGGCACCATATTGTATAGCACAGGCCTAGAAGGATGGGGTGAGGGACACTGTGGAGAGCATCTGGCAGCAGAAGCTCACTGAAGAGGAGGCTGTCATCTCAGGGGTGAATGCTCTGTTCTTTCACGCACCTTTTCACCTGCTTGCTTTGATCCTAGCTGTGAGTAGCATATATCCATTTTGTGGCAGATTCAATCCTCCTCAAGACTACAAAGAACAAAGTATTAAGGCCCCAACCTGCAGAGGGTAAGACCTTTTCTCTCTCTCAACCTGACCCTTTCTAGTACCCTGTAGCAATATGTAGCTTCTTTCCATTACTCTGAGCAAAACCACAGGATAACCTAGATACTTCAAAGAAGCTACCCCTTCACAGGAAAGACCTCTCATACACAAAAGCATAATTTCAGTGAAGCTGAATCAGAGGTATGCAATCCTTTACAACTCACACTAGAGGGACACATAACAATGGTAAAATTATATTTGTTTAGAATTTTATAGTTTACATGATTCCTATTTTACCATACAACAACTCTGTGAGGTAGGAGGGAAGGATTACTCCTCTGATTTTATAAATGAGAAAAATGAAGCTCAGAGAGGCTAAGTGACTTGACGAAGGTCACTGAGTAGAGCTAAGATTCAAAGTGGGTCTTCTATCTACAGAGTTAGTGCTCTTTACACCATACATGCATGACTCAAATGGATAGATTATTACGCATGTGTGCACACACTCAAGACACAAAACTTAAGATGACTTCTTTGTTTATATGGCATATACACATAAGAGGGAAGAATTTTCAATTAGAAAGACAGTATACAAGCACACACACAGAGGAAAAATTAAAAGATTTCTGAATATACACAGATATATACAAGAACAGGAAAGCTACTTGAGTAGATGCATACACCATGAGATAAAGGGACAGATTATATCTATATACGTATGCACATGGAGGGCAAGATGGCTTATATATATTCATATATGATGAATAAATGAGTTGTCTATATATGCATGTACACACAAGTGAAAAATGGTTAGATTATTTACAAACATTTGGACATATCAAGAGGGAGAAACAAATTATTTGTGTACAAGTATGCACACATCGGAGGGGTGGATGGGCTATTTATATACACACAGGAGAGTACCAAGGAAGAATGGATGGTTATATTATATAAACATGTGCATGTGAAAATTCTACCCTCACTGCTGAGTATGCTATTTTTCACTCATCATTATGAACCCCCTGCCAGGAGTTGGCTCAAGCAGTTATGTAATTAACGTAGCTGCTCCGTATTCCACCCACAAATGCTTTGCTTTTATCCCTGCTTGTCATTCAGAGTCAGTCATACGCTTGATACCACTTACCTTGCTGCTGCAACCAAAATAAGAATTAAGGAAATGCAAAGAAAAAACCCACATTAAAACCACAAATTTTAGAATGCAAGTGCTGTCTTTAAAAGGAATCCATTTAGAAGTACTCCTGGGTTTGACAGAGAAGCCACAGGACGAACTTTATAAGCCACAGCATGGCTGCTTGCCCAACCGACAAACAGAGCCAAGGAGCTATTATTCTCAGTTGCACTCTGCGGGCTTGCTCCACAATCCAAAGTTGATGATAGGAACAATGCCCAGCAAAGAAATCCCCTCAGTGAAAGGCTGGGCAGGAGTGTCGCTGGCTGCAAATCTAGGAATCCAATCTGGTCCACACCTCTCTGCTGAGGGGGATTCTGACGACCAGCCTGCTGAAGGCAATAGCAGCCAAACTTCAAGTGGATGTGGAATTGTAACTCAGTCGATTCCGGGCTTGAGGCTGAGACAGAAAGCAGGGCAGCTCCTGCTCCTGCTGCTGCTCCTCCTCCTCTCCAGCTGCTTCCTGCCTGCAGCTCTCATAGGGCACTAGCCCTCCTCACACGTTCCCGGTGCACACACCCCTTTCCCAGAACATTCACGCACACGCGAACCTTGCCAGCAAGCTCACTCACACACCCTTGGTGAGCGTCTCTCCCTCTGGCTAAATATAGATCTTACTCTTTCCCCTCCTCCATTTCTTCTCCTCCTTCTCCCCCCTCCTCTCTTTTCCCCTGCCTATCCACCTCTCTCATGTCTGGGCTATAGGATATAAACAGAGCCTTATACTTTGAGGAGCTCCCAAGCTCAGAGGGAAGACAGACAGCAAGAAACTCCCAGACACAACATAAAGGAGTCTTCTCTTCTGAGATAAACTCTGGATCTTTTTGTTTGGTTGTTTTTTGGTTTTTATATGTATATAATCTGCTGTCTGCATTTGGTGAAGCTGGAGAACAGGTAAAGAAAGAGCCCAAGTACAGGTAACATCAAACAGCACCACATTCTCAGAGCAGATACCTAGTCCAGTTTTTCCAGAATAGCCATAGCAAGAAAGAACCAACTGGAAAATGAGAGTTCCCTTATGCTATGCCAAGGCAATGACTAGAGAGAAGTAGGGGAAGCCAGGAGGGCTGACATGGACCCTGTACTGCAGCAGTCAGGACCACAGATTGTTTGGAATCCTGAATTAGGAAACAAGCAGCCTAGAGTGATATCACATTGACCAAAAGCTGTTTAAGGTTAAGAGCCCTGGTTTCACAATCCCCAAATTTCCTAGTCCCTCTTTGCCAGTGGTAGCCCTATCTCTAGAGATACTTGCTAGTCAGGTGGCTCTCACATGGCCCTAATTTCTAATAATTCAACAATTCTAATTAGGAGTTACCAGGAAACTCAATGTCTTTATCATCAAAGAGCAATCAGGTTTTCCATTGCAACATAATGCCAAACATAAACCAAGCACCCTTGAAGACCTGGAACATAAAATGCCAAATACATAAAATATGTGATATCCCTTTCCACTCTGCAACCACAGGGCAGGAAAAACACTGTTTGAGTCCAGAGAAAGTCAGAATTTTTCTCAATATGTAGCTCTAATTAGTAACAATCCAGTGAAACTATTGCTGTTTTATCTCCCCTGAGCCTGATCTAATGAGAAAAGCACCCCCATTCCTTAGGCCACCTCAGGTGGGCAAGTTTGATTCACCCACCATGCACAAACCAGGCTCTCAAGCCTTGCTACTTCTGCGGCCTGTAACATTCCTTCTGACAATCTACAATAGAACACAGTCCTGTTAGCCAGGAATCAGATAGTCTGTCTAGGGAGGCCACCCTATACTCTGTCACTGCACAACACGCATCCCTATATGGTAGATAAAACAAGCTTTTAAATTAAGAATGATTTCCTTGGCTTATTCAAGATTCTGAGGAGAAAATGTTGATTCTACAGCCAACATTTGCTTTCTTCCAATAACACTGCTTCCCCCTCAACAAAGGAAGAAATGTCAGAATCCAAGAGATTCTAAACCATTTCTTAACCATCCACCTCATTATGCAGCAACTATAACAGCAGAGCAAATATCTCCTAACCTAGCCAGGAGCTGGCTGGATGACAGAAGAGATAAGGACTGACAGTGCAACTATAACCACATCTAAATTCAGAAAGAAAGAAAAGAAAAAACATTGCAAACTGTCATATTTCCGTGGAAGCCAAAGCCAATTTACTGTGGAGTTTGCCCTATTTCAGCCAGGAGAAAGAGATAAAGGGTTTAAACCAAGAAATATAGGGAAAACTAAATCAGAATTATTTCCCTAACTCTGCAGCCACTAATAAACAGTGGCTATCATTGCTAGGTTGGGTCTAGACTTCCTAAACTGAGAAGAAGCTCAAAGTCTCAAGACTGGGACACTGCCTTAAGATCCTACTTCTTCCTGTCTCATCAACCAGTGGCTCCTGGCTGAGGCATCTAGATGTGACGACACCCAAAGCTAACATGACCCTGTCTTGTGGCTATGCCTACCCAAACACATTTAGCCAATCTTCTAAGCAGCATGGGTTTTTCAGAAAAACAAAGGCTTAGGGAGGAGAGGACTTGTTTAGGACATGAGACACAACAAATTTGCTATCTCTAGTTATAGCCTTCAAACTTCACAAAAGAGCTCATATGGCTTTGACCATAAGCAACCATTGTGTCTTTCCACCTTCCCATGTTTTAGCAAAGGCAAGAAGAAGAGTAAGTGGAGAAATGGTAAATAGCAGTCAGTGTAAGTCAGACAAAAAAACAGGACCCCTTTTGCCACCATTCAACAGGGCCCAGTGTGCCAGGCATCATATGACTAAAGGGCAATCAGACCTCCTCAGTGGACTAGCCTTTCGGATAGACACATAATTCCTGAGCCATGTGAGCAATGCTGCAGCTCCCCTGTCACAGTGGATCTTGCTCTTGGGAATCCTGGGAAGGCTAAAAGAATGGGGGTGCTTTTTAGAGCTAAGAAATAGCACAAGCACCCACCTCAATTGGGAAGCTTCCTCAAAGCAGGGCTCTTCAAGAGCCAGCTGGGCAGAACTGGAGAAACAGATTGGGTTAAGAAGGAAAAGGGATTTATCCAGAAGCTGTGAAATGCTCTGAACAGACATTCTCAAGGTCTGGTTCCCAATTTAAATCTTTGCAGGGATCTTCGCCTAGAGACAGATGAGTCAAGATGGAAATTCAACATGAGACACTGACACACATGCAGAGTTGTGGGAAGGTTCAGAGCTGCAGGAGCTCTAAAGGGGAACCGAATGGGTGGGTTAGTCAGAAGACCACCTGGTGCACAAAATTCGTCCTCATCTAAAGCATCTGAGCAGTGTCACAGGGATACGGGTGGAAGGGCTCATCAACCACAATTCTCCCCTCTCATACAAACCTGTCTAAGTCTCCCTGAGACCAAATGCAACTGGCCTGGGAGAAGGTGCCTGCTCCAAACCTGTCCTGCCTTTCCAGGTGTCTCTGCCAGAGAGTGACTGGGTCAGGACCAGAACCTATCTTACTTCCCAGTGCTGACAATCACATATGCAGGGTACAAAGGATAGGTGGAGTCAAAGTCTGACTTATGCAGGAGTACACCTGGACTCTTTCCTTCTTTGCCACTAAGTAAAGCCATAAAAGCAACATGAGGAGGCTGACATGTGGTCACACAGTTGTGATCTGTTTCATGAGGAAAATGGTTTGTTCTAGTGGCTGAGAAAAGTCTTTTCCCTGTAGAATTATGCCCTCCATAAACTATCCAGAAATTACAAGCAGCAGAGAATGATGGGCAATGGGAAGTGGTTCTCCTTCTTCCCCTAAGAACATGCTTCCCTAGGGGAATGAGGAGCCTGGCAGAGACATGCTGACTTTACTGATGTGAGAAGATACAGCTGCTACACAGCCTAAATCAGACCTGACAGGCTGCAAGGCAGGCCTAAGGAGTCACAAACTGCTGACAAATTTCAGTCCTACAATTGGGTCAAGTATCATCCTTGATTAGCAAAAACTTGAACATAAAGAGCTGATAAACTTCAGGACTTCCCAGCTAAATGGTTAGGTTTCCAGCTCTTATCTCCAAAGGCTGTGTCCTCATTACCATTCCAGGACCAAATTATTAAAGACTCATTATCAAAGCAGTCTACATGTCTACTGCTCTCTCATATAAGCCTGGCCAAAAGTCACAGCTCCCAGATTTAGGACCAAGGCTGGTCCTGAACTGGCATTTGCTTATATATGACATAGTCCAATCCACTAAGTGAACTGGTCCTGCCTCAATTGCTATACCCCAAGGAGGCCAAGGGGCCATATGCTGAGGATTCTCTAATAGGAGTCTAAAATTAGAAATTTCATAGGGAAATGAACTCTTATACTAAAAAGCAGACTATATTCTAACTGGCTTAATAGTGATAAAATATCCCCTTCAGTTCTATGTGGCTTATTCTGAGATATAGAGCAAACCCAAATCTGGAGGATTCTCTTGGGATAGCCCCTGTCCTTAAATTTTTCAAAAATATGTCCCTAGCCAGCATGTAAATCTCAAGTGACTCAGTGAAGGGACCCCAAAGAGGAGGATTTCTCCTGTAGGATTCTCCATATATTGAAAAATACCTGGTATGAGACACTGCATTATAGGAAGCTAGTTAATGTTCAAAGGGGAAGAAAATACTTAAGAGAAACCCATCCTTAGTTGGGGATCTCTGACAAAATAACAGGGAAGGAGAGGTGGAAAGAAAGGTAAGTCCTTAACTAGAGTGAGTCAGGAGATAGAGCTGGATTTAGCGGCAAAAGGAATGAATGCCAAGGCAAAGCCTGTTTTGGTGTTGGTATTAGAGGCCTAGGCTGCAAGCTCACCCATACCAATCACACACAGAGAAGACCTCTTGCTCAGACACAAGATCCCTGGAATCCCTATGTTCTAATTCTCCATCCAGTGACAGAATCTTCTGTAAAACCTTCTGTTTCCTGATCACGTCACCAACTCTAATCTATTTTACCTTTCTATCTAGAAAACCTGTCCTGTCCTCCACAACCCTTAGTCTGGGCTTATTTCTCACTTGACTTACTGTAAAATATTCATCCTCTCTCGTCTTCCTTTCTCCAGAACCACCTCCCTCTCAGTCCTCTCTATTCCCAATCAATTCTTTACAATTTGTTAGAGGAATATTTCCTACATAGATTTTGCCTCTCATTTTCTTAAAATCCTTCTGTGAGTGCCCTCAGGAAAAAGTCCTCAGCACATTATCACAAACCAAGAAGCTCTCACAGCTCCCAGAAGAAACCAACACTGCTGACACCTTGATTTCAGACTTCTTCCCTCCAGAACTGTGGGACAGGAAATTTCTGTTTTTAAACCACCCAGGCTGTGGTACTTTCTTATGGCAGCCCTAGAAAACTAATGCAGTACTTGAGAATTACGAATACAATTCTATCCCCCCCAAAAAAGGGGGGAGGGTTTAATAAATAACAAATGCTTACTAAGTACCTGTGTGTTGTACCAGGAAAGATGAAAAGATGTGATCCTTAAAAAGTTCATAATCTAACGGGGGAAATGCCATGGCATGGGGCACTGTTATATTCATATTATATATTCTGAGGAGGAAGAGTGTAAGATTTTGTGTTTGGGTAACTGGTATTTCCATTTACTTAGAAAGTATATATAAGAGATGAGGGAGAAGAAAGAAAAGATAATGAATACAGGTTGAACATGTTGCATGAGGTGCCTATGAAAATTCTGGTGACAGTATCCACAGGCAGCTGGATATATGAGGCTGGAGCTCATGAAAGAGGACTGAGGTAGAGCTAGAACTTTGGGTTCCATGGTGTATGGGTAAAGACATGAGTGAGACTATCTAGAGAAGAGAATGAGTGGAAATAGAGCCCTGGGAATCACCAAGTTTTAAGGGGCAGAGGAAGAGAAATGCTGTAAAGGAAACAAAGATGGAGCTGTCAGAAAAAAGAAAAGGACTTGGAGGGAAAGATATCACAAAAGCCAAGTAGGAAGATTATTTTAGGGAGAAACCAGTCAACAGTTTTTATCTCATTTGTCACAAGAAATGTTCCAGGATGCTTCAAGGGCACCCAGAATGCTCTTCATAACTTGTCATCTTTGGATATTTATGTCTTAATGTCCTCAGGTGTAGACTAAGAATACATTTCCCAACCATGCTTGAAGATGACAACCACCAAAAGGAAGTAGAAGCCTAAGAAATTGGGGAAGATTTTTGGCCACAATTTACCTCTTCTCTTTATCTTTGAGAAGTCTTATTTTATGCACTATGACCGTATGTCAGGACCTGCTTGTTTTGGAATGGTGATAAATCTCAGGTGCAATGTTTATAGGAAGAATACAACTTCCCACTAACAAGGAGCCATAGATCTCCTTAATGACATGTTTGTAAATACAGGAAGCAAGTTATCCCTTTATTTCTATCTTTCTAAGCTTATGTTATTTTATTTCTTGGACATTTCCTGATCCTTAACAATAATTTCTGACTTGATACCCTTTGGAATTCCCCTGATAGGACTCCTCTGACTACCCTAACTCAAAGGGCTTGCTCCCTCCTTTAAAGCCCTATGGCAACTGTTTTCTGTTGTGTTAACCACTCCTTTTACAACCAATTATGGACTTGTAATACCACTTCATACCTTTAGCAACCATTCCACAAAACCTTGCTAAGTGTCTACTAAGTATCAGAAGCTATGCTAGGAATTGTAATCAGTTCCTAAGCTCAGAGCAATACAGCAAAGGAGTTAAAGCCTATATATATGCAAGGAAAATGCCAGCAGAAAGCAGGAGTAACAAGAAAATAAGTGACCAGGAACAGGATCTCTGAATTCCTGAACTTTTTTCTACTTAAATGTACAAGGCCCCTAAGGCATATTAGGCAGGGAAGATACTCCAGATGAATAGTCATTCTTAATTCCTAAGACTTCCAATTCAAACTCCTGTATGACCTCCTACCTTGATAAGCTGACCTGGGCCATAAACTCATCTTTCACAGAAGACCAATTCAAAAGACAGGTCAGGCAGTTTGCAACTTGACCCCTTGCTCCTGGGTCCACTTCCTTGACTGGACATCTGAATTTCTCCCGGTACAAGAGGAGGTACAAAAAAGAATATTGAAGGCTAAAAGGTTGAGTTTTTTCAACCTGCTTTTTCATTAAAAAACAAAAAAACAAACCAAAAAAAAAAACTCTGCACCAATTTATTCCAAGTGACAGAGCTCTTGTCTCCAGCATTACAGCCGAGTTAATGGGCCTGGAGTGAGAGGGTAGACTTCTACAACTCCAAAAGGTGAGAGTGGTTGTTGACCAATATGTATCATAAAAACACATATAAGTGTATGATAATTTGAGAGAGGAAAATATCTCCAGCTTTCAACATGCTGGTTTGGGTGGGAATCAGGGAAGGCTTTGTGAAAGACATGCTATCTGAGCTTGATCCTGAAGGATGAATAATATTTGGATATATGGAAACCAAAGAAAGAAAAGGCATTCAAGGTAGAGGATACAGGATGAACAAAGATATGAAAAGGAGAAAAAGGAAGGTGTATTGTAGGAAAGGGAAGGCAATTACATGTATTGAATGCTAACAACATGTCTTGTCTTGCTCTACACATATTATCTTATTAAAAAAAAAACATATCTATCCACTGAAGCAAATGGTCCCAATTCAGAGATGAGAAAACTAACTTTCTAAGAGACTGGGTGACTTACCTAAGCCAAATTCAGTCTGGCTGACTCCAAGTCCCAACTTCTCTGAACTGTACAATGTTACCTCTGGGTTAACAAAAGTTAGAAAAGTAGGTTCAGCCAAGTCATGAGAGGTCCCAGATGTCAAGCTAAAAAGTTGAGACTGGAATTTAACTACCAATGGAAAAAGAAAAATAATGTTCTTTTAGGAGAAACTTTCATTCATTCATTCATTCATTCATCTATTCATTCATTCATTCCCTCACTCAAGTATCTATTAAGAGCTAGGGATCCAGATATAAAGTTAGTCCCTATTCTTTATTTCCATGTATTTTCATTTAGCTTTTATTTAAACTTTGAATTATAACATACAAATAGAAAAGCACACAAATCAGAAGTTCATCAATGTAAACAGAATTCAGATCAAGAACAGATCATCAGAATTCCAGAATCTCTCTTTGTGCTCATATCTAGTCACTACCAATCCCCTCCCCCAAAGGTATTCCTTATCCTGAAGTCAGACACCACAAATTACTTTTCCCTGTTTCTAAACTTAATATGAAAGAAATCATATAGTGTATATTCTTTTAAGAAATACATAATCTTGACAGCAAATGCTCACATAATTCCAGGACAATATGATAAACACCCAAATTGACCATATATGAAATGCTATAGGAAAATGACTAACTCTAACTCTACCTAAGGATTTTGGGGAAGGCTTCAAAGGATGTGACATCTAAGTTGAACCCTGAGCATAAGCTTAGCCATGACTAACGCTGTTTCAGGAAGATAAATCTGGCCGTGATACAATGGATTTCAAGAAAAACAGATAAAAGCAAGGAAACTGTTGACAAAGGCTAATACTACAGTCTAAGCAGTAAAGAAGACCTGAATACAACGGGGTAGAGAGAAGAGACTGATGAAAGAAATCACAGAAAAAAAGCAAGATCTAGCAAATGATCCATGTGGGTGGGAGGCAAAAGAGAAGAGTGACACCATGATTTTGAAAGGATGATTAGCAGAATGGTGGTTATTTTAATATAAACAGAGAACAAAGGAAGAAGAATAGGCCCAGGAGAGAAGTCTCAAATATTGGGAAATTGTGGTGAAAATAACTAGTAGATAACTAGACACGAAGGATAGAACCTAAGGAAAAAAGGGAGGGTTAGAAGTATAGAGTTAGGAACCATCTGCTCAGAAAGGCTAGTTGGAAGTCTTATCGGCCTAGCACAGAAGTCAAGATCAAGCAAGCACCAGCCACACAGTAGCTATTCAGTTCTGGATTAGAGGCTAAAGAGATGCAGATTTTAGATTAAAAGAGATGCCTTAGGGGAAGACTGCAGAAAGAGAGAGGAAAGGAGATAAACAACGTAAGAAAGGAAGAGACTTGGGAGAATCTAGAATAATGGAAACCAAGAAAATTATTTTAATCTTTCCCCTGGCCTGTAAATGTCTAAGTGATAAGGAAATATCTTACAAATGACCCCAACAGTACTCAGTGGTACCCACTTTATTAGTTGGCTTGATTTAAAATTAAATAATTATATTAGCTGTTTCCTTTGGACAACATTGGCAAACGGATTCTCACAGAGGATATGTTCCTTTCCAGCCAGTATCAAATGTTCCCATGAGTTGGACAGTCAAACAAGCAGTAGTCAGAGAAAGTAGCACAAAGGAAGAATGGCTGCTTTGCTTGTTATTTGGAAGTAATTTTGTACAGAGCTACAAATCAAACACTCCATAGGAGTTTACTCTATACCTTCCTTTATTGATACTGAGACAGGGAGGCAGCAGGGCATAACTCCTGCCCAGTTAGAGTACAGTGAGGGCCCTGCAAAAGCACAAAATCTTAGAAAACAGGGTGCTTGAGATTGAAACAATGTAACAATTTATTCCCCATTGGGACCCAGTGGTATAGAACAGCTCATTGCTCACAGTCATGTAGGCCCATTCGTTTACAATAGGGTATCCGGAAAACCTTCACAGAGAGAGGTTAAAATATAACTAGCATTCTGGCTGAATCTATAGAAAACTCCCACTGCAGCAAGCATAAAATCCTAGACCCCAAGACCCCAAGCAGCAACCTTGCCCCTCCCTGCACTTGTGGGGAGTTCCATACTTACTCTTATCCTGAATAAAGCTTGCTCTCTCTGTATCGGAATAAAAACTCTCTGTAAATCTCCTGCCTTGTCTGTTCATGAAATACATTCTTTGACTTTGTGAACAAGAACCCCGGCATCAATACTATGCCCAGAAAATACTGCCAGGTGGGGCAAAGGCTTGCTGCCAGTATCTAATACCTTCTTCTGACCTAAGGCAGGTCAATGATGGTCATGGCATTCCTTGGAGATGTTTCAATATGCACCTCAGAAACCATAGCCAAACTCCACCCCTTCAAACTAGCTGCCTTAAATCCCAATCCCAGATGTGACATCTTATAATTCACAAGGTTCATTCACAGCCTGGAACCAGATCTAAGGTTTACAGAAAACCAAGCACTAATAAACACCCAGATCCAGGCCATAACTGTGTACAGGACATCTCAGAGGGAAAAAGACAAAACCCTAAGAAATGTTAAGCATTTCTTCTGAGAAATTCACAAAAGCATCTCTTGGAATATGTTCCCACAGTGTCCAGGGCCAACTATGGTCCCCTTTAATAGAATCCAGACAGGAGTACTGCCTTTTTGAATAAGCCTACCTGCCATCTCAGAGAGACCTAGGTATTATCTTACCTAGGCTACAGGCATTCTCCAGAGGACACGTCAGCAAGCCACAAGCCCACCTTTTCCCTGACTCCACCCTCAAAAAGCCCACCAAAATACCTGGCCATAAGAAGCCTCTTAGCCTGTAAGAGACACCTTCTTTGTTCTCCTGGCCAGAACAGAGGGATCCCTCTCAGGTTTAGCAATAAACCTGCTTGGATTGTACAGTTTGCATGCCCTCTTTTCCTTTCACCCTTTCCTAGACTCCCCAGGGTAAGGCACTCCAGTGACTTTTTCCTCCCAGGCCTCAGAGTAGCACAAGTGCACGCAACAGCCTCACCTGAGTGATCCATATAGCAAGTTATCCCAGGAACCCCATGCTATCAAGGAGTTTAGGTCCCTAGAAAAGCCTGAAACCCTACAGTACTGGCTCCTTGCAACACTGGCCATCAGAAGCAGTCACTGGGTTCCCACTCAGCAGCAAAAGCTCCAGCTATGCTCAGCAACACCTTTGGCACATTGCTCAGGCCTAGGCTAGGAAGGTCATGAAAGAGACCTAAAAACCAGCAGTTTGGGGAAGTAACAGGAGACCCACTGATGACTGTCTTGGTAGTGGGTTTCAGCCTTGGGAACGTCCACTATGGATTCAGTGAGACTGAGGAATGACAAGGGAATGTTCTTGGTGTAAAAAGGTTTATTACCCAGCTTGTTCTCCCAGCGATAGGTCAAGCACTAGAATTAGTCTGTAATCCTCCTTGTCTCTGCCTCTGCCCAAAGCACTGGGCAGAACTTTTCATATACTGACTCAGTCAAAATTGAAGGGTACTTCAATTTTCCCCACATTCTCAAGCAACTATTGATAGAGCATTGTCCTCAAAAATGCATTTTACTATTGTGGATAAAGTAAAGGTTCCTCTGGCCAGGATCCTCACCTGAACCTAAACTACTTGATGATGTAACTGGCCTGCTGCTAGGCTACTGCTTCCACACCCATAGGCAATTACTTCTTATTGACTGAGTCACTATATAAAGAGCTCTGCCCAGTGCTCTGGGCAGAGGCAGAGACAAAGGAGGATTACAGACCTACAGACTGTTGAATGGAGACGTAATTCTAGTGCTTGACCTATCACAGGGAAGACAAGCTGGGTAATAAACCCTTTCACCCCAAGAATGTTCGTTCCATTGTCATTCCTGGGTCTCACTGAATCCATAGTGAACTTGCCAGGGGCTGAAGCCCACTGGCAAGACAACTATGATCTCATCAAAACTCTGTGAGAGAGGACAGTTATTCTCCCTAATTTTTTAGCACAGGAAACTGAGAAATAGGAAGTGATTGCTTAAGTTCTCTCAGATTTTAATACTGAGCAACTGCAAGGACCCAGCTCTTTCTATTTCTGGGTTAGTCCTAAATTTTATCACAGTAATAGGGATAATAAAAATGGATACAAAAGACACTGGATACTGTGAATGGGCTCTGCATATACCAGCCTGGAGACCACATTTCCTACCAACTACTCCTCAGGAAAAAAGATCCACAGGTGAGAAACACTGAAGTTTCTGTGCCATCTTCCACCTTCTGCCTTGGAAGGTGCATTAGTTTGCTAGGTAACATAATACTGCAGACCGGGTGGTCTAAGCAACAGAAATGTATTCTAGAGGCTAGAAGTCCAAGATCAAGGTGTCAGCAAGGTTAGTTCCTTTTGAGGCCTCTTTGATTTGTAAATAGCCATCTTCTTTCTGTGCCTTCACATGATCTTCCCTCCATGTGCGTCTGTGTCCTAATCTCTTTTTAGAAGGACATCAATCAGTCTGGATTAGGACCCACAATTACCTCTTCAATGTCTCTATCTCCAAATACAATCACATTCTGAGATAATGGGTGTTAGGACTTCAATATATGGGGAGGCAAAACAAAACACATATGGTTAAAATATTAATGATAACAGGAAGAAAAGAAGAAATCAGGTAGAAATCAGTTTTGGTAGCATCAAAAATTTAAAAGTCAGAGGAAGAAAGGAGATAATCCAGAACCAGAACCTGGGCACCTGGAATTTTCCTTTCCTTTATAGGGAGCCTTTGGAATGGAGTAGAAGGAACATCCCAGCTGGTAGCTTTAGAGAAAGAGAAGTAGGCCAGTCTGGGCTTTCATTCCTGCTCTGGCCTGCTGCCTAAAAGACATGGAGAAACTGAGCAGAAGGCCTATGTGAGTCCTTTCTGGGTATTTCTGCTTTGTTTGGTACAGATAGGGGTGGGGAAGGTAGAAGGTCTTAGTTTATGTAAAATGTAAATGAGTACATTTTAACCTCTTACAGATATCATTATTGTCACCCACTCAGCTTCATCTTTTGAATTTCTTTCTACCTAACATTTTAGTTTTTACTAAAACCCAAGTATTACTTGTGTTCCAAGGACTAAGCTAGATTTGTGTATTAAAGGAACAGAAAAGGAGGGAATGAGACTATCGGGCTGTAGCAAGAACTGGCAGCTGAAGAGTATGCTCTTGTTGCTGACCTACTGGGCAAGCTACTTGCATGTCCTATAAAAAAACAGCTTCTTACTGTTTCAGAGGCTCAGGTGATGGTGCCAATTTCCCCAAAGACAGGTAAGAAAAAGAGGAGAAAGAAGGGTTGCAGGTTAGGGCACAATTAATGCAGAACGTAACAAAATCAAAATAAGTCCAAAGAAATTAGATAGGAACAGGATCAGGAGAAAACATTTGCAAATCACATATTTGATAAGGATCTTCAACCCAAAATATATTAAGAATTGTTAGGAATCAACCAACAAAAAGACAAATAACCCAATTTTAAAATGGGCAGAGGATTTGAATAGACATTTCTCCAGAGAAGGTATACAAATGGTCAATAAACACAATAAAATATGATCAACATTATTAGTTACTAGGGAAATGCAAATCAAAAACACAGTGAGATACTGCTTCACACATTAGGCTAAAATAAAAAATACATAGACTAACAAATGCTGGCAAGAAGATGGAGAAACTCATACACTTTTGATGGAAATTTAAAACGGCACAACCTGTTTGCGAAACAGTAGAGCAGTTTCTCAAAAACAAAAACAAAAACAAGAGTTAACCACATGGCTCAGCAATTCTACTCCTGGGTGTATACCCAAGAAAAATGAAAACATATGTAGACACAAAAACGTGTACATGAATGTTCACAGCAGCATTATTCATATAGCTAAAAAGGTGACAACAATCCAAGTGTCCATTAACAGATGAATGGGTAAACAAAATGTGGTATATCCATACAATGTACCATTCAACCATAAAAGGAATTAAGTACTGATACATGCTACAACATGGATGAACCTTAAAATCACTGTTAGGTGAAAGAAGCCAGATAAAACAGGCCACATATTATATGACTTTATTTATATGAAATGTCCAGAATAGGCAAATCCACAGACACAGAAAGTAAACAAGTGGTTGCCAGGGACTAAAGCAGAGCTGGGAATGGGGAATGACTGATTAATGGGTATGGGGTTTCCTTTTGGAGTGATGGAAATGTTCTGGAATTAGATGATTGTGATGGCTGCACAACCTAGTGAATAAACTAAGAACACTGAATTGTACACTTTAAACTGGCAAACTTATGTTACGTGAACTATATCTCAATACACGGATATTTGTTACCCAAAAGAATGGACTCCCTTTCTTTTTTCAGTCCACTGAGGGAAAATGGGGGACGTAGGACTGGATAAGAAGGCTGGAAGAGTATACAAAGCACAGTATCACTGTCTCCATTTCACTTTAGAACAGTGACAGGAAATGGAAGCAGGCTTTGAGGAGAGGGAGGTGCCATAGTCACAGGTGGCTGGAGAGATGAAATTTGGGAATTATAAACAATGTAGTAACCCAAGGTGACCACGAGAAGTATGGGTATGAGTTCTCCTTTTTTAGAGATTTTTAGGCAGAAGAACCCTCCTCATTCCTCACCACAAAATAATTGCCCAGAATGAAAAAGGACTAGCTTCCCTACTCTTCATCCTTTTCATCCATTCTGTTAATAGTTATTTATGGAGTGCCTATTATGGTCACATTAAGACAGGTACCTTAGACTTGCGGTTACTGAAGGGGAGGGAAGAGGTGGGGGGGGTGGGGAGGGGAGGGAGGGAGAAGGGGATGGAGGGGTATTATGATTGGTACACATAGAGTTGGGGTCACGGGGAAGACAGTGAAGCACAGAGAAGACAAGTAATGACTCTGTGGCATCTTACTATTCTGATGGACAGTGACTTCAGTGGGGTATAGGGGGGACCTGATAATATGGGTGAATGTAGTAACCACAGTGTTTTTCATGTGAAACCTTCATAAGAGTGTATATCAATGATACCTTTAAAAAAAGACAAGTACCTTATCCTTCCCTCCCTTTGAAGGTAAGTGAAACTACTCCAATTTCTTATGCATTATAAAGGTGATGGCTTTAATGTCTCCTACCTCTCAATAACCCAGTCACATTTAGTAAGTGCAAGGTTGGTTTGGGGAGGATGAAAATAAAATATAGGACACAAAACAGTCTTTGAGAGAGAATGTCTTTTGTTTAGGGCATGTTGAATTTGAGATGCTGATGGTACAAGTGAGTGTATAAGTAGTTCAAAATACAGGTCTGGAATTCAGGAGAGAGATCTGGGGAAGATATACAGATAGCAGAGCAATCCACACAAAACTGGTAGTTGACATGATGAATAAGATGTCATAGAAAGAATGTAGAGTTACATTGAATGAAGATGGAGGAAAGAACTGCAGAAAGACCAACATCTAAGAACTGAGCAAAAAGAGAAATCAGAAAAGGGAGACTGGAGAGATGTCAGAGAAGAGGAGCTTCAGGGTGGTTTCTCAGATGTCAAAACAGGAAGGTATGCTCAGGAGTGTCAAATACTGCAGGGAGGTCCAATGAGATAAAGACTTGAAAGCAACCACTAGATTAGGTAGCTATGAGTTCACTGACGATCTTCACAAATGCAGTTTTAATTAAATGATAATGAAATCATCTGAGAGTTTCCTCAAGTGTATTCCTTGGAAAACGAATCCTACAGGATGCTTTTCCAAAACAGAGTTTCATAGTCAAATAAGTTTGCAATAAAGCTGTGCAATATTCCCCTTCTGAAGAGTCACAACAAGCCTAAATATATGCACGTTTCTGAGAAGTATTGTGATAAAAGCAATCTGTTGGTGTTATACTCTATTGGAACTCAATATTCCCAAAATTCTTTGACCATGGAACTCTTTATTACATGATAAAGAACCTATTAAGAGTTCTCAAAACTGGAATCCTGTTGAACACATTTTGGAAAAGAGGGTTCTAAGATTATGACGGTAGAAAAAAGTGTTAAGAACACAGGCCCTGGAATTAAATGGATCTAGGTTTGAATCCAGTTCTAACTCTTACCAGTTAGGTGATCCTGGACAAGTTTCAATCTTTCTAAACCTTAGTTTCTTAATCTGTAAAATGGGCCTCATAAGATAAGCTAAATTCATAGTGAGGAATTCTCTTGGATAAAGCACTTACAGTAATAGTAGTATTCAATAAATGTAGTTATGATGATGATAACGGCAATGACAACAACAGTAGTTGAGACTAAAAGAAAAACTGTGATGTAGGTACTGAAGTTTTCAATAAATGAATAGGGAATTATGGAAAAGTTGGGATCTAATAGCAACAAGGAAGGGGGTGTAAGAACAGGTTAAGCCAGGATCTAGTAATGGCCTGAAAGTAACAGAGGGACCCTGAGAAAACCAAGCCTCACTCGTGACCCAGTAATACATGGGGCATAAAAGGTACAGTCTCCCCCCAAAAGGGACTTTAGTGAACAGCCAGGTTTCAATGAGTAGAGAATGTATTGGTTCTGGTCTCAGATATCAAGTTAGGACTCCACAGTTTACCAAAGGGTAGAAGGGGCCTGTTGGGAATTAGGGCCCTTATCCAAGAGAGGTCTCACTGGTTTGTGAAGCAATAGTTGAGCCTGTTCTTACTACGATGTTTGAAGAGATATACTAAAATCTGTGGTTAAGAGAGGTCTGTATGGGCGAATGTAGTAAACCACACTGTTTTTTCATGTGAAACCTTCATAAGCATGTATATTAATAATATTTTAATTTTAAAAAAAAAGAGAGGTCTGAAAGTATTTAGACTTACTACAGGATTTGCATTCCAACAGTGTGGTAGCAGCAAAATATTAGAAACAACTTAAAGGTCCATTAACAGAGGACAGAGTATATAAATTATAATAGATTTACAAAAAGAAATACTGTGCAGCTATTAAAAACAAATGCAGTAGCTTTATTTACTAATAAGGAAAAATCTCCAAGATGTAGAGTGAATGAAAAAAGGTAAAGGACAATGCATGTAATATACACATGTGTGTGTGTGCATGCACTCATGCTTGTAAAGGTTATCTCTGCATTCACAAGATACAGGTAAAAGGAGATGGAGAGACGGGGGACTAGAGGCCTGAAAGTCTAAAGCAGGAAGGGAAGTTGGCAATATACCTATCCTTTTTTGTATAATTTTACATTTTTACACTTACTACTTATTCAAAGCAGTTTTTTTTTTTAAGTGTTAGAGCATCAATGGTTAGAGAGAGGGCTGACATTTTGTGAGAAAAAGGAAGGATAGCTGGTGATCTCCATGAGGGAAAAAAGTTGAGGTAATATAAGTTAAGATAAGCAGCCATAATCAGAGCAAAATCCTGGAGTTTAATATTATAGAAATGGTGCTTTCCTGACGCAACTAAGTCTAAAATCTGGAGTCCTCCAGGCTCCTTCCTTTGATACTCATTTTTCCCTCCAAGGGAATTGCTTTTTCAAGGTTTCAACAATAATACAAAAGGGAAGTATCTTTGCTTGGAGGAGAGTCACAAGAACAGAACTTTGCAGGAAAGAGCCAATTCATTCCCTGTCTTAATGATTTTCCCTAAGAAAATGTTGATCTCTTGGGCTGACCAACTAGAATCTTGGATCTCCTGGGATTGCTCCATTTAAACATGGATCTCCAACCTATTTGTTCAGTTCTATTTCTGCTTATTAAGTCTCTCCTTCCTCAGCTTTCTTTAGCCATCTAAGAGCTTCTGTAAAGGCTTCCTCACAGCTTACCTCCATGCCTTCTCCTTCACTGTCCCTTCCACCTGGAACACCCACCCACCTGCTGCCACCACAGTCTCTGTTTCTAGAGCTAAAAGTCTCACCTCCTCCCCCAGATTTTTCTGTAGCTAAGCCAAATAAGGTACAGAATCATATCCATTCCACCCACACTACCACCATTACTGCCTCATCAGCATTAGTAATGTCATCAAAAACTTATTAAGCACAGACAACCAGGTACTCATCCAGCCCAGATACAGAGATGACCTATATATGACCTCTGCCCTCAAGTTGCTAACAATCTTATAGAAATGACATAAGAGTAGTTGGGTTCCTGTGGTAGTACATCAAAGTCTATTGAATCCAGTATAGCTAAAGAAGTATAAATGACCTATAAACTTACTGGAAATATTCAAATTACAACTATTGAAAGAAATGCAGATTAAAACAATGGGATACCATTCTTCTGCCAAATTGGCAAAAATGTTCTAAAATGATAATCCTTAATGTTGGTGTAGCACATTCAAATACTGAAAGTACAATTTGGAAAAACTTTTCTTTGAAAACACATGTACAAGTTTATCAGAAGCCTTTAAAAGTTACATACTCTAAATCAGTAATTAATTTTAATCTGCTTTGACAAAGCTAGGAAATAATCAGAAACAACAATACATTTAAACATCATGATGCTCATTATAGCATTATTTATAATAAAGAAATAAGAGGAACTGTTATAGAATATCTACATGATGGAATATTATTAATCTATTAATCATTAAATCATGTTTTCAAAAAATTCAATAACCCAGAATAAAGCTCACATAAACAATTTTCTCTAAGTGAGAAAATTTAGTCCACATATAGTATGGTCCAAATTCAGTAATTTTATATTCATGTATATGAGAATTATATAAGAAAACATAGCTAATATTAATAGTTAATATTTTGCTGTTAATGGCTTAAGTGCCTTGGAGAAAAATAGAATTAGTAAGAGAATTATAAAGAAGTACGTGGAGACTTCTGTGGAAATGCTGATGGGCTTTTTGTCTAGCTAAGCATCTGAAAAGATTGGCTAAACACTCTGCCAGGTTCTATATGGGGCTCTAGAACACCAGCAATAAAATCATAACCCTGGTATCCAAGGATCTCACAAGTATACCAAAAAGTAGGACAAAAAATAGTAAACAAATAGCTCCATTATATCATGGTAATGCATATCTAGAGAAAGTATGTACAGAGTCTGGAAGCTTTACCCAAAAACATGACACCTGACTGGGTTTTAAAAAATGTGAATAAAAATTTAGCTTGGTGGAGAAATAAAGTATTCCATGCATGGGAAACAAGTGCAAATTTCTCTGAGATTTTGAAAAATAAATAATTCTCTGTTGGAAGTGCTGACTAAACAGAGTAGCAGAAAGGTTAGGACTGGAAAGGCATATATAGTGTCTATATCAGTGCTCTTCAAATTCTTTTTGAATTTGATCTGGTCTTTTATTCACGTGTCATGGATTGATATTTTTGGTCTATACCCTTGTTCAATGAGGAAGGTCATTATCTTGCACTTGATGTCATTTCAATCCAAACTGCCTCTGAATGCTAACTTTCAATTTCAACACTTCATGAAAGACTAAAAATGAGTTCCCAGACTGGTGCGGTCCAAGAGCCACACTGTAAGTCACACTAAGCTAGATCATAGAGGTTTTATTTTATGATGCAGGCAAATTTTATTTTACTATGAAGTGCATTTTTTTCTTATTTGTTAGATAATCTACAGCCCTATGAGATAGGTACCACATTTTCCTCATTTTCTGGATTAGGAAAATATGGCTCATTAAGGTTAAAAAACTTTCTAACAATAATACACTGAAAAAAATATTGGCAACTTATATCACAGGCAAGAGTTAATAAAATAAAGTAAAAAGCTCCTTGGAATCAAAACCTCAATAGAAAAAATGGGCAAAGAATATCAACAGACTGTTCACAAATACGCAAATACTAATAGACCTTACTTACATGGAAACATGCTTAACTTTATAGGTAAGATATGCAAATTTAAACTCTACTGAGACACCATTGCCTAGCAGACTAGTGAAAATCCAAAAGCTTGACAAGTCACTGGATTGGTGGGTTTTGAACGGAAAAAAAAAAAAGCACCCTCATGACATTACCAGTAAGAGTATAAATTGGTATAATCTCTGTCTTTGGGATAGTTATTAACGCTGTTCACAAATATCCTTCTCTATTTCTTTTCAAGGCATACATACAGTACAGCCCACTTCAAGTTACCTATGGTTATATGATTTGCTTCAGGCAGGAAATTGTGAGCAAAAACGATACTGTATCTTCTGAGTAGAAATTTTAAGAGCCAAAATGCAATTTGCTATGCTCTCTTTCATTTGTTAATCTTTTCTTTCCCTCTACACCAAGACAGGCAATGTTCTAGATGCTGGGTTGCTCCATCAGCCTAGATTTCAAAGAAGACAACTTAAAGCAGAACTCCTTGACACGTAGGGTGACAAGCAGCATGCACAAAATTAACTTCCCTTGTTTTAAGCCACTGACAAATGGAGAGCAATTTGACAATGTTTATCAGAACTACAAATGCTTCTCTCTTCAGATATACTTGCGCACAAGCAAAACAACATATATAAAGCTCACTCACTTGCAACATAGTTTGTTATAGCAAATGACCAAATAAACATCAACAGAAGACTAAATACTTGTAGTACATTCATACAGTGGAATATTATGCAGCTGTTAAGAAGAAAGAAAAATTATCTTAGCACTAATATGGAAGAGTCTCCAAGTGAAAAAGATGTTCACAGGGTGCATAATTTACCATTTTTTAATTAAAAAAAACAGGTGGGGAGGGGGAGGAGCCAAGATGGCAGTGTGAGTAGAGCAGCGGAAATCTCCTCCTAAAATCATTTTATTTTTGAAAATACAACAAATACAACTATCCCTAAAAAAGAGACCAGAAGATACAGGACAACAGCCAGGCTACATCTATACCTGCAAGAACCCAGCGCCTCATGAAGGGGGTAAGATACAAGCTGCCGGCCTGGTGGGACCCGAGCGCCCCTCACCCCAGCTCCCAGCAGGAGGAGAGGGGTCGGAGCAGGGAGGGAGAGGAATCCCAGGACTGCTAAATACCCAGCCCTAGCCATCCGCACTGGGAGCGCAGACACACAGTGCGTGGTGTGCTGGATACTAGGGAAATGGAACAGTAAAACTGCAAGCGGGTCCCCGCAGCCGGTGCCCCTGGGATAAAGAAAAGCGAGTGCTTTTTGAAATTCTTAAAAGGACAGGGACCCCACAGCTGGACGGAAGCGTCCCGGGACACTCAGCCCAGCAGCTGGGAATTCCAGGGAACTCCGGCACCCTAACCCCCTGGGCGGCGCCCAGCTCTGAGGCCCCTCACAGCGATAAACAGCCTCCCGCCTGTTCCCCCTCCAACTCAGCTCCACCATAGCGGAGTAGCACCCTGAGAGCGGCTGCCCACAGCAACCGCGTAGCTTACTCCACAGAGGCCGGGCAAGAATCAGAGACCCGGTCCGCGTGCAGCTGCCCAGCACAAGCCACTAGGGGTCGCCATTCTCCCAGGAAAGGAAGGCCACAAACTAGCAAGAAGGGATGTTCTCCCAGCCGACACACACGCCAGCTCCCCACAACTACCTATATCGCCATGAAAAGGCAGAGGAATTTGATCCAGACCAAAATCACAGAGACAACCCCTGAGAAGGAGCTTGGAGAGATAGACCTAACCAATCTCCCTGAAAACGAATTCAAAATAAAGGTCATAAACATGCTGATGGAGCTGCAGAGAAAAGTGCAAGAGCTAACGGACAAAGTAGGGAGGGAGACTACAGAAATAAAACAATCTACAGGAATGAAACAATATTAAGAGAACTGTGTGACCAATCCAAAAGGAACAATATCCGCATTATAGGGGTACCAGAAGAAGAGAGAGAAAAAGGGATAGAAAGTGTATTGAAGAAATAATTGCTGAAAACTTCCCCAAACTGGGGCTCAGACCACAGAAGTACACAGAACTCCCAATAGAAGGGACCCAAGGAGGACAACACCAAGACACAAAATAATTAAAATGGCAAAGATCAAGGACAAGGAAAGAGTTTTAAAGGCAGCTAGAGAGAGGAAAAGGGTCACCTACAAAGGAAAACCCATCAGACTATCATCAGACTTCTCAACAGAAACCTTACAGGCCAGAAGAGAATGGCATGATATATTTAATGCAATGAAACAGAAGGGCCTTGAACAAAGAACACTATATCCAGCATGATTATCATTTAAATATGAAGGAGGGATTAAACAGTTTCCAGACAAGCAAAAGTTGAGGGAATTTGCCTCCCACAAACCACATCTACAGGGTATTTTAGAGGGAATGCTCTAGATGGGAGCACTTCTAAGGCTAAATAGATGTCACCAGAGAAAATTAAAAAACAGGTGGGGAGATTAGAATTCTATTCATATTTCCTTACATTTCCATAAAGAAATTCTAGAATAATAAGAAACTAACAAAGATCATCTTTGGGCAGAGTATTACAGGTGACTATGTAGAAATTATAATTATTTTTTTTAAAACCTTGGTGCTTTACTCTTTCATAATCTCAATCTTTCAACCAATCTCAGCTTAAGTATAAATAATGTACTTCTGCCTCTAAACTGTCATCAAATCCTTCTTTAAACTCTAGCTTATCTTTTTCCTTGGGGCCACATGTAATGAGCAGTTACAGTACCTGTGCTAAGAATATATTTATTATTGTTCTCTTATTCAATTAAATAGCAGTGGCTCTTAATTACTTTAAATAAATCATATTTTCCTCTAGATGATGTCAAGTTTGGCAACTATTCTTAGCAATTCTTTTGGGAGATTCTGGATTGCCTCTTAAAAAGAAAAAATCATGACAACCTGCTCCAAAATATTCTTGATTTTCTCATTCAGAACTTTTAACTAGATAAGGATGTACAATCTCACCCCTCTTATTCAACATAGTACTGGAAATTGTAGCTACAAAAATCAATCAAGAAAAAGAAAAGGTATCTAAATTGGTAAGGATGAAGTAAAACAGTCACCAATTGCAGATGACATTATACTATATATAGAAAACCCTGAAGACTCCACCCAAAAACTGTTAGAACAAATGAATTCAGTAAAGTTGCAGGATACAAAATCAATATACAGAAATCTTGCATTTTTATATACTCAAAATGAACTAGAAAAGAAATTAGGAAAACTAGCAGAAAAAGAAATTAAGACAAGAAATAATTTACAATTGTACCAAAAATATAATAACTAGGAATAAATTTAACCAAGGAAGTGAAAGACCTATACTCTGAAAACTGTAAGATACTGATAAAAGAAACTAAACACAACACAAATAAATGGAAAGACATACCACACTTATGGAGTAGAATAATTAATATTGTTCAAATGGTCTTACTACCCAAAGTAGTCTACAGATTCAGTTCAATCCTTATCAAAAGACCAACTGCATTTTTTTTCTTACAGAACTAGCACAAATAATCCTAAAATTTGTATGGAACCACAGAAGACCCCAAATAGCCAAAACAATCTTAGAAAGAGGAACAAAGCTGGGGGTATCACACTCCATGATTTCAAACTATACTTCAAACTACAGTAATCAAAACAATATGGTACTGACACAAAAACAGACACATAGATCAATGGAAAAGAATAAACAGCTCAGAAATAAACTCATGTTTATATGGCTAATTAATCTACAGAAAGGCAGAAATTTAAAATGGATAGTCTCTTCAGGAAGTAGTGTTGGGAATACTAGACAGCTACATGCAAAAGAATGAAGCTGGGCCACTTTCTCATACCAAACACAAAAATAAACTCAAAGGAGTAAAGACCTAAATGTAAGAACTGAAACCATAAAACTCTTAAAGCAAAACAAAGGCAGTAAACTTTGGGACATCAGCTTTAGCTATTTTTTTCTGGATATATCTCCTCAGGCAATGGAAACAAAAGCAAAAATAAACAAGTGGGACAATATCAAACTAAAAAGTTTTTACATAGCAAAGGAAACCGTTAACAAAATGAAAAGGCAGCCTACTGAATAGGAGAGGATATTTGCAAATGATATATCCAATAAGGGGTCAATATCCAAAATATATAAAGAATTCATACAATACCACACCAAAAAAAACCAAAAGCAAAAACAAATAATCCAATGAAAAACATGGGCAGAGGACCTACACATATATTTTTCCAAAGAAAACATACAGATGGCCAACAGACACATGAAAAGATGCTCAACATCACTAATCAGCAGGGAAATGCAAATCAAAACGGCAATGAGGTATCCTCTCATACCAGTCATAATGGCTAGTATCAAAAAGACAAGAATAAGTGTTGATGAGGATGTGGAGAAAAGGGAACTCTTGTGGACTACTGGTGGGAATATAAACTGGTACAGCCACTATGAACACAGTATGGAGGTTCCTCAAAAAATTAAAACTAGAACTACCATGTTATCCAGTAATGCCACTTCTGGGAATTTACCCACAGAAAACAAAAACACCTAATGGAAAAGATACATGCCCACCTATGTTTATTACAGCATTATTACAATAGCTAAGATATGGAAGAAACCTAAGTGTCCATCGATTGATGAATAAAGATGTGGTATATAAATATTCACAATGGAATACTACCCAGTCATAAAAAAGAACAAAATCTTGCCATTTGCAACAACATGGATGGACATTGAGGGCATTATGCTAAGTGAAATAAGTTAAAGAAAGACAAATACCATATGATCTCATGTGGAACCAGAAAGCAAAAACTGAACCAATAAACAAACAAAACTCAGAAACAGACTCATAATACAGGGAACAAACTGGTGTTTTGCCACAGGGGAAGGAGTTGGGAGTTAGGCAAAATAGGTAATAGGGATTAAGAGGTATAAGCTTCCAGTTATACAATAATAAGTCATAGAGATGAAAGGTACAGCATGGGGAATATAGTCAGTAATATTGTAATAACTTGGTATGGTGACAGATGGTGACTATACTTATCATAGTGAGCATTTTATAATGCATATAAATGTGGAATCACTGTGTTATACCCCTAGAACTATGATAACATTTTATCAACTATACTTCAATTAAAAAAGAACTTTTATGTGGAGGTTATTTACTCACTTTTATAGTAAGAATTACAAGGCCTTTACTTTTGAAAAATAAGAAATTAAAAAATTAATAAGTATTATGACAGACTCCATAAATATTCACTTTAAATGTTTATCTCATGTCAGTCTAGATCAACAAACTCCCAATGTTTATAATTAGGCAGCTATCCATACAAATTTTTTTAGGACACAACTCTCTCTATATGTATATTTATTCATTTAAAAATTATAGACATGTAATTGTATTAACACATTCATTACATTATAAAAAATAAAATGTAAAAAGCATATGAAACATTTATGATTAATGACACAAAATATTTTCAGTGAAAGCAATGTGATTAATATGTCTCATTTTTTAAATCTGCTTAATATTTTGTTATAGATGATTTGAAGGTCTGATTCCACATTCAATTATTTCAATACTTAGTTTTCATAGCTGTCAATATCTGGAAAAGACACTGATACATCAGTCAAATGAAAGATATACAATTGGTTCCTACATACCAATTATTCAAAAATTTTATTAAAATCTGGCTAATAAGTTTTCATCTTTAATGTCTTATAAAATAGACATATTTTAATATTTTAAACAAGTTCAAACTTCATTGAAGATTTCCATTAGAAAAAATTTTAATATATTCACAGTCTCTTTCCAAGATTTTAGAAGCATTTAGGAGTTTTTATAGGTAATACTCATTGTTTCTGATAAGAACACATGCGCACACATAAAAGGAAGCATTTTCAAACATCAGTATTCATAATGTTTCCTCCAAAGCAGCGACCTTTTCAATCATTATTAAAACATTATCTTCTCCCCAAAGGGTCAAATTAACAGTGCTTGTATGAAGCTAGGACAATCTGATCATCAAAATACATGACAGTAATAGATTATAACTCATGTAATAAGTTAGGAACACATGAGTCCTTACTGATATAAATAAAATGACAGGAGAAAGAAAGTTTGCATTTGGCAACCTCCATTAGCAGTGACAGATTCACAGAGGAGTTATCAATGGATACTTAGCTAGTAGGTGGAGATTTGATGAGGAACAAGATATTGGCATAGTATGAGAATATTACACACAAAACACTTATCAATTACAAAAGGAAAACTGATGCCTTAACAGTGGAGAAATCTGGCCAGTGCGAACTTGACTCCATGATTAAGGTTAACATTACAAGGGGTAGGACAGGTTGACATCATGCAAATTCCGATGCTATTCACTAAAAAGAACCCAATATCACTTTTGTGTAATCCCTGCCAAGAAAGCATAGTCTGAGTCTGGACCTAAGGAACACTGAATGGACCCAAAATGCAGAACTGCTACAAAATGAAAGCCCTGTAATATCTGCTGAAGATGAGAAAGACTGAGGAACTGTTGCAGATTAAAGGAGAATACAGAGACAGGATTACTAACTGCCACATGTCAGCCTGGATTGTATCTTGGACCAGAAAAGAAAAAAGACATTGTTTGGATGGTTGGCAAAATTTACATGGGGTCTTCATAGTGCTGTGCTGTCAATGTTGATTTCCTTATTTGGATGGTTATATTTTGGTTATATAGGAGAATAGCCTTGTCTTTTCAGGAAATACAAACAGGAGTATTTAGAAGTGACAGAACTTGTCTCCAGCTTTCTCTCAAATGGTTCAGGAAAAGATCAATCACAATGGAGGGTACTTAGCAAATGTGGTAAAATGTCAACAGCTGGGACATGTTGGTGAGGCAGTCATCGAAGTTTCTTATACTACTGTTTTGGAAACTTTTCCCTAAATTTGAAATTACTACAGAATTAATTATTTTTAAATATGTTTATACATGTAAGCATGCTTGCATTTTTAATATCTGTCAACTATTATTCTACTCATAGCCACTTATCATCTTTTAAAAATTTCTTTTCAGCCTGAAGACTAATTGTCTACTGACACACAGATAAGGCCACTTCATACTTAATAACACTGAAAACAAAAAATATTTCTATTTTTACTTTTTTATATTGTTTCAAATCCTCATACCTTACCTCTCAAGACCACCAGTCTCCCTTGGGAGACAGAGCATCCTTAGCACAAAATTTTGTTCCTGCAAACCCTTCCTAGTCCACTAAGTATTTTGTCGATGCTTTGGGGCTTAAATTAAGGAAGCCCATAGAAATTTCTGAACACTGTGTAGAATTTCTGGCCCTGTACAGGTCAGCCAGTGGTATCTGAACTGGCTGGATAAGAGAGACAACTGGCCCTAGGAGGCCTTGAAATAGCCTCCAGTCCTAAACTTAAAATAAAATGGCCTCAAGGCAATAATAGTACTAAAAATAGCATTTAACTTTACTTTCAGGCTCTCAACCCAGCAGGTCTATTTGACTTCCATTAATCAGCATAGAAAGAAGCCACCTCCTATCTCTTAAGGTTCTAGCTCACTTGTCACGCATTTCCAGAATTTAAGAAGATGACTAATCACTAAATGCTCTTTCAGCATCATTTGTCTCCCAGTGTCAAAGGAGAAATTGTCCCAACTAGTACTAGAACAACAGAATTCCTACCTCCTGCAGCTGGAGTCGAACCTTGGTTACTGCTCGGATCCAGTGTGCTCTGGCTTGGGTAAATGGTGAAGATGCATTCTCCTCGGAAAAACTTGTAACAAAGAAAAGAATGTTCCTTAAAAATAGTCCAGTCCACAGGGTGACAGTGCTCAAGGCAAAACTGCCAAATATCTAAAATAAAATGGTTTGTATTCATGTCTATACTTATTTTAGTGATTCAGGCCACTGAAACAGCATAGCCCTGACGTCCAATGTGAAAAATATTACTCTCTAAAATGACAAGTCCTTTTAGCTTTTCATCTGCTCCTTCCTTTCCTTCCCCCATTTTCACTCACCCAATGGGACAGTCATTGGGACAGTCAGGGATTGGGATACTAGAAGCAATGGCAAGGGCCCTGAGTCAATGCCTGGCATTAAAACTTATGCAGAGAGGTGTGCAGTAATCCTCATACCTTACCTCTCAAGACCACCAGTCTCCCTTGGGAGACAGAGCATCCTTAGCACAAAATTTTGTTCCTGCAAACCCTTCCTAGTCCACTAAGTATTTTGGAAGGCTTACCAATTGCTAGAATGCATCAAAGGTGCCAAGGTTGTGTTCCTTGAGCTACGTAAGCAACACCCTCAGTGAAATGAACAATAAATATAACAAAGTAGTTTTGAGACAGAAACATTATCCTATATTACGAGTCATCATCCAAGTTCTTAACTTTGGAATAGTTCTAATTTCTCAGTGATGATGCTTCTCCTCTCCCCGACTGGGATCTACTGCCAAGGCAGTGAGCAAGCATCAACCATCTAGACACATAAAATAAATGCTAGGCTCTGATGCCATCTAACTGGGTGGATTGTTTTAAAACATTTGTGGGCACTTCTGGGCAAGGTAGAACTAGATTTCACTTGCACAGCTAGGATCTGAGAGGACACAGCCAGAAGAGAAGGACAAATACTTGTGCTGGGCACATCTGCTGCTCTACTAAGAACTCTACCCAGACAATGGTATCTGCCAAGTGTAAGGTCTACAAGGAACCTTTCAGTGAGTTGTCAACCCAGTAAAAAAGCTAGTCCACAGCTCAGTCTCCTGGATGTCTTGTCTACTAGATTAGCCACCTTAGATGACTAAAATCAGTAACAAGTAAAAGAGAAAATAAGTTTGCATTTTCAGTGGTGGAGTAGACACACCAACCATTCTGTTACCATGTAACTAAGCACTCACTGCTCTGACTTTTGGTGAGAGGCTTTACTAGACCTCAAAATTTAATACTCTAAGCCACACCTAGCTTTTATCACTCTACACCAATGGTTTTCAACTGGGGGCAGTTTTGCCTCCCAGGAGAAATCTGGCACCATCTAAAGATAATTTGGGTTGTCTCAACTGAGGGTTGCTACTGGCATCTAGTGTGCAGAGGTCAGGGATGCTACTAAGCATCCTACAACACAGACAATAGCTCCCCACAGCAAAGAGTTATCCGGCCCAAAATGTCAACAATGCTAAGACTTGAAAAACCATGCTCTGCCCTAACCTATCAGCAACTCTGCCGACCAATTTAGTTCAGTAATAACAACACTCAAGCTCTGTACTAAGCTTCATTGTAAGACTGTTAAAAAGGACAAGTTTTAAGTTTTTCTTCTTATTGGTACCAACTGCAAGGCACACTGCTAGGCCCTGGGGAAGGTGGGTTAAATCTGGCTTCTAAATCAATTCTTTCTTAACTCTCAGGCAGGAAAACAATAATAACAACAACAACAACAAAAATGTTTACAAAAGAAATTGAAATATTAATAGATGTGAAGCCTATTTCATTCAAAGCAGTTCCTTTGAATGAAATAACCTGCAGGGCTCAGGTGAGTTCCAGACTCAGAGGCTGCTCTATGTGTGGTCAACTAGAAAGCCAAAAATTGCAGACTCAAGAAGGCCTGGCACACTGCAGCTAACTACAAAGAACCCAAGTGTTCTTCAGAGATCCTCAAAATACTGTGGGAATTACACCATAAATCAAAGGAAGCAGTGAAGAGCCAAAGTATCCTGATCACCACCATAGCCAGCTATCAGGAAACAAATGAAAAGCACTTATATTCAGCAAAAGAACAAGGGTGGTACTGAGGAAACCATGTGAGTTCTTCAAGGTAGACATCACCTACCTTTCCTGGGGGCCTACGACGTGGTCTCTGTGTAGCACCAGATCTGGGGGAGGGTGGCTTGTGGCACCTTCCTTCCTCTCTTTGGGTTCATAGGCTCTCCCCGTCTCTTCTTCACCTGCCACCTCCAAGGCTTTCTCTTGTTCTCCAAAACCCACCTGGCCATCTTTAGAGAAGCTGCCAGAGCTGTGGCCGGAATGAATCGAGCCCCTCTCCCGATGGTCATCATCTTGTTCGTGACACTGGCCTACTTCACTCAGCTGAGAGCTTCCTTGACTCACATTACAGGAGGAGCCATACCTACTACTGCTGGTGGGACTGCAAAAATGAGAGGAAGACAGATGAGTAAATAAGTGCAAACTAGGGACAAAGGCAAAAGTAATGGATAAATCTAAGAAATAAGGGTTGTATCAGCAGCAAGAATCACAAATAGGAGGTTCGTGAGAAGAGAGGACCAATGATAATCTAGAAGAGCTAGTGATCTACTCAGCAGAATCACAACAGGAAAAACACAACATGCCGGGTTCTCCAAAAACATTTAGCCTCAACCCTGCAATTGACTTTGGAGACTATCTTCATGTGATATTTGTAAGCAGGATTAAGAATTATTAAAAGAGCCTGTTGTTTATACCTAAAATTCTTTACTTAGACTTTTAAAGAAACTTGTCCAGTGGCCATTATTAGTTTTCTATTCCACATCATAAATGGATGGATGAACTCTACTCCCCTTTTCTGCTATTTATTAAATCGAGATCACTACTTCTTCCTCTGCAATTGTAAACGTGAATGCCTACTCCTTAGAAAGGGCACAGGAGATGTTCCTTCAATTATCTCTCAGCCATTTGCATGATAAGATAATGGAAGCCACTGGGAGTTGGGAGGCTAACACCAAGAAATTCCTTAGGGGAATGGTCTCATCAACATGAATATTACGGTGCTACCGCTGGCAGCGTAGGGATGCCCCAAAGATGAACTTATCCATATGTAACTGAGTTGCTCTTAGAACAACCCAGTTTTGGATAAAGTGGACTAAGTCCAACTTCAGTATCTGGGTCAGGGCTGTATTAATGCATTACTATACCTGAAGAGAGGTCAGCCCAACCCTCTCAGTCAGCTGAATTCCCATACCCAGAAAATAAATTTCTTCTTCTGAGAGATAGCACCTTCTGAGAGGTAGCAGAGAAAGTGGCAATAAATTGTGACCATAAAGTGTCCAGAATTACTCCCTTGAGCCATATACTGAGTTTAAAGGATTCAGTCCTATTTAAGATAAAGGGACTTGGTGATGATCTACAAGCTCTATCCCAACCCATTTGGACAGTTTCATCCCGAGTCAAGAGCCCTCCTTTTACTTTTGATATCCTGCTGGAAAGCCTCCATGTAAAAGGACAAGGAATTTCCTTGCTATGGAGTCTTTATTTTAAATGGAGTCTTGCTATTAAAGATAAGTCTTTATTAAAGGGCTTACACACACACACACACAAACATACACACAAAATCTCTAAAGCCCCTAACAGCCATTTGGACAGGTTTTGGCCAGATATCAAGGCAACATTCTTAAACTGCACTGTACAGTGCTTCCTCTTAGGGGAAATAATAGTATCCTTTGCAGATAGACCCTGCACAATGCTCCAAATTAAAGAACTACAGCAAACGATAGCCCTGAACTTCTTTGAGACTTTACTCCAAGCACTTATCAAACACCAGTCTCAATGGTAGTAAAAGGCAGAGACTGGAAGAAGCTATGCAAATCCATGTGGAATAGAATATAGAGTATAAATTATCCCAAGCCTTTGCACTTTGTATTTTACTTAATACCCTCACAGCCAGTGGAGAAAGCATCTTAGAAGACTTGGAAAAGCAAAGCAAAATAGGTCTCTCCATGACTATGACAGATCTAAGTGCCAAAAGCCTAAGGAAGCATCCTAGCCTATCATGTGGTTGTAATTAACATATGCCATTCAACTATGTGCTGCCTCTTCCCGCCCTCAGTTCTCCATTCCACATTATACAAGGCAGAGCAAAGCAGAATGACAAAATCTCAGGGCCTTAGCCTTTCCTTTAAACAGGAACTTCCTGTTCTAATAAATGAATTACATTTGGCACTAGAGAGAAAGGAGAGGGTGAAAAGACTCACACATTATTTCTTGTTACTTAACCCCTAATTAACATGAAGCACTGGTGCTAGGAAAGACACAGGAAGGATAAAAAGCAGACTATGCTTAATCTACCACTAAGTCATTGCATCATAAATGGTCAATTTCTTAAAGTCATTTATGATGCTTTAGTTAAGAACAGGCCTTTTGCTGGTCTTCGTGGCATGCAAAGTAACTGGCTGCTGTGTGTTTGAAGCAGAGTCAGTGCTAGTAGGCACTGCCTCCTCTTGTGTTTCTGGCTGGTGAATTAGCTCAGCGGCAGTGCAGTGCTCTTCCTCAAAAGTCTCTGAAGGACAGGCAGGGTCAGAACCATTGTCTTTGGTACCCCAGTGCCCTCCAGATGTTGGGATGCCCTGCTGGTTTTCCACTTCCCCAGGCCCTAAAAGGCCATGAGCACATGTACTTGTCCTGGTCTCTAGCTGCTCAGAGGTCCCAGAGGGCTGAGTAGAGACCTTAGCTGGCTCAGCGCTGGCCCCACACATTTGAGAAGACTCCAAAGCATTATCAGCCTCACTGGAGTTAAAGTCCTTATCACTGCTAATAACCAAAACTGGAGAGAAGGCTTCCGCAGGCATTTGTTCAGGGTCCCCTTTATTCTCTTTTGGTGATGGGAATGAAAATTTCAGCTTCTTTCCAAGCCTTAGTTTTGGATCACTTGCTACTTCTCTCCCTCTCCCCTGAGTACTTCCCTCAAATAGAGTTGACAACTTCTTAAAACTGGACAGTAAACCAGTCTCTGCTGCTCTGTTTCCAGAGGAGAAAGGTGGGGAAAAGAAAGAGCTCAATGGTTTCCCACAGTCAGTAGCAGACAATGGGAAACAGAGCTTTGGCCAATTGGTCATGTTTGGGATTTCAAAATGAGGTCGTGGCTGCTCTGTTTCCTGGTGGACTGCAGGTGGATCTTTCTTGGCATCAAGTGTCCCATAACTTTCTTTGGCACAAAGCACAAGTTCCTTCAGCAGAGGGTGAGAAAAGTGCCCCTGGGTTCCCAGTGTGGCACTCTTGTCAACACTTGCCTCACTGAACAGTGTAGTATTGATTCCTAATGAATTGGCTGCCTGCAGCTCCAAGAAGTCTTGGTTTGTGGAGTCAGATTGCATAACTGGCTTTGGCTCAAGAGGAAGAGGTGGATGAATTAGAGGAGGAAGCTCACTGCAAATCCAGGTAGGATCTGGATGCAACTGTGCTGGCCATGAAATATGCTCTGCTTCCAAGGATGCCTCTGTATCTGTGCCCTGCAACATCCCCATGTCCCCTTCATTGCTCAGAGACAATACCCCTTGCCCAGCTTCATCCCCTGAAACAGAAGAGGCAGCCCCAACTATTTCAGGATCTTGGGGTTCTGGAATATTGTCAGGAATATTATTTTCTATTTCAGCTATTAGTTTAGGATCATCTGTCAAGATCTCCAATTCTGATTTTGCACTAACCACAGTCATTCCATGGTCAGTAAGAGTAGATTCTGAATTGTGTTCGACAGAGGCAGCTTCTCTCCACAAATTTTCTGTAGGTACTGTTTCTCCAGCATCTTTGAAACTACCATTTTGAAGCCATGTAGCAGTTGGGATAGGTGATTCTTGTTTGTATTTCTCTGGTTTGGAACTTCTGAAAATTCCAAATACTTCACCTTTGAGGGGCTGAGATGATGCACCAGAAGAAACAGAGAAAGGGGAGTTTTTCTTTGGAGGATTAGGAGAGGAGAAAAGTCCAGAGAAAGTTTTGGGAGGTTCAATTAAGCACCCAGAGAAAGATTTCACTTTGGTCACAAACCCTGAAAGTATTTCTACCGAGGAGCCCAACACTGATTTGTCTTCCCCTTTATCTGCATCTGGGTTCCGGAGGCGCTCTGCACACCCTGGCTCCACAGAGGAAGAGGTTTGCTCCAGGATGTGTGTTAAGACCTCATCAGGGACCTTTTCTAATGGCAAGTTCAATGGGTCACTGGTAGATTTTTCATTTTGGTGGTGGTTAGTACAAGTGTCTAAATTGTTGAGGTCTTCAATCAAATGGCTATCATGTGAAAAAGACTCAGCCAGTGAGCCACTGGGGATGGTTTCCTGTATAAAAGCCTCTTCTTCATGGAGTGCTACTCCATGGGTCTCTGGACCAGTGAGCAATGTTTTTGCCTGTGCCTGTGGTGAATGAGGAAGAATGTCTTTTTGTAACTCATTCATCTGGAAATCTTCTAACAACGTGCCTGATCCAATACTGGAAGCTCGTTTTCCTTGACAGTCCTTCTCTACATTGAGTTCATCAGCAACAGAGGTAACCTCAGTGGTGTTATTAATGGAAACACAAGGAGCCATTTGTTGTTCATAAACCACCTCCTGGACTATGCTACCTCTGTTGCCATTGGAACCTTCTGTAGTCATTGTGCCACCCATGTCTACAAAAGCACTTGGCTTCCTACAGGGCTGGGAAGTCACTGGAACAACAGTTGAAAGGCTATGTTTTTCCCCAGGAGCATATTGCTTTTCATCCAAAAATGACAAGCTGAAGAAACTAAAAGAGCCACTATGAGAGGCATCCTTCTTGCTGCTTGAGCTGGTAGTGGAAAAAATCGAAGGAAGTGTAAATAGCCCTTCCACTTGAGATTTGGTTCTCAGTAGAGCAGCAGAGGCTCTGTTCTCAGATTTTTCAGATCCAGTCAGGAAAGAAAATATACTCTTTCTGGTTGGCAACTCTGTTTGTGATGGAGATGTTGTGGCAGTTGAAAAACTCTTGTCTTTGTCAGAAAAATCATTTTCTTCATTCAAATTTCTTCCGTTCAGAATATCAAATGATATTTTGTTACTTCTTGAAACTTCTGTCACTGTAGACACACCACTAGTTTCTACTGAATAATTTCTAGAAGCCTCGAGGCAATTTATTGAGAAACATGAATTTGATGACTGCTGGATTAGGTGATCTCTGGAAGATAAATATTTTTCAGCCAAATTATTACCCTCAACCTCCCTTGTTGATGGTTCCTTAAGCCCACTGTCATCAACAGGAGTCTGCTTGTTCAGACTTCCAACTTGAACCTTCCCTTTAGAGGAAATTGGTGTGGCAGGAAATTTCACAGAATTCTGGCTAGTTAGTTGTGTGGGATTAGGACTTGACTTGACCTCATCTTTATTAGTCATTGAAGAAACAGACATATTTTCAGTAGTCTGTGTAGGAGATACACTGGTTTTAAAGAAATCCCCAAGAGTATCAAAAAAATTTGAAACACCAGAAGATTCATTCTTTTCCTGAGAAAATATCTTTCTGTTTTTATTATCATTCTTTTCTAAATTTGGTGATCCTTCTTTATTCACCTGGGTTTTAAAGAGGTTCAAAAATCCAGATGCGTGTTTTTCATTTGTTATGGCACTTACCGAAGAGTCTTCTCCATGACCAAAGAGTTTCAGTGCACTTTTAAATAATGTTCTCTCAGACTCTTTGGAAGGCCAGTCCTGGGGAAACTCACAATTCTTATGTTCATCCCTACTAAACTGTGATGGAAGAGGAACTGAAACAGAGTCACCTGTAATGATTCCATCATCTTCTATACCTGATTTAGCCTGAGGAATTGTTTGGCTTACCTGGAAAACAGATTTTAACAAACTTTGTTTTTTCACATCAATGCTTTTATTTAAAGGGACTTCTTGCTTCATACTTTTAGTAACTTCTGGTTGCTGAACATTGGATAATATTTGTCTCTCTGAATCCTTGAGAAGACTTTCCTCCTCACTTTGGGAGTTACTCTCTAACTGCTTACTAAAGATTAATGACTGAAGATCATTGTTTGTGGCCTCTGCTAAGGTTGACTGTTGATCTATTTTCTGCATGGCCAAAGACTCTAAGGATTCAATCTTATCAAACTTCAAAGTACTTCCAACCAAAGCACCCAAAGCAGAAAATAACGAAGTCACTTTGTTTAATGATGACACCTCTTCTATTTGCTGTGGGCTGTTAGTCACATTTTCAAGATGAACCAAAGAGGCAGCTTCTTCAGAAGACTGAAGCCACTGGAGACTGGAAAGTTGAACTGATGAATCCTTAGCAAGAAGCTGGTTCTTATCTTCCTCTATAAATTGATTTTTATTTAAGACATGATTACCAATGGTTTGGAACTGATTTCTGAGATCCAAAGTACATTCAGAGTCTTCAGAACTACACACACTTTCTTCAAAAGATCCAAAATCTCCCTTAAACTTTTGAGGATTATAGCCTGAAAAATCTAATGGTTGGCTGTAACTTGACTCTTCGAGTATTTGTGAAAAGGTTCCTAAATTTAGATACTTTGGTCCCTCACTTCTTGGCAAAACTAAAGATAAATCAAGAGGGTCATCAATTGGTTTGTCATCAATGTACCACAATAATTCATCTTCCTTGTCAAGTACTTTTAAACTACAGGCAGAAATAACACTGTCATCTGCTGTAATACTTGATAGACCATTTGTCTGTAAATCAAAATTCAAATACTCTTGATAATAATCAGGTGTAAATAAATATGCATATTGTCCAGTAGAGTCAGTAAGAAGAGAATAGACATATTGACCATCATGGAACATAAAATATCCATAATCTCCATCTTCTGATGGCCACCACACTCCATTTTCAAGATATGACAACCATTCCTGGTATTCATAACTGACACTTGAAAACATAAAGTTTTCACCCAATGTTAACGATTCTTGACTAACAATGGGGCATGTAGTCTTCTCATAATCTGAAAAACAACTTAAGTCAATGGGCATTTCTTCTAATGAATTTTCAGTCTCATTAATTAGAAGATGAAAAGAATTTTCATATAATGAGTTAGCTGCCCATATATCACTTCTTAAAAAGTAATCTTTATTAAATGCTAACTGGTCCAATGATTCATAAGGTAAATCATACCAAATGACACTTTTTGGATTTGTTCTGCCCTCCAAGATATTTGCATTTTGGTCTTTTTGGCAAAAACTTATTGCTGAGTTTTCTGAGTCAGGCCACAGGAAAACATCAGCTGATGGAAATGTATTTGGATTCAACATATAATAAACTGGCTGAAATTTTCTGGAATTTTTAGAGAACTCTCTTATATCAGAGTCCCATTCGTAACAGAAAGGATTGTTCATCTCTTCAAAAGCCTGATAGTGGCTTGACTTATTAAGAATGTTAGTATTTTGTATAGGTGGATTTAACTTGTTTGCATTTTCATGTACTTTTGCCTCAAGAACACGGTGTGGTGTCAGCCTCTTAGCCAAAGATTTCTCTAAGAGGTCCTGCTGAGCATTTGGAACACAGTGAAATACTCTGTTCTCAGAAAAAGAGCAATACTTTTCACTTTGCTGGTTTTTCCATGTAGGAGGGTAATGGCAATGATCAACCCAAGCATCAGATAATGGTACATTTTCTTTGGGTAAAGGTAAGGAACTTTTTATGAAACCAGAAGTTTGTTTTCCAACATGGCTCCTCTGGTTCTCAGAAGTTGCACATGAAGTAATAGGGATCTCATCCAGGTATAAATGCTTATTCCCATTCAAATTCATAATGTCACCTGAAGACATGGACTTTGCTTCATCTGGTTTATTATCAGTTATACTGCTATTGGGTATCAAGTTAAATATTCCAGAGAGTACGCTTGAGGAGTTATTCCTGTGATGAGAGTCATCATTTTCCAAATTTAATTCTTTTTGACTAGACAAGTTGTCAAGAGAAGAAAACCTGTTAAATAGGCCAGAAAGGAGGCCTCCTTGGGTTTTCCTGGAAGCTTTATCTACAGGTTTTTCCTCACTGAATCCATTAACCAAGGTGGATTCTGAAATGGTAGAAGTAAATGCTAATGAATAGTCTGATACTGTTGAAGATCTCACTTGTATAGGAGTCTTACTTTCTCCTGAAAAATCTGACGATGTATGGTTTTTGGACACAACTCCAGAGATGGCTACGGTATCTCTTTTGCAGTTCTCTAGTGCTATGTGGTCACTTGAATTTAATTCCTCCATACTCCCAAATTTCTTAAGATTATTATTAATGTTAGGAATTAAATCAGACTTTATTTTATTAACTGTGGCATCTTCAGAACAATTTATTTGGTCATTCTCATTAAATGTTTCTGTATCACCAAATTCCCCTATATCATTATGAATATTTGGAACTGAACTACATTTTATTGAACTAAGTGTGGCATTTCCATGGCAGTTTCTTTGGATCCCTTCATCAATAGTTACTGCTGAGCCATGAAAACTCTGGTCATTGACAGGGATATGGCTGTCAGTAAAAGGAAATTTAAACAAAGAAAAAATACTTCCTTTCTCTCTTAAATCCTGCTGCTTTTCAGAATGACCAAGAACTCTGAAAAATGGAATATGCAGTTTTCCACTAAAGGAAAAGGAATGTCCCTCTTTCTTAGGGCCCCTTTCCCATCCATCGTCTTCCAACTGGTGAATTTTCATAGATTCTGACAAAGTTTCCTTTGAACAGGTCTTGGGGGAAGTGAGCAAAAAGTGACTAAAGGATTTTCTGAATGGCTCAAGGAAATCATCACCAATAACTTTGTTTCCCTCTAATGGCTTTGAAGAAACTTCTTTATTTGCAGTTCTACTGTCAGCCACACAAGGATGTCCTGGAGTATCTTTGGCACATATTTTTGGATCATCTGGTAACAGAGACAGATCTGAACCAGGTTTTCTTTCCAAGAGACTCTCAATATCATCTTTATTACTTGCAGAACTAGCTAAGTTTGAAGGTTCAATGGCGGCTTGGAAAGACAACAAATCCTCACCAGTGAGCATTTGGGACCAGTCTATAGTTTCTCCACCACTCCTACCTAAAGCAACCATGCTACTGTCATTGCCATGGGTGTCTTCCCTTTGATTTGACTCCAAACCACACCCAAGGAAGCTTTCCTTCCTTGTCTTGGTCTGGTCATCCTCTTTCTTGGTCTCATCTTTTTCCAAAAAGATCTTCAATGGACTTAGCATGCTAAAAACAGACTTTATAACTGAACTCTGACTCTGTGGAGCTGAGTCCCTTCCAACAGTTTCTGTTGCATTCTGAAAGCGTAAATTTCCAGTTTTACTGTCCACGTGTTCATTTTCAGAGGTTTTGTCATGTCTGCTAAAATCATTATTAGCTGCTTGAGAGTATAATGAAGACTGCATGGAAAGATCCTTCTCCAATACTGACTTGGCTCGGGGTCTAGATCCCGAATTAATTGTTTTTATTTGATTAAGAGTTTCTGTCTTCTCTGGAACTATATAAACCAGCTTTTCCACGGAGGTTTTTAAATGTTTTGTGTTCAAGCCCACCTTTTCTGTGAGTGAACTGAGCAAAGAGCCAACACCACATTTCACTCCATTTAGCTCAGGGAAAGAGACAGCACTGTCTTTGTCATTCTTGACAGTGGTTAAAGGTGGTATTTGATTTCCAGGTATTTTCTGTTCTGCATTATCAACAGTACTATTGTGTTCAAGGGTTTTAGTTTTTGAAAGGGAACCAAATCTAACAATCTCCTCTTCCTTCTCTGCTAAATATTCTGATACTGTTTCCACCAAATACTGAAGCTCATTTACTGTATCAACATAGTCCTCCTTGGGCTGCTCTATAGAGGAAGGGGTCATCTCTTCCACTGGAAACTGGGGCAGACCTCCAAGTATGTTCGCATCACAATTCATCCTTTGTAATGGGAATGCTGGATTTGCTACATAACATTCTTCAGAAAAGCCTCCAGCATGATGAACATTAGATGGATGACATGGTGACAGTAAACCTTCCTGCTTATCAGAAATGGGGGAACCCAGTTCATCAGAAGTGCTGTTAGTAGAATCTTCAAGAGTATCTAATGAAGTGAAATTAGTCACATGCTGGTTTAAGCCTGATGACTTTTCACAGTTCTTAAAACAACTGGAAAGATCATAATCATGACTTTCCAATTTAGTGGACCACATGCCACTCCTAACCACAAATCCATTTTTGTAAGGATACAAAATTGGGTAATTTTCTTTCTTCTTTTCAGTGTAGCAAAGGTTACAGTTTTCAGTGTTAGGATATGTACTTTTGAAGTTAGTTTTAGTTCCTGATCTGTCATATTGTCTTCTTTTACTGTCTTCAAAACAACTGTATAAGGTTTTCTTTTTCCTTCTCCTATCTATTGTATCATATTTCTGAGGATATCTGGAGAAAACAGATGTTTCAAACTTAAGGTTAAAGTTAAAGTCAGTAGAGAATTCTGTTTCCTGGTTCTGAGATGGTATCTTTCTCCAATTCTTGTACTTTGGTTGTACTTCTTGGCTATAATAGTTATCAGTTTTTAAAAGAGTTCTAGTTTCTTTTACCTCTACTTCTTTTAAGTTTGTATTATTCTTTTCTAGAAACTCTTGTGATTTTCTCCCTTCTATCTCCTCATATGTACCTTCTTGCTCTTCAAAGTCAACATCAAAGAAAGATGAAATAATCCTAATTTTATCATTTTTAGCCTGCAAGCCTTGTCTGATGTCAAGGGACAAAAGTGAAGGAATAGTAAGGCAAAAAAAAGGAGGAACAAGGAAAAGAACAAATTATAAGATGTAGTGCACATTCAATGAGAAAACTAGAATAAAATTATCAATTTGATAAAAGGCATTCAAACTGAAATAACATTGTAAGGAAATCCACATGTTCTCAATCAATACTATATAGCTATGTAGTCAAATAGGTTTTCCACATCATAAAAAGAACAGCTATAATATAGCAACTTTAAAATACTTTAAATATAAAGTATTAACCTTTAAATCTCCTATCCTTTTAGAATCTTTTTACTTTTAAAAAAACAAACAAAATGAACACGTTTCATCAAAATTTAAAATGTATTTGTAATGCCAGAGTTTAGAACTGTTAAGTATCCCATGAAAACATATCAAGGAATTTCAAGAATCCTAAAGTTGTTGATGAATTTGGGTCTGAAAAGTAGCCAAGCTGTTAACTTGCTTAAAGTTATATTTAAGGCAGTATAGCCATAGCCAAGAAAATATCAAACATATTTCTTTCAAAAAGAAAAATATATATACATAATAAAAATAATCTTTGACTATCAGAAATCAAAGATTGTTACAAAGAAGTCAAACCTTGTTACAATACCAAGAGCAAATTACTTCAAGCATTATAATTCATTTGTTAAATCTAAAGACTATATGCACTGAGGATCACAGTGAAATGAAAATCTTTCCTTATCCTGATTACAACAGAAGCTACACATCCAACTTAAGTCAATGAATACAAAAGACAGCTGACCTTTCTTTAGTTAGATTAGAAATGGCTTGCTTCCCATGCACTGCGGGTGGGGGTGGGGGGTGTAGAAAGGGCCTGAAGACTAGGAGCTTGTCAGCTCTGTATGTTTTTTTTTTATTAAGGTATCATTGGTATACATTCTTATGAAGGTTTCACAAGAAAAACAATGTGGTTACTACATTCATCCTTATTTCTGTATGTTCTTTTATAGATCTAACATCCAATAGCATTTATTTGGGAAACAGAAATAAGATCAAAGTGGTCACTTAGTCATTAAAATTCTTTAAGAGTAAGACTGATATTCTTTTGATTCCTCTCAACACGAGAGATACTTTGACCATATAACAAAGTCAACTCTATTATCAAACCTCAAATTATGTATTTTTACATAATTTACAAAAATTTCAGTTATTCTCTACTAGTTAGGCAAAGCCCACTTTATTAAGAAAATCCAATTTAACAATTTTTTTTTTACATTCAATTTCATTACTCTCCAGTATCCTCAAAAATGCAAATTAAAGATGTCTTCATAGTTCCAACTTAAATTAGTCATGGCTGTAGTGAATGAAGCCAATTTTTTAATATTTCAAATTAATTAGAATATACTGCAAACATGTTTGTTCCCTCAAGGATTTTAAATGTCCTTCCTAAAAAACTATTTAAAAACTTAGACTATATCTAAGAACTCAGTATTTATAGTAAAAATTTAAAAATCAATGCTAGTGATATAATTTCTTCAAAACTCTCTAAAGGAGAAATCATTTCAAAAGTTTAAGTTAAAAATGTCTACTAAAAGTTTACTTTAAAATCATGTTAATTTTTCCTTTGCTAAAGATGAAAAAGCACTTACTGTCTAACTTCATGTCATATACTGATACAATGAAATCAAATTCATATGGGATCAATTAAAGAAAAATTTTAGGAAAAATATGCAACTTAAAGTATATCGGTAATGCTCCTCTAAGTGTTGTTTATTATAGCAATAGCCCAGGAAACACCAAAATGATAACAGGGTGATGACTAATTAGGTGAACTGCAGTTGTCCAGAAGAATATATGGTCATTTAGGTTGACGTGCCATTATTATTTCTGGCCTGTACATCTTGGTGGCAAATACAGAGGGAAAAGAGACAAAAGGTTTCTTTCCTTAAAGTAGGACAGTATAAACAACTAAAATCAAATGAATAAAATATGCAAATATTCAATTAATAAACCAGCATGGAGTGGGGACCAACTAAAGTAGGATTCCTGGCATGTTTCTTTTTAGAATCAGATTATAAAGAGTGAGGATTCTAAGAGATCACTGATACATGGAAAATTTCATGGACAATATTCTCAGAGATGATAGTAAACTGAGACAAGATATTGTCTAGCAGGTTGATGGCCATCTGAGGCACAGGATAAATATTCACCTGTTTGGTAAAGTGGGCCAAAAAAATGAAATCACTCCATAGTATGGTGAATTTTAGCAACCAAAAGTGAGCTAAATTAGAATGGCTTTTTAAAAATTAACCTCCAACCAATTAAATAATTGATTCAGGGAAAGATCATCAATGGATGCTAAAGTCAATGGGTATAAGGTTGTTGGGCAAACAGAATATTGACACAATCTCAGGTATTATTCCAGATTATCCTTAATTACAGGAGAGAAAGCTAACTTTACATTGGAAAAACTTGATTTTTACCAGATTTCTTAACCAACAGATCCAACTAAACATCATCACTAATAAGACATAGTAACACTATGCACCTACAGATGCATTGTGAAGGAAATATCATCTATGTAGTGTTTTTCACAAAAATGTTTAACTTGATTATAAACAGGAAAAAACAATCAAGATAAAACCAAATTTCAGTGCACTCTCAAAGCAATTGGCCTGGACTCTCCAGAAAATGTGTCTTAAACAAAAACAACAACAAAAAGGTAAACGAATTTTGTAGAGTGTAGGAGACTATACAAACAGGAAAATCTAATGTGATGCACCGTGATCCTTAAATGGATCAGGATCAACACAGATAAAAAATACATTCAGAACATTATTGGGACAACTGGAGGAATTTAAATATGATCTATATAAAGTAATACCAAATAATTATATATTAAATAATATCACTGTATCACTGAATTTCTTGAGTGTGATCCTAGTTTTGAGGTTTTGTAAGAGGAAGTGCTTTTGTTTACAAATAATGTACTTCCTGGTAAAACAACATGGTATCTGCAACTTTCAGTCTTCAAGAAAAGAAAATGTAGGTATATATGGATATATATTAGAGAGAATGAAAGGAAATGTAGCAGAATGTTAACATAACTGGTGAATCTAGAAAACATGAATATGGGTGTTCACTATACTATTTCTTTAACTTTTAAGTATGATTTATTTTTAGTTGGGGGAAGAGAGGAAGAATATATATATTTTTTTCTATTCATAAATATATGACAATAGTGTATGAAAGGGAACATAAAAAATAAACAAGGGTGGTGAGAGAACTAGGGGAAGGGGATGGGATGGAGAAGGATAAATGGTGTGGGTGGCAGGTTCTTTGCTGTATGCTGTATTGTACCTTAACATTCATTTAACCACGGGAATGCTTTATATATTTAAGAAATTAATAAAAGAAATATTTTGAATGTTCCAGCAAAAGTACTGAATCTGCTATGGAGAGATCATATAAATTGGTTTTCTTCTGAAGTTCCCACAGAAATATTTAGATAGGAGGGACTATTCGAATTTTCAATATCTGTGCTTTTCTTTTTTTAATCTTGGTGAAAGGTCTAGGTTTTTTTCAGCCATCCATCCCAAGTGGGCCTGCTTTCTTTCACCAGGTGAGAATCATTGATCATAAAGAGAAATATTACTGATGAGAAAAAAATGACTGAGAATCTATACAAATGCCCGTAGATTGGCCCATACTACTGCTATACTTCCACTACCACCTCAGGTTAAAGCATCCCAATGCCAGTTGCATCCTGAAAAGTGCATGCTAGGAACAGAAGTGCTTTGTTTCCGATACCCACCTGAGGGCCTGCCGCTCTGGATAATCGAGGTCATAACTTTGCATAGTGTCATCGCAAGAGTCCCGGCAACTGCCTTGCAGTAGCAGATGCTGTGGTAATCGCACAGGCACAGGGAAGTGGTGCACGGAAGCATTGGGCTGGGAAGTTGTGTGATAAGGAGGTGGGATGCTATTGCTGGTCTCACTGCGATAGTCACTATCTCGGTCATCAACAGCACTATCAGGATCTTCAAAAGCTGTGGAATAAGCATAGTCAATGAAAACACCCCAGCTTCATTTAGTCTTCAAAATTCTTTCCACTTCTAACTTAGGTAGCCACGGTCCAGACCTTGAGAACAAGAGCAAGCTGAGGGGTACATAAGCCCCTGTCCGCAAAGCCATGTGCAGAACTGTTTCAATTAATACCCACAGACTATCTCATTATCAAACAAGATAAGACAGTTGGTTTAATTTTGTGCTGATTCTTAGAGTTCCAAGTTCCAAGTTGTACTTTCTCTAGTTACTGTAACTGTAATGAAAATCTGCTTTTAAATGTCATAAATAGGGGCGGAAGATGGCGGCGTGAGTAGAGCAGCGGAAATCTCCTCCCAAAACAACATATATCTATGAAAATATAACAAAGACAACCCTTCCTAGAATAAAGACCAGAGGACACAGGACAATATCCAGACCACATCCGCACCTGAGAGAACCCAGCGCCTCGCGAAGGGGGTAAGATACAAGCCCCGGCCCCGCGGGAGCCGAGCGCCCCTCCCCCCAGCTCCCGGCGGGAGAAGAGCAGGCAGAGCGGGAGGGAGACGGAGCCCAGGGCTGCCGAACACCCAGCCCCAGCCATCCGGGCCAGAGTGCAGGGCCCCCGATACTGGGAAAACAGGGCAGCAAGAACAGTGAGCAGGCACTGGAGGCTGGGCGACAGAGGACATAAGAAAAGCGCGCGACCATTTTTTTTTTTTTTGCTTTTTTGCTGCTTTGTTTTGGCGAGCGCTGTTTGGAAGTCTTAAAGGGACAGGGACCCCAATATTAGGGAAACAGGGCAGAAAGACCGGTGAGCAGAGGCCTGAGGCTGGCACCGGAGAATAAAGAAAAACGAACGACCACCTTTTTTTTTTTTTTATAAAAATTTTTTTTTTTTTTTTAATTAAAAAAATTTTTTTTTCTTGTTTTTTTTTGTGGTCGTTGTTTTGTTTTGGCGGGTGCTTTTTGGAAGTCTTAAAGGGGCAGGGCGGGCCACTTAATCCAGAGGTAGGGAATCCGGGACCTCTGGGCACCCTAACCCCTGGGCTGCAGGGAGCAGGGAGGCCCCTTACAGAGATAAATAGCCTCCCAGCAGCTCCTGCTCCAACGCGACTCCACCATTTTGGAGTAGCTGCCCGAGCCAGGCCACACCCACAGCAACAGCGGAGATTAACTCCATAGCAGCCGGGCAGGAAGCAGAAACCCTGTCTGCGCGCAGCTGCGCAGCACAAGCCACTAGAGGCCGCTGTTCTCCCAGGAGAGGAGGGCCACAAACCAACAAGAAAGGAAGTCCTTCCAGCCGTCACTCGTCCCAGTTCTGCAGACTATTCCTATCACCATGAAAAGGCAAAGCTACAGGCAGACAAAGATCACAGAGACAACACCAGAGAAGGAGACAGACCTAACCAGTCTTCCTGACAAAGAATTCAAAATAAGAATCATAAACATGCTGACAGAGATGCAGAGAAATACGCAAGAAAAATGGGATGAAGTCCGGAAAGAGATCACAGATGCCAGAAAGGAGATCGCAGAAATGAAACAAACTCTGGAAGGGTTTATAAGCAGAATGGATAGAATGCAAGAGGCCATTGATGGAATTGAAATCAGAGAACAGGAACGCATAGAAGCTGACATAGAGAGAGACAAAAGGATCTCCAGGAATGAAACAATATTAAGAGAACTGTGTGACCAATCTAAAAGGAGCAATATCCGTATTATAGGGGTCCCAGAAGAAGAAGAGAGAGGCAAAGAGATGGAAAGTATCTTAGAAGAAATAATTGCTGAAAACTTCCCCACACTGGGGGAGGAAGTAATCAAACAGACCATGGAAATACACAGAACCCCCAACAGAAAGGATCCAAGAAGGGCAACACCAAGACACATAATAATTAAAATGGCAAAGATCAAGGACAAGGAAAGAGTGTTAAAGGCAGCTAGAGAGAAAAAGGTCACCTATAAAGGGAAACCCATCAGGCTAACGTCAGATTTCTCAACAGAAACCCTACAGGCCAGAAGAGAATGGCATGATATATTTAATACAATGAAACAGAAGGGCCTTGAACCAAGGATACTGTATCCAGCACGACTATCATTCAAATATGACGGTGGGATTAAACAATTCCCAGACAAACAAAAGCTGAGGGAATTTGCTTTCCACAAACCACCTCTACAGAACATCTTACAGGGACTGCTCTAGATGGGAGCACTCCTAGAAAGAGCACAGCACAAAACACCCAACATATGAAGAATCGAGGAGGAGGAACAAGAAGGGAGAGAAGAAAAGAATCTCCAGACAGTGTATATAACAGCTCAATAAGCGAGCTAAGTTAGGCAGTAAGATACTAAAGAGGCTAACCTTGAACCTTTGGTAACCACGAATTTAAAGCCTGCAATGGCAATAAGTACATATCTTTCAATAGTCACCCTAAATGTTAATGGGTTGAATGCACCAATCAAAAGACACAGAGTAACAGAATGGATAAAAAAGCAAGACCCATCTATATGCTGCTTACAAGAAACTCACCTCAAACCCAAAGACATGTACAGACTAAAAGTCAAGGGATGGAAAAACATATTTCAAGCAAACAACAGTGAGAAGAAAGCAGGGGTTGCAGTACTAATATCAGACAAAATAGACTTCAAAACAAAGAAAGTAACAAGAGATAAAGAAGGACACTACATAATGATAAAGGGCTCAGTCAAACAAGAGGATATAACCATTCTAAATATATATGCACCCAACACAGGAGCACCAGCATATGTGAAACAAATACTAACAGAACTAAAGGGGGATATAGACTGCAATGCATTCATTCTAGGAGACTTCAACACACCACTCACCCCAAAGGATAGATCCACTGGGCAGAAAATAAGTAAGGACACGGAAGCACTGAACAACACAGTAGAGCAGATGGACCTAATAGACATCTATAGAACTCTACATCCAAAAGCAGCGGGATATACATTCTTCTCAAGTGCACATGGAACATTCTCCAGAATAGACCACATACTAGGCCACAAAAAGAGCCTCAGAAAATTCCAAAAGATTGAAATCCTACCAACCAACTTTTCAGACCACAAAGGCATAAAACTAGAAATAAACTGTACAAAGAAAGCAAAGAGGCTCACGAACACATGGAGGCTTAACAACACGCTCCTAAATAATCAATGGATCAATGACCAAATCAAAATGGAGATCCAGCAATATATGGAAACAAATGACAACAACAACACTAAGCCCCAACTTCTGTGGGACACAGCAAAAGCAGTCTTAAGAGGAAAGTATATAGCAATCCAAGCATATTTAAAAAAGGAAGAGCAATCCCAAATGAATGGTCTAATGTCACAATTATCGAAATTGGAAAAAGAAGAACAGATGAGGCCTAAGGTCAGCAGAAGGAGGGACATAATAAAGATCAGAGAAGAAATAAATAAAATTGAGAAGAATAAAACAATAGCAAAAATCAATGAAACCAAGAGCTGGTTCTTCGAGAAAATAAACAAAATAGATAAGCCTCTAGCCAGACTTATTAAGAAGAAAAGAGAGTCAACACAAATCAACAGTATCAGAAACGAGAAAGGAAAAATCACGACGGACCCCACGGAAATGCAAAGAATTATTGGAGAATACTATGAAAACCTATATGCTAACAAGCTGGGAAACCTAGGAGAAATGGACAACTTCCTAGAAAAATATAACCTTCCAAGATTGACCCAGGAAGAAACAGAAAATCTAAACAGACCAATTACCAGCAACGAAATTGAAGAGGTAATCAAAAAACTACCAAAGAACAAAACCCCCGGGCCAGATGGATTTACCTCGGAATTTTATCAGACATACAGGGAAGACATAATACCCATTCTCCTTAAAGTCTTCCAAAAAATAGAGGAGGAGGGGATACTCCCAAACTCATTCTATGAAGCTAACATCACCCTAATACCAAAACCAGGCAAAGACCCCACCAAAAAAGAAAACTACAGACCAATATCCCTGATGAACGTAGATGCAAAAATACTCAACAAAATATTAGCAAACCGAATTCAAAAATACATCAAAAGGATCATACACCATGACCAAGTGGGATTCATTCCAGGGATGCAAGGATGGTACAACATTCGAAAGTCCATCAACATCATCCACCACATCAACAAAAAGAAAGACAAAAACCACATGATCATCTCCATAGATGCTGAAAAAGCATTTGACAAAGTTCAACATCCATTCATGTTAAAAACTCTCAGCAAAATGGGAAGAGAGGGCAAGTACCTCAACATAATAAAGGCCATCTATGATAAACCCACAGCCAACATTATATTGAACAGCGAGAAGCTGAAAGCATTTCCTCTGAGATCGGGAACTAGACAGGGATGCCCACTCTCTCCACTGTTATTTAACATAGTACTGGAGGTCCTAGCCACGGCAATCAGACAAAATAAAGAAATACAAGGAATCCAGATTGGTAAAGAAGAAGTTAAACTGTCACTATTTGCAGATGACATGATACTGTACATAAAAAACCCTAAAGACTCCACCCCAAAACTACTAGAACTGATATCGGAATACAGCAAAGTTGCAGGATACAAAATCAACACACAGAAATCTGTGGCTTTCCTATATACTAACAATGAACCAACAGAGAGAGAAATCAGGAAAACAACTCCATTCACAATTGCATCAAAAAAAATAAAATACCTAGGAATAAACCTAACCAAAGAAGTGAAAGACTTATACTCTGAAAACTACAAGTCACTCTTAAGAGAAATTAAAGGGGACACTAACAGATGGAAACTCATCCCATGCTCGTGGCTAGGAAGAATTAATATCGTTAAAATGGCCATCCTGCCCAAAGCAATATACAGATTTGATGCAATCCCTATGAAACTACCAGCAACATTCTTCAATGAACTGGAACAAATAATTCAAAAATTCATATGGAAACACCAAAGACCCCGAATAGCCAAAGCAATCCTGAGAAAGAAGAATAAAGTAGGGGGGATCTCACTCCCCAACTTCAAGCTCTACTATAAAGCCATAGTAATCAAGACAATTTGGTACTGGCACAAGAGCAGAGCCACAGACCAATGGAACAGACTAGAGAATCCAGACATTAACCCAGACATATATGGTCAATTAATATTTGATAAAGGAGCCATGGACATACAATGGCCAAATGACAGTCTCTTCAACAGGTGGTGCTGGCAAAACTGGACAGCTACATGTAGGAGAATGAAACTGGACCATTGTCTAACCCCATATACAAAAGTAAACTCAAAATGGATCAAAGACCTGAATGTAAGCCATGAAACCATTAAACTCCTGGAAGAAAACATAGGCGAAAACCTCTTAGACATAAACATGAGTGACCTCTTCTTGAACATATCTCCCCGGGCAAGGAAAACAACAGCAAAAATGAGTAAGTGGGACTATATTAAGCTGAAAAGCTTCTGTACAGCAAAAGACACCATCAATAGAACAAGAAGGATCCCTACAGTATGGGAGAATATATTTGAAAATGACACATCCGATAAAGGCTTGACGTCCAGAATATATAAGGAGCTCTCACGCCTCAACAAACAAAAAACAAATAACCCAATTAAAAAATGGGCAGAGGAACTGAACAGACAGTTCTCCAAAAAAGAAATACAGATGGCCAACAGACACATGAAAAGATGCTCCACATCGCTAATTATCAGAGAAATGCAAATTAAAACTACAATGAGGTATCACCTCACACCAGTAAGGATGGCTGCCATCCAAAAGACAAACAACAACAAATGTTGGCGAGGCTGTGGAGAAAGGGGAACCCTCCTACACTGCTGGTGGGAATGTAAGTTAGTTCAACCATTGTGGAAAGCAGTATGGAGGTACATCAAAATGCTCAAAACAGACTTACCATTTGACCCAGGAATTCCACTCCTAGGAATTTACCCTAAGAACGCAGCAATCAAGTTTGAGAAAGACAGATGCACCCCTATGTTTATTGCAGCACTATTTACAATAGCCAAGAATTGGAAGCAACCTAAATGTCCATCAATAGATGAATGGATAAAGAAGATGTGGTACATATACACAATGGAATACTACTCAGCTATAAGAAAAGGGCAAATCCAATCATTTGCAGCAACATGGATGGAGCTGGAGGGTATTATGCTCAGTGAAACAAGCCAAGCGGAGAAAGAGAAATACCAAATGATTTCACTTATCTGTGGAATATAAGAACAAAGGAAAAACTGAAGGAACAAAACAGCAGCAGAATCACAGAACTCAAGAATGGACTAACAGGTACCAAAGGGAAAGGGACTGGGGAGGATGGGTGGGTAGGGAGGGATAAGGGGGGGAGAAGTAGGGGGGTATTAAGATTAACATGCATGGGGGGGTAGGAGAAAAGGGAGGGCTGTACAACACAGAGAAGGCAAGTAGTGATTCTACAACATTTTGCTATGCTGATGGACAGTGACTGTAAAGGGGTTTATAGGGGAGACCTGGTATAGGGGAGAGCCTAGTAAACATAATATTCGTCAGGTAAGTGTAGATTAGTGATAGCAAAAAAAAAAAAAAGGGCAGTTCCTGTGTGGTAACCTCCAACGAGTTCTACACAAGGGTATAAAGGGCATATAAAAGTGTAGGCAAAGGGTCTGTTTGTGTTTATACAGAGGATCAAAGCCTAATTGGGCTACCCCGAAAATGAACTAAGATACGATATGAAAAAGAACTTCCAACATCTGCACCCTCTGGAAGACTCATGCCAGAAGATGATCATCAAAAAACCCCAACAAAGATCCACGCACTGCTACAGCTGTAGATGCACTCATCCCACCAGTTCCTGGACTTGCCATGGGAATGAGGAAGGAGATATCTAAGCTGGCCTGTGCATACAGTAAAACAACAAAATTGGACTGGATCTATACTGTTGGAACTCAACCAAGAATTTGGAGAAGTGCAAATTGTAGCGCTCCAAAGTCTTACAACTACAAACTATTTATTGTTAAAAGAACATATGGCATGTGAACAGTCCCCAGGAATGGGTTGTTTTAATTTGTCTGATTTCTCTCAGACTGTTCAAGTTCAGTTGGACAATATCCACCATATCATAGATAAGTTTTCACAAATGCCTAAGGTGCCTAACTGGTTTTCTTGGTTTCACTGCAGATGGCTGGTAATTACAGATATGCTTTGGTTATGTAACTATACTCCTATTATGTTAATGTGTGTGTGCAATTTAAGTAGTAGCTTAAAACCTATACATGCTGAAGTTACTCTACAAGAAGATATATCAAAGAAATAATCAATCTTCCCATGTTTTCTTCCGCCTGCTACTTCTATAGCTTTTCTTCTTCCTTCCTAATTACTACCCTTAAATAGAATTCGTGCCTCATATCAAATTTACCGAGTATCATAATTCTTCCAAGTGGTAAAGATACCTCAAGACAAATGCTGGGCATAGAAGCCACAGGGCATAAATATGCAAAGAAGTAAAAAGCTAACTTTTTCAAACAATAAGGCTTCTCTCTCACTTACCAACTTCACATTTCCCTGTATGGCCCCGGAAGATGACTGGTTAGCCAGAGACGGGTAAGATTCCTCAAGGGAGGAACAACCTAAGACAGGCACAGTCGCAGGGGGGCCATCAGGTGAGAAATTGGGGATCAACAGAGGTGAGGCTTAGAACCTCACCCCCCCGTTCTGAGAGAAATCTTCTGCATACGTGGATGTTTTATTGCCCTGGTCTAGCTTGGATTAACACATAGTCTACAGGCACACACCTGATCATCTACATGTGCTCTCTTACAACACTAAACTATGTTTTCTACCTTTATCTTGTATCTACCTACCACTTCAGCATTTTATTAAAAATAATAATAATAAAGAGAGAAATGTGGTATCCACATATAAATCAAGTATAAAAACCAAATGAGTATTTATATTTGAACTGACTGTTTATAGTTCATAATGCATGAGCAAAACCGAAAGTTTCTGTGATGACTGCCCTTGTACTGTTCACTATGTAACTTATTCATTATGTAAGAATTTGTTCTACATGTAAAAACTTGTTTGTTATGCCTCAGAAGATTGGAGACTGACAAAAATTAGGCTTGGGGTGGAATAATGATTGTGCATTGAGCATTGACTCCCCTATACAGAATTTTATTGTCGTTAACAACCATTTGATCAATAAATATGAGAGATGCCCTCACAAAAAAAAAAAAAAAAAAAAAAAAAAGGACAGACTTCCAATGGTAAAATAAATTAGTAACCGGGATGTAATGTATAGCATAAGGAATATAGTCAAGATATTGTAACAGCCTGGTAGGGTGATAGCTGGAACCTAGAATTATGTATATAAATGTTCTACCACTGTGTTGTACACTTGAAACTCATGTAATGTAATACTGTGTGTCAACTACCCTTCAATAAAAAATAATTATTAAAAAAAAAAAAAAAAAAATGTCATAAATAGATTCTGGTCCTCTACTGCCCATTATCAAAATGGGCAGAAGGGAAAAAATAGGTTTTCTCTATCTTAGAAAAGGGAAATTTTTGTTTAAAGTTGGCTTGGTGTCTTCAGACTTTAAAAATGCATGGCCAATCCAAATAAGCAGGTCCAACATCAGCAGCTGGTCCAAGAAATCAGTAAGATAAAAGCCAAGGCTCAGAAGTCAAGCCCCAAGTTGTGGATGCAGCTGAGAATGACAACAGTCTTACTGTCTTGCTGCAACAATATTTTGTGGTGGTTGTTGAAGTCATTCCTGTCAAGCAGCTACACACTGGGGTCAGAATTCCCATCCAAAGCCTGGGTTGACAAAGAAGCAGAAAACGTAAGCACAGCTAATGGGATCCTGCTGACAGTGCAGCCATGTTTATCTAACAGCAGTGACTATAATTTCATAAAATTATACTGCTTTTCAGGCCAGCACTTGACTGGCTAGTTTTTTTTTTTTTTATGTTAGCTAAAAGGACTGTATTACAAATCATACTCTAAGAAAAAATAAAAATATGCAACACTATCTTGGAAAGGAAGCTCAACTGAATACTGCTTTGTCATTTATTTCATAGAGGAGCCATTTCTGACACCATCCCCGTACGTGTATAATTAACGAGTTCCTTTATGCTCTTTCTTACCAAGTTCCTATTTGGCTCACAGTGAGGAAAAGGAACATTCACCATCCTGAAAAAGAGATACTTTTGACAGATGATGGACTCCTCATATTAGTAATGAAAAAAAAAATCTTGGTAGGAATGTAGGCAGTGGAAGCCTCCTGGAGATTTTAAGATTAGGCTTTTACAATCACTCATGTAGGAGATAAGAACCATGTACTGGAAATGGAAAAGAGTTAACGAGCTAGGGAAAAAAAATCCAGACAAATGATAAAATTGGGGGACAGATGGAAGGTAACAGGGAAATGACCCCTTGACTTCTGCATTAGACAATAATTCCTCTAATAGATAACAATTCCAGTAAAAGAGATAGGGGGCACAAACATGAAGAAAATATGAACACTAGATTCCAGACAACACTCCTGTGTACAGCTGGGAGTAGCAGTAAGAGGATCTTATGAACTCTTCCCATCTGAGTTCACAGCAACATAGGGACTGAAAAGCTTTCTGTTTACAAGGCATTCTGATCACACATTAGGAAAAATAGCTTTTGGAGGCACTGGTTTTAGACCCTGATGCATTTATTGTGGTGAAGACTAGAAAGAAAAGATCAAGAAACAAAAACCAGTATGCCTTTCACACTTAATTCTTTCTGAACTACAGAAGGAGTTAAGCGTGAAGAAAGCAGTGCTGGATTATTCATGCATACAGATGAGGGGGCAGAGGCAACAAAGGAGACAAAGCCAAAAATCTACTTCAACTCCAGCTGGAGAAGTATGAGCATATAATCCAGAGAACCAAGGTTGAGTCTCCAAAGAGATAGCAATGGTAGATAATCCTACTGATTATGAGGCCAGGGAAGAGTAGCTCAGCCAGAGTTAGGATCCCAGAATTCAGAAGCAGAAGCCTTAGTTTTTCACTGCGTCTGACCTATTACTCCTACAGAATGCTCTGCTTTGTTATTTTGCTAGGCTAAGGGGAGGAATATTCCAAAACCTTCCAAAGGCTGACAACATTTCTACACTAAGGAAATAAAGAGAAAATATTAAGAAACAAAGTGCTCATGGAAACAAGAGATTGGGAGAAAAAAAGAGAATATGAAAAGTGGGCAAGGTCAGGAGAAAGGAAATACAAGTCAAGTGAGGGGAAACAAAGGAGAGAAACAAACATACCAACAAAAGGTCGAGGTCAAAGGTGAGATTTCTCCTCCTACACAGCCTCCAATTTCCTTAGAAAGTAAACCTGCTGGCACCACCAAGGCTGATTAGATTTCTCCAAGGGAAATTAAAGAAAAGGCGTGTGCACGCTGTGTTTACAGGGTGCTGGTGATGGTCCCTTACTGGCTCTGTACTCTATATCACAGCACCATTTCACCTAACAGAAAACTCCTGGTTTCACTGAGAAGGAGAAACTGAGGGCAGGTTTGGTTACTCAGCCTAAGAAGAACTTGTGAGCTAGTTCAAGGTTAAAATTGAAAAGCCCCTGGAAAATTAAAAGGCTGGGAAATTCTACTCATTCAAATATTCACTGAGTGCCTGTAAGTCCAAAGCTAAATAACACAGGAGATTCACAGCACAGAGTTAGTCTAATAGGAGAGAAAATATGGACATAAATACAATACAAAGTAGTAACTATCATGAGAAAAGTGCAAACCAAGTACTGCATGAGTCACTTCCTGTTAGGGTGAGCAGGGGAAGCATTAAGGAGAGGACCTTGAAAGTCGGCTGGGTATCCAATAGCAGAAATTTTGGGGGGGAGAGAAAATACCTTCTAGAATCTGGATAAAAGCATTGGCATGAGTAAAGGCCCAGTGGTAGGGCTTTATATGTTTTTGAGAAACATTTTGTAGCTCATCTGGCAAGTACATAAAAGGGCATAGCAGGGAATGAAAGAAAAGAAACCTGGAAAAGGAGGCTGGGGAGAGTAATCTAATCTGAGGCAAAGATGGGCCCCAGGCACAGACTGGGCACTCAAACAAAACTGAACGAAATACTGAACAATGAGAATCTCTGGTATGTGGTGCTCTCATATCAAGTCCCTGTCTTTAAATCAAGAGTTCATGTAGAACTTTATCAGCCAGAGAAGAAAAGAGAATTCAAACCTTTTTTTCCCATGGCTTAGTTACTTTTTCCTACTTGAAAACCTTAAGTTATCTGAGATCTCATAGGCTGTCTTTAAGCAGCTCCCTAGTGGAAATAATCAGAATTCAAATCACAGAAATTCAAATCTCACTCCACTAGGAATTCTACTAATAAGACAAAAATCTGGCCCCTCTTAGCACCTATTAGATATCTCATCACTGGGACTCAACGAACCCCCCTGTCAGATAGGTAACACAGCCAATATTGTTAGCCTATAGCTCTATTATCTTGCTGGAAAGAATTAGATGCCCACTCTCTCAGCTCCAGTACAAAGTTTACCTCCAGCCTAGTTGCGCTGGTTCAAACCAGGTCCTCAGCCTCTTGTTCACTTCACAAAACCAATGACTTCTCCCAGAATGAACCTTCTGGTTGCTGCACTCCTTAGTCAAGAGATCAAAGACAGGGTTTCCTACACGAGGGGGATGATGGTACTACTTGTGTCTGGGGGAAAAAAATCAGGAGCTCCTGTCAATATTATAACTGGGATTTAGGTTGGGACTTAGGTTTGAAATTTGTTATACATACTCGTACATATGTACATACACACACAGTCTTCAAGAAACCAGCCTGTCTGGAAGGACATAACATTCTACTGCAGGTAATTATCTCCTGAGATTCTGGTAGGGGAAGAATGGGGAATGGAATTATATATGCTTCTATGGATGAATATCCAGCTTCAGAGTTCAGAGGGATTATGTTAAAGGGTAAGATCAAGAAAATTGTAAAGAAGTCAAATTCTATGTACTCTGCTGCTCTCCCCAGCCCAAAAAGGTCCAGTGACCTAAGAAAACCACAAATGGTAGCAAAGAAGAGACACAATTTTAGCAAAGACACAATTTTAGGACAAATTCAAAGATCATTTCCTCATCCCACCAATTAATATTCATTTACCTTACTTGAGCCTACCCTACTTGTATTCCATTAATTTTACCTAATATACAGAGAGCATCTACATTCTACCAAGCATAAGACAAATCTACCAAGTACTCCTGGTCTATGCTATTCATTATACAGAGCATATAAAAAAAAAACTATTGCTTCCATATTCCTTTAAACCTCCTCTGGCCTAGGTCTCCCTCAGAATATCATCATTTAGGAGCTGATATACCCTTCTTTATTCAAAATGAGAAAAATCTGATCTATTTAAAAAACCCTTCCTATCTCTCTGTTCACCAAACCTGAGCCTACTACAGTCTATCTATGAGAAGCTCAGACATGATACTGTGGGAAAGAGCAATTCCCTTGTCTGGAAAGTGATGATGTTCAATTGTGTTGCTCTTTATTGAAAGTTAAAAGGCCAAAGAATGGCATTACTTTCTAATCTTCCAATTTATCATAAAAACACTGTAGCCTATTAGGTGCTAAGAGACAGTCACTTTTCTCTGGATTGTCTATAAAATTTCACAAAATCCACTTAAATGCAAAAGCTCCGAATGACAGGAGAAAACTGAAAACATTTTCTACTCATTTTTTAAAATAAAAATATTCAAAAAATTTTTAATAATTAAATAAAATTTTTATTCCATATCCAAACTGAATGTGCAACAACTAATGTAACAACAACAAAAATTACTAAAAATAGACCTCTATCCCAAGAAAAAGGAGTAATTAAGGTTCATAGCTAAGAATATGGGCTATTGAAGTCAAAGGTAAGCTCCTCTGACTCAGCCACGTACTTGCTATATGGTCTTGAAAAAGTTATTATAGTTGTTTCTTCATCTGTAATATGAGAATAATAATAGTGTGAGTCTCACTGGTTACTTTAAGGATAAATGCAGTCAAGTGCTTAGCACAGGTCTCTGGAACATGGTAAGCAATTGGCATTTCTTGTTGTTTTGTCATGTTGCCAGGTTTTTGCTTGCCTTATAGGTTCCCACAATAGGTAGCAGGAAGATCAGCACACTTTGACAGTCCTAATATCTGCTGAGGGATCTTCACTGTCTGGGTTAGAAAACCCTCAGAGTTCTGAGAGTGCAGCTCCCTTGAAAGTTTGCTATAAGACTCAAAATTCTGGATGCATCGAATGATGCCAATGCAGGCTGGTTTCATTATCTGAGCCAACTCCCAACCCTGGGACATAGGCTCAGTAACAGGCTCTTTAATTATACCCTTAGAGTCAGTTTTATTTTTCCTATGTACTTACCTTCTTCCTACCACCTACCTACATCTCTTCCTCTCATCCCTAAAAAAGGATATGTTGGTTTAGTGTGCCATTTTAAAATTTTAGTTAACTTATTTAACTTCCCAACCATAGGGGGAGAAGGGATTTGAAATAAAATCCTCCCAGGCTATAGTATAATTGCCACAGAAACTGTGAGAGGGTAATCACCTTGTTACTTTTTAAAAGAAAACTGAAAAGTAATCACATAGAATTTTAGAATATGTCTATCGACCTTGATTGCTCCACGCCAAGTGACAATGCTGCTTCTCAAGCTCTGGGCCCAAAGAAGCCTCTCCTTTTAGGTCACAGCCTCATCCTTGAATGTATCACAGCACTGCATAGCAGTTTCTCACACACAGTAGGTGCTCAATAAATATCCACTGTAATAATAATCTAATGATTTGATCTCATCTACTGGGTTCATCCCTAAGTCAGTATAACAAGTTATGCTCTCTGACCAACCAGTTCCCTATTCTTACTTCAGCCTGGTACAACTATAAGAGAAATAACACCAGTCTAATTAAGCAAGTTTCCTTCGCCACCCCAAAAATGCACTAAAACATCTCACTAGCCATAGAACAATTACTGAGAAGAGTTAGGTTTTGCTAGGTGTAAGTGCCAAGAAAGGGAGATTATATGTGCAAAGGCATGTTCACTGAACTGAAAATAGTTCTAGCATATCTGAATGAGAGTCTGTAAGGTTATGAAAGAACCTGATCAAAGAGGATCTTAAGTAATGTTTAGAAATTTAGCAATGTTAGGAATCTGGAATTATTTGGAGGGTAATACAGAGCTATTATACTTTTTAAGCAGGGCAAAGATAGGATCAGATTAGTCATTTTAGACAGAGAACAGTGGTACAATGTGACCAATGGTTGGCAGGAGAGGAAGAACCATGGTAGTGTGGTTCCTGAAGTCAAGAAAACAAGGTTTCAAGGATGGAATGGTTAACAAGTGCTAAGTGCTACATAGCAGTCAAATAAAACAAAAATGAAAAAGACCTACTAGATTTAGAAACAAAGAGGCTGCTAATAACTTTAATGACAGAAATTTTAACGAATGAAAGCTAGAGTATAGATTGTTCAGAAGCAAATGGAAATATATGCAATGGAATAAGAACACATCAAAAGATTCTACAATCCATACAGTAAAATGTTGAATGTGAGCAAAGTGGAGGTCACTGCTTATCACAGGATGTCAAAAAAGAAGCAAGCGCGAAAAGACAATGGCCCATTGTGCTATAGAAAACTCTGCATACACTAAGAGCCTATTCGAAAACCAGCAACATTCTCAAATTGGGCAAAATGAGTGTCAGATTGACAATTTTAATGAGCACCTAATGTTTCCCACCTCCCTAGAGCCCCAAACCTCTTAAGCTCACATGCCTAACAAAGGAATAACCAATTACCCTCTAGCTCAGTGGCACCTAATGCTAAAAGTCAGTCCATAAAACTAGAGCCTCCATTGGCAATGACGTAGTACTTACAATATTATGAGCTCTTTTCAGACAAGGTAACACCAAGTGTACCTCAAGTCCAAAACCACTGAACTCTGAATGCTTCAAAACCAGAAAACAAAGGAGCATGCCTAAAATTCTTCTCTATCTCCCACGTCCAATCTGTCAACATGCTTACTTATTCCACTGACGTCTCCTTCCAATTGTCTCTTCGTCATAGTTTCCACTATCCTTATCAAATAACTTATTACATCATGCCTGAACTATTACAGATTTTGGCTGGAGTTATGACCTAATTTCTGTACCATTCAATCTACTTAGCAGATGGCAACTAGACTAATTTTCTAAATCCAGCTTCTCATCACATCATTACCCTTTCAGTAATTTACAACTCCTCAGTCTTTATAAAGAGCCTATTTATGTTCCTGGCTTTCAAAGCCCTCTACATTGTCACAGTTACTATGCTTGCCATACTCAGGAGATGGAGAGAAAAATGAGCCCAATTTCCTCCATTTGTCCTGTAAATTCTGAAGCTGTAATGTCTTTCGCTTCTACTGTTTGTTGGTTTAATGGAAATGCTTCAGTTTTGGAACCACATAAACTTAGGTTCAAAGTCATCACTTACTACTGTGTGACTTTAGGCTGGTTAATTTTACTGCACTTCTGCTCATCACCTATAACAAGTGAAGAATACCACTTAACTCTCAAATTTTCACAAATATTGAAAATCATGTAGCATTTAGTTACCATGTGCTAGACAAGTGGTAATTACTCAGTAAATGTTCCCTATTCTCCCCTATATAGTTGGTACCCATTCTTCAGTTCCACTTAGACAACTCTCCTTAAACAATGCTCAATGACTCTAATAGTGTCTCTGTTGACAATCAAAATAAAAACCATCTGCCTATTTCTTAAAAAGTTAAGCACAGACCTACCCTTAAGATCCAGCCATTCCACTCCTAAGTATTTAACCAAGAGAAATGAAAACATATGATCATGGAAATGTTCATATTATTCATAATAACTAGAAACAACCCAAATACCTATCAACAGGTGAATGGATAAACAAAATGTGGTATACCCATATAAGAGAATAATACTCAGTAATAGAAACAAATTACTGATACTCTCAGCAAAATGGATGAATTTCAAAATCTTTATGCTGAGTGAAAGAGGCTGGACACAAAACAGTACATACCATATGGTTCCATTTTCCATTTATACAAAACTGTAAGAAGCCAATTTCAATTATAGTAATAGAAAGTCTATCAGTGGTTGCCTGGAGTCAGGGGTTGGGAGAAGGATGAACTACAAAGGCATGAGGAAAAACAATTAGAGATAACAGAAATGTTCTGTTGATTGACTGTGGTGGTAGTTTTTCATCTGTCAAAACTAATCAAATCATACACTTCAAAGGGGTCAGTCTTTTGTATGTATATTATATTTCAATAAAGTTTATTTTTTAAAAACACCTGCCTTAGAACTTGATTATTTCATTGCTTGCCTTTGTCCAGTCTATCCCATCCCTTATCTAGGTTGGTATATTCCTTGTGTGTAAGATCCATAGCTTATACCTCCTTTATGTTCCTCCAAATACTTTGCACAGAAATCCTATACTGAAGGAGATAACAATTGAATAAAAGCAGATTCTTCTTATCTTAGAAAGCAGTGTCTTTAAATTTTAGTAAGAATTTCTTAAGAGTTCTATTTAAAATGCAGATTCCTAGAACTGACACCCAAAGATTCTAATTCAAATGCCTGTAATAGCTTAGGAATCTGCATCTTTTCTTGCTGTTGTTGGAATCTGCCTCTTCAATAAGCAATTTGAGGATGCTCATGCCAATGATTCTTGAATTACTTTTTGGAAAACAGAGCTATAGAATGTCTCAAATGATAAAAAGCCAGTCTCTCAAACAGAAGAACAGGGCTCCTACACTGATGTAAGAGGAAGGCAGCCAAGATACTATCCTATGGAGTGTGAAAAACCACCTGTTCAATGTGATCATAAAAGTAAGTGAAAAAATTCTACCAGGTCCAGGACCCAATTAAAAATAAATACTTGTCCCTAGAGGGCACAGCTTCTCCATTTATCCCTGTTAACTAGGCTACAGCAACATATTTACAGGCTGCTGCTTCTGCCTATTTCATCTTGTTTCTAATGGAAAAATGTAAGAAATCAGAAATAGTTGCATTAGAAAATAAGGTCTATAATTATCAAACACAGCACCCCCAGGCAACTGTTACATCACCAATTAGTAGTCCAGGGCTGGTCCATTTTTCCATTACAATAAAATGACAGGACGTTTGAGCCCCAGACTTCAAGTGAACTGCCATCAATCTAGGCAATGAGGACTCACCTATCAATTACTGAATTACAGTAATTACCAGGTAGCTCACAAAGGACTTAAAATCAAACATTAGAAATTATCCCCTTCCCTTTTTCAAGACAATAGATTAGATAAGTACCATAAAACTTCCCTATCCATGGAAAATAGTAAAGAACCTATAATTTAGAAAAGCACTTCAAACCTTAATATAGTAGAATAACAAAAAGCAAAGAAACTATTGACCAACCTTCCCTGTGAATATAGATACAAAAATCCAAAATAAAATACAAGCAAATCAAACCCAGCATTACAGTAAGAGAATAATTTACCATAATCAATTAGGGATATTACAGGAAGGCAAAGATGATTTATGAATGGAAGTTGATTAATGCATTCATCACATTAATAACTCAAAGAAAAATATCCATGAACAATTGGGTAAGTATACTAAGGCATTTTGAAATGTTGAACAAATAACATATAACAGGGGAGAGGAGATCTATTTGCATGTTTACAAAAAATATAATTGAACAAAGATTGTAACTATAGCACTGTTTTAGTAGCAAAAGTTTGGGAACAATCCAAATATCCACCAATAGAGGAAGGTTTTTAAATTATGATATATTCCAACTATGGAATATATCATAATTTGAATGTGATCAATCTTCAAGACCCAACTACCAATTTACAAAAAATAAAGAGGACAGAAAGAGTGTGCTAAACTATACTGTGGGAATTGTACTGAGCAAAATTCAGAATATGGGAAACTCTGTAAGTCAAATAAAACTATGCAAATAGCTTGACTGCTTCAGTAAAAAACTGCAAGGAAAAACATTAACAGATGGAAGAGGAACCCATAGATTAAAAAAGAATTATAAGATATATCTCAATGAGAAAACAGGCAAAAATAAACTATTTAGTGATACACACTTGAATGATAAAATATAAAGAAAAGCAAGGAAGTCATAAGTCAGGAGAATAGCTACTTTTAAATGGGAGACTGTGATTGGGAAAGGGCATGTGGAGGACTTTCTGGGTGCCTGGCAAAGGTCTATTTTTTGCCTGTTATATTAATTCACTCAACTAAAAAAAATTTTTTTTTGTCAAGCAGCCTTGTTAAATTTTATTCTAATAATTAATTTGTAGATTCCTTTGAATTTTGAACATATGTTATCACGTTTTCACATGTTCTGTAAATGGTAACAGCTTTGTTTTTTTTAATTAAAGCATCATTGATATACCATCTTATGAAGGTTTCACATGAACAACATTGTGGTTTCAACATTCATCCATATTATCAAGTCCTCATCCCCCCCACTGCAGTCACTGTCTATTAGCATAGTAAGATGCTATAGAGTCATTACTTGTCTTCTCCATGCTATACTGTTTTCCTTGTGACCTACCTACATTGTGATTGTTAATTATAGTGCCCTTTAATCCCCTTCTCCCTCCCTTCCCACCCACCCTCCCCCAGCCCTTCCCTTTGGTAACCCCTAGTCCCTTCTTGGAGTCTCTGAGTGTGCTGCTGTTTTGTTCCTTTAGAACTAAACATTTATTTTATGAGGTTGTACATCTGTGTTATATTCTACAATTACATAGATTTTTTTAATGCATCAAATTGCTCATATCACTACAATTACCACCATCTAATTATTTCATTCCCCTGCATAAAGTCTTCAGAGGCTCCCCACTGTCTTCAAAGTAAAATACAAATAGCTTGCTGATATCCGAACCCTTTATGATATGAGCACTTTGTGCCTCTCTGGCCCCATCTCTAACTGTTCCCCACTCTTATCACCTGCCCTCAAGCCATCCAGAGTTTTCACAAGCTTAAGTCATGCTTTTTCACCATAGTGTCCTAGTATCATAAACTCTTCTTTTTACTTAATTGACTCCTATTCATCATTCAAAGCTCAATTTATACCAGACATTTGGCAGGGGAGGGAGGGATAAATAGGTAGAGCACAGGAGAATTTTAGGGCAGTGAACTAACTCTATATGATACTGGTAGGGTGGGTATGTGTCATCACTCATTTGCCAAAATTCATAGAATGTAGAACACAAAGAATGAACCATAATGTAAACTATGGACTTTGGTTGCTTTCTTAAATTTTTTCAATTTAGATATCATTATCTCTGGGAAGCCTTCCCTAACCATCCCAAATTTAGATTAAGTTTTCTTCCTTTATACTCCTCCACCACTCACTTACTGCATGGTACTAGTTACATGTTTTTACCTCTCTGGACTTGAGCTCATTAAGGTCAACAACTGTAATCCCTACACCCCAGGACCTAGCATGATTCTTGGCAAAGACATGTCTAATAATAGTTTGTAAAATGAATAATCCTAACAGTTGTTGATATCTATAATTCTGTTAACCATGTTATATCAATAAAATTTACTTCTTACCACTTTGTACCAATGAAACTTATAAGCCATAAGATTACAGGCTTTTATGGGAACAACAGATCATACACATATATGTACACACAGACAACAAATACTATGCACAGGTTAGGCACTTAAGTGTTGCAATCCAACGAAACTTTGATACATTAATCTGAAATTTTTAACATGCATAACTGTGTGGCATAGTAACTGAACACAAATGATAATAAGTTGATGTAATGACTGCAATTAGTCACCTCAAATTCTTTCTGGAAGAAGGCAAGATAGAAATAAATGAGTCAGAAGACAACAATTAACATTATTTTTATCAGCCAAACCATATTGTTACAGTTTCTCTCTTTTATTTGTTAGTCTGCAGGCACCTACAATCATCACCAATACCAACCACTTACACTGATACCACATGCACAGTGTAGAACTCATCACCCACTCTTACTGACAGAAGTCCCAGAAACAATGCACTGCCTTACTACTAAAAATAAGATTACCTGAACACTCTAAGGTGTCCCTAACTACTGTCTCTGAAAGTCCTGGTCCTGGACAAGAGGTAGCAGAAGCTGTGGACTGACTTATCCTTTGCTCCCCACTACCCAGGAAGGATGATGTTTAAGACAGTAAAAGGGTCCCTGGTCAGATCTGAGGGAGTGGAATGGATTTTGTTTTTAACCTTCAAAGCATTTATTAGCTTATCCCTTAGCAAGGCAGATTGGATGAAGGGGTCATGGAGTGGGCTGGCCACACCAAAAACAGGTTGTGGCTTATCTTTTGAATTCTCCCTTCATATGTGTCATTCATCCTACTACGAATATCTTTCTTTTCAATCAATATATTCCCATGAGCTTCTTCAAAAGTCATCTCTAAACTCATCTGTCCTGGAAAGCTTCCTTAAAAAACTACAATATGCCCTCTTTTTTGGTGGGGTATCATTAATATACAATTACATAAGTAACACTGCGGTTACTACATTCCCACCATAATCAAGTGCCCACCACATATCTCATTAGAGTCACTGTCCATGAGCGTAGTAAGATGTAAGATGCTATAGGATCACTACCTGTCCTCTCTGCACTGTATTGCCTTCCCTGTGTCACCTCCTACATTATGTGTGCTAATCATAATACCCCTTCTTCCCCTTATCCCTCCCTTCCCACCCATCCTCCCCAGTCCCTTTCTCTTTGGTATTTGTTAGTCCATTCTTGGGTTCTGTGAGTCTGCTGCTGTTCTGTTCCTTCAATTTTTGCTTTCTTCTTATACTCCACAGATGAGTGAAATCATTTGACACTTGTCTTTCTCCGCCTGGCTTATTTCACTGAGCATAATACCCTCCAGCTCCATCCATGTTGTTGCAAATGGTAGGATTTGTTTTCTTCTTATAGCTGAATAATATTCCATTGTGTATATGTACCACATCTTCTTTAACCATTCATCCACTGATGCACACTTAGGTTGCTTCCATTTCTTGGTTACTGTAAATAGTGCTGTGATAAACATAGGGGTGCATATGTCTTTTTCAAACTGAGGTGTTGCATTCTTAGGGTAAATTCCTAGGAGTGGAATTCCTGGGTCAAATGGTATTTCTGTTTTTAGTTTTTTGAGGAACCTCCATACTGCTTTCCACAATGATTGAACTAATTCACGTTCCCACTAGTAGTGTAGGAGGGTTCCCCTTTCTCCACATCCTTGCTAACATTTGTTGTCATTTGTCCTATGGATGTTGGCCATCCTAACTGGTATACTGTGATATCTCATTGTGGTTTTAATTTGCATTTCTCTGATGATTGATGATGTGGAGAATATTTTCATGTGCCTGTTGGATATCTGAATTTCTTCTTTGGAGAAGTGACTGTTCAGATCCTCTGACCATTTTTCAATTGGATTATTTGCTTTTTGTTTGCTGAGGTGCATGAGCTCTTTGTATATTTTGGATGTCAACCCCTTATTGGATATGTCATTTATGAATATATTCTCCCATACTGTAGGATGCCTTTTTGTTCTACTGATGGTGTCCTTTGCTGTACAGAAACTTTTTATTTTGATACAGTCCCACTTGTTCGTTTTTGCTTTTGCTTCCCGTGCCTGGGGAGATATGTTCATGAAGGAGTTGTTCATCTTTATGTCCAAGAGAGTTTTGCCTATGTTTTCCTCTAAGAGTTTTCTGGTTTCATGACTTACATTCAGGTCTTTGATCCATTTCAAGTTTACTTTTGTGTATGGAGTTAGACAGTAATCCAGTTTCATTCTCTTAAGTGTAGCTGTCCAGTTTTGCCAACACCAGCTGTTGAAGAGGCTGTCATTTCCCCATTGTATGTCCATGGCTCCTTTATCCTATATTAATTGACATATAAGCTTGGGTTAATATCTGGACTCTCTATTGTGTTCCACTGGTCTGTGGGTCTGTTCTTGTGCCAGCACCAAATTGTCCTGATTACTGTGGCTTTGTAGTAGAGCTCGAAGTTGGTGAGCATAATCCCCCCAACTTTACTCTTCCTTCTCAGGATTGCTTTGGCTATTCGGGGTCTTTTGTGCTTCCATATGAATTTTAGAATGATTTTCTCTAGTTCGTTGAAGAATGCTGTTGGTATTTTGATAGGCATTGCATTGAATCTGTAGATTGCTTTAGGCAGGATGGCCATTTTGATAATATTAATTCTTCCTATCCATGAGCATGGAACGTGTTTCCATTTATTGGTATCTTCTATAAATTCTCTCATGAGTGTCTTGTAGTTTTCAGAATATAGGTCTTTCACTTCCTTGGTTAAGTTTATTCCTAGGTATTTTACTCTTTTTGATGCAATTGTGAATGGAATTGTTTTCCGGATTTCTCTTTCTACTAGTTCATCGTTAGTGTATAGGAATGCCACAGATTTCTGTGTATTAATTTTGTATCCCACAACTTTGCTGAATTCAGATATTAGATCTAGTAGTTTTGGAGTGAACGCTTTAGGGTTTTTTATATACAATATCATGTCATCTGCAAACAGGGACAGTTTGACTTCTTCCTTACCAATATGGATGCCTTTTATTTCTTGGTGTTGTCTGATTGCCATGGCTAGGACCTCCAGAGCTACGTTGAATAAAAGTGGGAGAGTGGGCATCCTGGTCTTGTTTCCAATCTTAAAGGAAAAGCTTTCAGCTTCTCACGGTTAAGCATAATGTGGGTTTGTCATATATGGCCTTTATTATGTTGAGGTACTTGCTCTCTATACCCATTTTGTTGAGAGTTTTTATCATGAATGAATGTTGAATTTTGTTGAATACTTCTTCAACATCTATTGAGATGATCATGTGGTTTTTGTCCTTCTTTTTGTTGATGTGGTGGATGATGTTGATGGATTTTCAAATGATGTACCATCCTTGCATCACTGAGATGAATCCCACTTCATCATGGTGTATGATCCTCTTGATGTATTTTTGAATTTGGTTTGCTAATATTTTGTTGATGCATCTACGTTCTTCAGGGATACTGATCGGTAATTTTCTTTTTGTGTGGTATCTTTGCCTGGTTTTGGTATTAGAGTGATGTTGGTCTTGTAGAATGAGTTTGGGAATATTCCCTCCTCTTCTACTTTTTGGGAAACTTTAAGGAGGATGGGTACCAGGTCTTCACTAAATGTTTGATAAAATTCAGCAGTGAAACCATCTGGGCCAGGCATTTTGTTTTTAGGTAGTTTTTTGATTACCACTTCAATTTCCTTGCTGGTAATTGATTTATTCAGATTTTCTGTTTCTTCCTGGGTCAGCCTTGGTTGTATTTTTCTAGAAAGTTGTCCACTTCTTCTAGGTTATCCAGTTTGCTACTGTATAATTTTTCATAGTATTCTCTCATAATTCTTTGTATTTCTGTGGTGTCTGTAGTGATTTTTCCTTCCTCATTTCTGATTCTGTTTATGTGTGTAGACTCTCTTTTTTCTTGATATGTCTGGCTAGGGGTTTATCTATTTTGTTTATTTTTCCAAAGAACCAGCTCCTGCTTTCATTGATTCCTTCTATTGTTTTATTCTTCTCGATTTTATTTATTTCTGCTCTAATCTTTATTATGTCCCTCCTTCTACTGACTCTGGGCCTCATTTGTTCTTCCTTTTCTAGTTTCATTAATTGTATTAGACTGTTCATATGGGATTGTTCTCCTTTCCTGAGCTAGGCCTGTATTGCAATATACTTCCCTCTTAGAACGGCCTTTGCTGCATCCCACAGATTTTTGAGGTGCTGAATTATTGTTGTCATTTGTCTCCATATATTGCTTGATCTCTGTTTTTATTTGGTTACTGAATCACTGATTGTTTAGGAACATGTTTTTAAGGCTCCATGTGTTTGTGGGCTCTTTCATTTTCTTTGTGTAATTTATTTCTAGTTTCATACCTTTGTGATCCGAGAAGCGGGTTGGTACAATTTCAATCTTTTTGAATTTACTGAGGCTCTTTTTGTGGCCTAGTATGTGGTCTATTCTGGAAAATGTTCCATGTGCACTTGAGAAGAGTATGTATCCTGCTACTTTTGGGTGTAGAGTTCTGTAGATGTCTGTTAGGTCCATCTGTTCTAATGTGTTGTTCAGTGCCTCTGTGTCCTTACTTATTTTCTGTCTGGTTGATTTGTCCTTTGGAGTAAGTGGTTGTTGAAGTCTCCTAAAATGAATGCATTGCATTCTATTTCCTCCTTTAATTTTGTGAGTATTTGTTTCACATATGTCAGTGCTCCTGTGTTGGTTGCATAGATATTTATAATGGTTATATCCTCTTGTTGGACTGACCCCTTTATCATTATGTAATGTCCTTCTTTATCTCTTATTAATTTCTTTTTTTTTGAAGTATATTTTGTCTGATACCCATACTGCAACACCTGCTTTTTTCTCCCTATTGTTTGCATGAAATATCTGTTTCCATCCCTTCACTTTTGGCCTGTCTATGTCTTTGGGTTTCAAGTGAGTCTCTTGTAGGTAGCATACAGAAGGGTCTTACTTTTTTATCCACTGTATTTCTCTGTGTCTTCTGACTGGTACATTCAGTCCATTTACATTTAGGGTGATTATCGATAGGTATGTACTTATTGCCATTTGCAGGCTTTGGATTCATGGTTACCGAAGGTTCAAGGGGAGCTTCTTTACTATCAAACTGTCTAACTTAACTCACTTATTATTCTATTATAAACACAGTCTGATGATTCTTTATTTCTTTCCCTTCTTTTATTTACTCCTCCACTCTTTATATGTTAGATGTTTTATTCTGTACTCTTTGTGTTTCCCTTGACTGATTTTGTGGATAGTTGATTTTATTTTGAATTTAGTTAGTATTTGGTTTGTCTACTTTCTTTGCTATGGTTTTATTTTCTCTGGTGAAAGTTATTAAGCCTTAGGCATACTTCCATCTAGTGCAGTCCCTTGAAAATACACTGTAGAGATGGTTTCTGGGAGATAAATTCCCTCAACTATTGCTTATCTGGGAATTGTTTAATCCCTTCTTCAAATTTAAATGATAATCGTGCTGGATACAGTATTCTTGGTTCGAGGCCCTTCTGTTTCATTGTATTGAATATATTATGCCATTCCCTTTTGGCCTGTAAGGTTTCTGTTGAGAAGTCTGATGATAGCCTGATGGGTTTTCTGTTGTAGGTGATCTTTTTTCTCTCTCTGGCTGCTTTTATACTCTCTCTTTGTCTTTGATCATTGCCATTTTAATTATTATATGTCTTGGTGTTATCCTCCTTGGGTCCCTTGTGTTGGGAGATCTGTCAACTTCCATGGTCTGAGAGACTATTTCCTTCCCCAGATTCAGGAAGTTTTCAGCAATTACTTCTTCAAAGACACTTGTTATTCCTCTTTCTCTCTCTTCTTCTTCTTCTGGTACCTCTTTAATGTGAATATTGTTCTGTTTGGATTCGTCACAGTGTTCTCTTAATATTCTTTCATTCCTGGAGATCCTTTTATTTCTGTCTGCCTCAGCTTCTCTGTATTCCTGTTCTCTGATTTCTATTCCATTAACTGTCTCTTGCACCTCATCCAGTCTGCTCTTATGTCCTTCCATTGTTTGTTTCATTCTGTTATCTCCCTCCTGAATTCATCCCTTAGCTCTTGAGTATTTCTCTGTAGCTCTATCAGCATGCTGATGACTTTTATTTTGAATTCTTTTTCAGACAGATTGGTGATTTCAGTCTTGCCAAGCTCTCTTTCTGGTGTTTGAGGGATTTTGGACTGAACAAGCTTCTTCTGCTTTTGCATGGCGATGGGAGTGGTCACTGGCAAGTGGCACATGTGTTAGCTGGGAGAACGAAGTCCCTTCCTGCTTTCCGGTCACCTTGCCTGTCTCCGCTGTCTGTGCCAGTTAACCACACACCAGGGGCACCCTCTGGGTTAATCCCCTAAGCTGCCGGGGGCGGGGAAGCCTTCAAGATGGCCTAGAGCACTCACTGGGGTCACAGGTGAATAGTGTGCATTCTGCTGTGAGAACAAAGCCCCTTTGTGTTTCCTGGACTCTGGGCCCATCTCTGCTGTCTGTGCCAGTCAACCATGCACAGGGAGCAGCCTCTAGGCCTGGGCCATTTAGCTGCACGCAGGGAGAAGCCTCTGTGTTAAGCTGTGTGGTTGCTCTAGGCGGGGCTGCTCCCCAGCTGTTCTGCAACAATGGCGAGTCAGCCAGTTTGCCTGCAGTACCAATGGGGTGGGGGAAGGAATGGTGGGCTGCATATCACCATGATGGGGTTTGGAGCTGTGTTGCCACCCAGGGAGTTAGGGCACCTGAAGTCCCTTAAAGTTCTCAGCCTGCTGGGCTTACAATATGCCATTCTTAACTATTTGCTTCTTCTTCCTCTGCTACCTTAGCACTTCCCTATTTCTAAGGGAATAGTATTAAAAACAAACAGAAAGGAATTGCCCAAAATTTACAATAAGCAGAAAAGAAAAGAAAATTTGAATAGGACACCAAACAAAGAGGGCCCAGTTATCAAGAGCCAAAATATGAAGTCAGGAAATAAGAGGATCAGGATGGTATAGGAGGGAAAGGCAGTAAGCAAGAAGGAGATTCTGAGTGAATCGTGGCATATAAACTTAGTCACCTATGACCATTTACTGTGCTGTCTGCAATATGATTTGTAGGAAGGCTGGCTATCCCTAAAGGCCAAGGGAGGAGAAAGCATTCTCATACTTCACTAGTTGGGGATGAAAATAGCATAGCCTCTGTAGAGGACAATTTTGTAGTATCTATCAAAATGTTAAATGCATTAATAGCAATTCTAATTCTAGGTGTATATCCAAAAGTATCTAAAACAGGTATTCAAACAAATACTTGTAAGCAATTATTCACAGCAGCACAACTCATAATAGCCAAAAAGTTGGGAAAAATTGAAATGCCCATCAATGGATGAATGGATAAACAAAATGTGATATATCCATACAACAGAATATTCAGCCATATGAAGGAATAAAGGACTGATGTGCACTACAACTTGTATGAACCTTGAAAACATACTAATTAAAGAAGCCATTCCACAAGGTCACATATTGTATGATTCCATTTATATGAAATATCCAGAATAGGTAAATCTAGAGAGACTGAGAGCAGATTAATGATTGCCAGGGGCTGGGGGAAGAATGAGGAGTGACTGCATCATGAGTACAGGGTCTCCTTTAAGGTTGATAAAAATATTTTGGAATTATATAGAGGTGATAGCTCCACAGTATTGTAAATGTACTAAATGTCACTGAATTATATACTTTAAAATGGTTAATTTTATACATATTTCATCTCAATTTTTAAAATGTCCACTGGTTCCCTACATGTAGCATAGATCATATATATTAAGTGAAAAAAAAAAAAAAACAAGGCATGTAACACCATGCAAAGTATACCACCATTAGTGACCGGTTAAGTATATGTGTGTGTTTGTGAATGCAAAACTTTTTCTAGAGAGGTCCACAATAAAAGGCAATAGTGATTGCCTCTGGGCAGAAACTGAATAGCTAAAGAAAAAAAATTTCACTTTTCAAAACATATATTGTATCTTCTGATACAAAAATGAATCTTACGCATGTGGTTCCTTTTAAAAAAATAATACGTTCTTTGACATCGCTAAGAATCACCTCGCTGGGGAACACCAGAATGATTAGGATGTTTTAATGTAAGAGGCAGAATAGCAGACTCAGATAAAAGTGGTAAATGATGGAAGAAAGAGATCAAAGGAAGGAGTTCTAGACCTGTTTTCTGGAATTTTAGAAATGAGAAGAGAAAAATAGAGGAAATTGATGAGAAAGGAGAACCTGCAGAAAAGAGGCCAGCTGGCCATGCAATCCTATTTCCCTGCAGGGCATGTGGTCCTAAATAAATAAGTGAAAGTAATCAGTGACATGAGGTTTGCTCTTCTGCTTCCAGTGCTCACAGAAATAGGTCTTCAGTCATTACTACCAAAATTTTAAGTGGTACAAAACTTTCAATCCTACATTGGATTTAAAAGGAGAGGGTGATAGGTGAGAAGAAAAACATTAGATATCTTTAGTAAAAGAAAGAAAAGGCTCTCAGAGGAGAGAATCTGCCAAATTGGGCCAGTCCTGGGTTTCTTCACTTTTTGAAGAAAAAATATGTATAGCAGAGGGATTCATTTCCCTCTGCAGATTAGCAAGTATAGCTATGACATCACTCTATTCCCTCCAAGCCAATATGCCCAGCAATTATTTGGCATCTTTTTAATATTCTCCCTATACTTGTCATTTATCCTACTATGAACAATCTTTCCTTGCAATCAACACATTTCAACAAACTCCTTACAAGTCATCTCTAAACTCATCTCCCTGCAAAGCCTTCTTGAACTCTATGCCATTCTTAACCATATACTTATTCCTCTACCACTTCAGCGCTTTCCTATTTCCGGTATTCCTCTGCACCTGCTGAGGATCATTACATAAATAACATTCAGGTTGCTGCATTTGTGTATTTGTCCTCTTCTGAATCTAGGTTATGAACCAGGTCTTCTGATTCTTTTTGCCTCCTCCCTTTAATCCCTCCTTGGAACCCAATATACTCTCCAGTCTCTGATACTCATTAGGAAGAACAATATTCTAAGAAAATACAGAAAGAAGCCTTTGGGGAGGCTAAAAAAAATGTAATAGATAAGCTTATATTCAGGAGTTTTGGATTTCTTTTCTGTAATATTTGTCTGGAGCTTCAAAGCTTCACAAGAGAAATTAAGAATGACAATTCTTTTTGTCTAGCATTTGCTAACATAAGTCTTTATTTCTACTAAGGATAAACATGAGCACGCTAATGCTTATAAATCTGACAGTATAGCTAACAAAGCTTTAGTTACTGAGTCTCACCTATCAGTTGCCCAATTATGAGTCTTAATATCAGTCTTAAGTACAAGCATCCTAGGAATCTACAAGCTCTGGAGAAAGTAAATTTCCAACTCAAAGAAAAAGGATACTATCTTCTGGGAAATACTGCAAATTACACTCTTTTGATAATAATCAGTTTCCTTTCTTTTTTCCATAAAGGCCAAACTGTCTCTCCCTAAAACCCAGATGGGGTGAGGTCTCTCAGAGGTAAATAATCAGGCTTCACTCCCTGGTACCTAACACAATGAACACTGAGACACAGCTGTGCAGATTCCAAAAGAAACTGAAGACAACATCCCTCCTCCTGCATTTCACCAGTCTCATGGGGCGAAATGGAAAGTCTCAGGGAGCAATGGAAAGTCTAAGAAAAAGTTTACAGTTTATTACTAAACTTCACTAGAAGATAATGATGGGTGGGGGGCTTATGGGTATTAGTTCATCATGCTTTAAAACTTTGACTTACTTTTTAAATGAAAAGGTGAGATGTTGGAAGAGTATACACCAAACTGTGAAAAGTAGTTATCTTGGAGTAGACTGGAGAAGGGAATATTAAAGAGAACGTTCACTTCCTACATTACACATTTCTGAATCATTTGAATATTTTTTATAGTGAACATGGTGTTTCTATTTTTTTTTAAGTTTAAAATAAAAGGGGACTATTTACTATGTTGGGATAGTGCTACAATTCTTCACCCAACCATACAAAGTCACCATCAAGAATTCTATTAGTGAGGAAACTACACATTCTGTGGACACAAATTGCCGGAAATTCTTAACCCTGTAGCAAATGTGTGAAAGTCATTCTAGGAAGATGAATGAGGACAGAGGAAACATTCTTATTGTATACATGGCCAAGATTTCGGGGAAACAGATCTTAGCCATGGAAAGGAACCAGAAAATAAACAATCTGTTTCCTGTGGCTTCAATAAATACTTAAAACACAGTAACAACCCAAAAGAGACACTGATCAACAAGTATTCACATCTCAAATATAAGTTAGCTGTGAACACATTTATTGTAGTATATGGTTCTCTAAGACCAAGTCAAAGGACGGAAATAACAATCAAAATATATCTCTGATGTATGCATGTATGTTTGGACAAGTATAAAGCCTTTCAAATGATTCACAAGAAACTGCTAAAGATGAATGCCTCTGGGGAGAGGACCCAGTGGCTGCATACAGGAATGGGAAGGAGATCTTTTACTGTATTCTCTTTTAATACTTAAAAAAAAATTTTGTCATTAAGCATATATCTATTTAGTAAATGAATTGACTTAAAAATAAAATGTAGCAGCAAAATTTTTAACAAAGCCCATTTTTCTGAAGAGTAAATTAAATCCCCTTAGACTTTTGTCATCAGGGCATGATAGAGTGAAAAAAGAATATAGACCTTAAGAGTCAAACAAACTAAAGTTTAAACACCAGTTCAGCCATTCCTAGAAATAATGAAACAGAAAAGATAAGTGGTTGGAAGACCTGAAAAGACGACTCTAGGCTGCTCTTCACAATATCATGCAAAGTGGTATTCAAAATGGTATAACAAATAAACCCATAGGTTCCAAAACTTTCAATCACAGGTGACTTGAAATGAGACAGAAATTTAACCTAGAGGGCACTGAAAAGAACCTTCAAAATCCATGATTTATACTGGAACAAAATTATGACAAAAAATGACTGAGAAAGTTATGGAGCTAAAGCATTTGTTTTATGTAGTGGACTGAGCTGAAGTCCAACTGATGTAGGGACTATTAAATAGCTCACATATCACACCTTCCATTTAAGTGAGTAGCAGAAGTATTGTATTATGGCTTTGAGGAATGGATACATTTGTAATTAAATCCAAGGTAGTAGTATCCCAGAGAAACCTGAAGTATAGAAGTGACTTCAAAAATTCAGATCGCCCAGGGCTATCTTGGGCACCTATCTCCCAATTTCAGTGCAGGGCATTGCTTACAACGACTATCAGAAGTCCTAGTGGACTGTGCTAAGGTCTTGAGGGGCCTGCCATGAAATAGCAACATGGCATTGCAAAAGGATACAGAGGATAAGCTGAGTTCTGTCCCTTCCAAGTTACAATGAGGGATTCTGGATTTCTTCAAGGCACTGTTGGAAATATGGATTCCCCTACTATATGCTCTTGAAAGGATGTTAGTGCTAGATGAGACTGTGAAGCCACAACATTCTCTTAAGAGCTGGACCTTCTGATAGGCAAGGGCTATCAGAATGGTGGCTATTTCATCTAGAAATAATACAGAAAATAAATTGCTGAAGATCAGGCCACAGGATCTGGTGCCAGTAAAGCTTCCTTATTATCTGGAGCTATTAGGTCTGATGGAAAGGAAGTGCCAGACCCAGTAATTCTACTTCTAGGAATTTACCCAAAGAAAACAAAATCCCTGATTCAAAAGATATATGCACCCTTTTATTTACTGCCACATTATTTACACAGCCAAGATATGGAAGCAACCTAAATTTCCATCAACAGATGAATGGATAAAGAAGATGTAGTATATATATATATATATATACAATGAAATACTTTTCAGCCATAAAAAAAAAATCCTGCCATTTGCAACAACATAGATGGAGCTAAAGGGTATTATGCTCAGTGAAATAAGACAGGTGGAGAAAGACAAATACCCTATGATTTCACTTACTTGTGGAATCTAAAAACATAACAAAATGAAAAAACACAGCAATAGATGCATAGACACTGAGAAGTGACTGGTGGTTACTATGGAGGAGGGGCTTGGATGAATGGGTAGGGAGGGTTAAGAGGGATAAAGGGGCACAAAAATTCTCAATCATAATCCAAGTTGGTCAGAGGGATGGTAGTACAATACAAAATATAGCCAATGATTCTGTAACATGTTCCTATTTTGACAGAAGAAACTGCACTAGTCGAATGAGGATTTAATAATCTGTGTAACTGCTGAACTACTGTGTTGTATACCTGAAACCAATGTTAAGATTGTATATCAACTGTAATTCAATTAAAAAAAAAAGAACAAAGTTATGAACCATAAGATAGAACCTATTAAAAAAAGGAAGGAAAGGGAATATGGCGGGGTGAGTAGAGCAGTGGAAATCTCCTCCCAAAACAACATATACCTATGTAAATATAACAAAGACAACCCTTCCTAGAATAAAGACCAGGGGACACAGGACAATATCCAGACCACATCCGCACCTGAGAGAACCCAGCGCCTCGCGAAGGGGGTAAGATACAAGCCCCAGCCCTGCGGGAGCCGAGCGCCCCTCACCGCAACTCCCGGCGGGAGAAGAATAGGCAGAGCGGGAGGGAGACGGAGCACAGGACTGCCGAACACCCAGCCCCAGCCATCCGGGCCAGAGTGCAGGGCCCTGGATACTAGGAAAACAGGGCAGCAAGAACAGTGAGCAGGCACCGGTGGCCTGGCGCCGGAGGACACCAGAAAAGCGAGCGACCATTTTTTTTTTTTTTGCTGTTTTGTTTTGGTGAGCGCTTTTTGGAAGTCTTAAAGGGATAGGGCCCCCAATATTAGGGAAACAGGGCAGCAAGAACAGTGAGCGGGCACCGGTGGCCTGGCGCCAGAGGACACCAGAAAAGCGAGCGACCATTTTTTTCTTTTTGCTGTTTTGTTTTGGCGAGTGCTTTTTGGAAGTCTTAAAGGGATAGGGACCCCAGTACTAGGGAAACAGGGCAGCAAGACCAGTGAGCAGATGCCTGAGGCTGGCGCCGGAGAAAAAAGAAACACGAGCGGCCACCATTTTTTTTTTTTAATTAAAAAAAAATTTTTTTTTTAAATTTAATTTAATTTTTTTTTTTTTTCTGGTCGTTGTTTTGTTTTGGAGGGTGCTTTTTGGAAGTCTTAAAGGGACACAGCGGGACACTTAATCCAGAGGTAGAGAATCTGGGGATCCCTGGGCACCCTAACCCCTGGGCTGCAGGGAGCAGGGAGGCCCCTTACGGAGATGAATAGCCTCCAGGCCACTCCCCCTCCAACGCGACTCCACCACATTGGAGCAGAGGCCCGAACCAGGCCATGCCCACAGCAACAGTGGAGATAAACTCCATAGCAGCTGGGCAGGAAGCACAAACCCTGTCTGCACGCAGCTGCCCAGCACAAGGCACTAGAGGTCGCTGTCCTCCCAGGAGAGGAGGGCCACAAACCAAAAAGAAGGGAAGTTCTTCCAGCCGTCACTCGTCCCAGCTCTGCAAACTATTCCTATCACCATGAAAAGGCAAAGCTACAGGCAGACAACGATCACAGAGACAACACCAGAGAAGGAGACAGACCTAACCAGTCTTCCTGACAAAGAATTCAAAATAAGAATCATAAACATGCTGACAGAGATGCAGAGAAATACGCAAGAGATATGGGATGAAGTCCGGAGGGAGATCACAGATGCCAGAAAGGAGATTGCAGAAATGAAACAAACTCTGGAAGGGTTTATAAGCAGAATGGATAGGATGCAAGAGGCCATTGATGGAACTGAAACCAGAGAACAGGAACGCATAGAAGCTGACATACAGAGAGATAAAAGGATCTCCAGGAATGAAACAATGTTAAGAGAACAGTGTGACCAATCCAAAAGGAACAATATCTGTATTATAGGGGTTCCAGAAGAAGAAGAGAGAGGAAAAGAGATGGAAAGTATCTTAGAAGAAATAATTGCTGAAAACTTCCGCAAACTGGGGGAGGAAATAATCGAACAGACCACGGAAATACACAGAACCCCCAACAGAAAGGATCCAAGAAGGACAACACCAAGACACATAATAATTAAAATGGCAAAGATCAAGGACAAGGAAAGAGTGTTAAAGGCAGCTAGAGAGAAAAAGGTCACCTATAAAGGGAAACCCATCAGGCTAACATCAGATTTCTCAACAGAAACCCTACAGGCCAGAAGAGAATGGCATGATATATTAAATGCAATGAAACAGAAGGGCCTTGAACCAAGGATACTGTATCCAGCACAAATATCATTCAAATATGACGGTGGGATTAAACAATTCCCAGACAAGCAAAAGCTGAGGGAATTTGCTTCCCACAAACCACCTCTACAGAACATCTTACAGGGACTGCTCTAGATGGGAGCACTCCTAGAAAGAGCACAGAACAAAACACCCAACATATGAAGAATGGAGGAGGAGGAATAAGAAGGGAGAGAAGAAAAGAATCTCCAGACAGTGTATATAACAGCTCAATAAGTGAGCTAAGTTAGGCAGTAAGATACTAAAGAGGCTAACCTTGAACCTTTGGTAACCACGAATTTGAAGCCTGCAATAGCAATAAGTACATATCTTTCAATAGTCACCCTAAATGTTAATGGGCTGAATGCACCAATCAAAAGACATAGAGTAACAGAATGGATAAAAAAGCATGACCCATCTATATGCTGCTTACAAGAAACTCACCTCAAACACAAAGACATGTACAGACTAAAAGTCAAGGGATGGAAAAACATATTTCAAGCAAACAACAGCGAGAAAGCAGGGGTTGCAGTACTAATATCAGTCAAAATAGACTTCAAAACAAAGAAAGTAACAAGAGATAAAGAAGGACACAACATAATGATAAAGGGCTCAGTCCAACAAGAGGATATAACCATTCTAAATATATATGCACCCAACACAGGAGCACCAGCATATGTGAAACAAATACTAAAAGAACTAAAGGGGGAAATAGACTGCAATGCATTCATTCTAGGAGACTTCAACACACCACTCACCCCAAAGGATAGATCCACTGGGCAGAAAATAAGTAAGGACACGGAAGCACTGAACAACACAGTAGAGCAGATGGACCTAATAGACATCTATAGAACTCTACATCCAAAAGCAACAGGATATACATTCTTCTCAAGTGCACATGGAACATTCTCCAGAATAGACCACATACTAGGCCACAAAAAGAGCCTCAGAAAATTCCAAAAGATTGAAATCCTACCAACCAACTTTTCAGACCACAAAGGCATAAAACTAGAAATAAACTGTACAAAGAAAGCAAAGAGGCTCACAAACACATGGAGGCTTAACAACATGCTCCTAAATAATCAATGGATCAATGACCAAATCAAAATGGAGATCCAGCAATATATGGAAACAAATGACAACAACAACACTAAGCCGCAACATCTGTGGGACGCAGCAAAAGCAGTCTTAAGAGGAAAGTATATAGCAATCCAAGCATATTTAAAAAAGGAAGAACAATCCCAAATGAATGGTCTAATGTCACAATTATCGAAACTGGAAAAAGAAGAACAAATGAGGCCTAAGGTCAGCAGAAGGAGGGACATAATAAAGATCAGAGAAGATATAAATAAAATTGAGTAGAATAAAACAATAGCAAAAATCAATGAAACCAAGAGCTGGTTCTTCGAGAAAATAAACAAAATAGATAAGCCTCTAGCCAGACTTATTAAGAGGAAAAGACAGTCAACACAAATCAACAGTATCAGAAATGAGAAAAGAAAAATCACGACGGACCCCACAGAAATACAAAGAATTATTAGAGAATACTATGAAAACCTATATGCTAACAAGCTGGGAAACCTAGGAGAAATGGACAACTTCCTAGAAAAATACAACCTTCCACAACTGACTCAGAAAGAAACAGAAAATCTAAACAGACCAATTACCAGCAACGAAATTGAAGCAGTAATCAAAAAACTACCAAAGAACAAAACCCCCGGGCCAGATGGATTTACCTTGGAATTTTATCAGACATACAGGGAAGACATAATACCCATTCTCCTTAGAGTTTTCAAAAAAATAGAGGAGGAGGGGATACTCCCAAACTCATTCTATGAAGCTAACATCACCCTAATACCAAAACCAGGCAAAGACCCCACCAAAAAAGGAAACTACAGACCAATATCCCTGATGAACGTACACGCAAAAATACTCAACAAAATATTAGCAAACCGAATTCAAAAATATATCAAAAGGATCATACACCGTGACCAAGTGGGATTCATCCCAGGGATGCAAGGATGGTACAACATTCGAAAGTCCATCAACATCATCCACCACATCAACAAAAAGAAAGACAAAAACCACATGATCATCTCCATAGATGCTGAAAAAGCATTTGACAAAGTTCAACATCCATTCATGATAAAAACTCTCAGCAAAATGGGAATAGAGGGCAAGTACCTCAACATAATAAAGGCCATCTATGATAAACCCACAGCCAACATTATATTGAACAGCGAGAATCTGAAAGAATTTCCTCTGAGATTGGGAACTAGACAGGGATGTCCACTCTCTCCACTGTTATTTAACAGAGTACTGGAGGTCCTAGCCACGGCAATCAGACAAAACAAAGAAATACAAGGAATCCAGATTGGTAAAGAAGAAGTTAAACTGTCACTATTTGCAGATGACATGATACTGTACATAAAAAACCCTAAAGACTCCACCCCAAAACTACTAGAACTGATATCGGAATACAGCAAAGTTGCAGGAAACAAAATCAACACACAGAAATCTGTGGCCTTCCTATACACTAACAATGAACCAACAGAAAGAGAAATCAGGAAAACAACTCAATTCACAATTACATCAAAAAAAATAAAATACCTAGGAATAAACCTAACCAAGGAAGTGAAAGACTTATACTCTGAAAACTACAAGTCACTCTTAAGAGAAATTAAAGGGGACACTAACAGATGGAAACTCATCCCATGCTCGTGGCTAGGAAGCATTAATATCGTCAAAATGGCCATCCTGCCCAAAGCAATATACAGATTTGATGCAATCCCTATGCAACTACCAGCAACATTCTTCAATGAACTGGAACAAATAATTCAAAAATTCATATGGAAACACCAAAGACCCCGAATAGCCAAAGCAATCCTGAGAAAGAAGAATAAAGTAGGGGGGATCTCACTCCCCAACTTCAAGCTCTACTATAAAGCCATAGTAATCAAGACAATTTGGTACTGGCACAAGAACAGAGCCACAGACCAATGGAACAGACTAGAGAATCCAGACATTAACCCAGACATATATGGTCAATTAATATTTGATAAAGGAGCCATGGACATACAATGGTGAAATAACAGTCTCTTCAACAGATGGTGCTGGCAAAACTGGACAGCTACATGTAGGAGAATGCAACTGGACCATTGTCTAACCCCATATACAAAAGTAAACTCAAAATGGATCAAAGACCTGAATGTAAGTCATGAAACCATTAAACTCTTGGAAGAAAACATAGGCAAAAACCTCTTAGACATAAACATGAGTGACCTCTTCTTGAACATATCTCCCCGGGCCAGGAAAACAACAGCAAAAATGAATAAGTGGAACTATATTAAGCTGAAAAACTTCTGTACAGCAAAAGACACCATCAATAGAACAAAAAGGAACCCTACAATATGGGAGAATATATTTGAAAATGACACATCCGATAAAGGCTTGACGTCCAGAATATATAAAGAGCTGACACGCCTCAACAAACAAAAAACAAATAACCCAATTAAAAAATGGGCAGAGGAACTGAACAGACAGTTCTCCAAAAAAGAAATACAGATGGCCAACAGACACATGAAAAGATGCTCCACATCGCTAATTATCAGAGAAATGCAAATTAAAACTACAATGAGGTATCACCTCACACCAGTAAGGATGGCTGCCATCCAAAAGACAAACAACAACAAATGTTGGCGAGGCTGTGGAGAAAGGGGAACCCTCCTACACTGCTGGTGGAAATGTAAGTTAGTTCAACCATTGTGGAAAGCAGTATGGAGGTACATCAAAATGCTGAAAACAGACTTACCATTTGACCCAGGAATTGTACTCCTAGGAATTTACCCTAAGAATGCAGCAATCAAGTTTGAGAAAGACCAATGCACCCCTACGTTTATCGCAGCACTATTTACAATAGCCAAGAATTGGAAGCAACCTAAATGTCCATCGACAGATGAATGGATAAAGAAGACATGGCACATATACACAATGGAATACTACTCAGCCGTAAGAAAAGGGGAAATCCAACCATTTGCAGCAACATGGATGGAGCTGGAGGGTATTATGCTCAGTGAAACAAGCCAAGTGGAGAAAGAGAAATACCAAATGATTTCACTTATCTGTGGAATATAAGAACAAAGGAAAAACTGAAGGAACAAAACAGCAGCAGAATCACAGAACTCAAGAATGGACTAACAGGTACCAAAGGGAAAGGGACTGGGGAGGATGGGTGGGTAGGGAGGGATAAGGGGGGGAGATATAGGGGGGTATTAAGATTAGCATGCATTGGGGGGTAGGAGAAAAGGGAGGGCTGTACAACACAGAGAAGACAAGTAGTGATTCTACAACATTTTGCTATGCTGATGGACAGTGACTGTAAAGGGGTTTATAGGGGGGACCTGGTATAGGGGAGAGCCTAGTAAACATAGTATTCGTCATGTAAGTGTAGATTAGTGATACCAAAAAAAAAAAAAAGGGCAGTTCCTGTGTGGTAACCTCCAATGAGTTCTACACAAGAGTATAAAGGGCATATAAAAGTGTAGGCAAAGGGTCTGTTTGTGTTTATACAGAGGATCAAAGCCTAATTGGGCTACCCTGAAAATGAACTAAGATACGATATGAAAAAGAACTTCCAACATCAGCACTCTCTGGAAGACTCATGCCAGAAGATGATCATCAAAAAACCCCAACAAAGATCCACGCACTGCTACAGCTGTAGATGCACTCATCCCACCAGTTCTTGGACTTGCCATGGGAATGAGGAAGGAGATATCTAAGCTGGCCTGTGCATGCAGTAAAACAACAAATTTGACTGGATCTATACTGTTGGAACTCAACCAAGAATTAGGAGAAGTGCAAATTGTAGCGCTCCAAAATCTTACAACTACAGACTATTTGCTGTTAAAAGAACATAAGGGATGTGAACATTCCCCAGGAATGGGTTGTTTTAATTTGTCTGATTTCTCTCAGACTGTTCAAGTTCAGTTGGACAATATCCACCATATCATAGATAAGTTTTCACAAATGCCTAAGGTGCCTAAGTGGTTTTTCTTGGTTTCACTACAGATGGCTGGTAATTACAGGTATGCTTTGGTTATGTAACTATACTCCTATTATGTTAATGTGTGTGCGCAATTTAAGTAGTAGCTTAAAACCTATACATGCTGAAGTTACTCTACAAGAAGATATGTCAAAGAAATAATCAATCTTCCCATGTTTTCTGCCGCCTGCTACTTCTATAGCTTTTCTTCTTCCTTCCTAATTACAACCCTTAAATAGAATTCGTGCCTCATATCAAATTTACCAAGTATCATTATTCTTCCAAGTGGTAAAGATACCTCAAGACAAATGCTGGGCATAGAAGCTACAGGGCATAAATATGCAAAGAAATAAAAAGCTAACTTTTGCAAACAATAAGGCTTCTCTCTCACTTACAAACTTTACATTTCCCTGTATGGCCCCGGAAGATGACTGGTTAGCCAGAGACGGGTAAGATTCCTCAAGGGAGGAACAACCTAAGACAGGCACAGTCGCAGGGGGGTCATCAGGTGAGAAATTGGGGATCAACAGAGGTGAGGCTTAGAACCTCACCCCCCTGTTCTGAGAGAAATCTTCTGCATACGTCGATGTTTTATTGCCCTGGTCTAGCTTGGATTAACACATAGTCTACAGGCACACACCTGATCATCTACATTTGCTCTCTTACAACACTAAACTATGTTTTCTACCTTTATCTTGTATCTACCTACCACTTCAGCATTTTATTAAAAATAACAATAATAAAGAGAGAAATGTGGTATCCACATATAAATCAAGTATAAAAATCAAATGAGTATTCATATTTGAAGTGACTGTTTATAGTTCATAATGCATGAGCAAAACCGAAGGTTCCTGTGATGGCTGCCCTTGTACTGTTCACCATGTAAGAACTTATTCACTATGTAAGAATTTGTACTCCATGTAAGAACTTGTTCGTTATGCCTCAGAAGATTGGAGACTGACGAGAATTAGGCTTGGGGTGGATTAATGATTGTGCATTGAGCATTGACTCCCCTATACAGAATTTTATTGTCGTCAACAACCATTTGATCAATAAATATGAGAGATGCCCTCACAAAAAAAAAAAAAAAAAAGGTGCACACTTCCAATGGTAAAATAATAAGTAACTGGGATGTAATGAATATAGTCAAGATATTGTAACAGCTTGGTATGGTGATAGCTGGTACCTAGAATTGTCATGTATATAAATGTTGAATCACTATGTTGTACACCTGAAACTAATGTAATGTAATACTGTGTCTCAACTACCCTTCAATAAAAAATAATTATCGACAAAAAAAAAAGAAAAAAGAAAAAAAAAAAGGAAGGAAGGAAGTGCCAGATCCTCCGAAGTTGGTGGCCTCTGGCATAAAATGCTGGAGTGGTAGTCCCATAGTCTACTCTATATGATCATGGCATGACACAGTAAGTACTTATTAGCAATTGAGTTCACTCCTCCTGGCATGTGGTAGGTCTAGAGTAGAAGAAAAGTATTCTGGACCAGAAATAGATGGACATTATTTCTTGTTCTACTACAGTCCACCATCACCTGACTAGGAAAATAAATCCAGGCCCCCTTCGAGAGGGTGCCAGAATATTGCATAAGCTTAAAGCTAGTCTTGTTTGTAGTAGTTGGAGAAATGGGACTGAGCAGCATGGCAGAACCTGCCCAAAGTTCTGTGTTTGGTTTTTAGTGGAGGAATTATACTGTCATCTATAGAACAAGCAGGTAATTTTATCTTCCAGGAATATATCTATCTATTATCTATGTAGAATGGCCCATTTCTCTGTCTCCCCACACAGGTAAGAGTATTAGAAATGTGACGGGTAGAAGTCACAGCATAGCAGTGGACACTTTTAGATAGAGACCAAGAATAACAGGAGATAATAAAAGGAATATTTGAATGTAGTGCAGACTAGGGATATATGTCAGGACTGATGGCTTAATAGTAGTGGGAAGCATTGAACACCTCCTGCTTCCTTTCTAAAAATCAACAATATCAACATGATGAACTACCAGGAAATATAACAATAAGTTGAAAAGGAGAAAGGATAAGTCATTTTATATAAACATGTCCCTTTTGAGTAAGTTGGTAAAAGAAATCCTTTTGAAGTTAGTGGTGGTCAAGTAAGATGTCACAACTTGGTAGACAAGCAGTATGTCACTGATTGTGCTCCTAAATGTTGGGTCACTATTATTCATGGATGTGACTCACAGTCAACTGCTCTGATTCTTTAAGAAAAATTTTAAACAGTACGTTGAGTTATAACCTATTTCACTAATTTTAAAGACTGACTCATACTCAGGAAATTTTGGTTTATGATCTGATATGTCACCATTTATAGGCAATATTGTAACAAAACCAGGGAAGCAAACCCTCATAGACAGAGAAATCTCTAAAATACCAGCAGTGGGATGTACCTCAAACAAAAGTTCAAGCTATTTTAGAGGTCATATTACAAATAGAAATAACATAGACTCCAATACTTTTTTATTTCAGACATAGTAATTGATTAGGAGAAACATTAGCTGTATCACCAATAAAAGAAATGATAAAAGTTTAAGAGCTACTTAGAAGTTTCAATCAAGGAACCACTAGTATTACTGAAGTGTGTCAACCTCAACAACCAATGATCATTCAATTAAGTCTCAAATCCAAACTGAAAAAGTAAATCTACAATGATTTGCCTCTATGTTGTCAGGCCTAAGAGCATATTTTAATAAATAAATCCAACTCTGAATGATAACCATCATTTCTGAGAGTCTGTTTTTTCCCTTAGAACATATTCCTCTGTCTTCTCATTTTGTTTGACTTTCTGGGTTTGTTTCTGTGAATTAGGTGAAACAGGTATTCTTCCAGTCTGGAAAGAGTGAACTATGTAGGAATGACCCATGGTTACACTGTGTGTGCCTACTGGCAGTGGCTGGCTGGGTTGAATTTTATTTGTCTCATGCTTTTTTTCCTTTTAGCATTTTAAATATATTATACCCCTTCTTTTGGCCTGTGAAGTCTTTGACTTTACAGAGATCTGGAAAACAACATCTGAATAATTAACATCAGCACTACAAAAGGGACAAATTGTTATCAGCTATATAGTAACCAGAATCTAATAATGAAGAAACAATCAAACAAATCCAGACTTTAAGAAATGTTTAAGACAATTTAACTGGATCTTGTCACTTGTCTTGCAGAATGTCTATGTCAATGTGGGACTCAACAACCTTTTAGGAGAGGAGTTGTTGGTGATGAAAGGTTATTACTTCCTTTCCCTATCCACTACAGAAGGGAAAGGTGAATGTTTCTCCTCTGAATCCAAGTGAGGAGAGGCTCCAATTCACAAAGACTGGGGATCCTTGCAAGAATAGGTGCCAGAGATGTTAGATGTCTACTTGGGTGGGAGAACTGTTGATCTGAACCCTGTACCTTCTCAAGTGGACAAAAAGAGGACCGGATAGAGGCAGGGCTGGGATACACAGAGGCCAGAACTGAATTACCTGCAGAATCCTTGTTTTTCAGAGCAAGAGTGAGCTCCCCAAGGGTCAGATGAAGTCTGTGGAATGTGTTTGGGCGTGAACTGTCTTAATATTCCCGCATGCAAGAAGCCTCTATGTGACAGGATACCAGTGGCAATAAGCTAAGGACACCTTTTGTAGGAAGTAGTCAGTAGGAGATAAAAGATGTTAAGCCAGAGCAATCTCTCACATCCAGGAACTGGACCCTTGGAAGTCTCCTAAATTAACTTCTGGAGACTCTCACATAATTCCAGTAAGAAAGGAGGTATTCACCTGTTCCACAGAGGATAGGAAAAATTGAGCAGTACCAACCAGACAGGCAGCAACAACCAAGAGAGAGAATTGACACCTCTCCTAGAAGACACTGATGTCACGCAAGCATCTTTCAAATCTCAAGGTCTTACCCTGTCCATAAAGACTGTTCCAAATACTGACTTAGTCCGAGAATAAGACACTGCAGTGAAATGACTGCTTATGGCATAGATATGCTGGTACACAAAAACATTCACTGAAATACCTCAATCTCCTCTAGCACTTGGTACACAAAGAACACTTCTAAGACTTCTTTTAATCCTGCATAAGTGGCTCCATTTGGGCCAGAGTCTCACTTTACTAGTTCTAGAGAGCCCAGGACTCATTTTGAAGCATGTGTAATTTGTTGGAGCATAGGAATCTCAGCAATGGACCATTTGCCTAGACACAGCACCCTCTTTGTGGTTGTACTGTTCACCAGTACTCTACCCCAGAAAGTAGAAACAAGGTACTAAATGTATCTACTCTGGTCACTTTCCTTTCCTCATTTTCCTTGCATTTCTCTCTTCTCACTCAAGTCAAGGGAGGCTTTTCTTAGTCAAGAATAGGAGGATTGGGGTGAAGCTCTGTTCCTCCTACCATAATATTTATCCAAAACATTTTGTACATTCCCCTAAGCCCTAGGTTTTAGGAAAACCATTTCTTTGCCTTCCATATCTCTTCCTGAAGTAATGAGCACAAGACAGCCTCACTACTTGAATTGGCAATAATATGAGAGAAAAGACATATAAACATAGTATAATTACCTTACAACATATCTACATAAGCACTGTTACCATAGGAGACTAAAACATCCAAAGACGAGAGTGAATTCAGAAGTAATTACTGGGATGTTAAATTCACCATCAGAATGGTTTGATCCCTAGCACTGTTAACAAATCCCATCACTTCTAAGAGTATATAAATAATTGGGGCCAGGGAAACCTTCATATTAAAGCTAAGACTAAAGGTTTCTTTAGAGCCCAGTGATTTCTGAAGCTATCTTGAAGACATCTCACAAGTGACTGCAGAAGACTTACCCTAATAGAGAGGGTAGTAGAGAGACCAGCCATGTGAAGGAATCTCAGGACTAGGAAGTTATCAGGTCCTATGATATTACAGCTAGAAGAATCCTAGAGACCATTTAGACCAACTCTCCCATTTTATACATCAAGAAACTGAAGTAGACAGCAAAGACTTCTTAAGCTACTCAGAGAGACAGCAGCAAACCCCAATCAAGAACAAAGACTCTATTACTCCACTGCTCTTAATAACTTTTAGCTACTTAAAGCAGTACATTATTAAATATTTAGAAAATGTAAGACAGACAACAAGGGAGTTAAAAAGTCACAATCCCACATGCCAGAGACAAATTTGGTTAATATTTTGGTGCTTTTTCCAGATATTTTCCCCCTAATTGTATAGATACACTTACATAAGTATATTAGTTGGCCTAAGCTGCCATAACAAAAGGCCACAGACTGACTGGGTGGCTTGAACAGCAGAAATTTATTTCCTCACAATTTCTGAAAGCTGAAAAATCACAACATCAAGGTTCTAGCAGCATGCAGTTTCTAGTGAGAGCGCTCCTTCTAATTTATAAATAGCCACCTTCTTACTGCATCCTCAAGTGACAGAGAGAGCTCTGGTGTCTTTTCTTTTTAAAAGGGCACCAACCCTATCAGATTAGGGCTGCACCCTTATGACCTCATGTAACCTTTAACACCTCCTCACAGGCTCTATCTCCAAATACAACCATACTGAGGGGTAGGACTTCAATATTTGAATTTTAGGGGGACACAATTTAGCCCACAGCTTTCTGCCTATGGCCCCCCAAATTTCATGTTCTTATCGCATACAAAATACATTCATTCCATCCCATCATCCCCAAAAGTCAACTCATTCCAGCCATCAAATCTAAAGTCTCAAGTCCAAAGTCTCACTTAAATATCAACTAAATCAGATGTAAGACTCCAGGTGATTTATCTTGAGGTAAAATTCCTCTCTAGCTGTGAACCTGTGGAAGCAGACAAGTTACTTGCTTCCAACATACAAGGGTGGGACAGGCATACAAGAGACACTCCCATTCTACAAGGAATAGGAAAGAAGGAAGAGGTAATAGGTCCCACACAAGTCCAAAACTCAGCAAGGCAAATTCATTAGATTTTATAGATGGAGAATAATTCTCTGGTTCAATGTCCCACCTCCCAAACCCACTGGCATGGCAGTGTCAAGCCCTCTGCTGAGCGTGTGGCCTTCTGCCATTACACTTGGTGGTGGCCTCCCTCTGAAACAGAAGTAAACAGTCCTGCCCTATGGGCCTGTGCTGGAAGTGGCAGCCCTGATATTCTCTGAGTCAGCTTCCAGATCATTCTTCTCTTTCTTTAAGAATAGCACAAGTGAATTCCAAATAACTCTACAGTCTGGTTCTGTAAAATCCAAGAACTTCATTAGCCTTCCTTCATTTCTTCCCTCTTTCTCTGTCCCCTTTCATTAAAACTGGCAATGTCTCTGCTGGTATAATCCTATCTCTATTCCTGGCTTCTGCTGAGATGGCTGGTTAAGTCCACATGAGTTACACTCGAACTCCTTAGTGTTCTCTTCAGAACAAGCTTTCTCATTTATAACAATATGGACAAGCTAAGAATTTTCTAAATCTCCAAGTTCTGTTTTGTTTTTGCTTAACACCTGCTTCAATTCAACTCTTCTTGCATTCTGCTGTATGCAATAAGGAAGACCCAAGCCATACTGTAATACTTTGCTTAGAAATCTCCTCTGCTAAATATCCAGTTTGATCACTTATAAATTCTACCTTTCACAAAACACTCAAACAACTCAGCCAAGTTTGTTGCCACTTTATAACAAGGATTGCCTTTCCTCCAGTTTCCAATAAACTGTTCCTTATTTCTAAGACTTCCCTAGAATGTCCTTTAACACTCATATTTCTGCCAACACTCCCTTCGCAGCCACCTTGGTTTTTCCCAGCAAGCACACTGAAATTCTTCCAGGCTCTACCCATCACCCAGCTCCAGAGCCACTTCCACATTTTTAGGTATTTGTTACAGCAGCACTCTACCCTTCTGTACTAAAACCTTTATTAGTCTGCTCAAGTTGCTATAACAAAATACCATAGAACAGTTCGCTTAAACAACAGAAATTTACAATTTTGGAAGCTGGAAAATCCAAGTTCAAGATTCTGGCCAATAGGGCTCCTGGTGAGTGAAGCTTCTCTTCCTCTCTTCCTTCTCTTCTTGATATGTTCTCATACAGAGAGCTCTGTTGTCACTTCCTCTACTTATAAGGATCCCAGCCCTATCAAATTAAGCCTCACTCTCAGGCTCTCATTAAACCTTTATCACTTTCTCATAGGCCCTACCTCCCAATACAGTCATAATGGGGGCCAGGGCTTCAACATATGAATTTTGGTATATATGCAATTTAGTACAGAGCCGTAAGTCTTAAATTTATGTGTGTATATGTGTAGACATATACACATATACCCATGTACAGTTTTGTATACTTATTAAAGTTTCATAAAAATTTCTCTAATTATTCAATTTTAAATAATGCATAATATTCAATCTTATGACTATTATCATTTATTGTTTAACTGTTAAGTCATTTTCAATTTTTTCTATTTAAATAATTTTGCAATAAACATCTTTGTGCACAAATCTTTGCTTCTGGAATACTCAGGACAAATTTCCAGAAATTCAACTGCTCTATCAAAGGCTATGACTATTTTAAAGGTTGTTAGTACATATTGTCAAACTGCTTCCCACACCTGTACTAATGTGTACTCTCATTTGCACTAGACATTATAATTAGAATAAAACATTTTTCTAATAGGAAAAAAATACCAGTGTCATAAATGACCAAAAAAGGCAGGGATTTTTTTTGTTGTTAAAGAAGATTAAAGAGGACAACCATTCCAAATAAGGAATATCTATACCTTATCTATACCTCATTTTACTTACAAATTAAATATGTAATTTTTTATTAGATAACCCAATAAGGGGGAAAATAACTGTAAAAAAATAACTGGAGGACAATTAGAATTTTCAATGCAAACTGTATATTAGATATTACTGGACCAATATTACATTTCTTGATTCTGATAATGGTATTCTGGTTATGTAGATTGTCTGAGCTCTTAGGAGATACATGCTGATGTGTCATGAAATCTGAAGCTTATATTCAAGTGATTCAGGAAATAGGTAGGTATGAGTAGTTTTGTGTATGTACATAAAGAGACAGAGATAGAGATGTGAGAGAGACGTGGGGAAGAATGGGAACAAATATGGCAGAATGTTAATCACCAAACTTAGTGAAGGGTAAATGGGTGCTCACTGTACTGTTCTTTCAAATTTTATGTAAGTTTAAAATTTTTCCAAATAAAAGTACATGAGGAGGAGGGGCTCAAGATGGCAGCGTGAGTAGGGCACTGGAAATCTCCTCCCAAAATCATATGTATTTTTGAAAATACAACAAATACAACTATGTCTAAAAGAAAGACCAGAAGATACAGTACAACAGTCAGGTCACATCTACATCTGCAAGAACTCAGCATCTCACGAAGGGGATAAGATACAAAGCCGTGACCTGGCAGAACCCCAACACTCCCTCCACCCCAGCTCACCAGTGGGAGCAAAAGAGTCAGAGTGGGGAGGGAGTGGAAGCACGAGACTGCTAAATAACCAGCCCTAGTAATCTGCACCAGGAGCACAGTGTACTGAATATTAGAAAAATGGAAAAGTGAAGTCTGGGACAGAGACTGCAAGCAGGTCCCCACAGCTGGCTCCCCTGGGACAAAAGAAAAGTGGTGCTTTTTAAAAGCCTTAAAAGGACAAGGGCTCAACAGCTGGACAAAATTGTCCCAGCACACTCAGCCCAGCAGGCTGGGAATCTTGAGGAACTTCAGGCTCCCTAAACCCCTGGGGGGTAACGCAGACCCGAAGCCCCTCATGGTGATAAGCAGCCTGCCATTCATTCCACCAGGCTGGTGCTGCAAGCAAACCGGCTGACCTGCCACAGCTGCAGAGCAGCCGGAGAACAGCCCCACCCACAGCAACCACACAGAGTCTCCTCCCAGCACACAGCTAACTGGGACAGACAGAGGAAGCCAGAGAAAGGTCCAGAAGGCACGAAGGGGCGCCATTCTCTCAGGAGAACACACCCCCTTTGGCTGCGACACCCCGCAGGGCCCTAGTCTATCCCAAGGACTGCCCCACCCACGGAAGCTCAGGAGATTATCACAGAGACTGCCTCCCGGTATGTGGGTAACTGGCACAGGCAGTGGAAGCTGGAGCAAGGTCCGGAAGTCAAGAAGGGGCATGGTTCTCACAGGAGAACACACCCCCTGTGGCTGCTACCCCCTGCAGTGTGCTAGGCTATCCCAAGGGCCTGCCCGCCCATGGAAGCTCAGGAGATTATCCCAGAGGCTGCTTCCAGTGTGCAGGTAGATGGCACAGGCAGCAGAGGAGGGCAAGGGGACCAACAAGCATGAAGGGAATTTGTTCTCCCAGCTACCACACGTGCCACTTGCCTGTGACCACATCTATTGCCATGGAAAGGCAGAAGAATCTGGTCCAGTCAATAATCACTCAGACTACCCCAGAGAGGGGGCCTGGTGAGACAGATATAACCAATCTTCCTGAAAAAGAATTCAAAATAAAAGTCATAAAGATGGTGATGGACCTGCAGAGAAATATGCAAGAGCTAAGGGAAGAAGCCCGGAGGGAGATAACAGAAATGAAACAATTGATAGAAGGTCTTAAGAGCAGACTGGATGAAGTGAAAGAGACAGTTAGTGGAATAGAAATCAGAACAGGAATACAGAGAAGCTGAGGCAGAGAGAGATAAAAGGATCTCTAGGAATGAAAGAATATTAAGAAAATGGTGTGACCAATCCAAAAGGAACAACATTCAAATTATAGGTGTACCAGAAGAAGAGAGAGAAAAAGGGATAGAAATGTCTTTGAAGAAATAATTGCTGAAAACTTCCCCAATCTGGGAAGGAAATAGTCTCTCAGACCATGGAAGCCCACAGATCTACCAACACGAGGGACCCAAGGAGGACAACACCAAGACATATAATAATTAAAATGGCAAAGATCAAAGACAAGGACAGAGTATTAAAGGCAGCCAGAGAGAGAAAAAGTTAACCTACAAAGGAAAACTCATCAGGCTATCATCAGGCTTCTCAACAGAAACCTTACAGGCCAGAAGGGAGTGGCATGATATATTTAATGCAATGAAACAAAACAACCTTGAACCAAAAATACTGTATCCAGCATGATTATCATTTAAATTTGAAGGGGGGATTAAACAATTTCCAGACAAGCAATAGTTGAGGGAATTTGCCTCCCATAAACCACCTCCACAGGGAATTTTAAAGGGACTGCTCTAGCTGGAAGCATTTCTAAGGATAAATAGATGTCACCAGAGAAAATAAAATCACAGCAAAGAAAGCAGATCAACCAAATACTACTAAAGGCAAAAAATGAAAACAACTGTCCACAAAAGCAGTCAAAGGAAACACAAAAGAGTACATAATAAAACACCTAACATATACAGAATAGAGGAGGAGGAAGAGTAAGAAGGGAGAGAAATAAAGAATCATCAGACTGTGTTTACAATAGCTTAATAAGAGAGTTAAGTTAGACAGTTAGATAGTAAAGAAGCTACCCTTGAACCTTTGGTAACCTCAAATCCAAAGCGTGCAATGGCAATAAGTACATATCTATCAAGAATCACCCTAAATGTAAATGGACTGAATGTACCAATCAAAAGACACAGAGTAATAGAATAGATAAAAAAGCAAGACCCATTTATATGCTGCTTACAAGAGACTGACTTGAAACCCAAAGATATACACAGACTAAAAGTGAAGGGATGGAAAAAGATATTTCATGCAAACAATAGGGAGGAAAAAAGCAGGTGTGGCAGTACTTGTATCAGACAAAATAGACTTCAAAACAAAGAAAGTAACCAGAGATAATGAAGGACATGACATAATGATAAAGGGGTCAGCCAACAAGAGAATATAATTTTATATATATATATATATATATATATATATATATATATATATATATATATATATGTACCAAACACAGGAGCACTGACATATGTGAAACAAATACTAACAGAATTAAAGGAGGAATAGAATGCAATGCATTCATTTTAGGACACTTTAACATACCACTCACTCCAAAGGACAGATAAACCAGACAGAAAATAAGTAAGGACACTGAGGCACTGAACAACACACTGGAACAGATGGACCTAATAGACATCTACAGAGCTCTACACCCAAAAGCAACAGGATACACGTTCTTCTCAAGGCCACAAGAAGAGCCTCAGTAAATTCAAAAAGACTGAAATTCTACCAACCAACTTCTCAGATCACTAAATTATAAAAATAGAAATAAATTGTACAGGGAAAACAAAAAGGCCCACAAACACATGGAGGCTTAACAACATGCTCCTAAATAATCAATGGATCAATGACCAAATTAAAACAGAGATCAAGCAAAAAATGCCCACAAATGAAAACAATAGCACAAACCCCCAACTTCTTTGGGACTCAGCGAAGGCAGGTCTAAGAGGAAAGTACATTGCAATCCAGGCCTATTTAAAGAATGAAGAAAAATACCAAATGAATAGTCTAAAGTCACAATTATTGAAACTGGAGAAAGAACAATGAGGACCAAAGTCAGCAGAAGGAGGAACATAATAAAGTTCAGAGAAAAAATAAATAAAATTGAGAAGAATAAAATAATACAAAAAATCAATGAAACCAAGCGCTAGTTCCTTGAGAAAATAAAATAGATAAATCCCTAGCCAGACTCATTACGAGAAAAAGAGAATCTACACACATCAACAGAATCAGAACTTAGAAAGGAAAAATCATGATGGACAACACAGAAATACAAATAATTATTAGAGAATACTGTGAAAATCTATATGCTAACAAGCTGGAAAACCTAGAAGAAATGGACAACTTCCTAGAAAAATATAACCTTCCAAGACTGACCAAGAAAGAAACAGAAAATTTAAACAGACCAATTACCAGCAACGAAACTGAATCGTAATAAAAAAATTACCCAAGAACAAAACTCCTGGGCCAGATGGATTCACCCCCCCAGGTGAATTTTATCAGACATATAGAGAAGACATAATATCCATTCTCCTTAAAGTTTCCCAAAAAATAGAAGAGAAGGGAATACTTCCAAACTCATTCTATGAAGACAGCATCACTCTAATACCAAAACCAGGCAAAGACACCATCAAAAAAGAAAATATAGACCATATCCCTGATAAACATAGATGCAAAAATACTCAATAAAATATTAGCAAATGGAATTCAAAAATACATCAAGAGGATCATACACCATGATCACGTGGGATTCATCTAAGGGATGCAAGGATGGTACAACATTAGAAAATCCATCAACATCATCCACCACATCAACAAAAAGAAGGACAAAAACCAAATGATCATCTCCATAGATGCTGAAAAAGCATTCGACAAAATTCAACACCCATTCATGATAAAAACTCTCAACAAAAATGGTATAGAGGGGCCTCAACATAATAAAAGCAATATATGACAAACCCACAGCCAACATCATACTAAACAGCAAGAAGCTGAAAGCTTTTCCTCTAAGATTGGGAACAAGACAGGGACACCCACTCACCCCACTGTTATTCAACATAGTACTGGAGGTCATAGCCACACCAATCAGACAACACCAAGAAATAAAAGGCATCCAGATTGGTAAGGAAGAAGTCAAATTGTCCCTGTTTGCAGATGACAGGATTTGTACATAACAAACCCTAAAGAATCCACTTCAAAACTACTACAACTAATATCTGAATTCGGCAAAGTTGCAGGATACAAAATTAATACAAAAAAATTCTGTTTCATTCCTATATACTAACAATGAACTAGCAGAAAGAGAAGTCAGGAAAACAATTCCATTCACAATTGCATCAAAAAGAATAAAATACCTAGGAATAAACCTAACCAAGGAAGTGAAAGACCTATATCCTGAAAACTGCAAGACACTCCTAAGAGAAATTAAAGTGGACAGTAACAAATGGAAACTCATCCCATGCTCTTGGCTAAGAAGAATTAATATTGTCAAAATGGCCATCCTGCCTAAAGAAATCTACAGATTCAATTCAATGCCTATCAAACTACCAACAGCATTATTCAACGAACTGGAACAAATAGTTCTAAAATTCATATGGAACCACCAAAGACCCCAAATAACCAAAGCAATTCTGAGAAGGAAGAATAAAGCTGGGGGATCTCGCTTCCCAACTTCAAGCTTTACTACAAAGCCACAGTAATCAAGACAATTTGGTACTGGCACAAGAATAGAACCACAGACCAGTGGAACAGAATAGAGAGTCCAGATATTAACCAAAACATATACGGTTAATTAATATACGATAAGGGATCCATGGATATACAATGGGGAAATGACAGCCTCTTCAACAGCTGGTGTTGGCAAAACTGGACAGCTACATGTAGGGGAATGAAACTAGATCACTGTCTAACCCCACACACAAAAGTAAATTCAAAATGGATCAAAGACCTGAATGTAGTAAGTCATGAGACCATAGAACTCTTAGAAAAAAAACACAGGCAAAAATCTCTTGGACATAAAGATGAGCAACTTCTTTATGAACATATCTCCCCGGGCAAGGGAAACAAAATAAAAAATGAACAAGGGGGACTATATCAAGTTGAAAAGCTTCTGTATAGCAAAGGACACCATCAATAGAACAAAGAGACATCCTACAGTGTGGGAGAATATATTCATGAATGACATATCCAATAAAGGATTGACATTCAAAATATACAAAGAGCTAACGCACCTCAACAAACGAAATGCAAATAATCCAATTAAAAATGAGCAGAGGATATGAACAGATACTTCTCCAAAGAAGAAATTCAGATGATGGCCAACAGACACATGAAAAGATGTTCCACATTGCTAGTCATCAGAGAAATGCAAATTAAAACCACAATGAGATATCACCTCACACCAGTAAGGATGGCCACCATCCAAAAGACAAATAACAACAAATATTAGCGAGGATGTGGAGAAAGGGGAACCCTCCTACACTGCTGGTGGGAATGTAAATTAGTTCAACCATTGTGGAAAGCAGTATGGAGGTTCCTCAAAACGCTCAAAATAGAAATACCATTTGACCCAGGAATTCCACTCCTAGGAATTTACCCTAAGAATGCAGCAGCCCAGTTTCAAAAAGACAGATGCACCCCTATGTTTATCGCAGCACTATTTACAATAGCCAAGAAATGGAAGCCACCTAAGTGTCCATCAGCAGATGAATGGATAAAGAAGATGTGGTACATACACACAATGGAATATTATTCAGCCATAAGAAGAAATCCTACCATTTGCAACAACATGGATGGAGCTAGAGGGTATTATGTTCAGTGAAATAAGCCAGGTGGAGAAAGACAAGTACCAAATGATTTCACTCATATATGGAGTATAAGAACAAAGAAAAAAACTGAAGGAACAAAACAGCAATAGACTCACAGAACCCAAGAATGGCCTAACAGTTACCAAAGGGAAAGGGTCTGGGGAGGATGGGTGTGAAGGGAGGGACAAGGGGGAAAATGGGGCATTACAATTAGCAGACATAATGTTGGGGGGAGCACGGGGAGAGCTGTACAACACAGACAAGTAGTGATTCTATAGCATCTTACTATGCTGATGGACAATGACTCTAATGGGGTATGTGGGGGGGACTTGATGATGGGGGGAGTCTAGTAACCATAATGTTGCTCATGTAATTGTAGATTAATGATACCAAAATAAAAATAAATTTTAAAAAAAGTACACGAGGGAGTGAGTACTCAAAAGACAGGAACAGACTATTCAGAGAAAAATTAGTCAGTAAAGATAATGAAAAATGTATGAACATGAACTTGCTGATTATTTATGGCTTTTTATTTCCTCCTGCCCTCTTGGCATTTGCTCTTTAATCACTTCGACTACTTTTCATCAAATGGGCCCAGGAAGGAATGGGAAGTGAAATTTCAATCATTACATTTCACTACTCATTAGCAGTCCTAGTTTAAAAGAATTAAAAGGTCAAAATTAACTCATTACTATGAGTTTCAGGAAGGACCTATAGATTTTAATTCACAATCTGATCTTCAATTTGGATTCTTCTGATCTTATAAACCTAAATATTTAATAAATACTAAGTCCTAAATGGCAAAATAATAATAAATAAAAATATTAATTAAAATGATAAGATTATAATTAATAAAGAAATAATAATTTCACATAATAAATACATGAAAAATACCAGGTTTTCTTTAAATAAGAAAACATTTTGACTTCTGCCACTGGTCTTACTGTTATCATGAAAGTAGCCTTCAGAAGAGAAGGCAACCAAAGGATTTACAAACCATGAAAGGAGGTTTTCCTTTTCAGAAACATTTTGAAGGAAGTAGTGTAACATGGGTTATATAGTCAGATTATCTGTGTTTGAATATTTACTTCACCACTTACTACCTAAATGATTTGTGGCAAATTACTCAGTCTCTTTAAGCTTCAGTTTTCTCACCTGAAAATGGGGACAACCATAAAATCTATGTCTTTATGTCCATCAGTAAATGAATGGATAAAGATATGGTACATATACACAATGGAATACTATTCAGCCGTAAGGAAGAAACAAATCCTACCAACTGCAACAACATAGATGGAGCTGGAGGACATTATGCTCAGTGAAATAAGCCAGGTGGAGAAAGACAAGTGCCAAATGATTTCCTCATTTGTGGAGTGTAACAACAAAGCAAAACTGCAGGAACAAATCAGCAGCAGCCTCACAGACTTCAGAGGGAGTAGCGGTTACCAAAGGGGTGGGGTGAGGGAGGGTGGGTGGGGAGGGAAGGAGAAGGGGATTGAGGGGTATTATGATTGGCACACACAGTGTGGGGGAGATCATGGGGAAGACAGTGTAGCCCAGAGAAGGCAAATAGGGACTTTGTGGCATCTTCCCACATTGATGGACAGTGACTGCAATGGAGTATGGGAGGGGACTCAATAATATGCGTGAATGTAATAACCACATTGTTTTTCATGTGAAACGTTCAGAAGAGTGTATGTCAATAATACCTTAATTTTAAAAAAACTAACAAAAAATTCTGTCTTAAGAGTTGTGGTGAAGATTAATTTAGTACATTTTAGCTCTTAGAGCTGCATCTGGCATACTCTAAGACATCAAAATGCGTTAGTTGTTATGGTTCTTATTATTACTAATATTACCACAATAACTACTACCACCATCACCACCACTTTCTACTTACAATTCATTAAAGTTAGGTGTTTAACTCCAAAACCTATAGCAACACAAAAGCACAGCATACACACACATACTCACCCTCCAATAGATTGAAAAAGTGAAAGAGAATAGACTCCAAATCAGTCTTTTAGTGTTCTTCCTCAAGCTATTTTGAGACAAACTAAGAAGGTAGCAATATACCAATAATGCATGGTTCATTTCAAGGAATCTATTTGGGTAAATTAATCTCAGGAGAAATGACAAATTCTCTCAGTAGTTATCCAACTTTATTGAGGCTTACTATAATACATATCAGGTGTTGAGCCAGCTGCTAGGAATACAAAATGGAAGAATGTCTATACCTTTAAAAACTGTTTTTGTCAAAGAAATACAGATTATAATGTATGAAAAACTATTTGTGGATATAATTTTTCCACAGGATACTATAGAAACAGAAGAGACACCTAAGCTAAACTTGGATGACAGAGGAAATAACAGGAAGATTTCCCAAAAGTGGTGACATTTAAACTGAAGGTTAAAAAAAAATAACAGGTAAATAGGGATAGAATGGGAAAAATCATTTCTCCAGGGATAAAAGCTGCAGGAGGAGAGAAAAGATGAGCACCACTGTCCTGTCTATAGTCATACAAACTCAAAAGACCTCTTCTTCCTTTTTTTATTAAAGTGTCATTGATATACTCTTATGAAGGTTTCACATGAAAAACATTGTGGTTATTACATTCACCTATATATTATCAAGTTCCCCCACCCCACTGAAGTCATTGTCCACCAGTGTAGTAAGATGCCAGAGTCACTACTTGTCTTCTCTATGCTACGCTGCAAAAGACCTCTTCTTAAAGCTAATGAGGTGTACTTCTGGAATACCTTCTGTTTATACAAACCACATCTGCACCCTTCCCAATTCCAAATAAGTCACTTCAGAGAACTGACAAAAAGCTGTAACAGATTCAGAGATGAGTTTCTTACTTACAACACTGGGCGGCAGCAGTGGGCAATGGTTTCCTCTGGCTTTCTTCTGGAATAGAATACTAGAGGCAGAAAGGAGAAAAAAAAAAATATATATATATATATAATAAGAGGCCCAAGTAGAGGAAAAAAATTATATAGAAGGCATAGAAGCTGACTAGAGTCAAATATTTATTTAACAGAAACACATCATCCTGCCTCTAAGTTCCCTGTATGACCCTGACATACAGGCCAGACTATCAGATACGGTACTGGCCCAATACAACAGGCTAAAATAGGACAGCCAAGGCTGTTCTGACCAAAAGCACCTGGGTATGCACCAGCTCTGCCAGGTGCTGTATATGGTTCAGCCTTAGAGGAGCCTTCAAGGACTCAGAAAACTCAGTCCTCTGATTTTTCTAAGGATAATGTATAGATTCCTCCATTGGGTGAAAGACCTGAATTTTCTCATCTGTAAAAAAAGTAATAGTGCTTCTTCCCTCACAAGGTCATGTGGGAAGTATGTTAAATTACTTATTTAAGTATATAATGCAACATCTGGTACCTACTACAGTCCCCCTTTCCCATTTATATTCTAGCCTTTCCAAACCAACCCACCACCCTCACCACCAGAAAATAAGTGCAGAATACTGAAGTCATAAAAAAAAAAAAATTCTAAAAAAGGGAGAATTAAGTGAAAGTCTTAAGGATGGGCACAGTTAGGAAAGGTAAAAAAAAGAGAAAACTATAAACAAGTTAATGTAGCTACACAGTCTGGATAACAGCATAGTTTTGGTTGAGAGTCTACTGGAGGATTGCAAAGACATAACTTGGTCCAGCAACTTGCAAATATGAGATCTGACATTCTCTTCCTGACTCTGTCATTTAGTAGTAAGCTGTGAGATGCTGGGCAACACAGAACTTCTCTAATACTGTCAATGAGTGAGTCATTCATTCAACAGATATTTCTTGAGAACATATGTACAGGGCCTTTTTCTAGGCACTAAGGGAATAAAGTTGGTAAATCATGATAAGGAGCTTGGATTTTATGCTAGTGTACTGGCAAGTCAACAGAGTTTTAAATACAAGGAATATGACTTGACCACACCTTAAAAATCACTCTGGCTGTTGTGTAAGGTGAACTGTAGGGAACAAGAAGGAAATTAGATGAACTATTGCAATAATCCAGACAAAATTTGATGGTAGCTCACAAAGGAGTGTTAATTGTAAAGGGCATTTCAAGTGGTTGGATCCAAAATACAAAACACTTTTTGTACATAAATACACTTTTATGTGTAAAGTACTTTACAAACAATAAAACTAGGATAGAAATATCAGATATATACTGCTGTTACTACTTACAATCGGGAATAATCAGAAATCAAGCATAATTTAACCAATATGATAATATGAATAAAACTGCCAGTCATAAAAATATTCAGAAGTTCTTGAGGGTTAAGCAATGCACTCCAAAATGACAAAGGGCCTTGGTTATAAATAATAACCATTATATCTTAGTATAGTAACAGGGGTAACCACCCTTACCATGGGGAATATTTCATAATGTATATAATATTGAATCACTATGCTGTAAAACTGAAGCCAATATAATACTGAATATCAACTATATTTCACTTAAAAAATAATCAATTTAAATAAATAATAACTATTATAATCAATGACTTTTTTAAGGCAATACATAGGCATAACAGTGAGGAAATTCTAAAACTTCAAGCATGGGATGAGAGTAGGTATTTTTAGAAGGTATTTAATGAATCTCTTCCAGCCCAAAGAAGAAAGCTGAAGACCCACTAGAGCCTAGTTAATAATATTAAGACAGCTAAGGAAAAATCTCTACCTATGAACGACAGCACAAAGATAATACAAGGAAAGGAAATTACAGGCTTCATTTATGAACATAGATGCAAAAATCCTAAACAGCTTACCAAGCCAAATCCATCATAAACATTACATTTATATGCAAATACATATATATGTGTGTGTGTGTGTGTGTGTGTGTGTGTGTGTGCATATGTATGGATGTTGATATATGAATGTCCATATACCATGACTAAGTGGGCTTTAAATGTAAGGATAGTTCAGTATCTGAAAAAATATTCATATAATTCATCATAATAAGTAGACTAAAGGAGAAAAACTATGTGATCTAATAAATGCAGAAAAGCCTGGACAAAATCCCAAACTTTTTCATGACAAATTTCTAAAAATAAAATTCCTTTAATCTGATAAAGTATCTATCAAACCTACTACAAACATCATACTTTAAGACTTAAGAAGCATATAGTCAGGAAAAAGACAAGGCTCCCACTTCCACTCTATTAAAAATTACACTGGATGTCTTACACAATGAATTTTTTAAAATAAGTGAACACCAAAAACAAGGGAAGTCTGACAAAATGTCACAGCCAAGAGGAGCCTAAGGAGATGTGACAACTGGATGTAATACAGTGCTCTGGGTGGTATCTTGAACAGAAAAAAGGCATGAGGTAAAAACTTAATGAAATTTGAAAAAACTATAAGTTTTTAGTTTTATTTTTTAGTTAATAAAAAAACAGTATATTTACAAATATCCAAGATATGGAAGCAACCGAAGTGTCCATTAATAGATCAAGGGAACTATACATGGTGTGGGGGATCACGGGGAAAACAGTGTAGCTCAGAGAAGGCAAATAGTGAATCTGTGGCATCTTACTACACTGATGGACAGTGACTGCATTGGGGTATGGGTGGTGACTTGATAATACGGGTAAATGTAGTAACCAGATTGTTTTTTCATGTGAAACCTTCATAAGAGTGTATATCAATAATACCTTAATAAAAAATTAAAAAAAATATATGGTACAATTTGCAACAACATGGATGGAGCTAGAGGGTACTATGCTCAGTGAAATAAGCCAGGCAGAGAAAGACAAGTATCAAATGATTTCACTCATATGTGGAGTATAAGAACAAAGGAAAACTGAAGGAACAAAATAGCAGCAGAATCATAGAACCCAAGAATGAACTAATAGTTACCAAAGGGAGAGGGACTGGGGAGGATGGGTGGGAAGGGAGGGACAAGGGCGGGGAAAAAGAAAGGGGGCATTACGTGTGTGGGGGGCATGGGGAGGGCTGTACAATGCAGAGAAGACAAGTAGTGATTTTACAGCATCTTACTACACTGATGAAGAGTGACTGTGAAGGGGTATGTGGGGGGGACTTGGTGAAGGGGGGAGCCTAGTAAACATAATGTTCTTCATGTAATTGTAGATTAATGATACAAAAAATATATATATATGGTACAATCCAACTCAAGGTTACTCTTGACTCAGTGCTTCTGGACCAAAGAGATTGCTATGTATGGGACCTATTAAATACCATAGAATAATAAAAGACTCTACAAAGAGTGTTTCTAAAATGATTATGCACTAAGTATGACAAAATCTTGTGAATCATTGAATCTTCGGAGATAAGTATACAAGGTTTCATCTTCCTGTTTCCTCTAATTTTATGTCTGCTTAAAATTTTTTCATGATAAAAATAGAAAGAAGAAAAAAGGACACAGAAACCAACTTCAGGCTTCCACAAACCAAAGATAAGATGATGACTGCAATGGATTGAAACACACCAAATATATCAAAATCTATAAATTCATAATGATCCAGCCTTAAAAAAAAAAAACAAAGCTCTTGTAGCCTTGAGAAATTGTTAAAGCAATGGCTCGTTATTTTGGAAACTGATAAACAATCTTTTTCTTGTGCAGACTTTATTATAAGCAAACCAGAAAACTCTAAGAGGAAGTTCTTTTTTATAGACAAATCACAGCAAATAAATGTTGAAAGGGTGGTACAGTTAGAAAATCATAATTCTGCAAGCTCTAATAACATTACTTTATTATTTACTGCTAAAACCATTAGGTGAAAGGCTGGTGGGAATACTTTATAATGGATAAAATATGGCTGATACAAGTTGAATCCACGGTTGAATTTTAACATCACTAAAAGATAAGACACCATGCACCTACCAAAACAAATAAAAAAACAATAGAACTTCAATTTCAATCTCAATCTAACCTTCAAAACTACTACATGGAATTTTCAATTTAAAGGAAAAGGACTCTAATAACAAAACCAGGCAAATACACCACAAAAAAAGAAAATACAGACCATATCCCTTATGAACACAGATGCAAAAATACTCAACAAAATAATAGCAAACTGAACCCAAAAATACATCAAGAGGATCATACACCATGATCAAGTGGGATTCATCCCAGGGATGCAACGATAGAAAAACATTCGAAAATTCACAAACATTATCCACCACATCAACAAAAAGAAGGACAAAAACCACATGATCATCTCCATAGATGCTGAAAACGCAGTTGACAAAATTCAACATCCACTCATGATAAAAACTCTCAACAAAATAGGTGTAGAGGGCAAGTACATCAACATAATAAAAGCCATATATGACAAACCCACAGCCAACATCATACTTCAGAGTGAGAAGCTGAAAGCTTTTCCTTTGAGATTGGGAATAAGACAAGGATGCCCACTCTCCCCACCTTTAGTCAACACAGTACTGGAAGTCCTAGCCACAGCAATCAGACAACACAAAGAAATAAAAGGCACCTAGATTGGTAAGGAAGAACTCAAACTGTCACTATTTGCAGATGACATGATATTGTACATAAAAAAACCTAAAGAATCCACTCCAAAACTACTAGAACTAATATCTGAATTCAGCAAAGTTGCAGGATACAAAATTAATACACAGAAATCTGTTGCTTTCCTATAAAGTAACGATGAACTAACAGAAAGAGAAATCAGGAAAACAATTCCATTCACAATTGCATCAAAAAGAATAATAAAATATCTAGGAATAAACCTAACCAAGGAAGTGAAAGACCTATACCCTGAAAACTACAAGACACTCTTAAGAGAAATTAAAGAGGACACTGACAAATGGAAACTCATCCCATGCTCTTGGCTAAGAAGAATTAATATTGTCAAAATGGCCATCCTGCCTAAAGCAATCTACAGATTCAATGCAATGCCTATCAAAATACCAACAACATTCTTCAGCGAACTGGAACAAATAGTTTTAAAATTCATATGGAACCACAAAATGCCCCGAATAGCCAAAGCAATCCTGAGAAGGAAGAATAAAGCAGGGGGCATCTCGCTTCCCAACTTCAAGCACTACTACAAAGCCACAGTAATCTAGACAATTTGGTACTGGCACAAGAATAGAACCACAGACCAGTGGAACAGAATAGAGAGTCCAGATATTAACCAAAACATATACGGTTAATTAATATACGATAAGGGATCCATGGATATACAATGGGGAAATGACAGCCTCTTCAACAGCTGGTGTTGGCAAAACTGGACAGCTACATGTAAGAGAGTGAAACTGGATCATTGTCTAACCCCACACACAAAAGTAAATTCAAAATGGATCAAAGACCTGAATGTAAGTCATGAAACCATAAAACTCTTAGAAAAAAACATAGGCAAAAATCTCTTGGACATAAACATGAGCAACTTCTTCATGAACATATCTCCCTGGGCAAGGGAAACAAAAGCAAAAATGAACAAGGGGGACTATATCAAGTTGAAAAGCTTCTGTACAGCAAAGGACACCATCAATAGAACAAAGAGACATTCTACAGTATGGGAGAATATATTCATGAATGACATATCCAATAAAGGATTGACATCCAAAATACATAAAGAGCTCACGCACCCCAACAAACAAAAAGCAAATAATCCAATTAAAAAATGGGCAGAAGAGCTGAACAGACAGTTCTCCAAAGAAGAAATTCAGATGGCCAACAGACATATGAAAAGATGTTCCACATCGCCAGTCATTAGAGACATGCAAATTAAAACCACAATGAGATATCACCTCACACCAGTAAGTATCGCAACCATCCAAAAGACAAACAACAAATGTTGGCAAGGTTGTGGAGAAAGGGGAACCCTCCTACACTGCTGGTGGGAATGTAAACTAGTTCAACCATTGTGGAAAGCAGTATAGAGGTTCCTTAAAAAGCTCAAAATAGAAGTACCATTTGACCCAGGAATTCCACTTCTAGGAATTTACCCTAAGAATGCAGCAGCCCAGTTTCAAAAAGACAGATGCACCCTTATGTTTATCGCAGCACTATTTACAATAGCCAAGAATGGAAGCAACCTAAGTGTCCATCAGCAGATGAATGGATAAAGAAGATGTGGTACATACACACAATGGAATATTATTTAGCCATAAGAAGAAAACAAATCCTACCATTTGCAACAACATGGATGGAGCTAGAGGGTATTATACTCAGTGAAATAAGCTAGGTGGAGAAAGACAAGTACCAAATTATTTCACTCATATGTGGAGTATAAGAACAAAGAAAAAACTGAAGAAACCAAATAGCAGCAGAATCACAGAACCCAAGTATAGACTAACAGTTATCAAAGGGAAAGGGACTGGGGAGGATGGGTGGAAAGGGAGGGATAAGCGGGAGGAAAAAGAAAGGGGGCATTACGATTAGCATGTATAATGTGGAGGGGCATGGGGAGGGCTGTGCAACACAGAGAAGACAAGTAGTGATTCTACAGCATCTTACTACGCTGATGACAGTGACTGTAATGGGGTTTGTGGGGGGGAGTCTAGTAAACATAATGTTCCTCATGTAATTGTAGATTAATGATACCAAAAAAAAAAAGTGGAGCTGAAATAGAATAGAAAAAAAAAAAAGAATGAAGTACTGATACATGCTATACACAGAAGAAATTTTGAAAAGATTACGCTAAGTGAGAAAAAGACAATCAGAAAGGGCCACATATTGGATAAATGGAAATGTCCAGAGTAAACCAATGTATAGAGACAGAAAGCAGATGAGTGGTTGCCTAGGACTGAGGAAAATGAGGGGACTGGAGTATGATTGGTAAGGACACAAGATTTCTTTATGAGGTAATGAAAGCATTCTAAAATTGTGGTGATGGATGTACAACTCTGTGTATATACTAAAAGTCACTAAATTGTACACTTTAAATATGTGAACTGTATGGTATGTGAACTCTATTTCAAAAAGTTAAAAAAAAACAGGGTGGTGTAAGAAGGGATGAAAGAAGTAAACTTAGTGAATCCTACAATATAAACAAATGGCAATAATCTCAGAGAGAGTTGAGAATCACAGACCAAGAACCATAATCAGAACTTTTAAAATTCTTCAATATTTGTATAAATAACAAGTGGTTTTTTTATTATTTTACTTTCGTCACCTGACTCTACCTAGTAACACACTTAAAGCCTGTAAAATCCAGAGTGCAATGTGTTTCTTTACTAAGAAAACAAAGAAGGTGGAAGTTTAGAAGGTAGTATACCACTCCACAGACACGCTGTAGGAAAACAAAAACATGAAGGATAAAGTGGATACAAAGGGTAAGTGGATATTGGCACTTAACAAGGGGAGAAGAAAGACGAGCTTTCGACAAAAAAGAAAAGTTGGGGTGCTGGCTTGGGCATGAGAAGAGTTTATCTAGTTTAGTAACAGAAAGCCTATTAAGCATTCGGATAAGGTAAGGGAAAACCCCAAAAAGAGTAGTCTGCACTTGCCCCAAATTCCATTTCTTCATCTTTGATTTAACTCACTGTGGGTTGAATTATGTTCCTATAAAAGATGTTCGAGTTCTAATCCCTGGTACCTATCAGTGTGACCTTATTTGTAAATGTGGTCTCTCTGTAGATGTAATCAAGTTATCCAAAGACTGGTGTTCTCACAAGACAAATGTAAATTTGGACACAACGATATTGTGAAGACAGACAGACACACACAGGGAGGCATGTGAAAACAGAGGCAGACTTGAATGATGTATCTACAAGCCAAGGAACAGCAAGGACTGCTTGGAATCACATTGAGAGGAAAGACGCATGAAACAGTTTCTTCCTCAGAGCCTCCAGAAGCACATGACCCTGTCAAAACCTTCATTTCAGAATTCCAGCCTCCATAACAGAGAGAGAATAAATTTCTGTTGTTGTAGCCATGCAACTTGTGGCAATTTGTCACAGCAGCTCTAGAAAACGAGTACACTCATCAAACCACTTCATTTTGACTTCGTGCACTTATTATGGATAGTGGTCATTAACTGCCAAATCCAATGGCTCCATTTCATTACTCACCATCTTTGTTCATAGTAATGATGACACTATTGAGAATTTCTGCCTTAAAACTCTTTTTTCGTTGTTCCATAAGCATTTTTCTGGTTCTCCTACTCACTTTTTCAGGCAATTCTTCCTCAGTCCCTTGTTTCTCCATATTCTATCTTTGATGTTTCCCAAGGTTTTGTCCCCGTTCTTCTTCAATACTTCTACATACTCTACCTAAGTGAGCTCTTCTTTTCCTATGACTTCAAATGTTACCAATATGTCAATGAGTCCAAACGCTATGCCTGCAGCTCCCCAGCCCATCCAACCCTGACTCTTTCATGAAGTTGCTTGCCAGAAATTTCCTCTAAAATATCCCCTGGCACTCCAAATTATATCTTATAATCAGACCAATATTCTAATAGCCCAACATGTCCGGAAGTATAAACACTTATCTTTTCCCTCCATCAGCAATCACAAAAACATTCTCCATTACTGATGGCCCAGATTGTCTTGGTTTGTTCTTTTTTGTGCACCAGACTCATCTCCAGAGATAAGCTAGGACAGCAGAACCAAGCAATGTAATGTCTAAACACTCCTAAAAAGAGCATATGAATAAGGAATATATCCAAGAATCTGGGAATGAGTAGAAAAAATGCCTTCTGCTCATCTGTAACAAAATGACAGTTTCCTTAGTATAAGCTCCCTCCTCAAAAGTCTAGAGCCAGACTATTGCCAATTCAGCCACTTCTGGGGGACAAAAGGACGAATAGGAGAAGAGGGAAATAGATCCTTCTCATGAAGTATCAGGCAATCTTTCAGCTGCCTTTTTTCTTTAATGAAGTTTAAATTCTTTCATTCTTCAACATGCTCTTGGGTCCCTCCCTTAGCAAACTATGAAGTATCCTATAAAGAGATTTTCTCCATCTCTCTATATTGCAAATAAGACAGTTCGTACCTCATTGTCAGCTCCCAAGGCATTGATTTGCTCCAATTTGTAGGTCCAATATCTGGCTTCCTCCTCGGGGATATCTACGATGAAAAAGAATAAACCATATCACCAGGTTAATAATTTAAACATGGGTCAATAATACTTTATTCAATCAAAAGATCAAACTTAGAAGGGTGGTAGTGATGGACTAATTTCACTGGCTGGCTTGGTTCCTGCCATGAATATTAACTTGAATCTTCAGAAAAACCAAAATGATATGCTATTATTCTCATTGCATCAGAGGACTTAATATTGTTAAGAAATCAATACTACTGAAAAATGATCTTAGATTCAATACAATAGCTACCAAAATCCCAATGATGTTTTTGCAGAAATAGAAAACCCCATCCTAAAATTCATATGGAATCTCAACAGACCCCAAATAGGTGCAACAACCTTGAAAAGGAAGAATGAACCTGGAGTACTCATACTTCCTAATTTCAAAACTTACTACTAAAGCCACAGTAATCAAAAACAATGTGGTACCATGGTACCAACATAAAGACAGACATGAAGACCAATGACTAGAATAGTGAACCCAGAAATACACCCTTACATATATGGTCAAATGTTTTTTTGACAAGGGTACCAAGACCATTAAATGGATAAAAGAGTCTTTTCAATCAATGGTGCTGGGAAAACTGGACATCCACCTGCAAAAGAATGAAGTTTTATCCTTTCCTAACACTATACAAAAAAAAAAGTCACCTCAAAAGGGATCAAAACTTAAATGTAAAAGACCTAAAACTATAAAATCCTTAGAAGAAAGCAGAAAACAAAAGCTGCACAACATTGGATTTGACAATGATTTCTTGGATAGGACACCTAAGACACAGGCAACAACAGAAAAAATAGACAAATTAGACTTCATGAAAATGAAAAAGTTTTCTGCATCAAAAGACAACATCAAAAAGTAAAAAAGACAACATCAACAGAATAAAAAGGTAAACACAGTATGGGAGAAAATATTTGCAAATCAAATCTCTGATAAGGGATTAATGCCAGAATATACAGAGAACTCCAAATTCTCAACAATAAAACAAAAACCCAATTCAAAAACTGGCAAAGGACTTGACAGACATTTCTCCAATGAAGATATAAAAGTGACCACTAAGTACATAAAAAGATGCTCAACATCACTGATCATTAGGGAAATATAAACCAAAACTACAATGAGATATCACTTCACAATCATTAGGATGGCTAATATCAAAAAACAGAAATTAACAAGCGTTGGCAAGGATTTGAAAATTTGGAAACCTCATACATTGTTGGTGGGAATACAAAATGATACAGCCACTATGAAAAACAATATACTGATTCTTCAGAAAATTAAATATAGAATTACTACATGATCCAGTAATGCCACTTCTGTATATATATCTTGAAGAGTTGTAAGCAGAATCTCAAAGAGATTTGCACACCCCTGTTCATAGCACATTATTCACAATACCTAAAATGTGAAAGCAACCAAAGTGTCCATCAATAAATGAATGGATAAGCAAAACATGGTGATATACAGTTGACCCTTGAACAACACAGTTTTGAACTGCCTGGATCCACTTACACATGGCTTTTTTTTCCCAATAAATATACTAGAGAAGATTTTTGGGATTTGCAACAATATGAAGAAACATTTTCATTTCTTTAGCTTACTTTATTTTAAGAATACAGTATATATATTAACATAGATAATGTGTTAATCAACTTAGTTTTATGTTATTGGTAAGGGAGTCAAAAGTTATATGTGGATTTTTGACTGTGCAGGGATTGGCACCCCTAACCTCTGAGTTGTGCAAGGGTCAACTGTACATGTGATGGAATATTATTCAGCCTTAAAAAGGAAGCAAGTTCTGACATATGCTATAACATGGATGAACCTTGAGGACATTATGCTAAGTGAAATAAGCCAGTCACAAAAAGATAAATGCTATATGATTCCACTTATATGAGGTACTTAGAATCATCAAAATCATGGAGATAGAAAATGGAATGGTGGTTGCCAAGGGCTAGGGAAAAGAAGAGTGGGGAGTTATTTTTTAATGGATAGAGAGCTTCAGTTTCACAAGATGAAAACAGCTAGGAATATGAATGATGATGATGGTTCTGCAACATTATGAATGCAATAATACCAGTGAACTATAAACTTAAAAATGGTTAAGATAGTTCATTTTATGCTATGTGTATTTTACCACAATTTTTAAAAAGTAAAGAAAAAATAATCACTTCTATATATTTAAGATTGACTATAACATCAAAAAAAACAAAAACCATTTTTAAAACATCACATACATTCACATGTCTGGCACAAAAGAGAAACACTGAGGCAATATATGAATCAGATCAACTTTGGAGACATTCAAATAAATACCCTTTCTAGTAGTTCACATGACTGATCAAACACAGCCCTTTCTCCTTTGTCCCTCCTGTCTAAAATTTCACCTCCTTCCCCTCAAACCACTCTTTAGCAATTGTTGGCAATATTTCAAAGTCTTATAATAAAACCTTCAAGTAATCTACTACCTAAATTGTATAGCACTTACTAATCATAAAATGATATACTCTGCATTTGTTAAAAAGAAGGAAAAGGGGAGGAAGAGCTGCTGTGCTCCAGATCTATATGTTCTGGTGCAAAATGATTGATTAAGATACACTGTTAAGTGGAAAACTGTAAGGGGCAGCCAGTGTATTAGAATATGCTATTATTTGTGTTTTAAAAAGAGTTGGGGGTTTATATATACTCTTATTGAGTCAAAGACTGACTCTGGAAAGATACACAAGGAAGTTTTAATAGTGGTAGCCTACAAGGAAGAGAACTGATTTGTGAGGGTGATATTTTGACTGGTAACTTTTTTTTCAAATTAAGGTATCACTGATTTACAATCTTATGCACAGGTTTCACATGAGCAACACTGTGGTTACTATATTCCCCCTATTATCAAGTCCCCACCACATACCCCATCCCCATTACAGTCACTGTCCATTGACCGGATAACTTATTTATTTATTTACTTACTTACTTACTTACTTACTTATTTATTTTTTGAGAGGGCATCTCTCATATTTATTGATCAAATGGTTGTTAACAACAATAAAATTCTGTATAGGGGACTCAATGCACAATCATTAATCAACCCCAAGCCTAATTCTCAACAGTCTCCAATCTTCTAAAGAATAACGAACAAGTTCTTACATGGTGAACAAATTCTTACATAGTGAATAAGTTCTTACATGGTGAACAGTACAAGGGCAGTCATCACAGAAACTTTCGTTTTTGATCACGCATTATGAACTATAAACAATCAGGTCAAATATGAATATTCGTTTGATTTTTATACTTGATTTATATGTGAATCCCACATTTCTCCCTTATTATTATTATTATTATTATTTTTAATAAAATGCTGAAATGGTAGGTAGATGCAAGATAAAGGTAGAAAACATAGTTTAGTGCTGTAAGAGGGCAAATGTAGATGATCAGGTGTGTGCCTATAGACTAGGTATTAATCCAAGCTAGACAAGGGCAACAAAACATCCACGGATGCAGATTTCTCTCAGAACAGCGGGGGTGAGGTTCTAAGCCTCACCTCTGTTGATCCCCAATTTCTCACCTGATGGCCCCCCTGCGACTGTGCCTGTCTTAGGTTGTTCCTCCCTTGAGGAATCTTACCCGTCTCTGGCTAACCAGTCATCTTCCGGGGCCATACAGGGAAATGTAAAGTTGGTAAGTGAGAGAGAAGCAATATTGTTTGAAAAGGTTAGCTTTTTACTTCTTTGCAGATTTATGCCCTGTGGCTTTTATGCCCAGCATTTGTCTTGAGGTATTTTTACCACTTGAAAGAATTATGATACACGGTAATTTCGTTATTAGGCACAAATTCTACTTAAGGGTTGTAATTAGGAAGGAAGAAGAAAAGCTATAGAAGTAGCAGACGGAAGAAAACATGGGAAGATTGATTATTTCTTTGACATATCTTCTTGTAGAGTAACATAAGCATGTATAGGTTTTAAACTACTAATTAAATTGCACACACACATTAACATAATAGGAATACAGCTACATAACCAAAGCAGACCTACAATTACCAGCCATCTCCAGTGAAACCAAGAAAACCAGATAGGCACCCTAGGCATTTGTGAAAACTTATCACTATGATGGATATTGTCTAACGGAATTTGAATAGTTTGAGAAAAATTAGACAAATTAAAACAACACATTCCTGGGAACTATTCACATCCCATATGTTCTTTTAACAGCAGATAGTCTGTAGTTGCAAGATTTTGGAGCGCTGCAACTTGCACTCCTCCTAATTCTTGGTTGAGTTCTGACAGTATAGATCCAGTCAAATTTGTTGTTTTACTGTATGCACAGGCCAGCTTAGATATCTCCTTCTTCAACCCAATGGCAAGTCCAGGAACGGGTGGGATGAATGCAGCTACAACTGCAACAGCGCCAGGATCTTTGCTGAAGTTTCTTGATGATCATCTTCTGGAATGACTCTTTCAGAGAATGTTGATGTTGGAAGTTCTTCTTCACATCGTATCTTAATTCGTTTTCTGGGTAGCCAAATACGGCTTTGATCCTTTGTATAAACACAAACAAACCCTTTGCCCACACTTTGATATGCCCTTTATATCATTGTGAAGAACTTATTGGAGATCACCACACAGGAACTGCTTTTTTTTTTTTTTAAAGAAAGGAATATTATCAGAAAAATGTACTTCCATAGATGATCATCTGACACCCTTTAAATGATCAAAATTAGGGATATTTAAAGCATGCATTAATTGTTGATTTACAGGTAGTTTTATCCTATCAGGGAGTAATCCCCCTTTTCTTTCTTTTTTTTTTTTGTTACCATTAATCTACAAATACAAGAAGAATATTATGGTTACTAGGCTCTCCCCTATACCAGATCACCTCCACAAACCCCTTTACAGTCACTGTCCATCAGCATAGCAAAATGTTATAGAATCACTACTTGTCTTCTCTGTGTTGGATAGCCCTCCCCTTTCTCCCACCCCCCCATTATGCATGCTAATCATAATACCCCCTTTCTTCTTCCCCCCCCTTATCCCTCCCTACCCACCCATCCTCCCCAGTCCCTTCCCTTTGGTACCTGTTAGTCCATTCTTGGGTTCTGTGATTCTGCTACTGTTTTGTTCCTTCAGTTTTTCCTTTGTTCTTATACTCCACAGATGAGTGAAATCATTTGGTATTTCTCTTTCTCTGCTTGGCTTATTTCACTGAGCATAATACCCTCTAGCTCCATCCATATTGTTGCAAATGGTAGGATTTGTCTTATTCTTATGGCTGAGTAATATTCCATTGTGTATATGTACCACATCTTCTTTATTCATTCATCTAATGATGGACACTTAGGTTGCTTCCAATTCTTGGCTATTGTAAGTAGTGCTGTGATAAACATAGGGGTGCATCTGTCTTTTTCAAACTTGAGTGCTGCATTCTTAGGGTAAATTTCTAGGAGTAGAATTCCTGGGTCAAATGGTAACTCTATTTTGAGCCTTTTGAGGAACCTCCATACTGCTTTCCACAATGGTTGAACTAATTTACATTCCCACCAGCAGTGTAGGAGGGTTCCCCTTTCTCCACAACCTCGCCAACATTTGTTGTTGTTTGTCCTTTGGATGGAAGCCATCCTTACTGGTGTGAGGTGATACCTCATTGTGGTTTTAATTTGCATTTCTCTGATAATTAGCGATGTGGAGCATCTTTTCATGTGTCTGTTGGCCATCTGTATTTCTTTTTTGGAGAACTGTCTGTTCAGTTCCTCTGCCCATTTTTTAATAGGATTATTTGTTTTTTGTTTGTTGAGGTGGGTGAGCTCTTTATATATTTTGGACGTCAAGCCTTTATAAGATCTGTCATTTACAAATATATTCTCCCATACTATAGGGTACCTTTTTGTTCTATTGATGGTGTCTTTTGCTGTACAGAAGCTTTTCAGCTTAATATAGTCCCACTTGTTCATTTTTGCTGTTGTTTTCCTTGCCCGGGGAGATATGTTCAAGAAGAGGTCACTCATGTTTATGTCTAAGAGGTTTTTGCCTATGTTTTCTTCCAAGAGCTTAATGGTTTCATGACTTACATTCAGGTCTTTGATCCATTTTGAGTTTACTTTTGTATATGGGGTTAGACAATGGTCCAGTTGCATTCTCCTACATGTAGCTGTCCAGTATTGCCAGCACCATCTGTTGAAGAGACTGTCATTTTGCCATTGTATGTCCATGGCTCCTTTATCAAATATTAATTGACCATATATGTCTGGGTTAATGTCTGGATTCTCTAGTCTGTTCCATTGGTCTGTGGCTCTGTTCTTGTGCCAATACCAAATTGTCTTGATTACTATGGCTTTATAGTAGAGCTTGAAGTTGGGGAGTGAGATCCCCCCTACTTTATTCTTCTTTCTCAGGATTGCTTTGGCTATTCGGGGTCTTTGGTGTTTCCATATGAATTTTTGAATTATTTGTTCCAGTTCATTGAAGAATGTTGCTGGTAGTTGCATAGGGATTGCATCAAATCTGTATATTGCTTTGGGCAGGATGGCCATTTTGACGATATTAATTCTTCCTGGCTACGAGCATGGGATGAGTTTCCATTTGTTAGTGTCCCCTTTAATTTCTCTTAAGAGTGACTTGTAGTTTTCAGGGTATAGATCTTTCACTTGTTTGGTTAGGTTAATTCCTAGGTATTTTATTCTTTTTGATGCAATTGTGAATGGAATTGTCTTCCTGATTTCTCTTTCTATTAGTTTATTGTTAGTATATAGGAAAGCCACAGATTTCTGTGTGTTAATTTTGTATCCTGCATCTTTGCTGTATTCCGATATCAGTTCTAGTAGTTTTGGAGTGGAGTCTTTAGGGTTTTTTATGTACAATATCATGTCATCTGCAAATAGTGACAGTTTGACTTCTTCTTTACCAATCTGGATTCCTTGTATTTCTTTGTTTTGTCTAATTGCTGTGGCTAGAACCTCCAGTACTATGTTAAATAACAGTGGAGAGAGTGGGCATCCCTGTCTTGTTCCCGATTGCAGAGGAAAAGCTTTCAGCTTCTCACTGTTCAGTATAATGTTGGCTGTGGGTTTATCATGTATGGCCTTTATTATGTTGAGGTACTTGTCCTCTATACCTATTTTGCTGAGAGTTTTTATCATGAATGGATGTTGAATTTTCTCAAATGCTTTTTCAGCATCTATGGAGATGATCATGTGGTTTTTGTCTTTCTTTTTTTTGATGTGGTGGATGATGTTGATGGATTTTCGAATGTTGTACCATCCTTGCATCCCTGGGATGAATCCCACTTGGTCATGGTGTATGATCCTTTTGATATATTTTTGAATTCGGTTGGCTAATATTTTATTGAGTATTTTTGCATCTTCTTTCATCAGGGATATTGGCCTGTAATTTTCTTTTTTGGTGGGGTCTTTGCCTGGTATTGGTATTAGGGTGAAGTTGGCTTCATAGAATGAGTTTGGGAGTATTCCCTCCTCTTCTTTTTTTGGAAAACTTTAAGGAGAATGGGTATTATGTCTTCTCTGTGTGTCTGATAAAATTCCGAGGTAAATCCGTCCGGCGCGGGGGTTTGCTCTTGGGTAGTTTTTTGAGTACCGTTGCAATTTCTTTGCTCGTAATTGGTTTGTTTAACTTTTGTGTTTCTTTCTGGGTCAGTCTTGGAAGGTTGTATTTTTCTAGGAAGTTGTCCATTTCTTCTAGGTTTTCCAGCTTGTTGGCATATAGGTTTTCATAGTAGTCTTTAATAATTCTTTGTATTTCTGTGGAGTCTGTCGTGATTTTTCCGTTCTCATTTCTGATTCTGTTGATGTGTGTTGATTCTCTTTTTCTCTTAATAAGTTTGGCTAGAGGCTTATCTATTTTGTTTATTTTTTCGAAGAACCAGCTCTTGGTTTCATTGATTTTTGCTATTGTTTTATTCTTTTCAATTTTGTTTATTTCTTCTCTGATCTTTATTATGTTCCTCCTTCTGCTGACTTAAGGCTTCATTTGTTCTTCCTTTTCCAGTTTCGATAATTGTGATGTTAGACTATTGATTTGGGATTGTTCTTCCTTCTTCAAGTGTGCCTCGATCACTATATACTTTCCTCTTAAGACTGCCTTCACTCCATCCCACAGGAGTTGAGGCTTTGTGTTGTTGTTGTCATTTGTTTCCATATATTCCTTGATCTCTATTTTAATTTGTTCGTTGATCCATTGATTATTTAGGAGCATGTCATTAAGCCTCTAAGTGTTTGTGAGCCTTTTTGTTTTCTTTGTAGAATTTATTTCTAGTTTTATGCCTTTGTGGTCTGAAAAGTTGGTTGGTAGGATTTCAATCTTTTGGAATTTTCTGAGGCTCTTTTTGTGGCCTAGTATGTGGTCTATTCTGGAGAATGTTCCATGTGCACTTGAGAAGAATGTATATCCCGTTGCTTTTGGATGTACAGTTCTATAGATGTCTATTAGGTCCATCTGCTCTACTGTGTTGTTCAGTGCTTCCGTGTCCTTACTTATTTTCTGCCCGGTGGATCTATCCTTTGGGGTGAGTGGTGTGTTGAAGTCTCCTAGAATGAATGCATTGCAGTCTATATCCCCCTTTAGTTCTGTTAGTATTTGTTTCACATATGCTGGTGCTCCTGTGTTGGGAGCATATATATTTAGAATGGTTATATCCTCTTGTTTGACTGAGCCCTTTATCATTATGTAGTGTCCTTCTCTATCTCTTGTTACTTTCTTTGTTTTGAAGTCTATTTTGTCTGATATTAGTACTGCAACCCCTGCTTTCTTCTCACTGTTGTTTGCTTGAAATATGTTTTTCCATCCCTTGACTTTTAGTCTGTGCATGTCTTTGGGTTTGAGGTGAGTTTCTTGTAAGCAGCATATAGATGGGTCTTGCTTTTTTATCCATTCTATTACTGTGTCTTTTGATTGGTGCATTAAGTCCATTTACATTTAGGGTGACTACAGAAAGATATGTACTTATTGCCATTGCAGGATTTAAATTCATGGTTACCAAAGGTTCAAGGTTAGCCTCTTTAGTATCTTACTGCCTAACTTAGCTCACTTATTGAGCCATTATATACACTGTCTGGAGATTCTTTTCTTCTCTCCCTTCTTATTCCTCCTCCTCCATTCTTCATATGTTGGGTGTTTTGTTCTGTGCTTTTTTTAAGAGTGCTCCCATCTAGAGCAGTCCCTGTAAGATGCACTGTAGAGGTAGTTTGTGGGAGGCAAATTCCCTCAGCTTTGCTTGTCTGGGAATTGTTTAATCCCTCCATCATATTTAAATGATAATCGTGCTGGATACAATATCCTTGGTTCAAGGCCCTTCTGTTTCATTGCATTAAATATATCATGCCATTCTCTTCTGGCTTGCAAGGTTTCTGTTGAGAAGTCTAATGATAGCCTGATGGGTTTTCCTTTATAGGTGACCTTTTTCTCTCTAGCTGCCTTTAACACTCTTTCCTTGTCCTTGATCTTTGCCATTTTAATTATTATGTGTCTTGGTGTTGTCCTCCTTGGGTCCTTTCTGTTGGGAGTTCTGTGTATTTCCGTGGTCTGTTCGATTATTTCCTCCCCCAGTTTGGGGAAATTTTCAGCAATTATTTCTTCAAAGACACTTTCTATTCCTTTTACTCTCTCTTCTTCTTCTGGTACCCCTATAATACAGATATTGTTCCTTTTGGATTGGTCACACAGTTCTCTTAATATTGTTTCATTCCTGGAGATCCTTTTATCTCTATGTCAGCTTCTATGCATTCCTGTTCTCTGGTTTCTATTTCATCAATGGCCTCTTGCATCTTATCCATTCTCCTTATAAATCCTTCCAGAGTTTGTTTCACTTCTGTAATCTCCTTCCTGGCATCTGTGATCTCCCTCCGGACTTCATCCCTTAGCTCTTGCATATTTCTCTGCATCTCCGTCAGCATGTTTATGATTTTTATTTTGAATTCTTTTTCAGGAAGACTGGTTAGGTCTGTCTCCTTCTCTGGTGTTGTCTCTGTGATCTTGGTTTGCCTGTAATTTTGCCTTTTCATGGTGATAGAAATAGTTTGCAGACCTGGGACGAGTGACGGCTGGAAGAACTTCCCTTCTTGTTGGTTTGTGGCCTTCCTCTCCTGGGAGAACAGCGACCTCTAGTGGCTTGTGCTGGGCAGCTGCGCGCAGACAGGGCTTCTGCTTCCTGCCCGGCTGCTAGGAGTTTATCTCCGCTGTTGCTGTGGGCATGGCCTGTCTCGGGCTGCTACTCCAAAATGATGGAGCCACGTTGGAGGGGGAGTGGCTGGGAGGTTATTTATCTCCGTGAGGGGCCTCCGTGCTCCCTGCTGCCCAGGGGGTTAGAGTGCCCAGAGATCCCCAGATTCCCTGCCTCTGGACTAAGTGTCCTGCCCTGTCCCTTTAAGACTTCCAAAAAGCACTAGCCAAAACAAAACAAAACAAAACAAAAACAAAAAAACAACAACAAAAATTAAATAATAAAAAAATAAAAATAAAAGGCGCTCGCTTGCTTTTCTCTGTCCTATGGCCTGGCCTCAGGGACCCGCTCACCAGTCTTACTGCCCTTTTTCCCTAGTATCCAGGACCCCTGTGTCTGCGCTCTGGTCTGGATGGCTGGGGCTGGGTGTTCAGCAGTCCTGGGTTCCCTCTCCCTCCCTGATCCAACTCCTCTCATCCCACAGGGAGCTGGGGGGAGGGGCACTCGGGTCCCGCCGGGCTGGGGCTTGTATCTTACCCCCTTCGCAAGGCACTGGGTTCACGCAGGTGTGGATGTGGTCTGGATGTTGTCCTGTGTCCTCTGGTCTCTATTCTAGGAAGTGTTGTCTTTGTTATATTTTCATAAATATATGTGGTTTTGGGAGGAGATTTCTGCTGCTCTACTCACGCTGCCATCTTGGCTCCACCCTCTGGATAACTTTTTAAACCATTGGGCATGTTATTACTGCCTCAACCCTCAAAATAGTTTTAAAAAAAATAGAGATATACAAGGATGTTTATTGAAATACTATTTACAATAGTACAAACTCTGAAAGATCAAAATATCCAGCAAGAGGAGTGGTTAAATGTATTACAATTTAAATTAAAAGCCTAGGCTCTGGAGCCAAGCCAAACCATTCAGGTTTAAGTCCTGACTTTACCACTTACCAGTTATGTGACTTTGGGCAAGTATGTAAATACCCTTTGCCTGAGTTTCCTCACCTCTAAAATGGAAATAATAATTGGGCCTACCTCAAAGATTGAATTAAATCAGATACATATGTAAATGCTTATTCATAGACCCACAGGCACACACCAATTGGTCAACAAATGTTATTTTTATTATTATTGTGGAGTCATACAATAAAATAAAATCAACCATTGAAAATATTATAGAGGAAAAACATATTTTAATTGTAATTAGTGAATAAAACAGGTTAAAATGTAATATACAGTGCCATTTTATAGGACAAACCATATATGCATATGAAAAAACTAAAAGAAATATCAACATGTAAAAACATCTCTAGTTGGTGAGATTGTAAAAAAAATTTTACATCCTTCTGCATACCTGTATTTTCTGAACTTTCAACATAATAAAAATGTTACAAGTCACTATTTTTAAAAGATGGTAAGAAATTGAATAGAATATTTCACAGGTTTCTGAATTATCCAAAAAAAAAATTCCTTTGCTAAAATATGGCATGTTATAAGCTAAAATTCTTCCTTTAAAACTCTACCCTAAATGTGGTTATCATAAAGGCAAAAGCTTAGCACACTCACATTAACTTGTGTCAAAGACAGACTTTACCTATCTGAGATATTATCTTAATATTTATTTAAAAAACATTAGGAACCTATGACGTGCCAAGTAAACACTACAGATACCAAAATAAACTACAGAAGGGCCCTCATGAAACTGAAAATCTAGACAGCAATGTACACTACTATCTGTGACACAATATAAGTCACGCGGAGTTGAAAGAGGAATGTTTAAAATGCAATGAAGGATGAATGTTTTTTTAAAATGCAATGATGGATGGACTGACAGACTTCTAGCATGATGATTTAAGTTCCACAGACTCACTCCCTAAAAAAACTGTATGTGTAAAGAAAAAAGTCATTTAAAGTCTCTGGAAATGGCAAGCAAACAGCAAATCAAATATTTATTCAAGAAAATCTACTCAAACTTTAACAATAGCCAATTTCTGTGGTCTTCTAAATCAAGACACACTCCTATCTTCCCCCTCCAATTTGATAAGACAGAAACTCCATTCCAGACAAGTGTAGCCAGAAACACAGCACTAAGAATTCAAGCAACTCAGGCATAAGCAAGAACTCCAATTGCTTTTTCTCTCATCTGCAATTTGGCTTACAGACACACAAAAGGTCTTCCTTTCTATTTTTCTGAAGTAATAGTTGTTCCGGATTTTTTCTGAGCTTATCAGAAAATCACACCATTTTAGCTTAAATAACCGTAAGGTAAAAAATGCAGATTAAAATCATAAAATAGCAGCAATAACAATTACACATAAATATCAATAATGTGAACAGTCAAAATTCAAATTGAACTAATAAATTAAACAAGATCCATTTAAACCAATTTGACAGAAAGGACCTAAAAATTGGAAAATACAAAATGTCAGCAAAGATGTGCAGAAAAGGTATCTCAGATACAATCGGTAAGAATATAATTGGTATAATCTTTTTGAGCAGTAACTTGGTGATACTATGACCCATTCCTTAAATTCTACTGTAAGGAATTTATCCTAGACTCATAATGGGCACAGATATACAAAGATGTTTGTTGCAGCAGTATGTAATATCAAAAAATGTAAATAATCTACATGTTAACAAACAAAGGATTGCTTAATTTATGGCATAGGCAGCTGTTCATATCAGCAAGATAGACCTTAAAGTATAACATGGAATGGTGTACAATATGCTTCAGTAACTCATACAACACTATATCTCACTCTATACAGTACAGAGAGTATGATCTAAACTTTACCAAAATAAGTTTCTCAAAAGGAAATCTTATGTCTAAACCAAGGTACAAGAAAGTTAACAGTGGTTTATCTCTGAGTCATGCAAAGAAGCTTCAAGTGGGAAGAGAAACTTTTAACTTCTTATCCACATACATTTCCATACTTTATATAATTTTTACCATGATAATGTACTTTGTGATATTTTTAGAATACTTTTAAATTATTATTCTATTTATTAGTGTTACTTTAATGTTTAAATTAACTAATCATAGGGTATATATTCACTTCAAGACAATAAATGTTAAAATATTATCGAAAGAATAAATCATTGATATTCTCTAACAAGCAGATATTTCTAAGTCATTATAATAAATAGTCATAGAAAACTAATTGACTTGAAGGGAATGCTTTTAGTGTGGATTCTTAATGAACACCAGTTTAGAGTCCTAAACTGAGCTAGATGTTACAGGGAATTGAGTGAAAGAAGATAGAATGCCCTCAGAGATGGCCAACAAGACAAAAATGAAACAACTAGCAAACAATTTTAAATAATATGATAAAATGTATTAATGGTTTTTAAAAATCTAACCAGACTCACCAAAAGGCAACTCAAATCTTGTATCAAGCAGAATTTTATGGGGAGTTGGGTTTTTAGTTCCACAGATCTCATCATCTTTCATTAATGTCTCTGCCTCCAATGTGGACCACTCCCCAGGACCTTCCTAGAAAACAGAGATGTAAGATTAAACTTTTCTCTTTCTTGACTCCCCTTTTGGTGTTAAGAGCCAGGTGTTTTTCTCTGAATCTCCTTGTTGGAGAGCTTTAACCACTCACATCCTGATGAGGCAAACACACCTCTGTCACCACTTGCCTCTCCTACATGTGAATTGTCTTCTCCCTCTGCTGTGAGAAAGAAAGCAGCTTTCACTGTGCTCAGCTCTCTGCAATCCCACTGAGGATAGAATTTCCAGAGTACCAAACTCAAAACTGAACATTCATTGATCAATATTTACTCTGCACAATTCTTAATGACTGTGTCATTTAATATGTGTTGCTACTTCTAATAGTAAAAAGCTACTAATATTACTAGTTAAGTAGACCTGAGCTGGAGCCACAGTAAACTGCCTATCAGCCTAGGGAAGTAGCTTGAGCTGAACTAAAAGAAATTTAGGTAACAGAAGCACTCCTTCACTAGCCCCACTTTCAGAGAAAACTCATAGTCCATGTTAAAGCCAAATAGGAGCACAATAGATTCTGTCCAGGTTCAAAGTAAACATCTATGGGGAAATGATCCTGAGGTATGTTCTACTCTGGGAAAAGGAGTAGGAGTTTAGTCTTGAAAATAATGTATAGAGACAGTGTGAATACCAATTGCCGAGCCTGATAGTTGGTTACTATCACAGTTATGTGTGATGAAAGAAGGCTGAAAACAGTTCCCTGGGGACTGGTGACTCAAGAACAAAACAGGGAACATGACCTAACCGGCAAGATGAAGAACTTTAATGGGACTTCTCCCAGGATAGTGCCTTAGAGGGAATGCAGAAACCACAGGTAACGTAGATCTCATACACAGACACACACACACAGAGAGAGAGGGAGAGAGAGAGAGAGAGAGCGCGCGAGAGAGACTATTCAGATGGGGCTGTCTACTTGACAAGGCTAATGAGGTGCACTGGCACCTCTGAGTCCAGCCACAGGGCAGAGGAAAGTTTAAACTTAAGTAAACCCCCTGAACCTCTGGGTGAGGTTAGGAATAGGCTGATTGCATGCCCTCTAATTAGAAAGAGGACAGAGCAATCTGAGATGTATGGATGAATATTAGCTCAATGAAAGCTAGGATGGGAAGAAGCAAGAGCTAGAACCATACCTCGAAATGGGCAATGCACTGACTGACCTCATCTGACTGACGAATAGTCTTCAGTGCAATCCACACAGTCCCCATCATCGTGTCCCAGATCAGTCCTTTGTTCCACACCTCCACACTCAAACCCAGGTCCAGGCGACTAATCTCACTAAAACAAAAAAGAAAGCCCCTTAAAGAAAGCCAGATAAAATCAAAGAAACAGCTACATCTCCTGTTTTGCTAAACCTTTAATACTTTAGCACCAGGATCCCATCGTCAGGGAAAACTAAAATGTCCCATAATGCTGCAACAACTTTTTTATTTTTAATTTTTTATTAAGGTATTATTGATACACACTCTTATATACACTCTTTCAAGGTTTCACATTAAAAAACAATGTAGTTACTACATTTACCCATATTATCAACTCTCAACCCCTACCCCAATGCAAGCACTGTCCATCAGTGTAGTAAGATGCTACAGATCCACTATGTGCCTTCTCTGTGCTACACAGTTCTCCCTGTAATCCCCCACACCATGTGTACTAAACCTAATACCCCTCAATCCCCTTCTCCCTCTCTCCCCACCCACCCTCCCACAGCCCTTCCCTTTGGTAACCACTAGTTCATTCTTGGAGTCTCTGAGTCTACTGCCATTTTGTTCCTTCAGTTTTGCTTCATTGTTATGAGGGAAATCATTTGGTACTTGTCTTTCTCCACCTGGCTTATTTCACTGAGCATAATGTCCTCCAGCTCCATCCATGTTGTTGCAAATGGTAGGATTTGTTTCTTTCTTAAGGCTGAATAGTATTCCATTATGTACCACCTCTTCTTTATCCATTCATCTACTGATGGACACCTAGGTTCCTTCCATATCTTGGCTATTGTAAAAAGTGCTGCAATATAAATCTGCAAAGAAGTAAAAAGCTAACCTTTTCAAACAATATTGCTTCTCTCTCACTTACCAACTTTACATTTCCCTGTATGGCCCCAGAAGATGACTGGTTAGCCAGAGACGGGTAAGATTCCTCAAGGGAGGAACAACCTAAGACAGGCACAGTCGCAGGGGGGCCATCAGGTGAGAAATTGGGGATCAACAGAGGTGAGGCTTAGAACCTCACCCCCGCTGTTCTGAGAGAAATCTTCTGCATCCGTGGATGTTTTGTTACCCTTGTCTAGCTTGGATTAATACCTAGTCTATAGGCACACACCTGATCATATACATTTGCCCTCTTACAGCACTAAACTATGTTTTCTACCTTTATCTTGCATCTACCTACCATTTCAGCATTTTATTAAAAAAAATAATAATAATAATAATAATAATAAGGGAGAAATGTGGGATTCACATATAAATCAAGTATAAAAATCAAACGAATATTCATATTTGACCTGATTGTTTATAGTTCATAATGCGTGATCAAAAATGAAAGTTTCTGTGATGACTGCCCTTGCACTGTTCACCATGTAAGAACTTATTCACTATGTAAGAATTTGTTCACCATGTAAGAACTTGTTCATTATGCTTCAGAAGATTGGAGACTGTTGAGAATTAGGCTTAGGGTTGATTAATGATTGTGCATTGAGTCCCCTATACAGAATTTTATTGTTGTTAACAACCACTTGATCAATAAATATGAGAGATGTCCTCTCAAAAACAAAAAACAAAACAAAACAAAAAAAGTGCTGCAATAAACATAGGGGTGCATATGTCTTCTTGAATCTGAGTTGTATTCTTTGGGTAAATTCCAAGGAGTGGGAATTCTGAGTCAAATGGTATTTCTATTTTTAGTTTTTTGAGGAACTTCCATATTGCTTTCCACAATGGTTGAACTTGCTTACATTCCGACCAGCAGTGTAGGAGGGTTCCCCTTTCTCCGCATCCTCGCCAGTATTTGCTGCTCTTTGTCTTTTCGATGCTGGCCATCCTTACTGGTGTGAGGTGATATCTCATTGTGGTTTTAATTTGCATTTCCCTGATGATTAGTGATGTGGAGCATCTTTTCATGTGTCTGTTGGCTATCTGAATTTCTTATTTGGAGAATTGTCCCTTCCTATCCTCTGCCCATTTGTTAATTGGGTTATTTGCTTTTTGCGTGTTGAGGTGTGTAAGTCCTTTATATATTTAGGATGTTAACCCCTTGTGGGATATGTCATTTACAAATATATTCTCCCATACTGTAGGATGCCTTTTTGTTCTGTTGATGGTGTCCTTTGCCATACAGAAACTTTTTAGTTTGATGCAGTCCCATGAGTTCATTTTTGCTTTTGTTTCCCTTGCTCGAGGAGATGCATTCAGGAAGAAGTTGGTCATGCTTATGTTCAGGAGATTTTTGCCTATGCTGTCTTCTAAGAGTTTTATGGTTTCATGACTTACATCCAGGTCTTTGATCCATTTTAAGTTTACTTTTGTGTATGGGGTTAAACAGTAATCCAGTTTCATTCTCTTACATGCAGCTGTCCAGTTTTGCCAACACCAGCTGTTGAAGAGGCTGTCATTTCCCCATTGTATATCCGTGGCTCCTTTATCATTTATTAATTGCCCATATATGGTTCGGTTGATATCAGGGCTCTCTAGTCTGTTCCATTGGTCTATGGTTCTGTTCTTGTGCCAGTACCAAATTGTCTTGATTATTGTGGCTTTGCAGTAAAGTTTGAAGTTGGGGAGCATAATCCTCCCACCTTTATTCTTCCTTCTCAGGATTGTTTTGGCTATTCAGGGTCTTTTGTGCTTCCATATGAATTTTAGAATGATTTTCTCTAGTTCATTGAAGAATGCTGTTGGTATTTTGATAGGTATTGCTTTGAATCTGTAGTTTGCTTTAGGCAGGATGGCCATTTTGACAAAATGAATTCTTCCTATTCATGAGTACAGGATGTGTTTCCATTTATTGGTATCTTCTTTAATTTCTCTTATGAGTGTCTTGTAGTTTTCAGAGTATAGGTCTTTCACTTCCTTGGTTAGGTTTATTCCTAGGTATTTTACTCTTTTTGATGCAATTGTGAATGGAATTCTTTTCCTGATTTCTCTCTCTGCTAGTTCATTGTTAGTGTATAGGAATGTCACAGATTTCTGTGTGTTAATTTTGTATCCTGCAACTTTGCTGAATTCAGGTATTAGACCTAGTAGTTTTGAAGTGGATTCTTTAGGGTTTTTTATGTACAATATCATGTCATCTGCAAACAGGGACAGTTTAACTTCTTCCTTGCTAATCTGGATGCCTTTTATTTCTTTGGGTGTTGCAACCATTCTTTAGGTTCCTAAAAACCTATGTAGGATATCCATAGGAAAATGTCTTTGTCAGACTTTGTCCCTCTCTCCTATGGAGCTATTATCATGATTACATTAATACAGTTTCACAGAAAGAAAAAAAAAGCCAAGCAATAAGGGCATTACTGCCTGCCTGTAATCTCCACCCTTAGGCAACAGTTTTATATGTTTTATTGTTAATACTAACACTGTCTCCAACTCTATCTATGGACTGTATACAGGAAATTTTTAGGAAAAGGCAAGAGTTCCTTACAAGATTTATGAAAGGGAGTTCATGAAAGTAGAAGGACCACTGAGAACATCTGAATTTGATAGGAACATGTAATCAGAGGCAGGTGAGGGACACCAGAACGTGCCAGTTAACACTACTCAGCCTTGGAGAACCCATTAGTCATTATCAGTTAAAGTAGGCACTGTCACTTATAAACAAAAGGATTAATACAGGTTGAGGATAAATAAAATAACTTCCCTGTAATAGCAACTAGGAAAAATATTATTTGAAAAGAAATTATTCCAGCAAAATTCAGATAACCACTAAGCAAAAGTAGTGTCAGACATGGTAGAATATCAGCTTGGAAGGGCTAACTCAAAAGTAATTATAATCTTAAGGTGGAACAAGTAAACACTTACATTAATGATGAAAACATTCTACAGAAAGCTCTTACTGAAACACAAGGTTATTTAAGGAGAAATGGAAGAGAAAAATGAAAAAAAAAAAAGCCAATTCCAGCAGAAAGGTGTTCTCAAGAAAACAGCTATTCATCACAAATTTCAGATTTGTGTTTAGAGAAAGCTTGGGTTCCCTATTGTAATATTGAGATATACGTTCTCAGAGTCAGAAATTTGGGATGTGGAATTATAGCTATAGAATTCATATTAGGTGTGTTGAAAATTAGTAAAGCAAAGAAAATTTGCCCTTTTTACATAAACACAATAGAACAGAGAATGTACTAATACGGTCATTTGTTCAGTTAATTAATATTTCCTAAGCATATATAATACATATGTCTTGATACTCTGGGGAAGACACATAATCCGGGACCCAGTTCCTGTCTTCAAAAACTTACAGCTAAATGGAGAGCTGTTCAAAGCCACAAAGTAGGTGACTAGACCCAGCCACTAAGTTAGGGTGTTAACAGTGTGGAAACTAAACTTTTGTCACAGTTTCATTATTGTTTAGCCTTGTAAAATATATGTAATGACCACAAATCTTTTGAATCTGGAAGAAAAATTGCTCAGGTATAATTACATAATATCAAAGGAAGTCTTAAATATCATCTCAAGCCAATAGAGTAAAAAAAAAAAAAAAAGCCAGAGGTTTTTACAGCTTTGATTGGACAGATAATGATGTTCTTCAGGGACCTCTGGGGAGTTAGGCCCAAACAATGAGAGTACCTTCTATAAGAAGATTCTTACCTCATCCATGTTTGCCCAGCAGGCCCAACTAAGAAAAGTCTGAGAGCTCTATTTATGCCTCATCCCCAGAGCTCTAGGAAGTTTCTTTTCTCTCTCAATGGTTAACTCAAATCAATGGTATATATGCATGTGTGTATACAAGATACTGGGCTAGGCAAACTCAGTGAGTGAAGATGACCTCCTTGCCCTTCAGAAATGAACTTAGTCCTGAAAATAAGGTACAAAAATATTTAAGGTAAAATATTAAAGGTAATAATCTTCCACATCAGAAGGAAAAAGGAGAAAGAAAGGCAGGAGACCAAAAATGGAGTTGCCAGTGACAAAAGGACAGGGTAGGAAGAATAGGAATAGATGCAGAGAGATGAAGAATGTAGCTAATCAAATCCCTGTGGTAGAAGGGGAGAAGACAAAATTCACTCAAGATGGGAGACAGAAGAAAATTCAAACATATCACAGCAGAGTTGAAAGGGGAAGTGCTATGGGAAACTGGAAAGCAAACACACAAGATTAAAGCTAGCTATGCTGATGGGAGCTGCAGAAGATCCCTATCTGTCACGTGCTGGGATCAACTGTAACAGTGATTCTTATAGCCAACTAGAAGTCATAACAAAGTAGTATTGCTCGATTTATATACCATAGCCAGACATGTGGTATGGCTAACAGTGGTATGGGAAGAAACCTGAATAAACTGTTCATAGCTGACTGCATGCTACATGTATAAAGAAAGGAATACATGGTCTCACTCATGTCAGTTTAACAAAGGAAATGAATGAGGTTTATGATCTTGAAAGAGAGGCAACCAGTGAGAAATTTGACACCACTGGCCTCTTTCTTCTTGAGACGTCAGTTCTCCCTCAGCTTCCAGGACACCACTATCTCCTGTTTCTCCTTCTTCCTCTGCTCATTCCTTTTTAGTCCTCTTTGTCCCCTCTTTAAATGCTGGTTCTCTCCAGGCTCTACCCCAGGCCTTTTTCGCAACCTATACACTTTCTGCTTAAGCTTTCTCATCTATGCCTGTGACTTCAACTGACCATAACATTTCTCCAATCCAGACTTCTTACTTTGATCCAGGTTCAGGTTTCTATCTTCTGTACCTATCTTCCTGTACTTGTCCTATAAGAACCTCAAATATAAGCTTGTCCATAACTGATCTTACATTGTCCCCTATCCTAATGAGCAGCATGCCACCCACCCAATCATGCAAGTCTTGGTTCTACCTCCTTAACATCTTCTATCCATCTTTTTCTGCCTATCCCTTCTGCTATTGTCTTAGCCCAACCCCTCAGAATCTTACTTTTTATCTATTATAATCAAGTTTCCTAAATCATACTATAAGAAGCAACATATTAAAAGCCCAGAGGATTGGAGTATTTCCCGATAAAAATAACCATCCCTTTGTGTCTCTGAGAGGCACTATAAAACTTACAAAGCAATTTCACTTCAATTTCAAATTTCACAGAAATTTTACCACATTTTCTTGTTTGATCCCCTCATGCCCACCTTCCCAAAACACAAAAATAACCTTGTAAGAAAGACAGACCTTTACAGATAAGGACACTGGCACTCAGAGAAATTAAACGATTTTTATCCAGTCCTTCAAATGATCATCTGCATTTCTTTCCCCTCTTCTAAAACAGGAAAAAATTCCCATGAAGACAATAAAAAAGGAGTATCAAGTTTTTAAAGCCAGAGCTTACAACCATAATACACTAATTTTTCTGTCATATATATGATAAATTCTACTAACAGTTACTCATTTTTATTATTAGATGATGGTAGAGCATTTTACTCCATAAAGCAAAAGGATTATAAGCACAGATATCCTTATTTTCTAAAGCAGGTGCCTTGGGTACACACCAACACAGTCTCTTACATGTGTAACCACATTCCTTCAAGGAGCTTTCTGAGAATCAAAGAAAGTTTAAGTTATGTTTAATATCATGCTAAGTATCTTGGCCTATATCCTAATTCTACCCACTGGGAAAATCTAAGTAGTATTTTCACCCACATAAATTAATTAGTTTACTTGCATTCATAATTCATCTCTAAGAACAGATCACAAATCCAGGAGAGAGCAAAACTGCAGATGTACTTTACCTACATACAACTCACTTGTTCCTGTAACTCTGTAGTTTTCAAAATGAATATTTAACATGTTAACATATTAAAATATGGAACATATTTTATAAATATTAGACATACACAAAATCTTCAGCCTCTAACTGTTTACTCCAGGGTTACCTTGGAAATTACCTTGGAAAGATTATCAAATATTAAAGGCACTATGCTGCTGCAAAATACTTACAACATAAAATCTTGTTCCCAGGAAGGCTGATCACCACGAACTGCTACAGTTGTGCTTTTCACATTCTGCACTTTCAAGGTCACGTATGTGTTAAATTTATCTTTGAAAAAATGCAAAATGAAGATACAACTTAGTGCTCAGATAATTACCCAATCTCACAAAGCCCTTGGCATTAATATCCAAATTAAAGTATTACATGAAGAAAAGATGAAGCTGTATGTTATACAATATATCATTCTTAGCATACAGAGCTGCAAAAAAAATTGGAACACACATACTATTCTCAAAAGCATTATCTATTACAGTGTTTTTCAAATTTAAGAAATATTTTATATTTGACCCAGCAGACACACATACAAATGAAAATAAAAGCTTTGTGAAATACAAGATATGATACATTGATATTTCCTAATCTATTAAAATGTTAATTATAACAAAATTGATTTTATAGCACACCTGCAGTTTGCAGACAAGATAAGTAAATTTAATAAAATATAGAAAGTAACTACCATAAGAGAAAAAGTGATAAAGGATTGCATAAGAGGAAAGGGCTCTAGCTCTTCATAGGGACAAGAACTGATGAAAAATCCTCATGAAGGAAGTGGATTTCAAATTGCTAAATCCAGGTTGGCCTAATGCACAACTTACCTAAAAAGAAATAGTATCACACAGCTGGGGAAAGGAAATTCTCTACCCTGAGACTATAAATTAGTACTAAACAAAGATAGAAAACCTGAAACTCAAAAACTCAGAAGGCTGACCTATTGCTTTACAGCACATTTGGCCTTCACCTTTGCATCAGCCATGATTAAGGGCACTGAATTGAGACTCACTTTTCTATGTAAGAAATTAATCATAACTTCATGAAATGAAAAAAAGATAACTATCATTTTTTACTCAAATTGGCAAAGAAATTGCTTAAAATTATTACCTAATATTAGAGGTGTGAGAAAATGGGCCCCATCTTGTACTTCTAGCACAAAAGGTAAAATATTTCAAGTATCATTAAAAAGTATATAGTTTTACATTTAGACATATATTTAGATATAATTTACTACAATAATACCAAGGATACATGCAGATACAAGCCCAACTATATGAGTGAATTTCCATCAACACCAGTAGTAGCAGTGTAGTAGACTACTAAGCTATGCTTTCTGACACAGGATGTCATACTCCAGTCCCCACATCTAACCACAGCTGACCAGACAAGGGATAGATGCTATCCAAGAGCAGCCAATCTATGGGCTGGCTCAAAACTGAGACCAATATGATTCCCTCTCAGAAGACTGTAAATAGGGAAAACAAAGAAATAGTGACAGTTGGTGGTTGGTGCTGAAACTCAAAGGAGAGACATAAATTTCACTGGAGCAGTCATTACAGGCTGTATGCAAGACAGGGTAAGCACAGCAAGTCAGCTGGAAGATAAGAGAACAGAACAGATTCTCAGAAAAAAGACCTAACCCAGGGCCAGTGGAAAGAGCAGTAGGCTCAGAAACTGCTTTAGTTCCTGTTACACACCTAACGTGCAGTTTTTCTTATTTTCCTAGCTTTCCAATCATGTTCTTTTTCTTCCAGTAATCACTAGTATCCTCCCTTTTCCCTAGCAGTAACCAGAGACTTTATAACTTGACATTCACAATTAAGGAAATGTGTATTAAAATAAGGAGATACCACTTTCACCATCAGATAAGGCAAAGATTTAAAAGTTTCATATTATATAATATTAATAAAGACATGGGAAAATGAACACTCATATACTTTTAGTCTGAGTATAATCTAGCAAAAACTTTCAGAAAAGCAATTTGGGAATAGCTACCAACTTTTTAAAAAATATATATTTTGGACCATTAATTCTCTACTTCTGGACTCTAGTGTACAGATACACCTGCAAAAAGAGGCAACGATAAATGTGTAAGAACCACTTACTGCTTGTAACAGCAAAAAATTGGAAATGACCTAAATATTCATCAATCAGGGACCCAGGGTACAAATCTACAACAAAATTCTGTATAATACTTTAAAAGAACCAGATATATGTATACACACACACACGACTTTCATGATATGTGGCTGGAATAAAAGCACGTTGCACAAAGATATATATAGTTGATTCATTAGTGTATGTATGCACATACACAGAAAACATCTAAAAAGGTATATAAAAATCTATAAATAGCTACTTCTGATAAGTAGAATTGAGTTTGCCAAGAGATAAAGGGATTTTAACTTTTTATTAGATATAGACAGATTTAATTAATGCTTTATACAACAGCATTCATTTTTTTCCAGCTTTACTGGGGTGCAAAAGACAATTAAAAATTGTATATATTTAAGGTATACAACTTGATAATTTAATATACATATACATTGTGAAATAATGACCACAATAAAGCTGATTAACATATTCATTACCACCTCACAGTTACCATTTTCCTTGAGAACACTTAAGATTACCCTCTTAGCAAATTTCAAGCATACAATACTTGTTAACTATAGACACATTTTTGTACATTAATCTCCAGAAATTATCCATCTTGCTTAACTGAAACATTGTATCTCCTTGACCAACACCTCCCCATATTATTTTTTAGTCAAGAATTTAATGAATTTAGGGAATTTAATTAACTTAATCAATGAATTAAATGGAATTAATGATTGTTTAAAAGCCTGCTTTTAAATCACAGCAAGTATGGGAGGAAAGGGCCTAATAATTAAAGGCTGACCTTACCTGGTGAACCCTGGAATTTGGCTCTTTTGACTGCAAGACAAAAAAAGAGGACACCATGAAGAATTTTTGCCAACTTATTGATTTAACCAACATTTCTTCAGCACCTACTATATGCCAAAGTTAGAGTTTAGACTAAATTTTAAGTCGAAGTCTTTAGGACAGAAAATAAGCTGGAACTTCTGATCAAAGCTGAAGGCAGAGAATTAGAATGGCCCTTAAAAGTCATCCAACCTAATCTCATACTCTGGGCAGAAATCTCTTACAGCCTCTTGACAAGGAGGTAGAGGGAACTACATTACTCCTACATCAGGAAACCAGTTTCTTGTCAGGTATCTTTCTAAAGTTATATATGTTCCTTATATAAAACCCATTATAGAAACTCCCTCCATTCCATTCATGCCAAAGGAAGAACACAATAGGACAGATCTAGACAACAGGATTTTAACAAAAGTGTGAAGTAACTTCTTTCTGGGAATAGACAGATAACAAGAGGAAATCCTGGCCAAATGATCAAAAAGAGCTGCCAAAATGTCAGTGAAGAACTGCAAAGAAAGAATCCCACACTGGGATTGCAGCATGCAACTTCTAGGAAAGGTCGAAGACTACGCTCATACCAGAAAACTGCTAAATTCCAGAAAGCACTAAGTATATCTTTCTACAAATGAAGTTGGGGCTAAGTGACACAGGGTAAAAAAATAAAAGGATATATCAAGACACAATGTCTGAAAAGGGTACTTGAAGGTACAGACTGCCATTCTCTCTGTCCTACATTACAACATCCACACCCTGCTTAAAATATTTCCAAGAGATGGGTAATTCCATAACTTTTACAAGGACTCTCCATTTTCAGACTAAAATATTAATGCTAAAACCTATTTCCTTTTATTGAAAACAGTGTGTCTTCCATTGAATTGTCTCTTAAAGTCTCATTTCAATTCCTCTTCCCAATTATTCTTCACTTAAGTGAATTAAGTAATTTCACTTAATTCAAGACTTACTAAAAGCTAAAGTAATCAAGACAGTATGGCGCTGGCATAAAAGTAGCAATAAATTAATGGAATAAATAGAAATATATATAAATATAATATGTGAAATATGTAATTATATAGATGTAAAATATATACTATCCTTACACCATATGCAAAACAACTTGAAATGAATTATGAATAGAACTAAATATAAAAGCTAAAACTATACAACATCTAAAAAAACAGGAAAAAAATCTTAGTGAACTTGGGCTAGGCAAAATGATAAAAAGCATTAAGTTTAAAAGAAAAAAAAATAGACTAGACTTAGAATTCAAAACATGTGTTCCTCAAAAGACACTATTAAAAGGCAAGCCATAGATTAGGAGGAAATATTTGCAAAACATATCCAAAAAGACTGATAAAGGATTATAATAAATCTCGAAACTCAATAGTATCAAACAACCCACATTTTAAATTAGACAAAAGATTCGAACAGACATTTCATCAAAAAAAAAAAAATACAGGTGGCAAATAAGGAAATAAAAAGATGCTCCTTATCATTATCATCAGGAAAATGTTAATTAAAACCATAATGAGATACCATGATACACACACTAGATAGCCTAAAATTTAAAAATCTGACAATACCAAGTGTTGATATGGACACAGAGCAACTAGAACTCTTATAACTGCTGGTGAGAACGCAAAATGGAACAACCACTTTGGGAAACAACTTGGCAAATTCTTACAAAGTTAAACATACACTTATCATGTGTTCCAGGAATAGCCTTCTGAGTATTCACTCCAGAGAAATGAAAACTATACCCACACAAATACATGTACATGAATAATTGTAACAAATTCACTGGGTGGGATCCAAAAGTCTCACTAATAACAAGACATTCATCTCACCTTTATGCCTCTGAAGCATTTTCAGAACTATTCATGAAGACCAAATAAATGTTTCTTATAAATCCTTGTATCTCACACAGTAACTTTGAGAGTGATTGTATGTTGGGAGATAAAAGTTTGCTTTATCCACATTTTTAAAAATCTGCACCAATATGACAAGGCATTAACTTATGTTAATCTAGGTAGTGAATACAAAGTATGCAATATATTATTATTCTCTATACATTTTTTCTTTTAAAAACTTTTATTCCTTCAGTAAAAAAATGTGGCATATATACACAATGGAATACTATTCATCCATAAAAAATGAAACCTTATCATTTGTGACAAGATGGATGGACCTAGAGAGTATTATGCTGAGTGAAATAAACCAGGCAGAGAGAGACAAATACCATGTGATTTCACTTATATGTGGAATCTAAAAACAAAACAAATCAACACAGAGAGGAGAGGGGAGTCAGAAGATGGGCAAAAAAGGTAAAGGGAATAAAAGGTACAAACTTCTAATTATAAAATAAATTAGTTATGGGGATGAAAGTACAACACAGGGAATATAATCAATAATATAATTTCTTTGTATGCTGACAGATGGAAACTACACTTATGGTGAGCACTGAATAATGTACATAACTGTCAAATCACTATGTTGTACACCTAAAACCAATATTATGTATAAACCATATTTTAGTTTAAAAATAGTCAATAAAACAACTAGTATGTTATATTGCAAAAAAGATGGATATCTCAAAAAATTTTTGTTCTTACAAATGACATGGTCATCTATGTTAAACAGATGACAAGATCATCTGTGTAAAAAATTCAAGAAAATCAACCAAAAAACTCCGTTACAGAATACAAGGTTAATGTACAAAAGTCTATCACTTTCCTATATACCAGCAATGAACAAGTGAAATTTGAAATTAAAAACACATAACTGAAGGGGAAGAAAAGATGGTGGTGTGAAAAGTAAGTCAGAAATCTCTCCCAAAACCACATATAATATGAAAATACAGCAAATACAGCTATTCCTAAAAGAGTGACCATAAGTAAGATTGCACCAGCCAGTATACATCTGGGAAAAGAGAACAGAAAATCTACATCACTGAAAAGGGTAAAGTAACAAAGCTGCGACCCAGTGGGACCCAAGCAATCCCCCAAATGCAGTTCACTGGTGGGAGGAAAAGAAACAGCAGGAAGGGAGCGCAGGACTGCTAAATACCCAGCCCTAGAAATATGCTCTGGGAGCACAAACCCACATTGCATGGTGTTCTGGAGATCACAGGGGTTGAAAAGCAAAGTCAGTGACAGATTCCAGCTGCTTGTGGAGAAAAGGCTCCCACAATCAGCTGCTCTGGGACAAAAGAAAGACGGGCACTTGGAAAGACTTCCCAACAATGAGAGGGCTGCTAAAGGGACACAGATTAAACAGAGCTTACTGCTCAGGAGTAGAAACAGGTGACAGACTCAGCCCAGCAGGTTGGGAACTTTCAGGAGCTTCAGGCACTCCATCCCCCTGGCTGGCAATGGAGTCCCAAGGCCCCCCACCGCAATAAGCAGCCTGCACTCCTTCTTCCCTTCAGGTACTTGCACGCAAACCCGATGCTCCCACCATCACTCCAGACCAACGGTGGGGCAGCCCCACCTACAGCAACTACAGCAGCTTAACACAGAGGTTGCTCCTTGCGTGTGCAGCTCACTGGCCCTGACAGTGGAGGCAGGCACTGCGGCTGGGTAGCATGAAAGAGCTCTGTTCTACCGGCAGCTACCAGCACCAATCGCCTGTGATACCTGCCATGGCTCCAGGTCAGCAGGAGGGCAGCACCCCCTATGGCAGCTTAGGGCCACACAGAGGCTGCTACCTGCATGAGGCTCACCGGCCCTGACAGTGGAGGCTGGCTCTGTAGCCAGAAAGAAGGAAAGAACTTGCTCATGCATTCATTTTAGGAGACTTCAACACACCACTCACTCCAAAGGATAGATCAATCAGACAGAAAATAAATAAAGACACAAAAGCACTGAACAATATATTGGAATAGATGGACCTAACAGACATCTATAGAACACTCCCCCAAAAGCAACAGGATACAAATTCTTCTCAAGAGCTCATGGAACATTTTAAAGAACAGATCACATACTAGCCCACAAAAAGAGCCTCAGTAAATTCAAAAAGATTGAAATTGTACCAACCAACATCTCAGATCACAAAGGTATGAAAACAGAAATAAACTGTGCAAAGAAAACAAAAAGGGCCACAAACGCATGGAGGCTTAACAACATGCTCCTAAAAAAATCAATGACCAAATTAAAGCAGATCAAGCAAAATATGGAGACAAATGAAAACAACACCTCAATGCCCCAACTTCTGTGGAACACAGCAAAGGCAGTTCTAAGAGGAAAGAATATAGTAATTCAGGCCTATTTAAAGAAGAAGAACAATCCCAAATGAACAGTCCCACTTCACAATTAATGACACTGGAGAAAAAAACAACAAATGAGACCCAAAGTCAGTCTCATTCCTAGAAGGAAGGACATAATAAAGATGAGAGAAGAAATAAACAAAATCAAGAAGAATAAAACAACAGAAAGAATCAATGAAACCAAGAGCTGGTTATTTCAGAAAATAAACAAAATAGGTAAACCCCTAGCCAGATTTATCAAGATAAAAAGAGAATTTACACGCATAAACAGAATCAGAAATGAGAAAGGAAAAATCACTATGATACCACTGAAATACAAAGAATTATTAGAGAATACTATGAAAAATTATATGATAACAAACTGGATAACCTAGAAGAAATGGACAACTTTCTAGAAAAATACAACCTTTCAAAGCTGACCCACGAAGAAACAGAAAATCTGAATAGACCAATTACCAGCAAAAAATTGAATTAGTAATCAAAAAACTACCTAAGAACAAAACTCCTGGACCAGATGGTTTCACTGCTGAATTTTATCAAACATTTAGTGAAGACCTAATACCCATCCTCCTTAAAGTTTTCCAAAAATTAGAAGAGGAGGGAATACTCCCAAACTCATTGTACGAGGCCAACATCACTCTAATACCAAAACCAGGCAAATACACCACAAAAAAAGAAAATTACAGACCAATATCCCTGATGAACATAGATGCAAAAATACTCAACAAAATATTAGCAAACCAAATTCAAAAATACATCAAAAAGATCACCCATCATGATCAAGTGGGATTCATCTCAGGGATGCAAGGATGGTACAACATTAGAAAATCCATCAACATCATCCACCACATCAACAAAAAGAAGGACAAAAACCATATGATCATCTCCATAGATGCTGAAAAAGCATTGGACAAAATTCAACATCCATTCATGATAAAAACTCTCAACAAAATGGGTATAGAGGGCAAGTACCTCAACATAATAAAGGCCATATATGACAAACCCACAGTCAACATTATACTTAACAGTGAGAAGCTGAAAGCTTTTCCTTTAAGATTGGGAACAAGACAAGGATGCCCACTCTCCCCACTTTTATTCAACATAGTTCTGGAGGTCCTAGCCACGGCAATCAGACAACACAAAGAAATAAAAGGCATCCAGATTGGCAAGGAAGAAGTCAAATGTCCCTGTTTGTGGATGACATGATATTGTACATAAAAAACCCTAAAGAATCCACTCCAAAACCACTAGATCTAATATCTGAATTCAGCAAAGTTGCAGGATACAAAATTAATATGCACAAATCTGTGGCATTCCTATACACTAACGATGAACTAGCAGAAAGAGAAATCAAGAAAACAATTCCATTCACAATTGCATCAAAAAGAATAAAATACCTAAGAATAAACCTAACTAAGGAAGTCAAAGACCTATACCCTGAAAACTACAAGACCCTCTTGAGAGACATCAAAGAAGACATCAATAAGTGGAAGTACATCCCATGCTCATGGTTAGGAAGAATTAATATTGCCAAAATGGCCATCCTGCCTAAAGCAATCTACAGATTCAATGCAATCCCTATCAAAATACCAACAGCATTCTTCAATGAACTAGAACAAATAGTTCTAAAATTCATATGGAACCACAAAAGACTCCGAATAGCCAAAACAATCCTTAGAAGGAAGAATAAAGCAGGGGGTGTGGATAATGCTCCCTAACTTCAAGCTCCAAAGCCACAGTAATCAAGACAGCACAAGAACAGAGCCATAGATCAATGGAACAGAATAGAGAGCCCAGATATAAGCCCACACATATATGGCTAATTAATATATGATAAAGGAGCCATGGACATACAATGGAAAAAGGAAAGCCTCTTCAACAACTAATGTTGGCAAAACTGGACAGCTATATGTAAGAGAATGAAACTCCATACACAAAAGTAAACTCGAAATGGATCAAAGACCTGAATGTAAGTCATGAAACCATAAAACAGAAGAAAACATAGGCAAAACTCTCTTGGACATAAACATGAGCAACTTCTTCATGAACATATATCTGCGGGCAAGGGAAACAAAAGCAAAAATTGACAGGTGGGACTATATCAAACTAAAAAGCTTCTGTACAGCAAAGGACACCATCAGTAGAACAAAAAGGCATCCTACAGTATGGGACAATATCTGTCCCATATCTGATAAGGGGTTAATGTCCAAAAGATATAAAGAGCTCACATGCCTCAACACCCAAAAAGCAAATAACCAGATTAAAAAATGGGCAGAGGATCTGTACAGACACTTCTCCAAAGAAGAAATTCAGATGGCCGACAGGCACATGAAAAGATGCTCCACATCGCTAATCATCAGGGAAATGCAAATTAAAACCACAATGAGACATCACTTCACATCAGTTAGGATGGTCAACATCCAAAAGACAGGCAAAAACAAGCTGGGAACAGAAAAAAAGGAATCAGGCAGCTACTTACATTTGGATTTGGTCTATGATTTAAAGGTGAAAATTAAAAAGTGTATACTGAGATTTCCTCAGTTCCCAACTTTGCTCATCAGAGAAGGAAGCAGAGAAAAGATCAGGACAGAAGCCCAGGCTTAGAATAAAGACTACATATTAACCTGAATAATCTAGTATGTGTGCCTCTCTTAGACTCCCAAACACAATGAAAGGTAATTAGATGGAGAGCACAGAAATGTTCAAGGCAAAGGAACACTAAAAGAATAAAGTGGGGAAATTTTAGAATAAACTCACAAAGGAGGCATAACAAGCATAAACTCAAGACTTAAAAACCAACTTGGAGAAACCAGTGATTGTGAAAAAATAATGTGTTGATAAAGATGTTCAATAAGTGTTTCCATGGAAACCATACCAAAAAAAAGAATCTCACAAAATCCTAAGGGTGGAGAACATTTTTATAGGTATGAATGAACGTAAAAACACCTTCAGTTCCCACCCTTTCAGGTTTCCAAGTGATGGCTAAGAAGAAACTACACAAATGTGGAATAAACTGAATATAGCAAGTATAAACTTTTTTTTAACAATGAAGCCCCCATTTCATGATCTAAAGGAAGAAAAAAAATGATGCTTCAAAAAAAGATATATAGGATATGAAAAAATGGTCTTAATGATGACCAAAAAGAATGCTACAAGAAGCCCTTAAGGATCAAAAGCAGAAATGTTTATAGTAAGTGAATTTGAAAGAGATTACTATTATAAAATAAAATACAGTATGCTGTGGAAACTACAAGGTGGTGTATTCATTCAACATTTTATTGACGGCCAGTTACATATCCAGGCATCATAAGAGACTTAAGGGTATCAGAAAGGTGACTCTGACATCACCTCTACCCTAAAAGAACCAGAAATCTAGCAAGGAAGCAGTCATATTAGGCAAATATGAAACAAATGCTATAAGAGAATTGTTTTTATATATTTATATCTACTTCCCTACATTCCATTGATTCTTAAGCATTCCAATCTGGGCTCCACTCCCACAAAAACTGCTCTTCACAAGGCCAATCACCTCCATGCTGCCAAATCCAATGGACACTACTCAATTCTCATCTTATTTCAAGATACAAGTCGTTCTTTGAAATACACTTGTCTTGACTTCTCTGACATCTATTAATTTGTATCACACATACAGGGCTGCTCCCTTTAGTTTCCTTTGCCCTGACTTTTCTTCCACTTCTATGCAACCCAAGATTGTTGGAGTTCCCAGAGCTTACTCTCCTACCATTTTCTCTCTTTATACTCATTCTCTAGATTTCATCTACTCCCATGGTTTAAAATACAATCTCTATGGCTACAATTTCCAAATGTCCACCTGGAAACCAGTCTTTGGAAATCCAAACTCTAATTTCTCAAATTCAATATTTCTACAGCTGACCTCTTGATTGATCCTCCCACCAAGACTGTTCTTTCACCCAGTCTTCAGTTCCTCAGTCAATAAACTGCACTGCCACCTAGCCGCTCAACCTAGAAACCTGTGAATCAACTCTCAATGACCCCTTCTCTGTCACTCCCATTTCCAATCAATCAAGTCCTGTCAATCCACCTGCTAAATAGTGCTCAAATCCATCCACTATTCTCCATCTTAACTTCCATTAACCTACAAGCTAAGCCATCCTCATATACCACCTAGTCTACTGCAGATTATTAGCCTCCCATTTTAACTCCTGTTCTCTCTAATGTATTCTACACCCATTCTACCCCCACGATCTTTTAAAACTGTAGATTAAATCTACTCTGCCATGACATAAAGTTCTTCCTGATCTGGCCCTGCTTACTTTTCAGCTTCTCTGGTTTTACTCTCTTCCCTCTGCTCTAGCCTATCATCAGCATTCTTTTAGTTCCTAAAATACTATAATAATCCCTTTTCACCCACAAGGTCTTCCAATAGGACCATTTCCTCTCTAGAGAATGCTCTTCCTCCACCCCACTTCTCAATAGTCTACTGATTAGCTCCTTCTCACCCTTCAGGTTTTATTTTAAATGTCCTCACTTCAGAGAGGCCTTCTTTAACCATCCATTGCAAAATAAAACCCTCTTATTTTCTCACAGTTCTTTTTCTTTATAAGACTTTTGAAAACTTGTATTTACACATTTATTTTTGATCACCCGTTTGCTGTCCTATCCCACTAGTCTGTGACTTCCATGACAAAACCACGATGTGTTTACTACTCACTCACCTGGCAGCCTGTAAAGTGCCTGGAACATAAAAGACATTAACAAATATCTGTTGAGTGAATAAGTGGAAGTAAGAACAGATGCTATAAGGGACCTAAAGAAAAAAGATTCTGGTTTTCAACTGTGATTTTTTTTTTTTTTTGGTTTGGTTTAGTTTGTGGAGGAGGAGGCAAATTTTAACAGGATCACAAAGTGGGCATTCTTCTGATGAAAAATGAAAACAGGGAAATACAAATAAGGAAAGAACATGAGCAAAGGCATAGCACTATGGAAATGCATGATTCTGTAGTAAGAACAGTATTTCACACACTACCTTGGGGCAGAATCCCAAGTGAGTTTTCGAGGTAGTTCTGGAACTCATGGTGTTCTTTACAAAACACTAAGAACACAATGTACTATAAGGAGGACTTCTAACCACAAGGATATTAATCACAGTTACATTTATAATATCAAGAAATTAGAAATATCCTAAATTATACTCATTAATAAGAAAATATTTTAGTAAATCATGGTACAATGCTATATTATATAAACATTCAGAACAATGATATTGATCTACCTTTATTGATTAAAAAAGTGTTCAAAAGTGAAAAAATATCAAGAAAAACATGTAAACATCCCACTTAACTATTTATATTTATATATGCTTATGTACATATATACATATAAACATATATGTGTGCATACACATAGAAGCTGTCATATAAAACAGCTAAACTTTCCAACAGGAAAAATGATAATTAACAAATATTTACTGATTGTTGCTATTGGCAAGATACCATTCTAAGTGCTATACATGAATTTTGCCATTTATTCCATACACTGACCTTATTAGGTATATACTCATATTACCTCCATTTTATTCATGGGAAAACACGAAGCACAGATGAAGTCACTTCTACAAGTTCACACATCTAAGATACTATGTCAATAAAACCCAGCTTCTAAATCACTCAATAGTAATACCAAAAGTCATTAACTAAATTTTTAAAAAATAAGAATCTAACAACTTGCTGCCTCTAAGAGACCTGCTTCAGATCAAGAAATACAAGACAACCAAAAGATTATAAACTTAGTTACATCTGTGAAATTTGAAAACTAAGAGTCCCTATCAAAGCACTAAAGAAAGTTTAACCAAAACGAGAGATAAGAAAGGTCACAACTGTCATGAGAAGAAATGCCCATTACATAAAAAAAAAGTTTCAACTCTCTGCTTTTGACCTAGCAATTCCATTGCTAAAAATATATTGTGGGTTTTTTTCTATTAAAAAACCAGTATATATTCATTGTACAAAATTTAGAGAACATCAAAAAAGAAAACATTTTCCATAATTCTACTATGTTACTCAAAGTAATCATTATAACATTATCCTGTGTATCTTCAGTCTTTTTTCAATCAACATACATTATTTCTGCTCTACTTAGCTAGTGTGGAATTTACTGTACCTAGTTATTTTGCAGTCTGTTTTTCCCCATCAAAAATATTTTAGAACAACTTTCCATGCTATTAGGTATTCATTTATAATGTAATTTTGATTAGCTGTTATTATGGATTGAATGTGTCCCCTCAAAATTCCTATATAGGGAACAACCCTCAGTATGATGGAATTTGGAGGTGGGAGTTTTGGGGGCAGTTTTAGATTAGGTCATGAGGGTGGGGTTCTCATGAAGAGATTAATGTCCTTATAAGAGACCAGAAAGCTAGCTCTCTCTCCCTCTCTACCATCTGAGAACATAGCACGAAGGCGGCCATCTGCTAGCCAAGATGACAGCCTTCACCAAAACCTCAGCCATGCTGAAAACTTCATCTTGGACTTCCAGCCTCCAGAACTGTGTCCATGTACACAGTGAACTGAATTTTCATCTTACTGGAAAGACTGAAAGATCACCACAAATAGGTTAAATCTTCTTTAGGAAACTCATTGTTCTCTAAACCCCCAAAATAATGTGTTTTAATAGAAACCATTGAATATTTTATCTGTACAATTAATTGTGTGCTTTTTTTAAGTGTATGTTATTAAATATTTAAAGCATACAGAAAAGAAAATAGTATGACCACCCAGGTACCTAAAAGCCACACTGACCAGATCTCAACATTTGCCTTATTTCCTTCATCTTTTTGGTCCCCAAGATTTAATAATACAAATACAATTGCAATTCATTCCTTCTTCCTTCCTTTAAAGTATCCATCACCCTGACATTGATATATATCATTCCAGCGCAAATTTTCACTTTTATTATATATTTATACCCATAAACAATATACAGTACTGTTTTTATATGTTTCTAAATGTTAAATATATGATATAGTGGATTTGTCTGCAACTTGCTCACTTTTCTACCCATTTTGGGTGAAGATTTATTATTATTGATAAATGAAGCTCATTCGTTTAATTTAGCTTAGCATTCCATTTGATGAACATACCACAATTTATCCCCCAAACTTCTACCATGGGACTTTTAGGTTGTTTCCAAATATTTGCCACTACAAACGATGCTGCAATCAACATCCTCCTGCATGTCTCCTTTGACACAAGCATAAGAATTGGAATCAATAGGCTGTAGGGTATAAATATCTTCAACTTTACTGGGTATTGCCAAATTGCACTCCCAGTGGTCATATAAATTACACTCCCACCTTTTGTGCATGAGTTCCCAAAACAATACTTTTCCAAAAAAACCTTCTGTCCAATAGTTTTCTAAATAAGAAATAACTTTCCATTCTCAATAACAATTTAAAGTAGCAGGTTTTGTTTCACAGCTCTTAGAATAAACACCAAATCTGTATAAAAACAACAAATTCCAACAAGGCCAAAATATGCAATAAGACTTCTCCAAGACCACCTTTCTTTCAGTACCTACCTATGAAATAGGGGCTATGCTAGGCACTTAATAGTAGCAACTTTATTGGAAAATGTTTTTTGAACTTTTTAAACCCAGCTTATGGTAAGAAATATATCTCACATTGCAACAATGTTCCCATATATTCACATACATATGTTTCATGCATGTGTATACATATACTATGAAACAGAAGTCTCTCAAAACAATACTTACCCTTATTTGCTGCAATCTAACCTTTTTCCTGTGATGCTGGTCAGCCACTTAACTAATTTCACACTAATGAATTGTACCTACCATTTGAAAAAACGATGCTGTAGAGTGAACAATATCTATCACACAGATTAACTAAAACAGAGAGGTTAAGTAACTTGCCCAAGGTCTCAGACTTAAGTAAACAGTGAAATCTGAAATTCAAACCGAGATTCAAAAGCCTGCACTTCTTGCAGTCCACAGCAGTATTAATACCAAATCCACACCAACTAACACAGCTTAAGCTTCAATTTATGCCATAAACTAAGGCAAAGAAAAGTAAATTCTGTAAAAATATGGTGGGTGTGTCTCTCCCCACTGTTATTTAACATTGTACTGGAGGTCCTAGCCACGGGAATCAGACAAAATAAAGAAATACAAGGAATCCAGATTGGTAAAAAAGAAGTTAAACTGTCACTATTTGCAGATGACATGATACTGTACATAAAAAACCCTAAAGACTCCACCCCAAAACTACTAGAACTGATATCGGAATACAGCAAAGTTGCAGGATACAAAATCAACACACAGAAATCTGTGGCTTTCCTATACACTAACAACGAACCAACAAAAAAAGAGAAATCAGGAAAAAAACTCCATTCATAATTGCAGCAAAAAAAAAATACCTAGGAATAAACCTAACCAAAGAAGTGAAAGACTTATACTCTGAAAACTACAAGTCACTCTTAAGAGAAATTAAAGGGGACACTAACAGATGGAAACGCATCCAATGCTCGTGGCTAGGAAGAATTAATATCGTCAAAATGGCCATCCTGCCCAAAGCAATATACAGATTTGATGCAATCCCTATGCAACTACCAGCAACATTCTTCAATGAACTGGAACAAATAATTCAAAAATTCATATGGAAGCACCAAAGACCCCGAATAGCCAAAGCAATCCTGAGAAAGAAGAATAAAGTAGGGGGGATCTCACTCCCCAACTTCAAGCTCTACTATAAAGCCATAGTAATCAAGACAATTTGGTACTGGCAAAAGAACAGAGCCACAGACCAATGGAACAGACTAGAGAATCCAGACATTAACCCAGACATATATGGTCAATTAATATTTGATAAAGGAGCCATGCACATACAATGGCAAAATGACAGTCTCTTCAACAGATGGTGCTGGCAAAACTGGACAGCTACATGTAGGAGAAAGAAACTGGACCATTGTCTAACCCCATATACAAAAGTAAACTCAAAATGGATCAAAGACCTGAATGTAAGCCATGAAACCATTAAACTCTTGGAAGAAAACATAGGCGAAAACCTCTTAGACATAAACATGAGTGACCTCTTCTTGAACATATCTCCCCGGGCAAGGAAAACAACAGCAAAAATGAACAAGTGGGACTATATTAAGCTGAAAAGCTTCTGTACAGCAAAAGACACCATCAATAGAACAAAAAGGAACCCTACAGTATGGGAGAATATATTTGAAAATGACACATCCGATAAAGGCTTGACGTCCAGAATATATAAAGAGCTCACATGCCTCAACAAACAAAAAACAAATAACCCAATTAAAAAATGGGCAGAGGAACTGAACAGATGGTTTTCCAAAAAAGAAATACAGATGGCCAACAGACACATGAAAAGATGCTCCACATCGCTAATTATCAGAGAAATGCAAATTAAAACTACAATGAGGTATCACCTCACACCAGTAAGGATGGCTGCCATCCAAAAGTCAAACAACAACAAATGTTGGCGAGGCTGTGGAGAAAGGGGAACCCTCCTACACTGCTGGTGGGAATGTAAATTAGTTCAACCACTGTGGAAAGCAGTATGGAGGTAAATCAAAATGCTCAAAACAGACTTACCATTTGACCCAGGAATTGCACTCCTAGGAATTTACCCTAAGAATGCAGCAATCAAGTATGAGAAAGACCAATGCACCCCTTTGTTTATTGCAGCACTATTTACAATAGCCAAGAATTGGAAGCAACCTAAATGTCCATCGATAGAGGAATGGATAAAGAAGATGTGGTACATATACACAATGGAATACTCCTCAGCCATAAGAAAAGGGCAAATTCGACCATTTGCAGAAACATGGATGGAGCTGGAGGGTATTATACTCAGTGAAACAAGCCAAGTGGAGAAAGAGAAATACCAAATGATTTCACTTATCTGTGGAATATAAGAACAAAGGAAAAACTGAAGGAACAAAACAGCACCAGAATCACAGAACTCAACAATGGACTAACAGGTACCAAAGGGAAAGGGACTGGGGAGGATGGGTGGGTAGGGAGGGATAAGGGGGGGAGAAGTAGGGGGGTATTAAGATTAACATGCATGGGGGGGTAGGAGAAAAGGGAGGGCTGTACAACACAGAGAAGGCAAGTAGTGATTCTACAACATTTTGCTATGCTGATGGACAGTGACTGTAAAGGGGTTTATAGGGGGGACCTGGTATAGGGGAGAGCCTAGTAAACATAATATTCGTCATGTAAGTGTAGATTAGTGATACCAAAAACAAAGCAAAAAAAAAAAAAGGGCAGTTCCTGTGTGGTAACCTCCAACGAGTTCTACACAATGATATAAAGGGCATATAAAAGTGTAGGCAAAGGGTCTGTTTGTGTTTATACAGAGGATCAAAGCCTAATTTGGCTACTCCGAAAATGAACTAAGATATGATATGAAAAAGAACTTCCAACATCAGCACTCTCGGGAACATTCATGCCAGAAGATGATCATCAAAAAACCCCAACAAAGATCCACACACTGCTACAGGTGAAGATGCACTCATCCCACCAGTTCCTGGACTTGCCATGGGAATGAAGAAGGAGATATCTAAGCTGGCCTGTGCATACAGTAAAACAACAAATTTGACTGGATCTATACTGTTGGAACTCAACCAAGAATTAGGAGAAGTGCAAATTATAGCTCTCCAAAATCTTACAACTACAGACTATTTACTGTTAAAAGAACATATGGGATGTGAACAGTCCCAAGGAATGGGTTGTTTTAATTTGTCTGATTTCTCTCAGACTGTTCAAGTTCAGTTGGACAATATCCACCATATCACAGATAAGTTTTCACAAATGCCTAAGGTGCCTAACTGGTTTTCTTGGTTTCACTGGAGACGGCTGGTAATTACAGGTATGCTTTGGTTACGTAACTGTACTCCTATTATGTTAATGTGTGTGTGCAATTTAAGCAGTAGCTTAAAACCTATACATGCTGAAGTTACTCTACAAGAAGATATGTCAAAGAAATAATCAATCTTCCCAGGTTTTCTTCTGCCTGTTACTTCTATAGCTTTTCTTCTTCCTTCCTAACTACAACCCTTAAATAGAATTCGTGCCTCATATCGAATTTACCGAGTATCATAATTCTTCCAAGTGGTAAAGACACCTCAAGACATGCTGGGCATAGAAGCCACAGGGCATAAATATGCAAAGAAGTAAAAAGCTAACCTTTTCAAATAATAAGGCTTCTCTCTCACTTACCAACTTTACATTTCCCTGTATGGCCCCGGAAGATGACTGGTTAGCCAGAGACGGGTAAGATTCCTCAAGGGAGGAACAACCTAAGACAGGCACAGTCACAGAGGGGTCATCAGGTGAGAAATTGGGGATCAACAGAGGTGAGGCTTAGAACATCCCCCCCCCGTTCTGAGAGATATCTTCTGCATACGTGGATGTTTTATTGCCCTTGTCTAGCTTGGATTAACACATAGTCTACAGGCACACACCTGATCATCTACATTTGCTCTCTTACAACACTAAACTATGTTTTCTACCTTTATCTTGCATCTACCTACCACTTCAGCATTTTATTAAAAATAATAATAATAAAGAGAGAAATGTGGTATCCACATATAAATCAAGTATAAAAATCAAATGAGGATGTCTGGAGAAGATGGCAGCATGAGTAGAGCAGCGGAAATCTCCTCCCAAAACAACATATATCTATGAAAATATAACAAAGACAAGCCTTCCTAGAATAAAGACCAGAGGACACAGGACAATATCCAGACCACATCCGCACCTGAGAGAACCCAGCGCCTCGCGAAGGGGGTAAGATACAAGCCCCGGCCCCGCGGGAGCCGAGCGCCCCTCCCCCCCAGCTCCCGGCGGGAGAAGAATAGGCAGAGCGGGAGGGAGACGGAGCCCAGGACTGCCGAACGCCCAGCCCCAGCCATCCGGGCCAGAGTGCAGGGCGCTCGATACTAGGAAAACAGGGCAGCAAGAATAGTGAGCAGGCACTGGAGGCTGGGCGACAGAGGGCATAAGAAAAGCGCGTGACCATTTTTTTTTGCTTTTTTGCTGTTTTGTTTTGGTGAGCGCTTTTTGGAAGTCTTAAAGGGATAGGGACCCCAATACTAGGGAAACAGGGCAGAAAGACCGGTGAGCAGAGGTCTGAGGCTGGCAACGCAGAATAAAGAAAAACGAACGACCACCTTTTTTTTTAATTAAAAACTTTTTTTTTTTTTTAAATTAAAAAAATTTTTTTTTCTTTTTTTTTTGGTGGGCGTTGTTTTGTTTTGGCGGGTGCTTTTTGGAAGTCTTAAAGGGGCAGGGCAGGTCACTTAATCCAGAGGTAGGGAATCCGGGATCTCTGGGCACCCTAACCCCTGGGCTGCAGGGAACAGGGAGGCCCCTTATGGAGATAAATAGCCTCCCAGCAGCTCCTGCTCCAACGCGACTCCACCATTTTGGAGTAGCTGCCCGAGACAGGCCACGCCCACAGCAACAGTGGAGATTAACTCCATAGCAGCCGGGCAGGAAGCACAAACCCTGTCTGCGTGCAGCTGCACAGCACAAGCCACTAGAGGCCGCTGTTCTCCCAGGAGAGGAGGGCCACAAACCAACAAGAAAGGAAGTCCTTCCAGCCGTCACTCGTCCCAGTTCTGCAGACTATTCCTATCACCATGAAAAGGCAAAGCTACAGGCAGACAAAGATCACAGAGACAACACCAGAGAAGGAGACAGACCTAACCAGTCTCCCTGAAAAAGAATTCAAAATAAGAATCATAAACATGCTGACAGAGATGCAGAGAAATACGCAAGAGAAATGGGATGAAGTCCGGAAGGAGATCACAGATGCCAGAAAGGAGATCGCAGAAATGAAACAAACTCTGGAAGGGTTTATAAGCAGAATGGATAGAATGCAAGAGGCCATTGATGGAATTGAAATCAGAGAACAGGAACGCATAGAAGCTGACATAGAGAGAGACAAAAGGATCTCCAGGAATGAAACAATGTTAAGAGAACTGTGTGACCAATCCAAAAGGAACAATATCCGTATTATAGGGGTCCCAGAAGAAGAAGAGAGAGGAAAAGAGATGGAAAGTATCTTAGAAGAAATAATTGCTGAAAACTTCCCCACACTGGGGGAGGAAGTAATCGAACAGACCACGGAAATACACAGAACCCCCAACAGAAAGGATCCAAGAAGGGCAACACCAAGACACATAATAATTAAAATGGCAAAGATCAAGGACAAGGAAAGAGTGTTAAAGGCAGCTAGAGAGAAAAAGGTCACCTATAAAGGGAAACCCATCAGGCTAACGTCAGATTTCTCAACAGAAACCCTACAGGCCAGAAGAGAATGGCATGATATATTTAATACAATGAAACAGAAGGGCCTTGAACCAAGGATACTGTATCCAGCACGACTATCATTCAAATATGACGGTGGGATTAAACAATTCCCAGACAAACAAAAGCTGAGGGAATTTGCTTTCCACAAACAACCTCTACAGAACATCTTACAGGGACTGCTCTAGATGGGAGCACTCCTAGAAAGAGCACAGCACAAAACACCCAACATATGAAGAATCGAGGAGGAGGAACAAGAAGGGAGCGAAGAAAAGAATCTCCAGATAGTGTATATAACAGCTCAATAAGCGAGCTAAATTAGGCAGTAAGATACTAAAGAGGCTAACCTTGAACCTTTGGTAACCACGAATTTAAAGCCTGCAATGGCAATAAGTACATATCTTTCAATAGTCACCCTAAATGTTAATGGGTTGAATGCACCAATCAAAAGACACAGAGTAACAGAATGGATAAAAAAGCAAGACCCATCTATATGCTGCTTACAAGAAACTCACCTCAAACCCAAAGACATGTACAGACTAAAAGTCAAGGGATGGAAAAACATATTTCAAGCAAACAACAGTGAGAAGAAAGCAGGGGTTGCAGTACTAATATCAGACAAAATAGACTTCAAAACAAAGAAAGTAACAAGAGATAAAGAAGGACACTACATAATGATAAAGGGCTCAGTCAAACAAGAGGATATAACCATTCTAAATATATATGCACCCAACACAGGAGCACCAGCATATGTGAAACAAATACTAACAGAACTAAAGGGGGATATAGACTGCAATGCATTCATTCTAGGAGACTTCAACACGCCACTCACCCCAAAGGATAGATCCATTGGGCAGAAAATAAGTAAGGACACGGAAGCACTGAACAACACAGTAGAGCAGATGGACCTAATAGACATCTATAGAACTCTACATCCAAAAGCAGCGGGATATACATTCTTCTCAAGTGCACATGGAACATTCTCCAGAATAGACCACATACTAGGCCACAAAAAGAGCCTCAGAAAATTCCAAAAGATTGAAATCCTACCAACCAACTTTTCAGACCACAAAGGCATAAAACTAGAAATAAACTGTACAAAGAAAGTAAAGAGGCTCACAAACACATGGAGGCTTAACAACACGCTATTAAATAATCAATGGATCAATGACCAAATCAAAATGGAGATCCAGCAATATATGGAAACAAATGACAACAACAACACTAAGCCCCAACTTCTGTGGGACACAGCAAAAGCAGTCTTAAGAGGAAAGTATATAGCAATCCAAGCATATTTAAAAAAGGAAGAGCAATCCCAAATGAATGGTCTATTGTCACAATTATCGAAATTGGAAAAAGAAGAACAGATGAGGCCTAAGGTCAGCAGAAGGAGGGACATAATAAAGATCAGAGAAGAAATAAATAAAATTGAGAAGAATAAAACAATAGCAAAAATCAATGAAACCAAGAGCTGGTTCTTCGAGAAAATAAACAAAATAGATAAGCCTCTAGCCAGACTTATTAAGAAGAAAAGAGAGTCAACACAAATCAACAGTATCAGAAACGAGAAAGGAAAAATCACGACGGACCCCACGGAAATGCAAAGAATTATTGGAGAATACTATGAAAACCTATATGCTAACAAGCTGGGAAACCTAGGAGAAATGGACAACTTCCTAGAAAAATATAACCTTCCAAGATTGACCCAGGAAGAAACAGAAAATCTAAACAGACCAATTACCAGCAACGAAATTGAAGCGGTAATCAAAAAACTACCAAAGAACAAAACCCCCGGGCCAGATGGATTTACCTCGGAATTTTATCAGACATACAGGGAAGACATAATACCCATTCTCCTTAAAGTTTTCCAAAAAATAGAGGAGGAGGGGATACTCCCAAACTCATTCTATGAAGCTAACATCACCCTAATACCAAAACCAGGCAAAGACCCCACCAAAAAGAAAACTACAGACCAATATCCCTGATGAACGTAGATGCAAAAATACCAACAAAATATTAGCAAACCGAATTCAAAAATACATCAAAAGGATCATACACCATGACCAAGTGGGATTCATCCCAGGGATGCAAGGATGGTACAACATTAGAAAGTCCATCAACATCATCCACCACATCAACAAAAAAAAAGACAAAAACCACATGATCATCTCCATAGATGCTGAAAAAGCATTTGACAAAGTTCAACATCCATTCATGTTAAAAACTCTCAGCAAAATGGGAATAGAGGGCAAGTACCTCAACATAATAAAGGCCATCTATGATAAACCCACAGCCAACATTATATTGAACAGTGAGAAGCTGAAAGCATTTCCTTTGAGATCGGGAACTAGACAGGGATGCCCACTCTCTCCACTGTTATTTACCATAGTACTGGAGGTCCTAGCCACGGCAATCAGACAAAATAAAGAAATACAAGGAATCCAGATTGGTAAAGAAGAAGTTAAACTGTCACTATTTGCAGATGACATGATACTGTACATAAAAAACCCTAAAGACTCCACCCCAAAACTACTAGAACTGATATCGGAATACAGCAAAGTTGCAGGATACAAAATCAACACACAGAAATCTGTGGCTTTCCTATACACTAACAATGAACCAACAGAAAGAGAAATCAGGAAAACAACTCCGTTCACAATTGCATCAAAAAAAATAAAATACCTAGGAATAAACCTAACCAAAGAAGTGAAAGACTTATACTCTGAAAACTACAAGTCACTCTTAAGAGAAATTAAAGGGGACACTAACAGATGGAAACTCATCCCATGCTCGTGGCTAGGAAGAATTAATATCGTTAAAATGGCCATCCTGCCCAAAGCATTATACAGATTTGATGCAATCCCTATGAAACTACCAGCAACATTCTTCAATGAACTGGAACAAATAATTCAAAAATTCATATGGAAGCACCAAAGACCCCGAATAGCCAAAGCAATCCTGAGAAAGAAGAATAAAGTAGGGGGGATCTCACTCCCCAACTTCAAGCTCTACTATAAAGCCATAGTAATCAAGACAATTTGGTACTGGCAAAAGAACAGAGCCACAGACCAATGGAACAGACTAGAGAATCCAGACATTAACCCAGACATATATGGTCAATTAATATTTGATAAAGGAGCCATGGACATACAATGGCGAAATGACAGTCTCTTCAACAGATGGTGCTGGCAAAACTGGACAGCTACATGTAGGAGAATGAAACTGGACCATTGTCTAACCCCATATACAAAAGTAAACTCAAAATGGATCAAAGACCTGAATGTAAGCCATGAAACCATTAAACTCTTGGAAGAAAACATAGGCGAAAACCTCTTAGACATAAACATGAGTGACCTCTTCTTGAACATATCTCCCTGGGCAAGGAAAACAACAGCAAAAATGAACAAGTGGGACTATATTAAGCTGAAAAGCTTCTGTACAGCAAAAGACATCATCAATAGAACAAGAAGGATCCCTACAGTATGGGAGAATATATTTGAAAATGACACATCCGATAAAGGCTTGACGTCCAGAATATATAAAGAGCTCACACGCCTCAACAAACAAAAAACAAATAACCCAATTAAAAAATGGGCAGAGGAACTGAACAGACAGTTCTCCAAAAAAGAAATACAGATGGCCAACAGACACATGAAAAGATGCTCCACATCGCTAATTATCAGAGAAATGCAAATTAAAACTACAATGAGGTATCACCTCACACCAGTAAGGATGGCTGCCATCCAAAAGTCAAACAACAACAAATGTTGGCGAGGCTGTGGAGAAAGGGGAACCCTCCTACACTGCTGGTGGGAATGTAAACTAGTTCAACCATTGTGGAAAGCAGTATGGAGGTATATCAAAATGCTCAAAACAGACTTAGCATTTGACCCAGGAATTGCACTCCTAGGAATTTACCCTAAGAACGCAGCAATCAAGTTTGAGAAAGACAGATGCACCCCTATGTTTATTGCAGCACTATTTACAATAGCCAAGAATTGGAAGCAACCTAAATGTCCATCGATAGAGGAATGGATAAAGAAGATGTGGTACATATACACAATGGAATACTACTCAGCCATAAGAAAAGGGCAAATCCAATCATTTGCAGCAACATGGATGGAGCTGGAGGGTATTATGCTCAGTGAAACAAGCCAAGCGGAGAAAGAGAAATACCAAATGATTTCACTTATCTGTGGAATATAAGAACAAAGGAAAAACTGAAGGAACAAAACAGCAGCAGAATCACAGAACTCAACAATGGACTAACAGGTACCAAAGGGAAAGGGACTGGGGAGGATGGGTGGGTAGGGAGGGATAAGGGGGGGAGAAGTTGGGAGGTATTAAGATTAACATACATGGGGGGGTAGGAGAAAACGGAGGGCTGTACAACACAGAGAAGGCAAGTAGTGATTCTACAACATTTTGCTATGCTGATGGACAGTGACTGTAAAGGGGTTTATAGGGGAGACCTGGTATAGGGGAGAGCCTAGTAAACATAATATTCGTCATGTAAGTGTAGATTAGTGATACCAAAAACAAAGCAAAAAAAATAAAATGGGCAGTTCCTGTGTGGTAACCTCCAACGAGTTCTACACAAGGGTATAAAGGGCATATAAAAGTGTAGGCAAAGGGTCTGTTTGTGTTTATACAGAGGATCAAAGCCTAATTGGGCTACCCCGAAAATGAACTAAGATACGATATGAAAAAGAACTTCCAACATCTGCACTCTCTGGAAGACTCATGCCAGAAGATGATCATCAAAAATCCCCAACAAAGATCCACGCACTGCTACAGCTGTAGATGCACTCATCCCACCAGTTCCTGGACTTGCCATGGGAATGAGGAAGGAGATATCTAAGCTGGCCTGTGCATACAGTAAAACAACAAATTTGACTGGATCTATACTGTTGGAACTCAACCAAGAATTTGGAGAAGTGCAAATTGTAGCGCTCCAAACTCTTACAACTACAGACTATTTACTGTTAAAAGAACATATGGCATGTGAACATTCCCCAGGAATGGGTTGTTTTAATTTGTCTGATTTCTCTCAGACTGTTCAAGTTCAGTTGGACAATATCCACCATATCATAGATAAGTTTTCACAAATGCCTAAGGTGCCTTAATGGTTTTCTTGGTTTCACTGGAGATGGCTGGTAATTACAGATATGCTTTGGTTATGTAACTATACTCCTATTATGTTAATGTGTGTGCGCAATTTAAGTAGTAGCTTAAAACCTATATATGCTGAAGTTACTCTACAAGAAGATATGTCAAAGAAATAATCAATCTTCCCATGTTTTCTTCCGTCTGCTACTTCTATAGCTTTTCTTCTTCCTTCCTAATTACAACCCTTAAATAGAATTCGTGCCTCATATCAAATTTACCGAGTATCATAACTCCTCTAAGTGGTAAAGATACCTCAAGACAAATGCTGGGCATAGAAGCCACAGGGCATAAATATGCAAAGAAGTAAAAAGCTAACTTTTTCAAACAATAAGGCTTCCCTCTCACTTACCAACTTCACATTTCCCTGTATGGCCCCGGAAGATGACTGTTAGCCAGAGACGGGTAAGATTCCTCAAGGGAGGAACAACCTAAGACAGGCACAGTCGCAGGGGGGCCATCAGGTGAGAAATTGGGGATCAACAGAGGTGAGGCTTAGAACCTCACCCCCCCTGTTCTGAGAGAAATCTTCTGCATACGTGGATGTTTTATTGCCCTGGTCTAGCTTGGATTAACACATAGTCTACAGGCACACACCTGATCATCTACATTTGCTCTCTTACAACACTAAACTATGTTTTCTACCTTTATCTTGTATCTACCTACCACTTCAGCATTTTATTAAAAATAATAATAATAAAGGGAGAAATGTGGTATCCACATATAAATCAAGTATAAAAACCAAATGAGTATTCATATTTGAACTGACTGTTTAGAGTTCATAATGCATGAGCAAAACCGAAAGTTTCTGTGATGACTGCCCTTGTACTGTTCACTATGTAACTTATTCATTATGTAAGAATTTGTTCTACATGTAAGAACTTGTTTGTTATGCCTCAGAAGATTGGAGACTGATGAAAATTAGGCTTGGGTTGTATTAATGATTGTGCATTGAGCATTGACTCCCCTATACAGAATTTTATTGTTGTTAACAACCATTTGATCAATAAATATGAGAGATGCCCTCACAAAAAAAAAAAAAAAAAAAAAAGGACAGACTTCCAATGGTAAAATAAATAAGTAACCGGGATGTAATGTATAGCATAAGGAATATAGTCAAGATATTGTAACAGCCTGGTAGGGTGATAGCTGGAACCTAGAATTATGTATATAAATGTTCTACCACTGTGTTGTACACTTGAAACTAATGTAATACTGTGCGTCAACTACCCTTCAATAAAAAATAATTATTTAAAATAAAAAAAAAAAAATCAAATGAGTATTCATATTTGAACTGACTGTTTATAGTTCATAATGCATGAGCAAAACCGAAAGCTTCTGTGATGACTGCCCTTGCAATGTTCACCATGTAACTTATTCACTATGTAAGAATTTGTTCTCCATGGAAGAACTTGTTCATTAAGCTTCAAAAGATTGGAGACTGACGAAAACTAGGCTTGGGGTGGATTAATGATTGTGCATTGAGCATTGACCCCCCTATATAGAATTTTATTGTTGTCAACAACCATTTGATCAATAAATATGAGAGATGCCCTCACACACACAAAATATATATATATATATATACACACTTCCAATTGTAAAATAAATAAGTAACTGGGATGTAATGTATAGCATAAGGAATATAGTCAAAATATTGTAACAACTTGGTATGGTGATAGCTGGTACCTAGAATTATCATGTATATAAATGTTGAATCACTGTGTTGTACACCTGAAACTAATGTAATACTATGTGTCAACTACCCTTCAATAAAAAAAAATATATATGGTGGGTGTGTATAGAGTAATATGCAAAACCAAAGATGCAAGTCAGTAACAGACCTATGATTTCATTCATTCACATACATTTCTAAAAAGGCTTAATGTCACTGCTAAGCTCCTGCTTTATTTCACAGATACTTATAACTTAGAGAATACTGATGAAGATAAACACGCAAATATGCTACCCTGTCCTCGAAAAAAATTAATTTCTGCAAAAATCAATACAATTTACTATTAGCTCATTCTAAAACCAAAAGACAAACAAGTACTTACGTCAAACTTCAAGTAACAAAGCCAGTGACTAATTCTAAACAAACATAGTCCAGATCATAATTGAGCAAGTACAAGTGCCCAGCTATATCTTTTAAAATGCTTTCTAAATAAATAAACCTCAGTTGGAATAGAGTTTATATTAATACACAATAAGATTTCTATGGTTACTATTTATCAGAAATAATTCAAGCTTGGTTACACATAGACAGCACAAGGTCAGTCTACTGTCCACCTAGATCCTTCCTTAGGCAACTAACTCTTGCAGGCTATAGTGGAGTATAAAGAAAAATTAGGACATGATTTCATTCACTCAGCTTAATGTTTCAGCTTTAATACCTAAAACCATTATTAAAATCTTTCACCTTGAGCATGAATTGTAACTGCTTCTTGGTCTTTATTAAAATCTATTAAATAGCTCACAGGGAAGCCCATTGGTTATTTACTGCTGATACATAGTTGATGACATACACACCTTCAATCACATCAAATGTTACTGATCACTACTTACTATGTAAAATATTCAGTATTCTTATTTAAGATACCTCAAACTAGCTATTAACTAAAATTCAAGTCATTAAAGTATGGGGGAGGGGTGCGTCTAAGTGTAGGGGGAATTTGATTAGTTTACCTCCCTTCTTCAGTTGCAACAAAGGGTATAGACCTGTCATTCTCAAGAAATGTAGAAAGCAAGTTTTCTGGTCATTAAAAAAATGACATTTATAGATCATAGCAAGAAACTCCTGTTATCACCCTGAAAGGAGAACAGAGGTTGTAGATGACTCTAGATTGGAGTTCTGCTAGAAGTGACTGGATCATTCCAACCAAAGCAACAGATACTGACACCACAAAGACATGTTTGGCAACCAATCCTCAAATATCAAATACTGGTGCCTTATTCCATTTCAGTGATTTACTGTGGTTTATTTCATTTCAGTGGTCTCAACAGTGAGCAGATTAGAATTACTGATGCAGCAATCAATACATTCCCTTCTTAGTCTATTTTGACTTTTTCATATACATTTTCAAATAGCTTTTATAAACTATCATAATAGCATATGAATCATTACATTAGTACTTTTTAGCTTACTAGAGTTTTCTACAAATTCCAGTTTCCTAAAACTAAAAATATAAACCCAGAAAGGTCTTCTGTCAAATTCTAATCTGTATGATAGTATTCCACTAGGAAAAAGAAATCAGGATAAATTGTGTATGAAGTATGATGCAACTTTATGTATAAGGAAAAAGTTTATGTATTTATACACATACACACACACTTAAGAAAAGACTACTAGAATTATGATTTTTCTTTTTCTTTTGATGATGTATTTTCCAAAATTTCTGAAGTAATAAGCATATATTGCTCTTATGAGAAAAACTGTCACCAAAAATCTTTCCCTTACCAATAAAAACATGAAATTTTTAATTTTAGTTGGGCCAGTCTCACGGGGTTGGAGTGAGGATCAAATCAATAGACATAAAAGTATTCCACAGTTTTGAAACTCAGACACTGCAGATTGATAGGATCTTCTATCATATCATTTCACATTCTGTTCTCTACCAATTACCTTCTCTCATATTTGTCTCCCTTAGAATGCAAAATAGCTTGAGGATGGACCACATCTGTTTAACTTTGTAAACACCACAATGCGGTATATACAGTAATGCCTTAGTTTCCCAAGGCTCTATTGTGCTTCAGCTGAAAACAATAAAGCATATTAGGCTAACTTCATGTAGAGCACAGGACTTTAGTCTCTTGAATAAACTCCAGTTAAATCCGCAATGACAGAAACTTAAATACTAAAAACTAATAGACATACTAAAACACTTATATACTTAAAAATATATATACTTAATGATAGTTCTCTTGACTAGATATATTCAAGACTGTTGGATGTTAAAATCTTCAAGAATCATTTGCTTAAGGCCAGCACACGAGCACTAAGTGTACAATTTTATCTCTTGAGTTGATTTGGTATAGAATGTCCCAATATAAATGATTGCCTTTCTCATTTTACATGAAAGGTGGCTGTTTTTCAGTGGAAACCCAGTTAGTTCCCAGGTATGTTGCATATCTTATGTCAGGCTTTATGAATAGTCTCCAACTCCTAAACTTTTCAGAACATTGATACCTACCACTTGGCAGTGTCTGAGTCTTTTAAAACTGCAGAATACTTTTATATATATTGATTTGATCCTCACTCCAACCCCAGGAGACTGGCATAGGCATTATCTTCCCCATTTGACAAAAGATAATTCTGAATGAAGTTAAGAGACAGATAAGATTTTATCATCACCTAGAGATACTCAAAACAGCATTCTCCTGAATCCAAAATGCCATGTTTTCCATTATCCCACATATTCTCCCAAGAAAGAAGTTGTGAACACTACTAAATTAGAACCATAATGAACTTTCCAGTCTACAAAACCTGCTGTAATATTGCCCCTGAATATATCCTAAGCAAACAGAAACCAGTTACACTGAGACTCTGATTCACAGCCAACAGTACACAAAGTTATCTTCCCCTAAAAATTATAAAATAAGACTTTTTTTATGTTCCAAAGCACTATCCTGTCACTAATTTTATAGTTAGGCAGAAAAATCTAAATTCAGCATTAAAGTATGCAAAAGTACTAATTTCTGTGGGCCCAGTGCCCTCATCTATAAAATGAGAATAAAGATAAACTAACAAAAAAGGAGATTCTCAAGATGGTGGCAAGAGTAGGGTGGCAGAAATCTCCTCCCAAAACCATACATATTTTGAAAATACAGCAAATACAACTATTCCTAAAAGAGTGACCAGAAGATTCACTACACAAGGAAGGCTACATCTACATCTGTGAGAACTCAACATCTCACGGAAAAGGGTAAGAAACAAAGCTGTGACCTGGCGGGATCCAAGCACTTCCCCAACCCCAGCTCACCAGTGGGAGGAAAATAATCAGAGTGGGGAGGGAGTGAAAGCACAGGACTGCTAAATAACCAGCCCTAGGAATCTGCACCAGGAGCACAGACACACATTGCATGGTGTACTGGATATGAGAGGAATGGAAAAGTAAAATCTGAGACTAAGACTGCGAACAGGTTCCCAAAGCCGGCTGCCCTGGGACAAAAGAAAAGCAGGCACTTTAAAAGTCTTAAAGAGACAAGGGTTTAACAGGTAGACAAAATTGTCCTGACACACTCAGCCCAGCAGGCTGGAAACTTTAAGGAACTTTGGGCACCCTAACCCCATGGGTGGCAATGCAGCTTCGAAGCCCCTCATGGTGATAAGCAGCCTACTTTTCTTTCCCCCAGCCGGCATTGTAAGCAAACCCCCTGAACCGCCACTGCTTTGGAACAGCCAGGGAGCATGCCCGCCCACAGCAAACACACAGAGGCTTCTCCCTGTGTACAGCTAAGTGGCCCAGACCCAGAGGCAGCCCCCTATGCACAATTGACCAGCACAGATAGCAGAGACAGGCAGAGTCCAGGAGGCACAAAGGGGCTCTGTTCTCACAGCAACCACATGTCACTCGCTGAAGCCTCAGCCACTGCCCTAGGCCATCCCAAGGGCCGCCCCACCCATGGCAGCTCATGGGATTAACCCAGAGGTTGCTCCCAATGTGCGGTTGCCCAGCACAGGCAGGGGAAACTGGCGCAGAGTCAGGCAAGGATGAAGGGGATCAGTCCTCACAGCAGAACAGACGCTGCTTGACTGCAACCCCGCCAGTGCCCTAGGACATCCTGAGAGCCGCCCCAACACAGAAGCTCAGTATATTAACCAGAGGCTGCCCCACGTGCGTTTGAATGGCACAGGCAGTGGAGAAGGGCAAGGCGACCAGCAAGCAGGAAAGGACTTTGTTCTCCCAGCTGAAACACGCGCCACTCGCTGACGACCATTCACATCTCAATGAAAAGTCAGAAGAACCTTGTTCAGTCCAAAATCCCTCAAACACCATAGAGAGGACTTGGCAAGACAGAAATCACCAATCTTACTGAAAAAGAATTCAAAATAAAAGTCATAAGCATGCTGATGGAGCTACAGAGAAATATTCAAGAGCTTAGGGATGAATTCAGGAGGGAGATAACAGAAACAAAACAAACAGTGGAAGGATTTAAGAGCAGACTGCATGAAGTGCAAGAGACTGTTAATAGAATAGAAATCAGAGAACAGGAATACAGAGAAGCTGAGGCAGAGAGAGATAAAACGATCTCTAGGAATAAAAGAATATTAAGAGAACTGTGTGAACAATCTGAACAGAACAATGTTCGCATTATAGGGGTACCAGAAGAACAAGAGAGAGAAAAAGGGATAGGAAATGTCTTTGAAGAATAATTGCTGAAAACGTCCCCAATCTGGGGAAGGAAATAGTCTCTCAGACCATGGAAGTCCACAGATCTCCCAACACAAGGGACCCAAGGAGGATAACACCAAGACACATAATAATTAAAATGGCAATGATCAAAGACAAACAGAGAGTATTAAAAGTGGCCAGAGAGAGAAAAAAGATCACCTACAATGGAAAACCCATCAGGCTATCATCAGACTTCTCAGCAGAAACATTACAGGCCAAAAGGGAATGGCATGATATATTCAATGCAATGAAAAAGAAGGGTCTTGAACCAAGAATACTGTATCCAGCACGATTATCATTTAAATTTGAAGGTGGGATTAAACAATTCCCAGACAAGCAAAGGTTGAGGGAATTTATCTCCCACAAACCATCTCTACAATGTATTTTAAAGGGACTGTTCTAGATGGAAGTATGCCTAAGGCTTAATAGCTGTCACCAGAGAAAATAAAACCACAGCAAAGAAAGTAGACCAACCAAATACTAAGTAAAGGCAAAAAATAAAATCAGCTATCCACAAAATCAGTTAAGGTAAACATAAAGAGTACAGAATAAAATACCTAACATATAAAGAGTGGAGGAGTAAGAAAAAGAATGGAGAGAAATAAAGAATCATCAGACTGTGTTCATAATAAAATAATAAGTGAGTTAAGTTAGACAGTTCGATAGTAAAGAAGTTCCCCTTGAACCTTTGGTAACCATGAATCCAAAGCCTGCAATGGCAATAAGTACATATCTATCAATAATCACCCTAAATGTAAATGGACTGAATGTACCAATCAGAAGACACAGAGTAATAGAATGGATAAAAAAGCAAGACCGATCTATATGCTGCCTATAAGAGACTCACTTTAAACCCAAAGATATAGGTAAAAGTGAAGAGACAGAAAAAGATATTTCATGCAAACAATAGGGAGAAAAGAGGAGGTGTTGCAGTACTTGTATCAGACAAAATAGACTTCAAAACAAAGAAAGTTACAAGAGACAAAGGACATTACATAATGATAAAGGGGTAAGTCCAACAAGAGGATACAACCATTATAAATATCTATGCTCCCAACACAGGAGCACCTACATGTGTGAAACAAATACTAACAGAATTAAAGGAGGAAATAGAATGCAATGCATTCGTTCTAGAAGACTTCAACACACCACTCACTCTAAAGGACAGATCAACCAGACAGAAAATAAATAAGAATACAGAGGCACTGAACAACACATTAGAACAGACAGACCCAAAAGAACTCTCCACCCAAAAGCAGCAGGATACACATTCTTCTCAAGTGCATATGGAACATTCTCCAGAGTAGACCACATACTAGGCCACAAAAAGAGCCTCAGCAATTCAAAAAGACTGAAATTGTACCAACCAACTTCTCAGATCACAAAGGTTTAAAACTAGAAATAAAGTGTACAAAGAAAACAAAAAGGCTCACAAACACATGGAGGCTCAAAAATATGCAGCTAAATGACCAACGGATCAATGACCAAAATAAACAGAGATCAAGCAATATACAGAGACAAATGAAAATAAACAGCACTACACTCCAACTTCACTGTGTCCTACAGAAGGCAGTTCTAAGAGCAAAGTATATAGCAATCCAGGCCTATTTAAAGAAGGAAGAACAATCCCAATGAATACTCTAATTTGACAATTATTGAAACTGGAAAAAGAACAAATGAGGCCCAAAGACAGCAGAAGGAGGGACATAATAAAGATCAAAGAAGAAATATATAAAATTGAGAGGAATAAAACAATAGAAAAAAATCAATGAAACCAAGAGTCAGTTCTTGGAGAAAATAAGCAAAATACATCAACTCCTAGCCAGACTTAAGAGAAAAAGAGAACATACACACACAAACAGAATCAGAAATGAGAAAGGAAAAGTCATGACAGAGAACACAGAAATGCAAAGAATTATTAGAGAATACTATGAAAATCTATATGCTAACAAACTGTATAACCTAGAAAAAATGGACAACTTTCTAGAAAAATACAACCTTCCAAGACTGACCAAAGAAGAAACAGAAAATCGAAATAGACCAATTACCCGGCAATGAAATTGAATCGGTAATCAAAAAACTACCCAAGAACAAAACATCCGGACCAGATGGATTCACCACTGAATTTTATCAGACATTTAGAGAAGACATAATATCCATTCTCCATAAAGTTTTCCAAAAAATAGAAGAAGAGGGAATACTTCCAAACTCATTCTATGAAGCCAGCATCGCTCTAATACAACAACCAGGCAAAGACACCATAAAAAAGAAAACTACAGACCAATATCCCTGATGAAGATAGATGCAAAAATACTCAACAAAATATTAGCAAACAGAATTGAAAAATACATCAAGAGGATCATACACCATGATCACGTGGGATTCATCTCAGGGATGCAAGGATGGTACAACATTAAAAAATCCATCAACATCATCCACCACCACAACAAAAAGGACAAAAACCACATGATTATCTCCATAGATGCTGAAAAAGCATTTGACAAAATTCAACATCCATTCATGATAAAAACTCTCAACAAAATGGGTATAGAGGGCAAGTACCTCAACATAATAAAGGCCATATGTGACAAACCCACAGCCAACATCATACTGAACAGCAAGAAGCTGCAAGCTTTACCTCTAAGATCAGGAACAAGACAGGGATGCCCACTCTCCTCACTGCTATTCAACATAGTCCTGGAGGTCCTAGCCATGGCAATTAGACAACACAAAGAAATAAAAGGCATCCAGATTGGTAAGGAAGAAGTCAAACTGTCCATTTGCAGATGACATGATACTGTATTTTAAAAACCCTAAAGAATCTACTCTAAAACTACTAGATCTAATATCTGAATTCAGTTGTGGGATACAAAATTAATACACAGAAATCTGTAGCATTCCTATACACTAATGATGAACTAGCAGAAAAGAAATCAGGAAAACAATTCCATTCACAGTTGCATCAAAAAGAATAAAATACCTAGGAATAAACCTAACCAAGGAAGTGAAAGACCTATATTTTGAAAACTACAAGACACTCATGAGAGAAATTATAGAAGGTACCAATAAATGGAAACACGTTCCGTGCTCATGGATAGGAAGAATTAATATTATCAAAATGGCCATCCTGCCTAAAGCAATCTACAGATTCAATGCAATGCCTATCAAAATACCAACAGCATTCTTCGACGAACTGGAACAAATAGTTCTAAAATTCATATGGAACCACAAAAGACCCCAAATATTCAAAGCAATTCTGAGAAGGAAGAATACAGCAGGGGGAATTGTGCTCCCTGACTTCAAGCTCTACTACAAAGCCACAGTAATCAAGACAATTTGGTACTAGCACAAGAACAGATCCATAGACCAATGGAACAGACTAGAAAGCCCAGATATTAATCCAAGAATATATGGTTAATTAATATACGATAAAGGAGCCATAAATATATAATGGGGAAATGACAGCCTCTTCAACAGCTGGTGTTGGCAAAACTGGACAGCTACATGTAAGAGAAAGAAACTGGATTATTGTTTAACCCCATACACAAAAGTAAACTCAAAATGGATCAAAGATCTGAATGTAAGTGATGAAACCATAAAATTCTTAGAAGAAAGCATACACAAAAATCTCTTGAATATAAACATGAGCAACTTTTTCATGAACATATCTCCCTGAGCATGGGAAACAAAAGCAGAAATGAACAAGTGGGACTATATCAAACTAAAAACCTTCTGTACAGCAAAGGACACAATCAGTAGAACAAAAAGACATCCTACAGTGTGGGAAAATACATTCATAAATGACATATCCAATAAGGAGTTGACACCCAAAATATATAAAGAGCTCACACACCTCAACAAACAAAAAGCAAATAAGCCAATTAAAAAATGGGCAGAGAAGCTGAACAGACACTTCTCCAAAGAAGAAATTGAGATATTCAACAGGCACATGAAAAGATGCTCCACATCACTAATCATCAGGGAATTGCAAATTAAAACCACAATGAGATATCACCTCACACCAGTTAGGGTGGCCTCCATCCAAAAGACAATCAACAACAAATGTTGGTGAGGATGTGGGGAAAGGGCAACCCTCCTACACTGCTGGTGGGAATGTAAATTAGTTCAACCACTGTGGAAAACAGTATGGAGGTTCCTCAAAAAACTCAAAATAGAAATACCATTTGACCCAGGAATTCCACTACTAGGAATTTACCCTAAGAATGCAGCACCCCAGTTTCAAAAAGACATATGTACCCCTATGTTTATTGCAGCACTATTTACAATAGCCAAGAAATGGAAACAACTAAGTGTCCATCAGTAGATGAATGTATAAAGAAGATGTGGTACATATACACAATGGAATATTATTCAGCCATAAGAAGAAAACAAATCCTACCATTTGCAACAACATGGATGGAGCTAGAGGGTATTATGCTCAGTGAAATAAGCCAGGTGGAGAAGGACAAGTACCAAATGATTTCACTCATCTATGGAGTATAAGAAAAAAGGAAAAACTGAAGGAACAAAACAGCAGCAGACTCACAGAACCCAAGAATGGACTAACAGTTACCAAAAGGAAAGGGACTAGGGAGGATGGGTGGGAAGGTAGGGATAAGGGGGGAAAGGGGCATTGTGATTAGTACACATAATGTAGTGGGTGAAGGGGGGCTTGGGGAAGGCAGTATAACACAGAGAAGACAAGTAGTGATTCTATAGCATCTTACTATGCTGATCGACAGTGACTGTAATGGGGTATGTGGTGGGGAGTTGATAATGGGGGAGGCTAGTAGCCATAATGTTGCTCATGTAATTGTATATTAATGATACCGAAAAAAAAAGATAAACCAACAAAGTTATTCTGAGAAATAAATTATTAATCTTTACCTGTGTATTTGCAGAGAGCTTGGCAAAAAGGAAAGGCCCATTAAACATTAGCTTTAATTTTTATTGATTCAAAGATGGTGGGACATTTTCTAATATTTTAACAAGTGAAATCAAAATGTATTTTGCAATCAGTTGTGTGTCATAGCTCAATCAATAGTCTTACTTTCTTAATGGTACACAAAATAATGTTTCTTCCAATCTCTGACATTTTAAGTTATAGTCAATGAAATGCGGTATATTATGATGATCAGTATGTTTATCCCCCACCATTCCTCCACCCAACAGATCCACAAATAGACCAAATCTACATCTGTAACCCTGACTTTCCAAGTCACGTTTCCACCTGTAATACAGACAGACTGCAGTACCTTAATTAACATGCCCCAAACCAAAATCATCATCTTCCCAGAAGCTGTATTTTGTTTCCTCCCAATTAGTGATACCATAATGAAAAATCTGACTCCACCTTTATATTCCTCTTCCTCTCCCAACTGAGGCCTTTACTGTCTCTTAGTTGAAATCAAATACTTCATTTCTACACCCCATTTTACTTTGCACCTCTATTTTAGAAATTACCAAACAGTATCTTGCAATATCTTTAATTGTACACATGGCTGTCTCCCAATCTTGGATCTCAGTTTCTTGAGGGCAAGGCCCATTTCTTACTCATTTTTATATACCCAGAATGACTAGTTCAGTGCCTCACCCATAGTTGAGTGCTCAATAAATGTTTATGGAACTGATCACATTGTCTTTGTTTATAAGTTTCAGAATACTTAAGCTTCTATGAGAGATAAAAAAGGGACTACCCAAGAGTAGAATTTACTAAAACTTACAAAGGAATTTCACACATATGATCTCATTTAGAGTTTCATTCTCAACTCTATGAGGTACTTGGAACAGATAGTAACACTTCATTTTTAAATTGTTGCTTAATAGTCAAGAGACTTGCCAGAAGTTTTCAGTAGTAGAAAAAAGAATTCAGATTCAAATTTAACTAGAAATCCCATGCTTTCACTTGACAAAATTTTATTCTTCTGCCCTCCCTCAGTCTCATTCCATCTAACTTTCCACCCTAATGTGGCCTACAAGGCTTTATAGTAGGGCCCTACCTATCCCCATCACCTCATCTGACTCATGTTCTCCCCTCCTCTGTGCACATGCATGCCAACTACACTTGCCTTCTTTCAACTCTGCCTCACCACAAGGCCTTTGCATATCCTACATATTTCATTTGCCTACAATATTCTTCTTTTACCCTTGCCTGGTTAAGGTCTCCACTTTCTCCAGATCTCAGTTCAATCTTCACTTCACTAGGCAAGGCTTCTCTGACCTGAGTAGGTAACTTTCCCTATTAGATGTTCCCATAACATGTACTCTGTACTCTCCTTTATATTACAAGTCATGGTTGTGTTTTTTTTCTAGTTGTAATTTTATATTAATTAGTATGATTCTTCTTTGCTTAATATCTAGCTCCCTCACTAATCTATACAACTTTCGAAAGGGGATTTTTTTAAATCTCAATTCTGCCCCAAGTACAATAGCTGTGGGAAGAAAAGGGAAGAAAAGGGAAGGGAGGGAGGGAGGGGAGAGGGAAGTGGAGGGGAGGGAGGGGGAGGGGGGGAAGGAAGGAAGGAAAGGAAGGAAAGGAAGGAAGGAAAGAAAGGAAAGGAAGGAAAGGAAGGGAAGGAAGGGAAGGAAGGGAAGGAAGGGAAGGAAGGAAAGGAAGGAAGGAAAGGAAGGAAGGAAAGGAAGGAAGGAAAGGAAGGAAGGATCCTTCAGCACTCTCCTCAAACTTGCTATATCATCCCCATCACCTCACTTTCAACCGATAATCCGACATCCTACTTTACAGAGAAATCAGTCATCATCTCCCTCAATCCCCATCTCATCTTGGCTTCCCATTTCTTACAGATTCCTTCCCTTCAGGCTCCAAACATTCTAATACCCTGTCTCTTAAGAGTACTTGGAACCTTTCTCTTTATTGTAAAACCCCTGAATGAGTAGCCTACACTTGCTGATTTCAGTTCTCAACTTCCCAAATACTCATCAACCACTGTATTGATGTCTACTCACACTACCCTAATGAAGCTGCTCTAGTTCAAATCCAATGACCTTGTTTTGAGCTTTTTTCTTAATCTTCAACCAGTTATCATTCATCTCTATCATCTGATCATTCTCTTTTCTTAATTCAAGTATCACTGATAGACAGTCTTATATTGGTTTCAAGTATACAACACAGTGGTTCGTTACCCATATTATTAATTTCTCATTCCCACTAGTGCAGTTACTATTTGTTAACATAGAAAGATGTTACAGAATCACTGACTATATTCTCAATGCAGTACTATTATTCCTGTGACCAACTTATACTATGATTGAGAATTTTTGTGCCCCTTTTACCTCCCTCACCCTTCCCACCACTCACCCAATCCCCTCCCCCATGGTAACCACCAGTCCATTCTCAGTGTCTATGAGTCTACTGTTTTTTTTGCTCGTTTTGTTTTTATATTCCACAAATAAGTGAAATCAAATGGTATTTGTCTTTCTCCACATGACTTATTTCACTTAGCATAATATCCTCTAGGTCCAACCATGTTGTTGTAAATAGCAGGATTTTCCTTTTTATGGCTGAATTAATATTCCATTGTGTATATGTACCACATCTTCTTTATCCATTCATCTACTGATGGACACTTAGGTTGCTTCCATAACTTGGCTATTGTAAATAAGGTGGCAATAAACATGGGGTGCATATTTTCAAATCAGGGATTTTGTTTTCTTCAGGTAAATTCCTAGAAGTGGAATTACTAGGTCATACAGTATTTCTATTTTTAGTTTTTTGAGGAACCTCCATACTGCTTTCCACAGTGGCCGTACCAATTGACATTCTCATCAACAGTGTAGCAGGGTTCCCTTTTCTCCACATCCTCACCAACACTAGTTATTTCGTCTTTTGGATAGTGGCCATTCTGACTAGTGTGAGATGGTATCTCATTGTGGTTTTATTGGTATTTCCCTGATAATTAGCAACACGGAACAAATTTTCATGTGTCTGATCATTCCTTCTTTAAACTCCCTCTACTCTAGGCCTCAGACACTGACACAGCATTCTCCATTTCCTTGCATTTCTGACCAACCTATCAACCAATACTTCTGTCCATTCCTTTAGTTCATTTTTCTCCTCTTTATCCTCTATAGGCAATTTTTTTCAAGCTGATGGCTTTACCACCAAATATTTACCTCTAACACAGACTTCTCTACTAAGCTATAGATCTACATTTTTAGGTACAATTTTTAAAGGTCAGTAGTAATGAGGTTGACACTTTCAACTCAACATATCTTATAGGTAACTTATAGACACCATAAACTCAACTGAACCTAACTTTTCTTCCTCTCTATGTATTGTCTTCCTCAACTGAGAAGTCTGAGATGACTTCCAGCTTCCTAACTTAGATGAATTGCTGTCATAAAGCTGTATATAGAATACTATTTTTATATAAAAATAAGTGCTCACTATGCCTGGGATAGTGCTAATCATTTTAACTATTATCTTAGCACCACTTTGCTACAGATATTTTCATCACCTCTAGTACTACCTAGTCCAAGCCATTATCCATCTCTCACCTGGACTACTCCATTAGCTACTATCCATTTCTTACCTGAACACTCCAGGGGTACCCCTACTTCCAGTGTTGGCCTCCCACCCCCACCAATTCACCACAAATTGGCCATTTGTAAAACATAAAGCAACACTCTTGCTTATAACCACTCAATGACTTCTAATGCTGTTTAGAATAGCATCCAAATTCTTTGGTATGGACTACAGGATCTTATATGATTTAGTCTGCCTACCTCTCTGTATTTACCCTTCCTCCCAATAACCTCTTCTTTTTCTCCTTCCCCTCAAAATATCTGCTCCAATTCACTCTGCCTGAAAACTCACTTCAGATCTCTGCCTGATGTTTCCTTATCATTCAGGTGTCGGCTCAAATGTCACCTTCTCTGTGAGGCATTCCTGAACAATACTCTTTGAAATAGTTCTCCACTAAGATCATTCTCAATCCCTTTACCCTATTTTCTTCTCTTCAACTGTACTAACCATTATTTGAAATGTATTTCTCTACCTTCCTTTAATAGAATGAAAATCCACTAAGACTGGAGCTTAATATATACTTTTTGAATGGCTATATGAATATTAAAGACGGAGAAATTAAGGTTGAATGAGGTTAAGTAATGTATAAAGGCACACAACTCAAGTGTTAAGAGTTGATGTATTTACCAACTCAAGTTGTCTAAAATCAAAGCTTTTAACATCAACCCTGTATCTCAGTAATAAAAGCTGAGAGTAAAAGCTAGAAAAATAGACTGAAGAATATGATCAGACAGACTAAGTTTAAGATTATAAAAGCAGAGTGCCATTCAAGAGGTAACGTGCTTTCTGATGTGATCTGGGGACGGCTGCAATGAGGTGGACATAGATGTTTATATCATTTACTCTCATCTCCTTGGCAAGCAGATTTCCTTTATCCTTCTGCAAATGAAGGCGCTACAAATGCGGCTCATAGGATTACATGACAGAAGTCATGTAAGTGAGCTAGCTCTCAACTGAATCATCTTTATCCCAGCTTGAATCACATATAAAAGCAATTATCATCCCAATGTCCAACTTTCCAGTCCCTCCTCAGCTGCTAGGCAGATCTTCACTCACTGCCCTCTAGCCTCTTCTCAACATCACTCAGAACACTGTAGAAATTAATAATTTTTTCTTGCAATTGTTTGCTTTAACAGCCCAACACAAACAATAGGCCTATCTGTCTCCACAGTCTCAAAAAAGTACTTAATGCACAGAAACAGAAGTATAAGCAGCAATAGGGAAAAAAAACAAAACAAGATTTTTCTTTTTGGAAATCTATGTTTCCTAATGACTAAGAATTGCTTTTCTCTGTTTATATGATTCTTTAGGAGAAAATAGTTTGTATACATATATCCTAGCACTTACTTTTTACCATATCTTTGTCACATATTTTAATCACTGTGGGGTTCACTGACACACAAAAAGATGCCCTCATGACTCATTTTCCTTTGATGCCTTGAGCCTCTCTATATGTTAAGTGGCACAGTTGCTTTTGGAGATAACATTTGAGAATAAATATTTTTACTGAAAACAAATAGAAATAGTTTTCTTCATGAGGTTGAACACAAAATTCTACCATATACCTACATTTCTATTCCATTTCTCAGTAATCACAGAAAGGATGCTAACAAAGCAGGAAATTAAAGTTGGCTTCCTTAGTCAAATCTAACTTCCCTTATCCAGAGAAGCTACACCTAAGAATTTTTACACAGAAGGAAATAGGACTTATTTTCCAAGAGCCCTAGGAAAATGGATTTCACTGCTTTTCTGTGGCAGTTCAAATCTCAAGAAATCTTAATTTATGTTCAACCTAAATTACTCCTGATACAACTTAAGTGCCCCCATTTCTCCCCAACTTAATCCAATCTATACAGTCACCAGATTAATGAATACACTAAAGCAGAGTTTCACCCTATCAAGCAGATTCAAATTTAACAAACCTACATTCATTACATTGTCTCAGCCACTGTGAGATATACTATTGCAGTTAATCTTTACAACAGTTGTACTAGGCAGAATATCTAAATGGCTTTTAAGTGTCTCCCAGAAGGTGTTTATTAGGTGCAGTGGGTGGACAGGAAACTAGAGGAATCAAACAGTACCTGACCAGGTAATCAAAACTATCACCAGCAATGAGAGAGACAAAGGATGTGTGCTTTCTGATGTGATGCCCTGAGAAGGACACAACTGCAACCAACCATGTAGGACTCCAATCCAGAAAGCTTAACATTAGACAAACCCAAAGTGAGGAACAGTATGCTAAAAAAGGAGAGGGGATTGTATTTTTTAAAATGCCAATGCTATTTTTTTCAATTAAGGTTGTGAAAATGGTCTGTATTGAAGGAAGCTAAAGAGGTATGACCACTAAATATAATAACTCTTAGACTGCATCTTGTACTGGAAGAAAAAAATGCTATAATGAACATTTGACAATTGGGACAACTGACAAGTGAAATGTAAGTGGCAGATTAAATAAAAATATTGTATCTGAAGGAAGGAACTATACTGAGGTTATGTCAGAGACTATCTTTATTCTTAGGAAATACACTATGAAGCACTTAGTGGGTAGAGAGCCATGATGTCTGTAGCTTACCCTCAAATGATTGTTGTTTGTAGTATTTTTATTTTTCCAACTTTTCTGTAAGTCTGAAACTATTTCTGGATAAAATTTTTTTTTAAATTACTGACATGAAAAAATGTATGTGAAAATGGAGCTCAATGAAAAAAGAAAAAGGGGGTTGGGAGAGTGGCCAAATATTTTGTAACTGAATGGAGGAAAAGGCTGAGAAGATACATACCCATCAAAATATTAACAGTGAGAGGCTCCACATGGCCAAAGATGAATAATGTGCATATTGATAAGGACAACCACAGTGACTGAAACACATCAAACATGCTTAAATCTATGACTTCATAATACTGAAAACAATAACAACTAATTGGTCACTGCTGGAGGATGCTAAGGGATCAAATCACTATTTTGAAAAATGGTAAATCAAAGAAAAGAATCAAGCATTTATTCAGCTTTCCTATAAAAATTCACTTGGTAACTATATAGTAAATATGAGGAAGTTTCTCTTTATTGAAATAGTCCAGCTAATAAATGAAAAAGGAATGATTACATTAGGATGTCACCATTTTGCAGCTCCTGATGAATGACAGACTAGACCTTAAGCATCAATAGGCACTGTGGGTAGACAATGAGCAGCAGCTGCCTTTGTAGCCTTCCTCAGGCACACCTGAGAACAGAGCAATGCCAAGACCAAAGCGGTGAAGGTACCAGTGGGACCTGGCATGGGTAGAGACTAGGACTACTGAGCTCCCCAGCCCTAAGGCCCACTGGTTGGGAAAACCCACCTCACCGGAATAGGTCACAGCACACTGTGTACCCGGAAGACAGGCTCTGAGCATGGAGACCTGCCCTCTCCTACCCTACTCCCCCCTAGTGCGGTTAGCTAATGCTGCTGTGATTGGAGACTGCCTGAGTGGTGCAGTTCGAAGAACCAAGAAGGAGCCCACTATATAAGCTGTAACCTCACCTCAATAAATTAGACCTGCGCCATGAGCCTCGTCTCCGGTGCCTCCTTTTGAGGGGCATCTCCATCCTCACCATCCGAGACCCCTGACCTGACAACAAGGCACCAACAATGCAAAATTAAAAAAGAGAGAGAGAGAGACAGCCAGACATTCTGGGACATCTGATGAAGAACCCAATATCACCCATGGGTAGCAAAATTTAAAAAATAAAACCAAATTTTAAAAAACTAAAAATATCAAAACACAATTTGATCAAGCTTCTAAATCTAACATGAACATTACAGGAAACAGATAAGACTCAAAATCATTTTAAACCATGCCACCGGAATAGAATCAGCAACATCCAGACAGGGAAACAAGACAACTGATCCAGCTTCTTCAACAAATAAATTGCAAAAAACAAAAAAGAGTGTAAGACACTGATGGACAGTGACTGCAATGGGGTATGGGGGGACTCAATAATATGGGTGAATGTAATAACCATTGTTTTTCATGTGAAATCTTCATAAGAGTATATATCAATAATACCTTAACAAAAAAATGTGTAAAAAAAAAAGTGTGAGATGGAGATGAAACCTATAGATTAAAAGACATACATAAGACCTACTAACCAATAGCACTATGTGTACCTTATTGCCATCCTCACTTAAACACTCAAACTGTAAAAAAGAAAAAAATTATAACATTTATGAACTAATTGAAAATCGAAACATTATTTACTGGAATTAAACAATTTTCTAATATGTGATATTGGTTTTGTGGTTAATTTTTTATTTTTTTTTCCATGGTTCTTTGGAGGTACATATTAAAATATTTACAGATGAGGTGATACAGTGTTCAGATGTGCTCCAAAACAATACAGAAAGAAGGGAAAATGAATGGGTTTATTAAACAAGAGCTGATAAATGTTGAAATCAAGTGACAAGAACCTGTAGGGTCATGATACTCTTCTATATACTTACATATGTTTTAAATTCTCCATAATAAAGTTTTAAAAACAAAATATCTATTAAAAGTAATATTGAGCCCCTGTAATGTTCACCATGTAACTTATTCACTATGTAAGAATTTGTACTCCATGTAAGAACTTGTTCGTTAAGCTTCAAAAGATTGGAGACTGACGAAAACTAGGCTTGGGGTGGATTAATGATTGTGCATTGAGCATTGACCCCCTATACAGAATTTTATTGTTGTCAACAACCATTTGATCAATAAATATGAGAGATGCCCTCACACACACACAAAAATATGTATATATATATACACACTTCCAATTGTAAAATAAATAAGTAACCGGGATGTAATGTATAGCATAAGGAATATAGTCAAAATATTGTAACAACTTGGTATGGTGACGGCTGGTACCTAGAATTATCATGTATATAAATGTTGAATCACTGTGTTGTACACCTGAAACTAATGTAATACTGTGTGTCAACTACCCTTCAATAAAAAAATAAAAAATTAAAATTAAAATTAAAAAAAGTAATATTGATAGATGAGATTTTAAGTGATTTTTGGTTTTTATCCTTTGTTTTGTTTTACCTTAGCTCTTTCCCATACTTTCAAGTCATCTTAATTAGGCCTGTATTACTGACTGTAAGCTCTGTGAAGGCAGAAACCACCTCTACCTTGTTCACTTCTGTTATATTCTCAGGTTCCCAATATATAAAGCTGATAAATATTTGGGTGAATTAATAAGTTCTCTCTTTAGAAAAATGCTATTCCTTTTTAAAAATTATGTAATGCCACTAAATTCAGGGATTAAGCTATTATCTTTGTTCTTCATCATAAACATTAATTCAGTATTTCTTTCAACACAGTTATGGTCACAAGTTTCAACCTTAAATGTGGAAATAATTTTGAGCATAATTGATCTCTTCAGGTTATTTAAAAAAGAGAGTGACTTTACCAAGTCTACAGGATTAATATGTAAAAAAGATATGTATTAATGCCTGTGAAGAGGTTTGATAACCTGGCCAAAGGATGAGAACTAAGGACCATTCAATTCTTTTTTTAAAATGAGTATTAGAAATACAGTTACAAGGAGGGTAAATTGGTAGATTTTAGAAAACTGTTTTATTTATCAACTACAGTTGATATACATAACTAATGGACCCAAAAATTTTAATCCCAGATATATATATACCCCTTGGAAATACTTAAGAGGTAGGACTAAAAGATACAAAAGTACATTTGGAGTGGTATTACAAATGACAGTCCAAGATAGAAAAAAAAAAACCAAACATCCAGCAAAGGAAATAAAATGTGGTATATTCATAGTGAGATACTACACAGCTATGAAAATCAATGACCTACTGCTCTATGAATCAAGTGGAAGCATCTGACAAGCAAAACATTAAGCAAAATAAGCCAGCCCAAAACAAATACTGTATAATTAAATTTGTAAGTTCATTATGTCAATTTTATACCTCAGTAAAAAAAGTTCAAAGAAAGGCAAAACTTCATGCTCGATTTTGCTGTGAACCTAAACTGCTCTAAAAAAAACAGTATCTTAATTTTTTAAAAAACACTACTCTAAGGTATTAGAGTCAGATAATGTTACCTTTGGGAAAGTGAGAGAGAGTAATGACTGAGAGGAAAGATAAGGTAGGCATCTGGGATTTCAGTAGTGTTCTATTTCTTGATCAAGGAAGTGGTTACATGATTATGTTCATTTTGTGATAATTCAGTGAACCATATACTTAAGATTTGTCTACATTTCTGTATATAGGTTATGTCAATTTTTAATATACAAATAGCAAATCTTCTGAACTTTAATAAAGACAGTCCACTAGAAGGTATGTATAAAACACTTCTAAACTTAAAGAATCGTGCTTTAAATTTTTGAAAAAATAGAACAGTATTTCCCCACTCCAGCAGGAACTTAACTTACTCTACTTACCCAAGGCAGACCTAATAGTCTTAATGGATTCTGCGTTTATATAAGAAAGAAGATGTTTTAAAACTTACCTAGATTCCTTGGGTTCTTATCTATTGTATAGATATGTATCATAAACAAGCACAGAGAAGGTACTCAACAAATATTACTAATGATACACAGCTCAAAGTTTAAACAAACTCACATAGCAAAGTCAAATACACAGCACAGGTAAAAGACAATAAAAACTCAGCCTATTGGCATAAAGAGTGCAATTTCCAGAAACCCCACTTTCAGAAACTAGTAAGTTATAGAATGTACTGTTTATAAGGAAGAGAACAATTTATGACAGCTACCAATGGCAGAGGAAATTGATCCTTACCCCCTCCACTGCTGCCTGGCTTAGACAAGGCACAATCACCTTCCTGATGCCACAGCTAAAGGAAAGGAACCCAGCAGCAATTCTGCTTATAAGGGCAGGGACTATTCCAACCATGATGTGATGGAGACCCAGAAGCAAGGAGTTAGCTAAGGTGTATAATGTTGGGGGTTAAAATGAGAAGAAAGTATTTGACCAATTTGTTCTTATGCCTGAAAACTTAAATCATTATTCTTCTTACATTCCACAGCAGCAGTAAACCAAAATATACCTTTGGTGGTCTTCCTGGGCTAGAATCGACCCATAATCAGTATGTGTCCTGAGTGTCCATCAGAATTCACCTTCTAAGAGTTTCCCAGTTAATTAGATGACTGACAAGTGATAAATTATAAGCTTCTCTATGGGCAAATCACAACATAAATTGACTTGGTATAGTTCTCATCACTAGTTTTAAACTAATTTTTGTTCTGCTTAAAAAAAAAATTAATGTCCAACATGGAAAATAATTTTTAAATAACACAAAGAAGATAAAAAAAGGAAAGTACATGGAAATCATAGGTCAGATTTCTAAAGCTGAGGCCTTTGGTCTTCTTGATAGGCATAAAATATTACCTACTGATGAAAGACCTAGATTTAATACAAGATGCTGATCTAAGAGATGCTGAGGTATTTGGTTTGCTAATGGATCCAGTTGAATGTAATTATTATGCCAAGAAAACAGCAATGAGCAAATCACAGAAAGTCCTGGTAGAAAGCCAATTGGAAATCTCTAAACATAACAAAACCATCTGCAAGGCTGTTCACTGTAGCACTGTTTATAATAGCAAAATGAAAAAAATTCTGAATATCCATCAATATGAAACTGGTTAAATTATGTATGCTCATATGGAATTCTCCACAACCATAAAAAGAATGATTTAGGAAAATATATCATTACATTTTTTTTAAAAGTTGAGTAATACTGTATACATCCAATTCTAAAATACATACAGTTATACACACTAAAAATTTCTAGGATATCCAAGAAACAGTAAGCAGTAGTTGCCTTTGAGGAATAAGAATAGGGTATGAGGACAGGAGAACATTTTCCTTTGATCTCACATCCTTAACTTATTTGACTTTCTTATCACACATATATGTTACCTTTATAATTAAAACAATAAAACAATGAACAAAAAAGTTAACAATGGTGTTGAGGGGATGGTAGGATGACAATGACTTATTTCCATTTTTACAATTTTGACATGTTTGAAAGTTTTCTATGATTAACAATATACTAGCACACATTGCTTTTTAAATCCCCAAAACTATTTTTGTTTTTTATTTTTTAATGTGTGGTCACTTCTGGTTCAAATTAGGGAGCAAACCATAGCTCAGTTATAACACTGTAGCAATTACCAAAAAAAATTATTAAGACTCAATTTTCAAAATATTTACAATTTGTTTGGAGAAACTAGTCATGAACAAGATAACGAAAGTTACAAGAATCCTTGATTTAGTTTACTGAAGTTGCTCCTGTGGTAGTGGTTCCTATAGAAACAAAAAAATATATCAGTATTATGAGGAAAGAGTGACAAATATTTGAAGAGTTAGTGAATTTTATAAAAGGATGGTTTCTTAAAATTGTTCAACCTAACCTCCCTCTCAAGATCAACATCCCTTTGGAACACCCTTACCATTCATTCAACATCTGCTTGAAGTGTCCTATGTTAAAAAAAACAAATAAGACACAAAAGTAAACTCGAAATGGATCAAAAACCTGAATGTAAGTGATGAAACCACAAAACTCTTAGGAGAAAACACAGGCAAAAATCTCTTGAATATAAACATGAGCAACTTTTTCCTGAATGCATCTCCCAGGGCAAGGGAAACAAAAGCAAAAATGAACAAATGGGACTCCATCAAACTAAAAAGCTTCTGTACAGCAAAGGACACCATCAGTAGAACAAAAAGGATCCTACAGTATGAGAGAAAATATTTGTAAAAGACATGGCTGAAAAGGGGTTAACATCCAAAATACATAAAGAGCTCACATGCCTTAACACCCAAAAAACAAATAACTGAATTAAAAAATGGGCAGAGGATCTGAACAGACACTTCTCCAAAGAAGAAATTCAGATGGCCAACGGGCACATGAAAAGATGCTTCACATCACTAATTATCAGGGAAATGCAAATTAAAACCACAATGAGATATCACCTCACACCAATTAGGATGGCCAACATCCAAATGACAAGCAGTAAGAAATGCTGGCAAGGATGTGGAGAAAGGGGAACCCTCCAACACCGCTGGTGGGAATGTAATTGGTTCAACCATTGTGGAAAGCAGTATGGAGGTTCCTCAAAAAGCTCAAAATAGAAATACCATATGACCCAGAAATTCCACTTCTAGGAATTTACCTGAAGAAAACAAGATCCCAGATTCAAAAAGACATATGCACCCCTATGTTTATCGCGGCACTATTTACAATAGCCAAGAAATGGAAGCAACCTAAGTGTCCGTCAGTAGATGAATGTATAAAGAAGATGTGGTACATATACACAATGGAAAACTACTCGGCCAGAAGAAGAAAACAAATCCTACCATTTGCTACAACCTGGATGGAGCTAGAGGGTATTATGCTCAGTGAAATAAGGCAGGTGGAGAAGTACCAAATGATTTCCCTCATTTGTGAAGTGTAACAACAAAGCAAAACTGAAGGAACAAAAACAGCAGCAGACTCACAGGCTCCAAGAAGGAACTAGTGGTTACCAAAGGGAAGAGGCTGGGGAGGGAACCAGAAGGGGATTAGTGGGCATTATGATTAGCACACATAGTGTAGGTGGGTCATGCGGAAGGCAGTAAATATAGCACAGAGAAGACAAGTAGTGACTCTATAGCATCTTACTATTCTGAGGGACAGTGACAGCAATGGGGTATGGCAGGGACTTGATAATATGGGTGAATGTAGTGACCACAATGTTGCTCATGTCAAACCTTCATAAGATTGTATATCAATGATACCTTGTTAGGAAAAAAAAAAAACACCTCATAAGTAGTCAATTCCATTTGTTAAGAACCACCCTAATTATTAAACTTCTCTCTTATGTTAAGATCAAATTTCCTGTAATTTTCCATCATGGGTGGACTCATCACAGTTCTGTCCTCTGGAGCAACAGTTTTTTTAAACAATTTTCATCTATTATCATCTTCTCCATCTTAAATATTCTCAAAACTCAACCTCTCAATTCCTCAAATGTTTTTTGCATGCTTCATTATTCCATTCACTTTCCTCTGAAGAAATTCTGCCTTCTCAATGTGCCTCTTAGAATCAAATATCCCAACCGAACACAAAATTCCTGATCTGATCTGACTAGTGCTATCATCATCTTTATCTGGGTCACCATAAGCATAATAGTACAAGACCATTGTATACAATGAAAGTATACAATTCATTGCCAAATTAATGGCACTGTTCAGACCAGTTCATAGTTAAAGGAGTTTAAAGGTTAAGAGTTTAAAAACTGTAAAGGAGAAAAAAAGATCATTGTGGACTGAGGAATTGAGGAAGTTTTCAACAACAAAAAAGTAGACTGTAAGCTGCAAAAGGAAGAACACATTTTTGATAAGCAGAAAATATGGTAAGAATATTTCAGAGAATACAAATGCAGAATAGTGTAAAGGTAGGAATGAACAAAGTTAAGAGATAGAGCAAAGTATATCTGTTTAAGAATAGGCAAGACTATAAGGCCAAGGGGGAAAGCCAGGGTCAGGCTGTAGAGAACCCTTAACCTGAAGGCAATGAGGCATGATTAAAGAGTTAAAAATCAAGAAACTATAAATTTGCCAGTTTCTATGTCAGCTACTGTTTGAACTTATACTACATGGAAAAAGTTTCTAATTCAATTCTACTCCAAGATTAAATGAAATTGAGTTGTTACACAATATCATTTCACAGGCTTCTTTCATAATATGAACAACATTCCTAACTGCCCAAATATAATGCAAGGAATGTCATTTTAGGAAGACTTATTTTGATCCATCTCTGTTAACTTCTTCAGGATGAATATTTTGCCATTTACTAATAACCACTAATTAGTAACCCTCAGGATCTCATTCAAAAGACAGTGGCCTGCTGGTCTATGATCCCCCACATTCCAAAGAGAAATTTTACTAATTCAACATTAAAAGGGAAAGATGTTAGCTAAATAGAATATTTAGACAGTGCAAGCTGCCCAAAATTAGAACAAGTGAAAAGAGAAGCAGCTCCTTCTCTGAAATTATTTAAATTCAATTAAATCGGAATTTCTGGTTTAACAGTGCTCTTGCCTAAAGAGTCTTTCATGAGGACTAGCTCTGTGATATGGTATGACAGTAGAGATTTAAACTGTCCAAGAGACATTGTAAAACTCAACCTCTCCCAAATCCTGCTACTCAACAGCAGGGATCTACAGGAATAAACAGATTCCCATCTGCTGAGAGAAAATGTCTTACTAAAAACAAAGCAAACTTCTCATTAATGAAAATTCAACCATGAAAGAAGAAAAATTCTGTGTGTCTCATAATCCCTGGAAATAGCCAAATCCTTTTTGGGTTAATGCAGATTTAACAAAGCAGTGGAAGAGAACAGAGCAAAGCAGTTTTGTTCACCAGCAGCTGGGAGAAACACCTATCAGAGAGATCACAAACAACAATGCTTCTAATCTGAAGAGCCAAAAGAAACATGAACTCTCTCACGTACAAGGTGCCAGGAAAAGGCTCCTGTGGATAAATTATCTCTCACAATCAAGCCACCTTATCCCATCTTGTTCAATACAAATATGATAAGCTGCAACTTGAATTTCCCAAAATCAAATTCAACAGGTAATCTAAACCCTGCTTTTTCTCATCAGGTAATCTTTAGAAATCACAGTCCCTGCATTCATTCAAAACCAGCATTGAGCTTCTACTATGTCAGACTCCTGGAATACAAAAACGAGTAACAGTCTCTACCTTCACAGAGCTTAGTCCCTGCACCCTGCCTCTTCTTAAACGTCAAAGCTCTTGCTTTAAAATATCTTAGATGGGTCAAATGTCCTCAAGCGAAAAAGGCCTTTCACCTTTAGTTGCTGTGACAGAAGCAAACATATTTTATACATACATACACACACCACGCTTCCTATACTCTGCTCGTAAAGGAGAAAAACCAACACACCTTTCCAAGTCGAATATGAGAAAAATCACATCCTGGACTACAGGGAAGGGGGCAGGGAACAAGACAAGCAATGGAGGGGTGCAAGCCAAGAAATACACTGAAAGGAGGGCTGTGACAGCTGTACCACTACGCACTCAAAGAGTAATAAAAAGAACCTCCAACTAAATCGACTGTAGTTTTATGATGCAGGGAGAAGGAAGAAAAGAAGAATGGGAGACTACCCGCTATTGACAGACACCAACTATCCATGGTCTCCTAGCTCCTCCACTCACTAGAGGAGAGCGCCAGGCACTGTTTAATAGGAACTAGGCCTGCCAGCCAACAACACTGTCACATGGCCACGTGAATGGAGAGGTAACAGTCTCTATAGAAGCGCGAGGAAAAACCAGAAAGAATGGAAGGGATTCTTTAAATGGTCATAAATGAGTTAACATAATCGTCCTCCGAAGCACGGAAGGAAGTAAAGTTTGGAAAAGGAGGGTAACCCGACCCCACTGGAAGTGTGTGGGGACCCCTCAGTGACGCCCACCCCTCAGCCGAGTCAGCTCACTCACCGCGCACGCAGAGCAGCGACATGGCCGAGGCGCCGGCGAACCGTCGCCGCACCCCAGTCGCGCCGCCGCACCCGGCCGCTCCCTCTTTGCTCTCAGCAGGTGCCGCGGCTACTCCCGCTATCAGCCCCACGGATCAGGCCGCTCCTCATGGTCCCCGTCGCAGGCAGCGTCCCACTGCTCCCTCGGACCCGCTCCAATTCTCACCGTCGGAGCGGGCTCGGGATAGGCGTGAGTACTGGCCGGCAGGCGGGGAACTGGGCGCGGCACCGCGGCGCCATAGCTGGGAGGCAAGAGCTACCGGGACTCCCTCCCTTCTCTCCACCAGGGATCGGTGCAAGCGCTCAGACTGAGCCAAACCCGTGGCACCCCGCCCCCCAGCCAATCAACTCACGCCCAGTCCGCCGACCCCGCCCGCGAGCACGTTGCAGGCGGGGTTCCCTTTCGCTTTCTTCCCGTTCGAGTATGAAGGCAGCTCCGCCCACTAATAAGGCTTAACTGAGAGAGAGGCGAGGCTTCTCCTGACCTGTGGGAAGGTAATTGAAGTGCTCTGCTGCTCCCACTTGGACCCGGCTGTTACTCAAGAACAGATTCTTTTCATCGAAGAATTTCCACTGGACTTCGTTAAAGGGTTTATCCCTTACAGCTGAAGGAGTCCTTACCGCTAATAATTTAACAAGATCTTACCATATGGCAAGTAAGTTTTAATTAGCAACTCTGGCAAAAAAAAAAGTGAGCATTAAGTAAAATGTCTGGAGACCTCAGTTCTTATCTAGACCTATTTTCATGCTTTCCATTGTACCTGCAATGTCTGTAAAAGTGCCTAGTATATAACAGTCTGTAAATATTTACTGAATGAAGGTTGCAGGGAAGATAGCCCTTTTAAGCAGAGGATTTCTGGTAAGATGATGTATGCACATGTGAGGAAGTGAAAAAGATTGGATCAGAAAACAGGAAGATAAATGGTATGATGTATAGATCCAACAACCCCTCAAACCCCAAGTTCTGATTTAATTGGTTTGGGGTACCACTAAGGAATCCTTTTTTTCTTTTTAATTCCCCAGATGATTCTAATGTGAGGCTGGAGTTGAGCACCATTACACTAGGGGCTTCCTAAGGCCCTACTAGCCCAGCTCAGGTTTCAGTCTTTGTAAACTCTTAACCCCACAGGATTCTGCCTGCCCGACCCGACCCGGAGATGGGCTGTCATTCTAACAGGGTCTTTGCCCTCGCAGAGAAAGTGAAGGTTCCTATGGCCAGGATTCTCCCCTGGTCAGCTTGCTCACTACACCCATGTGGGCAATACGTTGTTATTGACTCTAAATAAAGAGTTCTGCCCAGTGCTCTGGGCTGCTGCAAGGCTGCAGGGCTGAAAGGCTGCAGGAGAGCAGAGACTGGAGTGGTGGCAGCGCCAAGGACAGAGACTGAAATGGCTGTGAGGGGCAGAGAGGCCCGGCTTGCTGCATGCAGATTTGCTCTAAGTGGTTGGGATTGTACTGACTGACCTGCCTCCGTGGGAATAAAGTTGGGTATAAACCCTTTCACCCCAAGAATGTTCCATTGTCATTTTTTTGGTCTCATTGAATCCATACTGAACTTGTCTGGGGCTAAAACCCATTGGCAAGACAGGGGCCCGTCTTAAAAATTTGCTACCACACCTGGATTTGAGTCCTAGCTCTGGTAGTTGTGACCTTGGACAAGCTACCTGACCTCAAATTTCCCAGAGAATAATAATAGTATCTAGTTTTTAAGACAGTATTGAACTTTAAGTGAGGAAATGAATTTAAATTACTTGGTACATACTAAATGCCCAGTACTTGTTTGTTATTTTCTAGGTTGTGGACATGACAGAGCAGTGTGGCTGGGAGATGAAGAGAAGCTAAGCAGTCCAAGAGTCACTTTCTGATGGTTGTAATGCAGGCTCTGAGGCATCCCAGTTTCCCAGCTAAAAGTTCAGAAAAAGAAGGCAATAACGTCCTGCCCTCTAGACACTTGAGCAGGACCAATTATACTCATCAGCAAGGTAAGTATATCTTCAGAAGCAACTGAAACAGGGATAGAAAACCACAGCCTCTATAATCTGTCTTCAGTAGGTTTTCCAGTATGGTACTTGAAAGTTCTTCAGCATTTGAATGGAATTCACACTTAGATTTGGCTGGCAGGTAGCTGAGAGCTAGGACTCTCTGAGATCCAGGAAAGGAGGAGGGAGAGAGGTATCAAAGAAAGTTGGTAATGAAGGGAAACCAAGAATCTCAAGAGAATAAAAGCCAAAATGTCCCAGATTGGCACTGTTGCTGCCTTTTTGGGGACCCTTAGGCAGGAGGAGGGGATGGGTAAGAACCCTGTTGCAAGAGAGAACCGTCTACCAACTTTATGACTATCTTTAAGCCATGCTCCAAGGCCATTAAAAGTTGACCATTCCTGCAAGTTTCTCATCTTTTGGGAAATGTCTCCCAATGTCAGAGAAATTTAATACAAATAACTGATTCAAGAAATATTCATTAAGTATCTTTTAAGTCAGGCATAGGGAGAGGACACAAAAGTAAACAAAGCACAGTTCCTATCCTTAGTTTATAAGGTGATAGGAAAGATCTGTGAGAAATAGTGAGGGTAACTAAACTAGGGCAGTAAACATGGAACTGAAGGGGAAAGAGGGACAATCTCCTTAACACTTCACAGGGTGTTAGAGAGCTGAAAAGTGATAGAATTTGGCACACAATGACCATGAATATAGTAGATAATATCCTCTCTGTTGTAGCACATGATTGGGTGAGAAGACAAAAGGAGAGTGAGTTTTAAAATCAGGTTGGCTAGAAGGATGATGCTAGAGTTAACTGATAGATAGGAAACCCAGGAGGAATAGTTGGGGAAGAAAGATACAGTTCCTTTGGTTATATATTAAGTTTGAGATTGGGATATCCTTGCAGATACACCCATTAGGCAGTAGATGATGTAGCTTGGATACCAAGAAAGCAGTCCAGGCTAGAGATAAGAGATTTCAATCAATAAAGATATAATTATTTTACTCCCCATTTTGTTGTAAGTTAGGCAAAGCCAGAATGCAAACCCAGCTATATCTTTCATCAGAGCTCATGCTTCTGGTGAGGCATACTACAGGAATTCAGCAGAAGCTGCGGAAGGAATCAAGATAGGCTTCACAAGAAAAATAGCATGTGGAGGAGATCTGGACATGCAAAGATGGAAGAAAGGATATTCCATACAAATAAAATCAGTAACATGAGCAAATCAGGAAATGAAAACATTGAGCTTGTATAGGTATGTAAGAGTTAGCTGTGAAGAGTTTGAAAGTTGGAGCCATAAGGTTGCCAGGAGACTATAAAATTAGAGGGAAACCAAAGTCAGCTTATAGAGAACACCTATTTTTAAGTAGTAGGATGAAAAGACAGAAAAGGAATACAGGGGAAAAACCAAACCACTTGTAAATTCTTCCATTATAGATCTTATCCTATTGAAGAGTAATTGCACATCTATCTTAAGAGTTAGAGCTCCCCAACAGCAAATGACATGTTTTCTCTATCTACATCCCTAACACATAGCACAACACCTGGGAAAGAGGACCTAAAAATGATTTATTGACTAGTTGAATAAATGAATGAGTGAATGAGAATGTTTTATGAATTAGTTATTGTTAAAGATAAAGAAAGCTGGACACCAAAGAGGTAAGTACAGATTTTGATCAGTAATATGCTTTCGCTATAGGGAAAAGAGCATGAACTAAACTCAGTTTCAATTTGTACAGAACTGAATGAACATTTTAAGGGGAAAATGAAGGAATAAGGAAGAAGTTGACAATGAGCTCAGTTGAGTCAGAAGTGAAAAATCACACAAAGTAGAGGTGGAGCCAAGATGGCAGTGTGAGTAAGGCAGTGGAAATCTCCTCCCAAAACCATATATATTTTTGAAAATACAACAAATGCAACTATTCTTAAAAGAGAGACCAGAAGATAAAGGACAACAGCCAGGCTACAACTACATATGCGAGAACCGAGCACCTCACGAAGGGGGTAAGATACAAGCCGCGGCACGGCGGGACCCAAGCGCCACCCCTACCCCAGTTCCCTGGCGGGAGGTGAGGAGTTGGAGCAGGGAGGGAGAGGGAGCCCAGGACTGCTAAATTCCCAGCCCTTGCCATCCTCACCAGGAGCATAGACGCACAGTGCGTGGTGTGCTGGATACTAGGGAAATGGAACAGTAAAACCTGCGAGCTGGTTCCCACAGCTGGAGCCCCTGGGACAAAAGAAAAGCGAGTGCTTTTTGAAAGTCTTAAAGGGACAGGACCCTCACAGGGGGACAGAAGCATCCCAGCACACTCAGCCCAGCAGCTGGGAATCCCGGGGAACTCCGGATGCCCCAACCCCCTGGGAGGCAGCACAGCTCTGGGGCCCCCCACTGCGATAAACAGCCTCCCACCCATTCCTCCTCTGGCCCAGCTCAGCCATAGTAGAGCAGCACCCTGAGACCGGCCTTGCCCTCAGCAGCCGCACAGAGCGTCCTCCGCAGCGGCCAGGGCAAGAATCAGAGACCCCGTCTGTGTGCAGCTGCCCAGCACAAGCCACTAGGGGTCGCCATTCTCCCAGGAGAGGAACGCAATGAACAAGTGGGAAAGGACTTCGTTCTCCTAGTTCACACATGTGCCAACTGCCCACAACTATCTCTAGCGCCACAAAAAGGCAGAAGAATTTGATCCAGAACACTATCACACAGACATCCTCCCCTTAGAAGGAGGCTGGGGAGATAGACTTAACCAATCTTCCTGAAAAAGAATTCAATATAAAGATCATAACCATGCTGATGGACTTGCAGAGAAATATGCAAGAGCTAAGGAGGGAGAATACACAAATAAAAAAATCTCTGGAAGGACTTAAAAGCAGAATGGACGAGGCACAAGAGGCCACTAATGGAATAGAAATCAGAGAACAGGAACTCAGAGAAGCTGACGCAGAGAGAGATAAAAGGATCTCTGGGAATGAAAGAATATTAAGAGAACTGGGTGACCAATACAAAAGGAACAATATCTGCATTATAGGGGTACCAGAAGAAGAATAGAGATAAAAAAGGGATAGAAAGTGTATTTGAAGAAATAATTGCTGAAAACTTCCCCAAACTGGGGGAGAAAATAGTCGCTCAACACAGAATCACACAGAACTCCCAACAGAAGGGACTCAGGAAGACAACACCAAGACACATAATAATTAAAATGGGGAAGATCAAGGACAAGGACAGAGTACTAAAGGCAGCCAGAGAGAGAAAAAAGGTCACCTACAAAGGAAAACTCATCAGGCTATCATCAGACTTCTCAACAGAAACCCTACAGGCCAGAAGAGAATGGCATGATATATTTAATGCAAAGAAACAGAAGGGCCTTGAACCAAGAATACTGTATCCAGCACGATTATCATTTGAATATGAAAGAGGGATTAAACTGTTGGTAGCCGCGCCTGCCGCACCCTGAAAATGGCACCCTCTTGTGCAACAAAAACCCATGCAAATTGAGTCTGAGCATATGAACCAATCAGGCCAAAGTGTCATGCTAACTAAGGCTTATGCAGCAGCACCAATCAGCGTAGAGCATGAGGCCTATATAAGCAGACCCTTTCTTCCCGTCTGGGTCCTGCCCGACACATTTGTTTCACAAAGAGCTGAAGATTAAAGCTTTCTGCAGAAGAATCCTGCTGTTGTTGCGTGCTGTTCTTGCCGGCGAGGACAGGGCGCGCGACAAGTGGTGCTGAAACCCGGGAACCAGAACATCACCGGCACAGGGAGGACCCTTCAGACATCTGGAGAGGATTCAGAACTGCAGGATTGACGAAAACCCGGAGTGGTAAGTTCCGAGAGACGCGCTTTTAAGGGTAGGGGCTGATGGTTCTCGGTAGATAAAGAGACACTATGGGAAACGCGCCGTCATTAGTCACAGCGCTGCAGACAGCTCTCAAAGAGCGAAATTTGAAGGTCTCCAGCAAAGTCTTAGGATCTTTTGTGAAGGAGGTAGACCGCGTTGCTCCCTGGTTTATCTGTTCAGGGTCCCTCTCCATCCCGAGTTGGGACAAGTTAGGGAAAGATCTTGATAGAGAAGAAGAAGAGGGACACTTGAGAGGAGGCACTAGACCACTATGGAAACTGATTAGAGCTTGCCTACAAGATGAAAAATGTGAAAAGGTGATAAAGGCAGGACAGAGAGCTTTGACAGAGATCCAAGAAAGCATGTCAGAAACGGAACGGGAGACAGAGCTAGCTCGCGGCCGAAAGAGGACCGCTAAAGTGAAAGTTAAAAAACCCCAGAGTGAGGGGGAAAGTCCGCCCAGGGCAAAAGTGAAAGAGCCCCGAGGAGCAGGTGACGACCGCCTCGGAGAAAGTAGCAAGTACCCATGGGAAGAGTTGAGAGACATCAACTCTCCAATAGGGAGTCAGAGGAGGAACTCGTATCCTCAGAAGAGGAGGAAGAGACCAAGACCGCGAAATGCGGAAGTAAGGGAACTAGCAAGGCTGAAAGGCAGACCAAAGAGAAAATGAAAGCAGGGTGCTCTCCGTCGCCCACTGCTCCACCACCTTATGTGAGAGGTACACATACTTTCTGTCACCCAGATACCATACAAGCAATTAAGCAAATGTTCCCTGTGTTTGAGGACAACGGGGTACGCTCCCACCAACCCCTGAGCCATAAACAAGTTAAAGATTTAGCAGAATCCGTTCGGGCTTACGGAGTCAGTGCTAACTACACCTTAGCACAGATTGAAAGGTTGACAGAGACAGCTATGACACCTACAGATTGGCAGTATGTGACTAAAGCATGCCTTACTAGCATGGGACAATATATAGAGTGGAAAGCGTTGTGGCATGATATCAGCATGACCCAGGCACGTGCAAACGCTGCCGAAGGGCAACCTGCATGGTCGTATGATATGTTGACAGGCCAGGGACAGTGGGTGGCCAACCAGACCGCCTTCCCCGCACAGGTGTACGCACAAATAAACGCGTGCGCTGCTAAGGCATGGAAAGTCCTCACTAACAAAGGGGAAGTGTCAGGCAATTTGACAAAGATTATCCAAGGGCCGAGCAAGCCATTTTCAGATTTCGTCGCTCGCATGATGGAGGCCGCGGGTAGAGTGTTTGGGGACCAAGAGCAAGCTATGCCCCTAGTAGAGCAATTAGTATTCGAACAGTGTACCAAAGAATGCAGGCAAGCGATAACACCCTGGAAACAGAAGGGGATGCATGCTTGGCTAAAAGCCTGCAGAGAAATAGGGGGACCACTCACCAATGCGGGCCTAGCCGCGGCTATATTACAAAGCCACAAACAAGCCAGAATTACTAATAAAAATATTAAATGTTTTCAATGTGGGAAATTAGGACATATAAAGAGAGAATGTAGAAGCCCAACTTTAGAGCTCACAACCCAAAAGACCCCTGGATTATGCCCTAAGTGCAAAAAAGGCAGACATTGGGCCAATGAATGCCGATCTGTTAAAGACATAGAAGGGAAACCCTTAGAGCTGCCAAAAAATGCCCAGAGGGGCCCCCGCCGTCAGGGCCCGCAAATATATGGGGCAACCAGCACACAGGTGTCATTCGGGAGCAACAAAGCCCCCCAAGGAGAGCCACTCCAGGTTCCGCGGGATTGGACATCCGTGCCACCACCAGAATAGTGTTAACTCCGCAGATGGGAGTTCAACCTATTCCCTCAGACTTCAAAGGCCCTTTACCACCAAACACAGTTGGATTACTCTTGGGGCGCTCTTCTGCTGCCTTAAAAGGCCTTGTAGTCCACCCTGGAGTTATAGACCAAGACTATGAGGGACAAGTGAAAATTATGTGTTCAGCCCCCAGAGGTATCTACCCCATATCCCCAGGAGACCGCATAGCCCAACTCCTAGTATTGCCCAGTCTCCATGCCAATTACCCAGCCACCACCACTGAGAGAGGAAAAGGGAGTTTCAGCTCCTCTAACTACAATTCCGCTTTCATAGCATTAGACTTAGCAGACAGACCAAAATTGACCCTCAAAATAGAAGAAAAGAGTTTTGAAGGAATCCTAGACACTGGAGCAGATAAAAGTATTATCTCTGCAACCTGGTGGCCCTCCAAATGGCCTGTAACACAGTCCTCACACTCTTTACAAGGTTTAGGATATGAGTCTAGTCCTACCATTAGTGCCAAACCATTGAAATGGCAAGCGCCTGAGGGGCAAGAAGGTACAGTTACCCCTTATGTGCTCCCACTGCCAGTCAATTTGTGGGGGAGAGATGTTATGCAAGGCCTAGGCCTTAAACTCATTAATGAGTACTCCACCCCTGCCCAAGGCATGATGATGGATATGGGATACATCCCTGGTAAAGGGCTAGGGAAATACCAACAGGGACGCACAGAGCCTATCCTACCCAAAGTAAAAAATGACCGTCGCGGCTTGGGTTTTTCGTAGGGGCCATTGAAGACGCCATGCCCATACCCTGGCTTACAGAGGAGGCCATATGGGTTCCTCAGTGGCCCCTATCCTCTGAGAAATTGGAGGCAGCTCACCACTTAGTACAAGAACAGCTCCAATTAGGACATTTAGAACCCTCTGTATCTCCATGGAATACGCCCATATTTATAATCAGAAAAAAGTCAGGATCCTGGAGATTGCTTCATGATTTGAGAGCAGTAAATGCTCAAATGAGGCTGTTTGGACCTGTCCAGCGAGGACTGCCACTCCTCTCTGCTCTACCCAGAGAATGGAAAGTAATCATAATAGACATCAAAGATTGTTTTTTCTCTATACTCCTAAATACCAAAGATAGGGAAAGGTTTGCTTTTACCCTGCCAGCTATTAACCATGAACAACCTGACGCCAGATTTCAGTGGAAAGTCCTCCCTCAAGGGATGGCAAATAGCCCCACCATATGTCAACTGTATGTTCAGCAAGCGCTAGCACCAATCCGCGAGAACTACCCCAAACTAAAAATTATTCACTATATGGATGATATCCTTCTCTGCTCCCCACAATCAGCAGAGGTAGAAGAGGCCTATGTAAAGCTCACTAAATCCCTAGAAACTTGGGGACTGAATATAGCCAGTGAGAAAGTCCAAAAGTCTAGTATTAGCAAATTCCTAGGAACCACTATTTCCACAGATGTTATTTACCCCCAAAAGCTTGAGATAAGACATGATCAGCTGCGAACCTTGAATGATTTCCAAAGACTCCTAGGACACATTAATTGGTTGCGGCCATTTTTAAAGATACCTACCACTGACTTGAAACCACTGTTTAAAATCCTAGAAGGGGACTCACAACTAACATCTCTGCGCTCCCTTACACCTGAGGCAGTGCAGGCCATCCACAAGGTAGAACAGGCCTTAATGACAGCACAATTGAATAGGATACAATTAAATGAACCCTTTGAGTTATGCATCCTTCCTACTCCGGGACTGCCAACTGCAGTCTTGTGGCAACGAGGGCCACTGATCTGGATCCATCCCCAAGCCTCTCAGGCTAGAACGATAGAATACTACCCGGCCGCCATAGCCAAACTCGCTCTGAGGGGAGTAAAAAACTCATTAACACATTTTGGGAAAGCTCCAGCAACAATCATAACCCCTTACAATATGGAGCAGATACAAACATTATGTGCTATGAATGATGATTGGGCCATACTTGCTTATAGCTTCTCAGGAACCTTTGATAACCATTTCCCAAAACATCCCCTCATCAATTTTGCTAGAAATCATCCCCTAGTGTTCCCTCGGATCACTAGCCAAACCCCATTGCCACATGGAGAAACAGTCTACACAGATGGATCCAAGACAGGTACAGGTGCCTATATCCATAATGGCGAAGTTGTGACAAAAAAACTATACACCCAATACTCCACAGATAGTAGAATGCTATATAGTTTTGGAAGTACTACAAACCTTTCATGGACCTTTAAATATTGTGTCAGACTCTAGTTATGTTGTTAATGCAGTTAATTCCCTAGAAGTAGCTGGACTGATCAAAGCATCAAGTTCGGTAGCTACCCTGTTCAAACAAATACAATCACAATTACTCCTTAGACGCTCTCCTTTATATATGACCCACATTAGAGCACATTCAGGCCTTCCCGGGCCTATGACCCTAGGCAACCACTTAGCAGACCTTGCAACTAGAAGTATAGCTTTCCCTCTGCTAGACCCTGTCGCCACAGCTTCAAAATTCCATTCACAATTCCATGTCACTGCTGAAACATTGCGCAAGCGGTTTAGTATAACCAGAGCTGAAGCTAGGAACATTGTTCTTAGCTGCCAACTTTGCTGCAGTTTTCTTCCCACACCTCATGTTGGGATCAATCCCAGAGGTATTAAGCCTTTGCAAATTTGGCAAATGGATGTGACACATATTTCTTCCTTTGGGAAGCTGAAATACGTACATGTGTCTACAGATACGTGTTCAGGAGTCATCTTTGCCTCCCCATTGTCTGGAGAGAAAGTTTCCCATGTCATTCACCACTGTCTTGAGGCTTGGAGCGCAATGGGGGTTACCCCAAATCCTCAAAACAGACAATGGTCCCGCCTATACTTCTGCCAAATTCGCTCAATTTTGTCATCACATGGGAATTAAACATATCACTGGTCTTCCTTACAACCCACAGGGTCAAGGGATTGTGGAGCGCATGAACCGCACTCTCAAATCCTATCTAATTAAACAAAAAGGGGGAATTGAGGACATACCCCCCACACCCAAAACAGCTATAGCCCTAGCACTTTTCACTCTAAATTTTTTGAACCTGGATGCTCAAGGCCATACAGCAGCAGACCGCCACAATCAGTGGCCAAAAGACCCACAGGAACTAGTGAAATGGAAGGATGTATTATCTAACCAATGGAAAGGCCCGGATCCATTTATAATAAGATCCAGGGGAGCTGTATGTGTTTTCCCTCAGGGTGAAGAAAACCCCTTCTGGATCCCAGAGCGCCTGACAAGGAAGGTCCTGGACAAAGGAGATGACCTCTCTGTGCCTACTGATCCTGCTCTCGTCGCTGGGAACCCCGATTCAGGGAGTACTGAGATGGGGAATATTGTCTGCCTTTCCTAAGCCCATGCCTGTTCGCTATAATGCAGCAGTTTTTCCACGCTTTTTTACTACTAACTCTAGCATGAACCTGCCTTACTTACCATTAGATTCTCTAGCAGCTTCTTTAGGAGAAAACCGAACCTTTGAAACCGATGGATCTTTGTGCTTCACCACTCGTAACCACTCAAATTGCCTGTCCCTTAAACAGCATATGTACGGGTGGTTTAGCCGTGATAGAAAATCGGGTGAATTTAGTCAGTCCTTTCGTGAGAATAAGACCTACACTAATGCAGCAGTAAGCCAAATGGTCCTTTGGATCAATGGTACATTTGTGAAAACTCCTATTAAGCAGATTAATTATAGTAACATATTCCTCCCTTACCGTCCCCGTCAACCCAAATATGCTCCCCATTGTGTGGGAGATTATGAGGGAGAGCAATGGCCGTGGACTGATTGCCAGTCACATGCAACAAGCTGGGCAGATGAGGGACACAAATTTTCCTTGTCCCCAGATATGGAGGAAATTTCTGGCAGTGTTTATAGAAGGGTGGCAGAAGGAGGAGAGTTCCAACAAGATGTAGGCAGGAACCCCGTCCATAAATGGCTGCTGTGTGGAGTTAATGGCTCGTGTTCAGACCTTTCTCCCTTTATTGTCCTACAAGGGGGAGGGATTGGGATGTCTAATAGTTCCTGTACCTATGAATCTACAAGCCCAACCTTAGATGGCAAAACTGTATACCAGGTGAATAAGACTACTTATAATATTTCATGTCAAAGAGTTGCACCAGCCCCTGGCCAATATCCACCTACTCCAGTATGCGTGTATCCCCCATTTCTATTTATCGTATCCAATAACAGTTTTGGCTCTTGCTCCAATGACACCTGTTTCTTGTCTCAGTGCTGGGATGCGCTTAACTTTACCAATGCCTTAATAGCCCGTATTCCTCGTTGGGTCCCCGTCCCAGTAGACGCACCTAATACCATGACACTGTTTCGAGAGAAACGCGACTTCGGTGCTACAGCCGCTATAGTGCTTCTAATCTCCATATCCGCAGTTGCAGCCACCGCAGCTGGCATAGCTTTAGACACCTCTATCAAATCAGCTACAGAACTCAATAACCTTGTGGAATCAGTATCCTCTGCCCTTGACCATCAGTCCTCGCTTGATGGCAAGCTGAAAGGAGGAATAATGGTCCTCAATCAGCGAGTAGATCTAGTGGAAGAGCAACTAGATGTGCTCTGGCAGTTAGCCCAATTGGGATGTGAGCGAAAATTTCGCGCTCTCTGCATTACTAGCATACAATATAAAAACTTTACGCGAGCAGCTAATCTGTCACGAAGCCTGTCCCATTATCTTTCAGGAAACTGGTCCCAAGACTTTGATGGAGCATTGGAAGAGCTACGGCGAGAAATAATCCACATCAACTCCACCCGGCTAGATATCTCCATAGCAGAAGGACTCTCTTCCTGGTTCCACAGAGCTCTCTCCCACGTTAAAGAGTGGGCGGGCATGGCTGGGATGAGTGTATTCATGCTTGGAGGTCTCATGCTCCTACTCTGGTTGTTATGCAGGCTCCATGCCCAACACAGGCAAGATAAAGTGATCCTTGCTCAAGCCTTGATGGCGGTAGATATTGGCGCCTCTCCCCAAGTATGGCTCAACATGCTCAATAAAGAAGCTCAGCTTTAGCTTGAGGTAGCCCTTGCACCCTGAGCCCTTGTGGCATTGCACCAGGCCTGGGTACCTTATCGCTTACCTGCAGCTTTCCCTAAGAAACTCGCGGTGCAAGAGGGTCAAAGAAAAGGTCCAAGACCCTTTGTACCAGACGGTCCCAACGTCTGCTAGAGGATGCGAGGCTATGCACTGCAAGAGGTTTTGGACCCCTCTGAGAGACATGCCTGATTGCATAGGGGTAGATGTCTACAAACCCCTCTCCGAAAATAGGACATCAAATGTTTCTGGAGATCAGGCCTCTATCTCCGCCTCAGCTGACATGTTCCGTTCTGAGTTTCTATAAAACAAAAAAGGGGGAGATGTTGGTAGCCGCGCCTGCCGCACCCTGAAAATGGCACCCTCTTGTGCAACAAAAACCCATGCAAATTGAGTCTGAGCATATGAACCAATCAGGCCAAAGTGTCATGCTAACTAAGGCTTATGCAGCAGCACCAATCAGCGTAGAGCATGAGGCCTATATAAGCAGACCCTTTCTTCCCGTCTGGGTCCTGCCCGACACATTTGTTTCACAAAGAGCTGAAGATTAAAGCTTTCTGCAGAAGAATCCTGCTGTTGTTGCGTGCTGTTCTTGCCGGCGAGGACGGGGCGCGCGACATTAAACAATTCCCAGACAAGCAAAAGTTGAGGGAATTTCCTCCCACAAACCACCTCTACAGGGTATTTTAGAGGGACTGCTCTAGATGGGAGCACTCCTAAGGCCAAATAGATGTCACCTGAAAAAATAAAATCACAGAAAGAAAGCAGAACAATCAAATACTAATTAAAGGCAAAAAATAAAATCAACTACACCCAAAAGCAGTCAAAGGAAACAAAAAAGAGCACAAAATAAAACACCCAACATATAAAGAATAGAGGAGGATGAATACTAAGGGAGAGAAATAAAGAATCATCAGACTGTGTTTACAATAGCTCAATAAGCGATTTAAGTTAGACAGTAAGATAGTAAAGCTAACCTAGAAACTTTGCTAACCACAAACCTAAAGCCTGCAATGGCAATAAGTACATATCTTTCAATAATCACTCTAAATGTAAATGGACTGAATGCACCAATCAAAAGACACAGAATAATAGAATGGATAAAAAAGCAAGACCCATCTATATGCTGCTTACAAGAGACTCACCTCAAACCCAAAGACATGCACAGACTAAAAGTCAAGGGATGGAAAAAGATATTTCATGCAAACAACAAGGAGAAAAAAGCAGGTGTTGCAGTACTAGTCTCAGACAAAATAGACTTCAAAACAAAGAAAGTCACAAGAGATAAAGAAGGACATTACATAATGATAAAGGGCTCAATCCAACAAGAGGATATAACCATTCTAAATACATATGCACCCAACACAGGAGCACCAGCATATCTGAAACTAATACTAACAGAACTAAAGGGGGAAATAGACTGCAATGCATTCATTCTAGGAGACTTCAACACACCACTCACCCCAAAGGATAGATCCACTGGGCAGAAAATAAGTAAGGACACGGAAGCACTGAACAACACAGTAGAGCAGATGGACCTAATAGACATCTATAGAACTCTACATCCAAAAGCAACAGGATATACATTCTTCTCAAGTGCACATGGAACATTCTCCAGAATAGACCACATATTAGGCCACAAAAAGAGCCTCAGAAAATTCCAAAATATTGAAATCCTACCAACCAACTTTTCAGACCACAGAGGCATAAAACTAGAAATAAACTGTACAAAGAAAGCAAAGAGGCTCACAAACACATGGAGGCTTAACAACACGCTCCTAAATAATCAATGGATCAATGACCAAATCAAAATGGAGATCCAGCAATATATGGAAACAAATGACAACAACAACACTAAGCCCCAACTTCTGTGGGATGCAGCTAAAGCAGTCTTAAGAGGAAAGTATATACAGCAATCCAAGCATATTTTAAAAAGGAAGAACAATCCCAAAAGAATAGTATAATGTCACAATTATTGAAATTGGAAAAAGAAGAACAGATGAGGCCTAAGGTCAGCAGAAGGAGGGACATAATAAAGATCACAGAAGAAATAAATAAAATTGAGAAGAATAACACAATAGCAAAAATCAATGAAACCAAGAGCTGGTTCTTCGAGAAAATAAACAAAATAGATAAGCCTCTAGCCAGACTTATTAAGAAGAAAAGAGAGTCAACACAAATCAACAGTATCAGAAACGAGAAAGGAAAAATCACGACGGACCCCACGGAAATGCAAAGAACTATTGGAGAATACTATGAAAACCTATATGCTAACAAGCTGGGAAACCTAGGAGAAATGGACAACTTCCTAGAAAAATACAACCTGCCAAGACTGACCCAGAAAGAAACAGAAAATCTAAACATACCAATTACCAGCAACGAAATTGAAGTGGTAATAAAAAAACTACCAAAGAACAAAACCCCCGGGCCAGATGGATTTACCTCGGAATTTTATCAGACATACAGGGAAGACATAATACCCATTCTCCTTAGAGCTTTCCAAAAAATAGAGGAGGAGGGGATACTCCCAAACTCATTCTATGAAGCTAACATCACCCTAATACCAAAACCAGGCAAAGACCCCACCAAGAAAGAAAACTACAGACCAATATCCCTGATGAACACAGATGCAAAAATACTCAACAAAATATTAGCAAACCGAATTCAAAAATACATTAAAAGGATCATACACCATGACCAAGTGGGATTCATCCCAGGGATGCAAGGATGGTAAAACATTCAAAGTCCATCAACACCATCCACCACATCAACAAAAAGAAAGACAAAAACCACATGATCATCTCCATAGATGCTGAAAAAGCATTTGACAAAGTTCAACATTCATTCATGATAAAAACTCTCAGCAAAATGGGAATAGAGGGCAAGTTCCTCAACTTAATAAAGGCCATCTATGATAAACCCACAGCCAACATTACACTGAACAGCGAGAAGCTGAAAGCATTTCCTCTGAGATCAGAAACTAGACAGGGATGCCCACTCTCTCCACTGTTATTTAACATAGTACTGGAGGTCCTAGCCACGGCAATCAGACAAAACAAAGAAATACAAGGAATCCAGATTGGCAAAGAAGAAGTTAAACTGTCACTATTTGCAGATGACATGATACTGTACATAAAAAACCCTAAAGACTCCACCCCAAAACTACTAGAACTGATATCAGAATACAGCAAAGTTGCAGGATACAAAATCAACACACAGAAATCTGTGGCTTTCCTATACACTAACAATGAACCAACAGAAAGAGAAATCAGGAAAACAACTCCATTCACAATTGCATCAAAAAAAATAAAATACCTAGGAATAAACCTAACCAAAGAAGTGAAAGACTTATACTCTGAAAACTACAAGTCACTCTTAAGAGAAATTAAAGGGGACACTAACAGATGGAAACTCATCCCATGCTCGTGGCTAGGAAGAATTAATATAATCAAAATGGCCATCCTGCCCAAAGCAATATACAGATTTGATGCAATCCCTATGCAACTACCAGCAACATTCTTCAATGAACTGGAACAAATAATTCAAAAATTCATATGGAAACACCAAAGACCGCGAATAGCCAAAGCAATCCTGAGAAAGAAGAATAAAGTAGGGGGGATCTCACTCCCCAACTTCAAGCTCTACTATAAAGCCATAGTAATCAAGACAATTTGGTACTGGCACAAGAGCAGAGCCACAGACCAATGGAACAGACTAGAGAATCCAGACATTAACCCAGACATATATGGTCAATTAATATTTGATAAAGGAGCCATGGACATACAATGGGGAAATGACAGTCTCTTCAACAGATGGTGCTGGCAAAACTGGACAGCTACGTGTAGGAGAATGAAACTGGACCATTGTCTAACCCCATATACAAAAGTAAACTCAAAATGGATCAAAGACCTGAATGTAAGTCATGAAACCATTAAACTCTTGGAAGAAAACATAGGCGAAAACCTCTTAGACATAAACATGAGTGACCTCTTCTTGAACATATCTCCCCGGGCAAGGAAAACAACAGCAAAAATGAACAAGTGGGACTATATTAAGCTGAAAAGCTTCTGTACAGCAAAAGACACCATCAATAGAACAAAAAGGAACCCTACAGCATGGGAGAATATATTTGAAAATGACACATCCGATAAAGGCTTGACGTCCAGAATATATAAAGAGCTCACACACCTCAACAAACAAAAAACAAATAACCCAATTAAAAAATGGGCAGAGGAACTGAACAGACAGTTCTCCAAAAAAGAAATACAGATGGCCAACAGACACATGAAAAAATGCTCCACATCGCTAATTATCAGAGAAATGCAAATTAAAACTACAATGAGGTATCACCTCACACCAGTAAGGATGGCTGCCATCCAAAAGACAGAGAACAACAAATGCTGGCGAGGCTGTGGAGAAAGGGGAACCCTCCTACACTGCTGGTGGGAATGTAAGTTAGTTCAACCATTGTGGAAAGCAGTATGGAGGTACATCAAAATGCTCAAAACAGACCTACCATTTGACCCAGGAATTGTACTCCTAGGAATTTACCCTAAGAATGCAGCAATCAAGTATGAGAAAGGTCAGTGCACCCCTATGTTTATTGCAGCACTATTTACAATAGCCAAGAATTGGAAGCAACCTAAATGTCCATTGATAGATGAATGGATAAAGAAGAGGTGGTACATATACACAATGGAATACTACTTAGCCATAAGAAAAAGGTCAAATCCAACCATTTGCAGCAACATGGATGGAGCTGGAGGGTATTATGCTCAGTGAAACAAGCCAAGCGGAGAAAGAGAAATACCAAATGATTTCACTTATCTGTGGAATATAAGAACAAAGGAAAAACTGAAGGAACAAAACAGCAGCAGAATCACAGAACTCAAGAATGGACCAACAGGTACCAAAGGGAGAGGGACTGGGGAGGATGGGTGGGTAGGGAGGGATGGAGGGGGAGAAGTAGGGGGGTATTAAGATTAGCATGCATGGGGGGGTAGGAGAAAAGGGAGGGCTGTACAACACAGAGAAGGCAAGTAGTGATTCTACAACATTTTGCTATGCTGATGGACAGTGACTGTAAAGGGGTTTATAGGGGTGACCTGGTATAGGGGAGAGCCTAGTAAACATAATATTCATCATGTAAGTGTAGATTAGTGATACCAAAGAAAAAAAAAGGGCAGTTCCTGTGTGGTAACCTCCAATGAGTTCTACACAAGGGTATAAAGGGCATATAAAAGTGTAGGCAAAGGGTCTGTTTGTGTTTATACAGAGGATCAAAGCCTAATTGGGCTACCCTGAAAATGAACTAAGATACGATGTGAAAAAGAACTTCCAACATCAGCACTCTCTGGAAGACTCATGCCAGAAGATGATCATCAAAAAACCCCAACAAAGATCCACGCACTGCTACAGCTGTAGATGCACTCATCCCACCAGTTCCTGGACTTGCCATGGGAATGAGGAAGGAGATATCTAAGCTGGCCTGTGCATACAGTAAAACAACAAATTTGACTGGATCTATACTGTTGGAACTCAACCAAGAATTAGGAGAAGTGCAAATTGTAGCGCTCCAAAATCTTACGACTACAGACTATTTACTGTTAAAAGAACATATGGGATGTGAACAGTCCCAAGGAATGGGTTGTTTTAATTTGTCTGATTTCTCTCAGACTGTTCAAGTTCAGTTGGACAATATCCACCATATCACAGATAAGTTTTCACAAATGCCTAAGGTGCCTAACTGGTTTTCTTGGTTTCACTGGAGATGGCTGGTAATTACAGGTATGCTTTGGTTATGTAACTATACTCCTATTATGTTAATGTGTGTGCGCAATTTAAGCAGTAGCTGAAAACCTATACATGCTGAAGTTACTCTACAAGAAGATATGTCAAAGAAATAATCAATCTTCCCATGTTTTCTTCCACCTGCTACTTCTATAGCTTTTCTTCTTCCTTCCTAATTACAACCCTTAAATAGAATTCGTGCCTCATATCAAATTTACCGAGTATCATAATTCTTCCAAGTGGTAAAGATACCTCAAGACAAATGCTGGGCATAGAAGCTACAGGGCATAAATATGCAAAGAAATAAAAAGCTAACCATTTCAAACAATAAGGCTTCTCTCTCACTTACCAACTTTACATTTCCCTGTATGGCCCCGGAAGATGACTGGTTAGCCAGAGACGGGTAAGATTCCTCAAGGGAGGAGCAACCTAAGACAGGCACAGTCGCAGGGGGGTCATCAGGTGAGAAATTGGGGATCAACAGAGGTGAGGCTTAGAACCTCACCCCCCCGTTCTGAGAGAAATCTTCTGCATATGTGGATGTTTTATTGCCCTTGTCTAGCTTGGATTAACACATAGTCTACAGGCACACACCTGATCATCTACATTTGCTCTCTTACAACACTAAACTATGTTTTCTACCTTTATCTTGTATCTACCTACCACTTCAGCATTTTATTAAAAATAATAATAATAAAGAGAGAAATGTGGTATCCACATATAAATCAAGTATAAAAATCAAATGAATATTCATATTTGAACTGACTGTTTATAGTTCATAATGCATGAGCAAAACCGAAGGTTTCTGTGATGGCTGCCCTTGTACTGTTCACCATGTAAGAACTTATTCACTATGTAAGAATTTGTTCTCCATGTAAGAACTTGTTTGTTATGCCTCAGAAGATTGGAGACTGACGAAAATTAGGCTTGGGTTGTATTAATGATTGTGCATTGAGCATTGACTCCCCTATACAGAATTTTATTGTTGTTAACAACCATTTGATCAATAAATATGAGAGATGCCCTCAGGAAAAAAAAAATCACAATGAGGTAATCACCTCACACCACTTAGAATGGCCAACATCCAAAAGACAAGCAATAACAAATGCTAGCAAGGATGCAGAGAAAGGGGAACTCTTCTACACTGTTGGAGGGAATGTAAATTGGTTCAACTGCTGTAGAAAGCAATATGGAGGTTCCTCAAAAAAGTAAAAATACACCATTTGACCCAGTAATTCCACTCTTAAGAATTTACCTGAAGAAAGAATCTCTAATTTGAAAAGATATATGCACCGCTATGTTTATTGCAGCACTATTTACAATAGCCAAGAAATGGAAGCAACCTAAGTGTCCATCAGTAGATGAATGGATAAAGAAGATGTGGTACATATACACAATGGAATATTATTCAGCCATAAAAAGAAAATAAATCTTGCCATTTGCAACAACATGAATGGAGCTAGAGGGTATTATGCTTAGTGAAATAAGCCAGGTGTAGAAAGACAAGTACCAAATGACTTCACTTATTTGTGGAGTATAAAAACAAAGCACAACTGAAGGAACAAAATAGCAGCAGACTTGCAGACTCTAAGAAGAGACTAGTGATTACCAAAGGGGATTAAGGGGCATTATAATTTGCAATCACAATATAAGTAGGTCATGGGGAAGGCAGTACAGCATGGAGAAGACAAGTAATGACTCTATAGCATCTTACTATGCTGATAGACAGTGACTGCAATGGGGGGATGAGGACTTTATAATATGGGTGAATGTTGAAACCACAATTTGTTCATGTGAAACTTTCATAACACTGTATATCAATGATACTTTAATTTAAAAATTACATACAGATTCACTTTCCCTTCAAGAATAGAGGTATATGCCTCTCTTCATGTGCTTAAGTCTTAGATAGTTGGATACCACAAACAATCACTAAAACTCACTTTAGACAAGTTTTCAAGTTCGTTATCTATCCCACTCTCCCTAGGATGTCAAGACAAAGGAATAGAATGAAATAGTAGAATAAACAGTGGACTAGGCTTCTCAGTTGTACTATTATCTGCTAACTACAATGTACTTGATGTCAGAACTGGACTGGACTTCAGAGATCATATGATGCCTCCTCAGACAGGAAAATAAGATACAGAGAGTGTAAATAACTAGAATATAGGCTCAACTGCAAATTGACTTTCTGAGTTTCACTTACCTCAGGTACATAGCCTCCACCACAGGACCACTGGGAGTCAAAAAAAATGACAGCAAATATGAAAGCATGAATGCAAAACCTTTGGCAAACAAGATGAATTATCCTTGGAACCTGGGGCAAGGCCTCATGCAGACATGATTGGCTCAGGTCCTGCCAGGCTTCTCCTTATAGCCCACTTCTTAATCTTGGTCTAGTCACACTGGCCTTCTTTATTTCCCTCAAAACGAAATCTACTCTTGCCGTGAGATTTCTGTACCTATTATTCCCAATGCTAGTATAGTTTGCCTCAAGATCTTTGACCATCTGGCCCCTTTTTGTCATTCAGGCTTAACTCACGGGTACCTCTTGAGTAATGCCTTCTTTGGCAACCCAGTGAGTATAATTGTATCCCCATCACTCTCTACCACATCATCTTTATCACACAATTTTTATTTCCATCATAGCACTCCTTCAATGTTCTATTATCCATTTTTATTTATTGTCTGACTTCCCTACATAGAACATAACCTTCATGAGAGAGGGGATACATGCTTCTCTCTATTGGAAAAAATTATCCAAGGCTTGGAAACAAGCAAAAGAAATTACTGGGTGTACTTTCAGTTTTGATATTGGGCACTATCGAGAGCAGAGACCAGCAAACTTCCTCTGTAAAAGACTATATAGCAAACATTCTTTGTGTGCAAAAAAAGCAAAAATTGAGGTTATTTTATAAGTACTTATCTAATAAGATAAAAAAACAAATTTCCACAATTTTTAAATTGAAAACTCAAAATAAAATAATTGAAACTACTTTTTGGTAAATAGGTCTACTAATGAGAATAAAATTATTTTGGGGAGTATACATTGTATTTAGATGGGGTTCAAAGAATCATCCAAATCAACTATAAATGTTTATCTGTTTATGTTGTTCTGTAATGAAATGTTATGTATGTTATCTATCTTTTCACATCGATAGGTATTGCCAAATACTGATAGCAGTCCATGACCATGTGATTCAATTGAGCATAATCGTTGCTTGAAAAGCATTTATAAAATTCCATTAGATTCTTCTCATTATATTTGTTTTAAAAGACATAATAAAACTTTACACTTCTAAGCCATCAAATTCCTGTGTGGTAGGGAAAATCAAGATATTCAGCTTCTATTTCTGAATATAAAAAACAAAACAAAAAAAGCCCATGAAACTAATGATGGTTAAGTTTATGAAAATGAATGAAACCAACTACTGACACTACTAGTTTAATAACACATGATAAATTTACATTTTCTGCAAAGTACTTTCTGCAATTAATAAGCATGCACTTTAAACACATTACATTTTCACAAGCCTTGTAAATTTGTTGAACTTGGCCTTTCTTCTGCTCCACATATATTTTTGCCACCATCAGTTGTAACACATCTTAACAGATTCTACTTCAGATGATACTGAATTGGTGTTTTCTCAACTTCCTTGAAAACATTTCTACCTGTAATTGTTTCATGCAAACTATTCAAAGAGGGTAATTCTTCAGTCACTTCAAATTCTGTGTTGACTTGTCAAATAAACAGCAACGACTGAAGAGTATTGGTAACATGGATTCATCAGCAGCCAAGGAAAACCACTTGAAATCATTTGCTTTATTTTTAAATTGAGTATTGTGTCAATATTTCTGGGGAAATAAAACAATTCTGCTAGCAAAAAGAACCCTCCCTGCTAGTATAGAAGAGTAAAAGAATGTGCTTTATTATTAAGTGCTAACAGATTACATGCATATAAGGTAACCTGAAAATGACCGCAAAGTTAGGGCAAAATATCACATAATTTATATAACAAAGCAAAAATGGAGACTGGACTTAATCCCTAGGGATAATTATCTTTATTTCAAAGGTTAGGGTAAGGACTCAGACTTACTATGTCTGCAAGAAAACACCCTAAGGGAAGAGGGTAAGCAGTCTCTTTGCCTTTATAAATGGAAAAAGTCATTTTTATTTATCCTTAGATTCTCAATGTCCTCAACTCTTCAAGCAAGTGTTCTCACCAAAAGGAAAACAGTCTTATGCAAATTTATTTTCTTTGGACATACTGACCCCACTGCTACAATCAAACATCTCTGTGGGATTGGAATCAGAGGGTCTAGGGATGCATAAAGAATTATTCTTTAAGAGTTTTGTCTTCTATAACAATGAGCCTTTTGATATGCAAATATGAACTCCTGGTGGAGATGGGTGTGGAGAAATTGCTTGGCTTAATAGAGCATTACAAATAGATGTTGGTGGAAATCAAGAGAGAAGGTAAAAAATATGGACTTGTTGAAGGACATTTAAGAATATTAAGTTATTTGTGTAGATACATTTCTACCCCTTCCATTACCTCCAAAGCTTCAGTAAAGGCTGCCACTCACAAATGCCTCCCATGAGACGTTTTGGGGAGGGGGAATAAAAATTCCTATGTCTAAGTTAGGAAGAAAAAAAAGAACATCTGAGGTTGGTGAAACACTAGTAAACTATAAATTCAGCAAGGGCTAGGGACTCTAGACCAAGAACAGTTTTTGAGAAATCAAGCACCTTCCCAACCCCAGGATTCACATAAGGCTCTAGGATGGCACTGGACTTCCCACTGAATGCGGGGTTGTGAAAATAAAGGGAAACCTCAGTAAAATTGAGTCAGGATGCCAGCAGAGAAACTGCTCATGCCCTACCACTCATAGTCAATTTGCAGACCCTACAGGAAGAGAAGAAATTTGCAAATCCATATCACTTTACTACCCCAGGAAGATGAAGGAAGGTTTTCTTCCTCCCCCAGCAGTAGTCCAGCCAATGGGAGACTTTTACAACTCAGCCAATAAGAAGTCACTACACTTCGAATTGCCAGTTTACACCAATGGACTTGTTTATGACAGCCCTCCCAACTCCAGCCTTTGCCATATAAAAGAGTGGTCCTCTCCTTTGTTCTATAGACTTGCTTATGATTTTGCAGTAGCTTCTTGTTTGGAATTGCAGTACTCTGCAATTTCCAAATAAACCCTTTTTGCTGGTAAAATAACACTTTTACTTTCAAGGTTAACAGGGTAAAGGGCTATATGCCATTTTATGTTATCTCAAAAGAAAGGGTGACTTCAACTAACACCTTAGTTTCAGTTGCAACATTTCATCACTGAGATTCTATCTCAAAAGCAGGAAGGCTATAAAAGTGGGACCTGTGCATAGATAAAAGTTTACAGAATCTCTCCTCCTCTAGTGAAGCAAGCTGCAAATAAACTATACAAAACACCTGTCTTTGAGATGTAACCCAAAGGCTCCCAAGACTTCAACAAAACTATGGCCTACCAATATGAACAAAAGGAGAGGGAATGACTGTCAGGAACAGCTGAAAGCTAATTCATGGTGCAGAATGCTGACAAAGACAGATGGTATGGCAGAGAAATCCTAAAGAAAGTTCCAAATTTGATTCCCATCTTTATGAACCTGGACAGGTGGGCAAACCTAGGTACCTGGAGACAGTCAACACCAACTGGCAAAATGAGAACAGCTACTGATTTCAAAACACACAAAAATCTCAGAACAGAGGCAGGGGAGAAGTTGGAAGGTTAAGTACGGGGTGGTAGTGTTAGGCAGGAAAATAGGTATGAGTGGGATGAAAAGACAATTAAGGCCAGTAAAGTCCACTAAAAGGGACTCAGAATTAACCAGTTAAAACTAGAAAGCCAGAAAAGACTCAGAGTTAATAATAAGTTAATCAGTTAAAGCTAAAAATCCAGAAACATCTTGGCCTGGAATATTTAAATATTCCCCAGAAAAAGAAAAATATCTCCAGGATTAAAGATGGCAGCGTGAGAGGTAAGACAGAGGCTCCTCCTAAAACTGCATATAATATGAAAATATAATTAGTACAACGAATCCTGAGAGAGCAACAGGAAAGAAGACTGCGCCAGACTGCATACACCTGGAGAAAAAATCAGACTTCATGGAACAGGGTAATATACCAAAGCTGTGTCCTGCCAGGACCCAAGCCCTTCCCCCATCCCAGCTCAAAGACGGGGAGGAAGAGAAACTAAACAGGGAGGGAGTGGAGGCATGGGACTGCTGATTACCTACCTCCAGAGATCTGCTCTGGGGGCACAAACCTACATTTCATGGTGCTTTCATGATACTCTCATGATTATGGGGTTGGAAACCTAAGACAGGCAGAATTCCTGGAGAGACTGAGATTCCAGCCACTTGTGGAAAGCAGGGATCCATATCCGGCTGCTCTGGGACAAAAGCTTATACCTGTGTGCTTGGCCCACTGGTTCAGGCAGTGGAGACAGGCATAGCAGCTGGGAAGCAGGAAACAGCTCTTTCCTCCCCCCAGGCACAAATCTCACTCCCCTGCAACCACTGACATTGTTTGAGGGGCTGAACAGCTCCAGAGAATACAGCATCTGAACACTAAACAGCACCATATACAAATATGAAACACCAAAGTAACCTGGTACAGAGTAAAATTAATACAACCCCTGAGAAAGATGACATGGACCTCATGACTCTTCCTGAAAGGCAGTTCAAAATAAAAATCATTAAAATGCTAACAGAGGTACGAGAAAATATTCAAGAACTCACGAATGAACTCCGGTCGGAGACCCAATCATTGAAGAGCACAATGGAGGGTATTAAAAGCAGATTGGATATGGTGGAGGAGATGATAAATGAAATAGAAACTAGAGAAGAGGAATACTAGAGAAGCTGAGGCCCAGAGAGAAAAAAGGATCTCTAAGAATGAAAGAATATTAAGAGAACTATGTGACCAATCCAAATGGAACAATATTCTCATTATAGGGATACCAGAAGAAGAAGAGAGAGAGAAAGGGATAGAAAGTGTCTTCAAGGAGGTAATTGCTGAAAACTTCCCCAAGCTGGGGAAGGAGATAGTCTCTCAGGCCATGGAGATCCACAGATCTCCCAACACAAGGGACCCAAGGAAGACAACACCAAGACACATAGTAATTAAAATGGGAAAGATCAAGGATAAGGACAGACTGTTACAAGCAGCCAGAGAGAGAAATAAGATCACATACAAAGGAAAGCCCATCAGGCTAACATCAGACTTCTCAGTAGAAACCTTACAGGCCAGAAGGGAGTGGCATGATGTATTTAATGCCATGAAGCAGAAGGGTCTGGAACCAAGATTAGTTTATCCAGCAAGACTATCCTTTAAATTTGAAGGAGGGATTAAACAATTTCCAGATAAGCAAAAGCTGAGAGAATTTAGCTCCCACAAACCATCTCTACAGTGTATTTTGGAGGGACTGCTATAGATGGAAGTGTTCCTAAGGTTTAATAGCTGGCACCAGAGGTAATAAGACCACAGCAAAGAAAGTATAACAGCTAATTACTAAGCAAATGCAAATTTAAACTAACTATCACCAAAGTCAATCCAGGGATAGACAAAGAGTACAGAATATGATACTTAATATATAAAGAATGGAGGAGGAAGAAAAAGAAAAGAACCTTTAGATTGTGTTTATAATAGTATATTAAGTGAGTTAAGTAAGACTCTTAGACAGTAAGGAAGTTAACCTTGAACCTTTGGTAACCACGAATCTAAAGTCTGCAATGGGAACAAGTACATACCTATCGATAATCACCATAAATGTAAATGGACTGAATGCACCAATCAAAAGACATAGAGTCACTGAATAGATAAAAAAACAAGACCCATCTATATGTGGCCTACAAGAGACTCACTTTAAACCCAAAGACACAGACTAAAAGTGAAGGGATGGAAAAAGATATTTCATGCAACTAACAGAGAGAAAAAGGCATGAGTTGCAGTACTTGTAGACTTCAATAGTTGCAGACAAAATAGACTTCAAAACAAAGAAAGTCACAAGAGACTAAGAAGGACATTACATAATGATAAAGGGGTCAATCCAACAAGAAGATATAACCATTATAAATAGCTATGCTCCCAATACAGGTGCACCTACATATGTGAAACAAATACTAACTGAATTAAAAGGGGAAATAGAATGCAATGCATTCATTCTAGGAGAGTTCAACACTCCACTCACTCTGAAGGACAGATCAAGCAGACAGAAAATGAGTAAGGACACAGAGGCACTGAACAACACATTAGAAAATATGGACCTAACAGACATCTACAGAACTCTACACCCAAAAGCAGCAGAATACACATCCCTCTCAATTGCACATGGAACATTTTCAAGAATAGATCATATACTAGGCCAGAAAAAGAGCCTCAATAAATTCAAAAAGATTGAAATTGTACCAACCAGTTTCTCAGACCACAAAGGTATGACACTAGAAATTAATTACAAAAAGAAAATGAAAAATCCCACAAACACATGCGGGATTCACTACATGCCCCTAAATAACCAATGGATCAATGACCAAATAAAAACAGAGATCAAGCAATATATGGAGACAAATGACAACAAGAATTCCACACTGCAAAATCTGTGGGATGCAGTCACGGCTGAGCTAAGAGGAAAGTTTATTGCAGTATAGGCCTAACTCAGGAAAGAACAATTCCATATAAGCAGTCCAAACTCACAATTAATGAAACTAGAAAAATAAGAACAAATGAGGCCCAAAGTCAGGAGAAGGAAGGGCATAATAAAGATTAGAGCATAAATAAATAAAATCAAGAAGAATAAAACAATAGAAAGAATCAATGAGAGCAAGAGCTGATTTTTCGAGAAAATAAACAAAATAGATAAATTCCTAGCCAGATCTATCAAGAAAAAAAGAGAGTCTACACACATAAACAGAATCAGAAATGAGAAAAGAAAAAATCACTACGGACACCACAGAAATACAAAGAATTATTTGAGAATACTATGAAAAATTATACGCTAACAAACTGGGTAACCTAGAAGAAATGGACAACTTTCTAGAAAAATACAACCTTCCAAGGCTGACCAAGGAAGAAACAGAAAATCTGAGTGACCAATTACCAGCAACAAAACTGAATTGGTAATCAAAAACCTACCTAAGAACAAAACCTCTGGACCAGATGGCTTCAATGCTGAATTTTATCAAACATTTAGGGAAAACCTAATACCCACCCTCCTTAAAGTGTTCCAAAAAGTAGAAGAAGGAATACTTCCAAACTCATTCTACGAGGCCAGCATCACTTTAATATCAAAACCAGGCAAAGACAGCACAAAAAAAGAAAATTATACACCAATATCCCTGATGAACATAGATGCAAAAATACTCAACAAAATATTAGCAAACCGAATTCAAAAATACATCAAAAAGATCATCCATTATAATCAAGTAGGATTTATTCCAGGGATGCAAGGATGGTACAACATTCAAAAATTCATCAACATCATCCATCACATCAACAAAAAGAAGGACAAAAACTACACAATCATCTCCATAGATGCTGAAAAAGCATTTGACAAAATTCAACATCCATTCATGATAAAAACTTTCAACAAAATGGGTGTAGAGGGAAAGTACCTTCACATAATAAAGGCCATGTATGACAGACCCACAGCAAACATCATACTTAACAGCAAGAAGCTGAAAGCTTTTCCTTCAAGTTCAGGAACAAGACAAGGATGCCCACTTTCCCCACTTCCATTCAACATCGTACTGGAGGTCCTAATCATGGCAATCAGACAACACAAAGAAATAAAAGGCATCCAGATTGGTAAGGAAGAAGTGAAACTGTCCCTGTTTGCAGATGACATGATATTGTACATAAACAAACCTAAAGAATCCACTCCAAAACTACCAGATCTAATATCTGAATTCAGCAATTGTTGCAGGATACAAAATTAATACACAGAAATGTGTGGCATTCCTATACACTAACAGTGAACTAACAGAGAGAGAAATCAGGAAAACAATTCCATTCACAGTTGCATCAAAAAGGATAAAATACCTAGGACTAAACCTAACCAAGGAAGTGGAAGACCTATACCCTGAAAACTACAAGACACTCATAAGAGAAATTAAAGAAGATACCAATAAATGGAAACTCATCCCATGCTCATAGATAGGAAGAATTAATACTGTCAAAATGGCCATCCTGCCTAAAGCAATCTATAGACTCAATGCAATTCCTATTAAAATACCAACAGCATTCTTCAATGGAACTAGAGAAAATCGTTCAAAAATTCATATGGAACCACAAAAGACCTCGAATAGCCAAAGCAATTCTGAGAGGGAAGAATAAAGCTGGGGGGATTATGCTCCCTGACTTCAAGCTCTACTACAAAACCACAGTAATCAAGACAATTTCGTATTGGCACAAGAAAAGACCCATAGACCAATGGAACAGACTAGAGAGCCCTGATATCAACCGAACCATATATGGGCAATTAATAAATGATAAAGGAGCCACGGATATACAATGGGAAAATGACAGCCTCTTCAACAGCTGGTGTTGGCAAAACTGGAGAGCTACATGCAAGAGAATGAAACTGGATTACTGTTTAACCCCATACACAAAAGTAAACTTGAAATGGATTAGACTTGAATGTAAGTCATGAAACCATAAAACTCTTAGAAGACAACATAGGCAAACATCTCCTGAATATAATAATGACCAACTTCTTCCTGAATGCATCTCCTCGAGCAAGGGAAACAAAAGCAAAAATGAACTCACAGGACAACATCAAACTAAAAAGTTTCTCTACGGCAAAGGACACCATCAACAGAACAAAAAGGCATCCTACAGTAAGGGAGAATATATTTGTAAATGACATATTCCACAAGGGGTTAACATCCTAAATATATAAAGGACTTACACACCTCAACACCCAAAAAGCAAATAACTCGATTAACAAATGGGCAGAGGATATGAAGAAACAATTCTCCAAGGAAGAAATTCAGATGGCCAACAGACACATGAAAAGATGCTCCACATCACTAATCATCAGGGAAATGCAAATTAAAACCACAATGAGGTATCACCTCACACAAGTAAGGATGGCCAGCATCAAAAAGACTAAGAACAACAAATGCTGGTGAGGATGTGGAGAAAGGGAAACCCTCCTACACTGCTGGTCAGAATGTAAGCTAGTTCAACCATTGTAGAAAGCAATATGGAGGTTCCTCAAAAAACTAAAAATAGAAATACCATTTGACCCTGGAATCCCACTCCTTGGAATTTACCCAAAGAATACAACTTCTCAGATTCAAAAAGACTTATGTACCCCTATGTTTATTGCAGCACTTTTTACAATAGCCAGGATATGGAAGCAACCTAAGTGTCCATCAGTAGATGAATGGATAAAGAAGATGTGGTACATATACACAATGGAATACTATTCAGCCATAAGAAAGAAACAAATCCTACCATTTGCAACAACATGGATGGAGCTGGAGGGCATTATGCTCAGTGAAATAAATCAGGCAGAGAAAGACAAGTGCCAAATGATTTCCCTCAATTGTGGAGTATAACAATGAAGCAAAACTGAAGGAACAAAATGGCAGTAGACTCAGAGACTCCAAGAATGAACTAGTGGTTACCAAAGGGAAGGGCTGTGGGAGGGTGGGTGGGGAGGAAGGGAGAAGGGGATTGAGGGGTATTAGGTTTAGTACACATGGTGTGGGGGATCACAGGAGAACTGTGTAGCACAGAGAAGACACATAGTGGATCTGTGGCATCTTACTACACTGATGGACAGTGAATGCATTGGGGTAGGAGTGGGGACTGGACAATATGGGTAAATGTAGTAACCAGATTGTTTTTTTCATGTGATAATTAGAGTGTATATCAATCATACCTTTATAAAAGAATAATAATAATTAAAAAAAAGAGAGGAAAGTATCTGAGCACTGCCCATGTCTTCATTTTGTCGATTAGATGGTGCCATTGTATGATTTACTCTAGCCTGCTAAAAGGCCCAGCTATAAACAGCATAATAAAGACAGGAAGATTCCACCTTAAAGCTAAAATTGCATTTTAAAACCCAAGAAGGGAGATTGGAGACAAGATGGCGGCGTGAGTAGAGCAGGGGAAATCTCCTCCCAAAACCACATATATCTATGAAAATATAACAAAGACAACTCTTCCTAGAATAAAGACCAGAGCACACAGGACAACATCCAGACCACATCCACACCTGCGAGAACCCAGTGCCTCGTAAAGGGGGTATGATACAAGCTCCGGCCTCACGGGACCAGAGCACCCCTCCCCCCAGCTCCTGGCAGGAGGAGAGGAGTAGGAGCGGGAGGGAGATGGAGCCCAGGACTGCTGAACACCCAGCCCCAGACACCGGACCAGAGTGCAGACACAGTGCGTGCTTGGGGGGCCCTGGATACTAGGGAAACAGGGCATCAAGAACAGTGAGCGGGCACCGGAGGCCTGGCGCTGGAGGACATAAGAAAAGCGAGCGGCCATTTTTTCTTTTTTTTTTCTTTTTTTCTTTTTTTAATTAAAAAAAATTTTTTTTCTTTTTGTGGTCGTTGTTTTGTTTTGGCGGGTGCTTTTTGGAAGTCTTAAAGGGACAGGGCAGGACACTTAATCCAGAGGTAGGGAATCCGGGGATCTCTGGGCACCCTAAACCCTGGGCTGCAGGGAGCAGGGAGGCCCCCTTACGGAGATAAATAGCCTCCAGGCAGCGCCCCCTCCAACGCGACTCCACCACATTGGAGCAGAGGCCTGAGCCAGGCCACGCCCACAGCAACAGTGGAGAAAAACTCCATAGCAACCGGGCAGGAAGCAGAAGCCCTTTTTGCGCGCAGCTGCCCAGCACAAGCCACTAGAGGTCGCTGTTCTCCCAGGAGAGGAGGGCCACAAACCAACAAGAAGGGAAGTTCTTCCAGCCGTCACTCGTCCCAGCTCTGCAAACTATTCCTACCACCATGAAAAGGCAAAGCTACAGGCAAAGATCACAGAGACAACACCAGAGAAGGAGACAGACCTAACCAGTCTCCCTGAAAAAGAATTCAAAATAAGAATCATAAACATGCTGACAGAGATGCAGAGAAATACGCAAGAGAAATGGGATGAAGTCCGGAGGGAGATCACAGATGCCAGAAAGGAGATCACAGAAATGAAACAAACTCTGGAAGGGCTTATAAACAGAATGGATAGGATGCAAGAGGCCATTGATGGAATTGAAACCAGAGAACAGGAACGCATAGAAGCTGACATAGAGAGAGATAAAAGGATCTACAGGAATGAAACAATGTTAAGAGAACTGTGTGACCAATCCAAAAGGAACAATATCTGTATTATAGGGGTTCCAGAAGAAGAAGAGAGAGGAAAAGAGATGGAAAGTATCTTGGAAGAAATAATTGCTGAAAACTTCCCCAAACTAGGGGAGGAAATAATCGAACAGACCACGGAAATACACAGAACCCCCAACAGAAAGGATCCAAGGAGGACAACACCAAGACACATAATAATTAAAATGGCAAAGATCAAGGACAAGGAAAGAGTGTTAAAGGCAGCTAGAGAGAAAAAGGTCACCTATAAAGGGAAACCCATCAGGCTAACATCAGATTTCTTGACAGAAACCCTACAGGCCAGAGGAGAATGGCATGATATATTAAATGCAATGAAACAGAAGGGCCTTGAACCAAGGATTCTGTATCCATCACGACTATCATTCAAATATGACGGTGGGATTAAACAATTCCCAGACAAACAAAAGCTGAGGGAATTTGCTTTCCGCAAACCACCTCTACAGAACATCTTACAGGGACTGCTCTAGATGGGAGCACTCCTAGAAAGAGCACAGAACAAAACACCCAACATATGAAGAATGGAGGAGGAGGAATAAGAAGGGAGCGAAGAGAAGAATCTCCAGAGAGTGTATATAACAGCTCAATAAGCGAGCTAAGATAGGCAGTAAGATACTAAAGAGGCTAACCTTGAACCTTTGGTAACAACGAATTTAAAGCCTGCAATGGCAATAAGTACATATCTTTCAATAGTCACCCTAAATGTTAATGGGTTGAATGCACCAATCAAAAGACACAGAGTAACAGAATGGATAAAAAAGCAAGACCCATCTATATGCTGCTTACAAGAAATTCACCTCAAACACAAAGACATGTACAAACTAAAAGTCAAGGGGTGGAAAAACTTATTTCAGACAAACAATAGTGAGAAGAAAGCAGGGGTTGCAGTACTAATATCAGACAAAATAGACTTCAAAACAAAGAAAGTAACAAGAGATAAAGAAGGACACTACATAATGATAAAGGGCTCAGTCCAACAAGAGGATATAACCATTCTAAATATATATGCACCCAACACAGGAGCCCCAGCATATGTGAAACTAATACTAACAGAACTAAAGGGGGAAATAGACTGCAATGCATTCATTCTAGGAGACTTCAACACACCACTTACCCCAAAGGACAGATCCATGGGGCAGAAAATAAGTAAGGACATGGAAGCACTGAACAACACAGTAGAGCAGATGGACCTAATAGACATCTATAGAACTCTACATCCAAAAGCAGCAGGATACACATTCTTGTCAAGTGCACATGGAACATTCTCCAGAATAGACCACATACTAGGCCACAAAAAGAGCCTCAGAAAATTCCAAAAGATTGAAATCCTACCAACCAACTTTTCAGACCACAAAGGCATGAAACTAGAAATAAACTGTACAAAGAATGCAAAAAGGCTCACAAACACATGGAGGCTTAACAACACGCTCCTAAATAATCAATGGATCAATGACCAAATCAAAATGGAGATTCAGCAATATATGGAAACAAATGACAACAACAACACTAAGCAACAACTTCTGTGGGACACAGCAAAAGCAGTCTTAAGAGGAAAGTATATAGCAATCCAAGCATATTTTAAAAAGGAAGAACAATCCCAAATGAATGGTCTAATGTCACAATTATCGAAACTGGAAAAAGAAGAACAGATGAGGCCTAAGGTCAGCAGAAGGAGGGACATAATAAAGATCAGAGAAGAAATAAATAAAATTGAGAAGAATAAAACAATATCAAAAATCAATGAAACCAAGAGCTGGTACTTCAAGAAAATAAACAAAATAGATAAGCCTCTAGCCAGATTTATAAGAGGAAAAGACAGTCAACACAAATCAACAGTATCAGAAACGAGAAAGGAAGAATCATGACGGACCCCACAGAAATACAAAGAATTATTAGAGAATACTATGAAAACATATATGCTAACAAGCTGGGAAACCTAGGAGAAATGGACAACTTCCTAGAAAAATACAACCTGCCAAGACTGACCCAAAAAGAAACAGAAAATCTAAACAGACCAATTACCAGCAACGAAATTGAAGCGGTAATCAAAAAACTACCAAAGAACAAAACCCCTGGGCCAGATGGATTTACCTCGGAATATTATCAGACATACAGGGAAGACATAATACCCATTCTCCTTAAAATTTTCTGAAAAATAGAGGAGGAGGGGATACTCCCAAACTCATTCTATGAAGCTAACATCACCCTAATACCAAAACCAGGCAAAGACCCCACCAAAAAACAAAACTACAGACCAATATCCCTGATGAACGTAGATGCAAAAATACTCAACAAAATATTAGCAAACCGAATTCAAAAATACATCAAAAGGATCATACACCATGACTAAGTGGGATTCATCCCAGGGATGCAAGGATGGTACAACATTCGAAAGTCCATCAACATCATCCACCACATCAACAAAAAGAAAGACAAAAACCACATGATCATCTCCATAGATGCTGAAAAACATTTGACAAAGTTCAACATCCATTCATGATAAAAACTCTCAGCAAAATGGGAATAGAGGGCAAGTACCTCAACATAATAAAGGCCATTTATGATAAACCCACAGCCAACATTATATTGAACAGCGAGAAGCTGAAAACATTTCCTCTGAGATCGGGAACTAGACAGGGATGCCCACTCTCCCCACTGTTATTTAACATAGTACTTGAGGTCCTAGCCACAGCAATCAGACAAAACAAAAACATACAAGGAATCCAGATTGGTAAAGAAAAATTTAAACTGTCACTATTTGCAGATGACATGATACTGTACATAAAAAACCCTAAAGACTCCACCCCAAAACTAGTAGAACTGATATCGGAATACAGCAAAGTTGCAGGATACAAAATCAACACACAGAAATCTGTCGCTTTCCTATACACTATCAATGAACCAACAGAAAGAGAAATCAGGAAAACAATTCCATTCACAATTGCAACAACAACAACAAAAATACCTAGGAATAAACCTAACCAAAGAAGAGAAAGACTTATACTCTGAAAACTACAAGTCACTCTTAAGAGAAATTAAAGGGGACACTAACAGATGGAAACTCATCCCATGCTCGTGGCTAGGAAGAATTAATATAATCAAAATGGCCATCCTGCCCAAAGCAATATACAGATTTGATGCAATCCCTATGAAACTACCAGCAACATTCTTCAATGAACTGGAACAAATAATTCAAAAATTCATATGGAAACACCAAAGACCCCGAATAGCCAAAGCAATCCTGAGAAAGAAGAATAAAGTAGGGGGGATCTCACTCCCCAACTTCAAGCTCTACTATAAAGCCATAGTAATCAAGACAATTTGGTACTGGCACAAGAGCAGAGCCACAGACCAATGGAACAGACTAGAGAATCCAGACATTAACCCAGACATATATGGTCAATTAATATTTGATAAAGGAGCCATGGACATACAATGGCAAAATGACAGTCTCTTCAACAGATGGTGCTGGCAATACTGGACAGCTACATGTAGGAGAATGAAACTGGACCATTGTCTAACCCCATATACAAAAGTAAACTCAAAATGGATCAAAGACCTGAATGTAAGTCATGAAACCATTAAACTCTTGGAAGAAAACATAGGCAAAAACCTCTTAGACATAAACATGAGTGACCTCTTCTTGAACATATCTCCCCGGGCAAGGAAAACAACAGCAAAAATGAACAAGTGGGACTATATTAAGCTGAAAAGCTTCTGTACAGCAAAAGACACCATCAATACAACAAAAAGGAACCCTACAGTATGGGAGAATATATTTGAAAATGACACATCCGATAAAGGCTTGACGTCCAGAATATATAAAGAGCTCACACGCCTCAACAAACAAAAAACAAATAACCCAATTAAAAAATGGGCAGAGGAACTGAACAGACAGTTCTCCAAAAAAGAAATACAGATGGCCAACAGACACATGAAAAGATGCTCCACATCGCTAATTATCAGAGAAATGCAAATTAAAACTACAATGAGGTATCACCTCACACCAGTAAGGATGGTTCCCATCCAAAAGACAAACAACAACAAATGATGGCAAGGCTGTGGAGAAAGGGGAACCCTCCTACACTGCTGGTGGGAATGTAAATTAGCTCAGCCATTGTGGAAAGCAGTATGGAGGTACATCAAAATGCTCAAAACAGACTTACCATTTGACCCAGGAATTGCACTCCTAGGAATTTACCCTAAGAACACAGCAATCACGTATGAGAAAGACCAATGCACCCCTATGTTTATCGCAGCACTATTTACAATAGCCAAGAATTGGAAGCAACCTAAATGTCCATCGATAGAGGAATGGATAAAGAAGATGTGGTACATATACACAATGGAATACTACTCAGCCATAAGAAAAAGGCAAATCCTACCATTTGCAGCAACATGGATGGAGCTGGAGGGTATTATGCTCAGTGAAACAAGCCAAGCGGAGAAAGAGAAATACCAAATGATTTCACTCATCTGTGGAATATAAGAACAAAGGAAAAACTGAAGGAACAAAACAGCAGCAGAATCACAGAACTCAAGAATGGACTAACAGGTACCAAAGGGAAAGGGACTGTGGAGGATGGATGAGTATGGAGGGATAAGTGGGGGGAGAAGAAGGGGGGTATTAAGATAAGCGTGCATGGGGGGGTGGGAGAAAGGGGAGGGCTTTACAACACAGAGAAGGCAAGTAGTGATTCTACATTTGCTGTGCTGATGGACAGTGACTATAAAGGGGTTTATAGGGGTGACCTGGTATAGGGGAGAGCGTAGTAAATATAATATTCGTCATGTAAGTATAGATTAATGATACCAAAAAAAAAAAAAGGCAGTTCCTGTGTGGAGACCTCCAATGAATCCTACACAAGGGTATAAAGGGCATATAAAAGTGCAGGCAAAGGGTCTGTTTGTGTTTATACAGAGGATCAAAGCCTAATTGGGCTACCCCGAAAATGAACTAAGATACGATAGGAAAAAGAACTTCCAACATCAGCACTCTCTGGAAGACTCATGCCAGAAGATGATCATCAAAAAACCCTAACAAAGATCCATGCACTGCTACAGCTGTAGATGCACTCATCCCACCAGTTCTGGACTTGCCATGGGAATGAAGGAGATATCTAAGCTGGCCTGTGCATACAGTAAATCACCAAATTTGACTGGATCTATACTGTTGGAACTCAACCAAGAATTAGGAGAAGTGGAAATTGTAGAGCTCCAAAATCTTACAACTACAGACTATTTACTGTTAAAAGAACATATGGGATGTGAACATTCCCCAGGAATGGGTTGTTTTAATTTGTCTGACTTCTCTCAGACTGTTCAAGCTCAGTTGGACAATATCCACCATATCATAGATAAGTTTTCACAAATGCCTAAGGTGCCTAACTTGTTTTCATGGTTTCACTGGAGATGGCTGGTAATTACAGGTATGCTTTGGTTATGTAACTATACTCCTATTATGTTAATGTGTGTGCGCAATTTAATTAGTAGTTTAAAACCTATACGTGTTGAGGTTACTCTACAAGAAGATATGTTAAAGAAATAATCAATCTTCACATGTTTTCTTCCACCTGCTACTTCTATAGCTTTTCTTCTTCCTTCCTAATTACAACCCTTAAATAGAATTCTTGCCTCATATCAAATTTACCGAGTATCATAATTCCTCCAAGTGCTAAAGATACCTCAAGACAAATGCTGGGCATAGAAGCCACAGGGCATAAATATGCAAAGAAGTAAAAAGCTAATCTTTTCGAACAATAAGGCTTCTCTCTCACTTACCAACTTTACATTTCCCTGTATGGCCCCGGAAGATGACTGGTTAGCCAGAGACGGGTAAGATTCCTCAAGGGAGGAACTACCTAAGACAGGCACAGTCGCAGGGGGGCCATCAGGTGAGAAATTGGGGATCAACAGAGGTGAGGCTTAGAACCTCACCCCCCCCTGTTCTGAGAGAAATCTTCTGCATATGTGGATGTTTTATTGCCCTTGTCTAGCTTGGATTAACACATAGTCTACAGGCACACACTTGATCATCTACATTTGCTCTCTTACAACACTAAACTATGTTTTCTACCTTTATCTTGTATCTACCTACCACTTCAGCATTTTATTAAAAATAATAATAATAAAGAGAGAAATGTGGTATCCACATATAAATCAAGTATAAAAATCAAATGAGTATTCATATTTGAACTGACTGTTTATAGTTCATAATGCATGAGCAAAACCAAAAGTTTCTGTGATGACTGCCCTTGTACTGTTCACCATGTAACTTATTCACTATGTAAGAATTTGTTCTCCATGTAAGAACTTGTTCGTTATGCTTCAGAAGATTGGAGGCTGATGAAAATTAGGCTTGGGGTGGATTAATGATTGTGCATTGAGCATTGACTCCCCTATACAGAATTTTATTGTTGTTAACAACCATTTGATCAATAAATATGAGAGATGCCCTCAAAAAAAAAAACCCAAGAAGTTAAGAAGATTCTTAACATATTCTTTAGCAAACAGACAATAACTCCACTCACCTTGGAGGCAGGACAGTAGTCTTAATTGATATGCCCCCAGAGCAGAGGATTTATCTGGGCAACAGAGGATTTATCTGAACCTGAGAGGTGAGGGGAGTGCTGGTTTGCTTCTGCCAGAGCAGGAAAGAGAGACAGCCCCAGACTGCAGTTTGTAAGCAATAAATGGTTTTTAAACTTTATTTCTCCCTTTGACTGATTTCAGTTTTCGAAGTATTTTGTCCCAGGATCACCTCTCCGCAGAGTTACAGGACCTAAAGTGAAAAGATTCGTACAAAGTTCTACAACTCCCTTACTAAATAAAATAATATCAACAGTAAAGAAAGTAATGTTAACAGACCAGGAAGCTGCTACCCTGGGAAGGACCAGAGCTGTAAATTTCTTGTGTTAAGCTAATTTTGCAGAATTACCTGAAGGACTGATAAGAAACTTAATGTCTCATCGAAGATAAACATCTTGGGACCACTTAAGTCCATACCTTTAGCCCTTTGTCACATTCCTGAAAAAAATCCTTAAAAGGGGTTTTAAGTGCCAACCTTCAGTGCGCACCTCCCTCTGGGGTTGCCCTCACTTTCCAAGTGCATAGACTTTTTCTCACTCTTTCAGTGCACCACTCTCTGCGGTTGCCCTTGTGTAGGCTTAAACTTTCTCTCTTCAACCTTTCAGGGCGCTCCTCTCTGAGGTCACTCGCACTTTCTAAGTGTGTAGCCTTAATCTTCCTCTCTCCAACTTTTCAGGGCACCTTTCTTCCCTGAGGTCTCCTGTACTTTTTCTCTCTTTAAGCAACTTTAAATAAAACTTTTACTCTGCTTCACTACTGTGTCTTTGCCCTTCAATTCTTTGTTGCGGCAGGGACAAAAACCAAGGAAAATACACAACGCCCCCCAAACAGTAGGGAGAAGAAACTCAGGACTGCCATAGCTGTGTTGAAAGGTCAAGGCACCATGAAGAGCTCTCCAGCACAAACCAAGGCCCACTCCAGCCTCCAAAACATACACACCAGATCTAGGGCCCCCTTCTTCCTTAACTGTTCCTTAGGCTCATTTCCTCCTCAAATTGGTTAATACAGATGTGAAGTACAGCCCCAAGTCTCTGTATAGTTTCTGTTTTTCTTCCTCCACAAACTCTAAACCTTGCCCTCAGATATCTGCTATCTATGTATATCAATAGGTTCAAAATCTCTATCTTTGGTTCACACTGCTCTCCTCAGCTGCAGACCCATAGGTCCAATAAATTGCTGGATTTCTCACCTGAATATCACTCTGGCCCCTCAAAATCAGTGTGTAAGAAGTTAAAAACACTGAAATGCTTTAAAATAAATATTCTACTTGTTGATGTAGTAATTATACTTGGCAAAATAAAATCTCCCTTAATGTTTTGTTTTAAAAGATTGGTGTGCTTTTAGTCACCAAATTATTTTTCCTTTGGACCTGTGGGTAAAATTGTAATATTTCCAGAATATCTCTCCTGGATTTAGTGCATCTGCATATCAACAGGCATTCCTCAGGGGTGGAGAAAAGTTCATCTCCATATCAATGGGTAATTACCTGGGCAACAGAGGATTTATCTGAACCTGAGAGGTGAGGGGAGTGCTGGTTTGCTTCTGCCAGAGCAGGAAAGAGAGACAGCCCCAGACTGCAGTTTGTAAGCAATAAATGGTTTTTAAACTTTATTTCTCCCTTTGACTGATTTTGGTTTTAGAGGTATTTTGTCCCAGAATCACCTCTCCCAGAGTTACAGGACCTAAAGTGAAAAGATTCGTACAAAGTTCTACAACTCCCTTACTAAATAAAGTAATGTTAACATTATTTGTAACAGCAAAAAGCTAGAAACAACCTAAATGTTTTGTCCGTGGATTTAATGCAATCTTAATGAAAATCCTAGGAGGTAGGTTTGTGTGTGTGTATGTGTGTATGTATGTATGTATGAAAATTGTCAAACTGATCCTAAAATTTATATGGGAATGTAGTAGGCCAAGAATAGTCAATATAATCTTACAATCTCAAAGTTGTGCTACAAGAATATGCACTACCAGATATCAAGACTTAATTATAAAATTACAGTGATTAAGACAGTGAGGTAATGGTATAAGGATGGACAAATAAACCCATGGAACAGAGGGTCCAGAAACAGACCCACATTTGTGAACACTTGTTTTATGAAAAAGGAGACACTATAGAGTAGTGGGGGAAAGGACCATTTTGTTAGGAAAAATCATCCAAAACTTGGAAATGCTGCAAAGAAAAGGAAGCAGAGCCAACCAAAGATTAATTATCCAGGCAACATACTTTTCCTTAACTCATTATCTATCTGTTATTGATTAAAGGCTATAACTCTGTGAAGTCACATCTTAACCTATAGATTTTTGTATTGTAATGATGCAATGGAATTTTGGCTAGTAGAGAAGATTATGGTGTTACTATCCCATAGACATTAACCAGTTTTATATCTAACCTAAAAATCTTATTCTAACATTCTTTTTTCAAATGCATATAAATACTTGTGATAGTTAATTTTATGTGTCAACTTGATAGGCCCCAGTGCACCCACCATTTGGTCAAACATTATTCAGGATGCATCTGTAAGGATGTTTCTAGATGAGATCAACAGTTCAATAAGTAGACTGAATAAAGCAGATTGCTCTCCCTAATGTGGGTGGGCCTCATCCAATCAGTTGAAGGTTTCAATAGAACAAAAAGGTTGAGTAACAGAGAATTTCTCTCTGACTCACTGCCTTTGAGCTGAGACATTTGTTCTTTTTCCTGCCTTTGGACTCATCAGCTTTTGGAAACATCAGCTCGTCCTGGGTCTTGAGTCTACTGACTTTGAGCCTACTGGAATTATACTGTCAGCTCTCTTTGGTTCTCAGGCCTTTGGACTGGGACTAGAACTACACCAGCAGCTCTTTTGGGTCTCCAGCCTGCCAGATCTTGGGACTTGTCAGCCTCCATAATCCTGATAGCCAATACTTTATAATAAAATATCTCTATCTCTATATCTGTATATATATATATGCCTCCCCCAGGAGTTAATACAATACTTAATTTCCTCAAATACTCATTGACTATGCTTTACCATCATGCTTATTCCCTCATTAATGACTTAAATAAGTCTTTGATATGTGTTTATTCTAAATTATTTTAAGAATCTTGCTTTTAACTATTCAGAAATTTTATTTTGACAGTGATTTCAACAAAAGGTACCAGATCAATTGGATAACCGTATGGTGGAAAAATGAACTTTGACTCCTACCTCATACGATACACAAAATCTATTCCAGGTGACTTATAAAAGGTAAAATAATAAAACTTCTAGACAATAACATAAGAGAATTACTCATTACCTTAGGGTAGGCAAAGACTTTTTAAACAGGGCATAAAATACATTAACCATAACAAAAACATAAGTTAGACTGTATGAAAGTTAAGAACTTCCATTCATTGAAAGGCACACTAAGGGAATAAAAAGACAAGCTACAGAGCAGGAAAAGCTATTTGCATTAGATTTCCCTAACAGAAGAATCATATCCAGAATAAACAATGAGCTCTTACAAATAGAAAAAAAGACAACCAAATGGAAAAATGGCCAAGGACTTTATCAGGCAAGTCACAAAAGAAAACAACCAACAGGCATATGAAGAGGTGCCTGACTTTACTAAATATCAGGGTAATGCATATTGAAGCCACAATGAGATACCACTACACATACACTAGAATAGCTGACAACATCAAGAGTTGACAAGCATGTGGAGAAACCAGGCCTTATATATTGCTGTGGGAATGTGAACTGTTACAACCTCTTTGGGAAGAATACTGGCAATATCTACTAAAGCTGAAAATATATATGCCCTGTGACTCAGCAGTTCTACTCCTAGATATATACCCAATAGAAATATGTGTACATCAGGCAATAAACTTACATTTTTTAATGTGAGGGAAAAAAATACCAATCTGGGATGGAAGATGGAGAGAAGATGAAGAACAAGTGAGAGGAATGAAATTAAGGAGTATATAAACGCTCAATATTTATCTGAAACATTAATTTTCTTAAAGAGAATTTGAAGCAAATGTGGCAAAATACTAAGATTTGATAAACCTGTGTGAGAAGAATGTGGATGCTGACTATAGTATTCTTCCTAACTTTTTGTATGCCTAAAATATTTCATAAAGAAATTTAAAAAATCTATAGAAGAATAAACACTTAGAGAATGTTTCAGAGCCATTAATTTAAAAGAAAAGATCATAATACATATATACAGTATAATGCCAACATTGTGTATGTAAACACATCACACATACACACACATAGATTGATAAGATGTGATGAAACTGGCACTTTATCTCTGTGGGTCTTGCTGCCCAAAATCCATAACCCCAGTCTGATCATAAGAAAACATCAGACAATGAACCATTTTTTCCCTGGACATATCTCCTCAGGCAAGGGAAACAAAATAAAAAACGGACAAGTGGGACTACATCAAACTTAAAAGCTTCTGCATAGCAAAGGACACCATCAACAGAACAAAAAGGCATCCTACAGCTCGGGAAAATATATTCATCAACACTTTTACATCTAAAATATATAAAGAACTCATATGCCTCAATGCCAGAAAAAATAACCCTATTTAAAAAATGTGTGGAGAACCTGACCAGACATTTTTCCTAAGAAAAAATACAGATAACCAATAGGCACATGAAAAGATGCTCCACATTGCAAATCATTGAAATAACTCCACGTTGCTAATCATTTGAAATGACTTCAAATCCTGTGCGTTTTCCACTACACAACCCTTCCAACTTTACTCTCAAGGATTATATAGGTATATGTATGACGATCTAAGCAAGTTCCTATTAGCACAGAACATTTTTTTTTTCTTTGCTCCTGTGAGCACACCATTGGTGTTCAGAAAACCAACTTAAGTTAAACTACTCACAGAAAGAAATCACAGAGACCTAAAGAGTCTGAGACTATAAGAGCACTATTAGGTCCCACCCACTAAAACAGCCATCTGTACCGCCTGCTCCTTAGAGGCCTGATAGGTCAAGGCCACTCGGTTTTGCAAGAGTCCTGTGCTGCCATCTACGGGTAGTAGCTGTAAGCGTCGACCTCTCTGCTCTTTCTCGGAAACCACTGAGACGGGGTTAAGTTGGAGAGAAGACTCAGACGCTAATTAAATTACAGAATATATGTAACTATCACATAATTCATTCGACACTTGGGCAAAGCAAATGCCCTACATTTCTCCGGAGATTTCAGGTTCGGTATTAATACTTAGGCTAAAATTCAGACTTCCTCGCTGATCCAACTCCACCTCCACAGGTACATATCTGCCTCTTAATGCCGACTTCCCAGAACAGGCTCTTTTGCACAGCGCAAGCTGCAGACACAGCTCAGCCGCGCAGACTTGAGACACTACCAGCTGGGGTCTCCCATTTTCACAGACCCCTGCTCGAGACTCCTTGGACTACCTGGCAAACACACAGACCTCCCCACTTAGGGCAAAACCGCACGCTTAACCCAGCCTTCCCCACAGAGGCTCAGCAGGTAGCCCCCTCCAACGCACAAGCTCAGGGAGAGGCTCAGTCAGGAAACCCTTAGGCTAGCGCTTTAGCCCCGGCTGGTGCTGCCTACCTCAATCCGGATCTGATCTGCCTCGGCCCGCTGAGGCCCCACCCCTCTAGACCTGTCATCACAGAAGCTACACGTGGATGGGGCTGCACTGCAGACTTCGCTGTGTCTCCTCCGCTCTCCCCTGGGGCTGCGCCGCCAATCAGAGCCAGCAGATCCGGGCCGGAGCGCGAGCGTTGGGGTGAGGCAGGCAGAAGAAGGCCCCTGGGAAGGAGAGGCTCCGAGATGGGAGGGGCTCGCAATGCAAAGGGGACTGGCCAGGGTTCTGCCAGGCTGAAATTCGAGGGGGCGTGGCCTAGCGAAAGGCGGAGAGACCAAAAGGAAGCGGGGATCAGGGGTGGGGCGACGGACAAGTGGAGGCTCCTGGGGAGAAGACCGTAAGGGGCGGGGTTAGAGGGGCGTGACCTGGGTTACAGGGGAGGAGTCCGAGGAATTAAAGAAACAAGGAAAGGGGACCAGTCGGGGGAAAGGGAAGGTGGGACAAGGGAGAGGGTAGGCCTGGGTGTTGCGGGGGCGGGGCTTGGACTGAAGGGGCGAGGTTTGCAGACCGAGGCCGCAGCTAGGGCCGCTCGGTAACTGTCCCAATCCACTACCTCCCCAGGTACAACGGGACTCACGGAACTACAGGTGTGGGGTGGGGTACGCGTGGAAGAATGGGCAAAGACGAGGGTGCGCTTGGGCGCACATGAGGAGGTGGAGGGCACGTTAAGGAAGGAGAGGATCTGGAGACTGCTGGGGGGATGAAGACAGAATTGGGGTTTCAGAATTTGTAGCAGGTGCATTCTCCTGGGGCCCTTGTGGGGGAGGGGCGGGAGTACTTTGTGGTGGTGGGAGATACAGTGTGAGGGGGAGAGGTCGCGTCTGATGTGGAGGTTGGAGGCGTGGTTCGGAGGTGAGGGGGAGGGGATCTGAAGGAGCTTTGGGGGAAGGGGGTGGTGTGTGAAAGACTGGTGGTCTAGAGTTGGGGGAGCGGAGAGGCACTGTGTGGAGGAGGAAGGGATGGGACTGTGGACATATTGGAAGGGGAAGGGGTTGTAGGCACCAAATGAGTGGGAAGAACCCCTAGTGCTTTGAGAAAGTCTGGGGGCATTGTAAAGACGCCAGGAAGATGTTTGTACTGTCTTCTAGGAGTAAGGGTGATAGAATTAGTAGAGGGAGGAAGCCAGTCTGTGGTGCTCCTGGCTCCAGCTCCTAACTCCACCTTCAAGCCTGAGTACTCTTAGAAGGGATCCAGGCCCCTTTTGCCACTAGGGTTTGTGTGACTGTCTCTTTAGTCTGGCTGAGACTGGGGATTCTTCCCCTAGCTGGTGTCCCTGGGGACCCTTCCCCCATTCAGTTCCTGTTAACCCCCCACTCTAGTTCCTGTTCCTTCCAGAAGCCTGCCTTGGTCCCTGTCTGACCCCTCCCCCTCTTTGCCCTGCCCTATGCTCTGGGTGTGCTCATTTCCCACTTCCTTCCTCGCCCTGGGGCCTGGCCTGGTCCTTGCCCATCTAGGAGCTGTGCCCTGCCTGGGACTTTGTACTCAATGGCCAGAGACCCAGTAAACCAGCGGCAAGACCCAGACCCCACCCCACTATTACGAAGGTCTTTCCCAATAGCCCTCCCACTGACTGGTAGCCACATTTTTACCACTTGCCACTGATTTTCCCCACTCTTTTCCTTCCACTGGGTGGTGAAACTTAGGGCCCTCAAAAGTTCTGGGTTTCTCTGGGAGGAGGGATATGAGGAGAAATATTGAGGGTCTTTGATGTATGTTTTGAGAGGTTGGCCTCTTGTAGTTCAGCCGCTCAGAAAGAGATGTGAAGTTCCTGCCTTAGCTGAGGGAGGAAGAGAGAATAGCTACCCACACTCCTGACTTGGAACCTGACTGTCAGAACTGACACCAAGGCCTAGACCTCTTGGGGGCTCCTCTGGTTTCCTGAGGGGACTTGATGTTGTGCCAAAATGCTTTTTGCCCCCAGGCTGGCTGAGAGAGGGTGAGAAAGGCCTGCCTTCCACTCCACTCAGTGGCTGAATGAGTATGACTGTTACTGAAAGGGGCCCCAAGCCACCCTCCTTCTAGCGGAGAGACTGACTGGGAGGGAGGGGGTGCTGAGGCCAAACAAAGCCGTGGGGTAGGGTGGGGTAAAGGAGGGCAGGCTGAAGCCTTTTGAGGAGGAGCTGATTGCTATGGCAACACAGCTTCCCAGACTGTCTTTCACAGAAGCAGTCCTAGGGCAAGCTCACTCCAACTTCTTGGACTGAGGCATTTGTGTGAGTGGGTGTGGCGTGAAGAGAAAGGGCATCAGTATGCTAGCTGAAATTGTAGTATATAGCCTTTTTGTTCCAGTACAAGTAGCAATGCGTTCAGGTGCTTGGACCATCCTCTGAAAATGGATTTGAGTGAAGGATAGCCTTCATAATTGTAGCAATATAAGGCCAGAATTGGAGATACCCTCACTGGTCATTGTTTATACAAACCCCTCATTTTACAGATTTGGAAATTTATGGTCAAAGAGACTGGGGTTTTCTCCAGATCTTACAGGAGTTAGGACCCAGATCTACTTCATTCATCACCACTTAGCCCAGGGTTCATTGTTTCTTTCAGGCAATGTTTATTGAACACCTATTATGTGCCAGGCACTGATGTTGATTATGGGAATACCAGCATGAACAAAAGGAACAAAACTGCTACTCTCCTGGCGCTTCCATTCTAATAGGAAGAGAAATGTGTGTGTGTGTGTGTGTGTGTATGTGTGTGTGTGCTGGACAGAGAGTGAGATGGGTCAGGGGATAACTGCAGTGAAAAAAATGATAAAGCAGGGTAAGAGTTTAGAACAACTAGGTAAGGGCTTTTGATTGTGCCATGCTGCTTTCCCAGGGCACACTAGAACATCTTTGATCCTTCCTTCTGAACTATTGCCCCATGACCTGTGCAGGTAACTTAAGGCCTAGACCTATGCTAGTGCCAGTAAGCAAGAACAAGGCCAGTTCACCAAGGGATCCGTTCTTTCCTATAGTGTTCTGTGTCTATCCTACTGTCTTCCCAGTAAGGTTTTACTATGACAAGTAGGCTCTTACGTTGGTACTCTGCAATTTTGTTTAAGGTTTTGAAAATTTCCTGATTCCTACTCCTTAGCATTAGGGAACCACCAAGGATGTCAGTCCACAGCAACTGGGTTCTTTTTCAGGGTTTTTTCCCTGGTGTGAGGTGAGGAGAAAGGAGCCCAGAGAAACTAACTGTTCCTTGCTTGTTCTTCCTAACTCTAGGGCACAAGGAGGAAGTAGGGGGAGGGTGGTGGGTTTTACTGTCCTGTGACCACCTCAGGGCCTTTGGGGCCCACAACACAGGCAAGGACCTTGGGGCTTCTGTGACCTCTAAACTGTAGAAGAATGGACTCTCCCTCTTCTGGAGACAGCCAGGGTGCCTGCCTTGGCTGCTGCCAATTCTCCAGAAACTTAGTTTGACTCTTCCCTCTTTTGACTGATGTTTGCCTCCTGCTTCTGTGGAAAACTGGGAGAAAAAGCCTCCTAAGTTTGGAAACTGTCTGACTTGCCAACAAATGCAAAAAAAAGAAAGGTAGACAGGACTACCTATTTTCATAACTTGTCCCTCTAAAAAGTGTCTTTTAATGCTAATCCTTGCAAGGGGTTCCATTCTTGTTATTTAAAGAATAGGACAAGAATTAGGAATGCTAGTTCTGCTGCCATTTAATTTGGCTGGGCCTGGGACCCAGTGACTCAGGGGGAGGGTGGGGAGTTTTGAGGGAGCTGTGAGTCATGGGGGTGAGCCCCATCACAAGAGTTGGACACATTTCCCCCCACTGTGGGTAGAAGCCTTCCTCTCCCACTTCCCCTGGCTGCTCTTCTTACTTGAACAGGGACCTATGAATAGAAAAGAGTATTGGCAAAAGGGTTGAAGCAGCATGGTCTCAGAATCGGAGTTCAGAGAAACAAAGAATGATATTTAGGTCCCTGAATTAAAATGTATCTGTATCTCCAAACCCTTGGAGCTTTCCTAACGAAGGCAGATCATCGGTATAGACTGAGAGAAAAAGAATATAATTTTTCTATGGAAGGATATAAGATCCCACTTCAGGAGTTTTTCTTCTTCTTTGGCATGAAGGAAGCTTCCTGGGTTTTGAAGGCCCTCTGATCTCTGGACCTGTGGTTTGCAAGGCAGAGAGAGAAGAATGGGAGTGGGATGTTTGGAGTCAGGTGTGGGAAGAGAAGACTGACTTTGGAGACAGTCAAACTGCGGCTATGAAAGCCCTAGGGCGTCCTATTAATCTTCCTTGGAAGAGGAAGGCCGGGGTGGGGGTTGGGGGGAAAGAGAAGTGGGAGGCCTACGCCTTTGAAAGGGTTAAATGGCCGGACTCAGTGCTACTTCGGACTCCAGCAGGTAAGAGGTTAAGGACATGGGCGGGGCGACCCTGGGTAGGCCAGCCCCTTCCCCTTGTAGGCCAATTGGCGTGTGTCTCTTGGAGGGAGCGTGCTTTACACTTGAGGTCGTGGGAGGCTGGCCTCCTATAGGCCAATGAACATTGTCGGTGCCCGTGGTGGGTGTGGTCTGAGGGGGGCGTGGCGGCAGCGGTGGGGGTGCTGGGGCGCTGGGCGGGGCGGGCCGCCCCATCAGCTGGTAGGAAATGGCCTGTGAGTCAGAGGGGCAGTGGAGTCGGCTGCGCGGAGCCGGGGCGGCCACGGGGAGGGACAGTGGCTGGGAGGGGCACGGCAGTGGCTGGGGGGCTGTGGACGCCAAGGTCCGCTAGTGTTGCACACGAAGCTGAACAGAGAAGAACCTAGCAGAGCAGGGCTCATCCTGAGTCACTCTTTGTCTAGGTTGGGGGCCAGTGTCGGGAAGAACCGGGGATTCAAGGGGAGGGGACCGGGACGGAAGGGCCCGGAGCAGCAGCCGCCGCGGCAGAGCCAATTTGGGAGCGGGGTGAGTGTGTGCTAGGGGAAAAGAGCAAATCTCTGAAGCTCCAGTAGGGAACGGGGCCTGTCCCATGTTGTGGGGAGAAGAGGGGTGAGAAAGGACCTGGGACGCTAAGCAGTGGGTGGGGAGATCTTCCAGAACAAGGAGTCCAGGAGCTGGCGTGAGTCGGCCAGGCACAATTTGGAGAAGGTGCTGAGATTTGCCCCCTCTTCACTGAGAGTGGAGCGTTCTAGGCCAGCGGCCAAAGGGCCGGTGAGAGAGCGGAGGCTGACCTCCCTATTCACAGTGGTGGTCCTTGGGAACCACCCCCACTAGCTTGTGTGGATGTGTAAGGGGACAAAATATGGAGCAGCTGGCAGCGGTTCTCTCTGAATAGGATGAGGGTGGAATCCGCATGGAGAGGAATTCTCCTTCCTGCCACCCTCTTTGATCATGATAGAAACGGACATCTTTAATATTAAAGGGAAGGGGAGAGTGAGCCTGGGAACTTGTATCTATACCAACACCCTCCTACCCTCACCTCCCAGGCCTAGCAGGTGTCTGAGGGTACAGACCTCATGGTATTCTGGGACTTGTTGTTTTTGCTGGCTTTGCTTTCTTGGCATGTTGGGAGCTGTAGTCCTTACCAGCCACAGCCTGGCACAGTTGTTTGATGCCAGCTGCTGCCCACCTCCTGCACAGAGAGTTTTTGGTCTACCCTGCCCCCCTTCCCACTGCAGTCCTGCCCCATGAGTCAGCTTGAAGCCATGATCTAGAGCCAGACTGGCAGAGTGGCAGGGAAGTGAGTCTTAGAGTTTCTCATTGACAAGGTGGGAACTGAGGAGGCTGTAGTGTAATGAACAGATGCCAGTATGGTGGGGTCAAGGCTTACCTGGCTTCCCCAGTGCAAGGGTTCAAGAGGCCAATTGGGATGACTTGGAGGTGGGAGTGCTAAAGAGGGGTAGAAATGAGTACAGGTTTTACCTTCTGACAATGCTGTCATTGGTGTTCTGCCCTTTCTAGATACATCATCTACCACAGGGAACCAGAATTTTCTTATGGATCCCAGTTCCAATGAGAACTTGGTGAAATAGGATAGTGTGGGGTGTAAGGAGGGGAACTTGATGTAGGAGAGCTTTTTAGTTCCTGGGTACAAATCTCTCCTTTCTCCTTGCCCTCCTCCCCAACCTCTGTTGTTGCTGATTCTCCCTATATAAGTAATCTTTCTGCTTCTCTCATTCTGGGAGTTCTCCTCTGCACTGACAGGACTGCTGCCCAGATCTCTGAGCTTTGCATTCCACTTTTTGAGCTCTGCTACATGCTTACCCCTGTGTTTGAAGTTGGATGGAGGGGTGGGGTATAAACCTTCCTCAAGAACCCTATGGCCAGGCTGGGAGATGTCTTACCCACAGGAGCAAGCAAAACTGTCACTGGGTTACAGGAGGTATGGCAGTGTCATAGGTGAGGTCTCAGAGGAGAGAAATATCTATGGGCTGGCATGGCAAGAATAGGCTTTCTAGAAGGGATGGCATTTCGCCTTGCCAAGGAGGAAGGATAGGGCTGTGGTAGGCTTACAGGGGTCATTCCATGAAGGGGAAAGGCATTAGATAGCAAGCAGCACAGACTACTACTCAAAGTGAAGCTTGATCCTGGGGGCGGTATTTCCTCCCATGAAAGAAGATGCCTTCAACTTGACATTCCTCTCAACTAGTATGGGTTCCTGAGGGTGGACTAGTCAGTGAAGGCCATCTTGTGCCCTGGCAGAAAAGCAGTGGTTTAAGTTTATGTGTATTGGATGTGTTGGGGAGGAGTGGAGAGGTATTCTTAGCTGCTTCCAGTTGTTTGGCTGCCACTGCCTTATCTCTAATTTGCAGGGCCTAGGGGGAGGAGTAGGTCCAGAAAAGTGCCTTCTGGCAGTGCCTCCTCCCCACCAGACTTGTTTTTGGTTAGATTTGTTGTTTCCTGGTAAAGGGACAGACTTCTGGAAACAATTGAGAATTTAAGGCTGAAGGGCAGCTTTGAGCTGACCTGAGGTCGTATCTCTGAGGAGTGTTGATGAGGTATGAGTTTCTGCAGGACCTCTGCTCTTATGGCTCTGCAGTGGTGCTTGTCCCTTTGGAGACAGACATATGGGGAAGAGTTGTGCAACTCAGTGGCTTGACTAGAAAGCTGTAATTCTTGCCCTGGAATCCTCTCAATTAGCATGGTCTCTTGGATCTTAGGGGATCTCATCCCCCCTCCTATTCAGGACAGGAGTTCCCCAGGTGATGGCCCTGTAAGTGGTCATTCTGCCTCAGCTTACTTCTTACATTCTTAGTACGTGGGCCAAGACCTGCCTTTTTGTGACTCCGTAGGTAACCCTCTGGGCCCTGGATCCTAAGACTGCCCCTTCTGCACTCCTCAGATAGGAGGAGATTGTCCGGTAGTATACTCTTATTATCCCACAATTGGAGAGGTGCCTTACCTCTAACTCCAGGGGTCCTGGCTTATGTCTGTTGCTCTTTCTGCAGGGTCTGGCTGAGCCCAGGAGCTGCACGGAATGGTGGCAGTCACCTTGCCAGTGCAGCAGGCATGGACCAGACTGCAAGCTAGGAGAGCAAGGCAACAGTCAGGAAGAGGGAACACACAACTAGGCTTAAGGCCTCTTCATCGGGGTGAGTGCCAGGGAGGGGGAAAGGGAGAAGATCCAGTAAGAAACCTAAGCTAAACATACCACCCTCTCAGAAGTTCCAGGAGTGCTCTATATTCCATTAACCCATCTGGGGATTTGGAAACTTTTCTTCTCAGGAACCCCAAAAGCTCGTCACCTCCTCAGGCCAGGGGAGGATCTGAAACTCAGCTGGGAGGGAGAAGACTCATTGATTCCTCTGACCACCTTTTTTTTCTCTTCTCTTGCACAGATGTCCCCAGGCCCCCCAACCCAGGCCCTGCATAAAGGCTGTGGGGGAGGCCCCCCCTGACCCAAGTGGGGGCTTCATGCGCCACGTGCAGGCGGAGCCGTCTCCATCCTCAGAGCCAGAGGCTGGCCCTTCGCAGCCTGCAGCCAGGCAGGGGGCTCTACAGGGTGGCCTGCTCATGGGCTACAGCCCAGCAGGGGGGGCGACATCCCCCGGGGTCTACCAGGTATCCATCTTTTCCCCTCCAGCTGGTGCCTCTGAGCCTCATAAGGCCTTGAAAAGGCTGGCCCCACCTACTGAGGGTCCCCGGGAGCTGAAGAGAGGCCCTGGGCTGGGGACCAGAGAGGGATTACCCCCTGAAGAACCATTTACTGTGGGACTATTGGGCCTCGAGGGACTGGGGCTGGGGCTGGGTGTGGCCAGCCAGCATTTCTGCCATCATGGCCTCTGTGTTGTGGAACAGGGAGGTAGCTCCACCTCACCTTGGACTTCAGGGACCCAGAGTTCCCCTTGGCCCCCATCAAATGCTTCCTGCAATACTTTGCACACCAGAGACTGGGCTTCCCCAGATCCAGGGGGACAGGGGTCCCTGGGCGAGTCCCCAGGGCCAGCCCCTCCAGACCAGCTGCACACAATTGACACTGATTTGCACAGTCTTGCACAAATTGGGGATAAGAGCCCAGTGGCTGGGGTGGGCACCCGGGGCAGCCCCTGGCCTAGGGAGTCCCCTGGCACTGCCAATGGGCATAGTCCCGAGCACACACCCCCTGGCCCTGGACCTCCAGGCCCCTGCCCTACCAAGCGAAGGCTGCTTCCTGCTGGAGAAGCCCTGGATGTCAACTCTGAGGATGAGGGGCCAGCCCCTCGGAGGCGCCGGGGAACCCTGGGCCACCCTCCTGCTGCCAACAGTTCTGATGCCAAAGCCACACCCTTCTGGAGCCACCTGCTGCCTGGGCCCAAGGAGCCTGTGCTGGTAAGTTATGAGAAGAGGTGATCTACTCTTAAGTGGTTATCTATGTGGGAAAAAGTGAAGGCCTTGGGTGGAGGTTTGGGAGGGGGAGTTTCCTGTGAGAGCTTGTGATGAGCCCTGCTCACAAGCATACCTGGCCTTCACCCAATCTCCTTCCCTAATCTTTCCTCGCCACAGGACCCAACAGACTGCAGTCCCGTGGGGCGGAGGCTGAAAGGTGCACGTCGCCTAAAGCTGTAAGTGACCAGCTTCTCCCTCTGCCCTGTGCCTGAAAATGGGGCAAAAGGCTATAATCCTCTGTCCAACCCCAGGGTAGGGTCCCCAGGGCAGGAGCCCTAGGTAGTGGCAAAGGGTGGAGCCCAAGAACATGAGCAAGCATCCTAGAACACCTCAAGCCAACCCACTATTTGTCCCCTCCTCTACCAGGAGCTCCCTTCGAAGCCTTCGGAAGGGGCCAGGCCTGCTGAGCTCCCCCAGTGCCTCCCCTGTTCCTACCCCTGCTGTCAGCCGTACTCTGTTGGGCAACTTTGAGGTAGTTTCCCTTGGTTTCCATGACTGGGAGATTTGAGGGGAAGTGGGATGGTGGAGTGTGGCTTTGCTCACATAATGTGCTTTCCCCACCCCAAACCTAGGAATCATTACTACAAGGACGCTTTGCACCATCTGGCCACATTGAGGGCTTCACGGCAGAGATTGGAGCTAGTGGATCCTACTGCCCCCAGCATGTCACGCTGCCTGTCACTGTCACCTTTTTTGATGTGTCTGAGCAAAATGCCCCGGCCCCCTTCCTGGTATGACCTGACATTAACCCAAAATTAGTTTGTGAGGATGGGGGTTGGGGACAGGAGTTCTTTAGGTCTTCTCACCTAGGAAAGAATCAGAGCCAGGTGGGAAGAGCTCTAGTGTGGGGCAGGGGCTGGGTCCCAGAGTGAGAGATTGTGAAGATGGATGAGTATCCAGGGCTCTCCCAGACCCCACCTTGGCTGATGGCTCCTTGGCCTTCCCAGGGCGTCGTGGACCTGAACCCCCTGGGGAGGAAGGGTTACAGTGTGCCCAAGGTGGGCACCATCCAAGTGGTGAGTTTTCCCTAACTGGGGGGAGGGAGGAGAGGAAAACAGCCCTTAGGCCCTACCAACCTTGCCTTCTTGCTCCCAGACCTTATTTAACCCCAATCAGACTGTGGTGAAGATGTTCCTTGTGACCTTTGACTTCTCGGACATGCCTGCTGCCCACATGACCTTCCTGCGCCATCGCCTCTTTTTGGTGCCTGTGGGTGAGGAGAGAAATGCTAGCCCTACCTGCCGCCTCCTCTGCTATTTGCTGCATCTCAGGTGAGGACAGGGCTTATTTAGGGGCAGCTGGGGAGACCAGTGCATCCTTTCCCCAGTCAAGGTATCCCTTCCCTGTGTAGCATCTCTCCTTGCTTTCTCACTGATTTTCACCTTGATTATTGTGCCTTTCCCAGGTTCCGGAGCTCCCGCTCAGGCCGCTTAAGCCTGCATGGAGACATCCGCCTGCTTTTTTCCCGCCGGAGCCTGGAACTGGACACAGGGCTCCCCTATGAACTGCAGGCTGTGACTGAGGCCCCTCACAATCCACGTTATTCACCTTTGCTCTGATTATGATTATCAGTCCCTGAACCCATGAGGGTCAAGGACCTCCCCATACTGCTCCATCCTGGACAAAGCAAACACGTGGAAAGGTGGCAAGAGACCTTTCAGGCTTGAATTAAAGCCGTCATCATGCTCATGCCCAAATTAATTATTTGGGTATTTAAAGCTTCTGATCCTTACCATGCTCTGCCCTACTCTGGGTACTCCATATGCCTCCCCCTTCCCTTGAATTTCCCAGGCCAGCTTAGGTAGCAGGGAGGAACTGGAGCTACCCTGAGGTTGTCCCAAGTTCCCAGGCAAATCATGCCAGCATTGCCTCCCTGTCCTGGGCAGGGGCCACTTATTATTTTATTTATTTTTAATTTATAATTTATTCAAATTGGATCGCCTTGGTCCCCTCCCAACCTGATCATTGGCATTGCCCCTTCTCCTTCCCTGCTCTCAGCTATTGCTGCAGCCTTAGAAATTGAAGAGGCTGATGTGGGGGCTGGGAGAGAACTGCTTTCCCTCAGCTGAGGGCAGAGAGGCGGTCCCAGAAGGACTGAGTCACTAGCCAAAGACTCAGCTTCCTCTGTCCCTGTTCCGTTCACTTCCCCTACCCCTTCCTCTGACCTCTCTCTGAAAACCAACTCACGTATATGTGTGTGTACATGTGTGCACGTGTGCATGTGCACTGGTGTGCTTGTGTGCACAGCGTGTATGTGTGTGGTGTGTGTGTGAGAAAGTGTGCATGCATGCACACACACAGGGGTTAATCACCCGTCATGTAGGGCTCCAGACTCCAGTTGTCCCTCTCCTCCTGCCTGTGTCTCCTTTGGGGTTCTGACTGAGGAAGGTGTTCAGAGGGCAGAGTCAGGGCCAAGGATCGGGGTGCCTCCTATCATCTGGCCAGACTCTGACCCACCTACCTCAGCTGGGGTGAGGGGCACCCCTCAAACTCAATCATGTGGTTCCCAACTACCCCATTCCCCACTCCAGACTCTGACCCAGCCTTAGCCCTGACTCCTAGGGCTGGGCTGAGGGGAACAAGCATTCGCTAAAACTTGAAAAAAAGAAAAGAAAAAGAAAAATTGTACCTGGTACTTTTTTTAGGAAAAAAAGAATAAATTCTTGTTTGGAAACTTGAGCTAAGTCCTACTTTTTATGTTGGGGAGAGCATAGGAATGGGAATGGAGGGCAAAATGCCCTAGCCCCCTCCTGGTATGACCTGACATCAACCCAAAATTAGTTTGTGAGGAGAATGAGGGATTGGGGGCATGAGTTCTTTAGGTGTTCTTACCTAGGAGAGAATCAGGGCTAGGTAAAGGACTCCATCTATTTGAATAGTTACATTGTCTGCAGTGGACAGCTGGGACTATCCTTTTTCCCTGAGAGGAGGCCTGAGGCCATGAAGTCTTAAGCAAGGCCCCAATGATTCTTAGGGTCTGGTCCTGCTCTTTTCAGATGGAGTAGGGTGGTGGGGAGGCTTCACCCATAAAAGCTGATTCTCTGGATGTGGATCTAGATTCTCCTACTGGTTCAACTGTTACTGATTTTAGCCCCTCTGAGCTTCATTGCCCTGATATGTAAAATGAGGGTGACTATTCAAGTCTCTTAAAGGATGTGCCCAAACATCAGGGATGTGGACAGGTTGACATGCTCCAGACAAGGCTGAAAGATGGGGCTGTGTGCTGGATGCTATGCAAGGGAACTAGGCCCGATGGACCCTGACTGGGTAAAGGTAGAAATAGCCATGATGCCTTGGGAAAGAGAGGTGGTGGAAATCTCTGCCCAATCATGGGCAATGTTGTGCCCTGTTGCCATGGCAACAGGAATAGGGGGGGGTCAGTTCCCAGTGGGAAGGCTGGGTATAACAGCAGGACAAGAAAATGTCCCTATGGCAACCATGGTAACGAGTCAGCTCCAATCCCCTGTCGCTATGGTGACTGGTGGGGACAAACGCTAAGAAGGGTAAGCTGATTCTTGGGTAGGGGTAAAAAACTTATTAAGAGTTGTTTGTGGGCCACCTGCACGCAGAAAATAGCCTGCATTTTGGTCGCCATGTCCGGTATCTTGGACTTCATCAAAGCGAAACAGAACGAGCTGCAGCCTTCGGCCCTGCAGGTCTGAGTTTCCTAGGGAACTGATGCCTGCTTCTGTCAAGTCACGCTGATTGGCTGAGTGTGGGGAGAGGTGGAGGGACGGCCGGAAGTACGTCCGGGGGAGTGGAAACACAGAAGGAAAGGCTCAGGTCCGGGCTTCTGGGGCGACTCTGCTCCGCGTCTCTTTGGTTCCGGAGGGTTTGCGGCTGTGGGAAATGCTGGCGCGCGCTGCGCGGGGCACTGAGACCCTCTTGCTGAGGGTAAGTGCGAGACAGCCTTCTCCAAGGGTCGCCCCAGAGATCACCTGGGTCGTCAACTGGGAAGGAGCGGGATTCTAAGTTTGGGGAGAGAACTGGGGTCAGAGGTCATGGCATCCACGTGAGTTCTCTCCGAGGACCGTTTAGGATCGCAGTTTATAGCAAAATGCCCCCGGGACCGGCGTTGAGAGAGGCAGGTGCATGGCCGTCTGCGGTCTCTGCGAACCCTCCGTCTTCCCTTTAGGGCTTTGTGCAGGCCTCTGGCCGCGCTCCGCGTCGCGCCTCCTCCGGATTGCCCCGAAACACCGTGGTACTGTTTGTGCCGCAGCAGGAGGCCTGGGTGGTGGAGCGAATGGGCCGATTCCACCGGATTCTGGAGCCTGTGAGAACCTTTTCTGCCCACGCCAGGCCAGACTGATGCCCAGTTCCCTCACAACATGGGGGGAAGGGGTGGGACCTCTTTGGGGCTCGCCCTCACTCACCTTTGTCTTCCAACTCCCAGCCTGACCTGGCAGGGCCATGGCTGCTGACTCTCATACCCGTGTTTTACCCACCTTTCACTATTGCTGTACCATCCCACAGACCCCATTCTTGGGAATTTACCCTGTCCACCCCCTCAGCTCCACCTGTCTGCTTGGAGAAGGTTATTTCCCTGGCTCCCATTCCTTTGATTCCCTCCTCCATGCAAAGGCCCAGCCTCACATTCCTATACCACTGGGCTTCCATACCAGTGACACCCCCAGCCTTCTGCTTTTCAGAGCATGTTCCATATATGGAATCCCTACCCTAGGTTGGATCCCAACCCTGCAGCTTCCATCCTTCTGAAGACCAATGATTCCTCTTCCCAGGGCTTGAACATCCTCATCCCTGTGTTAGACCGAATCCGATATGTGCAGAGCCTCAAGGAAATTGTCATCAACGTGCCTGAGCAGTCGGCTGTGACTCTTGGTGAGGGATGCACGTGACATGGGTGCTCTGAGGCCATTAAGATATGGTTGCAGGAGATCCAGAGCTTAGGAGAAAGAGATGATTGGGACCTGAGGCCTGACCTTCCTCCTTTTCTCTCCTGCCCCTGCACCTGCAGACAATGTAACTCTGCAAATCGATGGAGTCCTTTACCTGCGCATCATGGACCCTTACAAGGTATCTGTCCTTGCTTTTTTCAGTTGTTCTGCTCACGAAAATCCTGAACCCAAATTTAAACCATCCATGCTTCTTTCAGGCAAGCTATGGTGTAGAGGATCCAGAGTATGCTGTCACCCAGCTAGCTCAGACAACCATGAGATCAGAGCTCGGCAAACTCTCTTTGGACAAAGTCTTCCGGGTAAGGGGATCTGAGCCAGAGTTAGGTTTTGAAAACATATACCTTGCATTCTCAGTCCTTTCTTAGGGTGGGGGGTGAGGGCCGGGGGGTGGTGGTCAAGATCAGTCATAGCCCCCTCCCAGCTTAGACCTCGGATGGGTGGATTGAGGCCATGGAACATATACCTCTCCTCCTCCAGGAACGAGAGTCCCTGAATGCTAGCATTGTGGATGCCATCAACCAGGCTGCCGACTGCTGGGGCATCCGCTGCCTCCGTTATGAGATCAAGGATATCCATGTGCCACCCCGAGTGAAAGAGTCCATGCAGATGCAGGTGGGGGCCAAGGAGGGATGGGGAATGGGACTTCAGAATGCTCCAGTTGCATGGGAATCTGGACTCCCCTATAGTGGGTATGGTTTCAGGTCTGTGTAAGAGTTTACTCTGGCTTCTTGTTGATGGAGGGTGCTGGGGGCTTTCAGGTGGAGGCAGAGCGGCGGAAACGGGCCACAGTTCTAGAGTCTGAAGGGACCCGAGAGTCAGCCATCAATGTGGCAGAGGGGAAGAAGCAGGCACAGATATTGGCCTCTGAAGCAGAGAAGGCTGAGCAAATTAATCAGGCAGCAGGTCAGTGGAGGGTAGAGGCTGATGGAGGAGCAGGGCATGGGCCTTGGAGGGTTGCTGTGGGAGCAGGAGTTTGGTGGTGCTCTGTCCTCACGGGTCAAGCTCTGTCTTCTTTCTTCCAGGAGAGGCCAGTGCAGTTCTGGCCAAAGCCAAGGCTAAAGCTGAAGCTATTCGCATCCTGGCTGCAGCTCTGACACAACATGTGAGAGGCCCCTGGGTGGGAGTGGGGGCCAGGAATTGACAGTGGAAGAAGTTCCTGCTGTTGTGGGTTCCAGATGACATGATCTCTTGGTTTGTGATCTGCACATCCTCTTTCCGGCAACCTGACTTCTCTCTACTTCCTCCCCTCCCCCTTCTTTACAATCATGATCTCTGATTTTATCCCTCCTGTGGCCACAGAATGGAGATGCAGCAGCCTCACTGACTGTGGCTGAGCAGTATGTCAGCGCGTTCTCCAAGCTGGCCAAGGACTCCAACACTGTCCTGCTGCCCTCCAACCCTGGCGATGTCACTAGTATGGTGGCTCAGGTTAGAGTACCCCAAGGACCTGGCACAGAACTCCAAAGCCAGAGACTAAGACCCCACCCACACCATCACTACTTACACATAGAGGCCTTCCAAGTGACTTGAGACCTAGACCTCCCTTCATTCCTGGTGGAGAACGAATCTCTAAGAATGAGACACCCCCACTCACCCCTGTATCCAGGGAAGCTCTGGAGGCTTTTTGGGGTCATATGCCTATACCGGTATTCTGAGGGTGACCCCACTCTGGGGTTTTTAGATTCCTAGAACTGACTCCAAAGCTTGTAAGAGGGACAGAAGAAAGGAAACACTCATTTACTGGCCCCAGCCCCACGTTTTTCCTTTCAGCCATTGGTGGATTGGGCCACACTTTCTGCCATGTGTCCTCAAGGCTCTCCCTCTGTCCCTGTCCTCAGGCCATGGGTGTGTATGGGGCCCTCACCAAAGCCTCACTGCCAGGGGCCCAGGACTCAGTCTCCAGCCCGAGCAGCAGAGATGTCCAAGGCACAGATGCAAGTCTTGATGAGGAATTCGATCAAGTTAAGCTGAATTAATGGAACTGGGCTTGACCAGGAGGGCTGGAGACAGGGAGCAGCTCTCCCCAACTCTGCACTGGCCTCCCTGCCGAGATTTTGGTTATTACTTTTTTATGTGAACGTTAATCATGTAATAAATTTGCCACTGGCAAACCAGAAACTGTCCTCTTTAATTGGGAAGTGAAAGTCACCAGTGTTTTCCTTGGATGTCCACTCATGCCCTCCAGTCCTGTCAGGTCTTGGGAACTGATTATTCCTTGAGCAAGAATGACTCTCATGTGAAGGTAAATCATCCTTTCTGTCTTCAAAAGCCGTGGGAAAGGATGGAAGGACTAAAGCCACATGTCTGCTGAACTGCCAGCAGGGGAATGTAGTCCCCTCTTGCTAAGTACGGGGCTGTGAATTTGAGCAGGTGTTTGGGAGGGATTTTTGAATGAGAAAGAGGACTGCCCTGGCAAGTTAGTACTGCTGAATGCTTAAAGGATCTTCAGGGACTGAGGACACTCATTCATTCATTCAAAACCATTTGCTGTTGGTCTACTATGTGGCAAGCTCAGTGCCATGATGACTGAGCAACTATTCAAAACAACTGAAGATTTAGTGGTCGCTCCTTTGACAAAGTACCAGGCCAGGGAGGGGAAACAGACAAATAGATACAAAGTGGCAAGTGCTGTGATGGAGGAAAGTTCTGGCTTAGGGATCCTGGGGGGATGAGTATGTCAGCTTGTGGGCAGCAGGGTTGCCAACTCTGCCATTGAGCAGGAAGAACTGGAAAATCTTAACACGTTCACCAGGCTAGGGTTTGGGCCCAGAATACACAAAGGCCCATGCTCCGGAGAAGTAGGAACATTTAGACATGTTTGCTGTGCCTGAAGGGTGGGATGTTGGGATGGAAATAATATGGCAAGGTATAAAATCATAGAGTTTGAATCCTGAAGACTTTGGACTTGATCCTTAGCTGGGGTGGAGGGGAATCTGTGAAGCGTTTTTCCTCCTTCCATGAAGAATTTTAAGATTAAGGTAATCACCTTAGTGTTTTAGAGAAAGCTGTCTTGCTGCAATGTGGGCAGAATTTGAAGGAGAGATGGAAGGCTGTAAGGACAGTAGGAAGGCTGTCTCAGTGATCATGGAGAGGGTGATGAGGCCTGAACTGAGGTAAGGGGCATTGGGATGGAGGTAGAGGGATGACATATTTTAGAATTAGAATTTATTCATTTGCCTATTTGATAACTACTAAACACCAACTATATGTCAGGCACTGAGAATATAATAACGAGAAAACAAAATTTCCTGCTCTCAGCTTATGTTCTGTTTGGAAGGGACAGACCATTATAAGATGTATTTCAGATGCTAATGAGTTGTGCTATAGAAGAAATTTAAAAAGGGAGACAGAATTGTGGGGAGGAGGCTGTAATATTAGGAAGAGGCTTCCAAGAAGCCTCACTGGTGTTACATTTGAGCTTAGATACAGAGATGAAGGGAAGACCCATTTGGACATCTGGAAGTAAAGTTGACAGGAGACTGCAAATGCAAAGGCCCTGAGGCAGAGCATGCCTGCCTTATCTGGAAGAGCAACGGAGCTATGGTCAATGGAACAGACTTAAGGAAGCAAAGTGGCAGCCGGAAGAATCAGGGAAATTGAGGAGCTGGGTGTGTAGACTTGTAGGGCCAGGTAGGGCCACTTATAAGAACTTAGGCTTTATTCTGTGATGAGAAACCAGCTTTTTGTTTTGCTTTTAATAGTAGCTTTACTGAAAATAGTTCCCATACAATTCACCATTTAAAGTGTAAATTCTGTAATTTGCAGTATATTCACAGTTATGCAACCATTTTAAATTATGCAACAATTTTAGAACATTTTTATCACCACTCTGCATACTTATCCCACCATTAGCAGTTACTCCCATTCCCCCAGCCCTAGGCAACCACTAATTTACTGTCTCTGTAGATTTATGTATTCACATAAATGGAAAAATATAACATGCTATTTTGTGATTGGCTTCTTTCAGTCAGCATGATGTTTTTAAGGCTCATCCATTACAGTAGCATGTAGCAGTATTTCATTCCTTTTTATGGCAGAATTATATTCTATAGATATTCTATAGATTATACCATGTTTTGTTTATCCATTCATCAGTAAGGTCATTTCCATTGTTTCCACCTTTTGGCTCTTACAGGTAATGCTACTATGAACCTTTATGTGCAAGTCCTTATGTGGACATGTTTTGGTCTTGGGTATACATCGAGGATTGGAATTGCTGAATCATGTGGTAACTATATGTTTAACCTTTTAGAGAAGTACCAGACTGTTTTCCAAAGATGGTGCACCATTTTACAATCCCAACAGTAGCGTATGAGGGCTCAAATTTCTCCACATCCACACCAATACTTGTCTTTTCTATTACAGCCATCCTAGTGGGTTTGAAGTGGCACTGCCAGCATTTCCCTGCTGACTAATGATGCTGAGCATCTTTTCATGTTTGTTGGTCATTTATATATCTTAGAAATGTCTATTCGGATTCTTTGCCCATTTTTAAATTGAATTGTTTAAATTTTATTATTGAGTTGTAAGAGCCAATGAAAGACTTAGAGAAGAGGAATAAAAAAAATCTATCAGTTGGAGTCGGCTAAGCAAAATGGAGAAAATAAATATCATTTATCCCTGTTTTACGTGTGAGTTAATGCCGAATAATGTCAGTGAGTGGCAGAGGTCAGATTCAAATTAAGTATGATTCCAGAAGCTTAGCTCCTAGTCTTAATCAAGAATGGGACAGTGGTTCCCTGAATTCTAGCTTAGTCCCTTGTCCCCAATTCTCCTAAATTACTATAATCTTTCACCAAACGCTCCATCCCTGGCCAGCCCCGCGCTCCTTGCCGAACTTCCCCGAAGGCGCCAGCAGATGGCGATCGAGCCCCCGCAGGCTGCTCTGTCTGCCGCGTGCACATCTGTGGTGCCAGGTCGCAGGAGACGCCGCCGCGCTTCCGGGAGCCGTTCAAGGTAAGCTAGGCTCTCCGAGAGCCGCTTGGACGTTCCTCACTGCCCTCTCCCTTCAGTAAGGGGTTAGCTCCCCAGTTCGTAGTTTAGCGTGCCCAGTACCGGGGTCAGAATGCCCAGGCGGAGGCTTGGTAGCCACCGGAGAAGGTAGAGCTTGGACGTCTGGGTTCCGGCGAGGCCAACCGGCTCTAGACCCCACGTCTTTGCCTTGCTGCGCTGGGGAGGTCGCACCTCTTCAGGCAAACCTGGCCGTCCGGAAACGGAATGTGATTTCTCCCCTTCATCCCCTCGGTGCCCGCCAGGCGGCGCCGTCTGCCTGACCCGGGTTTCTCTGCGGCTACGAGTCCTGGCCACCTAAGGGGTGTTGATTGACAAGGAGAGAAGAGGAGAAACTCAGAGAACAGTCTACCACTTGGAATAAGTGTCGCTCGTGGACTGTTGTTCATCACTAGGCTCTCCTCGAGTACGTGTGCAAATTCTTAACGCTCCACCCGCTAAGTTATTGATTGAGTAGATCTGGGGTGGGGTCTGGAAATGAACATTTTAAACAGCCGCTCCGGGTTGATGCCCATAGTCTGTGCACCTCACCTTCAGGAACACTGGTGGAGAGGAATATTGCATTGGGTTGGCTCTGGGACTGTTTATATTCAGGAGGGCTTCTAAGAGAAAGTGATTCTAGCTGGGCTTTATATTGAGGGACCAGAATATCCACTATTTTTTTGCCCCACAGTGATGAATTCCCTCCCTCGCCACCACCAGGATGCAGAAGATCTCAGTGCTGCTCTCCCTGGCCTGGGTCTGCTTCCTCTTCTACGCGGGCATTGCCCTCTTCACCAGTGGCTTCCTGCTCACCCGTTTGGAGCTCACCAACCATAGCAGCTGCCAAGAGCCCCCAGGCCCAGGATCCCTGCCATGGGGGAGTCGACGGGAGCCTGGGGCCTGCTGGATGGCATCTCGGTTCTCCCGGGTTGTATTAGTGCTGATAGATGCTCTGCGATTTGACTTCGCCCAGCCCCAGCACTCACATACTTCTGGGGAGCCTCCTGTCTTACTGCCCTTCCTGGGAAAACTGGGCACCTTACAGAGGATCTTGGAGATTCAGCCCCACCATGCCAGGCTCTACCAATCCAAGGCTGATCCGCCCACCACCACCATGCAGCGCCTTAAGGCCCTCACCACTGGCTCGCTGCCTACCTTTGTTGATGCTGGCAGTAACTTTGCCAGCTATGCTATAGTGGAAGACAATCTCATTAAGCAGTTCACCAGTACAGGTTAGTCTGGGCCTCTTTAGAGACCAAGAATACCTTGGCAAATTTATTCTTTAGAAATCAGAGAACCAGAACTTTGGGTGCCCAGCTGGATGCTTGACTATGCTGTAGAAGGGTAAGAAGAGAAAGAGTCCACGGCCATGCATGCAGGGAGTGCAGGTCCAGGCTTTGTTCTTCTGCAGTTTCTAATATGCATGGGGTGTTTTACTTTTTGGGAGCTCTAAGGGGTGTGGAGAGACAGGAAAAGATGTGGGTCTGGTAACTTCACAAGTGTGGAGGAGAGAGCAGACGGTCCAGGCACTGTCCACTAACTGATTTGGAAAAAGTAAGACATACACAGTAAAAACAGCAGCAGAGTTAGCCAGGGACTGAGAATACCGAGCCTTTTGTAGGAACAAGGAGTGTAGGTCTGGGAGGAGTATGGTTATCAGGGAGAGCTTCCTGGCAGAAAGTTTTAGGCCATGAACAATAAAGAGTTGCTGGATGGAACTGCTGTGCCTTAGAATGAATGGTTGGGATTTTTGATGGGTCTTCACAGGGCTTCCTTATTTCTTTTCCCCTGCCTTGATACCTGCTCAGGCTGTGACCTGCTCTCATGTCCCTACAGGAAGGCGTGTGGTCTTCATGGGAGATGACACGTGGAAAGATCTTTTCCCTGGAGCTTTCTCCCAAGCTTTCTTCTTCCCATCCTTCAATGTCAGAGACCTACACACAGTGGACAATGGCATCCTGGAACACCTTTACCCGACCAGTGAGCATGGCGCCAGAGGCAGGCCTAAGACTGGGAGCTGGGGAGGCTGCTTCAGGTCACAAATTCCAAGTCTCCCATGGGTGCAATGGTCTGTCCCTGGACAGAGGAGTGACAGAGCCTGGCTGGGATTGAGACGTGGGCCTTAGTCCCCTGTGCTCAGTGTTCTTCCCTTCACAGTGGACAGTGGTGAATGGGATGTGCTGATTGCTCACTTCCTGGGTGTGGATCACTGTGGCCACAAGCATGGCCCTTACCACCCTGAAATGGCCAAGAAACTTAGCCAAATGGACCAGGTGATCCAGTGAGTGTGGGTCATGGGCTGGGGGAGTGGGTTTGTGTCTGAAAATCTCAGGATATATGATCCCAAGAGAAAAAGTCCTTATCTTGGGGCCTGTTTCCTAGTTGAATTCTGTCTTGTATAGGATTTTTTCTGAAGATAGGGCCTTGTCTGTCTTGAGTAACTCGTGTAACTGAGGCAATAGGGTCATAACTAAAGAGGTGTCTCTTTGCCAGACATATAGGCTCTACTAATGGAAGTTACAGCTGGGTGGAATGGGTTCCTGAGAAAAATGTTTATCCATCCTTACTTTCTGACACATTTCTTGGCCCCCAGACAACTTGTGGAGCGTCTGGAGAATGACACACTGCTGGTGGTGATTGGGGACCATGGGATGACCATGAGTGGGGACCATGGAGGGGACAGTGAACTGGAGATCTCAGCTGTGCTTTTTCTGTACAGTCCAACAGCCCTCTTCCCCAGCACCCCACCAGAGGTGAGGCCTGAGGTGTGCTTTGTTTGGTCTCCTGGGATTCAGCCCACGTCAGGATTACAGCATCCTTGTGGATGCCTCCATTTTCGGCCCATAAGTTCATGATTGAGGCATCCCCCACTCTCATGTCCTATGTAGGCCCCAATGTCTTCCATCCCAAACACTGACCTTAACTCTGGTGAACCTATTGACCCTGTCCTTGTTCTCTAGGAGCCAGAGGTAGTTCCTCAAGTCAGCCTTGTGCCTACACTGGCCCTGCTGCTGGGCCTGCCCATTCCATTTGGGAACATTGGGGAGGTGATGGCTGAGCTGTTCTCAGAGGTCGAAGGCTCGCAACCTTACTCTTCTGCTGTTGCCCAGGCCTCAGCTCTCCATTTAAATGCTCAGCAGGTAAGTAATGGGCTGGGCTTCCACGTAACAGCTAGGGTGGGCATGGGAGAAGCATAATGACCCACTCCACTGTCCTTAGTTCAGTCTTAATCCCACTTACCATAGAAATATCCTCCCATTATCCCTCCCTTCTCCCTGTCCTGGACAGAGTTTGGGTCCCTGATTCCCAGATACCTGCTTTGGTACCTATTCTTGCTCTGTCCCAGTTTATATCTCTGACCTGTTCCCTTGGCCTCTGACCTTTTCTGCCAGGTGTCCCGATTTCTTCACACCTACTCAGCTGCTGCTCAGGACCTCCAAGTTAAGGAGCTTCATCGACTGCAGAACCTATTTTCCAAGGCCTCTGCTGACTACCAGCGTCTTCTGCAGAGCCCCCAGGGGGCTGAGGCAGCACTACAGACTGTGATTACTGAGCTGCAGCAGTTCCTGCGGGGAGTTCGAGCCATGTGCATTGAATCTTGGGCTCGTTTCTCCCTGGTCCGCATGGCAGGCGGCACTGCTCTCTTGGCTGCTGCCTGCTTTCTGTGCCTGCTGGCATCCCAGTGGGCAACATCCCCAGGCTTCAACTTCTGCCCTCTTTTCTTAATACCCATGGCCTGGGGTCTGGCTGGGGCTGTAGCATGTGCTGGATTCCTGACAGCTACTGGACTGAAGCTGGATCCAGTGGTTCTAGGGGCTGTGGCTGCAGTGGGCACCCTCCTGCCTCTTCTGTGGAAAGGCTGGGCTGGCTGGGAGTCTAACAGGCCACTGGCAGCCCTCCTTCCCATGCCTGGGCCTGTCCTGTTTCTCCTGCTCATTCGCTTTGCTGCTTTCTTTTCTGATAGCTTTGTTGTAGCTGAGGCCAGGGCCACCCCATTCCTTTTGGGTTCACTTATCTTGCTCCTGGTTGCCCAGCTTCACTGGGAGGGCAAGCTGCTGTCACCTAAGCTACTCACAATACCCCACCTTGGCTTCTCAGCCCCACCAGACTCCCCACGGCACAATGGTGTTCATGCCCTGGGGCTTGGAGTTGGGTTGCTTTTATGTATAAGGCTAGCCGGCCTCTTTCATCGCTGCCCTGAAGAGACACCTGCTTGCTGCTCCTCTCCCTGGCTGAGTCCTTTGGCATCCATGGTGGGTGGTCAAACCAAGAATTTGTGGTATGGAGCTTGCGTGGGGGCTCTGATAGCCCTGTTAGCTGCTGTGCGCCTGTGGCTTCACCACTATAGTAATCTCAAGAGCCCGGAGCCCCCTGTCCTCTTCATACGCTGGGGGCTGCCCCTGATGGTACTGGGTACTGCTTCCTACTGGGCATTAGCTTCAGGGGCAGATGAAGCACCCCCACGTCTCCGGGCCCTGGTTGCGGGGGCATCAGTTGTGCTACCTCGGGCTGTGGCAGGGCTGGCTGCTTCCGGGCTTGTGCTGCTGCTCTGGAGGCCTGTGACTGTGCTGGTAAAGGCTGCAGTGGGTGCTCCAAGGACTAGGACTGTCCTTACTCCCTTCTCAGGCCCCCCAACTTCTCAGGCTGACTTGGATTATGTAGTTCCTCAAATCTACCGACACATGCAGGAGGAGTTCCGGGACCGACTAGAGAGGACCAAATCACAGGGCCCCCTGACGGTGGCTGCTTATCAGCTGGGGAGCGTCTACTCAGCTGCTATGGTCACAGCGCTCACTCTCTTGGCCTTCCCACTTCTGCTGTTGCATGCAGAGCGCATTAGCCTTGTGTTCCTGCTTCTCTTTCTGCAGAGCTTCCTTCTCCTGCATCTGCTTGCTGCTGGGATACCCATCACGACCCCTGGTAAATACATACCTCAGCCCCGATTCATCCAAGGGCAGTAGGGATGTGAGTTCAACCCCTCTTATTTCCAGGGAGGAGTTCTCCACAGGTTCTTCACCTGACACAGGGCCTCAGCCCTTACACAGTTGGGAGGGTCTTCCTGAAGTTCTATCTCTTATCTGCTAGCCAAGCTAATTGGTCCCTCCCTGTGTGCATGCACTTGGACTTGGAGTTGGGTTGCCTTTATGTATCAGGCTCTGGGGGCCAGCAAAGCTCAGGAAGAGGGAGACAAGAGGTACTCCAAAACTCATTTCTTAGGAAATGCTGCATCTTCATGAGCACATTCCCTGATTTTTCCAGTGATGGGAGTGGTGAATTATGAGCATATAATATGATAGAGAGCTGTGTGTATATGAGAAAGAGATTGGTCATTCAGTCTCTTTCATTGGGGTTCGGAGTAATGGGGCTTTATGCCACAGAGAGAATTAGAATAACAGAATATGGACCATAAGGAGGTTGGTGTGATGGGCATGGGTAGTGTGTACATGTATGAAATTCAGCACTAAAGTAGTAGGCATATGTGATCTGCGGCAGTAGGCTATGATTTCAGGAGTGGGATGTGACTAAAAAGGTATATTTCTTCCTCTAGGTCCTTTTACTGTGCCATGGCAGGCAGTCTCTGCTTGGGCCCTCATGGCCACACAGACCTTCTACTCCACAGGCCATCAGCCTGTCTTTCCAGCTATCCATTGGCACGCAGCTTTCGTGGGTTTCCCAGAGGGTCATGGCTCCTCCACCTGGCTGCCTGCTTTGCTGGTGGGAGCCAACACCTTTGCCTCCCATCTCCTCTTTGCAGGTACCTCCTCACTCCTCCTTTGCTTCCACTGTTTACTCTGGCTTTATGGAAGGAGAGAAAATACGTGGGTTTGAGTGGGGAGATGTGATTTTGTTGGATCTTTGCCACCCATTGGCCTGTGCCAACAACTAGAATAGTTAGGGGCCAGGGTGGCCTGATCCCTGGATCCTCCATTGATTCTAGCCCCACCTTCCTCTGAGGCAGTAGGTTGTCCATTGCTCCTGCTCTGGCCTTTCCTATGTGACAGTCAAGGGCCCCGGAAAAGGCAGCACCCCCCAGGGAATGAAGCTGAGGCCAGAGTCATGCATGAGGAGGAGGAGGAGCCACTAATGGAGATGCGGCTCCGGGATGCACCGCACCACTTCAATGCAGCGCTTCTGCAACTGAGCCTCAAGTACCTCTTTGTCCTTGGTATTCAGGTGTGTGCAGGGGAATCATGGAGTTAGTAACCTTTTCTCATCTGTACATCACATAATCTTTGTTTCATACTTTGCCAAAGCCCTGGGAGAGAGCCTTGACTGAGATACAAATAAGCAAAGTGGTTGCCCAAAGCCAGTGGCCTCAAATGGCTGTACTGAGACCTGACATGGGACTCCTTAATCCTAGTCTTAGATTATTTCCTCCCTACAAGCTAGATCTGGATCTTGCTGGTTGTGTTTGGGGGTTACTTCATTAGTGGGTGGACTGGAAAAGCTGAGATGATGGCCAGGAGTTTGTCCCAGCTGTGGTCATCGGTCCTCCTTGCCTTCAGTGGCAGAGGGTGTGACTCTGGCATTTCCCTCCACTCTGGGAGGCAGAGCCAGCCTGAGTGTAAGCAACACAGATGGGTGGTGCTTGCCCAAGATCACAGTGAGTTATAGTGGGGCTTGGAAAACAGTTAGGTCTCCTGACTCCTAGCCCAGAGATTTTTCCACTGACACACACTACTTTCCTACTCCTCCCATTCTTCACCGAGGTCTACAATGACTCTCTCTTTGACCCACTTCCTTCTCCCTTTCCCAAGTAACTTGACCCCTCCTCTTCTCCCTTAGATTTTGGCATGTGCCTTGGCAGCCTGCATCCTCCGCCGGCATCTCATGGTCTGGAAGGTGTTTGCCCCCAAGTGAGTGGATTTGCTTGAGAACTGTTGATATTGGGAACGGTGAAGCTTGGAGCAAAGAAATGAACATCCAGGGTGGACAAGGTTTGCCTCATGAGGCAAAAGGTTCTAGACCTACTCTCAGTGTCCCCTGAGATTCTCTGCTTCTCTTTGCAGGTTCATTTTTGAGGCAGTAGGCTTCATTGTGAGCAGCGTGGGACTTTTTCTGGGCATAGCTTTGGTGATGCGAGTGGATGGTGCTGTGAGCTCCTGGTTCAGGCGGCTAGTTCTGGCCCAGCAGAGGTAGCCCAGGCTGCAGGTGCTGGCTCCTGGCTGTGGGGAGAGCTGGAGGACAGTCCATTCTGGCCCGTATGGGTGCTGTATCATCTGCAAGAGAGGCTTAGCCACATTTCTTACCACCATGCAGCCAGGAGCTACTGGCATCTGGGACTTCATTATTTTATAATCCATAATTATAGTGGAGCCTGATCCTAACTCCTGCTTTGGATGCATTGGGTGGTCTCCAAAGTGGAATAAAATAATAATGTAAATATGTGTGTCTGAAATGCGGGGGAGCCCCCACTGTCCTATAGGGATTCAGGAGATGATCAGTCTCCCCTCCCACCAGGCACAGATGGGATCAGCCATCTTATGCCGACCTAGCTGCACCTGAGAACATGTGGGAAATGATTGAGTCATCTGAATTCACTTCCCCACCTCTTTCCAAATCACTTCTCTTATCCTACCTTCCATTTTCTTTGCCATGCAACATACTTTCTTAAATTCTTATGCTTTGGCTGATAGAAGAGATGGCTGAAAAGACAAGCCCAGGCATCATGGAGTACACAGACTTCCACTATCTCAAGCCCCAAATAGTGCTGTGTCCCCTCTACTGTGTCCTTTCTCTCCAAACACCCTTTGCCTTTCACTAGGCCTTCCTTGTTTCCCAAACGTATGTTGCTTTTTATCAGACCTACTTGCCTATCTTACACAGCATTCCACCTTATCCCATTGATTATTCCTGACTTGAAGCCAAAACTGAATCTACTACTCTTCATGCATGTCTCCTGTACCTTCCATACACCTCATTATTCCTGCGTCATGATGAAGTGCCGGCATGAAATCCTTGGGGAAATGTCAATCAAAGGATGCGGGGAAAGACTTTGAGGAGTAGGGTGAGGACTGGGGCCTGAGATGTGAGAGTGCTCAGGATAGGAGGAGATTGAAGAGAATACATATTAAACTGGGACACCACCTACTGTTAATTTGCATAAATAAGAAAAGCTGAGTAGCTGTGATTGTGAAGTAAAGGCATCCACTACTGTGGTAGCTAAAGGAAAAGTTCTGATTATTAGTGGCCAAGTCTCTAGTGCTACAGAAATCAAATAGAAAGATGATGAAAAGTGTGTACTGTTTCAAGCAACTAGAGGATGGGATATTGGCAGCCCTGGCAGGAATAGGTTTAATAATGCAAGAATAGAAGTTAGGCCCCAGCTAGACTGTAAGATGAATTAGGAAGAAATCATTTCCCCTCCTTCAGTCTGGTGGACACAACTTCCAAGCATCTAGGAAGCAGACAGTGCCTCTGTGAGAAAAAATTAAGACCCCCTCTGTTTTATCCCTAGCATCCATGGGAAGGGTTTCAGACCCCAGTCCCTTACCCTGTCCTAGTCAGATTCCCCTACTTGCCTTTGTTCTTTTGTTTGTTTGTTTGTTTTTGCAGGGAGTCCCCTTCCCTGGAGCCTAAGGTAATCTGCAGCTCTGCCAATCACTATGTCCTTTTCTCCTGGTCTATCTACAAGATCCTTTCAGAGAAAGATACATTACACTATTAAAATTTCTTACCTCTGCTTTTTATCTGACATCAAAGAGTCCATTCCACACTAACTTATTTCTTTTTTACAGAGCTTTATTTATCAAGGTACAATTTACTATAAAATTGACCCATTTAAAGTGTACACTTCAGTGACTTTTAGTGTATTCAGAGTTGTACAACCATCATCACAGTCTTGGAATATTTTAATCAACCCCAAAAGAAAATACTCTTCCTATAACCCTCCAGCCCTCTCCACCCTAATCCCTACCTGTGGACAACCACTAATCTACTTTCTGACTGTATTTGCCTCATCCAGATGTAATATATAAATGGAACCATATAATATGTGGCCTTTTCTGTCTGGCTTCTTTCACTCAGACTGATGTTTTCAAAGTTCATCCATGTTGCAGCATGTATCAGTACTTTGTCTCTTTATGGCCATATAATATTCCATTGCGTGGATATATCACATTTTGTTTATCCGTTCATCCACTGGTGGACATTTGGGTAATTCGCACCTTGTGGTTATTGTGAATAATGCTGCTGTGAACATACATATACAAGTTTTGTTTGGACATATTTTAATTTTTATTGGGTTTATACCTAGTGCTATATTGTGGCATTACTAGGTCATGTGGTAAATCTATGTTTAGCTTATTGAGGAACTGCCAGTCCTTTTTCCAAAGCTGCTGCACCGTTTTATATTCCCATCAGCAGTGTATGAGGATACCAATTACTATACATCTATGCCAGTACGTACTACCTATCTTTGAATTTAACCATCCTAGTGGGTATGAAGTGATATCTCATTGTGGTACTGGTTTGATGTCCTTGAAGACAAATGATGTTGAGCATCTTTTCTTGTGCTTACTGGAAAACTGTCCATTCAGATCCTTATCTGTTTTTAATTGGGTTGTCTTTTTATTATTGAGTTATATGCATTGTTTATATATTCTAGATACAAGTCACTTTTCAGATATATGATTTGCAAATATCCATTCTGTGGGTTGTCTTCATTTTGTTGATAGCATCATCTGAAGTACAAAATTTAAAAAAACTTAATATCTGTAGGCATTTTATTAACATACTGTCAATATTTTGCCCCACTTGCCTTAACCTTTGTTCATGTTCTTAAGTGATTCCTCACCACACCACACACATCTCCACCTCAAAATCATTTTTCCAAACCTTTTGAGAGTCAGTTACATGTTGACCACATGGCCCTTTACCCTTCTGTACCTCCTTGAGTAAGGATATTCTCTTATAAACTCCCTAGTACATTTACCAACTTAAGTTAAATTTACATAGTATGATACTTAAATTTACCATCAGTATTCCAATTTCATCAGCTGACAATAAAATGTTCATAGCAGTTTTTTTACTCATTAATATGGATTCAGCTTAGGATCACGTATTATACTTGTTATGTCTTTTTAATTTCCTTCACTCTGGAACTGTTCAGGCAGGAATTAATTTTTTTCATGTTTTTATTTTCAAATTTAAAAAATTTTTATGAAGTTCAATTCATCCTATTTTTTTTGTTGTGCTTTTTGTGTTACATATAAAAAACTGTTGTCAAGTGCCACAACGAGTTTTATAAAATTTTCATCACTCCCACACATTGCCTACACTTGATTTATAATCAATCCCCAGTCCCACTCAAGCCACTGATCTATTTTCTGTCTTTGTAAGTTTGTCTTCTCTGGACATTTCATACAAATGCAATCATGCAACTTGTGGCTTTTTGGTCTGGCTTCTGTGACTTAAAATAATGTTTTTGAGATTCATTCATGTTGACGTATGTATCACATTTTGCCCATTTTTATTGCTGAGTCATACTCCATTGTGTGGCTATGATCAACTGATGGACATTTTGATTGTTTCTAGTTTTTTAGTTATTATGAATATTTTTGTAGTTGCTGTGAGCATTTACATTCAAGTCTTGGGGTAGACATATGTTTTCATTTTTCCTGCATGGATTCCTTAGAGTGGAATTGATGAGTCCTAGATAAGCTTATGATTTACTTTTTAAGAAACTGCCCAACTTTTCCAAGGTAATTATACCATTTTATTCCCACCAACAATATATGGGGGTTCAGTCTCTCCACATCATCAACTTTGGCATTTTTTTATTGTAGCCATTCTATTTATGTATGTACCTAGTGGTATCTTATGGTTTTAATTTGTATTTCCCTAATGGCTAATGGTGTTTATCTTTTTATGTGCTTTTTAGCCATCTGTGTATCTTTTTTGGTAAAATGTCTATTCATTTTTTTCTGCCTGTCTTAAAATGGTTTTAAAAAGTTTTTATTATTAGGCTTTGAGAATCACCAGCAATATATGAGGGTTTCAGTCTCTCCACATCATCATCAACTTTGGCATTTTTTATTGTAGCCATGCTATATGTGTATGTACCTAGTGGTATCTCATGGTTTTAATTTGTATTCCCCTAATGGCTAATGGTGTTTATCTTTTTATGTGCTTTTTAGCCATCTGTGTATCTTTTTTGGTAAAATGTCTATTCATTTTTTTCTGCCTATCTTAAAATGGTTTTTAAAAGTTTTTATTATTGGGCTTTGAGAATCACATATTGTGGATACAAGTCCATTACGAGGTGTATGATTTGCAAATAATTTCTTGCACTTTGTGACTTTTAATTTTTCTTGATGGTATCTCTGAGGCATAAAAGTTTTTAATTTTAATGAAGTTCGACTTCCCATTTTGAATTGGTTTTATGTACGGTAATGTCTTATGTACATTACTTTATGTACGGTAATGTTTTATGTCGCGGTTTGGGAGTTTTTTTCCCTAACTCCGATTTGTTGGAAGGTAGGTACCTTTGAGCAGTGCAGGCTGCACAAGCACCGGGCCGCGCTGCCGACCAGTCGGAGGAGACTGTGGTGAGAGTGTTGGCACTCCACGGAAAGCAGAGAAAGGCTGGGCTGATTACAGAGAGCCTGGGCTCGAGTCAGTTCCTTTTGGAGGTACTTGAAGCGGGGCTAGACTGTCTGTGGCGGCTCTGCGGAGGACTACGACTCCCAACATGCGTCGCGCGGACCTGCCCTCCGGCGGCGGCGGAGACGAGACAGACCTGCCAGTGTGGCTGCAGGGGAAGGGCTGAACCTCGGGTTCCGTAGCGATAGATTTCCAAAGGCTTATCTCTGCGAAGGCCTAGCAGGAGGAGCGGCGAGCAGGACGACCTCCGCATCCCGACACGGCTCCGCCTCTAGTCGTCCTCAGCCTCCCTCTCTGGTCAGGTAAGCGCTCGTTTTTTCGAGTTCCCCGTGGCAGCTTACCCTTGGAGACGACCGACCGCGGCCTACAGTTTTGCGGGCGGGGCCCGCCAGAGGCTAGGGTGGAAGAGGCGATGGTAGAAGCCGGAGAGGCGGTAAGGAGAGTCCATTCTCCCAGAAAGGGCAGGCCGCCCAGGCTGAGGCCTTGGGGAGTCAAGGGAGCCGCGGGTGGATGCGGAAGTGCACCGACCCCTCCCCGCTCGGGTGGGGGCTTTGGCGGGGCCAGGCTTACCCTTCAGCAGCTCCCTCCAGGTGTCCGGGCCCAGCCTCGGCCACCACGTCCCACTGGACCCCTCTGGACTCTTCAATGTTACATGACAGCTGCCTGGATCTGTGGAGGGAAAAGAATGACCAGCTAGTGCGACAAGCCAAGGTAATAGGATTGCTGGGACCCAAACCAGCTTTGCAGCCCCAAACAGCCAGAAAGAAGGTTTGCAGTGGGATCGTCCTAGCCAGTAGGGAGAGGCTGAGCTTGACCTTCCCCCAAGAGCTAGACATGACTGGAGATGACATTTCCAAGATCCCCTTGCCACTGTTGCAAGGGGAGAGGTAAGGACTGATCCTCAGTGACATCCCATCCCACACTTGGCAGGTGGCTCAGGACTCTGGTCTGTCTCTGAGGCGACAGCAGTTGGCTCAAGATGCACTGGAAGGGTTCAGGGTACTTCTCCATAGTCTGCAGGGTAAGCAGGATCCTCCCCAGGATGGTCAGTTCCCCTTCTCCACAACCAGAGACCCGTTCTTCTTCATTTCTGGGGTTGAGGTGATTACTCAGGGGGCAGGGGTTCCTGCTTAAGGAGCAGCCAAGACTAGAGTGGAATCGTCTTTGTACAGACAAATCTCTCTCCTTCTTACACATGTAAACACACACACAGCAGCATTTGAAGAAGTGCTTTCCAGGATAGTCTAATTTGAAGAACTTTATGCCCTTTCCAAACTGCAAAGGGTGGGTTCTTTATCGAGGCCATTTTGGTTGGGGTGGGGTGATCTCTGGGTTGGGATCTTCTCTGGGGAATCTGTTATGGAGGAGCCATCTGTGAGCACAGCATTTGTTGCTCCAGGGCTCCCTGCAGCTGGTCCTCTTCTCCACTTGGAATTGACTGTTATCTGCAACTTCATTACCCTGAGGGTGAGTCTGGCCCAGGGTTTCACTGACAACCAGGCACAGGATATCCAATGGGGCCTAGAGAGAGGTAAGGGCTAGAGATTGCCTTCCATTCCCCTGCCAGCCTCAGTCTGGATTTAAGTCATTGCAAGGAGGATGAGAGAAGCATCATAATTAGAAAAGATTATGCTCTTTTCTGGTCCGTCATGTGCTTCTCAGATCAAGAGCACCTTTGTGACCTTTGGATTCCTGCAGAGATGAGGTCCCACCTCAGCTGTATGTGTGTGTTCTCTACAGTGCTGGAGACCCAGGAGCAGCTGGGGTCAAGGCTGGAACATGGACTTGGAGGGCTGTGGGACTCTGTCCTCCATTCTTCCTCCCTTCCACCAGAGCTACTACCTGCCCTTCACCACCTAGCTGGCCTGCAGGCTGCCCTTTGGCTCAGCACTGATCGTCTTTGGGACTTGACCTTACTGCTGCAGACCTTGAGTGGCAGCCAGGTAATGTGGGACACTTCCCTGGCTCACCTGGATCAAAGGGTCTCTTCCTTCTCTAACCCCTCCCAGCTGCAGTAATATCTTTGTTTGCTGGACTGACTGCTGGGTTCGTGGTCAGAAGAAGGCTTCTCTCTGGGACTCTTAGGTGACCTTGTTCTGGTTGGTCCCTCACTGGGGGATTCTCTTGGGACCACTTTTTAAACATTAATGATGTTAGATATGGTTAGGACTCTCATAACCTTTCTGAAGTCACTCCCCACCCTCAGCCTTCTTATCATTACATGTACATGATCCTTGCCCAGTGGCTTCATGGGTTTATACTTAGTGAGAGGTGCACTAGAATAGATCATTACTACCTCAGGTTTTTCTTCCTCTCTTTATCCTTGCTCCACAGATATCTATCTCTCAAAATTGAAGGAGTGAAAATCAGGACATCCTTTAAGTTCAAGGTCCAGCCAGGGTAGACTGAAACAGGATAAGGAGGGGTTGTTACAGGCTTGGACCCTCTTATCGTCCTTCTCTCCCCAGAGTGGGGCCTCTGAAGATCTGCTGGTGCTTCTGAAAACTTGGAGCCCTCCAGCTGAGGAGTCAGATGCTCCGTTGACCCTGCAGGATGCCCGGGAGTTGAGGGATGTCCTTCTGACAGCTTCTGCTTATCGCCAAGGTTAGCTAGCAGTCTGACTCATCCCTTCCTCCCCACTGCATGTTTTAAGAGGTCCTTTGGCTCGGCCTTTCCTGTCATGTCTCATTTAGCTCAGCCGAGCCTCCCTGTGCTCTTGTTCCCTATCAAGTCCCCTGCCCTATGGGCTTCTCTAAGTCACACCCTGATTGCCCTTAGGCCTCCAGGAGCTGATCACAGGGAGCCTGCCCAGGGCACTGAGTTGCTTGCACGAAGCAGCCTCAGGTCTGTGCCCACGGCCTGTGTTGGTCCAGGTGTACACAGCCCTGGGGACTTGTCTCCGTAAGATGGTAAAGACAGGGTGGGTTGGGGAAACCATGGGCATTATGGATGACTTTCTCCTTTGTGAGGTTATCTGATGCTTGTGTCCTCTCACCCTTCTAGGGCAATCCACAGAGAGGTCTGCTGTATTTGGTTGAAGCCTTGAAACATGGGTCAACCTGGGGCCCCCCACTTTTGGAGGCCTCCAGGCTATATCGGCAACTGGGGAACACAGCAGCAGAGCTGGAGAGTCTGGAGCTGCTGGTTGAGGTAAGAAACTATGCCAGGTGAAGATACGGGTATGCTGAGATGCTTGCATTGGGAGAACTAGTCAAGGTATAAAAGGAAGTATGGCTCTCAAAGATTATAGATAACAGTTTCTTCTTGTGCCTTTTAGGCCTTAAGTATCACTCACAGTTCTGAAGACCCCCAGCTCCTCATTGAGGTAGAGTTGCTACTCCCGCAACCTGATCCAGCCTCATCCCTTCACTGTGGCACACAGAGCCAGGCCAAATACCTGCTAGCGAGCCGATGCCTACAGACGGGAAGGTGAGGTTCTGCCATACCGCTCAACTGAGCTAATTTTCCCATTTTTGATGCCTCCCCTGGGGTGTACCTCTGTCTCTATTCTTGAAAGTAGTGAGGGGTGTGGATGGGCGAGTCAGAGACAAGACACAGGTTCCCCATTCCTGAGCCTCCTGCCTTTCTGCTGGACCCAAACCAGACTAACCTTGTTTTATCTTTAAAACTCTTATGTCTCCTCCCCAGTCCATTCTGTAAGAAAGTTAAATCTATACTGAGCCAGGATTGGAGCCCCAACCCCACCCTTTCTACTCTCCAGGGTCCTTGGTTAGCTAAGAGCCCTTGGAAGTCCCTATTAGGGCCTAAGATAAGGCTCATGGACTATGACTTCTCAGGGCAGAGGATGCTGCCGAGCATTACTTGGATCTGCTGGCCCTGTTGCTGGATGGCTCAGAGTCAAAGGTAGGTATGGCTTCAGGGTTCTCTGAATGAGGTGGGAGTGTTGGAGTCTTCTTTGGAGTAGAGCAGGATTGCTGTTTTCTGTTTTTTTCCTCTGCTGTCCTGTCCAATCTGGGGGTCAGGAAGGTTTCCAGAGCAAGGGGTCCAGGGCAGTGAGCAATGGGTGGTCTCTGCATGGTACCAGAGCCTGGTGAAGAGGTTGGGGGTATTCGTTCATGTCTCTTCATGAGGGTGTACTCTCCTCCCACCCCAGTTCTCCCCAGCCCCCTTACCCCCAGGGCGTTGTGTGCCTGAGGTGTTCTTGGAGTCAGCAGCAGCCCTGATCCAGGCAGGCCGAGCCCAGAATGCCTTGACTGTATGTGAGGAGCTGCTCAGCCGCACGTCATCTCTGCTTCCCAAGATGTCCCAGCTGTGGGAAGACGTCAGAAAAGGATCCAAGGAGTCACCACACTGCCCACTCTGGGTCTCTGCCACCTACTTGCTTCAGGGCCAAGCCTGGGTGCATCTGGGGGCCAAAGAAGAAGCAATTAGTGAATTTAGCCGGTGAGCCAAGAAGCCATCCAGGGCCCTAGGAGAAGGGTGGAGGGATAATTTTCTGATTGAGACCTGAGTTGGTGAGCTCCATCTTATCTACTTATCCCAGAGTTTCTGAGGATGCCTCCTCATTGCTCATCATCTCTGGTCTATGTCCCATTTCAGGTGCCTTGAGCTGCTCTACCGGGCCACACCTAAAGACAAAGGACAAGGTGATCTAGACTTAATTTATTTCCTCCTTCCTGGAAGTGGTGGTGGTGGGTTTTAGTTCCCTTTTCATGTGTCCCAACCCACCAAGAGATTTAAGACAAAGGGACTCCAGACACAAAAAGCAATAGAGGGAGACATGGGGTTTAGTGAGTATGTGACTGAGAACATATTTCTTGACTTTGGGGGTGATCCCTAGGGTCTGCTTCCAACTCTGATCATGGGTGTACATCAGATGTGGCACTACAACAGCTTCGGGCAGCTGCCCTGATTAGTCGTGGGCTGGAATGGGTGGCCAGTGATCAGGATACCAAAGCCCTACAGGACTTCCTCCTCAGTGTGCAGATGTGCCCAGGTTTGTATACTTGCATGACATCAGCTGTGCACGGATGCACACGGACAGGCCAAATGGGGGAGGTACTTAGGGATTAATAGAAGAGTGATATTCTGGATAGGAGGGGTGAATGGGGTTGTGTAGTATATACCTAGGGATGTTCCCAGGTGTGAAGACATATACAAGACTTAATATAAGAGTATATGAAGGCTTCTTAGGAGTTCCCCAGTCTTTCCAGTGTCCTCAGACAATAACCATAACTATATTGGGAATGTGTTGGGCAAGAGCAGGGTCATCTGAGCCCTTTGTCCTGGGCAAGCAGTACACAGGGATAGGAATGGTTGGGAATGATGTATCCCTGATTCCATGTGTGACTGTAGGCAAGACACTTACCCACTCTAAGTCTCAGTTTCCCTTTTTATAAAATGATTCTTAAGACTGCGTCAAGTTCTAAGGCTCTGTACTCTGGGGTGGGGCTACAGGTAATCAAGATGCTTCCTTTCACCTGCTTCAGACTCTGAGGCGGATGGACCGGAGAGATGAGGCCACTGCTCTCTGGTGGAGACTGGAGGCCCAAGCTAAGTTGCCACAAGATAATGCTACATGGTGAGGCTGAGGCTTACGGGCTTGGGGCTGAGGGGCAGTGGGCATCCTGGGGTCTTTGGGCTTATTTTGGGTGGTGGTGAATGAAAAGGAGGCAATGGCTGTCCAGCCTTCTTCCTATCCTTCACCCTTAGGAATTATACTTTTGCTCTCCAGGTCTCTTCCCCTGTACCTAGAAACATGTTTGAGCTGGATACGGCCCCCTGACCGTGAAACCCTTCTTGAAGAGTTTCGGACATCCTTGCTAGAGCCTTCTGCCATATAGCTGTCATGTTTTGAAGAGCCTGAGCTGGGGACCCAGTGGCCCATTTCTCTGTGGGGAGGTCTTTCTGTTGCTGGAGTTGACCATTCCTTATAAGTCTGACATTGGAGTGGTTGGTGATAGTCCTGTAAAATTTGGCCTTGTTACTGCCATTCTGGTTCCAGAGGAAGCCCCCTACCTACAAAAAGGCATTGACTTTGCTCATGGCACCTTTTTCCCTGTTTTCCCCTTTCTTGTGTTGAGTAAAATCTCATATCCATCTCGTCTGCCTACTACATATATCTAAATATGAAGGCTCACTGCTGTCTTATTCAGTTGCTCGCTGGTTGTCTAAGACACCCTCTCCCAACATCATCTACCTCATGAGCTTGAAGTCTGGGTAGAAGAAAGGGCTATAGGAATTCTTACTCATAAAGCAGTGGCTTTTAGTCCTTACCATTGCCTAAAAGCTACAGTTCCAAAGCCCAGATCCTGTGCAAATTGATCCTGTGCAATTAAAGAATGAGTGGAGTTAGGTTTGGAAAATGGTCTGGAGAGACCTCTCAAGACAAGGGCAGGTATTTGTTTCTTAGAGGGGAACGACAAGCAGAACTCTCAGTCTCTGAGACTCCCCAGTTTGGGATTTGACTGTCTCAGTCAAAAATGTCAGTGTGCATAGTGGGTGAAGAGTGAATTAAATCAGCATGCCACCAAAGTGAATACAGTCGGGGGTAGCTGGCAATTTGGGTCTACGGACTTCAGGTCTCAGGCTGTAATTTTCTTGCTGCTTTGGGCCCTGTCGAGTCTGCTGTGTTCTGTGATTGCCTTTTGACCCACTCTGGACTTAAATGCTCCAGCTGGTGATCTCGATACGCAGAAGTGAGAGGAAGAATGTACCTCCAAGCACTGAGGAACTGTAAAGCCTGTGGGACTTAGGTTATCAGAGTGCAATGACAATAGGGTAGAGTGGATTAAGAACTGGGGGGCTGGTCAAAGGGTCCAGAGTAGGGGTGGCTGGATCCAGCGTTTGGAAGGAGCAAGGAGAGGAGTTAGAGTGGGTCCTCAAGTTTTGGTAAAGATGGGTGTTCAAATTATTACTACGACTAGACTAGACTAATAGAAGGGTTCAATCCATTGTGCCAGTTTCTCCAGCGGGATAACCTCGGGAGCCAATGAGCTGGAGCCAAGTGGGAGAGTCCGCCTCCAAGGGATTAAAAACTCTCAGCCGCCGATCTGGCTTCATTCCTTTCGTTGATTGGTTGAGACTACCAATCTGTCGCGGAAGCATAGCGTTGAGGCCAATTGACGTGGTGTTGCTAGGCGTGCTGCATCCGTGAGGCGGGAGCCAGGCCGCTAGCGAATTTCCTGATTGGCTCTGGTCCGCGGGTTGCTGGGGAGAGGTGGGCGGGAGTCCGTCCCTAGGGCAGGCGCTGATTGGTTGAGGTGAGAGCACCTCTCCTTCCGATGATTCGGCTCGTCTCTGCTCAGTCTCAGAGCAGCGTTTGCACTCGTCTTTTGAGTCGCAGTTGCTGGCCCCTCGCTGATCAGGAGCCAGCGTCTCTCGCCCGCCCACCGCCCCGTTGCCTCTGGGAGGAAGCGAGAGGGAGGACGCTTGCGGGTTTGTCGTCGCTGCTTGTCCCCCACCCAGGAGAGCTGAGCCTCGGCCCTGTCGGTCGCTTGCCACCCCTCGTAGCCGTTACCCGCGGGCCTCCACAGCCGCCGGCCGGGAGAGGCACGCGCCATGGCCTCCGGAGCTGAGTGAGTGTGTGCGCGCGCCCGCTCGCTCGGGTGCGCGCACCGGGGGACCCACCGCTCTGGGTAGGCCCGGCGGGGTTTGGCTGTGGGCGCGTCTAAAAGGTGGAGACGGGGAAGGAGGGAGAGAAGGAGAGGAACGGAGCGAGTAAGGGGCCACGGGCCCGACAGGGCCTGACCGCAGCCCCGCGCGCCTCCTAGGTGGGGCCAGCGTTGGCCTGGGTCGGGGCCTGGGCCGGATGGTGCTGTGTCATGTAGGCCCCGGCCGGCTTGATTGGCGCCCTCGGAACGGCGGTCCCTGCCTAGAGAGGACTCGGGGCCCACTTTACCGCAGTGGAGCCCTAGGGTCGTGGGGCGCCCACCTGCGATTCTGCCCACCACCCGCTGAAGGCCTGTGGTCCCCGGAGGGAGCAGGCCCCGAGCGCCCGACACCCTGGCTGGGCCCGGTGGGCGTGGACTTTGGGCCACGTGAAGGCCTTAGGCGCCCGGAGACTGGCGGAGGCCGGAACGGGGAAGGCCGGGCGAGCTCCGGGAAGCCGGGTCCGCCTGGCCAATGGTTGGCATCCTTCGCGACCAGAGGCGCGTGGGGCTGTTAGGGAGAGGGAGGTCCATACCTTTTTCGTTTCTGGTCTTCCTACTTAAGGCTTGTTGTTACTCCTGTGAGAAAAGTTTAGTCAGTTTTCCTTGATTTTACGAAATGGGGGCGGGGAGAAGCAGCTTTCGATTCTCAGTTCGTATTTTGTGGGCCTTCCTAGGTTTCTGCTTTTCTTGGTGTGAAGGTCAAATTTCCCTAACTAGAATACACGCGCTGCTTTCCCCAAGGTGCTGTGTAGAGAAATCCTAAGCCCTCCACCCATTAGGAAAGCATCAGTTAAAACCTGGTCACCTCTGCCAGTTGAATTTAGAATCAAGAGCTTTAGGTAGTCGGAGAGTGGGGTGGAAAAAGGCACAGCAATCCTATGGAAACTCTTCAATGCAAATCACTTCCTGACTTGAAGAGAATTTATAGAGTTGTGTTCCTTTTTTTTCAAGTTTCTGAATCGAGATGAAGTATTATTGGGTGCCTATTTGAAAAGACTACTTATTAATTAATACTAAAAATATTCTCTTAGGTTATCCAGTCAGTCTTCTGTTTTAAAGACTAAAAATAAAAATCCAGAATTCTTAGAACCTGGCATCATACATAGATGGTTTCTAACCTCTAGGTCATCTTGATTACTCTTACCTGAATTCCCTCCAAGTTCCCTGTGGCCGATTTGGGTTTCTGCAGGGGCCTGACTCATGCAGAAGGCAATGGGGGTGTCTTCAAAGAGCCTCCAGGACTGCTGTTGGCCCATGATCATACTGAATTCTCTCTTTCATTTATTTATCTATTTTTTTATTAAGGTATCATTGATAAACCATCTTATGAAGGTTTCACATGAGCAACATTGTGGTTACTGCATTCACCTGTATTATCAAGTTCCCGCCACATGCCCTATTGCAGTCACTGTCCATCAGCGTAGTAAGATACTATAGAGACACTACCTGCCTTCTCTGTGCTATACTGCCTTCCCTGAATTCTCTCTTTTAGAAGTTACTTCCTTTGATCTCAGTAGATGTATGCGGAAGGAAGAGCATACCACTCCAGTGCCAGAGTCAGGAATGGTAGGCAGATTGGAAGTTTTCCTAGACTAGCTTGGGGTTAGAATACAAACTGTGATGATTAGAGACATTGGGTATTTTACTTCTCTCTAGCTCGTCCTATCGTCAAATAGAAAGCTGGGCAGCCCTTGGAGGGAATTTCAGTGCTTGGGGGAGAGGCAGAGTCAGTGGTTTAAATTGCCCTCATCTGTCACATTGACCATGTTTGCCCTCAGAGGTGTTGGTAAGCATTGGAAAAGTCTGCTTACTTTGCAGCATTGTGCCCAGAGTGCCACACTTGGGTTGGGGGGAAGCACGCTTAAGCTGAGGAAACTCTACTCTTGGAAACTAGTTTAAAAGTGCAACCTATGTGAAGAGGATTAGCAGAAAGCCCACAACATTGTTAGATGAATGGGATTTGTATTTCTGTTGGTGTATCAGGACCAAAAGATGTAAAAACCCTCTAACTTGCTAGCTGCTATTGTGTAGCATAAGCATCCTTTTCTAATAGGAATACTGTTTTATTGACTGATGTATCCTAGAGCAGTACCTGGTATATACTTGTTAATTTGTTTGGTAAAGAAATAATTCATTGAAAAGGTTCTCAGGGATAGTTGACTGTGTCTAGTTAGTGAAAGCTGGAAATGAACTGGGTAAGAAATTGGTGTTGGGTGAATGATCTTACTTAGCTTCTAGGAAATGATAGAAGTTGTTTAGAGTTTTAAATGAATTTAGACTCAGGTAATCTTGATTTAGGTGAGAGGGATTAGGTTTGCCCTGTGCCTCAGCATTTCTTGGTTTTGACTTTTTGAACCAGCTCCATGGAGTTGTGTGTCTTTGGAGAGATTACCATCTTTTGAACGTGAGCCTCATTCTGAAGGTTCTAGATCTGTTAGTGTTTTTTTGTTTTGTTCTCAAATACAGTGTCTTTTATGTTTGACATTTCTGTGATACATAGAATACTCTGGAGTTCAGCATGATTGGCCAGTAAGAAGGGTAGTGCTAATGATTCTGCATCACTGTCGTCCCCAGGCTTGCTTGGTGGGACTTGGGGCCTCCCTGAGCCTTACAGGAAATTTTCTTGGCCGCTTCATTCTGCAAGAAGATTAGCAAAAAAGAGCTTGTGCTTTGTTAACTCAGTGCTAATCATAGTGACCATTAATACCATGTGACAGGCATTGTGTTCAACGTTTTGTATTCATTACCTCACTTAAGAAAATAACCTTCTGACATAGGTACTGCTATGTCCCCCAGTTTACAGATGAGGACATCAACATCCAGAGAGGTTAATAACTTGCCCAAGATCACAGTTAGGCAGTGACAGGGTTGGAATTCTGACCCAGCAGGTCTGACTACAGAGCCCCTTCTCTTAGTCACTGTTCTGTACTGTCTAAGACTATTTTAATTTCTCTAATTGCTACTTAGCTTTCACTTCTGTTTTGTCTTCTTAGGCTATAGTTCCCTGACCCTAGGGCAAAAATCACTTGGGGCATTACAGCTAGGATACCAGTGCTCGGAATAACTAAAGAGCTGCTAGAATGGGAATTGTATAACATGCTAGATAGGACTCTTCATAGTTTTGGCTGAATTTCCTTCATCCGAGCTTTCTGGTGTAGGGACAGCTTCATCTATCCCCTATTTCTTTTCTAAGTGTGAGTTTTAGAGACCGGTAGGGTCTCTGGAGCTGGAGTATGTAAGTGGAACTGACTTTATTTTCTCTTTCTAGTTCAAAAGGTGATGACTTATCAACAGCTATTCTTAAACAGAAGAACCGTCCCAATCGGTTAATTGTTGATGAAGCCATTAATGAGGACAACAGTGTGGTGTCCTTGTCCCAGGTAAGTTAGGTCCACAGTCCCAGTCTTGCCTCATTATACTTAACCTGAGAGCTTCTTTTCTTATTTTCCTTGCAGTGACTACAGGTAGAGTGGGGTATACTGGGAATCAATCACAATCTCCAGGGCTGCTGCTTACCCTCTGGTCCAGTGACCCCCAAAGGCCTTAACTTTCTTTTCTCAGCCCAAGATGGATGAGTTGCAGTTGTTCCGAGGTGACACAGTGTTGCTGAAAGGAAAGAAGAGGCGGGAAGCTGTGTGCATTGTGCTTTCTGATGACACGTGTTCTGATGAGAAGATTCGAATGAATAGAGTTGTCCGGAATAATCTTCGAGTACACCTAGGGGATGTCATCAGGTGTGTGTGGGGTTCTTGGCTCCTCAGGGATGGGAGGCCAGAGATAGCCTTCATTACAGGCAGGATCCCCACAAAGGCCTGGGTAGCTGCAGATATCTGAAGCCTTCTAGCCATGGGAAGACTTAGGTGTCAGGGTTATCTTTAGGTTTTGGTTCTGACTCCCTGTGACTTCAAAATCTGCCTTTGCATGATCTTTGGGGCAAGTTGGCATTTCTCTGATTTTCTTGTTGCCTTTATTTTTTTCTACCAGTGGTATAATTTATCACACCTTAGACCCTGATTTAGGATGCCATTTGAGGTAATGCTTCTGCCAAATAACCTCACTGCTATGTTGGATTGATGGCTGATGTTGGGGCTGGAATGAGGTGGAAGCGTGTGGGCATAGGAGATGGACTCCTTGTAGGTCTTTTTAAGGTCTTTAGTCTAGGAGTGAGGCATAGTTTGAGCCGGACATAGGACAACTCCAGTCTGAGTGGTTTTGGACTTGGGTTAGGCAAGAGTCGTTCCCCATCTTGGAGTAATTACTAGCAGGCGCTACCCACCTATCTGTCACCTGGCCAGGAACATCTCAGGCTCCTGATTCTTTTTCATGCATCTACTTTTCATGTAGCCTACTTTCTTGAGGTGCTCTGACCCTGGCTGAGATTATTTTTTCACTTCTATTCCTCTGCGTCTGACACTTGTCAGACTATCGTCTCCCTTTGTAACATTGGGTCACCAGTATTAGCTAGAATGGGTCACCATTGGATATTTCCCACTGAAGACCCTCCCTCACATCTTTTGGGGGTTCTTTGTGTGTGAGACTTTTGGCTCACTAATGGGAGTGGGCAGCCCTGTAGCTTCTGGTGGCTCCCCCTGTGCTCCCACCCTGAATATGACTTGTCTCAGTTCTGCTTGGCTGTTTGTCCTCACTCCCACCTTACCTTTCTGCATCTCTTCACCTAAAGCCATCCCTGCCTTTTCTCTTGCACTTGCCGTCAGCCTTCTGTGCCAGGTCCTTTTGGACACCCAGGCTTGGGGCTGCAGTGTGTTTGGTAATGTGAAGTCTGCTTGTCATCCTCAGCATCCAGCCATGCCCTGATGTGAAGTACGGCAAACGTATCCATGTGCTGCCCATCGATGACACGGTGGAAGGCATCACTGGCAATCTCTTCGAGGTATACCTTAAACCGTACTTCTTGGAAGCTTATCGACCCATCCGGAAAGGTAAGAGAGAACTCTAGGGACCAAACTTAAGGACGGTTGTTTGTAGGAATACTCGGGAGTAATCCTTGGAGCATCTTTGTCTCACTTGCGTATGTTCATACACATGCATTCTACATGCGTGCTCATGTGTACTCTGTCCTTCCCCATTTCTCTATACACTCCCCCACACCCATGGTCTCTCATTTCTCCATTCCTGCTTCGCTTCCTGCTCCAGAGTAAGCCTTCTTCTCTTGTATTTCTGAATGGAGGAGGAGATGGGTCATTTTGGCTATATCACTGTCCAGAGTGTATTTAATATTTAGCATAGCTCTACCTCTACCATTGGTGGTAGTTGTGAAAGCTTGGGTTACTGTACCCCAGAAGTCAAAAACCTGATCACTGTCCTCTTGAGTAGGAGAGTACTTTTCAGAGTTTACCTTAATAAGAGTTACGCTCAATAAGATGAGGGTGGGAAGGAGAAAGGGCAATATCTAGTGAACTTGTCATTCTAGTCCTCAGGTTCTTGTGAGGAATTCTTACTTGGTCTTGTTGACACCTCTAATTACCTTTTGTTGATTGCTCTCACAGGAGACATTTTCCTTGTTCGGGGTGGAATGCGTGCTGTAGAGTTCAAAGTAGTGGAGACAGATCCCAGTCCTTACTGCATTGTTGCTCCAGACACAGTGATCCACTGTGAAGGGGAGCCTATCAAACGAGAGGTGAGTTCTCTCTCTGATCCCAGGGCCTGATTTCATGATATTCAGTGGGGCAGTCATGTGGTAGCTATCCAGACTGCTCTTTGGTACTAAGTTTCTTTCCAGAGGTAGGAAACCTCCCAGCTATTTCTGGTCCTTGGTGTTTCTTAGAAACAACCTGACACTTTTTTTAAAGTATCTAGATTGAAACCAAAGGATCTAAGTGGTTGGAGTAATTTTTGGAGAAGTGTTGCTGATGATGGCATCCAGACCTCTGCTCATTTCCCAGAGTATTCAGCTTCAGGTCTTCAGGGAGGCTTCCCAGTAAGACTAAGGACAGTGTGAAGGGAAAGACTAGGCTAGAAATCTTTGCCTTGGGGTTTTTAGAATTGTTCTTTGAGGTAAGATCGCCTTAGAGGAGAATCTTCTCTTACAGCAAACTTCTCTACTCCAGCCAGGAAGGATTTGGAAAAACACAACTTGTGCTGACAGTAGTAGTCCTGCTTTCACCTTTTCTTTTGTCTCCTGCATATTCAGGATGAGGAAGAGTCCTTGAACGAAGTAGGCTATGATGACATTGGTGGCTGCAGGAAACAGCTAGCTCAAATAAAGGAGATGGTAGAGCTGCCCTTGAGACATCCTGCCCTCTTTAAGGCAATTGGTGTGAAGGTGAGCATTCTGGACTCTGGGATATAGTCTAGGGTGGTAATTAATGACTCCTCAGTATCTAATCCTAGGGCCCTGTTTTCTTTTTCTTTTTTTTTTAAATTTTTTGTTAAGGTATTATTGATATACACTTACGAAGGTTGCACATGAAAAAACAATGTGGTTACTATATTTACCCATATTATCAAGTCCCCACCCATACCCCAGTGCAGTCACTGTCCATCAGTGTAGTAAGATGCCACAGATTCACTATTTGCCTTCTCTGTGCTACACTGTTTTCCCCATGATCCCCGCACCACGTGTACTAAACATAATACCCCTCAATCCCCTTCTCCTTCCCTCCCTCCCACACCCTTCCCCTTTGGTAACCACTAGTTCATTCTTGGAGTCTCTGAGCCTGCTGCTATTTTCCTTCAGTTTTGCTTCGTTGTTATACTCCACAAATGAGGGACATCATTTCCTAGGGCCCTGTTTTCATACATGGCTTTTACTATTGCCTTGGATTCTAAAGGCAATAATGCTTTTTAAAAAAAAATCTTGTCAAGGACTCTAAATTCATTAAAGTTACTAATTGTCTAGAAGAAAGCAAGCCAACTTAGTTTTCTGTCACGTGTTTCTGTTCTCCTATTATAACCTTTTAAAAATGTAAAAACCATTCATGGATCCTATTATAAACAACTTTCTCCTTATTTTGCCAACCCACTATAGCAGTGCTACCCAGTAGAGGTAGAAATTAAGGAAATTTGCTAAGTATGAAGAGTCCTGAATCCAAAACATTTGAGAACTGCTGTTTTAGAATGTAGCTTCCAATATTTCCATATCTTGGGACACTGAGGATGAAATTATTGCCCCTTTTCCTAGTATGCACTGTGCAGATAATTTTATCTTATGTATGGGCACTTCAGTGAGTTGCCTATGGATGGGGCCACAGAAAAGACAGCATCAAAGAGGAAAACTTGGTGGTTGGTGGTAAGGAAAAGCACTCCAACTTGATAATCCTAGAGGTTGCGATTTCTGGAGTAAGTTAGCCTCTGGCAACACTTTCTTAGATGACTAAGTTAGTCCTTGACCTTTGTCTAATCAAGCCCTTGGTCTAATGGTCTCTTGTCCCAGATTTTCAAACTTACCACACAGCAGTTTAGGGTTTCTCTGCCCTTAGTTTCCTATGCAAGTTGTAATCATAAATGTTGACAGCTTTCGAGCAATATTTTCTCTGCTGATGAGATGTGAGTATGGTATGAAGTAAACTATCTTCCAGCAGCTGCTGTTGAGGGCTCATTCTTACTGTGTCAGGGTTGATTTCTAATTCTCACCCTCTCTAGATAGAGCCCAAGTCCAAGCCATTTTAGGGTGGGTGACATTGGGAGAAGGTGCGAGTCTGAAGCTTTTCACATTCTCTGTGTTGGTCCTCAGCCTCCTCGGGGAATCCTGCTCTATGGACCTCCAGGAACTGGGAAGACCCTGATTGCTCGAGCTGTGGCAAATGAGACCGGAGCTTTTTTCTTCTTGATCAATGGTATGACACTTTGTTCAGCTTTTGTTTGGCTGGAGCCAACTCGGAGCTGAGCATGACCAAGTCTCCTGAGCTGAAGAATTCATGGACGCGCTGACTTGCACACATGCCCTTGTTTATTCTTTAATATCTTTCTTTTGCTGGGGTACATTACAGACAGATATGCAACAAGGGGAAGGTATTTTACTCTGGGGCCCCCCTGATGTATCCCCACCTAAGGAAGATTGTAGACAGGCTAATGAACGACATTTAGGGGGAGCAAATTAGAGTGAGAACTCAAAAAGTCTATGCTTATTTATTCAAGAGCGTTTGGGAGAAGATTGGCTGAGATCAACTGGCTCTTTGAAAATATTTAGCTGGTGAGGTCTAGCTGGTGTGCTCTTTTTCCTGATCTGGCCAGAGGTCCCAGAGCATCTGCTGTCATCTTTACACTTTCAGCTTGAGTGTGAGATAAATACACTGAGTCCCTTGGCTTCTCTCCAGCCTGGCGTGGTGGCTATCCTGGGATAATGCTTGGTAGAAGCTGTGAGAAAGTAAGCAGAGGTTACTACATTCTCACCCAGGACCTATCTCTGGGCTGTAGGCAAACATGATAACTAATTTCTCCTGGGTTTGAAGAAGGATGTAGCTTTGTCATTGCCTCAATTTTGTATCTTTTCAGGTCCTGAGATCATGAGCAAGTTAGCTGGTGAGTCTGAGAGCAACCTTCGTAAAGCCTTTGAGGAGGCTGAGAAGAATGCTCCTGCTATCATCTTCATTGATGAGCTGGATGCCATTGCCCCCAAAAGAGAGAAAGTAGGAACTTACCTGATGGGATAATGGGGGTTGAAAGGTCCTAACTTCTCTTGTGACCAGAAAGTCTGTCCCTACAGACCCACGGGGAGGTGGAGCGGCGTATCGTGTCACAGTTGTTGACCCTCATGGATGGCCTAAAGCAGAGAGCGCATGTGATTGTTATGGCAGCAACCAACAGACCCAACAGCATTGATCCAGCCCTTCGGCGGTTTGGTAAGGACTTCAAATTTCTCAACCCTACCCTTGCTCACAGAAATATTTTAACTTTACTGGGTTTAATCTCTGATCCCATGTCTGTCCTTGATCAAAGTCAACTTATGAGGATTTCTTGAAGCTCTGTAGTGATAAGGCCCAGGGATCTGGGCCTTTCTTTTATCCCATGTCTTAATCTAGGGTGACCAGCCTTCCCTGGTTTGCCTGAGACTAGGGTTTCCCAGGACATGGGACTTTGATTGCTAACAGCAGGACAGTCCTGGGTGGACTGGGATAATTGGTTACCTTAGGCCTGTCCTTTAAAAATCAGAAATGAGCCCTATGTTCTCATACTGTCCCACAGGTCGGTTTGACAGGGAGGTAGATATTGGAATCCCTGATGCTACAGGACGCTTGGAAATTCTTCAGATCCATACCAAGAACATGAAGCTGGCAGATGATGTGGACCTGGAACAGGTGGAGGGGTGATGAGGGTTGGCCAGGAGTTACGATATATGTTTCTGGGCAGTTGGAGAGAACTGGCCAGGGATATAAGTTTAATAAGTGAGGAGATTGATTTTGATTCTGGGGCAAGTGAAAGGAAATGATGTGAGACTGAATCCAGGACACTGGAATTGGGTGTGCTTCTCAGTTGGTACTGCATTAGATAAACCAGAATTTTGGATGCAGCTTTATTTTCAGGCCCTAGCCAAGGCTTGAATGCTTAAAACCCAACCAGTGAAAGGTCTTCTTGTATGTGTTCAGGGATTTGGGAAGACCCAAAGATAGGAGTCAGGGGAAGGGGCTGGGATTCTGTTGTCTCTGAGCCTCCTAAGGCAGCTAGGTTTTAGAGACAGGATAGTAAGTAAATCTTCTATCTGCAGGTAGCCAATGAGACTCATGGGCATGTGGGTGCCGACTTAGCAGCCCTCTGCTCAGAGGCTGCTCTGCAGGCCATCCGTAAGAAGATGGACCTCATTGACCTAGAGGATGAAACCATCGATGCTGAGGTCATGAACTCCCTGGCAGTTACTATGGATGACTTCCGGGTAAGGACCACACCCATGTCTGAGATACACATTTGCACTTTGATCTCTCCCCTGGCAAATCTGATGTCCAGTTTTTCTTCCCTTTTTAGTGGGCCCTGAGCCAGAGCAACCCATCAGCACTGCGGGAAACTGTGGTGGAAGTGCCGCAGGTGACCTGGGAAGATATTGGGGGCCTGGAGGATGTCAAACGTGAGCTTCAGGAGCTGGTCCAGGTAGGGTGGATTGGTCTGGAGTGAGTCACTGCCTAAGTACACTAATTGAGCTGGGTGGTCTTGAGGTGGTGTCATATTCATTGCAGGAATTATGGGAGCATAATTCAGGACTTGCCTTTCTCAGGTTGGACGCACCAAGTAGCCTGCTCCTTGGGAACCTAGGTCTTAGACCATGGGGTGGGTGGTGGAGATCTTCTGTTTGGTTTGGTTTCTTTCTAACTGGGGGGGGGGGGGTAACCCTGAACCCTCTTCCCTTTTCTTCCTAGTATCCTGTGGAGCACCCAGACAAATTCCTCAAGTTTGGCATGACACCCTCCAAGGGAGTGCTGTTCTATGGACCTCCTGGATGTGGGAAAACCTTGCTGGCCAAAGCTATTGCTAATGAGTGCCAGGCCAACTTCATCTCTATCAAGGGTCCTGAGCTGCTTACCATGTGGTTTGGGGAGTCCGAGGCCAATGTCAGGGAAATCTTTGACAAGGTGAGCTGCAGGTGGCTGGGCTGGTGGCAAGGCAGGGATGGAGGCTGTTTCTGTGGGAGAGTTAAAACCATCTCATTCTGGCACCTCAGCTGGGGCAATGAAGGTCACTTTATTTTCCTTTCCTTCTCAGGTCTGAGAGACCCAATTGTGCTAATGCTTGAGTCCATCTGTCCGTCCCACAGGCCCGCCAAGCTGCCCCCTGTGTACTGTTCTTTGATGAGCTGGATTCAATTGCCAAGGCCCGTGGTGGTAACATTGGAGATGGTGGTGGGGCTGCTGACCGAGTCATCAACCAGATCCTGACAGAAATGGATGGCATGTCCACAAAAAAGAATGTGTTTATCATTGGCGCTACCAACCGGCCTGACATCATTGATCCTGCCATCCTGCGACCTGGTCGCCTTGATCAGCTCATCTACATCCCACTTCCTGATGAGAAGTCCCGTGTTGCCATCCTCAAGGCCAACCTGCGCAAGTCCCCAGTTGCCAAGGCAAGTGCAGGGTCATGGGCTGTGGGGACTCTTATTAGCGTGGAGCGCTCTGGTTCCTGGGCAAGATTCCATTGGGGATTTCTTGGGTTAGGGCTATAAAGGGAAGATGGAAAATTTGAAGGTATTAGGATAACCCACAGTTGGGAATAAAATAGGCTGGCAAAAGATGGGACAAACTGGCATTGAGAGTGCTTGGGTGGCTTCAAGGTCAATGTACCACGGGAGGAGAGGCTAAATACTAAGATAGCTCTGTTGCTTCTCTTAGGATGTGGATTTGGAGTTCCTGGCTAAGATGACTAATGGCTTCTCTGGCGCTGACCTGACAGAGATTTGCCAACGTGCTTGCAAGCTGGCCATCCGGGAATCTATCGAGAGTGAGATTAGGCGAGAACGGGAGAGGCAGACCAACCCATCAGCCATGGTGAGTCTGCATCCATTCTCCAGGTGTGCCAGTCATGGGGAGCCAGAGGATAGTCTCCACCATGTTCCTAGAGTATTAAGGAGTATAAGGTTTTGGAAAGACCATCTGAGTGAGATGTTTAGCAAGGTAACAAGAATGCTTAGGGTTAATGCTTTTAGTCTGGAATTACAAAGCCTGAGAAGAGATGGTCAGACTCCAATGAGGGAAATAAAAATATGGTTGTGCAAATAAATAAGTTGAGTAGGGCTTAGAATCTAGGATCCATGGACCTGAAACTAAATGAAAAAATTTGGTGTGTGTGTTTGTAAGTTCTATAAAGATAGGGACTCTAGTGTATCATCTTGCTTGTTTCTCACTGTATCATGGCACCATGTTAGAGACTTAATAAATAAGTGAAGGAAAAACTGTCTTAACCTTTTGGTGGGGGTCTGTGACATCCCTCCTCTGTGATAAAAAGCTTAGAAACTACTAATACATTAATCTTAGGGAGCAATCTCCTAAGTCAAGCAAGTGGAAGAGACAGGGTTTGAGCTGGTCTAAAAAGAGTAGAATTCAGATAAAGGAAATGGGCAGCCCAAATAGGAAGTAGGGTTGCAGGAATTGGGAAAACCTGGGTAGACTTAGAGGGCATATGTTCCTGGAAGTGAGGCCTCTAGGTATGGTGTAATCCAGATGTGGTAAGCACTGAGAGCCATTGATGCTTTCTTTTTAATATTTAGGTTTATTAAGGTGTAATTTATATATTGTAAAACTCACCATTTTTAGGTATACTATTTTCGTACTTTTTGACAAATGTGTGGTGGTTACTACCACAGTTGAAAAACAGATATTCCAAAATTTCCTTGTGCCACTTTGGGCAGTTTCTTCCCACTCTAAGCCCCTGGCAGCTACTTTAGTGATTTCTGTCCCTACCAGTTTTGCCTTTTCCATAATGGACTGACAGGTTTTTAAGCAGGGCAGTGACTCAATTCTGGGAAGATTGGCCTGGCAACTTACTCAGGTTGGGTTGGAGAGGCAGGGAGACCAATAAACCACTGCAGTAATTGGGAGCAGGAAGGCCAGGGAAGGAATCCAGGCTGGGCCTTAATTAACCTTGGTGGTTTGTGTTTACCAACCCTACAGGAGGTAGAAGAGGATGATCCGGTGCCAGAGATCCGCCGAGATCACTTTGAGGAAGCCATGCGCTTTGCTCGCCGTTCTGTTAGCGACAATGACATCCGGAAGTATGAGATGTTTGCTCAGACCCTTCAGCAGAGTCGGGGCTTTGGCAGCTTCAGGTAACTAGGTTACAGCGGGCAGTGCTTAACTTATTTTGGGGAATTGTACAACCAAGGTAATGGGAGTCCTAAGAAGGCTAGGGGGTAGTTGTGAAAATCCTACACATGCTCTATCATAATCCTCTTTTTTGGCTCTGCTTTTGTGCACACAGATTCCCTTCAGGAAACCAGGGTGGAGCTGGCCCCAGTCAGGGCAGTGGAGGTGGCACAGGTGGCAGTGTGTACACAGAAGACAATGATGATGACCTGTATGGCTAAGCTGATGGCCAGCGTGCAGCGAGCTGGCCTGGCTGGACCTTGTTCCCTCAGGGTGGGGATGCTCACCCAGGAGGGACCGGGGGTGTACCCATGGCCTGCTCCATTCCTCAGTCTGAACAGTTCAGCTATAGTCAGACTCTGGACAGGGGGTTTTTGTTGCAAAAAAAATACAAAAGTAATAAAATAAAAGCGATTTTCGTTTGGGAGGCGGAGAGTGAATTACCACCAGGGAAATGGGCCTTGGGCCTACACTATTTCTGTTGTAGTTTGGGGCAGTGCAGGGGACCCTGTGGGTGTGAAGCAAGACGCTGCCACTACTCCCCACAGCAAAGCATCTGCGCTGCACTCAGTGCTGCCCAGGCCCTCCCTCCCTCTTCCTACCCAACCTGGGCAGGAGGGTGAAGGGCTGCAGTTGCTGCGTGTTTTATAGAGTAGGTTGATTATTTTACATGCTTTTGAGTTAATGTTGGAAAACTAATCACAAGCAGTTTCTAAGCCAAAAATTACATGTTGTAAAAGGACAATAAACGTTGGGTCAAAATGGAGCCTGAGTCCTGGCCCCTGTGCCTGCTTCTTTCCTAGTAAAGGCCTCCCTCACTGCCAAGGCACTCTTCCAAATGTGAAATCCTGGATGTAAGATTGCCCCATCTTCCCTTTCTGATTAACATTGGTATGACCTACTGCCTCACCTCATGTCTGCAGTAACACTGGATAGGGCTACAGTGGAGGGGAGCAGACTGATGGAGCTCCAGATGGGGATAATGTAGTATCCTCTACCTATATTTTATATGGATAGTAAGGCTAGGCTTGCTGAGCAATCTTCCCCTGACCAAGGACTGCATTGGGGTGCCCTCCAAAAAGCTTAAGCCTATAGAAAGATAAAATCTCTGGAGGTGGATATTCTTTTGTTGCATCTAAAAATCCTATTCATGCTGTGGTTGAGGATCACATATGATTATGTCCACCTTTATGTAATTTGTTTTATATATAAAAAAAGCTTTTTTCTAATACAAAATTGTAATATCGGATGTCTTTTTTTTTTAACATCCTCCCCTACTCACAGATTTTCAAATGATTGCTTACATAGCATTGTCCAAGTATAGAGTATCCTCTTCACTTAACAGGTGCCAACATAGTCATTTTTTGCTTTTGCGATTAGTAGGGCAATGCCTTACCCAAAGAGGAATATGGGGCAGAGAAAATAACCACTGAGTCAAATTTGTATTGGTCATCCTAATACTTATACCAGGCTCAGGTCTGGTCTACACAGATAACCTACAAGGGCACAGTTACATTGGCTGGTTAAACTGGGGCATCTCAAACCAATGCTATGAAGTAGATATTTTTGTACTTTTGAGATTTGAGTTGGCTCTCCCTTGTTTTCCATGACCTTTTCTCTACCAGATTCTTTTGTCCTTCTTTGATTTCCCACCATTTAGGTATCCTGATGGCTTAGCCTTCAGCCCTCCACTCTGAACATGGTCACTCTGTGTCTTCCCTATGGGTTGGCAGCCTAACCACAATGAGGGCCAAAGACAAGGTCTTTTGGGGAAAAGACAATTGGTACCTCTGCATCAAGCTATGGGAACAGAACAGAAGGCAAGTGGTATTTTCCCACAAAATATGTAGAGATACTTGTTGATACATAATAGAAATTTGTGTTGGCATAATTGCTTTGCTTCCCTTGTCAAACTTTAGGAAAGTTGGAGCTCTTTAAGATAGATTCTTTAGGAAAAACCAAGAGCAGACTTGAGAGAAGCCTGGTTCTGGTTCCAGCACTTGTGCATTTATAACTGTAGCTTTAAACAAAATACCTACCTCTTTCTGGGTCTCAAGATTCTAATCTGATAAGACGATTGACAGTGCTCTATATAACTAGAAATCACTGTGAGGGACTATCATTGGCTTACACCTACAGAAGCCTACATACTTAAACAAAGAGGCAAGTTGTATGGGTGGTCCATCTTTTCCCTCATAGTGTTTGCAGAAAGAAACTGAAATGTGACCTTATTGTAGCTGATAACTTCTGTTAAAATAGATGCAGAAGTTAAAATAGATGCATGATTAGAAGATGGGTTTCTAATCAAGAATATGGCATCAAATATACCAGCGATATACCACAGAAGCAAAAGCAAAGATTTTATGGCATATTGGGATATATTTGGGTTTAAGATACTGATTAAAAAGTTGCCCTGGGAGTCTAGTGGTCACACAATGCCCATGAGGAACACAGGTCTGCCAATCGTTAATTTAGCTGAACTGTGGCAAATGTTAAGTGGTTTGTTATTAACCCCCAGCTCTATAACCTACTGAGATCTTGAAAATAAGACTTAAGAATATGAGATTTGGGTTTTTCATAAAGCTCTCCAGAGATGCATAGACTCATTAAATGTCCTTGTTAAGTAGAAACTCAGAATTGCTTTGTCTTTGAGACTTTTTCTGGAGTTTGGAGGGGAGAGGGTTCAGGAGGTGGTGTGTTTTTGAATTGGACCCTGTAGACAGGTTTGGGCTAAATAAAGCTTAGGAACAGAACAGTGACATTAGAGGAGGCAGGGGAATAAGATGTGCCTTCTGCCTGCCTGTTTTTCTCAACCAGAAGGAATACTGTAGAATGGAAAGAGCACTGGGTTGGGAATGTGGACTTGACTTCACAGAACCTCACTTTGAAAGGGCTTGGTAAGCTATGCTGTCAGGAAATGGGTATCAACAAGGCACAAATTGTTACAGGGCTTCAAGGAAGGGGGAAACCATACCAAAACAGAATCAGAGAAGGCTCTGGAGGTAGTCTGGGCTGGTTATTAAAAGGTGTGATACTTTTGACAAGGAGAAGTGGGGACAAACAGTTTGAGCAAAAGGCATAGAGGTCAGAGAATACACAGCAAGTGTAAGAAACATCAGGTTGACTACCAAGGGAGTCCTGGGATGGATTTGAAGAAGTCAAACAACATTGTTGAAGGAACTCAAATGCCAGGAGTGACCTTTATTTTAAAGATGTGGGTCCAATTGGGGTTAGGCAGGAAGTGATAGGTTACAGTGCTAGGAAATACACTTTTTCTTTTTTTTGTGGCAAAAACAAAATTCACCTAACAATTTCAAAGCTTAGGTATGATTGTCAACCTCATGTGCATTGTTGTGCATAGACAATTCACTATTTTTTCCATTGGCAGTTCACCTGTAAAAACCCTTTTACTTTTATAGAAGCAGTCATGTGCATTGTAGAAACTTAGAAAAATACAAATTTTAAAAATTAATATTCCCAATAACCAGAGATCATCAGCTTTAGTTCCTATCTTTGTGAATCTTTGTGTGTACAAATGTGTTCATACATGTTGTATTTTTAAAATGAGAGCCTGTCACTTTTTTTTAGTCAATAATCTCTGCCTTGCCCTTTCAGTAGGTTTTCATTTAATCTCATACTCGAAAGTTTCCATATTCAGAGTTTCTCAAGTGACCCAAATGTGTCATGACATGAATATGTCATAATGTACAACTGTTCTGACAAAATCAACATCCAGTCTGGGACCACAGGATGCATCCGTTAAGTTCTTTACTTTTATGACATGTGAAGAGACTGGGTTAGTTTACCTCCAGAGAGTTGTAGCCATGTGGAGGATGGATTAGAAGGAATAGAGCAACCATATGGTGAGAAATGATGACTAAACTAAGACATAGTGGAGATGGGGAGGTAAAGATGGATTTGAAGTAGATTTCATAGGTGTAATTGATGATGGATTAGATTGGGGAGAGAGGAGAAGGGACTCAGGGATGCCAGGCTTCTTGCTTTGGTATTGTGGATATGGTACCCTTCAATCAAAATGAACACAATGGAGGAAAATGTTAAAGGGAATATCAGTAAGTTTTAGGCAAGTTGAATATGAAGATAATTTCTCGTAGGCTGTTGAATATGTGAATCTGAAGCCTGGGGAAGCTTAAAAAATAACCCATATTTTAAAATATGGCACTTCAAGGAATGCATTCAAGACATTCTAATTTTTTTTTAATATGGGTAAAATTGGACATATGTTTGGGTGAGGGATGAGTTAGTGTATTGCCTCATACCATATTCAAAAATCAAACTAACAAATGTAAATATATAAAACTATGAAAGTGCCAGAAGAAAATGTTTTAGAATCTAAAGGGTAAATTTAATTATATAAAAAATTTAAACAGCACAGTAAAAGTCACCCTAAACAAAATTAGAAAATAGGCTATAGATGGGGAGAAAATATTTGCAGCAAATGTGATAGATGGAGTTAATATTTGTAGTAGGCAGGATAATGTCCATGTCCTAATCCCTGGAACTATGTTATTTTACATGGCAAAGGGGAATTAAAGTTATAGATGGAGTTAAAATTGCTAACTAGCTTACTTTAAGATAGGAAGAATATCTTGGGTTATCTAAGTGGACCCAGTGTAATGACAAATGTCCTTAAAAGTGGAAGGAGAAGGCAGAAGAAATCAGTGATGTGATGTGAGAAAAACTTGACTGCCTTTGCTGACTTTGAAGATGGAGGAGGAAGGTCAGTAGCCAAGGAATGTGGGCAGCATCTAGAAGCTGGGAAAGACAAGGAGTGAATCCTACCCAGTGCCTACAGAAAAGAATGCAGATTTCTGACAAATGTTTTGTGGTAATTTGTTATGGCAGCAGGCAGCAGGAGAAAACTAATATATCCAACAAACACTGCAGTACAAAAATGGGTAAAGGAAATGAACAGGCAGAGTGATAGAAGAAGAAATCTAGATGGCTGCTAAATATGAAAAGGCACTTGTTTTTGTGACCTTGGAGATGGATGAGCTGATCCAGGGAGAGAGAAGAACAGAGGGCTGAGAAGAAATGGTCAAAGATACATGGAGAACTTGTGGATCAAGTGGGTGAAGAAGGGGGACTATACAGGACCAAAAATAGTTGCCTAGACCCAGACCAGTTGTTCTCATGTGAATGGGTGTCTTCTGTTCACTTGCTGTGAAGGTTTTCTCAAGCACAGAATTGGACTGTGTTCTGCTCTACTGGCCTTAACAGCCTCACCATGTAGAGCAGGGATATGTGGACTCCAGATGGATCATTTGAGAGGAGCTTGAAAAGAAAGTTAAGACTGCAGAATCCTGAGCTCTCCACTTCTGGGACCTGAACCTGAGGAGAGATGACTGCAGCAGAAATTAATTGGGAACTGACATTCCCCGTACCCTAGACTCCAAAGAACACACAAGTGGGGTTTGTCTAGTATAGCTAGTTTATTAGGATTTCCTCTGCTTGTCTCCCCACCTCCCAAATGGTTTGGCTTCAGATTTCCAGTTACTGGGTGCCAGTACTACCAGCTTTTCCTCATGGGGTTTAGGGGACAGGGGTCCATGGATACCCAGACACTTGGCGAAAATCTTTTGCAGACCCCTGATAAGAGAAGCCTGAGGTGTAGGGGAGGAGAGGTGCTTCTCCATGTGGGCCCAAGAGTAGTGCTTACAGTGCCGAGGGGTCAGGGCGTCACCAGCTCCCAGCCCTGCCCCTTGCCGATCTTGGGGACCTGCAGCCTTAGAGTGACATTGCTGTGGGAGAGCACTGTGTCGAGAGCTCTGGTGGCTATGCTGAGATTTTTGGGAAAGTCTGCTTACTGAGGCATCAGCTAGTCTGGCCTGGGCTGGGTGACTCTTCCGTGTAACTGTTGATGACTCTAATCTTATGTCACCTCCTCCGTGGTCTTCTACTTTGGGTTTCCAGGGGCTGTCTCTCTTCTTAATTGAAGAGAGGGCTAGAGTCTTGTCCTGTGTCTTGCCTGAAGCTGGAACCTCAGGGTTTGAGGGCCGTCCCTGGCCTGGGCAGTTCTCACCAGTCTCCTTGTGAATGCATTGCCCCTGGGATGAGACGTGGGCCATCATCTCCTTCATTCTTTTCTCTCTCTCAGATCCTTGTTCTGCCCTGCCAGACCCTCGTGGCTGAGGCTGGGAAGAGGAGTGGGAGTGATAACAGTGAGAGGCCTGGACAGGCTGAGTTACTGTGCTCTGAACTTTCAGGTGATTGCAGCTTGAAGAGTGGGGGTGCAGACTGTGGAGATGCTTCGTTGGGGGGCAGGAAGAGAGACTCCAGGTGCCTAGAGTTGAGCTCAGGGCAGGGGAGCTGCCAAATGGTTGACTTGGACCAAAAGATCGGGAAGTAGGGTTCTGCCGCAGTTTCTTCAGTTTGAGTTCCAACTCTCTACTCCAGTGCCAGGCCTGGCTCCCAGAATGAATGGGCATCTCTAGGACAGCCTCTCCTTGGAAGGATGGAATCTCTGCCTTAGCCCCTGGGAATAGCTCTCCTTTGAGTAAGCCAGGCTGGTTGGGCTTGATCTTCAGAGCTTCATCTAGGGTGGGAGGCCAGAGTATTGGCTGCAGGGGATCTGCTGCTGGAGGGCTGGGACCCTGAGGGTACCCTCTTTGTTGCACATTCTTGCACATGACCTCAAGGTCAATGTGTGGATCTGGTAAAGGAGCAGAGAATGAACTGGGGGTTGGGGCTAGGAGCTCAGTAGCCCAGCAGTTTTCTCTCTGCTCTTTTTCTTCTCCCTCAGGCTTAGAGCTGCACTGGTCTCTGATAAGCCCACTTACATGCAACTTTGACATAGAGTTTGGGGATGGACTGGGGCCCCACATTGGGGAGGCAGGCACGCAACAGATTTCCTTCTGCTCCATGTCCACCCCAAGAGGCTCAGAGTCAGACAGAACTCTCAAGGGGCTGACTCCAGTTGGGAGCTCAGAGGCCCAGGAGTTCTTTCTCCTTTGTATGTCCCCACTTCTAGCTTCAGAATCTATCAGGATCCCCGTGGGGCTAACTCTGAGCAGCTCCAGAACAAGAGCTAGGGGTGGGCTCCTGGAATGCTCAATGTCCTTCTGTGCAGCCTCTGATCTGGTGAGGCCTCCCACAGGATTGATTTTGTGGGATTCTAAAAGAGGAACCTGAAATAGGCTTTGGGCAGTCGCTGGGGACCCAGAGGTCCAGAGGTTCTCTCTCTGCCCTATAGTCTCCCACAAAGCTTTGAACTCACACAAGACTCTCTGGGGGCCCATTCTTAAGGATTCCAGAGAGGCTGAGGGAAGGCTAGGAGATGAAACTGGGTCTGTAGAGACCCACAGATTTTCTCTACTCTGCATGCCTTTCCATGGAGTCTCAGATCCTGATGGAGGACATGCAGGTCTGGTGCCATAGAGCCCTGGGTAGAGGTCCAAGGCTGGGGGCTTAAAAGCGCAAGGGTTTCCTAACTTTTCCTTGCATTCCCGCTGGGGCTCATATTCAGATGGATCTCCCAGAGGACTGCCTCCCTGAAGTTCTGGCAGAGGGTCTAGGGGAGGGCAGGGGGCTGTCATTGGAGACCCAGAGGCCTGAGGGTTCTCTCTGCACCACATGGTTCCCCAGAAGTCCTTGAGCATAGGTGGTTCTTCATGGCTGACTTTCTGGGATTCTGACAGAGAATCTGGAGGTTGGCAGGGGTCCGAGACTCGGGGCTGAAAGGTTCGAGGACTCTCTTTAGGTCCTCTGGTTTCCCACTGAGTCTCATATCCAGGTGGAGCTCTTAGAGGGCTACCAGTTCCTTGAGGCTTTGTCTTGGGGATTACAGATTGGCAAGGGACTGGGATTGGTGTTTCAGAGGTCTGAGGACTCTCTCTCTGCCTTGTGGTTTTCCAGAAGACCTTCAGTCCAGACAGGCCTCCTATAGGGCTGACTCCCTGGAGTTCTGGCAAGGAGGCTGAGGTTGGACTGGGAGCTGATATTACTGGCTCAAAGGTTTTGGGATACTCATTTGTCTCCAAAGGGGCCTCAAACCTAGTCAGGACTCCCAGAAGGCTAGAGGGATACAGCAGACAGGCAGGAAGTAAATCTAGACTGTGTCTCTGGATGCTGGGATCCCATCGCATCCCCAGCCAGACCTCAGATGAGAAGAGCTTGAAAGGTCTGGTCCTTTGGAATTCAGGCAGTGGGTGCAGTGCTTGATCCTCAGAGACCCCAGGGACCTCTCTCTGCTGTGGAAGCCACTGTGTATGTACCTCAGCACCAGATAGGACTCCTTTGTGGTCCATGGGAAAGAAATTAAGATAGAGGGATAGTGACGGGACAGGAAGGGAAGACAGTGGAGGAAGTTGCTGAAAATCGCAGGCCATCCCTTCCAGATCTTCCGTAGTATGGACTTCATGGTTGGGATGCTGGGTTGGGGAGCAATACTGTGGAAGAAGCAGGTTGGGCCTAGTCAGGAAGACAAGCTTGTTGAAGAAGATAGAAGGACCAACAGACAACTTCAGGGGAGAGGGGCCACCTGAGTTTGGGAAGATGGCCTCCAAGGACTCACTGTGCAGAGAGGGGAGACCCCAGAAGAACTCACTTTTTCTCTGCTGCAGATGGCTTCCTGATGTCTTGTGCCTCACAGGCAGGTTGGTCAGGATTTGAAAGGTGGGGAAGGATTTGGAAGGGCTTAGGGTCTGTGTGAGTCCTTGCTCTGGTGTCGCAATGGCCTTGTGGAGGCCCTCAGAAACACAGGATAACTGGGATGGGGTTGTGGTGACTTGCTGTCCAACAGGAGCTTCTTTGAGAAGAGAACATGAATCCAGAGATGTGACGTCATCTTCCTCTTCTTCCTCTTCCCCCTCCTTCTCTGACTTCTGCTTCCACAGGTAATCAAGGAAAGCCACAAGGTACATAAATCGTAGGCCCTGGGGGGTGGAGAAAGTACTATGAGGCATGAAGCCTTTCCAGAGACGCAAGGTGTGTCATAAAGCCCTCAGTCCCTATTCCACATCCAGAGTGAACAGTTACCTGGCCCCACACCTGTGGTCAGTAGTCATTTACCCACCTAGTGTTAATGGCCATTACCCAGCTCACATTTGGAGATCAGCATTCCCTTACATAACCTGACATCTAGGGTCAGTGATCACTCACCTGGCTTCAAATCTGGTGTCCATGATCACTCACCTAGCATCTCATTTAAGGCTTTTCGTCACTCACTTGGGACCGCATCCGTAACAGTGCTTCCTCACCTGAACTCACATGTGATATCAACAGTCATTCACCCAGGTGCACATCCACAGTACCCACCTTGCCTTGCATCATGTCCCCAGAGTACCAGGGCTGAAGCTGCCACCACCTCCAGATCTGCCAAACCATGAACAAGAATAGTATCACCAGATTCCCTGGACTCTGGAGGCAGCTGCTGCCACAGTACCTGCAGGCCAGGACACGGGCCAGCTGGCCCCAGAGAAGCCCCATGGCCCCCTCAGCCCCAAATAGGTCCTCTAGCAGCCATTCCATTTTCCTCGGCCTGCTGGCAGTTTACCCTGAGGTCATCATTGCATCATAGAACAAAGAACTCCCATCCCCCACATGCCTAACAGCCTTCTCCCTCCCAAAAAATTGCCCCCATCAGGTAACTCATACTTCATAGAGTGAAACCTGGGTGATACCCTTTTTTCTTGATTGCCAAAGTTGGAATTATGATTCAGACACTGTGACAAGGACATGGATTCTAGCATCAAACTGCCTTATTTAGATCCCAGTTCTGCCACTTCCTACTTATGAAATCTCAGTCAAACTACTTAAAACATTTAGTGCCTCAGTTTTCTCACCTGTAAAATGGGAATAATATTACCACACAGAGTTGTTTGAGGATTAAGTGAATAAATTTATATGCTTAGCATAGTGCATACTTCATGCTGTTAAAATTTTAAGTTTCCTGATTACAAGCCTAGTTCCATCTTTAGTAGAGTCTGTACCCTTTTTTAAAAATGTCATGTCATCTGTGAGCTGTTTTATTTGACTTTGGATTTCCTCAGATCTTTCTGCAAGCATTCATGTTAAGAATGACAAATCAAATGTGCTTGGCCATTTTTCTTCATTTGCCCATCTTTCCTCTAAAACGACTACTCTCTTCCACATCAACTCTTCTTTTCAGGGCCAAACTTGAATCTCTGCCTTCCAGTACAATTTAATGCTTCTCTTCTCACCCTACTCCCATCAAAGTCAAACTTAGTCTGGTAGGAAGAGCACTGAGCTGAAATTGAGATTTGGGTTCTCTAGCTCTGTCACTGATTGGCCATGTGATTTGGAACAAAGTTTTCCCCATTAGTACCATGAGTTGGACTAGATTCATTCATTCATTGTTTCAACATCTATTTATTGAGTGCCTTACTATGGATCAGGTATTGTGCTCAGTCTTGAGGAGACAGAACTAAGACAGAGTCTCTGCCTTAAAACCTCTCCCATTTCAGTGGGGGAAAACAGTCAAGTAATAGACAACAGAAATATGCACAGAGTACTGTGGGATGGAGAAGGATATCTAACCAGCCTGGGGCAGGGGGTTGTTTGTCAGAGGGTGCTAACCAAAAGAGAGAATTAATGCTTGGTTTGAAGAACCAAGAAAATGAGAGTGCAGGGAGCAAGAGAAGGACAACCCAAGCCATTAAGAAGAGCCTGTACAAAGGTGCTAGGACAGAGAAAGTATGTTCCTTTAGGGAAGCTGAAGATACCTCAATGCACTGGGGGTTGGGGAGACATTAGGAATTGGACTTGGGAAGACAAGATCACAAAGAGCCCTGAGTAACAGTCTTAAGAAGTTGAAATTTATTCTGAAGGTGATGAGAAATGATTGAAAAGTTTTGAGCAGGGAAGTGACAAAATCAAGTTTGTGTCTTGGAAAGAACACTAGCTATAGTAAGGGCAAAGAGATTGAAGGCAAAAGATTAGTTAGGGAACTTTTAATTTAGTTCAGGCAAACCAAAAGATGAGGCCTGAACCAACGCAGTGATTGTGGAAATGGAGAATAATGGATTCAAGGAGAATTCTAAAGACATAATTGACTAGACTTCATCACCAGTGAGATAGGGTAGAGGAGAGTGGGAGTTGAGAATGATTCCAGGGTTTCTGACGTGGGAAATTGGGTGAATATGTTAGTGCCATTTTACTGAGACAGGGAACACAGACTTAGGAATCAGTTTAGGGTGTTGGGGTTGGGGGGTTGATGGGTTTCATGTCAGATATTTGAACTTGAGGTTCCTGTGACAAGGAAAAGCTAGGCATGAGGGAGATACATGGATCTGAGGCTTGGGAGAACAGTCTATGGGGGAGATGTAAATTTGTCAGGTAGCAGCATATATGTAGCAGCTGAAACCATGAAAAGGCTTAAAGATGACCTACTGATACGTAACATTTGGCCCACACAATGTGGTCCCCAGTGTTTTTATTAAAAACCTGAGTAGCCAACATTGTAATATTAGTAGATTGTACATAAAAAGATTTCAAGCTTAAAATCTTGCAACACTAAGTTCTCATTCCCACAGAGAAAAGACCATTTAGAGCTAAGTAGCATTTTCCTCCCTTTGGGATGAACTCTCCAGTTCACCATGATTCTGTGTTCTCATTGTTAACACAAAGGCTAAGGGCTAGTTGCTGTTTATCATTGTCCATTTTCTTTACTTGTCCATTTTTACTCATTTGCATTACCTGCCTAGTATTTATTTGCTACCTCTGGATAAAGAAAGTAAGCTGAGTCCTGATGGTAAACAGATAAGGCAATATTGAATACTGTTCTGTGCTAGTTAATTTACATTTCTGGCAGGATAACTTACCAAGTTATTAATTTTTTTAAGGTATGATTGATATATACTCTTATGAAGGTTTCACATGAGAAAACAATGTGGTTACTACACTTACCCATATTATCAAGTCCCCACCCATACCCCAATGCAGTCCCTGTCCATCAGTGCACCAAGATGCCACAGATTCACTATGTCCCTTCTCTGTGATACACTGTTCTCCCCATGATCCCTCACACCGTGTGTACTAAACATAATACCCCTCAATCCCCTTCTCCCTCCTTCCCTACCCACCCTCCCACACCCTTCCCCTTAACCACTAGTTCATTCTTGGAGTCTCTGAGTCTGCTGCCATTTTGTTCCTTCACTTTTGCTTCATTGTTACACTCCACAAACGAGGGAGATCATTTCATTTGTCTTTCTCTGCCTGGCTTATTCCACTGAGCATAATGTCCTCCAGCTCCATCCATGTTGTTTCAAATGGTAGGATTTGTTTCTTTCTTATGGCTGAATAATATTCCGTTGTGTATATGTACCACCTCTTCTTTATCCATTCATCTACTGATGGACACTTAGGTTCCTTCTATATCTTGGCTATTATGAAAAGTGCTGCAATAAACATAGGTGTGCATATGTCTTTTTGAATCTGAGAAGTTGTATTCTTTGGGCAAATTTCAAGGAGTGGGATTCCCGGGTCAAATGGTATTTCTATTTTTAGTTTTTTGAGGAACCTCCATATTGCTTTCCACAATGGTTGAACTAGCTTACATTCTGACCAGCAGTGTAGAGGGTTCCCCTTTCTCCACATCCTCGCCAACATTTGTTGTTCTTAGCTTTTTCGATGCTGGCCATCCTTAGTGGTGGGAGGTGGTATCTCATTGTGGTTTTAATTTGCATTTCCCTGATGATTAGTGATGTGGAGCATCTTTTCATGTGTGTTGGCCATCTGAATTTCCTCTTTGGAGAACTGTCTCTTCATATCCTCTGCCCATTTGTTAATTGGGTTATTTGCTTTTCGGGTGTTGAGGCGTGTAAGTTCTTTATATATTTTGGATGTTAACCGCTTGTTGAATATGTCATTTGCAAATATATTCTCCCATACTGTAGGATGCCTTTTTGTTCTGTTGACGGTGCCCTTTGCCGTACAGAAACTTTTTAGTTTGATGTAGTCCCATGAGTTCATTTTTGCTTTTGTTTCCCCTTCTTGAGGAGATGCGTTCAGGAAGAAGTTGCTCATGCTTACGTTCAGGAGATTTTTGCCTATATTGTCTTCTAAGAGTTTTATGGTTTCATGACTTACATTCAAGTCTTTAATCCATTTCGAGTTTACTTTTGTGAATGGGGTTAAACAGTAATCCAGTTTCATTCTCTTGCATGTAGCTGTCCAGTGTTGCCAACACCATCTGTTGAAGAGGCTGTCATTTCCCCATTGTATGTCCATGGCCCCTTTATCATATATTAATTGACCATATATGGTTGGGTCAGGGCTCTCTAGTCTGTTCCATTGGTCTATGGGTCTGTTCTTGTGCCAGTACCAAATTGTCTTGATTACTGTGGCTTTGTAGTAGAGCTTGAAGTTGGGGAGCATAATTCCCCCTGCTTTATTCTTCCTTCTCAGGATTGCTTTGGCTATTTGGGGTCTTTTGTGGTTCCAAATGAATTTTAGAATGATTTTCTCTAGTTCGTTGAAGAATACTGTTGGTATTTTGATAGGAATTGCATTTAATCTATAGATTGCTTTAGGCAGGATGGCTGTTTTGACAATATTAATTCTTCCTATCCATGAGCATGGGATGTGTTTCCATTTATTGGTATCTTCTTTAATTTCTCTCATGAGTGTCTTGTAGTTTTCAGGGTATAGGTCTTTCACTTCCTGGGTTAAGTTTATTCCAAGTATTTTATTCTTTTTGATGCAACTGTGAATGGAATTGTTTTCCTGATTTCTCTCTCTGCTAGTTCATTGTTAGTGTATAGGAATGCCACATATTTCTGTGTATTAATTTTGTATCCTGCAACTATGCTGAATTCAGATATTAGATCTAGTAGTTTTGGAATAGATTCTTTAGGGGTTTTTATGTACAATATTATGTCATCTGCAAACAGGTACAGTTTAACTTCTTCCTTACCAGTCTGGATGCCTTTTACTTCTTTGTGTTGTCTGATTGCCGTGGCTAGGACCTCCAATACTATGTTGAACAGAAGTGGGGAGAGTGGGAATCCTTGTCTTGTTCCCAATCTTAAAGGAAAAGCTTTCAGCTTCTCACTGTTAAGTATCATGTTGGCTGTGGGTTTGTCATATATGTCCTTTATTATGTTGAGATACTTGCCCTCTATACCCATTTTGTTGAGAGTTTTTATCATGAATGGGTGTTGAATTTTGTCAAATGCTTTTTCAGCATCTATGGAGATGATCATGTGGTTTTTGTCCCTCTTTTTGTTGATGTGATGGATGATGTTGATGGATTTTCGAATGTTGTACTATCCTTGCATCCCTGGAGTGAATCCTGCTTGATCATGATGGATGATCTTTTTGATGTATTTTTGAATTTGGTTTGCTAATATTTTGTTGAGTATTTTTGCATCTATGTTCATCAGGGATATTGGTCTGTAATTTTCTTTTTTCGTGGGGTCTTTGCCTGGTTTTGGTATTAGAGTGATGCTGTCCTCTTAGAATGAGTTTGGAAGTATTCCCTCCTCTTCTATTTTCTGGAAAACTTTAAGGAGGATGGGTATTTGGTCTGCACTAAATGTTTGATAAAATTCAGCGGTGAAACCATCTGGTTCAGGAGTTTCGTTGTTACGTAGTTTTTTGATTACTGATTCAATTTCGTTGCTGGTAGTTGGTCTATTCAGATTATCTGTTTCTTCCTTGTCAGCCTTGGAAGGTTGTGTTTTTCTAGAAAGTTGTCAATTTCTTCTTGGTTATCCAGTTCGTTAGCATATAATTTTTCATAGTATTCTCTAATAATTCTTTGTATTTCTGTGGTGTCCGTAGTGATTTTTCCTTTCTCATTTCTGATTCTGTTTATGTGTGTAGACTGTCTTTTTTTCTTGATAAGTCTGGCTAGGGGTTTATCTATTTTGTTTATTTTCTCGAAGAACCAGCTCTTGCTTTCATTGATTCTTTTTATTGTTTTATTCTTCTCAGTTTTATTTATTTCTGCTCTCATCTTTATTATGTCCCTCCTTCTACTGACTTTGGGCCTCATTTGTTCTTCTTTTTCTAGTTTCATTAATTGTGGGTTTAGACTGCTAATATGGGATTGTTCTTCTTTCCTGAGGTAGGCCTGTATTGCAATATACTTTCCTCTTAGCATTGTCTTGGCTGTGTTCCACAGATTTTGCGGTGTTGAATTATTTTTGTCATTTGTCTCCATATATTGCTTGATCTCTGTTTTTATTTGGTCATTGATCCATTGGTTATTTAGGAGCATGTTGTGAAACTTCCATGTGTTTGTGAGAGTTTTCATTTTCTTTGCATAATTTATTTCTAGTTTCATACCTTTGTGGCCTGAGAAACTGGTTGGTACAATTTTCAATCTTTTTGAATTTACTGAGGCTCTTTTTGTGGCCTAGTGTATGATCTAATCTTGAAAATGTTCCATGTGCACTTGAGAAGAATGTATATTCTGCTGCTTTTAGGTGTAGAGTTCTGTAGATGTCTGTGAGGTCCATCTATTCTAATGTGTTGTTCAGTGCCTCTGTGTCCTTACTTATCTTCCGTCTGGTTGATCTGTCCTTCAGAGTGAGTGGAGTGTTGAAGTCTCGTAGAATGAATGCACTGCATTCTATTTCCCCTTTTAGTTCAGTTAGTATTTGTTTCACATAGGTAGGTGCTCCTCTGTTGGGAGCATAGATATTTATAATGGTTATATCTTCTTGTTGAATTGACCCCTTTTATCATTATGTAATGTCCTTCTTTGTCTCCTGTGACTTTCTTTGTTTTGAAGTCTTATTTTGTCTGATACAGGAACTGCAACTCCTGCTTTTTTCTATTAGTTGCATGAAATATCTTTTTCTATCCCTTCATTTTTAGTCTGTAAATGTCTTTGGATTTAAAGTGAATCACCTGTTGGCAGCATATTGTTGGGTCTTGTTTTTTTTATCCATTCAGTGACTGTGTCTTTTGGTTGGTGCATTCAGTCCATTTACCTTTAGGGTGATTATCAATAGATTTGTACTTATTTCTATTGCAGACTTTAGATCTGTGGTTACCAAAGGTTCAAGGTTAACTTCCTTACTATCTAAGAGTTTAACTTAATATGCTAATACAAGCACAATCTAAAGGTTCTTTTTTTTTTCTCCTCCTTTTTCTTCCTCCTCCATTCTTTATATATTAGGTATCATATTCTGTACTCTTTGTGTATCCCTTGATTGTCTTTGGGGATAATTAATTTAATTTTGCATTTGCTTAGTAATTAGCTGTTGTACTTTCTTTACTGTGGTTTTATTACCTCTGGTGACAGCTATTAAACCTTAGGAACACTACCATCTATAGCAATCCCTCCAAAATACACTGTAGAGATGGTTTGTGGGAGCTAAATTCTCTCAGCTTTTGCTTATCTGGAAATTGTTTAATCCCTCCTTCAAATTTAAATGATAATCTTGCTGGATAAAGTAATCTTGGTTCCAGGCCCTTCTGCTTCATTGCATTAAATACATCAGGCCACTCCCTTCTGGCCTGTAAAGTTTCTGCTGAGAAGTCTGATGTTAGCCTGATGGGCTTTACTTTGTATGTGATCTTATTTCTCTGTCTGGCTGCTTTTAATAGTCTGTCCTTATATTTGATCTTTGCCATTTTAATTACTATATGTGTTGGTGTTGTCTTCCTTGGGTCCCTTGTGTTGGGAGATCTATGGATCTCCATGGCCTGAGAGACTATCTCTTTCCCCAGATTGGGGAAGTTTTCAGCAGTTACCTCCTCAAAGACACTTTCTATCCCTTTCTCTCTCTCTTCTTCTTCTGATACCCCTATAATAAGAATATTGTTCCGTTTGGATTGTTCACACAGTTCTCTGAATATTCTTTCATTCTTAGAGATCCTTTTTTCTTTCTGTGCCTCAGCTTCTTTGTATTCCTCTTCTGTAGTTTCTATTTCATTTATCGTCTCCTCCACCGTATCCAGTCTGCTTTTAATTCCCTCCCTTGTGCTCTTCAACTATTGGATCTCCGACCAGAATTCATATCTGAGTTCTTGGACATCTTTCCATACCTCCATGAGCCTGTTAATGATTTTTATTTTGAACTCCCTTTCAGGAAGATTCATGAGGTCCATGCCATCTTTCTCAGGAGTTATATTAATTTTACTCTGAACCAGGTTCCTTTGGCATTTCATATATGTATATGGTGCCCTCTGTTGTCCAGAAGCTCTACTCTCTGGACCTGCTCAGCCTCTGAAGCAATGTCAGGGGTTGCAGGGGAGTGGTATTGGTGCCTGGGGGTAGGAAAGAGCTGTTTCTTGCTTCCCAGATGCTATGCCTGTCTCCACTGCCTGAGCCACTGGGCTGAGCACACAGGTTTAAGGCTCTATGCTTTGTGTTTGTAGTTGCTGTAGACAGATCTTCCCTCTGGCTGGCCTAATGCCAGAGTAGGGTTTGCTGGTTTGCGAGCCAGGTGGGGCTGGCCGGGAGAAAGGCACGGTAGGCTGCTATCACGGAGGGGGTCCTTGGAGCTGTGTAGCCAGCCAGGGGCCTGGAGCACCTGGAAATCGTGAAAGCTCCGAACCTGCTGGGCAGAGTGCACCCAGACAATTTTGTCTACCTGTCCTTTCTCCTGAGCAGTAATCTCTGTGCAATCCTTGCCCCTTTAGCAGCCCTCTTGCCAAGGGCTTCTTTGTTAAGAAGTCTCTCAGACTGCCAGCCTTTCTTTTGTCCCAGAGCAGCCGGATATGGATCCCTGCTTTCCACAAGTGGCTGGAATCTCAGTCTCTCCAGGAATTCTGCCTGTCTTAGCTTTCCAATCCCCTGATCATGAGATTATCAAGAAAGCGCCATGAAATGTAGGTTTGTGCTCCCAGAGCAGATCTCTAGAGTTAGGTATTCTGCAGTCCCAGGCCTCCACTCCCTCCCCACTCCTTTCTCTTCCTCCTGCCAGTGAACTGGGGTGGGGGAAGGGCTTGGGTCCCGCCAGGCCACAGCTTTGGTACATTACCCTGTTCTGTGAGGTCTGCTCTTTTCTCCAGATGTATGTGGTCTGTCACAGCCCTCTTACCTGGTGCTCTTTCAGGATTAGTTGTATTAATTATATTTTGGTATTATATGTGGTTTTAGGAGGAAGCCTCTGTCTCACCTCTCACGCCGCCATCTTTAATTTTTTACCAAGTTATTAATTGCTGTCTTCTACCCCTGCCAAAGGAGACACTCAGTATGAAAAAAGGTAACTTTGCTCCCTTCTCTTCCAAGAATTTAGGTTTTTTATCCCATGGAATTGTTGATAGATTTTGTGTTTTCTAGCCCTACACTTAGTCTATAACCTTATCCAGTAATTTAATTTAGGTGCATGTTCCTGAGAAGAAGAACATGGAGGTGCTGGGTTGAAAACTGAGGAGTTGTCCAAGGATAACAGTGGGTTCTGGGACTTGAGAAAAGAGATATACTGATGGGTTCAGTGTGTGACAGGGTATGTACAGAAGTCCACTAGTAGCAAGAGGATTCTGGTAGGGAGACTAGATTTAATGGTTAGAGCACTAAACATCTAGCAAATAGTCTTAGAAATTGCAGCATAAGATGCTGGTGTGCATACTTGGCAGAGATGCTGTGTAGCACCTACTTTTGAATGGACCACATGGGTTTAGTCAGTGCATATCCCACTGGCAACCATGACAGACTCAAAGTGCAATGTTCTTTCCTAAGTGTTTTGTTTTTCTGGTCAGTGTATACCATGTTAGAGAGGGAAAATGGCCCCCAATCATTAATACTGGATGTCTTCTAACCCTAGTAAATGGGAGTTTTGAGACAGATTAATTTAATTTAGAAAAACCAAGTAATACAATGTTTCTTGCTCCTCAGTGTTGTGGGACAAATTTATACTCTTAACATTTATTATCCCATTTAATCTTTACAACTCTTTGAAGTATGTATTATCTCCTTTCATATAAAGAGAAGCTGAGAAGTTAATATATATTAATATATAATATCATATATTAATATATATTAACTGTATAATTATATAATTATGTATTATTATATATATGGCTATCCCAGAAGGCAGAGCCAGGGATTGAGAACCCCCTTGTATTGTATTATGAGGAATTGTTTGGATATAAGTGATACAAAATAAAATCTGTCCCTTCTATCTAAATAATTTGGCACAAAATGGGAATATATTTGAACAGTCCAGGAATAGGGTGGCTTCAGGTAGTAGGACTGATAGAAGATCAATTCATTGTCATCAGGATTCAGTTTCCATTTCTGGGCTCTCTCCCTTCTGGACTGACTTTATTCTCATGTTTAGTGTAGTAGCAGGTTCAAGTGAAGCTGAAAATGTGTTGCTCTGACAACATTATGCCTTATGGGTTCCAGCTGGTTATGTATACATCCCTGAACTACTCACTGAACTGCTCATAGGGTAATGGAATGCTTCTTCAGACAGAGCTGAGTCACATGCACACCCTTGCAGTTTGGGCATGGAGGGAAGACTACTCCATCTGTACATGGATTGAGATTGAAGAACTGGGGATGTGGCAGTACCTTCAGAGAATATAGGCATACTGTTTCCAGAAAGTGTATGCCTGCTAGTGTCAAAACAAAACAGATGTCCATTGCAGCCCTCTCTAACTTCCCCATTCTGTTTTCTGGCCCAGAGCCTTCCCATTACCCTTTTAGGATCTGAGGCTAAAGTTGAAGTGTGAATGCAGATCCTCTGAAGGTTGGGGAAGGGACTGGATGGAGCCCAACAAGAGATCTTGAGAGGGGGAATCTTTGGGAGACCCAAATATCTGTATGGAGAGACTGTTACATGACCTAGACTCTTAACTCCTAGATCTTTTCATCTCAGTCTTTTACCTCTGCTCCCACCAGCTATGGTTATATCCAAAACCTCATCATCAGGAACTCTCTGCCTTCTGAAATAATAGCCTGGCCTCCCGCCCTATTATTACCTCAAACTCTAGATTTGTCCTAAATGTACCAACCTTGTAAGGACATCCATTCCATTGATCCTGCCACTTTGTCCCTGTTCACAAGCAACCTCTTGCCTACATTTCCTCCATCTCTGTGGTAGACTTAATGGTCCATCACTTATTATCCTAAACACTTCTCAATTCATTCTTTCATCATTTCTACTTGGTAAAATCCCAGCTCGCAGGCTCTGCCTAGACCTACCCTCAAGGAAGTCGTTCAGCTTTACTGGGTAAAATCACACATGTAAGTTTGTGTTACCATAAACTCGTGGTCTACAACTAATGGTTCCACCATCACTTCAGAAGTATTTATTCCTGCATGCCATTTCTTAAGTGCCTACTGTGTGTTATGTGTTAGACACTGTTGCGATTCATCAGTGATCAAAACAAAGCTCCCTGCCTATGGAGCTTACTTGCTTTATTCCTTAAAAACTCTCCCATCCTACTGAAAAGCAATTCAAACCTTCATTTCCTCAGCTTCTCTTGCCCCTACCCCTTGCTGATGTGCCAGACTTCCGCTTTCCAAAGGAACCCAAAACCAACAGATGGGAACTTCTCATTAAAAACTGTTGCATGCCATCTCTTTCCTTCCTACTACAAAGGCCTCTGGGAGGCCTTCCTTGACGGTCCCAGGCTACATAGCTGCCCTTATCTTCCCCTCCCCAACCAGCATTTTACACACTAGATTGTAACCTGTGTCTTAATAATCTGAGGGCAGGCACCTTACCTTGTCTGTTAAATTCACTGCTTTAACCCCTCATCTGGTGATTAGCATCTGGTTACAGCTTGGTACCCAGAAACAGCACCCGGCAGGATTTCTGGGTGGAGGCGGGGCCTGTTCCGGGGCGGGGCTTCAGGACTCTCCTCAGGCTTCCTAGTGGCCACCTCAGGAGGCATCGCTTCAGGACGCCAGAAGTCAGCCCCCTTGCCTTGCCTGGAACCGGAGCAGAGGAGTTAAGCTCACCGCGGACATTTGGGCAGGGCTCTTTTGATGCCCCAGGGCCCTTCCCGCGGTGGGAGTCTCCAACCTGGCTGGCAGGGCCTCTGGGTTGGGCGGCAGCGTCCTGGACCCGCAGCAGAGCCTTGAGCATGCAAGTGCGGCTGCGGCCTCTGCCTTGTCGTCCTTTGCTGCCCAGCTCGCCTTCGTTCTTTCCCCTTTCTTTTCATTTCCCTCTTCCTTCCCCTCTCCCATTTTTTTCCTCCCCTTCTCCCTCATTCCTGACCTCCCTCACCCCCTTTCTCTTCCATAGGGATGCCACGTTAATGGTCTGGCCCAGCGCCAGATGCCTCATGGACACGGTCTTGTCCAGTGCCCCTGATAGGCCCAGTGTCCTGAAAATGTCAGGACTGGTCAGTGTTGTCAGGCAGCTGCGTCTGGGGAGGTCTTTCCCTGCACACTAGGTGAAACCTCAGCCTGGATGGGGGAGGGCTCTTGACTGAACAAGAAAGAATTCTTGAGCAGCTCGGAGAAGTGTAGGTAGGGAAGGAATTCATTAAAGAGAATGGCAGGGAATGGCAGCAGCCATTGTCTGCAGAGAGCAATAGAGAACAGAGGGAGGAAAGGGAAGCTCATTGAACTCCTGCTTTGTATTGGGCTGATCCCTTGCCAACTCCTAAAGCCAGGGTCACCTGGCATCCAGTGAACGCTTGAATCTGCATGATGTGAGAACTAAGTCCCTATGACCCTTGGATTTGGGGGAGCCGCAGAGAACTGGATGGAGTGAGATTATGTTCTGAGAACTTGCCAGAGCCAAAGAAAGGAGATTGTTAGGTTACTAAAGAACAAGATCGTGCAGCTGCAGTCCCTGCCCAGGTCACCCAGGAAACAGGAACTTGCAAGCCCAAATCAGAGATCTCAGTAGCCCTTTCCTGCTAACCTAAAGTAGAACAGAGGGAGTGCTTTTAAATAAAACTCGCAGCTTACCTTACTGCGTTTTTGTCTCTGTGTTCTTCAAGTACTGTCTTTGTCACTTTGCTATTTCATTCTATTTTCTAGACTTTTAAGGGTTTTTAAGAGTGGGATAAAGGGCCAGGGTGGGGTATAGGCTTGTCATGTGGTCTCAGGATGTCTATCTCTGATGGTAGACACAATGTCATTCTCCATAATTAGTCCTCCAGATAATTATGTAAGATAAATTTACACAAGGAATTTATTGATCTGGTTCCTCTCCAAGATAGTTGTTTCCCTCAAGCACTGGGATCCTATTAGTTAAGACTGCTTGCCTTGCTTTAAGATAGGCTGTTTGCTGATTACCAGGGAATATGTTAGGAATCTTGCTTTTCAACTCTGCTTTTTAAAGATGGAATCTTTAGCCTTAAGATGGAGTCCCTCCTGTTCTTACTATGCTATTTCTGTCTTGGCTTTTTTGCAAAATTAATCATGATGCTTGTCCCATGTATCTGCCCTATCTCAAGTGGACATTGAGAACTCACAGAGCTGCTCCTCTGGGATGGGTCAGTGCCTTAAACTTTCCCTGCTGGGCTAGCATCCACAGGAAGGATGATGCCTGCGGTCCAGGGATACTTGTTTCAGAGGAGATGAAGGACGCTGTGAGGCCAGGGGTTGCCCATCAGGGCAGAGTGTTAGTGGGCTGAGGTGAGGACAAGTGCTGAGGGGCAGAAGAAGACTTAGGATCACATCTGAGGAGGCTGACCATGTGGAGGCCTCTAGCAGGAATGACAGGTGGGATGCTTCTAGAAGGGAAGAAAATTCCAGGCAACTGCCTCCAAATCTCAAAAATCAGTACTATATTGCATTTATGGAGGGGCTACAATGTGTCAGGTCCTATGTTTGATAGGAACTCTAGCTATATCCTACTAGAGGTAAGAGGAAATGTTGCTTTAAAAAAAAAAGAAGAGTTTTGTCTGTCTTAAATTCTTTCCCCACACTACTGCCAAAGCAATCAACATAAGATAAAAGTGACCATGATATGTCCACTCCTTAAAATCATTTAGTGAGGCCATACTTCCTACACAATATAGAGAACCCTCCACCTGCAGATCTCTCTCTCCTCTTTTAGCTTCTTTTGCCATTACCTGCTTGTACTTGTTGTTCTAGTAATAAAGGAATGCGTATAGTTTCCCCTGAGTTCCACATGCTGTTCAGTGCTTCCATATCTTTGCACATCATGATTTTAAGTTCTCTGTTTGGGATGCCCTCCCTCCTTTTTTTCCACCTGGCTGATTATCGATTGTCCTATCCCAATTCAGCCATCATTTCCTCAGATAACATACCCTAAAGGTCAAGGCTGGCTAAATATTCCTTCTTTCTGCTTTACATAGTGATATCTTCATTTTTTTTTTCCGGTTAAAACATCCTTTAAAACACTTTAAATCTATTTGTGTACTTTTTCTTACAATCTCAATATCTACAGTCTGAGCCTGTTTTACATGTCAGTTTGTAGTCCCTCTAGACTCTTGCTCTTGGAGGTGTGCTTCCTTATATGTTTGATGTTTTGTTAGGAGCTCATATTGGGTTAAACCTGAATTTTCTGAATGCTTAAGGGCCCAAATTGAGAAGATTTGTCTTGGCTTCTTCTGGGTGCTAGGGGACACTACTAACCTGGAACTATTTCTATTTATTTCTCAGATTTGGATTTTTCAGACTCTGAGGATGGTATAAATTCAAACCACAGGACTACATGAGACTAGGGCTATGATTATAAATTAGTGGGGAAAATTATTAGTATTAATGTTAGCTTTCCACTCAGTTTTGCTAATTCTGCGTATTTCTCAAATATCTCTTCTCCCCATTCTTAGTGTCACCACAGACACCTTAGTTTTCTTGTTGGTTCTTTTTGCCAGCATACTGATTCTTCTGATATAGATATAGCCCTTTTAGCTTCCTGGCTTTATGTGCAGTTCTTAGATTTAGCTCCCTGACCTTGTCAGGTCTGAATACTATTGCTTGTTGGGGCTGATGACCAACAAAGCTTTAGATTTCTGGGTCAGGCATATTTTTAGGGCAGTCCTAGTTTCTATGTTGGCTTTCCATCAAATTTTGGCTCTAGAATCTCTTCCTTTTTTCCTACCTTCCTTCCTCTCTTTCTTTTTTGTCTTTTTCCTTCTCCTTCTCTTCTTTGGTTATTGGAGCTTCCCTTACTTTCTTGTTCCTGTGAGCTCAGCAATACATTTAAAGGTGTATTTGCTCTAATTTATCCATCATTTGAGTGCTTTGCAGGAGAAGGGCATTTCATAACATCTAGCCTAGTTAAATTACCAGAAATGTAAATCTTAACAGACTTTATTTTAAAAATTGGATTCTGTTTCAGGGTTGCTTACAGATTTTTATAATGGAATCTCTGCCAATCACTTTTTTGCCTTTTTCTTAGTATTTTAAAAAATAGCTCATTAGAGTAATGTATATACACTGTTTTGAAAGTCAGATAGTAATTTAAGTCTCTTAATAAAAAGCAGACTCTTTTCTCACTTTCTCCTACCAAAAGTCCTGCTTACCAGTGGTAACCACTTTAACTTCCCTTGGCTATTTTTGTATTGTTGACCTCCTTATTTTTAAATAATATTCTTTTACCAAATTTCTTGATTTATTAATTTTAGGCATTATGTATTGATTTCTAACCATGGAAGATTAAGATTAGGCTTTCACTATCATCTCCTTTCCTTCCCCCCATATTTCTAATTGTTATAATTTTTGGTTAAATCAATGTTCAATATTTATATTAAATAGACTACATAAATATTGTTTACTGCTGTGCCAATATACTCCATGTTTCCTTTTTCATACAACTTTTTGTTTTTTCAATACTCAATTTTCTCATTATCTGGTCTTCTATATACATAGTCTTTCAAGCCTGCTTACCACCTGGTTAAAAATCATCAAATAATCATTTGCAGTTCTTAGCCCCCATGCCTCACCATCACTTCTTGGGTCTGTTTTGTGGGGCTCACTTCCCCTGTCCTCTTCTGCAAGTGCTTAACCTGATAGTTACTTCTGCTCTGCTAAGTCAGTTACCACTCTTCAATTTGATTTCTGTCTGCCAGAAGTTCTTTGGCCTCTCTTATGTATCCTCTCTCCTGTCATCTTCAGTATTTAGTTTCTTTTTCCTTTGACTTTAATGGAATTTTGGGTGAGAGAAGAGATAAACAGGTATGTTTGATCCACCATATTCAACTGGAAACTTAATTTTAAATGTGAGAGGGCGTGGTCCATTTTCTCATTAATATTTCTATAGAGATCTCAAATTTTTAACAACATACACAGTTGTTTCTTCATGTTTTTCACATGTTATACTTATTGTCCCATTATTGTACATGTAATATTGTGCACTGAAATTGCCTTTGTCAGATGATTTCCCTTACGTTTTGTGAAGGAAATTCACTTGCATGAGTTCTCAGAACTCCTTTCAGAGACAGAACTGATGCCCAAAGTTCGGGGAGGGTTATCACCAATGTGGCATAAATCTGTTGTGAAAAAGGTGTGTTTCCTGGGTGATAAACACCAGAAGATAGCTCTGCAGTATAGAAAAATGAAAAAGCTGTTGGTTTAAAAATTTTTTCACAGATAGTAAAATGGACCATATTAAGAGACATATTCAGCAAATATATAGCAAATTAGATGAGAAATTTTCTTTCAATAGTCATTTCAATATGTAAACAATATAAACAAATTATTAATGAGACATCTTTCATCCTTTTTTGGTACTGTCTTCAAAATCCAGTATATATTTTATACTTGCAGTACATCTCAATTCAGATAACCACATTTCAAGATGCCCAATAGCCACTTGTGGCTACTGGCTATCATATGTGACAACACAGGATCAAATTATGAAGACATTTCAGGATGCTTGCAGAACAAAGTCCCTCAACATACATTCATCAGTCACCTTACCTTCTCAGGTGTCTCTGGGGCAAGTGTCTCCTTTGTGATTAAGCTGATCTGGCCAGCAATGCTGAGATGCTCGAATGTAAGCTCTATACCCAGGGGACAAAAAATTCTATAGAATGGAGTATACATACACCTGTTGGTCAGATTATTTGCCCTTTTCAGTAAAGACTACTGACTAAGAACCAGTTGAGGATCACATATAGAAAATGTTTGAGATTTTCAGAGGAAAAAATAGAAATAATCACTTTAAAAATGAATTTCAGGGTAAGAACACAAATTCATTAACTCAATGTAGAAAATCATATTAATCATTTATAATGAGTGTCTGCAATTTGCTTAGAGAGGGGAGAATAAGAATTGGGTCCAAGCCCCATATTCCTTTCTTGTTTTTCAGCATCCATGCAGAGGGAAGAAGAAGAGCAAAGAGGGAGCATTTGTAGGTAAGATTCTGGTTATTCAGTCTAGAGCTCTCAATGGTTAAACATAATCTCTCCTTTCCATGAGACCCAGGTCTATGGTCTCTGAGGATGTCAGCTGCTAGGGCTCACATTCATAGAAAGGACTGGGAAAGTGAAAAGCCTCTCAGCTCCCTGCTAGGCCTATCCATGGGAAGGAAAGAATGCTGGAGCTGGCCAGTGGGTCTTGCCCACTAGGTGGCGGTATGAAGTGAAGTAGAATGAATGTGAAGGTGGGCCCTTGGGTCCTGATTTGGGACAAATTGTTTAACCTTTTAATTTAACTGAGGCTCATATTCCTCCTGGAGATGCACTTGGCCTGCATCCCTTGCAGCATAGTTATGAGGAGCAGATGTGATAAAGTATAAAATGCTGTTCCATACCTGAGCCCATTGATTGTCACTATTTGACCTCATGTACTAATGCTTAGGGCTCTTGGTGTCTAGTCTCCCAAGAGGGTTCCCCCAGAGGACCATTTTACTCAGCCTCCTGCAACATGTCTTTATTCCTACTGTCACCTCATGTGCCCCAGGTTACCCAGCTTGAAAACTTTACTAGAAAGGAGTTCATGTGACAGAGGACCTGCTCGCTCTTTGAAAAATAGGTATTGAATCTCTTCTCCTTTCCTGTACCCCTCTTCCTAGCATGGCCTATTTGATTCCAGGGCCCCTGGGCAGCCAAGTTGGCATGGGAGAGTAAATCTATAAGGAGGGTAATGTGAAAGAAAGCCCCAGCTTGAGGAATAAAGTAGCATGAAGTCAGTGATGTGGGCAATGGGACTCCTGCCAGGCCTGTGGGCCCTCCTATTCCTGCTCTGTTCCCACTGTAGTTTTGCAGCTATCTGGGCAAGCTTCTTAAGGAAGGCAGTTTGCAGCAAGATCCCTGCTGAGAGGATCTTGGTAGAGTGACTAGAGAAGCTGTTCTTCTGATATTTGGGGAGGTTGCTCCATCCATGTCTCCTTTGGCTTCCACAGATTCTTTGCCTGAGTCTCATCTCTCTCTGGCCTCCACATCTCATCAGACCCTCTAGAAAACCAGTTACGCACTTCTCTGAGCTGTCACACACTTTCCTAATTATCACCCTGCCAGCTTGAAGACCCTACAGAGGCCCGTCTGCCCACACCATACCTGCTCTTAGCCTTCTTCCTTGTCTCCGACATATTCATTTCACCTACCTGTTTTGCTCACCCCCTGATAACTTTATCTCCTCCATCTTTGGAGCTTTCCTTGCCTTCTTATTCATTTAGTCTTTTTGACCCTAACCCTGACTTTCATCTTTGTTACAGAATCTCTGCTACTAGACCCTACCTCCTTCTGAACTCTCTCCTTTCACCCTCAAGACTGGGCTTCTCTTGGTAACTAGTCTTTTTATTATTCTCATCACCCAGTGCCTTTTGCCACCACCCCTTTTTGCCACTGGGTCCCACTTTCATATTGGACCATCTTCCACCACCACCACTTGCCTTTGCCCCTCTTCCTTTCAGAGCACACTTAGATCCTGTTCTCCAGCTAGACTTTGTGTCTAGACCATTTCGCCTTACCTGATTCCACCTTTTCTCAGGATATCAACCCCTTACTCATGGTTTCCTCTTACTCATTTTAAAAAATATTTTTAGAACTTGAGATATAATTCCCATGCCATAGAATTCACCACTTTAAAATGTAGAATTCTGTAGTCTTTAGGATATTCTCAAAGTTGTGCAATCATCACCACTATCTAATTCTGAAACATTTTTATAATCTCAACAACAGGTGTACCCATTAACACACCCCTTATTCCTCTCTGCCCGCAGTCTCTGACAACCACTAATCTACTTTCTGTCTCTATAGATTTGCCTATTCTGGATATCTCATATAAATGGAATCATACAATATATGTGACCTTTTGTGTCTGGCTTCTTTCACATAGCATAAGACTTGGAAAGTTTATCCATGTTGTAGCATGTATCAGTACTTCATTCCTTTTTATGGATGAATAATATTCCATTGTGTAGCTATACCACATTTTGTTTCTCCATTCATCAGTTGGTGGACATTTGAGTTGTTTACATCTCTTTTGCTAATCTGAATAATGCTGTTATAAACATTTGTGTATAAGCTTTTGTGGGAATATATATTTTCATTTCTTTTGGGTATATACCTCAGGATGAGATCATTGGGTCATATGATAAGTCTATATTTAACCTTTTGAGGAACCACAGAACTATTTTCCAAAGCAGCTGTACCATTTTACATTTCCCAGCAATGCACGAGAGTTCCCTAATGACTCAGGACACTGAGATCTTCTCATGTGCTTGTTGGCCATTTATATATCTTATACTTTGGCAAAATTTCTATTCAAGTCCTTTGCCTATTTTTAAATTAGGTTGATTGTCTTTTTGTTGTTGAATTGTAAGAGTTTCTTTTTTAATGTATTCTGGATACTAAACCCTTAAAAATATATGTTCTACAAATATTTTCTCCCATTCAATGAGTTGTCTTTTCGCTTTCTTGATAGTGTCTTTTGAAGCAGGAAAGTCTTTAATTTTTATGAAGTCTAATTTTTTTTTTGTAGCTAATTATTTTTTATTGAAGGGTAGTTGACACACAGTATTACATTACATTAGTTTCAGGTGTACAACACAGTGATTCAACATTTATATACATGATAATTCTAGGTACCAGCTATCACCATACCAAGTTGTTACAATATTTTGACTATATTCCTTATGCTATACATTACATCCCGGTTACTTATTTATTTTACAATTGGAAGTGTTTACATTTTTTTGTTGTTGTTGTGAGGGCATCTCTCATATTTATTGATCAAATGGTTGTTAACAACAATAAAATTCTGTATAGGGGAGTCAATGCTCAATGCACAATCATTAATCCACCCCAAGCCTAATTTTCATCAGTCTCCAATCTTCTGAGGCATAGCAAACAAGTTCTTACATGGAGAACAAATTCTTACATAGTGAATAAGTTACATGGTGAACAGTACAAGGGCAGTCATCACAGAAACTTTCGTTTTTGCTCATGCATTATGAACTATAAACAGTTCAAATATGAATACTCATTTGATTTTTATACTTGATTTATATGTGGATACCACATTTCTCTCTTTATTATTATTATTTTTAATAAAATGCTGAAGTGGTAGGTAGATACAAGATAAAGGTAGAAAACATAGTTTAGTGTTGTAAGAGAGCAAATGTAGATGATCAGGTGTGTGCCTGTAGACTATGTGTTAATCCAAGCTACACAAGGGCAATAAAACATCCATGTATGCAGAAGATTTCTCTCAGAACAGGGGGGGTGAGGTTCTAAGCCTCACCTCTGTTGATCCCTAATTTCTCACCTGATGGCCCCCCTGTGACTGTGCCTGTCTTAGGTTGTTCCTCCCTTGAGGAATCTTACCCGTCTCTGGCTAACCAGTCATCTTCCGGGGCCATACAGGGAAATGTAAAGTTGGTAAGTGAGAGAGAAGCCTTATTGTTTGAAAAGGTTAGCTTTTTACTTCTTTGCATATTTATGCCCTGTGGCTTCTATGCCCAGCATTTGTCTTGAGGTATCTTTACCACTTGGAAGAATTATGATACTCGGTAAATTTGATATGAGGCACGAACTCTATTTAAGGGTTGTAATTAGGAAGGAAGAAGAAAAGCTATAGAAGTAGCAGGCAGAAGAAAACATGGGAAGATTGATTATTTCTTTGACATATCTTCTTGTAGAGTAACCTCAACACGTATAGGTTTTAAACTACTAATTAAATTGCGCACACACATTAACATAATAGGAGTATAGTTACATAACCAAAGCATACCTGTAATTACCAGCCATCTCCAGTGAAACCAAGAAAACCAGTTAGGCACCTTAGGCATTTGTGAAAACTTATCTATGATATGGTGGATATTGTCCAACTGAACTTGAACAGTCTGAGAGAAATCAGACAAATTAAAACAACCCATTCCTGGGGACTGTTCACATCCCATATGTTCTTTTAACAGTAAATAGTCTGTAGTCGTAAGATTTTGGAGCGCTACAATTTGCACTTCTCCTAATTCTTGGTTGAGTTCCAACAGTATAGATCCAGTCAAATTTGTTGTTTTACTGTATGCACAGGCCAGCTTAGATATCTCCTTCATTCCCATGGCAAGTCCAGGAGCTGGTGGGATGAGTGCATCTACAGCTGTAGCAGTGCGTGGATCTTTGTTGGGGTTTTTTGATGATCATCTTCTGGCATGAGTCTTCCCGAGAGTGCTGATGTTGGGAGTTCTCTTTCATATCGTATCTTAGTTCATTTTCGGGGTAGCCCAATTAGGCTTTGATCTTCTGTATAGACGCAAACAGACCCTTTGCCTACACTTTTATATGCCCTTTATACCCTTGTGTAGAACTCATTGGAGGTCTCCACACAGGAACTGCCTTTTTTTTTTTTGGTATCATTAATCTACACTTACATGATGAATATTATGTTTACTAGGCTCTCCCCTATACCAGGTCCCCCCAATAAACCCCTTTACAGTCACTGTCCATCAGCATAGCAAATGTTGTAGAATCACTACTTGCCTTCTCTGTGTTGTACAGCCCTCCCCTTTCTCCCACCCCCCCATGCATGCTAATCTTAATACCCTCCTACTTTTCCCCTCCTTATCCCTCCCTACCCACCCATCCTCCCCAGTCCCTTTCCCTTTGGTAACTGTTAGTCCATTCTTGAGTTCTGTGATTCTGCTGCTGTTTTGTTTCTTCAGTTTTTCCTTTGTTCTTATATTCCACAGATGAGTGAAATCATTTGGTATTTCTCTTTCTCCACTTGGCTTGTTTCACTTAGCATAATACCCTCCAGTTCCATCCACGTTGCTGCAAATGGTAGGATTTGCCCTTTTCTTATGGCTGAGTAGTATTCCATTGTGTATATGTACCACATCTTCTTTATCCATTCATCTATTGATGGACATTTAGGTTGCTTCCAATTCTTGGCTATTGTAAATAGTGCTGTGATAAACATAGGGGTGCATTGGTCTTTCTCATACTTGATTGCTGCATTCTTAGGGTAAATTCCTAGGAGTGCAATTCCTGGGTCAAATGGTAAGTCTATTTTGAGCATTTTGATGTACCTCCATACTGCTTTCCACAATGGTTGAACTAATTTACATTCCCACCAGCAGTGTAGGAGGGTTCCCCTTTCTCCAAGCCTCGCCAACATTTGTTGTTCTCTGTCTTTTGGATGGCAGCCATCCTTACTGGTGTGAGGTGATACCTCATTGTAGTTTTAATTTGCATTTCTCTGATAATTAGCGATGTGGAGCATCTTTTCATGTGTCTGTTGGCCATCTGTATTTCTTTTTTGGAGAACTGTCTGTTCAGTTCCTCTGCCCATTTTTTAATTGGGTTATTTGTTTTTTGTTTGTTGAGGCGTGTGAGCTCTTTATATATTCTGGACGTCAAGCCTTTATCAGATCTGTCATTTTCAAATATATTCTCCCATGCTGTAGGGTTCCTTTTTGTTCTATTGATGGTGTCTTTTGCTGTACAGAAGCTTTTCAGCTTAATATAGTCCCACTTGTTCATTTTTGCTGTTGTTTTCCTTGCCCGGGAAGATATGTTCAAGAAGAGGTCACTCATGTTTATGTCTAAGAGGTTTTTGCCTATGTTTTCTTCCAAGAGCTTAATGGTTTCATGACTTACATTCAGGTCTTTGATCCATTTTGAGTTTACTTTTGTATATGGGGTTAGACAATGGTCCAGTTGCATTCTCCTACACGTAGCTGTCCAGTTTTGCCAGCACCATCTGTTGAAGAGACTGTCATTTCCCCATTGTATGTCCATGGCTCCTTTATCAAATATTAATTGACCATATATGTCTGGGTTAATGTCTGGATTCTCTAGTCTGTTCCATTGGTCTGTGGCTCTGTTCTTGTGCCAGTACCAAATTGTCTTGATTACTATGGCTTTATAATAGAGCTTGAAGTTGGGGAGTGAGATCCCCCCTACTTTATTCTTCTTTCTCAGGATTGCTTTGGCTATTCGGGGTCTTTGGTGGTTCCATATGAATTTTTGAATTATTTGTTTCAGTTCATTGAAGAATGTTGCTGGTAGTTGCATATGGATTGCATCAAATCTGTATATTGCTTTGGGCAGGATGGCCATTTTGACAATATTAATTCTTCCTAGCCACGAGCATGGGATGCGTTTCCATCTGTTAGTGTCCCCTTTAATTTCTCTTAAGAGTGACTTGTAGTTTTCAGAGTATAAGTCTTTCACTTCTTTGGTTAGGTTTATTCCTAGGTATTTTATTTTTTTTGATGCAATTGTGAATGGAGTTGTTTTCCTGATTTCTCTTTCTGTTGGTTCATTGTTAGTGTATAGGAAAGCCACAGATTTCTGTGTGTTGATTTTGTATCCTGCAACTTTGCTGTATTCCGATATCAGTTCTAGTAGTTTTGGGGTGGAGTCTTTAGGATACTTTAGGATTCTTTAGTACAGTATCATGTCATCTGCAAATAGTGACAGTTTAACTTCTTCTTTACCAATCTGGATTCCTTGTATTTTTTTGTTTTGTCTGATTGCCGTGGCTAGGAACTCCAGTACTATGTTAAATAACAGTGGGGAGAGTGGGCATCCCTGTCTAGTTCCCGATCTCAGAGGAAATGCTTTCAGCTTCTCGCTGTTCAATATAATGTTGGCTGTGGGTTTATCATAGATGGCCTTTATTATGTTGAGGTACTTGCCCTCTATTCCCATTTTGCTGAGAGTTTTTATCATGAATGGATGTTGAACTTCGTCAAATGCTTTTTCAGCATCTATGGAGATGATCATGTGGTTTTTGTCTTTCTTTTTGTTGATGTGGTGGATGATGTTGATGGACTTTCGAATGTTGTACCATCCTTGCATCCCTGGGATGAATCCCACTTGGTCGTGGTGTATGATCCTTTTGATTTATTTTCGAATTCGGTTTGCTAATATTTTGTTGAGTATTTTTGCATCTACTTTCATCAGGGATATTGGTCTGTACTTTTCTTTTTTGATGGGGTCATTGCCTGGTTTTGGTATTAGGGTGATGTTAGCTTCATAGAATGTGTTTGGGAGTATCCCCTCCTCCTCTATTTTTTGGAAAACTTTAAGGAGAATGGGTATTATGTCTTCCCTGTATGTCTGATAAAATTCCGAGGTAAATCCATCTGGCCTGGGGGTTTTGTTCTTTGGTAGTTTTTTGATTACCAATTCAATTTCGTTGCTGGTAATTGGTCTGTTTAGATTTTCTGTTTCTTTCTGGGTCAGTCTTGGAAGGTTGTATTTTTCAAGAAAGTTGTCCATTTCTCCTAGGTTTCCCAGCTTGTTAGCATATAGGTTTTCATACTATTCTCTACTAATTCTTTGTATTTCTGTGGGGTCCGTCGTGATTTTTCCTTTCTCGTTTCTGATACTGTTGATTTGTGTTGACTCTCTTTTCTTCTTAATAAGTCTGGCTAGAGGCTTATCTATTTTGTTTATTTTCTCGAAGAACCAGGTCTTGGTTTCATTGATTTTTGCTATTGTTTTATTCTTCTCAATTTTATTTATTTCTTCTCTGATCTTTATTATGTCCCTCCTTCTGCTGACCTTAGGCCTCATTCGTTCTTCTTTTTCCAATTTTGATAATTGTGACATTAGACCATTCATTTGGGATTGTTCTTCCTTTTTTAAATATGCTTGCATTGCTATATACTTTCCTCTTAAGACTTCTTTTGCTGTGTCCCACAGAAGTTGGGACTTAGTGTTCTTGTTGTCATTTGTTTCCATATATTGCTGAATCTCCATTTTGATTTGGTCACTGATCCATTGATTATTTAGGAGCATGTTGTTAAGCCTCCATGTGTTTGTGAGCCTTTTTGCTTTCTTTGTACAATTTATTTCTAGTTTTATGCCTTTGTGGTCTGAAAAGTTGGTTGGTAGGATTTCAATCTTTTGGAATTTTCTGAGGCTCTTTTTGTGGCCTAGTATGTGGTCTATTCTGGAGAATGTTCCATGTGCACTTGAGAAGAATGTGTATCCTGTTGCTTTTGGATGTAGAGTTCTATAGATGTCTATTAGGTCCATCTGCTCTACTGTGTTGTTCAGTGCTTCCGTGTCCTTACTTATTTTCTGCCCGGTGGATCTATCCTTTGGGGTGAGTGGTGTGTTGAAGTCTCCTAGAATGAATGCATTGCAGTCTATTTCCCCCTTTAGTTCTTTTAGTATTTGTTTCACATATGCTGGGGCTCCTGTGTTGGGTGCATATATATTTAGAATGGTTATATCCTCTTGTTGGACTGAGCCCTTTATCATTATGTAGTGTCCTTCTTTATCTCTTGTTACTTTCTTTGTTTTGAAGTCTGTTTTGTCTGATATTAGTACTGCAACCCCTGCTTTCTTCTCGCTGTTGTTTGCCTGAAATATGTTTTTCCATCCCTTGACTTTTAGTCTGTGCATGTCTTTGGGTTTGAGGTGAGTTTCTTGTAAGCAGCATATAGATGGGTCTTGCTTTTTTATCCATTCTGTTACTCTGTGTCTTTTGATTGGTGCATTCAGTCCATTAACATTTAGGGTGAGTATTGAAAGATATGTACTTATTGCCATTGGAGGCTTTAAATTCGTGTTTACCAATGGTTCAAGGTTAGCCTCTTTAGTATCTTACTGCCTAACTTAGCTCGCTTATTGAGCTGTTATATACACTGTCTGGAGATTCTTTTCTTCTCTCCCTTTTATTCCTCCTCCTCCATTCTTCATATGTTGGGTGTTTTGTTCTGTGCTCTTTCTAGGAGTGCTCCCATCTAGAGCAGTCCCTGTAAGATGTTCTGTAGAGGTGGTTTGTGGGAAGCAAATTCCCTCAGCTTTTGTTTGTCTGGGAATTGTTTAATCCCACCATCATATTTGAATGATAGTCATGCTGGATACAGTATCCTTGGTTCAAGGCCCTTCTGTTTCATTGCATTTAATATATCATGCCATTCTCTTCTGGCCTGTAGGGTTTCTGTTGAGAAATCTGATGTTAGCCTGATGGGTTTTCCTTTATAGGTGACCTTTTTCTCTCTAGCTGCCTTTAACACTCTTTCCTTGCCCTTGATCTTTGCCATTTTAATTATTATGTGTCTTGGTGTTGTCCTCCTTGGATCCTTTCTGTTGGGGGTTCTGTGTATTTCCGTGGTCTGTTCATTTATTTCCTCCCTCAGTTTGGGGAAGTTTTTAGCAATTATTTCTTCCAAGATACTTTCCATCCCTTTTCCTCTGTCTTCTTCTTCTGGGACCCCTATAATACGGATATTGTTCCTTTTAGATTGGTCACACAGTTCTCTTAACATTGTTTCATTCCTGGAGATCCTTTTGTCTCTCTCTATGTCAGCTTCTATGCGTTCCTGTTCTCTGGTTTCAATTCCATCAATGGCCTCTTGCATCCTATCCATTCTGCTTATAAACCCTTCCAGAGTTTGTTTCATTTCTGTAATCTCCTTTCTGGCATCTGTGATCTCCCTCTGCACTTCATCGCATATGTCTTGTGTATTTCTCTGCATCTCTGTCAGCATGTTTATGATTCTTATTTTGAATTCTTTGTCAGGAAGACTGGTTAGGTCTGTCTCCTTCTCTGGTGTTGTCTCTGTGATCTTTGTCTGCCTGTAGCTTTGCCTTTTCATGGTGATAGGAATAGTTTGCAGAACTGGGACGAGTGATGGCTGGAAGAACTTCCCTTCTTGTTGGTTTGTGGCCCTCCTCTCCTGGGAGAACAGCGACCTCTAGTGGCTTTTGCTGGACAGCTGCACGCAGACAGGGCTTCTGCTTCCTGCCCAGATGCTATGGAGTTTATCTCCGCTGTTGCTGTGGGCGTGGCCTGGCTCGGGCTGCTGCTCCAAAATGGTCAAGTCGCGTTGGAGAGGGAGCGGCCTGGAGGCTATTTATCTCTGTAAGGGGCCTCCGAGCTCCCTGCAGCCCAGGGGATTAGGGTGCTCAGAGATCCCCGGATTCTCTACCTCTGGATTAAGTGTCCTGCCCTGCCCCTTTAAGACTTCCAAAAAGCACCCGCTAAAACAAAACAACGACCCCAAAAAAGTAATAATAAAATTAATTTGTAAAATTAAAAAAATTAAAATTAAAATAAAAAATGGCTGCTCGTTTTTCTTTATTCTCCGGCGCCAGGCTTCCTGTACCCCCTCACTCTTCTTGCTACCCTGATTCCCTAGTGTCCAGGGCCCCCTTTGCACGCACTGTGTCTGCGCTCTTGCCCGGATGGCTGGGGCTGGGTGTTCAGCAGTCCTGGGCTCCTTCTCCCTCCTGCTCTGCCTATTCTTCTCCCGCCAGGAGCTGGGGGGAGGGGCGCTCGGCTCTCGCGGGGCCGGGGCTTGTATCTTACCCCCTTTGCGAGGCGCTGGGTTCTCGCAGGTGTGGATGTGGTCTGGATGTTGTCCTGTGTCTTCTGGTCTTTATTCTAGGAAGAGTTGTCTTTGTTATATTTTCATAGATAAATGTCTTTTTGGGAGGAGATTTCCGCTGCTCTACTCATGCCGCCATCTTGGCTCCTCTTATGAAGTCTAATTTATCTATTTTTTTCTTTGGTTGCTCACACATTTGGTGTCATATCTAAGAATCCTTTGCCCATTCCAAGATATGAAGATTTGCCGCTATGTTTTTTCCTAAGAATTTTATTGTTTTAGCTCTTACGCTTAAGTCTTTGATCCATTTTGACATCATTGGTTTTTTAAAATCAATCAACTAATTAAATTTTGCTGAGATATAATTGACATAGCATGGTATTATTTTTAAATATAGACTTTACTGTTTTTATTGTAATAAAATACACATCATAATATCATTTTAACCATTTATAAGTGTACAGTTCAGATTCAGGCATTACATACATTCACAATTTGTGTAATCATCACCACTGTCTATATCTAAAACTTTTTTATCATCTCTAATAAACTCTGTACCTATAAATAATAACTCCCTCTTCCCTTTTGCCCCCCAGCTCCTCATAACCTCTATTCTAATTTCTGTCCCTATAAATTTACCAATTCTAGGCACTCCTAAGTGTAGATACATACAATATAAGTGGATTCATACAATATTTGTCCTGTGTCTGGCTAATTTCCCTTAGTATACTGATTTTGAGGTTTGTAGCATATATAAGAAATTTTACCTCCTTTTAGGGCTGACAGATTCCACTGTATGCATATGCTGCATTTTTTAAATCCAACATCCACTGATGGACACTTGAGTTGTTTTCACCTTTTGTCTATTGTGGATAATGCAGCTATATGAACATTGGTATAGAAGTACATATTCAAGTCCCTGCTTTCAGTTCTTTTGGACATATACCTAGGAGTGGTATTGCTGTGTCATATGGCAGTTTTATGTTTAATTTTTTAAGGGATCATCAAACAGTTTTCCACAGCAGCTGCACTATTTTACATCCCCACCAGCGATGTCTGAGGGTTCCATTTCTCCACATCCTCCCTAATACTTTTTATATTTTGTTTTGTTTTGTTTTTGGTAATTGCCATCCTACTAGGTGGAAGTGATATCTCATTGTGGTTTTTATTTGCATTTCCCTCATGACTAATGAAGTTGAGCATCTTTTCTTGTGCTTATTGGGTATTTGTATATCTTCCTTGGAGAAATGTCTATTCAAATGCTTTTCTCATTTTTGATCTGAGTTGTTTGATTTTGTTGGTGAGTTGTATATATGTATTCTAGATATTAATCTGTCAGATATATAGTTTGCAAATATTTTCTTCTATTCTGTAGGTTGACATTCCACTTTCTTGATAATATGTTTTAATGTTTTTAACTTTTATGAAGTCTAATTCATCTGTTATTTTCCTCTCTCATTGCATTTGCTTTTGATGTCATATCCATGAAATTGTACCCAAATCCAATGTCACAAAGTCTTTTCTTTTTTTCTGACTATCTCAGGGTTTTTATTGCTGTAAGGAACTTTCTTTTTTTTTTCCTGGTTTTCTTTCCCTTTTAAAAATTTATTATTTATTATTTATTTTTGATATCATTAATATACACTTGCATGAACAACATTGTGGTTACTAGATTCCCCCCATTATCAAGTCCCCACCACATACCCATTTACAGTCACTGTCCATCAGCATAGTAAGATGCTACAGAATCACTATTTGTCTTCTCTGTGCTATACTGCCTTCCCCGTGTGCCCATGCTACATTATGTGTGCTAATCGTAATGCCCTTTATCCCCTTGTCCCTCCTTTCATATCCATCCTCTCCAGTCCCTTTCCCTTTGGTAACTGTTAGTCCATTCCTGGGTTCTGTGAGTCTGCTGCTGTTTTGTTCCTTCAGTTTTCTCTTTGTTCTTATACAGATGAGTGAAATCATTTGATGCTTGTCTTTCTCCACCTGGCTTATTTCACTGAGCATAATACCCTCTAGCTCCATCCATGTTGTTGCAAATGGTATGATTTGTTTTCATCTTCTTTTTTTTGGTATCATTAATCTACAATTACATGAGGAACATTATGTTTACTAGACTCCCCCCATCACCAAGTCCACCCGCAAAACCCCATGACAGTCACTGTTTATCAGCATAGTAAGATACTATAGAATCACTACCCAGTCCCTTTCCCTTTGGTAACTGTTAGTCCATTCTTGGGTTCTGTGAGTCTGCTGCTGTTTTGTTCCTTCAGTTTTTTTTCTTTGTTCTTATACTCCATAGATGAGTGAAATCATTTGATACCTGTCTTTTTCCACCTGGCTTATTTCACTGAGGATAATGCCCAATAGCTCCATCCATGTTGTTGCAAATGGTAGGATTTGTTTTCTTCTTATGGCTGAATAATACTCCATTGTGTATATGTACCACATCTTCTTTATCCATTCATCTACTGCTGGACGCTTAGGTTGCTTCCATTTCTTGGCTATTGTAAATAGTGCTGTGATAAACATAGGGGTGCATATGTCTTTTTCAAACTGGGCTGCTGCATTCTTAGGGTAAATTCCTAAAAGTGGAATTCCTGGGTCAAATGGTATTTCTATTTTGAGCTTTTTGAGGAACCTCCATATTGCTTTCCACAATGGTTGAACTAATTTACATTCCCACCAGCAGTGTAGGAGGGTTCCCCTTTCTCCACAACCTCACCAACATTTCTTGTTTGTCTTTTGGATGGTGGCAATCCTAAGTGGTGTGAAGTGATATGTCATTGTGGTTTTAATTTGCATTTCTCTGATGACTAGCGACGTGGAGCATCTTTTCATGTGTTTGTTGGCCATCTGAATTTCTTCTTTGGAGATCTGTCTGTTCGGCTGCTCTACCCATTTTTTTAATTGGATTATTTGCTTTTTGTTTGTTGAGGTGCGTGAGCTCTTTATATATTATGGATGTCAGCCCTTTATCGGATCTGTCATTTATGAATATATTCTCCCATACTGTAGGATACCTTTTTGTTCTATTGATGGTGTCCTTTGCTATACAGAAGCTTTTCAGCTTGATATAGTCCCACTTGTTCATTTTTGCTTTTGTTTCCCTTGCCCAGGGAGATATGTTCATGAAGAAGTCGCTCATATGTATGTCCAAGAGATTTTGCCTGTGTTTTTTTCTAAGAGTTTTATGGTTTCATGACTAACATTCAGATCTTTGATCCATTTCAAATTTACTTTTGTGTATGGGGTTAGACAATGATCTAGTTTCATTCTCTTACATGTAGCTGTCCAGTTTTGCCAACACCAACTGTTGAAGAGACTGTCATTTCCCTATTGTATGTCCATGGCTCCTTTATCATATATTAATTGACCATATATGTTTGGGTTAATGTCTGGAGTCTCTCTTCTGTTCCACTGGTCTGTGTCTCTGTTCTTGTGCCAGTACCAAATTGTCTTGATTACTGTGGCTTTGTAGTAGAGCTTGAAGTTGGGGAGTGAGATCCCCCCTGCTTTATTCTTCCTTTTCAGGATTGCTTTGGCTATTTGGGGTCTTTTGTGGTTCCATATGAGTTTTTGAACTATTTCTTCCAGTTCGTTAGAATGCTGTTGGTAATTTGATAGGGATTGCATTGAATCTGTAGATTGCTTTGGGCAGGATGGCCATTTTGAAGATATGAATTCTTCCTGGCCAAGAGCATCAGATGGATTTCCATTTGTTAGTGTCCTCTTTAATTTCTCTTAGGAATGTCTTGTAGTTTTCAGGATGTAGGTCTTTCACTTCCTTGGTTAGGTTTATTCCTAGGTATTTTATTCTTTTTGATGCAATTGTGAATGGAATTCTTCTCCTGATTTCTCTTTCTATTAGTTCATTGTTAGTGTATAGGAAAGCTACAGATTTCTGTGTGTTAATTTTGTATCCTGCAACTTTGCTGAATTCCGATATTATTTCTAGTAGTTTTGGAGTGGAGTCTTTAGGGTTTTTTATGTACAATATCATGTCATCTGCAAATAGTGACAGTTTGACTTTTTCTTTACCAATGTGGATGCCTTGTATTTCTTTGTTTTGTTTAATTGCCATGGCTAGGACCTCCAGTACTATGTTGAATAACAGTGAGGAGAGTGGGCATCCTTGTCTTGTTCCCGATCTTAGAGGAAAAGCTTTCAGCTTCTCGCTGTTCAGTATGATGTTGGCTGTGGGTTTTTCATATATGGCCTTTATTATGTTGAGGTACTTGCCCTCAATACCCATTTTGTTGAGAGTTTTTATCATGAATGGATGTTGAATTTTGTTGAATGCTTTTTCAGCATCTGTGGAGATAATCATCTGATTTTTATCCTTCTTTTTGTTTATGTGGTGGGTGATGTTGATGAATTTTTGAATGTTGTACCATCCTTGCGTCCCTGGGATGAATCCCACATGGTCATGGTGTATAATCCTCTTGATGTATTTTTGAATTCGGTTTGCTAATATTTTGTTGAGTATTTTTACATCTGTGTTCATCTGGGATATTGGCCTATAGTTTTCTTTTTTTGTGGTGTCTTTGCCTGGTTTTGGTATTAGAGTGATGTTTCGAAGTATTCCTTCCTCTTATATTTTTTGGAAAACTTTAAGGAGAATGGGTATTAACTCTTCACTAAATGTCTGATAAAATTCAGCAGTGAATCCATCTGGAATGGGGGTTTTGTTCTTGGGTAGTTTTTTAAATTAAGTTTCAATTTAATTGCTGGTAATTGGTCTGTTATGTTTCGGTTTCTTCCTGGGTCAGTCTTTGAAGGTTGTGTTTTTCTAGAAAGTTGTCCATTTCTTCTAGGTTATCCAGCTTGTTACCATATAGATTTTCATAGTATTCTCTGATAATTCTTTGTATTTCTGTGGTGTCCATCATGATTTTTCCTTTCTCATTTATGATTCTGTTTATGTGTGTAGATTCTCTTTTTTTCTTAATAAGTTTGGCTAGGGGGTTATCTATTTTGTTTATTTTCTCAAAGAACCTGCTCTTGCTTTCATTAATTTTTTTCTATTGTTTTATTCTTCTCAATTTTATTTATTTCTTCTCCGATCTTTATTATGTCTCCTCTTCTGGTGACTTTGGGCTTCATTTGTTCTTCTTTTTCTAGTTTCAGTAATTGTAAATTTAGGCTATTTATTTTGGATTGTTCCTCCTTCATGAAATAGGCCTGTATTGCTGTATACTTCCCTCTTAGAACTTTCTTCACTGTGTCCTACAGAAGTTGGGGCATTGTGCTGTTGTTTTCATTTGTCTCCATATATTGCATGATCTGTGTTTTAATTTGGTCATTTTTCCATTGATTATTTAGGAGCATGTTGTTAAGCCTCCATGTGTTTGTGATCCTTTTTGTTTTCTTTCTGCAATTAATTTCTAGTTTTATACTTTTGTTATATGAGAAGTTGGTTGGTAGAATTTCAGTCTTTTCGAATTTACTGAGGCTCTGTTTGTGGGCTCGTTTGTGGTCTATTCTGGAAAATGTTCCATGTACACTTGAGAAGAATGTGTGTCCTGCTGCTTTTGGGTGTTGATGTGGCTTTTGTTCTGTAGATGTCTGTTAGGTCCATCTCTTCTAACATGTTGTTCAATGCCTCTGTGTCCTTACTTATTTTCTGTCTGGTTGATCTGTCCTTTTTAGTGAGTGGAGTGTTGAAGTCTTGTAGAATGAATGCATTAAATTCTATTTCCCCTTTTAATTCTGTTAGTATTTGTTTTACATATGTCCGTGCTCCTGTGTTGGGTGCATAGATATTTATAATGGTTTTACCCTCTTGTTGGATTGACCCCTTCACCATTATGTGATGCTCTTCTTTGTCTCTTGTGACTCTCTTTGTTTTGAAGTCTATTTTGTCTGATAGAAGTATCCAACACCTGCTTTTTTCTCCCTATTAGTTGCATGAAATATCTTTTTCCATCCCTTTACTTTTAGTCTGTGTATGTCTTTGGGTTTGAAGTGAGTCTCTTGTAGGCAGCATATAGTTGGGTCTTGTTTTTATATCCATTCAGTGACTTTATGTCTTTTGAATGTTGCATTCAGACCATTTACATTTAGGGTGATTTTCGCAAGGTATGTATTTATTGCCATTGCAGGCTTTAGATTTGTGGTTACCAAAAGGTCAAAGGTAACTTCCTTAATATCTAAGAGTCTAACTTAACTCACTTAGTATTACAAACACAATCTAAAGGTTTTCTTTTTTTCTCCCTCCTTTTATTCCTCTTCCCTTCTTTATATATTAGGTCTCATATTCTGTACTCTTTGTCTATCCCTTTTTATTACCTCTGGTGACAGCTATTTAACCTTAGGAACAATTCCATCTATAGCAGTCCCTCCAAAATACACTGTAGAGATGGTTTGTGGGATGTTAATTCTCTCAGCTTTTGCTTATCTGGAAATTGTTTAATCCCTCCTTCAAATTTAAATGATTATCTTGCCAAATAAAGTATTCTTGATTCAAGGACCTTCTGCTTAATTGCATTAAATATATCATGCCACTCTCTTCTGGCCTATAAGGTTTCTGCTGAGAAATTTGATGTTAACCTGATTGGTTTTCCTTTGTTCTAATTTCTCTCACTGGCTGCTTTTAATAGTCTGCCCTTATCCTTGATCTTTGCCATTTTAATTATTATATGTCTTGGTGTTGTCCTCCTTGCATCCCTTGTGTTGGGAGATCTGTGCACCTCTATGGCCTGAGAGACTATCTCCTTCCCCAGATTGGGGATGTTTTCAGCAAATACTTCCTCAAAGACACTTTCTATCTCTTTTTTCTCTTCTTCTCCTTCTGGTACCCCTATGGTACAAATATTGTTCTGTTTAGATTGGTCACACGGTTCTCTCAGTATTCTTTCATTCTTAGAGATCCTTTTTTCTCTCTGTGCCTCAGCTTCTTTGTATTCATCTTCTCTAATTTCTATTTCATTAATTTTCTCCTCCACCCTATCTACTCTAATTTTAATACTCTCCATTGTGCACTTCAATGATTGGATCTCCATCCTAAATTCATTCCTGAGATTTTTTTATGTTAAGGTATGATTGATATACACTCTTATGAAGGTTTCACCTGAAAAAACATTGTAGATACTACATTTACCCATATTATCAAATCCTCACCCATACCCCAATGCAGTCACTGCCCATCAGTGTAGTATGATGCTACAAATCCACCATGTGCCTTCTCTGTACTACACTGTTATCCCTGTGATCCCCCACACCATGTGTACTAAACATAATACCCCTCAATCCCCTTCTCCCTTCCTCCCCACCCACCCTCCACACCCCTCCCCTTTGGTAACCACTAGTTCATTCTTGGAGTCCCTGAGTCTGCTGCTATTTTGTTCCTTCAGTTTTGCTTCATTGTTATACTCCACAAACGAGGGAAATCACTTGGTGCTTATCTTTCTCCACCTGGCTTATTTCACTGAGAATATTATCCTCGAGCTCCATCCATGCTGTTGCAAATGATAGGACTTGTTTCTTTCTTATGGCTAATTAGTATTCCATTGTGTATACTTACCACATCTTCTTTGTCCATTCATCTACTGATGCACACTTAGGTTGCTTCCACATTTTGTCTATTGTATAAAGTGCTGCAATAAACATAGGTCTGCATCTGTCTTTTTGAGCCTGAGAAGTTGTATTCTTTGGGTAAATTCCAAGAGATGGGATTCCCTGGTCAAATGGTATTTCTATTTTTAGTTTTGTGAGGAGCCTCCATATTGCTTCCCAGAATGGTTGAACTAGCTTACATTCCAACCAGCAGTGTAGGAGGGTTCCCCTTTCTCCTCATCCTCACCAGCATTTGTTGTTCTTAGTCTTTTTGATGCTGGCCATCCTTACTGGTGTGAGGTGGTATCTCATTGTGGTTTTAATTTGCATTTCCCCGATGATTAGTGATGTGGAGCATCTTTTCATGTGTCTGTTGGTCATCCGAATTTCTTCTTTGGAGAACTGTCTCTTCATATCCTCTGCCCCTTTGTTAATCTCGTTATTTGCTTTTTGGGTGTTGAGGCATGTAAGTTCTTTATATATTTTGGATGTTAACCCCTTGTTGGTTATGTCATTTACAAATATATTCTCCCATACTGTAGGATGCCTTTTTGTTCTGTTGATGGTGTCCTTTGCGTACAGAAACTTTTTAGTTTTTTTAGTTTGATGTAGTCCCATGAGCTCATTTTTGCTTTTGTTTCCCTTGTTCGAGAAGATGCATTCAGGAAGAAGTTGCTCATGCTTATATTCAGGAGATGTTTGCCTATGTTGTCTTCTAAGAGTTTTGTTGTTTCGTGACTTACATTCAGGTCTTTGATACATTTTGAATTTACTTTTTTGTATGGGTTTAAACAATAATCCAATTTCATTCTCTTGCATGTAGCTGTCCAGTTTTGCCAACACCAACTGTTGAAGAGGCTGTCATTTCCCCATTGTATATCCATGGGTCCTTTATTGTATATTAGTTGACCATATATGGTTGGGTTTATATCAGGGCTCTCTAGTCTGTTCCATTGGCCTATTGTTCTATTCTTGTGCAGTACCAAATTGTCTTGATTACTGTGGCTTTGTAGTAGAGCTTGAAGTTGTGGAGCATAATCCCCCCAGCTTTATTCTTCATTCTCAGGATTGCTTTGGCTTTTTGGGTTTTTTTTGTGGTTCAAAATGAATTTTAGAACCATTTGCTCTAGTTCATTGAAGAATGCTATTAGTACTTTGATAGTAATTGCATTGAATCTGTAGATTGCTTTAGGCAGAAAGGCCATTTTGACAATATTAATTCTTCCTATACATGAGCACAGGATATGTTTCCATTTATTGTTATCTTCTATAATTTCTCTCATGAGTGTCTTGTAGTTTTCAGAGTATAGGTTTTTCACTTCCTTGGTTAGGTTTATTCCCAGGTATTTTATTCTTTTTGATTCAATTGTGAATGGACTTGTTTTCCTGATTTCTCCTTCTGCTGTTTCATCGTTAGTGTATAGGAAAGCAACAGATTTCTGTGTATTAATTTTATATCCTGCAACTTTGCTGAATTCAGATATCAGATCTAGTAGTTTTGGAGTGGATTCTTAAGGGTATTTTATGTAGAATATCATATCATCTGCAAACAGTGACAGTTTAACTTCTTTAACAATCTGGGTGCCTTTTATTTCTTTGTGTTGTCTTATTGCTGTGGCTAGGATCTCCAGTAATACGTTGAATAAAAGCGTGGAGAGTGGGTATCCTTGTCTTGTTCCCGATTTTAAAGGAAAGGCTTTCAGCTTCTCGCTGTTAAGCATAATGTTCACTGTGAGTTTGTCATATATGGCCTTTATTATATTGAGGTACTTTCCCTCTATACCCATTTTGTTGAGAGTTTTTATCATGAATGGATGTTGAATTTTGTTGAATGCTTTTTCAGCATCTATGGAGATGATCATGTGGTTTTTGTTCTTTTTGTTAATGTGGTGGATGATATTGATGGATGTTCAAATGTTGTACCATCCTTACATCCCTTGAATAAATCCCATTTGATCATGGTGTATGGTCCTCTTGATGTATTTTTGAATTCAGCTTTCTAGTATTTTGTTCAGTATTTTTGCATGTCTGTTCATCAGGGATATTGGTCTGTAATTTTCTTTTTTGGTGGGGTCTTTGGCTGGTTTGGTATTAGAGTGATGCTGGCCTCATAGAATGAGCTTGGAAGTATTCCCTCCTCTTCTACCTTTTGGAAAGCTTTAAGGCGTGTGTGTATTAGGACTTCACTAAATGTCTCATAAAATACAGTGATAAAGCCATGTGGTCCAGGGGTTTTGTTCTTGGGTAGTTTTTTGATTGCCAATTCAATTTTGTTGCTGGTAATTGGTCTGTTTAGATTTTCTGTTTCTTTCAGGGTCGACGTTGGAAGGTTGTATTTTTCTAGAAAGTTGTCCATTTCTTCTAGGTTATCCAGTTTGCTGCCATATAATGTTTCATAGTATTCTCTAATAATTCTTTGTATTTCTGTGGTGTCCATCCTGATTTTTTTTTCTCATTTCTGATTCTGTTTATGGGTGTAGATTCTCTTTTTTTCTTGATAAGTCTCGTTAAGGGTTTATCTATTTTTTAAAATTTTCTCAAAGATCCAGCTCTTGCTTTCATTGATTCTATTCTTTTATTCTTCTCAATTTTATTTATTTATGCTCTCATCTGTATTATGTCCCTCCTTCTACTGAGTTTGGGCCTCGTTTGTTCTTCTTTTTCTAGTTTCAATAATTGTGAGTTTATACTGTTCATATGAGATTGTTATTCTTTCCTGAGGTAGGCCTATATTGCAGTATACTTCCTTCTCTCTTGGTACTGCCTTCGCTGCATCCCACAGATGTTGGGACGTGGTGCTGTTATTTTTATTTGTCTCTGTATATTGCTTGATCTCTTTTAATTTTGTCATTGATCCATTGAATATTTAAGAGCGTGTTGTTGAGCCTCCATGTGTTTGTGAGCCTTTTTGTTTTCTTTGTGCAGTTTATTTCTAGTTTTATAACTTTGTGATCTGAAAAGTAGGTTGGTAGAATTCCAATCTTTTTGAATTTACTGAGAATCTTTTTGAATTTACTGAGGCTCTTTTTGTGGCCTAGTATGTGGTCTATTCTGGAAATTTTTCCATGTGTACTTGAGAAGAATGTGTGTCCTGCTGCTTTTGGGCATAGAGTTCTGTAGATATCTGTTAGGTCCATCTGTTCTAATGTGTTTTTCAGTGCCTCTGTGTCCTTACTTATTTTCTGTCTGGTTGATCTGTCCTTTGGAGTGAGTGGTGTGTTGAAGTCTCCAAAAATGAATGCATTGCATTCTATTTCTTCCTTTAATTCTGTTAGTATTTGTTTCACATATGTCGGTGCTCCTGTGTTGGGTACATAGATATTTATAATGGTTATATCCTCCTGTTGGACTGACCCCTTTATCATTATATAATGTACTTCTTTGTCTCTTTTCACTTTCTTTCTTTTGAAGTCTATTTTGTCTGATACAAGTACTGCAAAACCTGCTTTTTCCTCCCAATTCTTTGCATGAAATATCTTTATCCATTACTTCAGTTTTAGCCTGTGTAGGCCTTTGGGGTTGAAGTGATTCTCTTGTAGGCAGCATATAGATGGCTCTTGCCATCTTGCGGGGGGTTATAATTTTTTTTTGGTATCATTAATCTACAATTACATGAGGACCATTATGTTTACTAGACTCCCCCCATCACACAGTCCCCCAAAAACCCCATTACAGTCACTGTCCATCAGCGTAGTCAGATGCTGTAGAATCACTACTTGTCTTCTCTGTGTTGCACAGCCCTCCCTGTGCCCTCCCCCATTATACATGCTAACCATAGTGCCCCGTTTCTTCCCACCCCCTTATCCCTCCCTTCCCACTCATCCTCCCCAGTCCCTTTCCCTTTGGTAACTGTTACTCCATTTTTGGGTTCTGTGAGTCTTCTGTTGTTTTGTTCCTTCAGGTTTTTCTTTGTTCTTATACTCCACATATGAGTAAAATCATTTGATACTTGTCTTTCTCTGCCTGGCTTATTTCAGTGAACATAATACCCTCTAGCCCCATCCATATTGTTGCAAATGGTAGGATTTCTTTTGTTCTTATGGCTGAATAATATTCCATTGTGTATATATACCACATCTTCCTTATCCATTCATCTACTGATGGACACTTAGGTTGCTTCCATTTCTTGGCTATTGTAAATAGTGCTGTGATAAACATAGGGGTGCAAATGTCTTTTTCAAAGTGTGCTGCTGCATTCTTAGGGTAAATTCCTAGGAGTTGAATTCCTGGGTCAAATGGTATTTCTATTTTTAGTTTTTTGAGGAACCTCCATATTGCTTTCCATATGGTTGAACTAATTTACATTCCCACCAGCAGTGTAGGAGGGTTCTCCATTCTACACAACCTTGCCAACATATGTTGTTGTTTGTCTTTTGAATGGTGGCGACCCTTACTGGTGTGAGGTGATATCTCATTGTGGTTTTAATTTGCATTTCTCTGATGACTAGCGATGTGGAGCATCTTTTCATGTCTCTGTTGGCCATCTAAATTTCTTCTTTGGAGAACTGGCTGTTCAGCTCCTCTGCCCATTTTCTAATTGGATTATTTGCTTTTTATTTGTTGAGGTGCATGGGCTCTTTGTATATTATGGGTGAAAAACCTTTATCAGATCTGTCATTTATGAATATATTCTCCCATACTGTAGGATACCTTTTTGTTCTATTGATGGTGTCCTTTGCTGTACAGAAGCTTTTCAGCTTGATATAGTCTCATTTGTTCATTTTTGCTTTTGTTTCCCTTGCCCGGGGAGATATGTTCATGAAGAAGTTGCTCATTTTTATATCCAAGAGATTTTTGCCTATGTTTCTTTCTAAGAATTTTATGGTTTCCTGACTTATATTCAGGTCTTTGATCTATTTTGAATTTACTTTTGTGTATGGGGTTAGACGGATCCAGTTTCATTCTCTTACGTGTCCAGTCTGGCTGCTTTTAATACTCTGTCCTTGTCTTTGATCTTTGCCACTTGAATTATTCAATGTCTTGGTGTTGTCCTCCTTTGGTCACTTGTGTTGGGAGATCTGTGGACTTCCATGGTCTGAGAGACTAATTCCTTCCCCAGATTCAGGAAGTTTTCAGCAATTATTTCTTCCAAGACACTTTCTATCCCTTTTTTCTCTCTTCTTCTTCTGGTACCCCTATAATGCAAACATTGTTCTGTTCAGATTAGTCACACAGTTCTCTTAATATTCTTTCATTCCTAGAGATCCTTTTATCTGTCTTTGCCTCAGATTCTCTGTATTCCTGTTATCTGATTTCTATTCCATTAACTGTCTCTTGCACCTCATCCAGTCTGCTCTTAAATCCTTTCTTTGTTTCATTTCTGTTATCTCCCTACTGAGTTCATCCCTTAGCTCTTAAATATTTCTCTGTAGTTCCATTAGCATTCTTATGACTTTTATTGTGAATTATTTTTCATGAATATTGGTAATTTCAGTCTCACCAAGCCCTGTCTCTGCTGTTTTGAGGGATTTTGGACTGAAGAAGGTTCTTCTGCCTTTTCATGGTGATGGGAGTGGTTGCCGGCGAGTGGTGTGTGTGTCAGCTGGGAGAACAAAGTCCCTTCCTCCTTGCAAGTTGCCTTGCCTGTCTCTGCTGTCTGTGCTGGTTTACCACACACAGAGAATAGCCTCTGGGTTATTCCACTGAGCTGCCATGGGCAGGGTGGCTTCGAGATAGCCTATGGCAATGCGGAGGTCACAGGCCCGCAGTGCATGTTCTTCTGCAAGATCAAAGCCTCTGTGCTTCCCAGACTCTGTGCCATTATCCACTGTCTGTGTCAGTCAACAGCACACAGGGATAAGCCTCTGGGTTAATCTCCTGAGCTGCCATGGACAGAGCAGCCCTCAGGATGGCTGAGGGCATTGGCGGGGGTCACAGGCGAGCGGTGTATGTTCTGCCATGAGAACAAAGCCCCTTTGTGCCTCCCAGACTGCACTGGTCTCTGCTGTCTGTGCCAGTCAACTGCACTCAGGGAGAAGCCTCTGTGTTAAGGTGTGTGGTTGCTGTAGGTGGGGCTGGTCCCTGGCTCTTCTGCAGCAATGGTGGGTCAGGCAGTTTGCTTGCAGTGCTGGGGGTGGGGAAGGAATGGCAGTCTGCTTATCACCATGAGGGGCTTTGGAGTTGTGTTGCCACCCAGGGGGTTAGGGTGCCTGAAGTTCATTAAGGTTCCCAGCCCGCTGGGCTGAGTGTGTCAGGACAATTTTGTCTACCTGTTAAACCCTTGTCCCTTTAAGACTTTTAAAGTGCCTGCTTTTCTTTTGTCCCAGGGCAGCTGGCTGTGGGAACCTGTTCATAGTCTTAGTCTCAGATTTTGCTTTTCTGCTCCTCTAATTTCCAGAGCACCATGCGATGTGTGTGTGTTCCTGGTGCAGATTACTAGGGCTGGTTATTTAGTAGTCCTGTGCTTCCAATCCCTCCCCACTCTGATTCTTTTCCTCCCACTGGTGAGCTGGGGTTGGGGGAGTGCTTGGGTCCTACCGGGTCACAGCTTTTTATCTTACCCTTTTTCGTGAAATGTTGGGTTCTTGCAGATGTAGCCTGGCTGGTGTACTGTCATCTTCTGTTCACTCTTTTAGGAATAGTTGTATTTGCTGTATTTTCAAAATATATATGGTTTTGGGAGGAGATTCCTGCCACCCTACTCATGCAACCATCTTGAGAATCCCCTTACTATCTTGACTTTTATATTGTCCCCTCAACCTGTCTCCCTTTCCCCCTATGTGTGTGTGTGTAGAGGGTTACACAGGCATTAAAGGACCACAATTCTCCCATTCAACTTCTGAAAAGGGTAAGCCTCAAATTGCAGTTAGAGCTGCAGAGACAGCTTCAGGGCTGTCTCACTGAAGTGTCCCTGGCCTCAGATAGCCTGGCTTCTGGCTTCACAGGCCCATTCCCAGAGAATGCTCACTGGCGAATGACAATTTTTCTAGGCCTTGTGTGCCCACACAGAGGCTGGGGAGAAGTCTAGCTTAGAGGACTGGATCCCAAAGCTTCAGACCTCAAGGGAGAGCCAGGACAAGAATTTAGCCCCAAGTGTAGAGAGGGACAAGTCTAGGAGGCCTGAAATAGAAGAGCATCAAGTATGGGAGGCAGGAGTTGGGATCTTCTTGCCCAGGCCACAGGATTAGCAGACACCCTTGTGAGCAAGATCCCTTGGTTTCTCCACTGGAAGGAACAGTTTCCTCCCAAAAGTACCTTCAGTAAAAGGGAGAGGAGCTTTTTTCACTGGTGGTATCCCAGGAAAAAAGGAGAAGTCAGGAAGGTCCATTAAAAGCCTAGTCAGTGTCAGCCTCTCTGAGAAGCCCAGGCCCAGGTTAAAGCGAAGCTGTTCTTCATGGCACTGGAGACACTGATGTTCATGAGGACATGGCTGTCATGGGCCTGATCCTAGAGAAGAATCTGGAACTCAGGCATGGAGAAAAATCAGCACCAGGAGGAAGTCCAGGCCTAGAGTCCACACATTCCTGCAACTACAGAGTTCCTCCCTACAGATCCAAGGAAAGTGACAGGTACGTCATGCAGTCATCACACAGGCCCTGAGCAGCAGAGCTGTCTCAGATGACTCAGAGACCAGGATGGTATCCCTAGGAAACTGTGAGATTTAGAGAATCAGCAATGTTGTTCCTGTCTCCCAGGGAGCCTGCTTCCCCATCCAGGCCCCACCTGCATAGGCCAAAGATGCCAGATACCTCCAGCTGCCCTCTCTACTGTCCAGGCTCTGTCCTTGGGGATGTGTTCAGCCAGCAATCCTTCTCAACCCCCTCCTAAGAAGAATATTTCTCTCAAATGAAAATTGCAGTACATGTAGAGAAAATATATTAGTTGTCATGCTAGCACATCCTTCAAAGAGGATAGACTCTATTTCTCATAACCAAGGGTATTTATTCTTTCCAAATAGATTTGTTTATTCCAGTAGCTGAGTGGTTTGGGGTATATGTTTTGGAAATCTCAGGAGTCTGGGCTTAGAGGAAGGAAGGAGTTAGCTTCACCTTATACTGAAGGCCTGTTGGGTTTCTCAAGGCTTATCAGGACCCTAGAGAGAGCTTGACCGTGGCACTGTGAACCCGCCCCCATCCCAGGTTCACTGCTCCTGCTCAGATGCTGTACTTTTTAAAATACTTTATTTTGTTTTTCATAATACTGTCATTACAAAAAAATACAAAAAAACTACTATAAAAACATTCAGGGGCTTGTCAAAGTGAGAAAACCTAGACCCCACCCCAGGACCTGGCTGAAGCAGTCTTCCTCTAGCTCCTTCACTATTTGACCTTTATACAACTGTGGGAGTGGGGTGGGTCATACAGGCATCAAAGGGCTGGAGAGTCCCACACACAGCCTCCATGAAGGGTAAGAAATAAGTAGCATCACATATCACAAAAATGGGATTTGGAAATTTGGGGGTGGCAAGGCCCTGAGTTCAGAGGTGTGGGGAGAAACCTGTGACCCTGAATCTCTTGGTGGGGAGTAGTTGCCACCTGACCCCAAAGCTCTTTCTCTTCCTGATGAAAGCTGGGACATGGACCCTGCCCCTACATCTTAACCCTAATACAGCAGGCCCTCTTCCCCTCCCTCCACCCTTGCACACTCCTGAGAGCAGCAGGGAGAACAGAACTTCAGCTCTGCAGGGCCTGCCAGGGAAGCTGTCAGGGCGGCTCCTGAGTGCCCCATTCACCTCCCTGCCCCAAATGAAAAGTGTCTTGTGCTCAGTGGCCTGGTTCATGGGTATGGGTTACAGACCTTCCCTTCCTATCTCAACCCCAGAGAGGCACAGACAGCTCAAGGTGAATGCTTTGTGTGTGTGCGTATGTGTTCAATAACGCTGGACACTGTGGACCTGGGGGTGAGGCTAGGATGGGAAAGCAGTGTCCTTTCTTCTTCCCCCAACAGGAGGAAGCAGAAGGGAAGGGGGAAAGGAGAGGTATTAGCAAAGCTGAGAGGGGAAGGAGGACATGCTATTTACAGGCGTGGACATGGAATCTCTATATCTTCAAGTAGCATTCAGGTCACTCTCCAGCCACTTGAGTGGAAACTAGATTCAAAGCTAGTGACATGAAAATTGACCCCTGACCTGGGCTACCTCTCCCCACTTCCCTCCCACTCCCCCAAGGCAGCCCAGCTCTGAAAGGGTCATGGACAGGAACATTTTCCTGAAAACCATTGGCTTTTTTTGCATTTTAGAAAAAGTTGCCAGTGTCCAGTGGACATCAGGCTGGGTGCACAACAGGCTGGGTGAGTGGGGGGGTATTGCTGTGGTAGACTCTGGGCCAGCTGGGGCAGAGCCTAGGAACAGGGTAGGTGTTGCTTAAGGATCTGTCGTGTCTGTGGTGGTAGTCTGTCTGGGAAGCGAACTTTGAACTCGACAATGAGGTCTCCTCGTTGGGTGGGCACCTTTGGGAAAGGAAGGCCCTCCCCTCGGAGTCTCTTCACGGTGCCTGGCTTGATGACATCATTACAGGGCAATGGGATCACTCGGCCATCGATGGTTGGAATGTTCACGGTGCAGCCACACAGTGCCTGGGGAAAACGAGGCAGAGAGTGATTGGGAAGGGAGGGAAAGATTGAAGTAGGGAAAGAATGTCCCCATGATTCCCCCAGCACACACTCACACCCACACACCCTGCACCAGACCCCACCTCCTTAAGGCTGATCAGGGCACTGTAGAGCACGTTGGTGCCATCTCGGCGGAAGTGTGCATGCGGCTTATCTTTGAGCACGAAGACAATGTCAGCAGGGATGTTGTCAGGTGTGGCATCACCCTCTTTGGGGAAAGTGATCTTGGTGCCTTCCTTCCAGCCACGCTTTATGACAATGTGCAGGATCTTGTCCTCTGTGCGTACAGTTCGCCCGTCAGGATTGAGGCGCCGTCTTGTGATCTTCATGCGCTTGGTGGAGCCGTGGTAGATCTCCTCCAGCGATACCCGCAGCTCATGCACCACAGGCGGGTCCTGCACCTTGCGCCGAGGGTACAGTGGTTCTGGGGCTCGCCTTGGACCCCTACTCAACCCATTGAAGCCAAAGCGGCCAAAGGCACCAAATGGGTCTTCATCTTCATCCACATCCATGTCATCTGGGTCAAAGCCACTGAAGGGACGAGTGGAGCGGCTGCTGGCAAAGAAGATATCGAAGGGGTTGGAGCCACCAAAGAAGGAGGCAAAGGTGGCGTGGGGGTCCCCATGAAAGGTGTAGTGAAAGGAGCCACTGGAGCCACCTGAGGGACCACCGCCGGTCTTCAAGCCTGGAGGAAGAAGAAGTTAGAAGAAGCGCAGCTGGTCCTGGCCCTACCCCAGTACCCTCTCCTGGCCCTCTAGCTAAAGAAGCAAACTTTAGTTCCCACAGAGAGCGCTGGCCTAATAAAATAAGAAAAGTCTCTGGCAAGATTAATTTATAATTAATTGTGTTTAATTGTATTTGATAATAAAAAACACATTTTGAGGCTCAGAGAGGCTGGGTTACCCAATAGGTGGAAAAGCTAAGACTAGAAGACTTGGAGGATGTGACTTCCAGTCCTGTAATCTCTTCCATGTACCATGACCACAGCACCTTGGGTGGCTGGTGTGGGATCACATTACAAGCCATAGTTGGCTCCCAAATCTCTGCTTATATCTGAAGACATACAGGGCAAGAAGCAATCAGACAGAATTTGACCACACAGGGGGCTAGTAAGTGACCTGTCTCAAATAAGTGGGGATATGGTCTTGGAGGAAGCCCATTCTCATTCTGCTTCATGGTTTATTCTTTCCCTGACTCCTGTCAAAATGGAAAATCAGGAGGACCCCAAAAAGCAGGGAAGCTCATTAGCTTGGAGATGAGAGCTGTTTCTCCAGAAAAAGTTTTCTAAATGCTTTGTTCCCACACTCAGGGCTCACAGTGTTGCACAACTGCAGGGGGTGCTATTCACACATTGGACTGACATAGGCTACAATGCAAGTGGAGCTCCCTACACCCTGTAAATGAATGTCAGAACAACTAAAATACATGAATAAGCTGGCATACTGCTGCTCTATCTGTGGAGTCAGGTCTGGTCTAAGGAGCTCAGATTCCTTGAGGGAGTCTTCATGGGGGGATGGTAGTGGTGGTGATTGGCATAATGGGGGGTATGGGGAAAAGTGAGGGAGAGAGTTAACACTGAGAAATTATCTAGATTTTGTAGACTGAGGGGTTAGGCCCAGGCTGGGAGAATGGACTCTTCTCTTTGAGGCCTTTTACCTAGAATTTCAATTGACTGCGGAAGCCTGAGCCTAAATTAGCCTCTTACTTCTAGGACCACAAGGACAGATTTGAGTTTCATTAGGGAGGCCAAGTGGCAGGCAGTTCAGAGACTTGTGGCAGCTGCCTCTTCACCCCTCTCCTAAGACTCAGGATCTGTTCTTCTTCTGTTGAGGGTCTGATTATTAGGTGAGTTCAAGAAGCGTGGCAGAGCTCAGTGAGAGATGGAGGGTGGACTGATGATAGGAGTGGCTAGTTTCTCTGTAGGGATTCCTGCTACCACCCCCTTTTCAAGCTGGGAACAACTTGTCCCCAGCTGGAACTGTGAGCAGCATCTATGTACACAACTGTTCTGGCTGGCTTTGTGGAGGGGAGGTGTGGGGGTAGGGCAGACAGAAATATAACCTGAATTTCCAAGGCTGCTTCTCCCTCTCCAGACCCTGGATGTCTCCTTAAATTAGTGCTGCATTCTCAGGAGCCTTCTTGGGATATAGATCTGTATCAGAACCCAGTGTCTGGGCTTAGGGCCTGAGTTTTGCTCTTCCCTCTGGCTTGGTCCCAGTAGCTCTCCCAGCTCCTGCCTGTGAGGTGAGGCCAAGTGGAAGCCAAGTGGACGCCAAGTGGAGGAATGAGTGCAATTCCTAGACAGGTCACATGGTGGCATGATGCCTGCATTGCTTCCTTTCTCCCCACCCTACCCGTCCCATCCCTCCATCCCAGAGAGAAAAATTTCTAGTTAGGCAAATACTGGGGATTCCAGCAGATGTCTGTGAATCTGGGAGTTGGCAAGTATAGTAGGTGAGCGAGGAAAGTGGAAGAACTAGTGGCATGAAGAATATGAAGAGAGGGTTGGGAGGACTGGGGTACACAGAGGTTGGAGCAGGGGCCACAGAACAGAAAGCGAGGAGGAGGAGAGAAAAAGAACTTTTTCAGCAACTACCCTATCCGGTACAGTACCTATCATTAGCCTATCTAATTTTGAGGCTAGAGTAGGGAAAGTGGGGAGGAGAATGTGGAAGAAAGGTGGGTGCTGTTGGGGAGGAAGGACAGTTCTTCCTGGGAAGGAGAGTCCACAGCTGTGACAGTGTCTCTTAATATAGCCTGACAGGTGTCTGTGGCTGGCGGGTGGCAGGCAGCCCTGAGGGGCAGGCCCAGAATTAGCAGCTACATCATGCCTGTGGGATGTGCTGGGAGGGGCCACCCTCTCAGAGGCTTTATTTGGGCCTTTCCTGCCACCCTGTGCATGGCCACCAGCTACCCTGGGAGGGGGCAAGATGCCAGCAGCAGTTCCCCTTCCATCCTTGGATCCTTGCCACTTCCTCAGGGAGGTGAAGCTCTACTTCTGTTCTGCTGACCTGAAGTGGGCAGGGAGGGGGAGGGAAAGGGACAGCTATCTCTCTAGCTCAGAGATCCAGTGGTTAATTCCCAGGCTGCTTAAGGGCCAAACTTTTATGCTGATAAATGTAAATGCTCTGTCCTCAGAGAGCCAAGCCACACACTCCCTTTCCCTAACCTTCCCCATCAGCCAATGAAGCAGCAAGGACTTCAGGCAGGACTAATAAGGCTGGCCAGCAAAGAAGGCAGGGGAAAGGCCTTTGGTTCTAGCTTCAGACCTCTCTAAGGCCTGAACTTGAGGAGGGAGAGGGGCAGAGAGAGGCAGGGGAGAGCCACGGTAAGCTGAGGCTGGGGAGTGGGTGGTCTCTTCTTTCCTTTGGGTGTCAGTGCTGGGAACACTTACCTCCCTCACCCAGTCCTCAGCCTCCAGTTCCCTGCTATGAGAGCGGGGTACCCAGGACCCCAGACAAGGACAGGGGTCCAGTGTCAGCCTGGAGCACTGCCCTCTTACCTTCCTCCCCATACTGGTCATACAGGCCGCGTTTCTTAGGGTCACTCAGCACATCATAGGCCTCTGCAATCTCCTTAAACTTCTCCTCAGCATTGGGTTCTTTATTCTTGTCTGGGTGGTACTTCAGGGCCATCTTCCGGTAGGCTTTCTTAATCTCATCCTCATTGGCTCCCGAAGGGATCCCAAGAATCTTGTAATAATCCTTCCCCATCACAGCCACTGGACCAGCACTGGTCTCCTTGTTTCTGAAAGAAACCCAGGGCCAATCCTTGATGCCCCCACTCCCTTCAGACCCGGCCCTGCTCCTTAAGATCCTGCAATCCCTAAATAACTCACTGTGTGACTTTCAGCAGGTTATGCCTGTTCTGTGGGCCTCTGTCTCCCCATCAGTAAAATGAAAGGTTTGGACTAGATGATCTCTTCCAGCTCTGACATTTTAGGATTCTGTCATTGTTTCCTCAGCTCCTGGGTTTCCCTAGCAGGAAGCTGGGGCTGTAGCCAACTTCTTGGAGCTGAGCTAAGGCCCAGGTCCCTGGGTCAGGCTGAGGAACCCCCAGAGAGGCCCTGCTGAGTGAGATGGCACCATGGACTGATAGACACACGCACAGAAGCTAGTGAAGATCAGTGTACTGAGGTCACCTGAGCATCGTGGCCTCCTACGCCATGCCTGAGGCATGGTGCCCAGGCTAAGGGCAGTTGGGACAGTGGCCCAGGACTGGCAACAGGCCTGGGTCTTCATCCAGCTGTCCTGGCCAGCCAGGCTGAGTCAGGGTGTGGATGCCTGGAGTTTTATCTGCCACTGGAGACCCCAGGCCTCCCTGCCCCCCACTCCCCAGACCATGCTAAGCCTCACGTGTGACTCAGATCAGAGGATGACTCACAGCCTTTGGAAACCGCTGTTTCTAACTCCCTTATTAGCAGGGGGGTGACAATGTCCTTCCCCCAACCAGGGCAAGAGTTCCCTTTACTCATTTCCCAGCGTCTATACACAAGATCGTGTGTGAAGACATTTCTGTCACCTAAGTACCAGTGTTCATGAACAAAAGTCATCCTGGGAGTAGGACCCTTTTTAATCTTAGTATTAGGAGACAACTAACTGGGCACTTACCATTATTTCCTTAATACCCTTCCTACCAGTCCCTCCCTCTTACCTGCCCCATGGTTTAGGATCTGGCCCAGTGCCAGGCCCACACTCCTCTGATGGTTCCTTCTAAGGTGCATGGAGCAGCATTGGTTATGTGAGGGAGAAACAGAGGGCTCTAATTATTCCCTTCTAATTTCCCTCCACCCAGGTCCCTGTGTGTACCTATGAAGGGGAGGGGACTTTCCTGTATGTAGTTACTTGAAGGACTGGCCAGAAGCCACTCTCCAACCCTTCTGACACTGGACAACCACTGCCAAAGCCCAGAGAACCAGAGTCTTTCTAGCAATGTCCTGGGCTGGTAGCCACAGCTGAGGCCTGCTTTTCTGCTTCTGACTGCTTCACAGAGGTATAAAGGGTTTCCTGGCAGGAGTGAGGGCCGTAATGGGTAAAGGGAGGCCTCAATGCCCCAGGTAGGCACAGACACCAGCCCAAGCTCCTTCTCCCACAGGGCCTGTGCAGGTGGCTGAGTTGACTCATGGTTCTGGGAGTCACCTCACTCTGACGAAGAGAAGGCTCCACAAGGGCTGGAGCTCCCCCTACGAGCATGTCACGCCTGGTGGGGGAAGCTGGGGTTGGAGGAGGCAGAGAAGAAAGAGCATCTGGGGGAGGGCAGCCATTTTCGGAAGCAGCAGTAAAAGCCGTCTGAGAGGGAGCTGGGGGTGGGCTGCCATTTCTGCCTCAGCCCACACCTTCTTTCCCCTGGAACTGGGAAGGAACTCTAGCACACCAAATGGGTGCCGTCAGAGAACTATAGCAACTTCTAGGCAGAGGGCAAGTGGCATGGCTTGCCAATATTCCCACCCTCTTGTTGTCCCTGCATTACCTTTTTATCCGGCCAGTTTCCTCCCTGGCACCCACCTGCCAGCTCTTCTAGACCTGTAATTCTTTTGCCTCCAGAGACACAAGGCAAGCTCTTTCAGGAACTGCTTTTTCACCCCCTCTTCTCCTCCCTCCCACCTTCCCTCCCCTTACCCACAAGCCACGTGTTGGGATGACAAAGAAGCCCATGGCATGGCACTGGCACTCTGATGGAGAAGAATGAAGAGAATCTTAATGTAGAGGCAGGAATGAGAAGTGAAGAGAAATGGCAAGGGGGACTGGTGTAGGGAGGGGAGATGGTGGGTACAGAAAATGAAGTACTGAAGGAGGGGGATGAGGGGTGACAAATGGAAATAGCTGTGGTGGAAAATGGTTACCAATGTGTTGAAAGAGAAATGTAGAGTTGAAATATTGGAGGAGATCTTTGTGGAAAATGGATTTCTGAAGGGTTTGGTATAAAAGATGAAGGATAAAGGGTTCAGTTCATTCAAATGTACAGGTGAGGTAGAAGATGGGTTCTTACATGGAATGGGGATGGAATGGGGATGAAATGAGGATGAGATGGAGGAAGCAGGCAGGCAATGGAGGGGGATGTGATGTGCAGAATTTGACTTGGTATGAGTATGAGTGCCCTTCTTCAGAGGGACTTACCGAAACTTTACAAACCCATTCAGCGTCCAGGCTCGAAGTTTTAAAGGCTCCAGCTGAATTTTAAACATCAAGCTGGCTAAGAAGTCTTCTCCCCAGAAGTGTGGGAAGCTCCGGAAAGCTCCTCGGGCCTGTAGTGGGGGTGCTGCTGGGGATGGGCAGGAGAGCACTGTGCGCTTAAACATGCCCAGCCCAGCCCCTCACCTCTGATCGCTCCACTGGAGCCTGCTGGGAAAGCTGCAGCTCTGGAAAGCCACCTCCTCAGGTTCTCAGAGACACTTGCCCAGCAAGCCCTGTCCGCTGCAGCAGGAGCTGGACCTGATCCCTAGGTGTGGAGAGTGAAGGCACAGGGTCCCTCTGCTCTCAGGTGCAGCGTGTCTGGCTGATTGTGAATGCCTGTATGGCAGCGTGGCAGTAAGGCCGGCAGTGCGAGCGTGTGCTGGTTGGTGAGTGGCAGCGTGGTATACCTGTGACAGGTGTGATTGTCTGTGAGGGCCCGAGAGACAATGAGTTCCTCTCGCTTCTCTCTCCGGGAAGGACCCAACCCCAAACCCCATGAACCTACTCAATGAAGTCACTGACGGGGAGTCTCCTCCCTCGCAGATGGGCAGGGCGGGGAGGGGCGGGGCAGAGCAGAGCTCGGCGGGACAAAAGGCTAGGCGAGAGGAGAGGAGAGGAGAGGGGGCTCGGGCGGGGGAGGGTGGTCGGTGATGTCACCGTCGCTAGTGGGCTCGGCCCGCCCGGCTCAGAAACGCCTCCGCCCAGCGGAACCCAATCCGACCCAGCCCGACCCTTCCCCGGCTCAGAAGCTGGCTGACCCCTGTAGGAGGGTCGCGGACATCGAGCCCTTTACAGACCCTGAGTGCCTGCACCCCCATGACAGAAGAGCCGATGGGCCCTCAGTGTCCCAACCCCCCAACACCAGGACCCTTGGCTTCGCTACGCCCCCGTTCCCGGGACCCCCGAGTCCTGGCTCGGCCCTCACCGGTGAGGAGCTGCGGACACCGCCGCGGTCCTTCAGACAGCCGCTGCCCCCTCCCCCGACTCCAGCTCCGCAGCCTCCACTCGGGACAGGAGTCGCCTGCCCGCCGGCCGCAGACAGCGGGCCGGGGAACCCGCCCCACGGCTCCGCCTCCGCGCCATCCATTGCACCGTCTGAACGTTAGTCAGCTCAGCCTCTGTTGTAATTGGACAGCTTTCAACGAGTGGCCCAGTGATAGCCGCCTATTCTCCGCCCCTGTCACCCGGCCACACGCGCACACATTCCAGGCAGTGATTGGTGTGTGTATGATTGGTCCACCCTGGGATCAATCAACCACACCTCTCTGCTGTCTCGTCTTGTCATTGGTGAAAGGGCCAGAGGGCGGTAACACCATGCGCCCTTTGATTTTATTGGTTGTACTGTAAGGCTCAGACCCGAGCGGGGGGCAAATATATTATTAGTCCAATCTCGGGTTTGAGAAGGTGGGACGTACTGGCCACCTCTCGAATCCCAGGAGAATCTTCTAGAACCCGTGCAACGTCAAAGGCAATCTTAAAGGAAAACTGCGCCCACCAGTCGGTGGTGTTTCTAGGCATTCTTTCCTTTCTTCATTTAGGAGGGTAGGAGAGGAGAATAGTGCACTTTGGGACGTGTAGTCCCTGGACCAGGGTCAAAAGGCCACCCCTTTTAACTAGTCTTCCATCAAACCCTGAACTGATCTCGACCTGACCCGATTTAGCTTTACCTTACCTTGACTTGGAGTTAACCTGATGTGACCTATCTGAATCTCAAAACAGGCCCCAGTAGAGATGCAGAATTTAAGTAACCTTCTGCTTCCTTCTTTGTAACCAGGCAGTTCCTTGGGTTTAGCATCTCCGCTATTCCCGTTCTGAGTCCCCTTTTCATCCTCTTTATAATCTCCTTATCCCAGCTCCCCCATGAGCAGCCCCTTCTCAGCAATCCCCACAATCTCATTAAAGTTCTTCCTATAATCCTTGGTCCTACTTCCCCCTGGAGTTCCCACCTTTTAGCTCCTCTTCCCTTTCCCCTCTTCTAGACCAGTAAGAACTCTTGTCTTTCCCCATGGTCTTCTGCCTTAGTGTATTCTTAATCCTTTATCTATTCCCAAGATCTCCCCTATCCTAGCCCCCATTTAACCTTTCATCTTAGCTCCACAGGTCTCCTTTCTTAACACCCTCAGCATCTCCCATCTCAGCAACCCCCCCACGCCACACACACACCTGCCCCGATTAAATCTCAGTGCCAGTGTCCCCGCTGTTCAGAGCAGGCAGGGCTGCGGAGGCGGTTGCCAGCGGAAGCCGACGCTTGAGCAGACACGGTGCCTGGCGCCCACGTCACTGTCTCCCAGGCCCATCTGTGCTAGAGCGAGCGGGGGTGGGGAGGGGGTAATCCGGGGGTGAAGAGGGGGAAGGAGTTCTTGGGGACTTTGAGGACAAAGAAAGGGCCTGGGCAGAAGCTCTTACCTCTTTTCCTTTGCCCTTTCCCACAGACAGAGTTTGGGTACCGATGAGGTCATGCAAACTGGACAGAGTTGGAAACTGAGGCTTGGAGGGCATCAGTACCTAGGCCACAGAGCAGAGCAGAGCAGAGTAGGAGAGAGGTCTAGGGGTCCTGAGGTCAGGTCTGCATATTCTCCACTGCCTGCCTTCTTTCTCTTATTCCCTGTGGGGATTTCAGGTGTAAAGGGGTACGGGGGTGAGGTGTGAAGACAGAAAGCAAGTGGGTTAAGAGAAGGATGGAGAGGAGGTGGAGTTAGAGGGTTGAAGAGAGGGGAGAGGGAAAATGGGGTGAGGGAGATGGGGAGTGGAGGGAAGGATGCTGGGGAAAGGGGGAAGGGAGGGGAGAGAGATGGGAAGAGAAGGGGAGATAGGGAGGGAAGGAGGGAAAGAGATGAGAAGGGAAGGGAAGTAGGAAACAAGGAATAGAAGGGAGGGGAGATGGGATCAGTGGCAAAAGTGAGACAGACTGGGGTCAGGAGGAATGAGGAGAGGATGGGGGTGGGGTGATGAGGGAATGGAATATGATGACATGGAGGTGGGTAAAGGAGGATGAGGGGGCTCAGGACTGGTGCTGACTCCTTAGATCTAGGGGCTCTCCCTCCCCTCTCTCCTGACCCACAGGGGGCCCTGGGCTGTGTGTGGCTCTGCTTTTTCATATTCTAGCTCTATTTTGCCTTCTCCAGCCTTGCCTGTGTGCTAACACGGAGGCAGAGAGTTTGGTCACCAGCCCTTACCTGGTCCCTGCTAATGCTAAAGTGCAGTCTTAGACTTTCGAGAGTAGGGGCTGCGCCTTTGGGTGTTGGTGGTATGTTCTCCATTGCCTGCCAGATTCAGTATTGCCACCCAGTGTCCCATTGCCCTGAACCTGAGGTGTGTGGGTGAGGAAGTGGGGTACACAGGGTAGCATAGGGTATAAGAACGTAGGCTCTGGAGGCAGACGTCAACTTTGTGAGGTTACTTGCCACATTTGTGCCTCATTTCTTTCTTTGTAAAATGGTGATAGACAACAGCAGTACCTCATAGGGCTGTCACGAGGGTTAATTAAGGCACCACATGTAGTGCACCTAGTTCTGAGCTTGTCATGTAGTTAATGCTCAACAAAGTTAACCATTACTCTGTGTGTTTAACAGTTATCCGGGTGTGTGAGGGTATCTGTTTGACATTTGAGTCTGATTGGGAGCTATTTGAACTGTTTTATCTGTAATTCAATTTGTAAGTGAGAGTGAATCTGTGTAATGTTTCTGTGTGGTAGTGTGCCTGATTCTGTTATTTGCTGTAGGTGTACATGTGTGATTAAATGTGTAAGCCTGTGTCTGCCTGATAAAGAGTGGATGAAGCGTGGCCTTGTGGCTGTTGACATGCTGACACTGTCTCTGCCGGTGTAGCAGGCATGTGAGATCATGTCAGTTCCAAACACCCCCACTCTCCCTCCCTCCTTGTGGAGACGTCATAACCCTAGGTGTCCCTCATTTCCTCACCCTGAGGGAACAGGAACTGGGGGCAGAGGAGGAGGTGGGTGCCAGTGAGGAGGTGTTTAAACAGGAGCACATGTGCCTTCCCAGCCTGTATTTGGGAGCGGGGTCCCCTATCATGCACATATCCTGAAGGTTCCAGAGGAAGTGCTCCCCACTCAGCCCATTCTCAGTTCCCTGTCTTGTCACCATGGCAGCAGTTGCCAGGAGCTCCCACGGTTGCTAAGATCTGGGTGTGGGAGGCTGCCAGGCTCTGTTGCCAGTAGAAACAGGGAATCCTGGCGGAAATGAAGACTACCCCCACAGCACCAGTTCTCTGCAGTGACAGGACTGGCCCTTGCACCTCTCTTGGCCCCAGATTGTGGCTATGACTTGTGATGTGGCAATACTGAGGCTGGTAGGGGGCTTTCAAGAGGGAACTGTAACTAGAATACTGGATCCACCTTCTGAGGAGAAAGGGGGCTCTAGCCTGCCCATTACCATCTTAAAGGTTGGGAGGCCCTTGAAGTTAGTGACTACTAATTCTGTTCTCCATTGCTTCTAGTTCTCCCTGGAAATATCTCTTGTTTGAGTTCTCTGGTGCTTAGTCCTTATAACCTGATGCTTCCACCTGATATAGGAATGCTATGTTGACCCCATTGCCCTGGATGCAGACTGACTCCTTCCTGAGGGCAGACTCTTAACATCTCACCTGAATATATCCTTCATGTTGACACTTGGGCCCAGACTTCAGTCCCACACTGAGTCCTAACTTTGGTCTCAGCCTGACACACTGACCTTTGTTTTAGCCCTGGCCAGGCAGCCCCCAAAACCTAAGCCATTCTCCTAGACATGGATGAGCCTAACCTTAACAGGTGTTTGAACTCATTTTCAGATTCAGTTCTGATCCTGTACACTGACTGAACATTGACCAGCACTCTAACTCCTTGGTATTCACCTGGCATCTCCCTGCATGTTCTGAATTTACACTGACGGGTACTCTAAGGGTCCGAAGGGGTTATTTCTTGCCTTGGGCTTAGAGGAACGTGCTAGGAATGACCAGCAGAGGGCGCGCAACATAAGGTTCTAGAGGCAAGCTTTCCAGAGACCACCTGGGAAGGGAATGTCAGGTGTACCGAGACCTTAGATCTTTTCTCTCAGGTCAGGACCCAGAGCTGTAGGTGCAAACATTGATCTGCGCGGTTGAACTAAAGAAATTAAGGTTCCCAATCCACTGATGCTGACACTTTGAGGTCATGTGGATGGATCTCTACAATCATGGATCTCCCTCCAGCTTAGCCCAGCTCAGGGGTGGGCGTGCACCAAAGGTGCTTAACCATTACAGGCATCCCTCAGAGGGACTGGATACCTGGTAAGGCATCCTACCCCTAGCTGAACATTTCTGTCATATGCTTACGTAGCTTCACCACCTTCCCTGGTACTGAGTTATTTTGGTCCTACTTGAGCAGAAATTTGCCTCTTCTCCACCTGTGGTCTTTCTTAACTCTGTCCTTTAGGTCACATTGACTTCATTGGTCCCATCTGCAGACATCAGCCATCTGCACCCCTCAAGTCTGTTCTTCTTCAGTGGGTGAGTACCCCTTAGGTCTTTGAAGGTTCCTCCTCTGCCTTCTTTGATTCCAGCCACTAACACCATGTTCCCTGGCTGGGTTTCAGTTCGTGGTACCTTGCTCTGATTAGCTTTTTCCAGGAGTGCCATGTATAAACGAGCTAGCCTGCCTGCTCCTCTGATTCTGAACTTCTTTCTATGTAGCCTCAGGTTACATCAGTTTTTTTGCTAGCCCTGTCATCCTGTTCACCCATACCAAATGAAGACCACAACCTCTTTTCTCCCTGAACTGCTAAACCACCTTCCTCGTTTGTACCTGTTATAATTTTGAAAGGAATATTATATTTATTTTTAAAAACAAAGATACTTGAAATAAATGAAAACATTTTGGCAATACCCTCTGAGTTTTAGGGCAATCCTTGGGCTTGGAAATCTCTGTACCTGATACTTAAAGGTGAGATAAGGAGGGGCTGAAGTGCTTGCTTCCGCAGCACATGTACTAAAACTGTAATGATAGAGAAGATTAGCATGGTCTCTGTGCTAGGATGACATGAAAATTCATGAAGTGTTTCATATTTTTGTTCCTGATGAATGTTAAAATGTAATAATGTAAAATGAATGTGTATGTGAATAAATTAGTATTTTACAAACAAAACAAAACAAAAAGAGGAACTGAAGATCCCCAGCTAGCTTGGCTGTGACTTCAGCACTATGGACAGAGGCCATTGGCAGTACCCTCTCTCTATGCCTGGGACTGTGAGTGGGTGGCAGATGAAACACACAGCTTGCAGATGGGGCCAGAAATCCTCGCTGCTCACTCAGTGCCTTACACTCAGTGAAGCTCCTTCCTCTTAGCAAACACATTCTGTCCTCACTCAACTATCAGCCCAGAAGGCATACAGGACAGGGACTGTTTTCCAGTTTTTTACAGATAAGGAAACAGGTTCAACAAGGTAAAACTCCCAACAACAGTCTGAGGTGGAGGGAGAACACTAATTACCCCATGTTTAGAAAATTTAGCAGCCCCTGTTCCCCTTTGGGGAATAACTTTCCCTAGAGATAAAAAGGAGTCAAAGCAAGGCAGGGTGGGTGGACATTTGTGTGGAATTGAGACTCCAGCTGGTCCCAGGAACCAACAAGTGGCCTGGAGGGTCTGAAGGTCCATTCAGGTCTGCCAGACTGAGGGTGGGAAAACCTTACTCATCACTAGGGTCCACAGAGGATCAGCTTTGTATACCTCTTTTTTTTTGTCTCAATACTTGGCTTCACTGAGCCTGGAGACAAGGAGAAGGGACCTTAAGGATGTCATTAGGCTGTCTCTGAATCTGATGGACCTCTGTGGGAAAACTCCAGGGAGGAGAGGGATGGGAGCCCTGTGAATGAACAGGGTGAGTTGTGCAGGTAGTAAGAAATCCTGTGACATGGCTGCAGGCCTGGTTACCTGTGTATGTCTATTGCTGGTGGTGGGAAGGGGAGGTGCTAGATCACACAGCAGCTCTTTCCTTGAGGTGTACTTTGACAGGCAGAGCAATAAAGTGGTTAAGAACATGGGCTCTGAAGCCAGAGTACCTGGTTTCCTGCTTCCTAGCTGTGTGACTCTGCAACCTTGAGGAACTCTCAGCTTCTCCATTCCTTACTTTTCTCATCTGTAATACAAATCTCATAGGGCTGTTTTGAAGATTACTTTATGCAAGGCACTTTGAACTGCCCAGTGCATAGTAACTTCTAAAAAATATTAGCGATTATTTGTATTTGGGACCCCTATGGTTTAGTGGTAGAGTATCTGCCTTTGATCCACAGTCTAAAGATGCTTTACAGGTTCTGTTCTTATCAGGTAAAAGGGATGAATAGGATTCCAGTCCTCCAAAAGATTCTTCAGACCGTAGTTTACCCAACCCTATCCTATCACATTAAAACAATTTGCAAAAATGGGGAGGAAACTTTTAGACCAAGGAGTGCCCAGAAGACCAGGAGAAAACACAGCCAACTGTCTTCCTTACTTTTTAGCGCAGCAGAAACTGTGAAGAGCAATGTCTATAAGTGACTCTTGGTGGGGAGGTGGGGGCAGTACATAGCAGATAGCCTTGGAGGCCTTACTCCTCATCAATTTCTTCAAAAACTATAGCTCCTCTCTTCAGGGCCCCTACTTCCCCTCTGTGTCCTCACACCTCCACCTATCACCCATCATCCATCACGTGATTCTTGGGATGGTCAACACCAGGAAAGCTCTAGAAAGAGAGCCACAGTGTATTGTGTTTTTCCTGGAAGCTATAGCTCCAGTCTTAGACTCAGAAATTGGCCAATGTTAGGAAACCATGCAGAAACTCGGTAGGTGCCCCAAAGAGGAAACAGGAAGCCAAAATAGCATCACAATCTATTTATTATGATATCCACCATGCCCAGCTTATGGGAGCATCACACCTTCTGGTGTGAATGCTGAGAAATGGGGAGAAGCATGCAGCTGTAGTGGTGGGAAGACAGGGCTTGGGGATGTTCCCCTCAGCTTACTGTCAAGTTACCTTGCGCAGAAAAGCACACAGGAAGGGCGTGAGGGACCAGAGGGCTTGAATTGTTGTTTGAGTGCTCTCAGAGTTCCTCCCACAAGCTTGTGTTTGGCTGGGACACAGATTTTAGGCCATCTCTTAGAGGAGGTTAAGCTTGAAGGCCTTTGTCTCACCATGAATATGAAAAGGCCTTGCTACTCTCAACATTCTCATCTGTGGTCAAGCCAGCCCATACTATCCAAACTGGAATGTGTTTGGGCTTCTTAGTCACTGGCTCAGACAGGCCTGACACCCTCTCTATGGGCTGGATAATTATGGCATGTGGCCCAGAGGGAAGTGTTTCCTTAGTGCTAGTTAAGTCTAGTGGAAATTCTGTAACCTGTTTCCTTTCAAGGGTGCCAAAAGCAGTGGCAGCAGGAAAGCCATCAGGGAAAATGCCCAGTCCCACCCGACTCCAAGGCTGTTGGGAAGAAGCCTGACACATTAATACCTCCCATTCAGGGAGATCTCTGTTGTTTGGTCTGCAGCCAGGGGCCCAGAGAGATCCTCAGCAAATTCAAACTAAGTGGCATGGAGAAAAGAGCAATTTTATTCCACTGTAAATAGAGGGTCAAAAAGGGGTTGTAGTTACAGGTGCTGCCAGGATGTCCTGAAATCCTGGCGTCAAGGTTGTTCTGGCTTTTAGTGCTGAGTATCCATCTGCCTTTACTTTACTGGTTTGAAGGGGACATTCATACAGGTCACTAGAGCCTGTTACCAGTCTTGCCTGGAGGGTACTTTTGGCTCTGGGTGGCCATGGCTAGCCTCGGACCTTCCCAGACAGCTTCTGCTGAGCTTTCCTCTTGATTTTAGGGCTTCTTGCACCATTCTTACTGAAGCTATGAAATCTGCAATGATTGAGACTGTGGTTTGGGCTAACAGGCCCCCAAACCATCTTTAGCTCACTCCTGCAGCGAGCTGCCCTTTTCCCAGGCAGTTTTTATTTGCTTCCCTTATTGGTGATAGGAATGGGGGAACCCCCAGATTTGGCCACCCAAACAAGGCCAGGGTGACATCCCTTAGGGCACACCAGGACCAGGAAGGCCAGTGTCTGCCCTGCAGTCCTGGTCATTTGAGCTCAGGGCACAAAAAGGCAGTGCGCTCATGGCTTCAGCTGTGGCTGTCCTCAAAGGAAGAAGAGCACTTAACAGCAGGTCAGTATGTAAGTGAGGGAACTCCCTGTCCCTGGGATCCAAAGGGGCCATTGCTCAAAAGTGCAGCCTGTTCTCTATTGGGGAACACTGGTCTCAGGAGAGGAAGCCATGGAGCAGACCTGGAGAGGTTATGTGGCCATAGCTACCGGCTTACCTGACCCTGTGTCCCTGCAGCTCCACTGTGTCATCCAGATGCCCCTATCTTTAAATCTGAGTGTCGGGAAGAAGACTGCTGGGTGAAAAACAGCTTAGGACAAGTGGTCTTCAGAGCATTTATGTAACCCCATTGGGAGATGGAGTGGGTGGTGCCTGGGAAAAGTACTGGTCTCAATTTTGGGCAGCTGAGAAGAAAAGACTTTAACATTTTCTCATACCCTTAATAGAGTCAGACACTAATTTTTATACTTGGCAGAATTTCAGACAGTCACAGTGATGGAAAGGCTTGAAAAGGAAGGGGAATGGGCTTCACTGGGTTTATAAAAGTTTTAACATCTCCATACACAGTGCAGAGAGTTTCCATGGATTACAGCACTGCAAAGAGAGACCCCAGACAGGGTTGGGGTGGGGCTTCTGCAGCTCTGGAACGGGGGAGCAATGGAACTTCTTTGATAAAAAGCTAGGTGCCTACAGAGAAGAGGCTGGTTGCTCCTCTGTGTTTGTCTGCTTCCTAGGACTCTTGTGGACTGGGAGCTCCACCCTGTGCTGGGAGCAGCATCGCCTGGGCCCGCTGCAGCATGCACCAGCCAAGGAAGCCTGCTCTCCTAGGAAAGGGAGACAGATGATCCCAAATGGGCCTGATTCTGTTGTAAAAGAACTCTGGGGCCTACTTTGCCAGGCCCTGGGATCCAGCCAGTCTGATCTGCCCCACGGTCATTCACCACTCACTCACAAAAAGTTAGAAGCTGCAGCTCCAGAGAGGTAGGCATCACCCTGATCTGTAAAGGATCAGGGAACAAGAAAAGGGACTTCCAGGCCCTGTGACTTATGACAAGGTAGGAGGAAAAAGCTGTTAAGCTCTCAAAGCCCAGAGCTTATCTCTCCTGAAAATGCCTTTTCCGTGAGATCAAGCAGCCCAAGGCCATTGGCACAGAAGGTGATTTGCCAGGAGAGTAAGCAAAGGCCCCTGTGCTTAGTGTGCTTTTATCTTCTCAGTGCCAAACCCCAGGCCTGGCTATGTCAGATGCAGTCCTTGTACCTAAGAGTCATGTGCTTTCTTTTTTATTTTGGCTGAGTAATGGGCCCTTCTACTGATTAGTATTGAGAAAATGGCTAAGGAGTATTTACAAAACGCTGTGGGTTTGAAATGTTCAGGGCCATACATATTAACCCATATTCATCTTCTGTTTCATTTCAGTCTTAAATAATCCCAACCCCAAAAGCTTCTCACCCTCCTTCTAGGTCAGGCAGTGTCTACAGGAGATGACCATACAGTGCTCTTACCAAGCCCCTGGTTGCAGCTTACTCCCTTTCCTCTGAGCATCTCAACGCTGAGCTGTATGCTACTACTTCTGTAAGCACCCAATTTAGTACAAGGGCCTTGAGCAATGTGGATATGTTATCTTCTGCATGGCTGAGCCAACCCCCTCTCAAATAACTCTTGGTAGTCAGATCTAGCTAAACCTAAGTCGTTAGGCTGGAAACAAACCTGGACCCCAGGGCCAGAGCTGATTCACAACATGCACTGACATGAGATCTTGATGAGAATTTGGGAGGGACAGCTAGGGCTTAGAAGCCAGGCTTGGTGGCCTTGTGGCAGCCTCTGCTTGCCCTCAAAGTCATCCCATGCCAGGCCCAGGCCCTAGCCTGGTGGGGAAGAACATGTTGTGAGCAGCAGGGAGAAGCAGCAACTCAGGCCACATGGGGAGAAGGGAAACCACCTCCTGTGAGGATTTGCTGGGACTTTCTCTGCTCAAGAGAGCTGAGATGCAAATCCTCTTCTTAGCTCCAGCCTCTTGTCCTCATCGTCAGGGTGGCTGAAAGGAGTCCCTGCTCAGGGCTTCTCTGGAGTGGTTCTTTCTTGGGCTGTGGAAGAGGCTGGCTCTTGTTCTCCATGCAACGGCACTCTTTTCTAGTCTATAGTTGAGTTGAGCTGGAAGGATAGAAAAGCATGAGCCTTCTCCTCTCCTCTTCTATCCAGATCTTGCCTTCACTGGAGCTCAGACTTTGGTCTCTGTGGTAGCTGACTTATCTGAACCATCTAACATAGAGGTCTGGGACTCCTGCCAACATACTTGTTCCATTCAGGCCCCTTGGGCTCTGGGCCATGAATGCCCATCTGGAAAACAGGGGCCAGGATGGCTCACCTTTGTTTTTGACTCTTCTGCTAAAGACTCTTGGACTTAAACAATCTGGCTAAGAGGTTCCTAGAGTTCTGGGTCTCTTGGAGGGGCTGCCCCCCCCTTTTCTAATGTAGGACTCCACAGACTAGTTGCCATCTCTGACACCAGGAATCAGAATTTAAACAAATAATGGGTTGAAGTGCAGAGGTCATTTTCAACCATTTTCCCATCTCAACACGCCTGAGACATAGCATACACCTAGCAGAACAATGGCTCACCACAGAAGGGATTTTCACTGGGGGAAGAGGGCACTTGTCAGCATCTCCAGGAGAACATGTGAGTCTGATATGCCCTCTTACTAAGAATCACTTGACCAAGGACTTATCTACTGAAAATCAGAAGTGGCCAAAAGAAGGGGAGAGTAAAGATCTCCTCTTCTATACCAGGAGCTACACAAAGGAACTTTGGTTCTTTTAGCAACCAAAAGAACCAGGTCTCTGAAGGCATGGACAGCAATGTGTGTGTGTGTGTGTGTGTGTGTGTGCGCGCGCACATGTCCATGCAAATATGTGTATAGTCAGGTCTAGTCTGTGATGTGAGGGCAGGGGGTCATCCAGGAATGGATGCTGCCACAAATCCCACAAACTGTTTTCCTGTAGCAATGTATTCACTGCCTCTGTTGGGGGTGGGGGGAACAGTAGTTTCAGTGCCATAAAGTTTAGTGACAAATCGAGATGCTGGCAGTGCTCCATCTCCCTAAGTCTCAGTACTAGATGTTGGTGGGGGAAGGGAAAAAGGAACAGAGGGAGAGAACACCACTGTCCCCAAATTGAGCTTCTCTGCTCCATGCTATCCTGGGGGTTTCAGGTGAATGGCTGAGCTGTTGGGGCGAGCAGCCAAGATGTAGACGACATTCTCCCGCAGGAAGGTAGGCCAGTTCACAAGTCTGGAGTGGAAGCAAAGAACAGGTTTGTGAGGCTGGTTGCAAAGTACGGAGGCTTCTAAGACCTGATTCCAGTGACAGTATGGCTCAAACTGGGCAAAACTCAGGAAAACCCTGGCTTGCACCTGACCTGGTGATGGCTGGCTATGCTTCCAAGTTGGATGGACCAGCTGGCTAGCCCTATAGATCTAGGGTCAAATATGCACTCTTGGAGCCTGATTTCTTGTGTGTGGGGGGCAGTTGGTGTTTTGGGTGAAGGGGGTAATGCCTTCTCTTGTGTGTTAGGGAGTTAGGAGTGCAGACAGCCAGACAAGGAGGTCCCACTCACCTGGACTCCTGCTCTGTGGGTACCAGGGCCTTGTCTTGACTCTTGCTGCTGCTGCTGGCTGGGCTGCTATCTGCTATCGGACCCACATGGCTGATGCTGTTGGGTACAAGGACATATAGTTCGGAGTAGGACAGTGAAAGGCCTGGCCCCTCCAAACTCTGGTGAACTCATGGCTCTGGATGTGCATGTCTAGGCTTTTCTGACAGGGCAACACTTTGGAGTAGAGGCTGCTCTGTCCTTGGTCAACAGGACTTACTGCCCTGCATCTAATGCATGGGAGGATCCTTTATTAGCTGTTGGCAGGAGAACCAGGGAGGTATCTTTCATACCAAGGGCCATTTGGCGTGGAAAAAGGAGGAGGTACAGGAGAAGGGGAAGGGATTGGTAAGAAACAGACCTGACACTGCAGGAAGGAGCCTCTGCGAGGCGTTTGCAGAACCAAGAGTGCTGGGCTTGGTGGCTCTCTGCCTCACTGATAGTGTTCCCGCTCCCCCGTGTCAGGAAGGTGGCTCGGGCTCGCTCCCTCTCCTTGACTGTCAGAAGCCTTAACAGAGAGTTCTGGGAAGAAGAGATAAGGTAAGATCTTACAGATGAAAATATTTTATAAAAGTTAAGCCAAAGAATATCCTATCCTACCTCCATTACCACCCCTGCAACCTCCCTTTGAAGTTGCCCAGAGCCTTTCTGGTAGCACCAACGTTTGCAGTTGAGCCCAGTGCAGGTCATTCTTCTTTGGGCAGTTTCTCCAGCTTAGGCACTGGATGGAAACTGAGCCCTTTTCTGGTACTGGTCCCTGCTCAGACTGTACCCAGTGCTCCCCCAACCTGCCTGGCATGCTTCTCAGGTTTCTGTTACTCAGTATCCCATAGACATTCACCCCAGCTGGCCCTCACCTGGGGACGCAATTGCTGCAGAAGCAGGAGGGACTCATGGGACAAGAAGTCAGGCCACTCTATATGTCCTCGATGTTCAGGGTCCAGGGCTGCAAACTGGCGAGCTGCCTGTTCCTCTTGTTCCTTGCTTAGAGCCCTGTCTCTGTCCCCTCGCTTTGCTGCTTGGTGGCGGTAGCGCAGGAAATCCTCCAGCGTCAGGGAGCAATCTGTGGGGAGGCCCCCATTGCTAGCCCTGCTGACCTTTTCCTTAGCCTCTGGACACCTTCACTCACCTCTAGGGTACCCTCCAGAGCCCCCATATCCACAGCTTTTACTGAGTCCTTATCTCCTGTAACCAGGATAACTAAGGTTTGTGGCTGGGGGTGGGTGCCCCTGCTGGCCAACAGCTTGGGAACAAGGGCCTATTTATCCCTTACACCCCACCCCAACAATTCCATAAACTCCTTTCATTGTTCATCCTGGAAGGTATGGAGGAGAAGTCTGCCCAGCCCCCTCCATCTGACAGCACTGTCCAGCCTTACCAGGGATGATTTTACACTGCTGGAAGGTCTCTGTGAGGCTGTACATTTCCTCCTCAGTTAGCAGCAAGTTGAGGTTGTCCTGAAAAAGGAAGAGCTGTCAGTGGCCATGAAGGCCAATAAGAAAGAAAGGTCAAGGATTCAAGAAGGTTGGAATAGTATTTCAACTTGAAGGCAATTCTGAAATCATCTAATCCCAGCGTCTCATTCAAAATCAGACTGAGGCCCCAGAAAGGACAAAGGATTTGCTCAGAGCTGCCCAACTCTGGGGCAGAATCTTTCCCAGAACCTGGGTATCCTGACTCCAGCCCTGAGTTCCTTTTACTAAAATAGTGGTTTTAAAATTATTCTGAGATCCCTAGGGATTCCTTGGAAGTGCCTTAGGAAACTGCTGCAAGAGGGAAGGGTAGCTACTAAGTGGACAGGGTTTGAATCCCTAGCTCCATCAACCAGAGTTACTCCATCTTTATCCATTTTGTGTACTTGGCCTCTGTGCTAGAATGCTCAAATAGTTTAGTTTTTTAAAGAAGTTTAATTCTAACTCTGCTCCTAGTGGGTTTATCACTTTAAATATCTCCAGAACGGTTTTGAAAGAGATGCCATTATGACAAAGTTCCTAAAGGCAAATGAATTTTAATTCCAAAGAGCACTGATATGTTATTTTGTTGTCATTAATTTACAGTCTTGCAGTCTTTATCAAATATTTTTTTCTAGTAGGTTATTTTTTTCCCTAAAATACCAGCAAAGAACAAGAGCAGACATTTCGTGAGTATTCATTCATGGATTTCATAAAGAGCTCAAACTCTTCTTTCAATAAACACTTATTGAGCACCTAGTATATGCTGGGCACAGTGGTATGTAACATTGAGATGTTTGATGTGGCTGGAGTATAGGGTATGTGTGTGTGTGTGTTAGGGGAGGAAGAGGGGAGATGGGTCAATGCCCTTTATTGAGCCCTTCAAATTGGGCCTTTATTTTGAGGGTAAAGCAAGAGTCATTGAAGGGTTTGTAAGTGTGGAGTTTCATGCTCAGATCTTCGTGTGTGGAAAATGGATTAGAAGGGCAAAGCCTGGAGGCAGGCATGGAGAACAATTAGGTTGCTATTGCAGCACTGCAGGTAAGAAAAGATGAGTGGCTAAAGTAAGATATGAGAATGGAGAAAAGGGAGGAGATTTGAGAGATATTAGAGGCAGAATCAACAGGACCTATTGACTTACTGGATGTGAGGGATGAGGGAGAGAAATGAATTGGGATGGTAACTGGGTGAGGGGTGGTATGACTATACACAGAGATAAGGAATGGCAGGAGAATAAGTGTTGAGAGAAAGATGAGTTCATTTGGGGGCATGCTGAATGTGAAATACCTGTGAGACACTGAGATGAATGTAAGTCCAGGAGACAGAGGAAATTTAGGTCTGGACACACAGATTTAGGACTCAGTGTTTAGATGGTGGCTGTAGGTACTGTAGTAGATGAAGTTACCAAAAAAAGTATACAATGAGAAAGAAAGAGTGTTGACAACAGAACCTGGAGAAACACCGTCATTAGGGCTGGGAGAAAAAATTAAATAAGGGCACTTAGAATGGTCAGAGAAGAAGGTAAGAAGAGAATCAGTAGAGGGTACTGGAAACCAAGAAAAGAGAGTTACACAGTGTAGGGTGTTAACAGTAGTTATACAAGTATGATGGGATTTTATTGATTTTTCTATTTTCTGTAGTTTCCATTTTGTGTAATAATTCTTATAAAAAACACTCAGACCCTAAAAAAAGAAGGGGCTATAAGGAAGTGCTAAATACATCAGAGAGGTCAATACAATACAGAGGCCTGAGAAAAAGCCACCAAATTTGACAATTAGGTCCCTGGTGAAGAGCCAGTTCAGCAGAATGATGAATGCAGAAGCCAAATTACAGGGGATAAGGAACCACAAGACGATGAAGTCCTCTCAAGAAGCCTGGCTGTGAAGGGAAGGAGAAGGGGAGAGGCTTGGAAGAAGCCTTTGTAAAAAGTCTGATGGGGAGTGGTGGTAATGAGGGTAGGGCTGTGACAGAAAGCCAGGAGGCAATGTTTGTATTCCTGGGGGTAAGGGAGGACACATCTTCAACCCAGTGCCACATCAGCAGATCACTACAAAGCAGAGTTGCTGTGAGTGAAAAAGCTGGCATCTCGAGGGGTGGTGACCAGAGAACACTGTCTGTAGAGCAGGGTCATCTGTGGCATACTCCAGTTGGAGAAAAGGTGTTTAACTGTCTGGAAATAACTGTTCTATACTTGATTTTATGGACAAGTCATAGAGAAAGCATTATTTGTTAGCAAGTGGCATAGCTTTGCTTTCTTCTAGGCAGTAGGAAGAAAAAGGGGATCAGCAGATGCTCCTAACTCTGAAATCAGTGAATAAAGAAGATCTCTGCAGGACAACAGATCAATAAAGCAAGATTTGAACTCTATTCAGATGTGCTAAGAATGGGTATGAATCTAGCTTTTTGTTTTAAAAGTTGGAAGGCATTTATATATAATTTGAAAAGTTCCAAATCAACAGACCTTTGTTACTTAATTTACGTAATGTCACTTCAGAGATGAACAACAAATGCTCCTAAGAGCTCGTGGGCCAAGAAGTTTTTCCTGTGATAGAATCTATTACTGTTTGAAGCAAGCTGGTTAGGATTTCAGGATGGTTTTTCAGATGAGCACAATGAATGACAACTATAGACTGTTAGAGAAAGCACTGCTCCAGTCAGTTACTTTTGAGTCAATAGGCCTCATCCTATCCATTTAGTTTTCTAGCTCAGTGGTTCCCAACTAGGGATGATTGTGCTTCCCCAGGACACACTTGGAAATATCTGGAGACATTTTTGGCTGTCACAACTTGGTGTGGGTATTGCTGACCTCTAATGGGGTAGAGGCCAGGGATGCCGCTAAACATCTTACAGTACACACAGCTCCCACAAATAAGTTTTGTGCCCAAATGTCAAAAATACCGAGGGACAGAAAGCCTGTCTAAGCTCTAGGATCCTTGTATCTACTACTGGAAAACTTTTGAGGGCACTGCCTAGAGACAAGTGTTCTAAGACGGGGCCTCCAGGAAAAGAGCCAAGTTCCCTGTGGTGCAGCAGCCCGTTGTTCCTGCAGTTAGGCTCACACAGTAGTGGCAGCTCCAGCCTGTCTCTGTGTGCGCCATCTCAGTCACCTCCGCTGCACTGTCTCCGTGAAGGTAGCCCATTCGGCGCAGGCAGCCATCGTGGAAAACCCTTGTGCAGACCCTGCATGGGAAGAGGCTTTCGGCAGTCCAGACCTCACAGACATCACACATCTCATCGTTGATAACCTGGGGAAGGATGGCAGGAATGAACAGGGATGTGTAAGCACAGGTAGCGAGACCCCATGGCCACCAAGCACAAAGCTGCCCGCATGGAGCTGAGTGTCCCTAGAGCAGCCCAGAGGAACCACTCCAACTGAAGCCAGTGTTACGGCCGCAGAGCTTTCTCTCTGGGAGACAAGAACCAGCAGGCTCTTCCAGCTGCTCAAGCCTCTGTGACCATATTTCTGAACAGGGACTTCTACTAGCATTTTTTGAAAGAATCTGTTGTGAGATTATTGCAGGCACTGCAGGATACTTAGCATCCCTGCTATACTGGGCACAAATACCAGTAGCAGCTCCCAGTTTTTGTCTTCTCCAACTCCCCTCAACAGCAACCCCCTCCACAAATTCCCAAATGCTTCCTAAGACCTCCTGTGATATCACTTCTTATTTCCTACTGCCTCAAGTCATTCACTAAGACTAAGCCAGGATGTGACTAACATTTTTAATCTTGTGGAAGAAATTCGAAGATTGTTCTGGACTCAGCTCCATCTTCCTGGTTTTGAGTCTCACTTCAACCATATACCTACATCCTCAGGTCTAAGATGGGATGATTCTGCCCTGACTAGACACTCACAGGCTCTCTGGGCTCCAAGCAGATATCTGGAGGTTTGTCATCATCCAGCTTCCGGGTGGGGCGGATGAAGGCAGGGGGTGTGAAACGATTGGTCCTGTCAAACTCCTCAGGTTCTACTCCACGCCCATCTCGGAGCCTCTCCCAGGCTGCACGGTTGACACTGCTTTCTTCTTGGAGCACTGGGGTACTTGCCTCTGCTTCTTTCTCCTCCTGCACCTCTTGAACGGAGCCCTCTACAGTGCCATGGTGGGACCCTGGAAGCTCACCTGTACGTCGGAAGGAAGGCCTATCCCGCAGCCCATCCTTGAAAGCAGACACTGCCAGGCTCACCTTCTGCACCTGCTCCACTGTCTGCCGCTTGGACATCAACACCCCCATGGCTCTGTGGGCAAAGAGCAGGGGGTGCCCATACTTAGCCAATGGCTGACCATGTGGGGCCAGTCAGTTTCAACCACTGACCTACATGGCAAGTGTCATTAATTTCTCCCTCTTCTGGAAATCAGTAGCAAGGTAGGGTAGAGAGAGCACTTTTTAAGGAGTCAGAAGACCCTGGTTCTATTTCTGACTAGTCCTGTGACTTTGGTTGTCTCATTTATAAAATGAGGGTTATCTGTCCAGTGTAGTTCACAGGCTGTAGTGAGGATAACTTTAGAAAATGGGCTTGACACTGCTTAGTAGACTAGAAAGCACTCTACACATGTGAAATGGTATCTCTGTCTTTCTTGCTGTTCCAAAGCCAGTTAGGTCCAGGGGTCCCAGGCTGTGCTACTTTGAGATAGTTGGAGACTTCAGAGCCCAAGTCCCTTCTCTGCTCCACAAGATGACCCAAGGCTTAATGCAAGACTAAAGCTACACATTTCAGACTTCTGATTGAAGGGAGCTCCTCCAACAAGTGCTGGGCACAATCCATTGAGGGATAATCCACATCAAATGCCTACTTTTTGAGTCAGAGTGAATGAACTCGTATTTTTAAAGGACTCCTAAATTAGTCAGGAAACTCTACCACCGTATCCATGTGGGCAAGGTTACAAACACTCTATTGTGCCCTCCAATTAGTAGCTTTTTATGGGTCTGTTTGTCTTTCACAGACAATTATCTCATTATAAGCTCTAAGGTGCTTCTCATACAAGGCTTTATTAATGCCACTCTCACCTTTTCTGCTTTGATTTTCTGAACTGTTCAAGAAAGGTCCATATCCTGTTAAGATTAAAAAGTAACATTATCTCTGTTCTTCCTCTGGAGTACCAGGGTACCACTCTGGAAAGTGAGGGCATGACATTGCACATTGGGAAGCTGAACTGCTATTTCCTAGCCTGAAGCGTCTTAGTGGGATTCAGCTGGGGAATGCATATTCTAGGCAAAGTGGAGCAGAGAGCCCATTTCAGCCTTGCTCTCAATCTATTATAATCAATATTTACTGAACAGCTATGTATAAGGTATCAACTACTCATCATAAGAAACAGAAGACAGGAGAACAGTTTCAAGATACTTAATATCAGAACTCAAAGAAGAGTAAGACAGAGTGGTAGAAATACCTAAAAGAGAGTGAGATCACACTACTGAGAGTCAAAGTGGACCAAGAAGGATGAGTGGTAACTTATCCTCAGTTTGTTTGGGGAAAAGGTGACAGAGGGCAGGAGAGGAGGTTAGGGACAATTAGAAGGCTACTATAGTAGTCCAGGCAAGAGGTAACGGTTTACTGAAATGATGGCAGTAGGAATGATACTGAGTTTATTAGATACCATGGATACAGAATTAGTTAATTTTAAGAATAGATAACTGACTAGACTAAGGGTAAAGAGACAAGGCACTTTTATCTTTATTTCCCAGCTTTGTTGAGATATAATTCTTAAAAATTGAGGTACATACAATAAAACGCACAGATCTTAGTGTTTAGCTCAATGAATCTTAACATATGGATACACTCATGTAACCATCATCTCAATCAAGATATCAAACATTCTAATTTTTCCCCCTTTATTTTAGCCAAACTTCCATCCCCCTCCACTATGGCAACCACCAGCCTGTTCTCTGTGTTTATGTGTCTACCTCTCTTTGTTCTTTTATTTTGTTTTTTAGATTCCACATGTAAGTGAAACCACATAGTATGTGTCTTTTTCTGTCTGATTTATTTCACTTAGCATAATACCCTCTAAGTCCATCCATGTTGTTGCAAATGGCAGAATTTTTCTTTTTATGGGTGAGTGTTCTTTTTATTGCATTGTGTGTGAGTACCATGTCATTATCTAGTGATGGACACTTTAGTTGCTTCCATATTTTGGCTATTGTAAATAATGCTGCAGTAAACATGGGAGTACACATATCTTTTAAATTAGTTATTTTGTTTTCTTTGGGTGAATTCCAAGAAGTATGGTATTTTTCATTTTTTTGAAAATATTCCATACTGCTTTCATAGTGACTGCACCAATTTACATTCCCATCAACAGTGCATGAGGGTTCCCTTTTCTCCATGTCCTTGCCAACATTTATTGTTTCTTCTCTTTTGATATTAGCCATATTGAGATATAACTGGCATATAACATTCTATAAATTTAAGGTGTACAATGTGATTATTTGATACATGTATATATTGCAAAATGCTTACCACAGTAAGGTTAGTTAGTACATTCTTTACCTCACATAATCACCATTTTGTTGTTGTTATGGTGAGAACATTAGAGCTCTACTCTTACTTCAAGTATATAATATAGTATTGTTAACCATGGTCACTATGCTGTAACTTAGACCCCTGGAACTTACTCATCTTATAAATGAACATTTGTAGCCATTGACCAACATCTCTCCATTTCTCTCACCCCTGACAGCCACCACTCTACTCTGTTTCTGTGAGTTTGATGTTTTTTAGATTCCATGTATAAGTGAATTATACAGTATTTCATTCAGTCTTTCTCTGACTTATTGGGAGGGCAGTTTTTTTTAACTTTTTTTTAAAGGTATCATTGATATACACTCTTATGAAGGTTTCACATGAGCAACATTGTGGTTACTACATTCACCCATATTATCGAGTCTCCCCACACATCCTACTGCAGTCACTGTCCCTTAGCATAGTAAGATGCTATACAGTCACTACTTGTCTTCTCTGTGCTATACTGGAAAGGGCTGTTCTAAATTGACTAACTACAAGTATGGTCATGCCATTTACAGACATTGGGAAATAAAAAAGGGACAGTGAAATGGGTTTTTTACATTTGAATTAAACATGTCTTCTGAGTCATTCAGGTGTTAGGTTATCCCCCTGCTTAAAACTTTTCAATGGCTTTCTACAGCTTTCCAAATAAAGTCCTCCAAATTGGTCTCCATCATGTTCTGTGAGGCCTTGCTCAGTCTGGAATCCCTTCTTTACTCTCTGTTCTAAACACATTGGCCTAGTTTCAGTCTTTGTGTGCCATGCTCCCTATATTTTTGGGAACTGTGAACATTCCTTCTCCCTAGTTAGTGCCTATTCATCTGCCAGAACTTACCTCAAGTTTCATTTCCTCATGGAAGTCACTGCTGACTCCCCAGTCCAGGTCTGAGTGCTCACAGCACCATGCTTTTCTGCTCCAGAGCATTTATTTTTGTCATTACATATTCAATAGGATGATTATCTAATCAATGTCAGTTTCCTCTATTAGATTGTTTATACCATGCATAGTACCTATCTTCACTGCCCAGCAATGTGTTTGGATGAGAACAATGCTTAATAAACATTTCCCAACTAATTAATTGTGGAGAAGTCTTTTTGATTTTTTTTTTAAATGTGGAACGCTTCATGAGCAGGGGCCATGCTAATATTCTCTGTATCGTTCCAATTTTAGTATATGTGCTGCCGAAGCGAGTACTCTTTTTGATTTTTTTATAAAGCCTTCATACACATAATATCTGATAACAGCCACATCTTTTTTTCCCAGAAACAACTATTGTACGTACAAATTCCCACTCTGCTTGCCCTGACACCTATTGTTACCAACAGAAGAAACACATCCCATATTTTTTGAATTTATAAACTAATAAGGGAAAGATCCCTCCCCATTATTACAGTGGGCAACTAATAATAAATTGTGATTAAGAAATCCTTTTTCTCCCTGATTGCAAAAAATATTGGACAAGGGGAAATGGTTAAATTATGGTACAATGGAAGATTGAACAATCTGAAGTGCAATGAAGTAGAAATATATTGATGTGAAAGATATTAAATAGATATGAACATATTAATGAAAACAGCAAGTTACAAAAATATTCATGATATAATCTAATTTTTCTAAGAAAGAATGCATATAAAACTCAAAATAGAAATACCATTTGACCCAGGAATTCCACTTCTAGGAATTTACCCTAAGAATGCAGCAGCCCACTTTGAAAAAGACATATGCACACCTATGTTTATCGCAGCACTATTTACAATAGCCAAGAAATGGAAGCAACCTAAGTGTCCATCAGTAGATGAATGGATAAAGAATATTTGGTACATATACACAATGGAATATTATTCAGCCATAAGAAGAAAACAAATCCTACCATTTGCAACAACATGGATGGAGCTAGAGGGTATTATGCTCAGTGAAATAAGCCAGGTGGAAAAAGACAAGTATCAAATGATTTCATTCATCTGTGGAGTATAAGAACAAAGAAAAAAACTGAAGGAGCAAAACAGCAGCAGACTCATAGAACCCAAGAATGGACTAACAGTTACGAAAGGGACTGAGGAGGATGGGTGGGAAGGGAGGGATAAGGGGGGGAAAAAAAGAAAGGGGGCATTATGATTAGCATGTATAATGTGGGGGGGGCATGGGGAGGGCTGTACAACACAGAGAAGACAAGTAATGATTCTACAGCATCTTACTACGCTGATGGACAGTGACTGTAATGGGGTATGTCGGGGGGAACTTGGTGATGGGGGGAGTCTAGTAAATATAATGTTCCTCATTTAATTGTAGATTAATGATACTAAAAAAAAGACTGAGGTAGATCTATATGTATGTAGAAAATGGGAAGGTGTTGTTAATATTAAAAATAAAACTATCAGTTATTTTACCAGCAAAAAAAGAATGCATATATATTTTTTTGATTTCTTTATTAATATGGATTTTCTGATTTCCCTACACTGCACACTAATTATATCATTAAAAAATTCTAGGGTTGGCAACCTGGTGCCTTGTTTCAGTTCTCGACCTGCTGTGACCCAGGACATGCAATTTATTGCTTTGGGCTTCAGTTCTCTATCTGTTAATGAGTGTGTTTGGAGTATATAGTCTTGAGCTTTTATAATATTCATGTCCTTTTTCATATTCTTTTAAAAGCCTATGTGACCTAATGAGAGAGTCCAATCTGGTGGGATGCACTGGAGGGGTAGACAGGAGAGTGGGTGAATGTTAGAGCTTTTGCTGAGGCTGTGGATTATGAGGACCAGCTTTGCTCTCTGAGTAGGTGGGAAAGCAAGTCCCCAACTTACAGTAAGAGGAACAGACACACCACACCAAGAAGGAGAATGCAAAACTGACACAAAACCCTTCATAAGGAACTTCCTCATGATCACTCACTATTTCCAAGGTCACAGTGTTTTCCTCAGAAAACTTTCATGGTATATTTTTTGAATTTTTGGACTATTGACACATAGCAAGAAATATAGTTTATGATGTGACCCTGTACACACCAAGTTATAAACATGTGTTCATAGATCTATAACTGAATTCAAAGTTGTGAAACAATTCTACCTTTACTGCATGTGATGTTCCTTGATATTTTCTATCCTCTCTATACTGTTTCATTAAAATAGTCCTAATAGTTATGCTCTAAAATGATTTGATGACTTCCTAATGGTTGGACCTGCCATATGAAAAACATAGCCTTAGAATAATTTTACATTTTTTATTACAAAACTACACTTCTATCTTTTGATTTAAAGAAGGTTACCTCTAAAAGACAAGGAACAACGTTGTGAGGTATATGGTAAGTTTTCCCCTTTACTGGTGTGATACAAGAACAGGATTCTCCAGACTGTTTTAAGAGTTCATGTGTTTGGAAGATCTGGCAAAAATGGACAGCTACTAATATACCTTTGAATGAAGCTGTACCCTCTACAAGAGGTTCATCCTCTTTGACCTGTAGGTATATGTAAAAGAATACTGATTGGAGCATTGTTTTTACAGTTATAAAAAGGTGGAAATAATTGTAACAGAATTAGTGAATAACTTGTGATACATTCATGCTATAAAAATAAAGACAGAATGTGGATGAAGTAAAGGTTCCTATGGCCAGGATCCTCACCTGAACCTAAACTACTTGATGATGTAACTGGCCTGCTGCTAGGCTACTGCTTCCACACCTGTAGGCAATAAGCTATTATTGACTGAGTCACTATATAAAGAGCTCTGCTCAGTGCTCTGGGTGGAGGCAGAGATGAAGGAGGATTACAAGCCTGCAGACTGTTGGACACAGACGTAATTCTAGTGCTCCACCTATTGCTGGGAGAACAAGCTGGGTAATAAACCCTTTCACCCCAAGAACATTCCATTGTCATTTCTCGGTCTCACTGAATCATAGTGAACTTTCCCAGGGCTGAAATCCATTGGCAAGACAATTGGCCCAGGTACATTGACTAGAAGGAGAGCCTGCCTCTGATGTAGCCCAATGGTTACATCATCATTTGTTACACACAAGGTAGAAGACAATGTGGGCTGTATCCCATCAGTGGAGCTTGCCTTTGACCTTTGGAGAAGTCAGCAGAGCCTGGCAGGGGTGCATTATATGCTCTAAAAGGGACTTATACCAAGTTCCACAGCAACATGGGACAATAGCTAAGGGACCAATACCCCTCTTCAGCTGACAAATAGACTATACTGGGCCTCTGCCTGTGTCAAAAGGGTACCAATATGCCATGACTTGTGTGGACACAGCTGCTAGACTTCTGGTTGCTTTTCCTACACATTGTGTAGATCAACAGATGACCAAAAGAGGCCTGGAGTGTCTCTTTGCAGCCTATGGCTGACCACAGGTAATTGAGAGTTATCAAGGCACCCACTTTACTGGACGTGCACTACAAGAACGGGTGCAACAGTTGGGAATCAAATGGAAGTTTCATGTGCCATACAGTTCTACCTCAGCAGGCATGACAGAGAGGTACAATGGTTTGTTAAAATATGGACTGAAGTCAGATACCAATAGTATGCGGGGATGGTCAGTCCGCTTATGGACAGTGCTATGGCATTTGAACGAGAAACCCCAAAAGGGAGCCCTGAGCCCCATAGACATGCTAACACATATTGCTGCCTCCCTTATACACCTGCACTAAACCCTGGAGACTCCATTGAGTGGACATGGCCTTGGATCTTTCAGCACATGGACCAATGATGGATGGCTCTCCTGGCACCTTGGGGACAAGGCCTGGAAGCTGGCCTCCTGTGTATTCCTGGAGTAACAGGACAGAGGCCCCCTAAAATCACAGTAGTATATCCTGAATGGCCAGCAGGTAGGCACACCTTACCAGAGAGTTTTGTTTTATCATTATAGTCAGTGCATGCACCTCCAGTAGCCCCCTCAGTAACCCCCATAGGGAGAGGAGTAAAGGTATGGTATACTAGAACTGGACAGGACCTCCTTCCTGCTACAGTCCTATCAAAGGACCACTCTCTTAAATGCATCCTACCTGATGGACAAGATTTGCCTGTGTTGGTGTCATTAAAACATGTGTCTTATCTCCCCTAAGGTCTTTGTGGATTGGGCACACACCCTAGCAAAAAAAACTCTGCTACTCACTGGGGTGCAGAGAGCTCCCTATCTGTACCACTAAGTGTGAGTCATGAACTCATCTGAGTAGAACTGGTTTTGAATATAGCTGAAATAACCTCCTGAGGCTTGAGGATTATTATAATTTTTGTTACCTGTATCAAAATCTTGTTGTATCTTAATTATTGTTATTATCTCTATGTTGTTGTTATCCTCTGTTGCTGTTGTGGAATTTGGTTACAATGCTCCAGCTTTCTTGCACAGGGACCATTGTGGAAGATTGAGAGTGTGTAGATTGTGAGGCGAGAGTCCTGGAGGGGTGGAGTGTGGATAAAGTGAAGGCTCCTATGGCCAGGATCCTCACCTAAACCTAAACTACTTGATAATGCAACTGGCGTGCTGCTAGGCTACTGCTTCCACACCTGTAGGCAATGAGCTATTATTGACTGAGTCACTATATAAAGAGCTCTGACCAAGGTTCTGGGCAGACACAGAGATGAAGGAGGATTACAAACCTGCAGACTGTTGGATGTCGATGTAATTCTAGTGCTCCACCTATTGCTGGGAGAACAAGCTGGGTAATAAACCCTTTCACCCCAAGAATGTTCCATTGTCATTCCTTGGTCTCCCTGAAACAATAGTGAACTTGCCTGGGGCTGAAACTCATTGGCAAGGCAGCATGGGATAAAAAAATATTGAGAAACACTTATTTGGAGACCTGGAATAACCACACAAAATCCACTTTTTCAAGAATGATTCATAGGAGGCGAATTAGTGGTATGCATTTGGTTGTAACTGGCTTTTTCAGATAATGCAATAAGAGTTCTGAAGAAAGGCCAGCCCATTAGGAGGGTTACTCTCTGTAAGTGAACTGACTCATTAATAGTGTATCAACAAACCACAGTCATCTCCCAACACATTGTAGTCCTGCTACAAACCATTATTCTCTGTAAGGATCATAAGAATCACCATTAGGCTAGCTCAATTGTTAATGATGTCACTGCAGTCATTTTGGGAGTTTAAAGGAATTTCAATAAAAACTGAAGGTGGTATCCATTAGCAAAATAAACAAACAAACAAATAAAAAGCCGCTTTCCAGTCCTGGCCATGGGATCTTGGAGTACTGTTATTCCTTTTACCTAAGATGGTTCAATTTTCTAGGCCACTTTATACCCACAAGGGCATAATCTGTAGAGCAGAACCATTAAAAAGAAATCATTAAAATCTAAACAAGACCCCAAGTCATTTTGAATCCACATGCCTTTGAGTTTGAGAGTGAACTGTGAAGACACAACAGAATTAGGCTTCAAGAGTGAGACTAAAACCCTTAGTGCTTAGTGGAGAGGATGGAATCTGTATACAAAAGACATCTTGATTAAAAGTAAATATGCTGGGGTGGAGCCAAGATGGTGGCGTGAGCAGAGCAGCAGAAATCTCCTCCCAAAACCATACATATTTTTGAAAATACAACAAATACAACTATTCCTAAAAGAGAGACCAGAAGAAACAGGACAACAGCCAGACTACATCTACACCTGTGAGAACCCAGCGCCTTGCAAAGGGGGTAAGATACAAGCCGCGGCCCAGTGGGACCTGAGTGTCCCTCACCCCAGCTCTGAGGAGAGGACTCGGAGCGGGGAGAGACAGGGAACCCAGGACTGCTAAATACCCAGCCCTAGCCATCTGCACTGGAGCACAGACACACAGTGCATGGGGTGCTGGATACTAGGGAAACAGGACAGTAAAACCTGCGAGTGGGTCCCTGCAGCCGGTGTCCCTGGGACAAAAAAAAGCGAGTGCTTTTTGAAAGTCTTAAAGCGACAGGGACCCCACAGCTGGATGGAAGCAACCCAGGACACTTAGCCCAGCAGCTGAGAAGCCCAGGGAACTCTGGGCGCCGTAACCCCCTGGGCTGCAACACAGCTCGGAGGCCCCTTGGGGCGAAAAACAGCCTCCCGCCCGTTTCCCCTCCTACACAGCCCCGCCATATTGGAACAGCAGCCAGAGGCCGGACATGCCCACAGCAACCGTGGAGCTCCACAGTGGCCGGGCAAGAATCAGAGACCTCGTCTGCGTGCAGCTGCCCAGCACAAGCTGCTAGGGGTCACTGTTCTCTCAGGAGAGGAAAGCCACAAACCAGCAAGAAGGGACGTTTTCCCAGCCAACACACACACCAGCTCCCCACAACTACCTCTATCGCCATGAAAAGGCAGAAGAATTTGATACAGACCAGACTAACCCAGACATCCTCCCCTGAGAAGGAATCTGGGGAGATAGACCTAACCAATCTCCCTGAAAAAGAAGTCAAAATAAAGATCATAACCATGCTGATGTATCTTCAGAGAAAAATGCAAGAGCTAAGGGATGAAGTCCAGAGGGAGATAACAGAAATGAAACAATCTCTGGAAGGACGTAAGAGCAGACTGGATGAGGTGCAAGAGGCCGTTAATCAAATAGAAATCAGAGAACAGGAACACATAGAAGCTGTGCAGAGAGAGATAAAAGGATCTCCAGGAATGAAACAATATTAAGAGAACTGTGTGACCAATCCAAAAGGAAAAATATCCACATTATAGGGGTACCAGAAGAAGAGACAGAAAAAGGGATAGAAAGTGTATTTGAAGAAATAACTGCTGAAAACTTCCCCAAACTGGGGGAGGAAATAATCGATCAGACCACGGAAGTACACAAAAATCCGAACAGAAGGGAACCAAGAAGGACAACACCAAGACACATAATAATTAAAATGGCAAAGATCAAGGACAACGACAGAGTTTTAAAGGCAGCTAGAGAAAGGAAAAAGGTCACCTACAAAGGAAAACCCACCAGGCTATCATCAGACTTCTCAACAGAAACCTTACAGGCCAGAAGAGAATGGCATGATATATTTAATGCAATGAAACAGAAGGGCCTTGAACCAACAATACTGTATCCAGTACGATTATCATTTAAATATGAAGGAGGGATGAAACAATTCCCAGACAAGCAAAAGCTGAGGAAACTTGCCTCCCACAAACCACCTCTATAGTGTATTTTAGAGGGACTGTTCTAGATGGGAGCACTCCTAAGACTAAGTAGATGTCACCAGAGAAAATAAAATCACAGCAAAGAAAGCAGACCAACCAAATACTAACTAAAGGCACAAAATAAAATCAAGTACCCACAAAAGCAGTTAAAGGAAACACAAAAGAGCACGGAATAAATAAACAACATATAAAGAACGGAGGAGGAGGAATAAGAAGGGAGAGAAATAAAGAATCACCAGACAGTGTTTATAATAGCTTAATAAGCAAGTTAAGTTAGAAAGATACTAAAGAAGATAACCTTGAACCTTTGGTAACCATGAATCTAAAGCCTGCAATGGCAATAAGTACATATCTTTCAATACTCACCCTAAAAGTAAATGAACTGAATGCACCAATCAAAAGACACAGAGTAACAGAATGGATAAAAAGGCAAGACCCATCTATATGCTGCTTACAAGAAACTCACCTCAAACCCAAAGACATGCACAGACTAAAAGTCAAGGGATGGAAAAAGATATTTCATGCAAACAACAGGGAGAAAAAAGCAGGTGTTGCAGTACTAGTATCAAACAAAATAGACTTCAAAACAAAGAAAGTAACAAGAGATAAAGAAGGACATTACATAATGAAAAAGGGCTCAGTCCAACAAGAGGATATAACCATTATAAATATATATGCACCCAACACAGGAGCACCAACATATGTGAAACAAATACTAACAGAACTAAAGGAGGAAATAGAATGCAATGCATTCATTTTAGGAGACTTCAACACACCACTCACTCCAAAAGATAGATCCACCAGACAGAAAATAAGTAAGGACACAGAGGCACTGAACAACACATTAGAACAGATGGACCTAATAGACAACTAAAGAACTCTACATCCAAAAGCAACAGGATACACATTCTTCTCAAGTGCACATGGAACATTCTCCAGAATAGACCACATACTAGGGCACAAAAAGAGCCTCAGTAAATTCAAAAAGACTGAAATTCTACCAACCAACTTTTCAGACCACAAAGGTATAAAACTAGAAATAAACTGTACAAAGAAAGTAAACAGACTCACAAACACATGAAGACTTAACAACATGTTCCTAAATAATCAATTGATCAATGAACAAATTAAAATAGAGATTAAGGAATATATGGAAACAAATGACAACACCACCACCAAGCCCCAACTTCTGTAGGATGCAGCGAAAGCAGTCTTAAGAGGAAAGTGTATAACAATTCAGGCATGCTTAAAGAAGGAAAAACAATCCCAAATGAATAGTCTAATGTCACAATTATTGAAATTGGAAAAAGAAGAACAAATGAGGCCTAAGTCAGCATAAAGAGGGACATAATAAAGATCAGAGAAGAAATAAATAAAATTGAGAAGAATAAAACAACAGAAAAAATCAATGAAACCAAAAGCTGGTTCTTTGAGAAAATAAACAAAATAGATAAGCCTCTAGTCAGACTTATTAAGAGAAAAAGAGAATCAACACACAACAACAGAATCAGAAACGAGAAAGGAAAAATCGTGACAGACCCAACAAAAATACAAAGAATTATTAGAGAGTACTATGAAAACTTATATGCTAACAAGCTGGAAAACCTAGAAGAAATGGACAACTTCCTAGTGAAATACAACCTTCCAAGACTGACCAAGGAATAAACACAAAATTTAAACAAACCAATTACAAGCAAAGAAATTGAAGCGGTAATCAAAAAGCTACCCAAGAACAAAACCCCCAGGCCAGATGGATTTACCTCAGAATTTTATCAGACATATAGAGAAGACATAATACCCATTCTCCTTAAAGTTTTCCAAAAAACAGACGAGGAGGGAATACTCCTAAACTCATTCTATGAAGCCAACAGCACGCTAATACCAAAACCAGGCAAAGACCCCACCAAAAAAGAAAATTACAGACCAATATCCCTGATGAATGTAGATGCAAAAATACTCAATAAAGTATTAGCAAACTGAATTCAAAAATACATCAAGAGGATCATACACCATGACCAAGTGGGATTCATCCCAGGGATGCAAGGATGGTACAACATTCGAAAATCCATCAACATCATCCACCACATCAGCAAAAAGAAGGACAAAAACCACATGATCATCTCCATAGATGCTTAAAAAGCAATCGACAAAATTCAACATCTGTTCATGATAAAAATTCTCAACAGAATGGGCATAGAGGGGAAGTACCTCAACATAATAAAGGCCATATATGACAAACCCACAGCTAACATCATACTGAACAGCTAGAGGCTGAAAGCTTTTCCTCTGAGATTGGGAACAAGACAGGGATGCCCACTCTCCCCACTGTTAATCAACATACTACTGGAGGTCCTAGCCATGACAATCAGACAAAGCAAAGAAATGCAAGGCATCCAGATTGGTAAAAAAGAAGTCAAACTGTTGCTGTTTGCAGATGACATGATATTGTACATAAAAAACCCTAAAGACTCCACTCCAAAACTACTAGAAATAATATCGGAATTCAGCAAAGTTGCAGGATACAAAATTAACACACAGAAATCTGTAGCTTTCCTATACACTAACAATGAACTAATAGAAAGAGAAATCAGGAGAAGAATTCCATTCACAATTGCATCAAAAAGAATAAAATACCTAGGAATAAACCTAACCAAGGAAGTGAAAGACCTACCTATACCCTGAAAACTATAAGACACTCTAAGAGAAATTAAAAAGGACACTAACAAATGGAAACTCAACCCATGCTCTTGGGTAGGAAGAATTAATATAATCAAAATGGCCATCCTGCCCAAAGCAATATACAGATTTGATGCAATCCCTATCAAATTACCAACAGCATTCTTCAATGAACTGGAAAAAAGAGTTTAAAAATTCATATGGAAACACCAAAGACCCCAAACAGCCAAAGCAATCCTGAGAAGGAAGAATCAAGTGTGGGGGATCTCGCTCCCCAACTTCAAGCTCTACTACAAAGCCACAGTAATCAAGACAATTTGGTACTGGCACAAGAACAGAACCACAGACCAGTGGAACAGAATAGAGACTCCTGACATTAACCCAAACATATATGGTCAACTAATATACAATAAAGGAGCCATGGATATACAATGGGGAAATGACAGCCTCTTCAAGAGCTGGTGTTGGAAAACTGGACAGCTACATGTAAGAGAATCAAACTGGATCATTGTCTAACCCCATACACAAAAGTAAATTTGAAATGGATCAAAGACCTGAATGTAAGTCATGAAACCATAAAACTCTTAGAAAGAAACATAGGCAAAAATCTGTTGGACATAAACATGAGCGACTTCTTCATGAATATATCTCCCCGGGCAAGGGAAACAAAAGCAAAAATGAACAAATGGGACTATATCAAGCTGAAAAGCTTTTGTACAGCGAAGGACATCATCAATAGAACAAAAAGGTATCCTACAGTATGGGAGAATTTATTCATAAATGACAGATCCGATAAAGGGTTGACATCCAAAATATATAAAGAGCTCACACACCTCAACAAACAAAAAGCAAATAATCCAATTAAAAAATGGGCAGAGGAGCTCTATATACAGTTCTCTAAAGAAGAAATTCAGATGGGCAACAGACACATGAAAAGTTGCTCCACATCGCTTGTCATCAGAGAAATGCAAATTAAAACCACAACGAGATATCACCTCACACCAGTAAGGATGGCTACCATCCAAAAGACAAACAACAACAAATGTTGGTGAGGTTGTGGAGAAAGGGGAACCCTCCTACACTGCTGGTGGGAATGTAAATTAGTTCAACCATTGTGGAAAGCAGTATGGAGGTTCCTCAAAATGCTCAAAATAGAAATACCATTTGACCCAGGAATTCCACTTCTAGGAATTTACCCTAAGAATGCAGCAGCCCAATTTGAAAAAGACAGATGCACCCCTATGTTTATCACAGCACTATTTACAATAGCCAAGAAATGGAAGCAACCTAAGTGTCCATCAGTAGATGAATGGATAAAGAAGATGTGGTACATATACACAATGGAATATTATTCAGCCATAAGAGGAAAACAAATCCTACCATTTGCAACAATATGGATGGAGCTAGAGGGTATTATGCTCAGTGAAATAAGTCAGGCAAAGAAAGACTAAAACCAAATGATTTCACTCATATGTGGAGTATAAGAACAAAGAAAAACTGAAGGAACAGCAGCATAATCACAGAACCCTAGAATGGACTAACAGTTACCAAAGGGAAAGGGACTGTGGAGAATGGGAGGGAAGGGAGGGATAAGGGTGGGGAAAAAGAAAGGGGGTATTACAATTAGCATGTATAATGTGTGGGGGGTCATGAGGAGGGCTGTGCAACACAGAGAAGACGTAGTGATTCTACAACATCTTACTATGCTGATGGACAGTGACTGTAATGGGGTTTGTGGGGGGGACTTTGTGAAGGGGGGACCCTAGTAAACATAATGTTCTTCAAAAAGAAAAAGTAAATATGCTGACATATCTATAATGTGCACCTGAGGTGTCTGAGAGATTAAGACAATCAGCTCTAATTTCTAGAGAAACAAATGGTAGTAGTTATGGGTAAAAACAAATGCTTGGTGAGAAAAACCTGGCCTCTCTTGTGCTAGAAGAAGTCCTAGGAAGAAGAATGAGTTAATAGGAAATCAAATTGTAAAGATCCCACAAATGATGCTTAATGATTACCTCACTGGTGGTACATGGAATTGGGATTTTTCTGCTCCCTGACAAGGATAAAAGAGGGATAAAAAGACATTGTCTGAAGAGTGGTGTAACTGTCAGAGGATTTGTTATTAAGGGAAGGCTTGGAAAAAACCTTAGTGGTGGGGAATACAAAGGGACATTCTAGAAGGTAGAATAGGGTTGGGACAAGAAGGTAGAATAGGGTTGTTTGACCTTATGATCTGGAGATTAAAATAGTGACAACAAAAATTCTATTCGTTATACATGCTTACAACACAGTGGGAATATTTATAAGGGCAAGGGTGGGAGTAAGAGGAGGAGAGGTTGCTCCACAGCAGGAGCTGGTGGAGAAATAAGCAAGGGGAGGCAGCTAGGACACCTCTTCCCAGGCTATGAAGATTTATAGGTGTGAGAAGCCTAAAAGGCAGGAGTCTACTCATTCAGCATGCTAAATATAAAATATATTAACTTGCTTTCACATGATTCTTGATTTGGGAATGGCAGCTGCTTGAAAAAGGCTCAAAAGCATCTAAAAGTGATTGCTTGGAAGTTAATGAGGGCATCCCTAGGCAGGAACAAGGCACAGAAAACCTCTGAGTTGGGAGGACAGGGGAAAAAAACCACAGAGTGGGTTGAACAGGTGCAACAAGGAATCCCAGTTTTTCACTGATATTAAAAGGGAGAAAAATCTAGACAGCACCCACTCACTGCCTTCCATAAAGCATGTTTTCTATAAATCTGTTGAATGAATGCTGTCGTGATGATTGGGCAACATAAAGTTTGAGATCATGGTGTCAGTACCTTTCTCTTCCTCAAAGTTGGCCAGAGAGACTGATAAGATCAAATCCTCAGAACTCAGCTCTAGAAACTACACAATCACTACCTCATCTTCTCACATCTACTCTGCTTCTCCAGAAGTGGACCCTGAATGGTGATTTGGGGCTAGCAGGAATAAGAACAGGTAGCTATATGGTAGTTCTGGGTGATTTCCTGGACCACAGAAGAGAGTTATAGAATTTTGGAATTTAGTTAGTTTCCACACCCACATTATAAGGAAAGAGACTAATATTACCGAAGTCAATGGTCCTCTGCATTTATGTGATGTCCTGTGGCACTGTGGCCTGGCCCACAGGAGGGCAACTCCCCTAAGGGCTTGCAAATGCATCTCCTCTGTCCTGAGTTTGAGCTAGAGAAATTTACACAAGCAGCATCTTCACATAAGGGTGAAAAATTTTAAGGTGGTTGGCAACTGGCTCTGGGAAGCATATGCCTGCAACACTGTTTGAGAGTCCCAGGGAAAGGCATATACCTAACAGAAAGGACCAGCCACAAGGGGTATGGAAAACCACAGGACAAGGATCTAAGAAATGCAGAATACATAGCACAGACCCTCCCTAAGCTCACTGTGCACATCAGCATAAATCTTGAGACTTCATAAACAAAAGCCATCAAAAAGAGTTCCTTTACCCTCTGCTGCTCTTTAAGGAAATGCAAGCCTGAAAAAGTCTGGCTGTTCTCCAGTAACTGGGTGCTGCTTTAGGAATCCAGTGCCTCACCATAGTGCTGTTGGAGCCTGTTCCTAATCAGCCATTCTGTTCCCTGGCAGTAGCCTACAGACTCCTTTTAGTTTCCATGTCTATGGACCCTACATGGTCTACCTGGTACCTCTCTGTCTTCCTTCATTCTCCTGGTTTATCCGGCACGGCAGCATTGGCTTCAGTCAGCCCAGGAAGACAGTCACCCCCAAATGCACAGAGTTCTTTGGGGATTTCCAAGGAGCAGAAGGGCTAAAGGCTGAGTAAAACTGTTTTCCTGGACTTGCTCAAAAGAATGAGGCATGAGGGAGGTCCCGCTGTTGTTTAATATTTACTGAAAGCCCACAAGCTCTAATATACATGCAAACAAAATTATGGCATGATCTTTAGCCTCTGGGATCCTGGGATGAGTCTTCATGAAAAGTTACAATGCTGACTTCCCACAGAAGCAGAGCAACAGTGAAGGAATACTTCATCAGTGACTGGCTGGTGTGACTGCATTTAGCAAGCAGAGCTTTTCAGCAAGATGGAGAGGCACTCCGTTCTTTGCTCTGGGTCCCTGAAGCACAGATTCAGCCCTATTTAATGTACTTACTAACACCTTAATTATCACGACTTACTTATTTGTTGATTCTCCAAACATTTGCTGAGTGCAGCCTACTATGTATCAGGCACAAATCAGGCACTTAATAACTGTTGGTAGAATGAACAAATGGAACCTCACTCAGCCTGTGAGAATGCAGTATGAGTATGTGCATGTGTAGGGGGCATAAGTGTAGGATTAAAAAAAAAGGTGTTGCTTGAGCTAAATTTTGAAATATGAGTGGGAGTTACCCCAGTGGATAAGGGGGGAAAAAAAGGCATTCCAGGAAGAGGTAAAAGCACATGCCAAGGCATGGAGCTATATGGGGACTCCATCATGGCTTAGATGGTATGAAGCCAGCTGGGTGCTGGATGGAAACAGACAAGGAAATCTGCCTTCACATAAGAATCAGCCCAAAGAACTGGTTTGAGATAGTATGCTTAAAATATCTGTTTAGAAAGGAAAATGTATTTGGATTTCAGGGAGAAAAAAACAAAACCCAGAGAATTGAATTTTCTGAAGCCAGGTGGCAAGACAGCCTTTGGACCCAACAAGAAAATCCTCTCCATAGTTTAAGAGATAGAAGGTGGTGATTGTAGTGAATCATTGGGTCTTTCTCTCCGAGATCAGTAAACCTGATTAGGAGGCTCAAGAAACAAAACACACAAACAAATAAAAAACAAGAGACAGAGAAAGGGAGCCAGGCAGCCCACACCCTGTTGTTTTAGTGAGAAGACTCCAGTAAGATTAAATATTTCTCAGAACCAAATATGGCATATGTAAAAAGGCTTTGTAAACTGTAACATGTTACCCAAATGTAAGGTACTGTCATTATTACCATAGGAAGCTAAGAGTGTGGCCAGTTCACTCAAAGCATACAGGCAAAAGTAATTTTGTTAGGGCAATGGCAGGGGGCTAAGAATGTGGCTGCCAGAGGAGGCAGAGGATTTGTGTTTCAGTGATGTTAGGGAAAAGGCATACTCTACATTGATTCCTGTAGATTATCTATGTAGCCGTAATTTCCCTCTTACTTTTCTTACTCTTTATAGTAAATAATTAGAGAAATACAGACTGATTCTGTGTGAACTTAAGGGCAAGGAACTCTCATATTTATCTAGCAGAGTTCCTGGCAAAGTAGGTAACACTTAGCAAATGTACTAGGGGTCTCTGAGGGGACTGCTGGAAGAGAAAGGACAGAGAGAGTTGTTATAATGGAAAAAATAATGTCTCCAGGTGGACGTTGATGGTCTTGGTTTCTTGGTCCAAAGCTGGTAAGCAAACCCTGTCAGAACTTGGTCATTAAGATTGAGGGGTAGAGTGGAAAATGGAATTCCCATGAGAAATGAATGCATCAGTTTGGGAGATGAAAAGAGCAGAAACCAAGAGCACTGCTAGAAAAATGCATGTGGGACTGAAAGAGAATATATTCTGTAGCTAAAGAGAAAGGGAACTGTTTGCATAAATATGATCCACTTAAGAACAGGTGCACTGGAAAAAAATAAAGGGAGTGTGGGGAATGGGCCAGGCATGGTCCTACTATACATGTTTGAGGAAAAGGAAGCACTATCAAAAAAGATGGCAAATGAAATGATTTCCCTCCTTTGTGGAGTGTAACAACGAAGCAAAACTGCAGGAACAAAACAACAGCAGACTCATAGACTCTATGAAGGGACTAGCAGTTACCAAAGGGGAAGGAGGGTGGAGGAGATTGAGGGGTATTATGATTAGTACACATGGTGTGGGGGGGGTCACGTGGAAGACAGTGTAGCACAGAGAAGACAAGTAGTGACTCCGTGGCATCTTACTACATTGGTGGACAGTGACTTCAATGGGGCATGGGTGGGGGTACTTAATAATATGGGTGAATGTAGTAACCACAATGTTTTTCATGTGAAACCTTCATCAGAGTGTATATCAATGATACCTTAATAATAAAAAAAAGATGGCAAATGTAGGAGGAAGAAAACCGTAAGAATATGGTCAGAGAGGGTGTGGCAGATTAAAGGCTGTAAAATCCAGCAGTAAGATCCAGACACATTGGTGTACACTTAAGTGAAATTGGGTGAGCCATTTTTTCCTCTTTTATTTCCCTTTGGAGAGAGTGTTTTTTGAATAGACTAAGGCCAATTGGTGACATCCTTCATACCCATTCTGAAATGATTTGATCTGCAGACCTTGTGTTATGATTAGGGGAGAATTAGTATTCTTAAGATTTTTGTAATATTAATGCTTACCCAATGCCGGACACCAAGTAGATAATGTCCAAGGTCCAGTATTTGGGAAGCACCTGGAGCCACCTAGCAATCTTTCCAGGGTCGTTAGTGGGAACAGTAACCAAGAGCCCTCACTGAAATGACTAATTTAGGTATAAAACCTCAATGACAAATCTCTAAATTGAAGCAATGATCATATTTGCAGGCTTGCCCCAGATTTTCTTTAAAAAAAAATCCCTGTATTTTGGTGTGTGAACCTGATAAGAGGAGTTTGAACTGAAAGGGGATTTATAATAAACAACTCTGTAATGGAGAGGTGCTTAACCAATATAAATATTTGATGGAGGTTATTCCACTGGTTTGTGCATGAGGGGCCACACCCATGCTTCAGGCAGCCTTTGAGTTAAAAAGAAAAGCTAAAAATTGGTAAACCACGTTGTTTTCTCACAAGCCTGACCTCTCTTCTATGTAACCCCAGAAGCTCAAGGAAGCCACTTCTATTAAAGAAGGATGTCACTAGATTTGGCTGTGTGGAAGAAGAGGAGGAAGGGGAACAGGGAAACCCTTCCAGAATGGCTCTGTGGTAAGTTCCATCACTTAGCTCCCTCTCCAGTCCATTTCTGGACAAGAAACCAGTCTCTCCTTGATTCCAAAATCACACCCTTGAGATTCAGATGGAATGAAAGCACTATCACAGCCAAGGAGTAAGGTGGGGGTGCATCACTATGTTGGTGCAGATCCTTTGCCCTCCCTAGACAACTCCCAATAATCCTTCCTTGGCTCTGCACCTTCCCTACCCTTCTCATCATGCAGAGGCAAAGTTGGGCAAATGTGTGCTGCATGCTACCTGTGGACCAGTGTCTGCTGGTACATGTAGTCAGATGGCCACAAAGACACTGTGGATCATGCATCCTAAAAGTGATCCTCTCTCTCTTTCTCCCTTAAGGATTCTGCAGCAGAGAGGGTGGTCTCAGGACGTGCCAACCTCTGAAGGGTTCCTCTAGTTCTCCAGTTAAGTCCTGTCAAAGACCACACCCAGAGGTCTCTCTCAGACCCAATTAAATCCAGAGTGGCCCAGAGGCATCAGTATAGTGGGGCTGCCAGTGAAGGAAGCCACACCCTGAAATCTGGAGATTCAGATGAAATCAGTTCCTGCAGCAGTCTCATCCCCAATTAAACTGTCCTCATCCACTTATTCAATCATCACATTTCTTGAGCATGTGCTATTGCAAAGCCCTATACTTGGTATCTTAATGCAATTTATTAACAAATATACATTCCTACTTCTGCCTCTCCTTGGTATTTTTCCCCAAATAAACTTCTAAAAACAGATTTCATGATGCCAAGCTTTGTGATGACCTTGGGCAAATTGCTAAACCTGAGAATAAAGTACCTCATGTTTAAAAGGAGATAATTTCATAAGGCTGCTGTAAGAACTATATGAGATGGTAAACATCCCTGGTATACTACTTGGCATATTGGTGCTCAGTAATCTCATATATCCTTTCTTCCTTCATGCAAATGATTTTCTTTACAGCACCTGCCAGAGTCAGTTATTCCATCTGATTATACTGCTTTCTTCCTGATAGTCAAGCCCCAGGGCTCAAATCTTTTTCTGTTTCAGAGGCCTCAGTGGTCCTCCCCTCCCTTGTACTCTGTGCTCTTTAGATGTTCTTGCCTCCACTAAAATCCAGTTTGGAGCCAACTGGACTACCATGGAGAGTAAGAATTCTAATGGAGTTAGGGGAGAAGTGGACAAAGGCAGCAGCTCCATGGGCCCCCGTCTCTCCACCACGTTGGAGGGACACAAGTTCGGGTACACAGAGCCCTAAGGAAGGTCAAGGCCAAAGCCCCTTGGGCATATGGGAAGTTACTCCTGGCCTGGATCCCATGGCAGGATCTTTTCCTCCCAGTCAGAGGTTCTTTGCAGGAAGGTCCAGGGAACTGTCTAAGGTCCTCCGTCATACAGAGTTCCTCTGTGGGGACTATCCCCACCGCAGAGGCTCGGGAGGTTCCCCTATGTTTCCAAACGGTGTTCCACGGAGACAACGCCGAGATCACCCTTGCCCTCCCGTAGTTACACAGACGGTCTCTGGAGACGGTATACCCTCCACACTGGGCCTCCCCATGGCAGCAAATGCAGAGCGAGCCCTGGGAGTCTCCATGCACACAGGGGGTCTTCCTTGGGGGCGGCTCCCCACACCGCCTCCGAGACTCTGCCATGGGGTAGAGGCAGCGCCCCTCGGGCTGTACCCGGTTACTCATGGGACCCCTTGAGGGGCGGCTCCCACACAACACCTCAGAGTCCCCGGAGGGTTGTCCGCTGCCTGCAGACCCGCCCCTCAGGGTGCCCGCCGGGTCTCCGCCGCCCCCGCCCCCTCCCCCGCTTACCGGGACCGTCAGGGTGCGGGACGCGGGTCCGGGGTTGGCGGACTCTGCACCGCGGGCCCCGCGCCGCCCAAGGGCGCTCGGGAGCCGGCGCGCTGGGGCCGAGCCGGGAGCAGGAGGCGCGGGCGGAGCAGCAGGCTGAGGCGCTGGCGGCGCGCGCGCCCCGAGCACACCCACCCTCCCCGCCCCCCTCCCGCGCGGCTGCGGCGCGTGCGCCCGCGCCAGCCGACCTCCGCGGGCCGGTGGGCGCGCGCCCCGCCCCCACTTCTGCGCGCCGTGGCGCGGCCCTCGCGGCTGTGCGGGCGACCTGGCGCGGGAAGGAGGCGCTGAGGGACCGCAGGAGGGCGGCGGCCGGCTCCGACGTCTTGCGGGTCGGGGGCCGCTGCCCCCCCCCCCTCATTAGCCGCTGGCCCTGCGGCGCCGGACTGCGGCAGCCCCGCCGCTCGCGGCAAGGTCAGTGCCAGCCCGGAGGCGGCGTCCCGTGACTCTGAGCTGCCCGCACCTGCCTCGGAGGTGAGAATGACTCAGACAGCGGCCTTGACATCTCCCACCAAGCCTGCTGCCCACTCAGGCCTCCAGGCCCGTTAGGGCTCTCGGAGTGTCCACACGAGCCTTCACAAAGGCTGGGCTGGGCCACCTCTTCCTGAACGCTGTTTTCTTAAATTATTTCTTATGTTATTGGCCTTTAATACCCAGCAGCAAAGCTGTACCCTGATGTAACCCACTTTTTGCTGCAGCAGCCTCATCCCTCAGATCATCCAAATAGCCGGCTTGTCAGGAGGCCAACAGTTCTGAGGGATCTAAAGTGCATTACACCAAACTACATGCTCTGAGGAGGGCAAGAAAATACCAAGTCATAAAGCAAGTAACAAAGCAACCTAACAACTAATTGTAAAATTGTAAAGAAATAACTGAAAATATGCCAAGAAACCTTTTATTTAAATTAATTGCATTTATATTTTTAACATGCTTTCATTTTCTTGTGCATTCAATTTCTCTGTCTCAAATACAATTCACATCATCACTTTTTGAGCATCTACTGTTTGTTACTGTGCTAAGTGCTATAAGGGGATTAAAAAAAGGAACTCACTTTGTCCTTAACATCATGGAATTTACTAGCAGGGAATATAAGGTAAATATAGTACTACATATTGCTATCACTTTTAAACAGTGTCAGGTACTATCCAAAATACTTTAAGTACATTGTCATTAATTTTCACAGCATACCTTTGAGGGCCTGTACTGTTAGTTTCTACATTTTGCCTGTGATGAAAATGAGGTATAGAGAGGTTAAACATCTTGCCTAACTAAGGTCACTTAGTTAATATGTGGTGGAGGTGATATTGAAATCCAGGTATTCTGACTTCAGACCCCAAGCTTCTAACCATTTTATCATACTGCCACTGAGAAAGGAGAAGCTGCTAACCATTAATAAATGGAATTCTAAAATTGGTACTTATTTCTCAGGAACCTCAACATTTTTTGGTTTTTGTGGAAGTAACACAAAAGAGCTGACAACTTTCCATGTAGCCTGGTGGCCCCTAAACTTGTTCAGAATTGCATCATACCAACAATTTCACAGATAGGGTTCTCTGAACTGTTTTCAGTAATTGTTTTTTTTCTAGGCTGTTTGGCAGACATATGGAAGAGGAGTCTGTAATAATGTCACCATAGAAATGAAATCTATTAGTTAATTCCTTCACTCAAAAAAATGTGTATTGTGCACTTATGCTATGCTAGGCATTGTGCTGAGAAGTAGAAGGGGTTCAAAAAGAAGTAAGACACAATACTTTCCCTCAAGGAACTTTTCCTAATCTCACAGAGGAAACAAGCATTGACAGAGAACCATAATTCAAAATAGAAAATGAGTTGTGTTCAATAGAGGAGTGAAATGCAAAGGAAATTCCAAGGAGGAGAGAGACAGATTACTTCATGAAGGGAGGTGGTTGGGTTAAGGAAAATGCATAATTATCATTTTACATATTGTTGATATTATTACACACAGTATAAAATTTATCAAATTCCTTTATTTAAAAAAATTACAAAGTTCTCATGTTCAGGAAAGAGGTTTTTACTGTGTTTTAAGGATTGTTCAGAGTATAGAGAGGTTAGTAAGTGCAAACTTTCTGAAGATGGTTTACTTTATCTCAAGTGGGGGACACAGAATAGAATGATAACGCACAAGATAATATTTTCAAGTTCAAAGGAATAGCAAAAGAAAAAGCAAAGTGGGAGTGAAACAAAGTAGGTCTGGGGGCAGCCAGGACTCTGACAGGACAAGGTCAAAGATTGCTGGAGAGTAGCTTGTACCACACAGAATTGCTCTTGCTTGCAGAGAAAAATTGTTTTCAATTTTTTTTTGCATATCCTTTAATAATTTTTGAGATATAGAATTTATTTTCGAGGTAAGTGTTTGAGTTATAGAGATTGAATGCTACAAATATTCTGGGATGGTCTGAGTCCAGATACTTGATTCTATTATGTCCATAAGTTCTTGTCAATAAGATTGACAAATGTGGTCACCATATCCACATTAATGTTTATTAAGTAGAAATCGTGTATATTCAACAAATATTCAATCAATAAGGCTTTGGGAAATGCAGAAGAGGGGTTATTTGATGAAGAACTCTAAATACTTAAATGTTTCAATATAGTAGGTCATAGGGAGTCCCTATCAATTTTTGAGCAGGGTAGTAGCATTTTGAAGGCAACCCTAAACATTTAGAAGTATTATCTTTTAGGTAAAGGAACTAAATGAGAGTGCATATGATCTTTTGTCGGTATTTTTAACAAAATTTTAAGATGTAAATATGAGAATGAGAGAAATTTCCCTTAAGCCTTAGACAAAAACCTGTTGGGATATTAAAGAGGCTGAGAGGAAAAGTAATCAGAATGCCACTGAACCCTATTTCGTCCTTTTAATATCCTGATGGTGACCTCCAGTGGAAGAGAATCCATGCACCTTTTTTGCTTACAGTACACATCTCTTGGAGCAACTAACTAGCACACAATTCCTTTTCACTGTGAGTGGTTCCAGTGCACAGGTACAAGGTCCCAGTAGCCTTCAAAGACAGTCAACTCTGCTCCTGGCTGCTGCCAGTTAATCTAGAGGTAGACAACTTAAACTGGTGTAATCATAGTTTCTTCCAGGAAATTGAAAGTCAAAATCAAGTAGCACAGAGCTTGGGAACTGCTGGACCTGAGTTAGTAAGAGAGTGTGTCCTGAAGAGAAAGCGTGTCCTGAAGAGAAAGCTCATGCACTGCTGCTGCTCTGACCTCAGATCTCTGTAGGTCCCTGCTTTTCCTGCATCTTGGGTCTTCTCTTCCTTCCATCCCTTTTCCATATGCTTCATCCAGCCAGTTGAGGGACATGATGGCTATTTCCAGTTTTTGGTGATAATACATAAAATCACTGGAAATATTTACATACAGGTTTTTGTGTGATAAGTTTTCATTTCATGTGGGTAAATACTTAAGAGTATGATTGCTGGGTGGTATGGTAAGTGTATATTTGACTTTCTAAGGCACTTACAAACTGTTTTCCAAAACATGTGTATCACTGCATTCCCACTAGCAATGTAGGAATGTTTCAGTTGCTTCACATCCTCTCCAGTACTTGGTATTGTCAGTTTTGTTTTGTTCTTAGCCATTATAGGTATGTATTGCTAACTCACTGATATTCATTCGATTTTTAAAAATTGAAGTATAGTTGATATACAATATTATATAGGTTTCAGGTGTACAACATAGTGATTTGACAATTATATACATTACTAAATACCATGATAAGTGTTGTTACTATTCTTCATCATACAAAAACATTACAATATTATTGACTATATTTCCTATGTATATTTTTATTCCTGTGACTAGTTTATTTTAAAATTGGAAGGCTACACCTCTTTATCCCCTCACCCACTTTACTCCCACCACCTATGGCAACCACCAGTCTCTTCTCTGTGTCCATGAGTCTATTCCTGTTTTGTTTGTTCATTTGTTTTGTTTTTTAGATTCCACATATAAGTGAAATCATATGGTATTTGTCTTTCTCTGTCTGGCTTATCTCACCATAATACCCTCTAGGTCTATCCATGTTGCCCCAAATGGCAAGATTTCATTCCTTTTTATGACTGAGTAATATTCCATTGTTTATATGTACCATATCTTCTTTATTGATTCATCTATTGTTGGAAATTTAGGTTACTTCCATATTTTGGCTAATGTAAATAATGAGGCTTCACTTGATTTTTATAGTGACTAATGATGTTGAACTTCTTTTCCTGTGCTTATGTGTTATCCATTTAACATTTTTGGTAAAGCATCTGTTCAAATATTTTGCCCATTTAAAAAAATTGGGCTGTTTGTCTTATCTTTGAGTTTTGAGAGTTCTTTATATATTCTGGATACAAGTCCCTTTTCAGTTAATGTGATTTACAAAATTTTCTCCCAATCAGTAGCTTGTCCTTTCATTCTTGACAGTGTCTTTTGCAGAGCAGAGTTTTCAATGTGATGAATTCCAGTTTATCAATTTTATCTTTATGGGTCATGGTGTCATGTCTCACAACTCTTTGCTTAACCCAAGATCACAAAATATTTCATCCTGTGTTTTATAAAAGAAAAGTTTTGTAGTTTTGCTGTGTACACTTAGGTCTATGATTCATTTCAAATTAACTTCTGCATAAGATATGAGGTATGGATGCCTAATTTTGCATATGGATGTCTATTTTTCTGGCATGCTTTGTTGGAAATCTTCCTTCATCGAATTGCCTTTACACCTTTTTCAAAAATCAGTTGGCCATTTTTGTGTGGATCAGTTTCAGATTCTCTTATCTGCTCCACTGATCTATGTCTCTATCCCTTTGCCCATACCACATTGTCATCTTCATTAGCATAGCTTTATAAAATAGTCTTAAAATCAGAGTGTGAGTCCTCCAGTTGAGTCTTTTTTTCCAAATAGTTTTGGTTATTCTACTTCCTTTGCCTTTCCATAGACATTTTAGAGCCAGCTTGTCAATTTGTACAAAAAAATCCTGTTGGCATTTTAATTGGAATTCTATTGTATCTTTAAATTAGTTTGGGGAAAACTGTAATTTTGACATTGACTCTTACAATCCATGAACATGGTATATCTCTCCATTTATTTATGCTTCTTTTAATTGGTGTTTTGTGGTTTTTGGTATATAAATCCTACACATATTTTGTTATATTTACACCTAGGTATTTCATATTTTTTAGCAGTTTTCATAATTTCTGGTTATTCATTGCTAGTATAAAGACATGCAGTTGTGTTTTTTTATTGAAGTATTGTTGATATACAATTTTACAATTTTATGTTGGTTTCAAATGTACAATACAGTGGTTCAACAGGTACCAATGTTATTAAATCCTAACTCCCTCTAGTGAAGTTACTATCTATTAACATAGAAAGATGTTACCGAATCATTGACTGTATTCTCCATCCTGTATTACCATCCCCATGACCATCTTATATTGTGATTGTGAATTATTGTGCCCCTTTATCCCTGTCATCCTGCCCCAGCCACCCACCCAAACCCCTCCCCTTTGATAACCACTAGTCACTTCTCAGTGTCCATGAATCTACTGCTGTTTTGTTCCTTCTGTTTTGCTTTCTTTTTTTTAAAATTTTTTATTAAGGTATGATTGATATACACTCTTACGAAGGTTTCACATGAAAAAACAATGTGGTTACTACATTTACTCTTATTATCAAGTCCCTACCCATACCCCAATGCAGTCACTGTCCATCAGTGCAGCAAGTTGCCAGAGATCCACTATGTCCCTTCTCTGTGATACACTCTTCTCCCCGTGATCCCCCACACAATGTGTACTAAACATAATACCCCCCAGTTCCCTTCTCCCTCCCTCCCACATCCCTCCCCTTTGGTAACCACTACTTCATTCTTGGAGTCTCTGAGTCTGCTGCCATTTTGTTCCTTCAGTTTCGCCTCATTGTTATACTCCATATATGAGGAAAATAATTTGGCATTTGTCTTTCTCTGCCTGGCTTATTTCTCTGAGCATAATGTCCTCCAGCTCCATCCATATTGTTGCAAATGGTAGGATTTGTTTTCTTCTTATGGCTGAATAAGATTCCATTGTGTATATATACCACATCTTCTTTATCCATTCATCTACTGATGGACACTTAGGTTGCTTCCATTTCTTGGCTATTGTAAATAGTGCTGTGATAAACATAGGGGTGCATATGTCTTTTTCAAATTGGGCTGCTGCATTCTTAGGGTAAATTCCTAGAAGTGGAATTCCTGGGTCAAATGGTATTTCTATTTTGAGCATTTTGAGGAACCTCCATACTGCTTTCCACAATGGTTGAACTAATTTACATTCCCACCAGCAGTGTAGGAGGGTTCCCCTTTCTCCACAACCTCGCCAACATTTGTTGTTGTTTGTCTTTTGGATGGTAGCCATCCTTACTGGTGTGAGGTGATATCTCGTTGTGGTTTTAATTTGCATTTCTCTGATGACAAGCGATGTGGAGCAACTTTTCATGTGTCTGTTGCCCATCTGAATTTCTTCTTTAGAGAACTGTATATAGAGCTCCTCTGCCCATTTTTTAATTGGATTATTTGCTTTTTGTTTGTTGAGGTGTGTGAGCTCTTTATATATTTTGGATGTCAACCCTTTATCGGATCTGTCATTTATGAATAAATTCTCTGATACTGTAGGATACCTTTTTGTTCTATTGATGATGTCCTTCGCTGTACAAAAGCTTTTCAGCTTGATATAGTCCCATTTGTTCAGTTTTGCTTTTGTTTCCCTTGCCCGGGGAGATATATTCATGAAGAAGTCGCTCATGTTTATGTCCAACAGATTTTTGCCTATGTTTTTTTCTAAGAGTTTTATGCCTTCATGACTTACATTCAAGTCTTTGATCCATTTCGAATTTACTTTTGTGTATGGGGTTAGACAGTGATCCAGTTTAATTCTCTTACATGTAGCTGTCCAGTTTTGCCAGCACCATCTATTGAAGAGACTGTCATTTCCCCATTGTATGTCCATGGCCCCTTTATCGAATATTAGTTGACCATATATGTTTGGGTTAATGTTTGGAGTCTCTATACTGTTCCATTGGTCTGTGGCTCTGTTCTTGTGCCACTACCAAATTGTCTTGATTACTGTGGCTTTGTAGGAGAGCTTGAAGTTGGGGAGTGAGATCCCCCCGACTTTATTCTTCCTTCTCAAGATTGCTTTGGCTATTCGGGGTCTTTGGTGTTTCCATATGAATTTTTGAACTATTTGTTCCAGTTCATTGAAGAATGCTGTTGGTAATCTGATAGGGATTGCATCGAATCTGTATATTATTTTGGGCAGGATGGCCATTTTGACGATATTAATTCTTCCTAGCCAGGAGCATGGGATGAGTTTCCATTTGTTAGTGACCACTTTAATTTCTCTTAAGAGTGTCTTGTAGTTTTCAGGGTATAGGTCTTTCACTTCCTTGGTTAGGTTTATTCCTAGGTATTTTATTCTTTTTGATGCTATTGTGAATGGAATTGTCTTCCTGATTTCTCTTTCTATTAGTTTATTGTTAGTGTATAGGAAAGCCACAGATTTTTGTGTGTTAATTCTGTATCCTGCAACTTTGCTGAATTCCAATAATAGCTCTAGTAGTTTTGGATTGGAGTCTTTAGGGTTTTTTATGTACAGTATCATGTCATCTGCAAATAGTGACAGTTTATCTTCTTCTTTACCAATCTGGATTCCTTGTTTTTCTTTGTTTTGTCTAATTGCCGTGACTAGAACATCCAGTAGTATGTTGAATAACAGTGGGGAGAGTGGGCATCCCTGTCTTGTTCCTGATCTCAGAGGAAAAGCTTTCAGCTTCTCGCTGTTCAGTATGATGTTGGCTGTGGGTTTATCATATATGGCCTTTATTATGTTGAGGTACTTGCCCTCTATACCCATTTTGTTGAGAGTTTTTATCATGAATGGATGTTGAATTTTGTCAAATGCTTTTTCAGCATCTCTGGAGATGATCATGTGGTTTTTGTCCTTCTTTTTGCTGATGTGGTGGATGATGTTGATGGATTTTCGAATGTTATACCATCCTTGCATCCCTGGGATGAATCCCACTTGGTCATGGTGTATGATCCTTTTGATGTATTTTTGAATTCGGTTTGCTAATATTTTGTTGAGTATTTTTGCATCTACGTTCATCAGGGATATTGGTCTGTACTTTTCTTTTTTGGTGGGGTCTTTGCCTGGTTTTGGTATTAGGGTGATGTTGGCCTCATAGAATGAGTTTGGGAGTATTGCCTCCTCTTCTATTTTTTGGAAAACTTTAAGGAGAATGGGTACTATGTCTTCTCTGTATGTCTGATAAAATTCGGAGGTAAATCCATCTGGCCTGGGGGTTTTGTTCTTTGGTAGTTTTTTGATTACCAATTCAATTTCGTTGCTGGTAATTGGTCTGTTTATATTTCCTGTTTCTTTCTGGGTCAGTCTTGGAAGGTTGTATTTTTCTAGGAAGTTGTCCATTTCTCCTAGGTTTCCCCACTTGTTAGCATATAAGTTTTCATAGTACTCTCTAATAATTCTTTGTATTTCTGTGGGGTCCGTCGTGATTTTTCCTTTCTCATTTCTGATTCTGGTGATGTGTGTTGACTCTCTTTTCCTCTTAATAAGTCTGGCTAGAGGCTTATCTATTTTGTTTATTTTCTCGAAGAACCAGCTCTTGGTTTCATTGATTTTTGCTATTGTTTTATTCTTCTCAATTTTATTTATTTCTTCTCTGATCTTTATTATGTCCCTCCTTCTGCTGACCTTAGGCCTCATTTGTTCTTTTTCCAATTTTGATAATTGTGACTTTATACCATTCATTTAGGATTGTTCTTCCTTCTTTAAATATGCCTGGATTGCTATATACTTCCTCTTAAGACTGCTTTTGCTGTATCCCACAGTAGTTGGGACTTTGTATTGTTGTTGTCATTTGTTTCCATATATTGCTGGATCTCCATTTTAATTTGGTCATTGATCTGTTGATTATTTAGGAGCATGTTGTTAAGCCTCCATGTGTTTGTGAGCCTTTTTGCTTTCTTTGTACAATTTATTTCTAGGTTTATACCTTTGTGGTCTGAAAAGTTGGTTGGTAGAATTTCAATGTTTTTGAATTTACTGAGGCTCTTTTTGTGGCCTAGTATGTGGTCTATTCTGGAGAATGTTCCATGTGTACTTGAGAAGAATGTGTATCCTGTTGCTTTTGGGTGTAGAGTTCTGTAGATGTCTATTAGGTCCATCTGTTCTAGTGTGTTGTTCAGTGCCTCTGTGTCCTTACTTATTTTCTGTCTGGTGGATCTGTCCTTGGATTGAGTGGTGTGTTGAAGTCTCCCAAAATGAATGCATTGCACTCTGTTTCCTCCTTTAATTCTGTTAGTATTTGTTTAACATTTGTTGGTGCTCCTGTATTGGGTGCATATATATTTATAATGGTTATATCCTCTTGTTGGACTTAGCCCTTTATCATTATGTAATGTCCTTCTTTATCTTTTGTTACTTTCTTTATTTTGAAGTCTATTTTGTCTGATACTAGTGTTGCAACACCTGCTTTTTTCTCTCTGTTGTTTGCATGAAATATCTTTTTCCATCCCTTGACTTTAAGTCTGTGCATGTCTTTGGGTTTAAGGTGAGTTTCTTGTAAGCAGCATATGGATGGGTCTTGCTTTTTTATCCATTCTCTTACTCTGTGTCTTTTGATTGGTGCATTCAGTCCATTTACATTTAGGGTGATTATTGAAAGGTATGTAGTTATTGCCATTGCAGGCTTTAAGTTTGTGGTTACCAAAGGTTCAAGGTTATCTTCTTTACTATCTTACTGTCTAACTTAACTTGCTTATTGAGCTATTATAAACACAGTCTGATGATTCTTTATTTCTCTCCCTTCTTTTTCCTCCTCCTCCATTCTTCATATGTTGGGTGTTTTGTTCTGTGCTCTTTTTAGGTGTGCTCCCATCTAGAGCAGTCCCTGTAAGATGCCCTGTAGAGGTGGTTTGTGTGAGGGGAAATTCCCTCAACTTTTGCTTTTCTGGGAATTGTTTAATCCCTCCTTCATATTTAAATGATAATCGTGCTTGATACAGTATTCTTGGTTCGAGGCCCTTCTGTTTCATTGCATTAAGTATATCATGACATTCTCTTCTGGCCTGTAACATTTCTGTTGAGAAGTCTGATGATAGCCTGATGGGTTTTCCTTTGTAGGTGACCTTTTTTTTCTCTCTGGCTGCCTTTAATACTCTGTCCTTGTCTTTGATCTTTGCCATTTTAATTATTGTGTGTCTTGGTGTTGCCCTCTTTGGATCCCTTGTCATGGGAGTTCTGTGTACCTCTGTGGTCTGAGAGGCCATTTCCTCCCGTAGTTTGGGGAAGTTTTCAGCAATTATTTCTTCAAAGACACTTCCTATCCCTTTTTCTCTCTCTTCTTCTTTATAGTACCCCTATAATGCGGATATTGTTCCATTTAGATTGGTCACACAATTCTCTTAATATTCTTTCATTCCTGGAGATTCTTTTATCTCTGTCTGCATTAACTTCTCTGCGTTCCTTTTCTCTGTTTTCTAGTCCATTAATGGTCTCTTGCATCTTGTCCATTCTGCTTTGAAGTCTTTCCAGAGATTGTTTTTATTCTCCCTCCTTAGTTCTTGCATATTTCTCTGCAAGTCCATCAGCATGGTTATGACTTTTGTTTTGAATTCTTTTTCAGGAAAATTGGTTAAATCTGTCTCCCCGGGTTCCTTCTCAGGGGAAGATGTAGAAGATGTCGAAGCTGTCTGGGTTAGTCTTGTCTGGATCAAATTTTTTTGCCTTTTCATGTTGATAGGTGCAGTGGTATGCTATTGACTCGTCTGTCAGCTGGGAGAGCCAAGACTCTTTCCACTTGCTCCTGGCCTTTCTTTAGTGGGACAACTGCGACCCCTAGTGGCTTGTGTTGGTCAATTGCGTGTAGACTGGGTCTCTGTATCTTGCCCAGCTGGTATGGAGGAAGCTCCCTTTCTGTGGGCGTGGCCAGCCTTAGGCTGCTGCTCTGCTATGGTGGGGCCCTGGAGGGGTAATGGACAGGGGGCTGTTTGGCTGTTTACCTCTGTGAGGGGTGTCAGAGCTGTTGCCCAGGGGGTTAGTGCGCCCAGAGTTCCCTGGAATTTCTGGCTGCTAGACTGTGACCCGGGATGCTTCCGTCCACCGGTGGGGTCCCTGTCCCTTTAAGACTTTCAAAAAGCACTCGCTTTTCTTTGTCCCAGGGGCGCCGACTGTGGGACCTGCTCACAGGTCTTACTGTCCTGCTTCCCTAGTTTCCAGCACCCCACACATGCACTGTGTGTCTGCGCTCTGGAGCAGATGGCTAGGGTTGGGTGTTTAGCAGTCCTGGGCTCCCTCTCCCTCCCCGCTCTGACTCCTCTCCTCCCGCCTGGAGCTGGGGTGAGGGGCCTCGGATCCCGCCAGGCTGCGGCTTGTATCTTACCCCTTTCACCAGGCGCTGGGTTCTCGCAAGTGTGCATGTAGTCTGGCTGTTGTCCTGTGTCTTCTGGTCTGTTTTAGGGATAGTTGTATTTGTTCTCTTTTCAAAAATATATATGTTTTTGGGAGAAGATTCCCACTGTCCTACTCATTCTGCCATCTTGGTTCTGCCCCTCGGAAATGATCGGATTCTTTAGGTTTTTTTATGTGCAATATCATGTCATCTGTGAACAGGGACAGTTTAACTTCTTCCTTGCCAATCTGGGTGCCTTTTATTTCTTTGTGTTGTCTGATTGCCGTGGCTAGGACCTCCAGAACTATGTTGGGGAGAGTGGATATCCTTGTCTTGTTCCCAATTTTAAAGGAACATCTTTCAGCTCCTCGCTGTTAAGTATAATGTTGGCTGTGGGTTTGTCATATATGGCCTTTATTATGTTGAGGCACTTGCCCTCTATACCCATTTTATTGAGAGTTTTTATCATGCATGGTTGTTGAATTTTGTCAAATGCTTTTTCCGTGTCTATGGAGATGATGATGTGGTTTTTGTCCTTCTTTTTGTTGATGTGGTGGATGATGTTGATGGGTTTTCGAATGCTGTACCATCCTTGCATCCCTGGCATAAATCCAAGTTAATTATGATGGATGTTCTTTTTGATGTATTTTTGAATTCAGTTTGCTAATATTTTGTTGAGTATTTTTGCATCTATGTTCATCAGGGATATTGGTGTGTAATTTTCTTGTTTTGTCGTGTCTTTGCCTGGTTTTGATATTAGAGTGATGCTGGCCTTATAGAATGAGTTTGGAAGTACTCCCTCCTCTTCTATTTTTTGGAAAACTTTAAGGAGGATGGGTATTAGGTCTTCACTAAATGTTTGATAAAATTCAGCAGTGAAGCCATCTGGCCCAGGAGTTTTGTTCTTAGGTAGGTTTTTGATCACCAGTTCAATTTCATTGCTGGTAATTGGTCTGTTCAGATTTTCTGTTTCTTCCTTGGTCAGCCTTGGAAGGTTGTATTTTTCTAGAAAGTTGTCTGTTTCTTCTAGGTTATCCAGTTTGTTAGCATATAATTTTTCATAGTATTCTCTAATAATTCTTTGTATTTCTGTGGTGTCTGTAGTGATTTTTCCTTTCTCATTTCTGATTCTGTTTATGTGTGTAGACTTTTTTTCTTGATAAGTCTGGCTAGGGGGTTATCTATTTTGTTTATTTTCTCGAAGAACCAGCTCTTGCTTTCATTGAGTCTTTCCATTGTTTTATACTTCTCAATTTTATTTCTTTCGCTCTAATCTTTATTATGTCCTGCCTTCTGTTGACTTTGGGCCTCATTTGTTGTTCTTTTTCTAGTTTCATTAATTGTGAGTTTAGACTGCTCATATGGGGTTGTTCTTCTTTCTTGAGGTAGGCCTATATTGCAATATACTTTCCTCTGAGCTTAGCCTGGGCTGCATCTCACAGATTTTGTGGTGTTGTATTCTTGTTGTCATTTGTCTCCATATATTGCTTGATCTCTGTTTTTATTTGGTCATTGATCCATTGGTTATTTAGGAGCATGTTGTGAAGCCTCCATGTGTTTGTGGGATTTTTAATTTTCTTTGTGTAATTTATTTATACTTTCATAGCTTTGTGATCTGAGAAACTGGTTGGTACAATTTCAATCTTTTTGAATTTACTGAGGCTCTTTATGTGGCCTAGTATATGATCTATTCTTGAAAACATTCCATGTGCACTTGAGAAGAATGTGCATTCTGTTGCTTTTGGGTGTAGAGTTCTGTAGATGTCTGTTAGGTCCATCTGTTCTATTGTGTTGTTCAGTGCCTCTGTCTCCTTACTTATCTTCAGTGCCTCTGTCTCCTTACTTATCTTCTGTCTGGTTGATCTATCCTTCAGAGTGAGTGGAGTGTTGAAGTCGCCTAGAATGAATGCATTGCATTCTATTTCCCCTTTTAATTCTGTTAGTGTTTGTTTCACATATGTGGGTGCTCCTGTGTTGGGAGCATAGATATTTATAATGGTTATATCTTCTTGTTGGATTGACCCCTTTATCATTATGTAATGTCCTTCTTTGTCTCTTGTTACTTTCTGAGTTTTGAAGTCTATTTTGTCTAATACAAGTACTGGAAGTCCTGCTTTTTTCTCTCTGTTAGTTTCATGAAATATCTTTTCCATCCCTTCACTTTTAGTCTGTGTATGTCTTTGGGTTTAAAGTGAGTCTCTTGCAGGCAGCATATAGATGGGTCTTGTTTTTTTATCCATTCAGTAACTCTATGTCTTTTGATTGGTGCATTCAGTCCATTTACATTTAGCGTGATTATTGATAGGTATGTACTTATTGCCATTGCAGGCTTTAGATTCGTGGTTACCAAAGGTTCAAGGTTAATTTCCTTACTATCTAAGAGTCTAACTTAACTCACTTAAGATGCTGTTACAAACACAATCCAAAGGTTCTTTTATTTTTCTCCTCCTCCATTCTTTATATATTAGGTATATATTAGGTATCATATTCTGTATTCTTTGTCTATCCCTTGACTGACTTTGGGGTTAGTTAATTTAATTTTGCATTTGCTTAGTAATTAGCTCTTCTACTTTCTTTACTGTGGTTTTATTTCATCTGGTGACAGCTATTAAACCTTAGGAACACTTCCATCTATAGCAGTCCCTCCAAAGTAGACTGTAGAGATGGTTTGTGGGAGGTAAATTCTCTCAGCTTTTGCTTATCTGGAAACTGTTTAATCCCTCCTTCAAATTTAAAGGATAATCTTGCCCGATAAAGTAATCTTTGTTGCAGTCCCTTCTGCTTTATTGCATTAAACACATCATGCCACTCCCTTCTGACCTGTATGGTTTCTGCTGAGAAGTCTGATGTTAGCCTGATGGGCTTTCCTTTGTATGTGATCTTATTTCTCTCTCTGGCTGCTTTTAATAGTCTGTCCTTATCCTTGATCTTTGCCGATTTTATTACTATATGTTTTGGTGTTGTCTTCCTTGGGTCCCTTGTGTTAGGAAATCTGTGGATATCCATGACCTGAGAGACTATCTCCTTCCCCAGACTTTGGAAGTTTTCAGCAACTAACTCCTCAAGGACACTTTCTCTCCCTTTCTCTTTCTCTTCTTCTGGCATCCCTATAATGCGAATATTGTTCCATTTGGATTGGTCACACAATTCTCTCAATATTCTTTCATTCTTAGAGATCCTTTTTTCTCTCTGTGCCTCAGCTTTGTGTTCCTCTTTTCTAGTTTCTATTTCATTTATCGTCTCCTCCACTGTATCCAACCTGCTTTTAATACCCTCCATCGTGCTCTTCAGTGATTGGATCTCCGACCTGAATTCATTCCTGAGTTCTTGGATATCTTTCCAGACCTCCATTAGTATGTTGATAATTGTTATTTTGAACTCCCTTTCAGGAAGAGTCGTAAGGTCCATATCATTTAAATCTTTCTCTGGAGTTATATTAATTTCACTCTGGACCAGGTTCCTTTGGCGTTTCATATTTGTATATGGTGCCCTCTAGTGTCCAGAAGCTCCACTTTGGAGTTGCTCAGGCCCTGAAGCAATGTTGGGGATCGCAGGGGAGTGGTATTGGTGCCTGGGGGAAGGAAAGAGCTGTTCCCTGCTTCCTGGATGCTGTGCCTGTCTCCACTGCCTTAATCACTGGGCCGAGCACACAGGTTTAAGCTTTTGTCCCAGAGCAGCCAGATATGGATCCCTGCTTTCCACAAGCGGTTGGAATCTCAGTCTCTCCAGGAATTCTGCCTGTATTAGCTTTCCAACCCGGTAATCATGCAAGTATCATGAAAGCACCATGAAATGTAGGTTTGAGCTCCCAGAGCAGATCTCGGGATCTAGGTATTCAGCAGTCCCAGGCCTTCCACTCCCTCCCTGCTCCATTTCTTTTCCTCCCGCTGGTAAGCTGGAGTGGGGGAAGGGCTTGGTACGTCACCCTGTTCCGTGAGGTCTGCTCTTTTCTCCAGGCGTATGCAGTCTGGTGCCATCTTCTTTCCTGTTGCTCTCTCAGAATTAGTTGCACCAACTATATTTTCTAATTGTATACAGTTTTAGGAGGAAGCCTCTGTCTCTCCTCTCATGCCGCCATATTTAATCCTGGAATTCTTGCTTTCTTTTTATTCTCCACAAATCAGTGAAATCATATGGTATTTGTCTTTCTCTGCCTGGCTTATTTCACTGAGCCTAATACCCTCTAGATCCATCCATGTTGTTGCACATGGCAGGATTTCTTTTCTTTTTATAGCTGATAATATTCCATTGTGTATATGTACCACATCTTCTGTATTCATTCATCTATTGATGGATACTTAGGGTGACTTATTTGTCTGAGACATGCAATTGCTTTTTGTATTGCCCTTGTACCCTGTGACCTTGCTAAACTCACATATTAGTTCTAGGAACTTAATTAGTATTATTATTATTTTAGATTCCTTAATATTTTTCATGTAGGCAATCATGTTGTCTGTGAATAGAAATGATTTTATTGCTTTCTAATCTGTATGTTTTTTTATTTATTTTTCTTTCCTTATTGCACTGACTAGAATTTTTAGGATGATATTGAATAGAGGTGGTGAGATCAGACTTCCAATATTAGGGAAAAAAACATTCATGTTTTCAACATAGAGCAGCTGAGAATGGCTTCCAGCCAATAGCCAACAAGAATCCAGGGCCTTCACTTTTTTTTTTTTTTTTTTTTTTTAGATAATTATTTTTTATTGAAGGGTAGTTGACACACAGTATTACATTACATTAGTTTCAGGTGTACAACACAGTGATTCAACATTTATATACATGATAATTCTAAGTACCAGCTATCACCATACCAAGTTGTTACAATATTTTGACTATATTCCTTATGCTATACATTACATCCCGGTTGCTTATTTATTTTACAATTGGAAGTGTGTACTTTTTCTTGGTTGTTGTTGTTAGGGCATCTCTCATATTTATTGATCAAATGGTTGTTAACAACAATAAAATTCTGTATAGGGGAGTCAATGCTCAATGCACAATCATTAATCCACCCCAAGCCTAATTTTCGTCAGTCTCCAATCTTCTGAAGCATAACGAACAAGTTCTTACATGGAGAACAAATTCTTACATAGTGAATAAGTTACATGGTGAACAGTACAAGGGCAGTCATCACAGAAACTTTTGGTTTTGCTCATGCATTATGAACTATAAACAGTCAGTTCAAATATGAATACACATTTGATTTTTATACTTGATTTATATGTGGATACCACATTTCTCTCTTTATTATTTTTAATAAGATGCTGAAGTGGTAGGTAGATACAACATAAAGGTAGAAAACATAGTTTAGTGTTGTAAGAGAGCAAATGTAGATGATCAGGTGTGTGCCTGTAGACTATGTGTTAATCCAAGCTAGACCAGGGCAATAAAACATCCACATATGCAGAAGATTTCTCTCAGAACAGGGGGGGTGAGGTTCTAAGCCTCACCTCTGTTGATCCCCAATTTCTCACCTGATGACCCCCCTGCGACTGTGCCTGTCTTAGGTTGTTCCTCCCTTGAGGAATCTTACCCGTCTCTGGCTAACCAGTCATCTTCCGGGGCCATACAGGGAAATGTTAAGTTGGTAAGTGAGAGAGAAGCCTTATTGTTTGAAATGGTTAGCTTTTTATTTCTTTGCATATTTATGCCCTGTAGCTTCTATGCCCAGCATTTGTCTTGACGTATCTTTACCACTTGGAGGAGTTATGATACTCGGTAAATTTGATATGAGGCACGAATTCTATTTAAGAATTCATTGTAATTAGGAAGGAAGAAGAAAAGCTATAGAAGTAGCAGGCGGGAGAAAACATGGGAAGATTGATTATTTCTTTGACATATCTTCTTGTAGAGTAACTTCAGCATGTATATATTTTAAGCTACTACTTAAATTGCGCACACACATTAACATAATAGGAGTACAGTTACATAACCAAAGCATATCTGTAATTACCAGCCATCTCCAGTGAAACCAAGAAAACCAGTTAGGCACCCTAGGCATTTGTGAAAACTTATCAATGATATGATGGTTATTATCTAACTGAATTTGAATAGTTTGAGAAAAATCAGACAAATTAAAACAACCCATTCCTGGGCACTGTTCACATCCCATATGTTCTTTTAACAGTAAATAGTCTGTAGTTGTAAGATTTTGGAGCGCTACAATTTGCACTTCTCCTAATTCTTGGTTGAGTTCCAACAGTATAGATCCAGTCAAATTTGTTGTTTTACTGTATGCACAGGCCAGCTTAGATATCTCCTTCATTCCCATGGCAAGTCCAGGAGCTGGTGGGATGAGTGCATCTACAGCTGTAGCAGTGCGTGGATCTTTGTTGGGGTTTTTTGATGATCATCTTCTGGCATGAGTCTTCCCGAGAGTGCTGATGTTGGAAGTTCTCTTTCATATCGTTTCTTAGTTCATTTTCGGGGTAGCCAAATTAGGCTTTGATCCTCTGTATAAACACAAACAGACCCTTTGCCTACACTTTTATATGTCCTTTATATCATTGTGTAGAACTCATTAGAGGTCACCACATAGGAACTGCATTTTTTTTTAATCATTAATCTACACTTACATGACGAATACTTACGAATACTTTGTTTACTAGGCTCTCCCCTATACCAGGTCCCCCCTATATACTCCTTTACAGTCACTGTCCATCAGCGTAGCAACCTGTTGTAGAATCACTACTTGTCTTCTCTGTGTTGTACAGCCCTCCCCTTTCTCCCACCCCCCTATGGATGCTAATCTTAATACCCCTCTTTTTCTGCCCCCCCTTATCCCTCCCTACCCACCCATCCTCCCCAGTCCCTTTCCCTTTGGTACCTGTTAGTCCATTCTTGAGTTCTGTGATTCTGCTGCTGTTTTGTTCCTTCAGTTTTTCCTTTGTTCTTATATTCCACAGATAAGTGAAATCATTTGGTATTTCTCTTTCTCTGCTTGGCTTGTTTCACTGAGCAAAATACCCTCCAGCTCCATCCATGTTGCTGCAAATGGTTGGATTTGCCCTTTTCTTATGGCTGAGTAGTATTCCATTGTGTATATGTACCACATCTTCTTTATCCATTCATCTATCGATGGACATTTAGGTTGCTTCCAATTCTTGGCTATTGTAAATAGTGCTGCGATAAACATAGGGGTGCACTGATCTTTCTCATACTTGATTGCTGCATTCTTAGGGTAAATTCCTAGGAGTGCAATTCCTGGGTCAAATGGTAAGTCTGTTTTGAGCATTTTGATGTACCTCCATACTGCTTTCCACAATGGTTGAACAAGTTTACATTCCCACCAGCAGTGTAGGAGGGTTCCCCTTTCTCCACAGCCTCGCCAACATTTGTTGTTGTTTGTCTTTTGGATGGCAGCCATCCTTACTGGTGTGAGGTGATACCTCATTGTAGTTTTAATTTGCATTTCTCTGATAATTAGCGATGTGGAGCATCTTTTCATGTGTCTGTTGGCCATCTGTATTTCTTTTTTGGAAAACCGTCTGTTCAGTTCCTCTGCCCATTTTTTAATTGGGTTATTTGTTTTTTGTTTGTTGAGGCGTGTGAGCTCTTTATATATTCTGGACGTCAAGCCTTTATCGGATGTGTCATTTTCAAAGATATTCTCCCATACTGTAGGGTTTCTTTTTGTTCTATTGATGGTGTCTTTTGCTGTACAGAAGCTTTTCAGCTTAATATAGTCCCACTTGTTCATTTTTGCTGTTGTTTTCCTTGCCCGGGGAGATATGTTGAAGAAGAGGTCACTCATGTTTATGTCTAAGAGGTTTGTGCCTATGTTTTCTTCCAAGAGTTTAATGGTTTCATGACTTACATTCAGGTCTTTGATCCATTTTGAGTTTACTTTTGTATATGGGGTTAGACGATGGTCCAGTTTCATTCTCCTACATATAGCTGTCCAGTTTTGCCAGCACCATCTGTTGAAGAGACTGTCATTTCGCCATTGTATGTCCATGGCTCCTTTATCAAATATTAATTGACCATATACGTCTGAGTTAATGTCTGGATTCTCTAGTCTGTTCCATTAGTCTGTGGCTCTGTTCTTGTGCCAGTACCAAATTGTCTTGATTACTATGGCTTTATAATAGAGCTTGAAGTTGGGGAGTGAGATCCCCCCTACTTTATTCTTCTTTCTCAGGATTCCTTTGGCTATTCGGGGTCTTTGGTGGTTCCATATGAATTTTTGAATTATTTGATCCAGTTCATTGAAGAATGTTGCTGGTAGTTTCATAGGGATTGCATCAAATCTGTATATTGCTTTGGGCAGGATGGCCATTTTGACGATATTAATTCTTCCTAGCCATGAGCATGGGATGCGTTTCCATCTGTTAGTGTCCCCTTTAATTTCTTTTAAGAGTGACTTGTAGTTTTCAGAATATAAGTCTTTCACTTCTTTGGTTAGGTTTATTCCTAGGTATTTTATTTTTTTTTGATGCAATTGTGAATGGAGTTGTTTTCCTGATTTCTCTTTCTGTTGGTTCATTGTTGGTATATAGGAAAGCCACAGATTTCTGTGTGTTGATTTTGTATCCTGCAACTTTGCTGTATTCCGATATCAGTTCTAGTAGTTCTGGGGTGGAGTCTTTAGGGTTTTTTATGTACAGTATCATGTCATCTGCAAATAGTGACAGTTTGACTTCTTCTTTGCCAATCTGGATTCCTTGTATTTTTTTGTTTTGTCTGATTGCCGTGGCTAGGACCTCTTGTACAATGTTAAATAACAGTGGGGAGAGTGGGCATCCCTGTCTAGTTCCCGATCTCAGCGGAAATGCTTTCAGCTTCTCGCTATTCAATATAATGTTGGCTGTGGGTTTTTCATAGATGGCCTTTATTATGTTGAGGTACTTGCCCTCTATTCCCATTTTTCTGAGAGTTTTTATCATGAATGGATGTTGAACTTTGTCAAATGCTTTTTCAGCATCTATGGAGATGATCATGTGGTTTTTGTCTTTCTTTTTGTTGATGTGGTGGATGATATTGATGGACTTTCGAATGTTGTGCCATCCTTGCATCCCTGGGATGAATCCCACTTGGTCATGGTGTACGATGGTTTTGATGTATTTTTGAATTCGGTTTGCTAAAATTTTGTTGAGTATTTTTGCGTCTACGTTCATCAGGGATATTGGTCTATAGTTTTCTTTTTTGGTGGTGTCTTTGCCTGGTTTTGGTATTAGGGTGATGTTAGCTTCATAGAATGAGTTTGGGAGTATCCCCTCCTCTTCTATTTCTTGGAAAACTTTAAGGAGAATGGGTATTATGTCTTCCCTGTATGTCTGATAAAATTCCGAGGTAAATCCATCTGGCCCGGGGGTTTTGTTCTTTGGTAGTTTTTTGATTACCGCTTCAATTTCGTTGCTGGTAATTGGTCTGTTTAGATTTTCTGTTTCTTTTTGGGTCAGTCTTGGAAGGTTGTATTTTTCTAGGAAGTTGTCCATTTCTCCTAGGTTTCCCAGCTTGTTAGCATATAGGTTTTCATAGTAGTCTCTAATAATTCTTTGTATTTCTGCGGGATCTGTTGTGATTTTTCCTTTCTCATTTCTGATACTGTTGATTTGTGTTGACTCTCTTTTCCTCTTAATAAGTCTGGCTAGAGGCTTATCTATTTTGTTTATTTTCTCGAAGAACCAGGTCTTGGTTTCATTGATTTTTGCTATTGTTTTATTCTTCTCAATTTTATTTATTTCTTCTCTGATCTTTATTATGTCCCTCCTTCTGCTGACCTTAGGCCTCATTTGTTCTTCTTTTTCCAATTTTGATAGTTGTGACATTAGACCGTTCATTTGGGATTGCTCTTCCTTTTTTAAATATGCTTGGAGTGCTATATACTTTCCTCTTAAGACTGCTTTTGCTGCGTCCCACAGAAGTTGGGGCTTAGTGTTGTTGTTGTCATTTGTTTCCATATATTGCTGGATCTCCATTTTGATTTGGTCATTGATCCATTGATTATTTAGGAGCGTGTTCTTTAGCCTCCATGTGTTTGTGAGCCTTTTTGCTTTCTTTGAACAGTTTATTTCTAGTTTAATGCCTTTGTGGTCTGAAAAGTTGGTTGGTAGGATTTCAATCTTTTGGAATTTACTGAGGCTCTTTTTGTGTCCTAGTATGTGGTCTATTCTGGAGAATGTTCCATGTGCACTTGAGAAGAACGTGTATCCTGTTGCTTTTGGATGTAGAGTTCTGTAGATGTCTATTAGGTCCATCTGTTCTAGTGTGTTGTTCAGTGCCTCTGTGTCCTTACTTATTTTCTGTCTGGTGGATCTGTCCTTTGGAGTGAGTGGTGTGTTGAAGTCTCCTAGAATGAATGCATTGCATTCTATTTCCTCCTTTAGTTCTGTTAATATTTGTTTCAGGTATGTTGGTGCTCCTGTATTGGGTGCATATATATTTATAATGGTTATATCCTCTTGATGGACTGAGCCCTTTATCATTATGTAATGTCCTTCTTTGTCTTTTGTTACTTTCTTTATTTTGAAGTCTGTTTTGTCTGATACCAGAATTGCAACACCTGCTTTCTTCTCTCTGTTGTTTGCTTGAAATATCTTTTTCCATCCCTTGACTTTAAGTCTGTGCGCGTCTTTGGGTTTGAGGTGAGTCTCTTGTAAGCAGCATATGGATGGATCTTGCTTTTTTATCCATTCTATTACTCTGTGTCTTTTGATTGGTGCATTCAGTCCATTTACATTTAGGGTGATTATTGAAAGGTATGAATTTATTGCCATTGCAGGCTTTAAGTTTGTGGTTACCAAAGGTTTAGGGTTAGCTTCTTTACTGTCTTACTGTCTAACTTAACTCGCTTGTTGAGCTATTATAAACACAATCTGATGATTCTTTATTTCTCTCCCTTCTTATTCCTCCTCCTCCCTTCTTCATATGTTGGGTGTTTTGTTGTGTGCTCTTTTTAGGAGTGCTCCCATCTAAAGCAGTCCCTGTAGGATGCCCTGTAGAGGTGGTTTGTGGGAGGCAAATTCCCTCAACTTTTGCTTGTCTGGGAATTGTTTAATCCCTCCTTCATATTTAAATGATATTCGTGCTGGATACAGTAGTCTTGGTTCGAGGCCCTTCTGTTTCATTGCATTAAGTATATCATGCCATTCTCTTCTGGCCTGTAGGGTTTCTGTTGAGAAGTCTGATGATAGCCTGATGGGTTTTCCTTTGTAGGTAACCTTTTTTTTCTCTCTGGCTGCTTGTAATACTTTGTCCTTGTCTTTGATCTTTGCCATTTTAATTATTATGTGTCTTGGTGTTGCCCTCCTTGGATCCCTTGTCATGGGAGTTCTGTGTACCTCTGTGGTCTGAGAGGCCATTTCTTCCCCTAGTTTGGGGAAATTTTCAGCAATTATTTCTTCAAAGACATTTTCTATCCCCTTTTCTCTCTCTACTTCTTCTGGAATGCCTATGATTCTTATATTATTTCTTTTATATTGATCACTCAGCTCTCTTAAAATTCTTTCATTCCTGGAGATCCTTTTATCTCTCTCTGCATCAGCTTCTCTGCGTTCCTGTTCTCTGTTTTCTAGTCCATTAATGGTCTCTTGCATCTCGTCCATTCTGTTTTGAAGTCCTTCCAGAGCTTGTTTTATTTCTGAATTCTCCTTCCTTAGTTCTTGCATATTTCTCTGCAAGTCCATCAGCATGGTTATGACTTTTGTTTTGAATTCTTTTTCAGGTAGACTGGCTAAATCTATCTCCCCAGATTCCTTCTCAGGGGAAGATGTAGCAGATGCCGAAGCTGTCTGGGTTAGTCTTGTCTGAATCATATTTTTTTGCCTTTTCATGTTGACAGGTGCTATTGACTGTCAGCTGGGAGGGCCAAAATTTTCACTTACTACTGGCCTTTCTTTACTGGGGCAACTGCGACCCCTAGTGGCTTGTGTTGGGTAATTGCGTGTAGAGTGGGTCTTTGTGTCTTGCCCGGCCGGAAGGGAGAAATTTCCCTTTCTGTGGGCGGAATTTGTCTCAGGCTGCTTCTCTGCTTTCGCAGCGCCCGGTGGGGTAATGGATGCGGGGGCTGCTTGACTGTTTGCCTCCGTGAGGGGTCTCAGAGCTGTTGCCCAGGGGGTTAGTGCACCCGGTTTTCCCTGTAATTTCCAGCTGCTGTACTGTGACCTGGGTTGTTTCCGTCAAGCTGTTAAGTCCCTGTCCCTTTAAGACTTTCAAAAAGCCCCCGCTTTTCTTTTTCACAGGGGAATCAGCTTCAGCACCCGCTCTGAGGTCTTACCCCCTGTTCTCCCAGTATCCAGGGCCCCCTGGGCATATACTGTGTCTGCGCTCTGGCCCGGATGGCTGGGGCTGGGTGTTCGGCAGTCCTGGGCTCCGTCTCCCTCCCGCTCTGCCTATTGTTCTCCCGCCGGGAGCTGGGGGGAGGGGCGCTCGGGTCCCGCGGGGCCGGGGCTTGTATCTTAGCCCTTTCACCAGTCGCTGGGTTCTCGCTGGTGTAGCTGCAGTCTGGCCACTGTCCTGCGTCTTCTGGTCTCTCTTTTAGGGCTAGTTGTGTTTGTTGTATTTTCAAAAGTATATATGTTTTTGGGAGGAGATTCCCACTGTCCTACTCACGCCGCCATGTTGGCTCCGCCCCTCCAGGGCCTTCACTTTTATAGCCACAGGAAATGTATTGTGTCAACAATCTGAGTAAGCTTGGAAGTGTATTCTTTCTCAATGATATTAGCTTTATGTTGCTGCTGTAACAATTTCCACAAATTGAGTGGCCTAAAACAACACAAATTTATCTCATAATTCTGACAATCAGATGTCCACAAATGAGTATTATGGCACTAAACATGAAGGTATCAGGAAGGCTGTATTCCTTCTGGAAGTTCTAGGGAAGAATCCATTCCTTGTCTTTTCCAGCTTCTAGAGGCCACCTGTATTCTTTGGCTTGTAGCATCTTCCTCTGTCTTCAAAGCTAGCAATGGTTGGTCAAATCTTTCTCATATCGCATCACTCTGACTTCTTCCATTGTCACATCCCCTTCTCTGACTCACCTGCCTGCCTCTTTCTCATATAAGGAGCTTTGTGACTACATTGGGCCCACCCAGATAATCCAAAATAATCTCCACATTTTCAGATCCTTAATTTAATCACATCTGGAAAGGGCCTTTGCCATGGAAGGTGACATATTCACAGGTTCTGGGGATTAGAACATTGACATCATTGGAGGACCATTATTTTGCCTACCACTGGACCAAACTCCATATGAGAACACAGCAGTCAACACCTTGATTGCAGCTTTATGAGACCCTACACATAGCATCCAGCTAAACCATGAATGAACTCTTAGTCCACAGAAAGTGTGAGGTAGTAAATGTATTATTTTAAATCACTGTAGCTATACTAAGTCTTTAAGCAGCAATAGAAAATACAATGGGAATATAGTTGTTCATAATGTTTCCTCATTATCTTTTAACATTTGTAGGGTCTGTAGTTGTGTCTCTTATTTCCAGACACTGGTAATTTATGTCTTTTTTTCCCCCTTTGGGTAGTCTGGCTAGAGGTTTGTCAATTTTATTGATCATTTGAAACTATCAGCTTCATTGATTTTTCTCTATTTTCATGTTTATAATTTTATTAAACTCTGCTGTTATCTTTATTATTTTCTTTTGTTTTCTTTGGGTTTTGTTTGCTATTATGTTTTAAGTTTAAGGTGGAAACTTAGATTTTTGGTCTGAGGTCTTTCTTCTTTTATGTTTTTTTATTGAAGTATTTACATACCATAAAATCCACCTTTTGAAAGTTTACAGTTCAGTTTTAAGTGTATTCACAATTATGCCATGGTCACCACTAACTTCAGAACATTCTTTAAAGTATCTTCTTTATTAATATAAGTATTCCCAACTATTCATATATTGTATTTTCCTTTCCATTAAGTTCAAAAATATTTTCTCATTTCTCTTGAGATTTGTGCTTTGATACATGGGGTATTTGCAGTGTCTTGTTTAATTTCCAACTATTTTAGGATTTTTCCCAGCTATCTTTCTGTCATTGATTTCTATTATTTCATAATGGTCCAAAAACATATTCTGTATGATTTCAATTATTTTAAATTAATTAAGGTTTATTTTTATTTTTATTTATTTATTTTTTTAATATTGATAATTTTTGGGGGGAAGAATCAATATCTTTATCATATTCAGTCTTTGTATCTGAGAACATAATCTATTTGATTGACCCCCTTTTTTTCCTAGTATAACATCTCTTAAATTAGGCTTTATTTACATAGATGATATTTCATAATTTAATTGACAATTTTTTTTCTTTCTGAGCATTACATATAATAATGATAATTTGACACTCCATAGCAGTTTATATTTGATGAATCTCTGCATTTAGTCAAGGCTTTTTTCAAAGTTCTAAATAAGGTTTACAGTTTCCCATATGTAGGCCTCTTTAAAGTTATTCTTTTTTTTTTGAGAGGGCATCTCTCGTATTTATTGATCAAATGGTTGTTAACAACAATAAAATTCTGTATACGGGACTCAATGCACAATCATTAATCAACCCCAAGCCTAATTCTCAACAGTCTCCAATCTTCTGAAGCATAAAGAGCAAGTTCTTACATAGTAAATAAGTTCTTACATGGAGAAACTTTTGGTTTTGGTCACGCATCACGAACTATAAACAATCAAGTCAGATATGATTATTCGTTTGATTTTTATACTTGATTTATATGTGAATCCCACATTTATCCCTTATTATTATTATTTTTTAATAAAATGCTTAAGTGGTAGGTAGATGCAAGATAAAGTTAGAAAACATAATTTAGTGCTGTAAGAGGGCAAATGTAGATGATCAGGTCTGTGCCTATAGACTAAGTATTAATCCAAGGTAGACAAGGGCAACAAAACATCCACGGATGCAGAAGATTTCTCTCAAAACAGGGGAGGGTGAGGTTCTAAGCCTCACCTCTGTTGATCCCCAATTTCTCACCTGATGGCCACCCTGCGACTGTGCCTGTCTTAGGTTGTTCCTCCCTTGAGGAATCTTACCCATCTCTGGCTAAACAGCCATCTTCCTGGGCCATATATGGAAATGTAAAGTTGGTAAGTGAGAGAGAAGCAATATTCTTTGAAAAGGTTAGCTTTTTACTTCTTTGCAGATTTATGCCCTGTGGCTTCTATGCCCAGCATTTGTCTTGAGGTATCTTTACCACTTGGAAGAATTATGATACTTGGTAATTTTCGATATAAGGCACGAATTCTACTAAAGGGTTGTAATTAAGAAGGAAGAAGAAAAGCTATAGAAGTAGCAGACAGAAAAAAACATGGGAAGGTTGATTATTTCTTTGACATAACTTCTTGTAGAGTAACATAAGCATGTATAGGTTTTAACAAACTACTAATTAAATTGCATAAACACATTAACAGAATAGGAATACAGATACATAACAAAAGCAGACCTACAATTACCAGCCATATCCAGTGAAACCAAGAAAACCAGTTAGGTACACTAGGCATTTGTGAAAACATCAATAATATGATGGATATTGTCTAACTGAATTTGAATAATTTGAGAAAAATCAGACAAATTAAAACAACACGTTCCTGGGAACTGTTCATATCACATATGTTCATTTAACAGTAGATAGTCTATAGTTGCACAATTTTGGAGCACTGCAACTTGCACTTCTCCTAATTCTTGGTTGAGTTCCAACAATATAGATCCAGTCAAATTTGTTGTTTTACTGTATGCACAGGTCAGCTTAGATATCTCCTTCTTCATTCCAATGGCACGTCCAGGAACCGGTGGGATGAATGCACCTACAACTGCAACAGCGCCAGGATCTTTGTTGAAGTTTTTTGATGATCATCTTCTGGAATGACTCTTCCAGAGGATGTTGATGTTGGAAGTTCTTCTTCATATTGTATCTTAATTTGTTTTCTGGGTAGCCAAATTAGGCTTTGATCCTCTGTATAAACACAAACAAACCCTTTGCCCACACTTTGATATGACCTTTATACCATTGTGAAGAACCTATTGGAGATCACCAGGAACTGCTTTATTTATTTATTTATTTATTTTTTAATAATTATTTTTTATTGAAGGGTAGTTGACACACAGTATTACATTACATGAGTTTCAAGTGTACAACACAGTGGTAGAACATTTATATACATAATTCTAGGTTCCAGCTATCACCCTACCAGGCTGCCACAATATCTCGACTATGTTCGTTATGCTATACATTACATCCCGGTTACTAATTTATTTCACCACTGGAAGTCTGTCCTTTTTTTTTTTTTTTTTTGTGAGGGCATCTCTCATATTCATTGATCAAATGGTTGTTAACGACAATAAAATTCTGTATAGGGGAGTCAATGCTCAATGCACAATCATTATTCCACCCCAAGCCTAATTTTTGTCAGTCTCCAATCTTCTGAGGCATAACAAACAAGTTTTTACATGTAGAACAAATTCTTACATAATGAATAAGTTACATAGTGAACAGTACAAGGGCAGTCATCACAGAAACTTTCGGTTTTGCTCATGCATTATGAACTATAAACAGTCAGTTCAAATATGAATACTCATTTGGTTTTTATACTTGATTTATATGTGGATACCACATTTCTCTCTTTATTATTATTATTTTTAATAAAATGCTGAAGTGGTAGGTAGATACAAGATAAAGGTAGAAAACATAGTTTAGTGTTGTAAGAGAGCACATGTAGATGATCAGGTGTGTGCCTGTAGACTATGTGTTAATCCAAGCTAGACCAGGGCAATAAAACATCCACGTATGCAGAAGATTTCTCTCAGAACGGGGAGGTGAGGTTCTAAGCCTCACCTCTGTTGATCCCCAATTTCTCACCTGATGGCCCCCCTGCGACTGTGCCTGTCTTAGGTTGTTCCTCCCTTGAGGAATCTTACCCGTCTCTGGCTAACCAGTCATCTTCCGGGGCCATACAGGGAAATGTGAAGTTGGTAAGTGAGAGAGAAGCCTTATTGTTTGAAAAAGTTAGCTTTTTACTTCTTTGCATATTTATGCCCTGTGGCTTCTATGCCCAGCATTTGTCTTGAGGTATCTTTACCACTTGGAAGAATTATGATACTCGATAAATTTGATATGAGGCACGAATTCTATTTAAGGGTTGTAATTAGGAAGGAAGAAGAAAAGCTATAGAAGTAGCAGGCGGAAGAAAACATGGGAAGATTGATTATTTCTTTGACATATCTTCTTGTAGAGTAACTTCAGCATGTATAGGTTTTAAGCTACTACTTAAATTGCGCACACACATTAACATAATAGGAGTATAGTTACATAAACAAAGCATATCTGTAATTACCAGCCATCTGCAGTGAAACCAAGAAAACCAGTTAGGCACCTTAGGCATTTGTGAAAACTTATCTATGATATGGTGGATATTGTCCAACTGAACTTGAACAGTCTGAGAGAAATCAGACAAATTAAAACAACCCATTCCTGGGGACTGTTCACATGCCATATGTTCTTTTAACAGTAAATAGTTTGTAGTTGTAAGACTTTGGAGCGCTACATTTTGCACTTCTCCAAATTCTTGGTTGAGTTCCAACAGTATAGATCCAGTCCAATTTTGTTGTTTTACTGTCTGCACAGGCCAGCTCAGATATCTCCTTCCTCATTCCCATGGCAAGTCCAGGAACTGGTGGGATGAGTGCATCTACAGCTGTAGCAGTGCGTGGATCTTTGTTGGGGTTTTTTGATGATCATTTTCTGGCATGAGTCTTCCAGAGAGTGCAGATGTTGGAAGTTCTTTTTCATATCTTATCTTAGTTCATTTTCGGGGTAGCCCAATTAGGCTTTGATCTGCTTTATTTTTTTAAGAGAAAAATATTATCAGAAAAATGTACTTCCATAGCTGATCATCCAAAACCCTTTAAAAGATCAAAATTAAGGATATGTAAAGCATGCATTAATCGTTGATTTGCAGTTAATTTTACCCTATCAGGGAGTAATCCCCCCCTTTTTTTGTTATCATTAATCTGCAATTACATGAAGAATATTATGTTTACTATGCTCTCCCCTACACCAAGTCTCCCCAAAAACCCCATTACAGTCACTATCCATCAGCCTAGCAAAATGTTGTAGAATCACTACTTGTCTTCTCTGTGTTGCACAGCCCTCCCCTTTCACCCACCCCCCACATTATATATGCTAATCGTAATACCCCCTTCCTTCTTCCCCCCCTTATCCCTCCCTACCCTCCCATTCTCCCCAGTCTCTTTCCCTTTGGAAACTGTTAGTCCCTTCTTGGGTTCTCTGATTCTGCTGCTGTATTTTTCCTTCAGTTTTTCCTTTGTTCTTATACTCCACACATGAGTGAAATTATTTGGTATTTGTCTTTCTCCGCTTGGCTTATTTCACTGAGCATAATACCCTCTACCTCCATCCATGTTGTTGCAAATGGTAGGATTTGTTTTCTTCTTATGGCTGAATAATATTCCATTGTGTATATGTACCACATCATCTTTATCCATTCATCTACTGATGGACACTTAGGTTGCTTCCAATTCTTGGCTATTGTAAATAGTGCTGCAATAAACATAGAGGTGCATCTGTCTTTTTCAAACTGGGCTGCTGCATTCTTAGGGTAAATTCCTAGAAGTGGAATTCCTGGCTCAAATGGTAAGTCTATTTTGAGCATTTTGAGGAACCTCCATACTGCTTTCCACAATGGTTGAACTAATTTACATTCCCACCAGCAGTGTAGGAGGGTTCCCCTTTCTCCACAACCTCGCCAACATTTGTTGTTGTTTGTTTTTTGGATAGTAGCCATCCTTACTGGTGTGAGGTGATATCTCATTGTGGTCTTAATTTGCATTTCTCTGGTGACTAGCGATGTGGAGCATCTTTTCATGTGTCTGTTGGCCATCTGAATTTCTTTTTTGGAGAACTGTTCAGTTCCTCTGCCCATTTTTAAATTAGATTATTTGTTTTTTGTTTGTTGAGGTGCGTGAGCTCCTTATATATTTTGGATGTCAAGCCTTTATCAGATCTGTCATTTACAAATATATTCTCCCATACTGTAGGGTACCTTTTTGTTCTATTGATGGTGTCTTTTGCTGTACAGAAGCTTTTCAGCTTGATATAGTCCCACTTATTCATTTTTGCTTTTGTTTTCCTTGCCCGGGGAGATATGCTCAAGAAGAGGTCACTCATGCTTATGTCTAAGAGATTTTTGCCTATGTTTTTTTCTAAGAGTTTTATGGTTTCATGACTTACATTCAGGTCTTTGGTCCATTTCTAATTTACTTTTGTATATGGGGTTAGACAATGGTCCAGTTTCATTCTCTTTCATGTATCTGTCCAGTTTTGCCAGCACCATCTGTTGAAGAGACTGTCATTTCCCCATTATATGTCCATGGCTCCTTTATTGAATATTAATTGACCATATATGTTTGGGTTAATGACTGGAGTCTCTAATCTGTTCCACTGGTCTATGGCTCTGTTCTTGTGCCAGTACCAAATTGTCTTGATTACTATGGCTTTGTAGTAGAGCTTGAAGTTGGGGAGTGAGATCCCCCCTACTTTATTTTTCTTTCTCAGGATTGCTTTGGCTATTCGGGGTCTTTGGTGTTTCCATATGAATTTTTGAACTATTTGTTCCAGTTCGTTGAAGAATGTTGCTGGTAATTTGATAGGGATTGTATCAAATCTGTATATTGCTTTGGGCAGGATGGCCGTTTTGACTGTATTAATTCTTCCTAGCCAAGAGCATGGGATGAGTTTCCATTTGTTAGTGACCACTTTAATTTCTCTTAAGAGTGTCTTGTAGTTTTCAGGGTATAGGTCTTTCACTTCCTTGGTTAGGTTTATTCCTAGGTATTTTATTCTTTTTGATGCTATTGTGAATGGAATTGTTTTCCTGATTTCTCTTTCTATTAGTTCATTGTTAGTGTATAGGAAAGCCGTAGATTTCTGTGTGTTAATTTTGTATTCTGCAACTTTCCTGTATTCCGATATCAGTTCTAGTAGTTTTCGAGTGGAGTCTTTAGGGTTTCTTATGTACAATAACATGCCATCTGCAAATAGTGACAGTTTAACTTCTTCTTTACCAATCTGGATTCCTTGTATTTCTTTGTTTTGTCTAATTGCCGTGGCTACGACCTCCAGTACTATGTTAAATAACAGTGGGGAGTGTGGGCATCCCTGTCTTGTTCCCAATCTGAGAGGAAAAGCTTTCAGCTTCTTGCTGTTCAGTGTGATGTTGGCTGTGGGTTTATCATATATGGCCTTTATTATGTTGAGGTACTTGCCCTCTATACCCATTTTGCTGAGAGTTTTTATCATGAATGGATGTTGAGTTTTGTCAAATTCTTTTTCAGCATCTATGGAGATGATCAAGAGGTTTTTGTCGTTCTTTTTTTTGATGTGGTGGATGATGTTGATGGACTTTTGAATGTTGTGCCATCCTTGCATCCCTGGGATGAATCCCACTTGATCATGGTGTACGATCCTTTTGATGTATTTTTGAATTCGGTTTGCTAATATTTTGTTGAGTATTTTTACATCTACATTCATCAGGGATATTGGTCTGTAATTTTCTTTTTTGGTGGGTCTTTGCCTGATTTTGGTATTAGGGTGATGTTGGCTTCATAGAATGAGTTTGAGAGTATTCCCTCCTCTTCTATTTTTTGGAAAACTTTAAGGAGAATGGGTATTATGTCTTCTCTGTATGTCTGATAAAATTCCGAGGTAAATCCATCTGGCCCGGGAGTTTTGTTCTTTGGTAGTTTTTTGATTGCCGCTTCAATTTCTTTGCTCATAATTGGTTTGTTTAACTTTTGTGTTTCTTCCTTGGTCCGTCTTGGAAAGTTTAATTTTTCTAGGAAGTTGTCCATTTCTTCTAGGTTTTCCAGCTTGTTAGCATATAGGTTTTCATAGTAGTCTTTAATAATTCTTTGTATTTCTGTGGAGTCTGTCATGATTTTTCCATTCTCGTTTCTGATTCTGTTGATGTGTGTTGATTCTCTTTTCCTCTTTATAAGTTTGTCTAGAGGCTTATCTATTTTGTTCATTTTCTCAAAGAACCAACTCTTCGTTTCATTGATATTTTCTATTGTTTTATTCTTCTCAATTTTGTTTATTTCTTCTCTGATATTTATTATGTCCCTCCTTCTGCTGACTTTAGGCCTCATTTGTTCTTCTTTTTCCAGTTTCGATAATTGTGATGTTAGACTATTCATTTGGAATTGTTCTTCCTTCTTTAAGTGTGTCCTGGATTGCTATATACTTTCCTCTTAAGACTGCTTTTGCTGCATCCCACAGAAGTTGGGGCTTGGTGTTGTTGTTGTCATTTGTGTCCATATATTCCTTGATCTCTATTTTAATTTGTTCATTGATCAATTGATTATTTAGGAGCATGTTGTTAAGCCTCCATGTGTTTGTGAGCCTTTTTGCTTTCTTTGTAGAATTTGTTTCTAGTTTTATACTTTTGTGGTCTGAAAAGTTGGTTGGTAGAATTTCAATCTTTTGGAATTTACTGAGGCTCTTTTTGTGCCCTAGTATGTGGTCTATTCTGGAGAATGTCCCATGTGCACTTGAGAAGAATGTGTATCCTGTTGCTTTTGGATGTAGAGTTCTTTAGTTGTCTATTAGGTCCATCTGTTCTAGTGTTTTGTTCCGTGCCTCTGTGTCCTTACTTATTTTCTGTCCAGTGGATCTGTCCTTTGGGGTGAGTGGTATGTTGAAGTCTCCTAAAATGAATGCATTGCATTCTATTTCCCCCTTTAGTTCTGTTAGTATTTGTTTCACATATGTTGGTGCTCTTGTGTTGGGTACATACATATTTATAATGGTTATATCCTCTTGTTGGACTGAGCCCTTTATCATTATGTAATGTCCTTCTTTATCTCTTGTTACTTTCTTTGTTTTGAAGTCTATTTAGTCTGATACTAGTACTGCAACCCCTGCTTTCTTTGTGGTGTTTGCATGAAATATGTTTTTCCATCCCTTGACTTTTAGTCTGTGCATGTCTTTGGGTTTGAGGTACTCTGTGTCTTTTGATTGATGTATTCACTCCATTTACATTTAGGGTGACTATTGAAAGGTATGTACTTATTGCCATTGCAGGCTTTAGATTCATGGTTACCAAAGGTTCAAGGTTAGCTTCTTTAGTATCTTACTTCCTAACTTAGCTCGCTTATTGAGCTGTTATATACACTGTCTGGAGATTCTTTTCTTCTCTCCCTTCTTATTCCTCCTCCTCCATTCTTTATATATTGGTTGTTTTATTTTGTGCTCTTTCATGTTTCCTTTAACTGCTTTTAGTGGGTAGTTGATTTTATTTTTTTGCCTTTAGTTAGTATTTGGTTGGTCTGCTTTCTTTGCTATGATTTTATTTTCTCTCGTGACATCTGTTTAGTCTTAGGAGTGCTCCCGTCTAGAATAGTCCCTCTAAAATACCCTGTAGAGGTGGTTTGTGGGAGGCAAATTCCCTCAACTTTTGCTTGTCTGGGAATTGTTTAATCCCTCCTTCATATTTAAGTGATAATCGTGCTGGATACAGTATTCTTGGTTCAAGGCTCTTCTGTTTCGTTGCATTAAATATATCATGCTATTCTCTTCTGGCCTGTAAGGTTTCTGTGGAGAAGTCTGATGATAGTCTGATGGCTTTTCCTATATAGGTGACCTTTTTCTTCTCTCTAGCTGCCTTTAAAACTCCGTCCTTGTCCTTGATCTTTGCCATTTTAAGTATTATGTGTCTTAGTGTTGTCCTCTTAGGGTCCCTTCTGTTGGGAGTTCTGTGTGCTTCCGTGGTCTGATCAACTATTTCCTTCCGCAGTTTGGGGAAGTTTTCAGCAATTATTTCTTCTAAAACACTTTCTATCCCTTTTTCTCTCTCTTCTTCTTCTGGTACCCCTATAATGCGGATATTTTTCCTTTTGGATTGGTGACATTGTTCTCTTAATATTGTTTCATTTCTGGAGATCCTTTTTTCTCTGTCTGCATCAGCTTCTATGCGTTCCTGTTCTCTTGGTTCTATTCCATCAATGGCCTCTTGCATCTTATTCATTCTGCTTATAAATCCTTCGAGAGTTTGTTTCAATTCTGTAATCTCCCTCCGGACATTTGTAATCTCCCTCCAGACTTCATCCCTTAGCTCTTGTATTCTCTGCATCTCCATCAGCATGTTTATGATTTTTATTTTGAATTCGTTTTCAGGAAGAATGGTTAGGTCTGTCTCCTCAGGTGTTGTCTCTGTGATATTTGTCTGCCTCAAATTCTGCCTTTTCATGGTGATAGAGATAGTTTGCGGAGCTGGCACGAGTGACGCCTGGGAGAACGTCCCTTCTTGTTGGTTTGTGGCCTTCTTTCCTGGGAGAACAGCGACCTCTAGTGGCTTGTGCTGGGCAGCTGTGCATAGACGGGGCTTCTGATTCTTGCCCGGCTGCTATGGAGTTTATCTCCGCTGTTGCTGTGGGCGTGGCTTGCCTCAGGCTGCTGCTTTGATATGGTGGAGCTGCGTCAGAGGGGAAATGGCCTGGGGCTGTTTATCTCCTTGAGGGGCCTCTGAGCTGCCCTGCTATCCAGCGGTTTAGGGTGCCTGGAGTTCCCTGCTGCTGGGCTAATTGTCCTGTGATGCTTCCATCTCGCTGTGGGGTCCCTGTCCCTTTAAGACTTCCAAAAAGCACTCGTTTTTTCTTTGTCCCTGGGGCACCAGCTGCAGGGACCTGCTCACAGGTCTTACTGTCCTATTTTCCTAGTTTTCCACACCCCACACATGCACTGTGTCTGCGGTCTGGTGCGGATGGCTTGGGCTGGGTGTTTAGCAGTCCTGGGATCCCTCTCCCTCCCTGCTCTGACTCCTCTCCTCCCGCTGGGAGCTGGGGTGTGGAGAGCTTGGGTCCTGCCGGGCCACAGCTTGTATTTTACCCCCTTTGCGAGGTGCTTGGTTCTCGCCAGTGTGGATGTAGTCTGGCTGTTGTCCTGTGTCTTCTGGTCTCTCTTTTAGGAAGAGTTGTCTTTGTTGTATTTTCAAAAATATATGTGGTTTTGGGAGGAGATTTCCGCTGCTCTACTCTCACTGCCATCTTGGCTCTGCCTCTCCATTAAGGTTTATTTTATGGCCTAGAAATATGGTCTGCTTTGGTTTATCTTTCATGTGCACTTTAAAAGAATTTTGTTAGCTGTAGTACTCTATAAATGTTAATGACATCACATTGGTTGATAGTGTTGTTAAAGTCTTATATGTTCTTACTGATTTTGTATTTGTTTGTCCTTTTGATTAATGACAGTAGTGTTTAAGCCTTCAGGTATACCTGTAAATTTGACTTTGGTAATATCACTTTCTGTTTTATATATTTGAGCATCTGTTTAGGTATATAGACCTTTAGGGTTGTGATGCTACCTTTGTGAATTAACCTTTTATCGTTATCATTTATGTGGCTCTTTATTCCTGGTAATGGTCCTTGTTCTGAAGCCCACTTTGTCTGATATTAATATAGCAGTCCAGCTTTCTTTTGATTAGAGCTTCTGTGGTATTTATTTTTCCATTTTTAAACTTTTTATTTATGTATATCTTGTTATTTAAAGTGGATATCTTATAGATAGCATATAGTTTGTTACTATTATTTTTATCTTATCTGACAATGTCTATTGCATAATTGGTGTGTTTGTACTATTTACATTTAATATAATTATTGATATGTAGATTTAGGTCTCTTCCTTTCATGTTCTTTATTCAACTATTCAGCTATTGTTTTTAACACCTTTATTGAGCATTAATTTACATGCTATAGAAATAACTTATGTATACAATTCAGTGATTTTTAGTACATTTATGGAGTTTTACAGCCATCACCAACATTCAGCTTTAGAATAGCTTTACCACCACTGAAAGATCCCTTCTGCCCATTTGCAGTTACTTCCCATTTCTACCCCAAGTCAAGTATGAATCTGCTTTCTGTCTGTATAGATTTACATTTCCTGGATGATTCGTATAAATGAAATTATACAATATATGACCTTTTGCACCTGGATTTTTTAGATTAGCATGTTTTGAGATTCATACATGTTGTAACATATATCACTTTCTTCCTGTTCATTGACTAATAGTAGTCCATCCTATGGATAGACCAAATTTTTGGTTTATCCTTCACCAGCAGATGGACATTTGGATTATTTCAAGTTTTTATCTGTTATTTCAAATATTATCTATTATCTATTTTGGCCATTTCTGGACTCTCAATTCTGTTTTATTGAACTATGTGGCCATCCTCTTACCGGTATTATGCTATCTTGATTATTGTTGTTTTGTATTAAGTTTTGAAATCAGAAAATATAATTTTGTTCTTCTTTCTCAACATTTTGTTGTCGATTCTGTCCTTTGAATTTTCACATAAAATTTAATATCAACTTGTGAATTTCTGCAACAAAGACAGGTATTGCATTAATCTATAGATAGATTTGGGGAAAATTGCTATTTAATAATATTTAGTCTTCTCATTTATGAACATGAAATGTTTCTCTATTTAGATCTTTCAACAGCATTTGTAGTTTTCTTTGTACAGTTCTTGTATTTCTTTTTTTAAATTCCTAAGAATTGTTTTCTTAATTTGATATTTGGATTACTCATTGGTGATATTTATAAATTGATTTTTGTATATTGATCTTGAATCTGGTGACCTTACTGAACTCATTCATTTATTCTACTAGTTTTTTTTTAATTCCTTAGGTTTTTTTAACATATGGGATCATGCTATCTGCAAATAAAAATGGTTTTACTTCTTCCTTTCTAATATGGATACCTTTTATTTCTTTCTCTTGCCTAACTGAACTGGCTAGAGTCTCTAGTACAATGCTGAATAGTGTGATAAGAGCAAATATCATTGCCTTGCTCTTGATTTTAGGGGGGAACCATTCAATATTTCATAGTCTCTTAAGTATGATGTTGGCAATGGGCTTTTCATAGATGCTGTTTACCAGGTTGAGGAAATTCCCTTTTCTTCCTAGTTGAAATTGTTTTTCATGAATCAGTATTGGAGTTTGTTAGATGATTGATTTTTCTGTATATATTAAGATGATCATGTAGTTTTTTTCCTTTATTCTATTAACATGATATATTACATTAATTGATTTTACATGTCAAATCAACCTTGTATTCCTGGGATAAATCCCACTTGATCATGTTTAATACTTTTTATATTTGCCAGATTCAGTTTCCTATTGTTTTGTTGAGGATTTTTGTGTCTGTATTTATGAGGGAAATTGGTTTATTATTTTTTTCTTTTGATGTCTTTGTCCAGCATTTATGTCATGGTAATACTGACTTAACAGAATGAGTTGAGAAATGATCCTTACTCTACTATTTTCTGAAGCATTTGTGAAAGATTGGTATTATTTATTCTTTAAATTTTGGTGGAATTCAACCACTGAAATTATCTGTGCCTATGCTTTTATTTGTGGAGGTATTTTAAATTACTTGTTCAGTTTCTTGTTATGAGTCTATTTGGATTTTCCATTTCTTTTTGTTAGTTTTGGTAATTTTTGTCTTTTTAGGAATTTGTCTGTTTCATATAAGTTATCCAAATTATTGGAATAAAGCTATTTATAGCATTCCTTTATAACCCTTTTAATTTCTCTAAGTTTGCTAGTGAAGTCTCCTCTATCACTTCTGTTTTAGTTTGGGTCTTCTATCTTTTTTTCTTGGTTAGTCTAGCTAAAGTTTGCTAATTTTGTTATTTTCAGAGAATCAACTTTTGGTTTTACTGATTTGCTTCAGTGTTTTCTATTTTAGTGATTTCTATTCTGTTCTTTATTTCCTTTCTTTTGTTAGCTGTGGGTTTAATTTGTTCATTATCTCCTATTTTCTTTAGATTAAAGCTTAGGTTATTGATTTGGGATCATTCTTTTCCAATATAGTTATTTACCTGTGCAGTTTCTCTTGCCTCCTCAGCTCCTGGAATACTACTGTAGTGCCCCTTTCTTGACTGTCAGCATTGGAAATACTTCCCATGGCTTAGGAATCACCAATTTTATGAATATTGGAGGTTGCCAGTGGGGCAACCAGGGCTTGTACTAGACATGCAGTATTCACTACCAGCATCCACTGTCTAGTACCAGCATCCAGTATGCAGTATGGCAATATTGGCAATTTCAGCTGAGGGATCCAGGGTTCAGAGCAGCAGCATCTTCACTAGACTGGTTCTCAGGTGTGATTTTGACTGTGTTTACTCTGTGCAGCATCCTTTTATTCCTGTCTGATTTTTTATCTTGGATTTTCAGTCTTTCTAGGGATTGTCCAAGCTACAATAAACTCCTTTTCTAATTAAGTCGGCTAAAGTTGTTTTCTGTTGACTGACTGGTAACCTGACTGGTATTTGCATCCTGCTGCACCTTGCTCCATAGTTTTGCTGTCTAAAACTTATCTTCTTTTAAAAGTCAGGTCAGGCATTATTTCTTCCACACCAGCTAAAGTAGTATCCCTTCTTTGTACTTATATAGTACCCTGTTCTTATCCCTATCATCATTTCTGCCATTTACCTGCTAGATTCCTATCTCTCTTGCTAAAAGTGCAAGTTTCTTTAAGGGCAGAGACCATGTTTATTCTCAGTGTCTGAGATTTAGTGGGTACTCAAAGGCACAAACATAAATGTTTGATGGATATTATTTTTAATGTCCTTAAATTGTGTATTTGCCTCAAAACTGAATTATTTGCAATGTTGAACTCATTGTTATGTAGATCTGCTGGGGCCATGGAAGCCAGTGGAAACTCTTGGTCATTCTTTAAAGCTCAGTTGCTTAGTTTGCAGCAAATGAAACAGGTAATTTCTATGATTTGTTTTCTGGTTCTAAAATATTTAAAAGGAAGTTTTTTCTATATAAGTAGGGCTAACACACTGAGGAGAGTAGTTGATAAGTATGTTACTTTTTCTGCAGTTATTTCTAATTTGTGCCAGAAGTATGTGACTTATTAATGGGACTGGCTTAAAGTCCAGTAAAATCCTAGATAAATAAAGTGTTTAGAACTGAAGAAAGGAGGAAAAATAATAATATAGGAAGAAAAATCTGGCCATGGAAAGACTTTTTATATGCTCTTTGAGAACTGGGATATGTTACTCTTTTTATTTCTCATAATAGTTCACACATAATACATACACTAGTGAATTATGTTTGTATATACTTACTAAGTTCCTTATTACTCTAAAATTCTTTGATTCTATAATTTGAGACAGCTCAGGAAATATTTGGACCAATAGAATATGTACTTCTAGAGGAAACAGACAGTGGTTTTTGACCAAGAAGACTGCAGATTTAGGTAGGCTTTAAGTCTTATAGTAGACTGAGTAAGGAAGCCAGGAAGAATTTTTCTAAGTCTGGACTTCGGGTCTTCTCCTTGTACCTGTAACAGCCCACTATTGTAAATAGTTTTGAAATCCTTTGGTCCTTTGGTGATTGTTGGGAACACTCTTGTACATGTTCTTAATCTGCTCTAAGAGGTCCTGTGCTTTATGGGAATAGTTGAAACTAATTGAAGCATTTGGAAGCCCCTGGAGAGCCAGTGAGTGGTCCTCTGAGAGGATTCTTACTCCAGCAAAGCATGCAAGATTTGAAATTAAGTGTTAGAATTAGTGATCCACCAGCTCAAGAGCAAGCTCCAAGGTTTTGTCACTCCTAAGAGGAGACAGGTAGATCAAGCTCCTAGGCAGGATTCTTGTTCTGAGTGCCTTTGTGGGAAAGCAGTAAACAAAGATAATAGACTTGGGAGAAGGGACTCTGAGCTGGCAGAGAGTGTGAGTATAGATTGGGGGTATAGAAATGAAAAGTTCATAGTCTAGTGGGAAAGACAGGTAAGTAGCAGTGGATTTACCACGAAAATAACTTGCACAGGCCCTTTCCAAGGCCCTGGAAAGGGCATAGCAAAATATTATATTAGTAATATTTTTCTTAAAGATGCCTCCTCACACATATGAAACCAAATTGCATAAGCTTCAGGGCTCATGAAACCTAGATCTGCCCTTGCATTCAAGTACATCAACAAGTACAGCATGTTGTAGCAAAGTATCACAAAGAGATCCTCATTGTTCTGGTAGAAGCACTAAAGAAAGGCATCCTACTCAAGGTGGCATTTGAATAGAGAGAGAATTCCTGCGCCAGGAGAGCAGAGATTCTTGTCTTTTTATTCATCATGGAGTCTCTAATACCTAGAAAATTGCCTGGCACATATCAAGTGGTCAACAAACATTGTGGTGAAAGAATAAGGAGTGAGTCACAGTAGACAATTGGGGAATGTTTATGTGTGAAAGGACTAGCAGCCTGATGAGGTAGGTGCCTTGAGGGGGAGTAGTGAGTGATGTGGCTAGATAATACGTAGTCAGGAGACAAGGCATGCAGGTTTCTTTTATACTCTGCTCAGGTTTTCGACTATCCTACAGACTCTGGTGAACCAACTGAAGTCTTTAAGCTGACTATTCTCAGCCAACGACTGAGTATCCCTGAGCAGGGATACTAAGGCCAGTCTTGCAAGATGTAGGATTCCTCTGATAGGTTGTCTTGGCTTGAGGATTTCCCATTGGCCTTGCTGAAATTTTATTTGAACTGCATGACAGTCTAAGATTCTTCCTACCCAACCTTCCTTCTTTCCCTCTCTTCCACACAAGGGTCATAGTTCCATCATGTTCTTACAACTCTTCCAGCCTTCTTTGATTCCCTCCCCATTTTCCCTCACAGGAGCTTACCCTGCCCTCACCACAATTCTCTTGTATCTAATTTCATTTTGACATCTCCTTCTCAGATGATTCAACCAACACACATGGTCCAAGAAAATACATGGTAAGATAGGGTTCTGGGTATGGTTCACCCATTTCCCAGTGAGCAAAGATTATTCCTTCCTGGTGGTATGTGAAGAATGAATAATCCCTGGCACACGTGGTAATCTAATTGCCAAAGATTTCACTGGAAGTGGCCTGGGAAAACTTCCTGGTTGAGAGGATTGATTTACTGGTGCAGTGATTCAGTCATTCTGAAGAGATGGGGGAAACAATGTATACAAAGACCGTGGAGTTGGCTGGCTATTGCTAAGCTGAATTGGCACTTGCTCAGAGGGATATTGAGAATCAGAGGGTTATTAATAAATAAAGTCTAAGTATGAAAGCCCTCATATATCACAGTGGGAAGAGAGGACATAGCTGAGTAGCAAACAGATCTGTTTAGAACAGCAGAGCTCCATAGATATTTAAATAGTTGGTCAAGGCAGGTCTGTTATGCTAGGGTCATAGGCCTGACTGTGAAAACCTAGGGTTCATGACTTATGGGATAGGGACATGTGGATGGATGCTTCTAAGGATTTTGGCTCTGAAGACCCCCCTGAACCCTAAGAATTTGCAAAAGTGACCTACTCTTCCACAGTAAGAGCTAGCACTTCTGTATTGATAGATATAATAAGTTTAGAATCTCTCCCTCCATAAAGCAACAGGTACCCCCCTCAGTAGCCCTACCTGCTCTCCTGGCTGTTAGGCCAGTTACTTAGGGTTAAATACTAGCATAACCTGGCTGGGGAAGTGCTGGACCTGATAAGAGAGGAAAGCTCTTATACACTGAAGGAACTGTAAGAATTAGGTAGCATGTACTGGCAGAAGCAGGGTAGTATATCTGGTATTGTATATTGAGAGTGCTTTATCAGTGTTGCTGGATTTAACACATGATTTAATACACTGGCAAAACCCTAATGGATGGGGTGATTCTTAAGAGTCTCTAAAAAATTGATGGCTAATGCTGAGTGAGGTAGAAATACTTGAGATATCTTGGCAGATGGTAGAAGGAATAAAGAGACTGAGGGAAGTGGACAAGCAAGAATGACTATATTATGTGAGACCACAAAACATACCAGTAGATTATGTTCCATGGAAGAGCTCAGAAGACACACCATTTTCCAAGGCTATCAGGAAAGTTCTGGTGAGAATAGTACCAGCATCATAGTGGCAGCTTTTCTCTGAAGGTCAGGGCTGATTGTAGGAGAGGTGGTCATGGAGCTGGGCTCATTAATATCCATGGGGATGATAAACTTTAGTGTAATAGAGGCCATATAATTGTAAGGGCCTTGAAGGTCTGAGGGGACAGCCAAGGACTTGAGCTGCCTGGAGCTGTGGAGATGGTAATAAAGCATCATCTCCAGGAGAAAAAAGAGATAGCAACACCATGGCAAGTATATACTGTGATGATTCCCCCAGTTCTTTTTCCAAACCTGTGGCAGTTTACTTGGGCGATTGTATACTGGGGAAGGGAAAACAGCCAAGACACATTTTGAGGGCTTTTAGATACATAGTCTGAGTTGGCATTGATACCTGGAGACCCAAAGCATCATTATAGTTCTAATAGAGTAGGGACCAGGTAATAAATGAAATCCTCACTAAAGTTGACTCAGAGTGTGTCCGCTGGGTTTGTGGATACACCCAGTGGTCATTTCCCCTGTTCCTGATTGCACTGATATACTCGGAAGTTAGAGTAATACTCACATTGGGTTCCTAGTCCGTGAGGTAAAAGATATAGTAAGGAAGGCCAAGTAGAAAGCTTTGAAACTGTTCTGTCACTTTTCTTCCTCTCCCAGCTAAGACTGTAAATGAGAAACAATATCACATCTGAGGAAAATAAGTGAAGACATGGCTGGCTTAAACAAGCAGTAGCCTTCATCATAGCTGCTATGCCAGGTATGGTCTAATTGCAAGAGCAGATTGATAAGTCTTTAGATTCATGGAATATGGCCATTGATCTGACAAAAGCTCATTGATGAAATCTGGTCTGCCTGGGCATCCTACAGAGCCATCATACTAATCCACTTCATTGATGGCATACTGATGTGCTTCAGAGGCTGGGAGATAAACCCTACAAAGATCCAGGAACCTGACATTTCAGTGAAGTTTTTAGGAGTCCAGTGGTAAGAAGTATGTTGGGATAGCTCTCTACTGTAAAACAAATTGCTGTATCTTGTATCTCCTATCACAAAGATGGAAGCACAGTGCCAGTAGTCCTCTTTGGGTTCTGGAAGCAATATATTTCACACCTAGAATCATTGCTCTTGCTCATATACCAGGTGACATGGGAGGCTTTGGGTGAGACCTGGAAAAGAAAAGGGCTCTGCCAAAAGGACCTGGAGGACCCTATGGTGTTGGAAGGGTCAATAGTAGGAAAAGATACAGTATGGAGCTTATGTTGAGCTCCAGTGGGGCAATCACAATGCAGGCTCATGGAATTCTGGCTCCTGCTGCCTCAGAATGTTCAACCTGTCAGCAGTAGAGACCAAATGCTGAGCCCTTGATGGGGTACTGTTCCTTAAGACCAACCAGCCACTTGGTGGCAGGGCCAAGTACAACCTATACTGGCCAATCAACTACATTGGGCCCCTCCTACAATGGAAGAACCAGTGGTTCATTCTCACAGGGATAGATGTCTTTGGGTATGAGTTTGCATTTTCTACCTGTAATGCCTCAGCCAGCATCACTATTTAGGGGCTTATGTATGTCTGATCCCCAGGCAGCTTTCTCACACAGCTTAGAATCCCAACATGCCACCCACTTCACAGTGAAGGATGTTTGAAATAGGCCCATGATCAAGATCCACTGGTCACATCACATACTGCACCCTCCTGGGGCAGCTAGTCTCAGAAAACGTTGGGACATCCTTTTAAAGGCACAGCTACAGTGCCAGCTTGGTGGCAACACTCTGAAAGCCTGGGTCATCATTAAAGATGCAGTATGTATAGAGAGAACTTTATGTGGTGTTAGGTCCACAGTGGGAATAGCACAGAGGTCTGGAGACCAAGGTGTAAGCAGTAGTAACCCCACTTACCATTACTCACAATGAACCAATGGTAGATTTTGTACTTCCTGTCCCTGCAACTCTAGCTTTGCAGAGTTGGAGGGCTTGATCCCCAAAGAAGGTGTGCTTTTGCCAGGGAGCACAGCAAAGATCCCACTGAACTATAACCTGTGGCTGCCACCAGGGGATTTTGAACTCCTCGCGTCCAAGGACCAGCCTGAGAAAAGTCATCATATTGGTAGAAGTAAACTACACTAATCAGTGGGAGAAGGGAAGGCTGCTTTATAGTGGGGATAGGGAGGAAATATGTGTGGAATCTGTGTCATGCTGTTGGGTATCTCTGATATCCCCTTGCCCCCTTGAATGGACACATGAAGCAACTCCAACCTAAGAAGTGTGTGATCACCAATAATATCGTTTCTAGACCCTTCAGGAGTGAAGGCATGGGTCATAATACCAGGTAAGCCACCAAGACCAGCCAAGTGATAGATGACACTGAGGGGAATTTAGAATGGAGAAGGCAGGGTATAAGTACCAGTTGTAGGCCTGAGATCAACAGCAGTGATGAGGGTTATAGTTTGTTTCACTAACCTGGCCCTTCCTCAGGAAGATAAGGCTGAGAACCATGGAGGAACTTCTCCCCGGTCCCCTGTGGAGAAGATGTGTACAACCATGAGGAGTGCCTGTCACATCTACTGTGGGGAGCATAACTGACTGATGCCCCCAGCTGCTGTGTTCTAAATATATCCCTGCATTTGCTCCAAGGCCATATTTCCATTGGTCTGTTCCCTGCCAGGATGGTACACAGCAGGGATGTTACAGCAGACCCATTCCTGTGAAACAGAGGACTCCCCAGAATTATGACTTTGGCCTGAGGGTTCTATAATGGCTTTGCAGGAACTTTCTGAAAGCCCCATGGCAATCTAAGGCTCTTCCTATCCTACCTTCCTTACTCCCCTCTCTCCTTTCCAACGGTGAGATGTGTATCACTATCTGACAGATCCCAGATTTCTCCAGCTCCCTCCCCATTTTCTTTCACAGGCATCTGCCCCTCCCTTTTTTTTTTTTTTTTTTTGCAAGTTAATCTGATCTTGGTGTCTTCTTCTTAGAGGATCTCAACTAACACAGGTAGGTATAAATTTACCCATTGTATAGGTAAAGAAACTATGCTTCAGAGTAGTTAAATAATCTGCACAAGGTTATACAGCCAGGAAGTGGCAGAGCTGCAATTTAAATCCAGAATTATCTGGCTTCAAAGCCTGTGTGCCTAGATTTCATATTCCTGTTTTCCTGTGTCTGTAGTTGCTGTTAGCTACATTCTCCCTTAATTCCCTGGAAAGGCTTTTGAGAATTCTAGTCCATTTGTACCCTAAAGAGGCAGGAGGAGTTTTTGACCAAACCTGTAGTAGAATGTGAAAGGAAGAACATTGTACTCCTGGGGTTGGTAACAGTTCCTGAGTTTAAAGAGTCCCCCTGGGGAAGGAAAACCTCAGGGGACAAGCACCTTTGCTGAGCTTCTTCCCCTTCTCTGCCTGGAAAATCTTCCTGGATAGTTTAACTGTCAAAGTTCAGAGTTTTCTTCTTTTATAAGAGAAACCATATGCCTTTATACCCATTATCTTATTAGAACATGTCCCTCCTCACACAGAGCCTTCTATACTTTTGTAAGATTTCCTCATTTTTATTAAATATAAAACACAAAATTTCTAAGGTTAACACTGGAATAAAATCAGTGGCTAGCTGTGTGACCCAGGCACTTTGCCAGTGGAATTCATTCACCTTTTCCTGATCATCTTCCTTCACCACACTGGCCTAAGGAGACAATGTTCTTTTATCATTCTGCTTCTCACATGGACACAGGGATTTTGTGAGATCTCTATAAAAAGCTGAAATATCTGAATGAGACATTAGTAAAGGATAACAAAAGGGAAACCAGCCTTGAACTGCCATGAATCTGTTGTAGGCAATATGCTTGCAAGTCAGCTGTATTTGCAGAGGCTGAAGGATGCTTTCCACCCCAGGCCAGCTCACCCAACTTCTTCTCCTGGCCCTTAGTGGGTTCCACTAAGGGAAAAACATTATTTTTTAAACAATTAAGGCCAGACAACTTTTTGCCTCAGTGTCTGCCTTAATTGTTTTGATTTCCCTTCCATTTTTGAGGACCCTATTTACCCTAGATGTTTGACACAGGGAAACACTTCACCCTATTGGAGAAAATATATCCCTTACCAGTTCAGTTTCCGTATGTAACCTTTTCTCCTTGTCCATCTTCAGCTTCCACATTTTTCTCACCTCCACTGGATCATTTCCATAGTTTTATTTGTACACAAGCATGCTGTGATATTACCTTCAGAAAACCCACAAACAAATACACAATATTCTACAACCCCTTTCAGTTTATGGCTCTCTTCTGTGCTCTCCTTTCATCAAAACTCTTACCTGTCTCAACTGCCTCTCTTTGCACTCTTTCTTGAGAATGGAAATTAGACAGGGATAAATATCCCATCATTTAGATTTTCATTCCTACCATTCCACTGAGAACACTCTTTTGAAGCTCCTCAGTGGCTTTCATGTATGAAACCCAATATTCAATTCTCAGCTCCAATCTTGCTTGTCCTTCAGGCAGTATTAATATAGTTGATCATTCCCTCTTACCTTAAAAATGATACTCACTTGACTTTGGAAAAACCACATTTTCCTGGTTTTCTGCCCATATCATGAACTCCTCCTCCTCATATTTCTTATTATATTGGAGTTCCCTAGGACTCAGGCCTCACCCTATCAGGGGTTGGGAAATGAGCTCTATAAAGGGCCAGAGAATAAATTTTTTGGTTTTGGAGCCATATGGTTTCTGTTACCACTACTCAAGAAGCCATAGACAGTACAGTAGTTCCCCCTTCAATGTGTTTTTGTTTTCTGTGGTTTCAGTTACCTGTTGTCAACCATGGTCTGGAAGCAGGTGATGCTGCTTCTGATGAATCTTCAGGTCAGTAGTAGCCTAGAGCTGTGCCACAATGCCAATGTCATTCCCCTCACTTCATCTCATCAGGTGGATGTTTCATCATCTCACATCATCATGACATGAAGAAGGGTGAGTATGATGCAATAAGATATTTTGAGAGCAAGAAAGATTTCACATTCACATAATTTTTATTTCCATGTATTGTTATAACTGTTCTGTTATTAGTTATTGTTAATCTCTTACTGTGTCTGATTTGCAAATTAAACTTTATCATAGGTATGTGTGTATAGGAAAAAACATATAAGGTTTCCACAGGGGTCCACTGTGGGTCTTGAAACATACCTGCAGATAAGGGAAGACTACCATACATAGAAAAGTGTTGAACTGATTATTGTGATGACTGCTATATTTACTCAGTGCTTATTAAGAGCCTTACATTGCTAAATAAATAATAATTTGTTGACCTATTATTTCAGCTTAGTTATCTGAGCATTACTGCAGCTCAGAGGGAGGAAAAGTTCCCCTCTTGTGTAGAGGAGGGCAGGGAATTCTACTTTGAAATGTCTATATTTCTTCAGGAACTTGTACCTAATTTTATTTGAAATTCAAGGATTTTGAGAGTCAAGGCTATGTCTGAACTCTTTTTTTCTTATTAATGGCAGCATTCAGCCTTTGCAGCTGAGGGGAATGAGGGACAGCTTCTCAGTAGGGTCTCAGAAAGAGGGAGGTTACTTTATTTGTTGAGATGGAGTGATTAAACTCCCAAAGTGAATTTTGAGAGACAGCTGCACACAGAAAAGAGATGATTAGAATTAATTACTGTTGTTGTCGATGTTTTGCATTTCTACAGCACTTTGTGTTTACAAAGACTTTTGTAATCACTTATTAGCTCTCCCCCACCAGAACCTTGCCACACAGGCAGCACTACTACAGATGTTTGTATTTGTCTTCAGGGAAAAAAAATCTGAGCGGCTTTGGCTGCATACTAGGATTAAGGAATCAAAACCCTTATTGTATGTAGCTCTTTTACTTACTGTGCGACTTGAGAATCCAAATGAGAACTTGAACATTGTCTTACTCTAATTTTATTATGGAGAATAATTCATGAAGATGGTTCAGTACTTTGCTAAATTTAAAAAGGTATATGTAGGTAAATAATAACAAAATAAGCTTTCTAAAATTCTGTTTCCTCCAAGTTTTTGAAAAAAAAATACTAGTGTTTATATCATATTTTTCATATCAAGTGCTTAGCATAATGCCTAGCTTATTTACTTAATAAACACTTGATGAACATATATATTATTCATACTGTAATAAGACTCATGTAACATATGCATTCTTATTGCCTCCATTTGATTGCTTTATGTATTCACAAGTATATTTGGATAAAGATGCATGCAGATGTATATTTAATTATTTGGCAATATTTATTGAGTGACAACCATTTATCAAGCATTGTTTTTGTAGCTAGGGATACAGTAGTGAACAAAAAAGGAGTTCCTGTTCCCATGATGCTTGTATTGTGGCAGGAGGGGGAGGACACTCATCATCATGGCAGAGGGGCTTACATGCAAGTGGGAGTTAGGCTGCGAGAGGGAAGATGGAAGCATGATTAGGGTAGATTTAGAAAATGGGGAATTTTTTTCTGAATTTTTATAAAAAATCGTGTTTTGTTATAGCAATGTTATATTTATAAGCTATTCATTTATTTTATTTTTTTATTTTGGTATCATTAATGTACAATTACGTGAGCAATGTTATGATTACTAGACTCCCCCTTTAAGCTATTCATTTTTCCTTTGTATCATTAATCTACAATTACATGAAGAACATTATGTTTACTAGGCTCCCCCCTTCACCAAGTCTTCCCCACATACCCCTTTACAGTCACTGTCCATCAGTGTAGTAAGATGCTGTAAAATCACTACTTGTCTTCTCTGTGTTGTAGAGCCCACCCCGTACCGTCCCCCCACACATTATACATGCTAATTGTAATGCCCCCTTTCTTTTTCCCCATCCTTATCCCTCCCTTCCCGCCCATCCTCCCCAGTCCCTTTCCCTTTGGTAACTGTTAGTCTATTCTTGGGTTCTGTGATTCTGCTGCTGTTTTGTTTCTTCAGTTTTTCTTTGTTCTTATACTCCACATATGAGTGAAATCATTTGGTACTTGTCTTACTCCACCTGGTTTATTTCACTGAGCATAATACCCTCTAGCTCCATCTATGTTGTTGCAAATGGTAGGATTTGTTTTCTTCTTATGGCTGAATAATATTCCATTGTGTATATGTACCACATCTTCTTTATACATTCATCGACTGATGGACATTTAGGCTGCTTCCATTTCTTGGCTATTGTAAGTAGTGCTGCGGTAAACATAGGGGTGCATCTGTCTTTTTCAAACTGCTGCGTTCTTAGGGTAAATTCCTAGAAGTGGAATTCCTGGGTCAAATGGTATTTCTATTTTAAGCATTTTGAGGAACCTCCATACTGCTTTCCACAATGGTTGAACTAATTTACATTCCCACTAACAGTGTAGGAGGGTTCCCCTTTCTCCACAACCTCGCCAACATTTGTTGTTGTTTGTCTTTTGGATGGTGGCGATCCTTACTGCTGTGAGGTAATATCTCATTGTGGTTTTAATTTGCATTTCTCTGATGACAAGTGATGTGGAGCATCTTTTCATGTGTCTGTTGGCCTTCTGAATTTCTTCTTTAGAGAACTGTCTGTTCAGCTCCTCTGCCCACTTTTTAATTGGATTATTTGCTTTTTGTTTGTTGAGGTGCGTGAGCTATTTATATATTTTGGATGTCAACCCTTTATCAGATCTTTCATTTATGAATATATTCTCCCATACTGTAGGATACCTTTTTGTTCTATTGATGGTGTCCTTTGCTGTACAGAAACTTTTCGGCTTGATATAGTCTCACGTGTTCATTTTTGCTTTTGTTTCCCTTGCCCGGGGAGATATGTTCATGAAGAAGTCACTCATGTTTATGTCTAAGAGATTTTTGCCTATGCTTTTTTCTAAGAGTTTTATGATTTCATGACTTACATTCAGGTCTTTGATCCATTTCGAATTTACTTTTGTGTATGGGGTTAGACAGTGATCCAGTTTCATTCTCTTTCATGTAGCTGTCCAGTTTTGCCAGCACCATCTGTTGAAGAGACTATCCTTTCCCCATTGTATGTTACGCTCCTTTATCATATATTAATTAACCATATATGTTTGGGTTAATATTTGGAGTCTCTATTCTGTTCCACTGGTCTGTGGTGCTATTCTTGTGCCAATACCAAATTGTCTGGATTACTGTGGCTTTGTAGTAGAGCTTGAAATTGGGGAGCAAGATCCCCCCGACTTGAGTCTTCCTTCTCAGGATTGCTTTGGCCATTTGGGGTCTTCAGCGGTTCCATATGAATTTTTGAACTGTTTGTTCCAGTTCACTGAAGAATGCTGTTGGTAGTTTGATAGGGATTGCATCAAATCTTATGGCTTTGGGCAGGATGGTCATTTTGATGATATTAATTCTTCCTAGCCAGGAGCATGGGATGAGTTTCCATTTGTTAGTGCCCTCTTTAATTTCTCTTAAGAGTGTCTTGTAGTTTTCAGGGTATAGGTCTTTCACTTCCTTGGTTAGGTTTATTCCTAGGTATTTTATTCTTTTTGATGCTATTGTGAATGGAATTGTTTTCCTGATTTCTCTTTCTATTAGTTCATTGTTAGTGTATAGGAAAGCCACAGATTTCTCTGTGTTAATTTTGTATTCTGGAACTTTGCTGAATTCCGATATTAGGTGTAGTAGTTTTGGAGTGGAGTCTTTAGGGTTTGTTATGTGCAATATCATGTCATCTGCAAATAGTGACAGTTTAACTTCTTCTTTACCAATCTGGATTCCTTGTATTTCTTTGTTTTGTCTAATTGCCATGGCTAGGTCCTCCAGTACTATGTTGAATAACAGTGGGGAGAGTGGGCATCCCTGTCTTGTTCCCGATCTCAGAGGAAAAGCTTTCACCTTCTCACTGTTCAGTATGATGTTAGCTGTGGGTTTATCATATATGGCCTTTATTATGTTGAGGTACTTGCCCTCTATACCCATTTTGTTGAGAGTTTTTATCATGAATGGATGTTGAGTTTTGTCAAATGCTTTTTCAGCATCTATGCAGATGATCATGTGGTTTTTGTCCTTCTTTTTGTTGATGTGGTGGATGATGTTGATGGATTTTCGAATGTTGTACCATCCTTGCATCCCTGGGATGAATCCCACTTGGTCGTGGTGTATGATCCTTTTGACATATTTTTGAATTTGGTTTGCTAATATTTTATTGAGTATTTTTGCATCTACATTCATCAGGGATATTGGTCTGTAATATTCTTTTATGGTGGGGTCTTTGCCTGGTTTTGGTATTAGGGTGATGTTGGCTTCATCGAATGAGTTTGAGAGTACTCCCTCCTCTTCTATTTTTTGGAAAACTTTAAGGAGAATGGGTATTATGTCTTCTCTGTATGTCTGATAAAATTCCGAGGTAAATCCATCTGGCCCAGGGGTTTTATTCTTGGGTAGTTTTTTGATTACTGCTTCAATTTCTTTGCTTGTAATTGGTTTGTTTAACTTTTGTGTTTCTTTCTGGGTCAGTCTTGGAAGGTTGTATTTTTCTAGGAAGTTGTCCATTTCTTCTAGGTTTTCCAGCTTGTTAGCATATAGGTTTTCATAGTAGTCTTTAATAATTCTTTGTATTTCTGTGGAGTCTGTCATGATTTTTCCATTCTCGTTTCTGATTCTGTTGATGTGTGTTGATTCTCTTTTTCTCTTAATAAGTTTGGCTAGAGGCTTATCTTGTTTATTTTCTCCAAGAACCAGCTCTTGGTTTTACTGATTTTTTTATATTGTTTTATTCTTCTCAATTTTGTTTATTTCTTCTCTAATCTTTATTATGTCCCTCCTTCCGCTGACCTAAGGCCTCATTTGTTCTTTTTCCAATTTAGATAATTGTGAGATTAGACTATTCATTTGGGATTGTTCTCCTTCTTTAAGTGTGTCCTGGATTGCTATATACTTTCCTCTTAAGACTGCTTTCTCTGCACCCCACAGAAGTTGGGGCTTTGTTTTGTTGTTGTCATTTGTTTCCATATATTGCTGGATCTCCATTTTAACTTGGTTTTTGATCCATTGATTATTTATGAGCATGTTGTTAAGCCTCCATGTGTTTGTGAGCCTTTTTGCTTTCTTTGTAGAATTTGTTTCTAGTTTTATACCTTTGTGTCTGAAAAGTTGGTTGGTAGAATTTCAATCTTTTGTAATTTACTGAGGCTCTTTTTGTGACCTTGTATGTGGTCTATTCTGGAGAATGTTCCATGTGCACTTGAGAAGAATGTGTATCCTGTTGCTTTTTGATGTAGAGTTCTATAGATGTTTATTAGGTCCATCTGTTCTAGTGCGTTTTCAGTGCCTCTGTGTCCTTACTTATTTTCTGTCTGGTGGATCTATCCTTTGGAGTGAGTGGTGTGTTGAAGTCTCCTAAAATGAATGCATTGCATTCTGTTTCCTCCTTTAGTTCTGTTAGTATTTGTTTCACATATGTTGGTGCTCCTGTGTTGGGTGCATATATATTTATAATGGTTATATCCTCTTGTTGGATTGAGCCCTTTATCATTATGTAGTGTCCTTCTTTATCTGTTGTTACTTTCTTTGTTTTGAAGTCTATTTTGTCTGATACTAGTACTGCAACACCTGCTTTTTTCTCCCTGTTGTTTGCATGAAATATCTTTTTCTATCCCTTGACTTTTAATCTGTGCATGTCTTTGGGTTTGAGGTGGGTTTCTTGTAAGCAGCATATAGATGGGTCTTGCTTTTTTATCCATTCTATTACTCTGTATCTTTTGTTTGGCACATTCAGTCCATTTACATTTAGAGTGATTATTGAAAGATATGTACTTATTGCCATTGCAGGCTTTAAGTTTGTGGTTACCAAAGGTTCATGGTTAGCTTCTTTACTCTCTTACTGTCTAACTTAACTCGCTTATTAAGCTATTATAAACACTGTCTGATGACTCTTTATTTCTGTCCCTTCTTATTCCTCCTCCTCTGTTCTTCATATGTTGGGTGTTTTTTTCTGTGCTCTTTTTAGGAGTGCTCCCATCTAGAGCAGTCCCTCTAAAATACCGTATAGAGTTGGTTTGTTTGAGAAAAATTCCCTCAACTTTTGCTTTTCTGGGAATTGTTTAATCCCTCCTTCATATTTAAATGATAATTGTGCTGTTTACAGTATCCTTGGTTCAAGGCCCTTCTGTTTCATTGCGTTAAATATATCATGCCATTCTCTTCTGGCCTGTAAGGTTTCTGTTGAGAAGTCTGATGATAGCCTGATGGGTTTTCATTTGTAGGTGTCTTTTTTCTCTCTCTGGCTGACTTTAATACTCTGTCCTTGTCCTTGATATTTGCCATTTTAAGTATTATGTGTCTTGGTGTTGTCCTCTTAGGGTCCCTTCTGTTGGGAGTTCTGTGTGCTTCCATGGTCTGATCAACTATTTCCCTCCCCAGTTTGGGGAAGTTTTCAACAATTATTTCTTCTAAGACACTTTCTATCCCTTTTTCTCTCTCTTCTTTTTCTGGTACCCCTATAATTCAGATATTGTTCCTTTTGGATTGGTGACACTGTTCTCTTAATATTGTTTCATTTCTGGCAATCCTTTTATCTCTGTCTGCATCAGCTTCTATGCATTCCTGTACTTATTGCCATTGGTTTCTATTCGTTTAATGGCCTCTTGCATCCTGTCCATTCTGCTTTTAAGTTGTTCCAGAGATTGTTTTATTTCTGTAGTCTCCCTCTGTACTTGCTCCTTTATCTCTTGCATATTTCTCTGCAGATCCATCAGCATGTTTATAATTTTTATTTTGAATTCTTTTTCAGGGAGACTGGTTAGGTCTATCTCTGCAGGTCCTCTCTCAGGGGTTGTCTGGCCTATTTTGGACTGCACTAAGTTCTTCTGCCTTTTCATGGTGATAGCAGTGGCTGTAGGCAGGTAGCGTGTGTGTCAGCTGGGAGAAGAAAGTCCTTTCCTGTTTGCTGGATGCCTTGCCCTTCTCCTCTGCCTGTGTCAGTTACCCGCACTCCTGGAGCAGCCACCGGGTTAATCCCCTAAGCTGCTGTGGGCGTGGTCTCCATCAGAGCAGCACAGAGCCCTGCAGGGAGTAGCAGGCACGCCGGGTGCGCTCCCCTGTGAAAGCGGCAACCCTGCCAGGCAACTGTGTGCCAGCAGTGGCCTTTGGGTCTGGCCCAGGCAGCTGTGTGTCGGACTGAGTTTCCAGGCGGCTGCTGGGGGCACGGCTGCTCCTGGGCCAGTCCTCTGCCACCACCGCTGGCTCCCGTGGGCTGCTCCTGGGCCCCTCTGGCGCCACCACCGGTGGCTCACACAGGCTGCACTCGGGCCCCTCTTGTGCTGCCGCAGGAGTGCACGGGCCTCTCCCTTGCCCCTCTGGCACTGCGGCCGCCAGCACACGCGGGCTGCTCCCGGGCTACTTGGTCAACGCTGCCTTGGGCTCGCGCGTGCCTCTCCCGGGCCCCTCTGGTGCCTTGGCCCCCAGTGCGTGTGGGCCGCTCCCAGGCTGCTCAGTTGCCACCGCAGCAGGCTTGCACAGGCTGCTCCCGGTCCCCTCTGGTGTTGCCGCCTCCGGCATGCGCTGCTGCTCTCCCACTACTGGGCTGGTGTGTCAGTGTCCATGCCAGTTGGGGGAATGACTGGCAGACTGCTTATTGCTGTGTGGGGCTTCAGAGCTGTGCTGCCGCCCAGGGGGTTATGGCACCTAAAGTTCCCCAGGATTCCCAGCTGCTGGCTAAGTGTGCCGGGACGACTTCATCCAGCTGTGGGGTCCCTATCTCTTAAAGACTTGCAAAAAGCAGTCACTTTTCTTTTGTCTCAGGGGCGCCAGTTGCGGGGACCTGCCCACAGGTTTTGCTTTTCCATTTCTCTAATATCCAGCACCCTATGCACCGTGTGTCTGCGCTCCAGGTGTGGATTTCTAGAGCTGGCTGTTTAGCAGCCCTGGGCTTTCACTCCCTCCCCGTTCTGACTCTTTTTTTCCCTCAGAGTTCTTGGGTGGGGGAGCATTCGGGTCCCACCAGGCCATGGCTTGTATCTTACCCACTTCGTGTGATGTTGAGTTCTCGCAGATGTAGATGTATCCTGGCTGTTGTACTGTATCCACTGGTGTCTCTTTTAGGAATAGTTGTACTTATTGTATTTTCATAAATATATATGTTTTTGGGAGGAGATTTCCACTGAACTACTCACTCTGCCATCTTGACTCCACCCCCAAGCTATTCATTTTTAATAAAAGTATTTAAATAATGACTTGTGTATTTTACTTTAAAAACAAATATACTTATGAATATATAAAACATTTAAAAGAAAATGTTACTTTGTTATATAAATAATAATAGCACTACACTGAAATTTTTTTTAAGTATCTGTAATTTTATTACAATATTATTCCTTTTAAATTGCCTTAGTATACATTTGTACATAGTTTATTCAGGACATATGTACCAAGCATTTTCTTATTCACACTTCAGCAATGGGAAGAATGATTTAGTTTTCTGACATTTGGGCATGGTTTGGGGTTGCAGACAGTTCAGTGGGATGGCAGCAGTGAGACAGAGTATCACAGAAAGGCATTCTGAACTCCTTAGCCCAGGGCCTGCTTTGAAGGGATGAGGTAAAGGGAGAAGAATATTGGCCATGCTGAAAAGAGCAGGTAAAGATGAGGAGACTAAAGCAGCATTTAAGTCCCTGGGATATGTCAGGTGCCTGAAGACCAGAGGGAAGGTCCTAGAGGTAGAGAGGAGCCCTGGATTCTCACTGTTGCCTTCTCAACATCAGTTGATTTCTGGGGAAACAGTTGCCCCTAACCCCCACAAGATAAAGACTTACACTTTTCTTTCTGTTAGGGTATCGGGGCTGTGGATTGAGATACAAGCCAGAGTCCCTTCTAAGATAACTTTGAAGCAAGTTAATACTGAGTCCCACAGGCCGTGGGTTTGGCCTTTTGCTCTTTTCAGCTGTCACTAGTACCTTCTCAGGCTGGGTGTTCAATTGCGAAATTGGAATTCAGTCTCCCAATTTATTCCTCACTCCTCAGACACTGAAATGAATTTATGAACAATGTTTAGATTTTTAAGGTTAGAATTAGACTTATAAAATTGAAAAAGATGTCAAAAAGATCATCTGGGAAGTTCCTTTCCATGTCCCTGACCCTGTCTAAAGATTTTTAGTTTCTTTGTCTTGCTTAAAATGTCACTTTCCTGATGGCAAGATTCCATAAAAAAGAACAACAGTCATACGATTACTAGAAATTTTCATAAATGCCAGGAGTAAATGTCCCTGACCTTTATGGAAATGTTTTTGGAGCTCTTCTCCTTCCTTCTAGCCACTTTCCCTCTAGACACTCCCTTGATTCTGCTCTGGAAGTTAGAGCTAGCCACAAAACCCTCAAATTTTCTTTATTCTGGACATTACTAACCCACAGGATTCATGGCACATCCTTTAATATGGAGGTCTCCTTGCTCTGCCCTTCTGGTGGAACATCCTAAAAGGAACAAGGAAACATTTCAGGAGAAAACTCCCAGATGGTGTCTGATCTCGGATTCTTTCTGTTTCGCCAAAGAAAAAGCCAACCAGTTAAAAAAGTTTACTAAAGGAAAAGGTCACCCACCCTCTGACATGAAGAGGTATGGGCATAAGTCCACAGCAACACTTAAGTACACTGGGAAACCTGTATAAACAAATGGCTCATCTTAGGCACTGAGAACTTAAATACCAGGCTTGGATTAAGCCCCTAGACACATTAGAGAGACAACCAACAATTTTTCTATTTTACATGGAAATGCTAATTTCACTTGCAAAAGAGAAGTCCCAAAATAGTATTGTGATTATAACAGTAGAAATGTAGGAGTATGAAATTTGTAATGTTACAGACAAATTAAGCATGAAATGCAAATGCCACATCAGAATGGACTGAGTATCTAGATTTCAGCTGAAATTCTCTGAAAGAGTTATAATAACTAGTCAATCTGACTAAAGGGCCCTCGTGTTAGGAGGAGGAGGTAAAAAGAGAAAATACACAGAAAAGGGGAAGCAGACTTAGGTTTGTGATATCTCCTCAGCTCTTCTCAGGAGACTGTTCATGGATTTGACTATTTACAGTAGGAATTTCTCCCACTGCAGTATGTGTACTTGAGAGTTAACTTAATAACTGTTACCTTGGGTATAACACAGACTGCTGCTTATCATGACCATGACAGCTTGAAGACGTATGTTTGGACACCTATAACAAAATCCATAAACTGAGAGCCTTGTAAACAACAGAAACTTATCTCTCATAGTTTTGGAGATTTGGAAATCCAAAATCAGGGTGCTGGTAGATTTGGTATATGGTGGGGGCCTGTTTCCTGGTTCATAGATGGCTATCTTTTTGCTGTACTCTCAGATGGTAGAAAGCAGAGAGGGGAAGCAAGCTGTCTCATGATTCTTACAAGGTCACTAATCCATTCATGAGGGCTCCACCATCATGACCTCTTCCAATCCTGATTACCTCCCAAAGGTACCACTTCCTAATGCCATCACACTGGGGTTAGGGTTTCAACATATGAATTTGGGGGATACAATCAGTTCATAACAGTGATATTTGATAACCTGCAAATATGATTGCTTCAATCTTCTGCTCAATTCCTCCAATGGATGCCAGTGCCAATAGCACACATTACTCATTATTAATTAGTCTTCTCATTTTATTCTTCATTCTTTCCACAAAATATTTATTGAGCAACAGAGTCTGTGCTAGGTGCTGGAGATATAGCAGTAAAGAAAACAGACAAGTGAAACCCCCCCTTCCTGGAACTTGTATCTTGTGGTCAAAACAGACAATAAACAAGTAATTTAATGGAGATGATATTTTGACAATAAACTACTGTGGGTTTTTTCACAGACATCCTAACCCCAGTCATGTTCCCTTGTAGCCATTCCACCATTATTGTCCCCACCTAAAGAAGGAGCATACTCTAGAGGGGAGACGCTCCAGAGAAGATGATGAAGTGGAAGGCAACACTTTCATTTAGAGTAGGGGTATGGAGGTAGGAGGATTCAATAGAAATATTCAGGCAGAGAGAAGGGTGACTTGAGACCCTTTGAGCTTGGTGACAGGCACAAGCCTACGAGAAGCTGTTTGATGTAGAGGCTGGGAGGGGAAAGCTGGCAATGGGGAAGCATTTGAAAAGGCAGGTGTCTAGGTGGAACTCCCCAAATAACGCTGCTGATTTCCAATGATCTGATCTAGAATGCAGAGATTCAAAAATTTCTGTGTGGCCCTATAGTACTGTGAACACAGCAAAATCAAGGGACTCCTGGGCCACTTGAAATGATGTCAGTAATGGAGTAATGGAGGTTGGTGCCCCCTAGAGTTCTGGTGGTAATATTCGTTCTTCCCAAGTGGATTCCAGGACAGAAACTGCCAGAGAGGGATAGATTAGAGACAAGCAGGATGAAACAGTTCAACTGAAGGCCAGCAGAGAAAGAGCACAGAGACCAGCTGTATGTATCCCCTGCTTTTCAGGGGAGAACAGTAAACTTTCCCATACACTAGGACTCTGAGCTTGGGAAGGAGGAGGGGAGGGGAAGATACTCCTCTGAGGGCTGAACATTGAATTGACTTAATACTTACCAGAAAGAGACTATCACATATGAAGAGATCAGGGGGCAAAGGAGAGAATGAAAAGAAGGCTGGAATGTTAGGAATGGTTTAGCTCATGAGAGTCTATTTTGCCACAAAACAGAAGCATAGTAGTTGTTGACTGATTAATATTTTAAAACACAAGTTTCATGATTTCACAATCCTTTAATAGTTTTCTATTGCATTTAGAATGAATCCTAAATTCTCAACAGGGCTTAAAAGCCTCCATGATATTATGGCCCTGCTTACATCTCCAGCACCTTGTAGCACCACTTCATTTTAGTCTCACCAGTCATAATAATAATAAGCTAATATTTACTGAACAATTACTGTCCTCACAAACACCCTATGTGATAGGTATAAATGAGAGAGATAGGTATAAACCAGAGAGGTTCTATAACTTACCCAAGGTCACACAGAAAGTGGGAGGTATGTATAGCTGAGATTCAAATCTAGGCTATTTGACTTTGGAACCTAGGCCTTTTTTTTTTCTTTAATTAAAGTATCATTGGGAACCTGGGCTTTTTGTCACCATTCTGTACTGCCTGCTTCAGTTCCGCATACCACAAGCTCTTTCCCACTTCACCTTTGTACATGTTATTCCCTCTGTCCACATCACTCTTCCTTAAGTCTACTCTCTCTGTCTCAACCTAAGAGTCACTTATTCCTCAAAACTTTCCTGACAGCCCTATCCCCAATGTTAGGCTGCATTTAGTGCTGCTATACAGTCAAAATACTTACTTTAGTAGTACTTTTTTGTAATTTTATGTTTATTTGTGTGATGATATAGTGCTGGTGGAAGGTTGGGTCATAATCTTTAAACTCAAACACACATCAGAAAAGGTCAGTTTTTTAAAAAACTGATCTCATCTTACTTTCCATTCTCTGTCCCCTTGTTTGTATTTCCGACTTTTTTTGTGAACGGCAGTAGCAATGTCCTTATATGTATAGATAATAGAGTTGTAAATGATAACAATTTATTTTTATCTCCTATTTTGCAGTCTCAGGATTTTTTCAGTTAAACAGATACTAGAGGAGAAGCTTTATTTCAGTTTTTTAAACACTTCATAGTTTGGGAGTTTCCAATGTGTTAAAAATAAACAGAGGGCCTATTAGGGAGTGTGTGCTGTTGTGTATTTTTTTTAATACTTAATATACAATGAAAATGGCACTTTACCTGTGTCATCTTCCTCCCCTAAACTCATAACCCCAGTCTAATAATGAGAAAAACAAAAGACAAATTCCAACAGAGGGGCATCTTACAATATATCTGACAGTACTCTTCAAAACTGTCAAGGTCATCAAAAGCAAGGGAAGTCTGAGAAACTGTCACAGCCAAGAGGAGCCTAAGGAAACATGACAACTAAATGTAATGTAGCATCCAACATGAGATCCAGAAATAGGAAAGAAGCAGCAGGGAAAAACTGTAGAAGCCTGAGTAAAATTTGGACTTTAATTAATAATAGTGTATTCATATCAGTTTATTAATTGTAACAATTGTGCCATATTGATGTAATAATAATAAAGAAAACTATGCAGGGGAGGGGTGGGGAAGGGAAGTGAAATAAATGGGAACTTTCAGCATTGTGAGCTCGATTTTTCTATAAATCTAAAACTTCTAAAAAATAGTCTATTAATTTAAAAAATAATGTAGTTAAGCTACATTTTAAAAATGAAATTAAAGCCAAACACTTGTCAAATGTTTGGAAAACCCTGCAATACTGCTGGAATCCATGATTTTGCAGAGCACGGTGTGAAAACCTCTGATCTAATCACTGTAAATGATTCCTAAGGTAATTCAGTTTCCAGCACAAGCAGTTCTTACTGTGCACAGTACTATGGGACCATGAAGGACTGTGCAAGCTGAATCTGCAAAGTGATCTTAATCAATGGGGAAAATTACAATTGTTTAGTGATCTTTAAAATTTTTTTTGTCAAAACATTAAAAACTCCTTTAGTACTGGTAAAAATGATTAGGGAAATGAAACAAGCAGTAAAATTAATATTTCATGCATTGTAATTAGAAATATTGAGACTTAGAGTGTTGATGCTGTTGTTTTTTTGTAAGAAAAATTACCAGTATACTACTGCAAAGGATCTTCCCTCCATCAGTCTCTAAATTCTGAACTAATATCTTAAGGCGTGCCTATTGGTCTTTCATACTCACAGGAGATGTTTTGAAGGGTATGTTTTATATCTCTATTCAACACTGAAGGATTTTATAAGTGTGAACACTTCAATAAATGAAAAATTCCCCGTGACTTTTGTTCATGAATACTCTAGTATTCAAAACTGAAGGGATCATGGGAAGATGGCGGCGTGAGTAGTTCAGAGGAAATCTCCTCCCCAAAACATATATTTATGAAAATACAATAAATACAACTATTCCTAAAGGAGACACCAGTGGATGCAGTACAATAGCCAGGATACATCTACATCTGTGAGAACTCAGCATCACACGAAGGCGGTAAGATACAAGCCGCGGCCAGGCGAGATCTGAACACCCCCCCACCCCAAAGCCCGGCGGGAAGAAAGGAGTCGGAACGGGGAGGGAGTGAATGCCCAGGACAGCTAAACAACCAACTCTAGAAATCCGCACCCAGAACGCAGACAAAAGGTGCACGGGGGGTGCTGGATATTAGAGAAACGGAAAAGCAAAACCTGTGGGCAGTTCCCCGCAACCGGCGCCCCTGAGACAAAAGAAAAGTGAGTGCTTTCTGCACGTCTTAAAGAGACAGGGACCCCATAACTGGACGAAGTTGTCCTGGCACAATTAGCCAGCAGTTGGGAATCCCGGGGAAATTTAGGCACCCTAAACCCCGGGGAGGCAGTGCAGCTCTGAAGCCCCTCATGGTACTAAGCAGCCTGCCAGTCATTCCTCCAACTGGCACGGACCCCGACACACCAGCCCAGTAGCGGGAGAGTGGCAGCGTGTGCCAGGGACAGCAGCGCCAGAAGGGACCAGGAGCGGATCCGTGCACCAACGGCACCAGAGGAGACCAGGAGAGGCTTGTGTAAGCCCGCAGCAGCGCGACTGAACAGCCCGGGCACGGCTGACATGCACCGGAGGCAGTGGAGCCAGAGGAGCCCAGTAGAGGCCCACGCGCACCTGCTGCAGAGCCAGAGGGAGCAGGCGTGCTCCCAGCAGCCAACCAGAATCCCAGCCCAAGGCACAGCCACCCGGGCCAGACCCAAAGGCTGCTGCTGGCACAGAGCTGCCTGACAGGGGCACCGCTAGCATGGAGGAGTGCACCTGGCGTGCCTGCCACTCCCCGCAGGGCTCCGAGCTGCTCTGACGGAGACCCCGCCCACAGCAGCTTAGGGGACTAACCCGGTGACTGTTCCAGGAGTGTGGGTAACCGTCACAGGCAGTGGAGAAGGGCAAGGCATCCAGCAAGCAGGAAAGGACTTTCTTCTCCCAGCTGACACACCCGCAACCTGCCTACAGCCTCCGCTATCACCATGAAAAGGCAAAAAAATTTAGTCCAGTCTAAGATAGTTCAAACAACACCTGAGAAAGGATCTGCAAAGGCAGACCTAACCAGTCTCCCTGAAAAAGAATTCAAAATAAAAATCATAAACATGCTGACAGAGCTGCAGAGAAATATGCAGGAGCTAAGGGATGAAGTCTGGAGGGAGATTACAGATGTTCAGAGGGAGATTACAGAAGTGAAACAAACTCTGGAAGGATTTATAAGCAGAATGGATAAGATGCAAGAGGCCATTGATGGAATAGAAACCAGAGAACAGGAACGCATAGAAGGTGATGCAGAGAGAGATAAAAGGATCTTGAGGAATGAAACAGTATTAAGAGAACTGTGTGACCAATCCAAAACAAACAATATCTGCCTTATAGGGGTACCAGAGGAAAAAGAGAGAGAAAAAGAGATAGAAAGTGTCTTTAAAGAAATAATTGCTGAGAACTTCCCCAAAATGGGGGAGGAAATAGTTGCTCAGACTATGGAGGGACACAGAACTCCCGAGAGATGAGACGCAAAGAGGACAACACCAAGACACATAATAATTAAAATGGCAAAGATCAAGGACAAGGACAGAGTATTAAAGGCAGCCAGAGATGGAAAAAAGGGCACCTACAAAGGAAAACCCATCAGGCTATCATCAGACTTCTCAACAGAAATCTTACAGGCCAGAAGAGAATTGCATGATATATTTAATGCAATGAACCAGAAGGGCCTTGAACCAAGGATACTGTATCCAGCATGATTATCATTTAAATATGAAGGAAGGATTAAACAATTCCCAGATGAGCAAAAGTTGAGGGAATTTGCCTCCCACAAACCACCTCTACCGGGTATCTTAGAGGGACTGCTCTAGGTGGGAGCACTCCTAAAAAGAGCACAGAACAAAACACCCAACATATGAAGAATGGAGGAGGAGGAAAAAGAAGGGAAAGAAATAATCATCAGACTGTGTTTATAACAGCTCAATAAGCGAGTGAGGTCAGGCAGTAAGGTAGTAAACAAGCTAACCTTGAACCTTTGGTAACCATGAATCCAAAGCCTGCAATGGCAATGAGTACATATCTTTCAATAATCACCCTAAATGTAAATGGATTGAATGCACCAATCAAAAGACACAGAGTAATAGAATGGATAAAAAAGCAAGACCCATCTATATGCTGCTTACAAGAGACTCACCTCAAACCCAAAGACATGCACAGATTAAAAGTCAAGGGATGGAGAAAGATATTTCATGCAAACAACAGAGAGAAAAAAGCAGGTGTTGCAATACTACTTTAAAGAAATAATTGCTGAGAACTTCCCCAAACTGGGGGAGGAAATAGTTGCTCAGACTCTGGAGGGCAGACAAAATAGACTTCAAAATAAAGAAAGTAACAAGAGATAAAGAAGGACATTACATAATGATAAAGGGCTCAGTCCAACAAGAGGATATAACCATTATAAATATATATGCACCCAATATAGGAGCACTAATATATGTGAAACAAATACTAACAGAATTAAAGGAGCAAATAGAATGCAATGCATTCATTTTGGGAGACTTTCACACACCACTCACTCCAAAGAACAGATCCACCAGACAGAAAATAAGTAAGGACACAGAGGCACTGAAGAACACACTAGAACAGATGGACCTAATAGACATCTGTAGAACTCTACATCCAGAAGCAACAGGATACACATTCTTCTCAAGTGCACATGAACATTCTCCAGAATAGACCACATACAAGGTCACAAAAAGAGCCTCAGTAAATTCCAAAAGATTGAAATTCTACCAACCAACTTTTCAGACCACAAAGGTATAAAACTAGAAATAAATTGTACAAAGATAGCAGAAAGGCCCATAAACACATGGAGGCTTAACAACATGCTCCTAAATAATCAATGGATCACCGACCAAATTAAAATGGCGATCAAGCAATATATGGAAACAAATGACAACAACAATACAAAGCCCCAACTTCTGTGAGATACAGCAAAAGCAATCTTAAGAGGAAAGTATATAGCAATCGAGGCATATTTAAAGAAGAAAGGACAAACCCAAATGAGTAGTCTAATGTCACAACTATCGAAATTGGAAAAAGAAGAACAAATGAGGCCTAAGGTCGGTAGATGGAGGGACATAATAAAGATCAGAGAAGAAATAAATAAAATTGAGAAGAAAAAAACAATAGCAAAAATCAATGAAACCAAGAGCTGGTTCTTCGAGAAAATAAACAAAATAGATAAGCCTCTAGCCAGACTTATGAAGAGAAAAAAAGAGTCAACACACATCAACAGAATCAGAAAGAGAAAGGAAAAATCACGACGGACCCCACAGAAATACAAAGAATTATTAGACAATACTATGAAAACCTACATGCTAACAAGCTGGAAAACCTAGGAGAAACGGACAACTTCCTAGAAAAATACAACCTTCCAAGACTGACCCAGAAAGAAACAGAAAATCTAAACAGACCAATTACCAGCAATGAAATTGAAGCGGTAATCAAAAAACTACCAAAGAACAAAACCCCTGGGCCAGACGGATTTACCTCCGAATTTTATCAGACATACAGAGAAGATATAATACCCATTTTCCTCAAAGTTTTCCAAAAAATAGAAGAGGAGGGAATACTCCCAAATTCATTCTATGAAGCCAACATCACCCTAATACCAAAGCAAGGCAAAGACCCCACCAAAAAAGAAAAGTACAGACCAATATCCCTGATGAAAGTAGATGCAAAAATACTCAACAAAATATTAGCAAACCGATTTCAAAAATACATCAAGAGGATCATACTCCATGACCAAGTGGGATTCATCCCAGGGATGCAAGGATGGTACAACATTCGAAAATCCATCAACATCATCCACCACATCAGCAATAAGAAGGACAAAAACCACATGATCATCTCCATAGATGCTTAAAAAGCAATCGACAAAATTCAACATCCGTTCATGATAAAAATTCTCAACAAAATGGGCATAGAGGGCAAGTACCTCAACATAATAAAGGCCATATATGACAAACCCACAGCTAACATCATACTGAACAGCTAGAGGCTGAAAGCTTTTCCTCTGAGATTGGGAACAAGACAGGGATGCCCACTCTCCCCACTGTTATTCAACATACTACTGGAGGTCCTAGCCATGACAATCAGACAAAGCAAAGAAATGCAAGGCATCCAGATTGGTAAAAAAGAAGTCAAACTGTTGCTGTTTGCAGATGACATGATATTGTACATAAAAAACCCTAAAGACTCCACTCCAAAACTACTAGAAATAATATCGGAATTCAGCAAAGTTGCAGGATACAAAATTAACACACAGAAATCTGTAGCTTTCCTATACACTAACAATGAACTAATAGAAAGAGAAATCAGGAGAAGAATTCCATTCACAATTGCATCAAAAAGAATAAAATACCTAGGAATAAACCTAACCAAGGAAGTGAAAGACCTATACCCTGAAAACTACAAGACACTCTTAAGAGAAATTAAAGTGGTCACTAACAAATGGAAACTCATTCCATGCTCCTGGCTGGGAAGAATTAATATAATCAAAATGGCCATCCTGCCCAAAGCAATATACAGATTTGGTGCAATCCCTATCAAATTTCCAACAGCATACTTCAATGAACTGGAACAAATAGTTCAAAAATTCATATGGAACCGCCAAAGACCCCAAATAGCCAAAACAATCATGAGAAGGAAGAATCAAGTGGGGGGGATCTCACTCCCCAATTTCAAGCTCTACTACAAAGCCACAGTAATCAAGACAATTTGGTACTGGCACAAGAACAGAGCCACAGACCAGTGGAATGGAATAGAGACTCCAGACATTAATCCAAACATATATGGCCAATTAATATACAATAAAGGAGCCATGGACATACAATGGGGAAAGGATAGTCTCTTCAACAGATGGTGCTGGCAAAACTGGACAGCTACATGTAAGAGAATGAAACTGGATCTCTGTCTAACCCCATACATGAAAGTAAACTCCAAGTGGATCAAAGACCTGAATGTAAGTCATGAAACCATAAAACTCTTAGAAAAAACATAGGCAAAAATCTCATGGACATAAACAGGAGTGACTTCTTCATGAACATATCTCCCCAAGCAAGGGAAACAAAGGCAAAAATGAACAAGTTAGACTATATCAAGCTGAAAAGCTTCTGTACAGCAAAGGACACCATTAATAGAACAACAAGGTATCCTACAGTATGGGAGAACATATTCATAAATGACAGATCTGATAAAGGATTGACATCCAAAATATATAAAGAGCTCACACACCTCAACAAACAAAAAGCAAATAATCCAATTAAAAAATGGGCAGAGGAGCTTAATAGACAGTTCTCTAAAGGAGAAATCCAGATGGCCAACAGGCACATGAAAAGATGCTCCACATCGCTAATTGTCAGAGAAATGCAAATTAAAACCACAGTGAGATATCACCTCACACCAGTAAAGATTGCCATCATCAAAAAGACAAACAACAACAAATGTTGGTGAGGTTGTAGAGAAAGGGGAACCCTCCTACACTGCTGGTGGGAATGTAAATTAGTTCAACTATTGTGGAAAGCAGTATGGAGGTTCCTCAGAATGCTCAAAATAGAAATACCATTTGACCCAGGAGTTCCACTTCTAGGAATTTACCCTAAGAATGCAGCACTCCAGTTTGAAAAAGACAGATGCACCCCTATGTTTATCGCTGCACTATTTACAATAGCCAAGATATGGAAGCAACCTAAATGTCCATCAGTCAATGAATGGATAAAGAAGATGTGGTACATATACACAATGGAATATTACTGATCCATAAGAAAAAAACAGATCCTACCATTCGCAACAACATGGATGGAGCTAGAGGGTATTATGCTCAGTGAAATAAGCCAGGTGGAGAAAGACAAGTACCAAATGATTTCACTCATATGTGGAGTATAAGAACAAAGGAAAACTGAAGGAACAAAACAACAGCAGAATCATAGAACCCAAGAATGGACTAATAGTTACCAAAGGGAAAGGGACTGGGGAGGATGGGCGGGAAGGGAGGGATAAGGGTGGGGAAAAAGAAAGAGGGCATTACGATTAGCATGTATAGTGCGTGGGGGGCACGGGGAGGTCTGTGCAACACAGAGAAGACAAGTAGTGATTTTACAGCATTTTACTATGCAGGTGACTGTGAAGGGGTATGTTGGGTGGGACTTTGTGAAGGGGGGAGCCTAGTAAACATAATGTTCTTTATATAATTGTAGATTAATGATACCAAAAAGGAAAACCTGAAGAGTTTGTAAATCAGACTATTCAATGATATTTAAATTTTTTCAAAGTCATGGAGTAGTTTATAGAAGGGAAAAGGATGTTCCTTTTTACATTATTATTGTTCATGTACATGGAAAGTATGTGTTGCTTTTTGAAAACTATCCTTTTAAGAAGGTTGCATAATGTAACAGTGGAGATAATGCTCTTATATACCCTGTGAACTGTCTTGCTAAGATTTAATAAAACACTTTCTACCAAGAAAAAAAAAAACCCAAACCAAGCAGTTTATCAAGAATGGTTTGAGTAGTGAATGGCCTTCTTATTATAATCTAACTTAGGGTATGAAGTACATCTTTTCCATGCCTTTGCAAATTATCATACTTCTAAGTTTGGATCAGCTTCCAACATTTTATCCCTTGTGCTTTCAATGTTATGAAATATTTCAGAGTTAGTTTAATGTGAGTTATTTTTCTGGCATCACCTCCTCTGGGGCATCATCATCCTTTCCTCATTTATGTTGGTAAGTTCATCTTTACATTCTCCTCACTGCATATCCAAGGTCTCTCTAACAGAGGCAGTCTCATCCATGGTCAGCTCTTTATAACTCCACTTATATTTATTCAGATTTCACCTCCAGCATTATCACTTTTTGTTTCTTTGCTGTACTTTCATCTTTGCTGGCTAATTCCCTCTTTTGAGTATCTAATTTGGTAAAGTGCTATGTGATAAGAAATAAGGAAGCAACAAAACTATACTCCCTTTGCATATGTGGAGTATAAGAACAAAAGAAAACTGAAGGAACAAAACAGCAGCAGAAGCACAGAACCCAAGAGTGGACTAACAGTTACCAAAGGGAAAGGGACTGGGGAGTACAGGTGGGAAGGGAGGGATAAGGGTGAGAAAAAAGAAAGGGGGCATTATGATTAACATGTATGGGGGAGCATGGGGAGGGCTGTGCAACACAGAGAAGACAAGTAGTGATTTTACAGCATCTTACTATGTTGATGGACAGTGACTGTGAATGGGTATGTGGGGGGTACTTGGTGAGGGGGGAAGCCTAGTGAACATAATGTCCTTCATGTAATTGTAGATTAATGATACCAAAATAAAATTTTAAAAAATCTATACTCCCCTTGTTATTTGTGCATGAGCTGAATAACTGGTGCACAGTGACGAAATGACTTGACAAACTTTGAAGGAGGTGATGTATTGGTCATTGACTATGGCACTCACTTGTTATTTATTTAGTGATGTGTGGACTAAAAATTAGCCATAACGTTTATATTTCGTGCAGTTACATTAATATACTGTGGTAACTAAAATTTTAAATATGTTGTTTGGGAGCTGGTATTTTTTAACTACACCATGGCAAATGAAATTTGTATATATTGGAATTGTGCCAAGTGAGGACTGCCTATTTCCCATAAGTCTATAAAATTTTTCCTAATCCTTTTACCATCTTAAAATTTTTTTTGAAGAACATTATGTTTACTAGGCTCCCCCCTTCACCAAGTCCCCCCCAAATACCCCTTCACAGTCACTGTCCATCTGCGTAGTAAGATGCTGTAAAATCACTACTTGTCTTCTCTGTGTTGCACAGCCCTCCCCGTACCCCCCATGCACTATACATGCTAATCGTAATGCCCTCTTTCTTTTTCCCCACCCTTATCCCTCCCTTCCCACCCATTCTCCCCAGTCCCTTTCCCTTTGGTAACTGTTAGTCCATTCTTGGGTTCTGTCATTCTGCTGCTGTTTTGATTAACTATTATTAGAATACTATGAGTTATTGAGAGGATATATACTCATTTTAAAGGAATCCTGAAAAATGAGAGGGTTCATTTGGTCTCATACCTATATTCATTGCTAACACTTAAAAAATTCAGAGCACAGGTGCAGGGCAGTCAAAGTCACCATGAAGTAAATTTATTTTAAGAACTAGTGCTACCTGATATTGTGGTGAATGTAGAAGAATAAAGGTCAGACAGTGGAAACCTTCAGATCATTAGAGCTTGAACTGTGTGTGAACCAAGATATTTCCCTGCACCTAGACCACCATCTTCTGGTCCTCATAGAGACTGAACTTTGCTCAGCAAAGGGATTTAAACTAAGTAACCTTTTTGAATTCTCTCAGATTTTTCTCTTACCAGGAAAAACAAAGAATCTATTATTTCAGCAAGTAGGTCTAGTATATTTTTTAATGTTTTTCCCAGTATACTCTGTGAGTTCCAAGCTGGTAGTAACCATTTCCTTCTCTCTGAAGCATAAACTCCTAGCTGAGATTGCCACTGATAAATTGGCCCATGCTCACCCACCCATGGTATAAGTATTTTCACTTACTCACACACCGAATCATACAACTTATTGTACTCTGTCAAGAAAATGTAATTACAGGGCAACATCCTTCACTGGCTACAAAACGAAGTCCATTTATGGACACTCTTACCTAGATAATATTTTAAATTGAAAGGTTTTTGCCACCCATTCAGGGAGGTTACTTACAGAGGCTGCTCTGATGGTGACCTAAGTGCAGAATAAACAGTTGTCAGATCCACTAATAGTATCTTGGAGATGGTTCAAATGCTAGGACAGTTGTTCTAAGTATACAGACTAAGTACAGAGTACTTTGGCTAATCTCAAAGAAAATTTTAATGGTGCATGAGGACAAATAGATTAGACCAAGAAAAGCAATAATATACAATTAAGCTGAACTGGAGTTCAGATTTTATTTCAGATTCTACTATTTACTTTATTTGATATTTTAATAAGGGAACCTAGTTGGTCATTAAGCCCCAATTCAGGACTCCATTTCCTGGAATCTTAAATAACATTAGGGATCTGATAAATATTAAGAACCCAGAAAATTGTATAGGAGGAGAAGCTAGAGTTCAGTAAACTACTAGGCTCACTCATAAAATGCTTATGGATAAAACAAAGCAATGAGTTTGCATAATATCATGCTTACAACTGAAATTGGTAGTCCTGGCTGGAGATATGCCTGTGCTAGAGGTTTAGGTTCCAGGGGCTGATGCTGAGATGGTATAACCTACTGAAGGCATCAAGGAATGGGATAATTAGAGAGAGTTTTAAAGAAAGTTTGGGAGCAAAACCTAGAGTCGAGCTGAGAAACCAAAACCAGTTGAAACATCTAGAGGCAGGATCAAGGCTGAAAATGAGACAAAAATGAGAAAAATTCACATGGAGGTTTTTGTGTGAGCAGAGGCTTTCATTTCAATTAGGTAAAAACCTTGGACTGGGATTACTTACTGTGTTGTGTGGCAATTTTCTTAAATTTATAAGAAATGGGAGAAGATTAAAGATGGAGGCATGAGAGGGGAGACAGAGGCTTCCTCTTAAAACCGCATATAATATGAAAATATAATTAATGCAACTAATCCTCAAAGAGCAATGGAAAGAGGATTGCTCCAGACTGCATACACCCAGAGAAAAGAGCAGACCTCACAGAACAGGATAACATACCAAAGTGGTGGCCTGGCAGGTCCAAAGCCCTTCCCCCACCCCAGCTCAACAGCAAGAAGAAGAGAAACAGAGCAGGGAATGGAGGCCTGGGACTGCTGAATACCTAACTCTGGAGATCTGCTCTGGGAGCACAAAGCTACATTTCATGGTGAGTGCATGGTACTCTCATGATTAGGGGGTTGGAAAGCTAAGACAGGCAGAATACCTGGAGGGACTGAGATTCCAGCCACTTGTGGAAAGCAGGGATCCATATCCGGCTGCTCTGGGACAAAAGAAAGCCTGGCAGTCTGGGAGACTTCCTAACAAGGAAGCCCTTAGCAAGAGGGCTGCTAAAGGGGCAAGGATTGCACAGAGATTACTGCTCAGGAGAAAGGACAGGTAGACAAAATTGTCTGGGCGCACTCTGCCCAGTAGGTTGGGAGCTTTCACGATCTTCAGGTGCTCCAGCTCCTCGGCTGCCTACACAGCTCCAAGGACCCCCTCCATGATACACAGACTACTGTGCCTTTCTCCTGGCCAGCCCCACCTGGCTCACAAACTGGCAAACCCTACCCTGGCATTAAGCCAGCCAGAGGGAAGATCTGTCTACAGCAACTACAAACACTAAGCATAGAGGCTTATACCTCTGTGCTTGGTCCACTGGTTCAAGCAGTGGAGACAGGCATAGCAGCCGGGAAGCAGAAAACAGCTCTATCCTCCCCCACAGGCACCAATACCACTCCCCTGCAACCCCCAACATTGCTTCAGGGGCTGAGCAGCTCCAGAGAGTAGAGCTTATGAACACTAGACAGTGTCATATACAAATATAAAATGCCAAAAGAACCTGGTTTGAAGTATAATTATTAATACAACTCCTGAGAAAGATTTAAATGACATCAACCTCATGAATCTTCCTGAAACGGAGTTCAAAATAAAAATCATTAACATGCTCATGGAGGTACAGAAAGATATTCAAGAACTCAGGAATGAATTCAGGTCAGAGATCCAATCATTGAAGAGCACAATGGAGGGGATTAAAAGCAGATTAGATATGGTGGAGGAGACGATAAATGAAATAAAAACTACAGAAGAGGAATACAAAGAAGCTGAGGCACAGAGAGAAAAAAGGATCTCTAAAAATGAAAGAATATTGAGAGAACTGTGTGACCAATCCAAACGGAACAATATTCACATTGGAAGGGTAGAAGAAGAAGAAGAGAAAAGGGATAGAAAGTGCCTTTGTGGAGATAATTAATGAAAACTTCCCCAATCTGGGGAAAGAGATAGTCTCTCAGGCCATGGAGATCCATAGATCTCCCAACACAAGGGACTCAAGGAAGACAACACCAACACATATAGTAATTAAAATGGCAAAGATCAAGGATAAGGACAGACTATTAAAAGCAGCCAGAGAGAGAAATAAGATCACATACAAAGTAAAGCCCATCAGGCTAACATCAGACTTCTCAGTAGAAACCATACAGGCCATAAGGGAGGAGCATGATGTATTTAATGCAATGAAGCAGAAGGGCCTTGAAACAAGATTACTTTATCCGGCAAGATTATCATTTAGAGTTAAAGAAGGGATTAAACAATTTCCAGATAAGCAAAAGCTGAGAGAATTTACCTGCCACAAACCATCACTACAGTCTATTTTGGAGGAACTGCTATAGATGGAAGTGTTCCTAAGGTTTAATAGCTGTCACCAGAGGTAATAAAACCACAGCAAAGAAAGTAGAACAGCTAATTACCAATAAAATGCAAAATTATATTAACTATCCTCAAAGTCAATCAAGGGATAGACAAAGAGTACAGAATATGATACCTAATATATAAAGAATGGAGGAGGAAGAAAAAGGGGGAGAAAAAGAAAAGAATCCTTAGATTGTGTTTGTAATAGCATATTAATTGAGTTAAGTTAAACTCTTAGATAGTAAGGAGGTCAACCTTGAACCTTTGGTAACCACTAATCTAAAGCCTGCAGTGGCAATAAGTACATACCTATCGATAATCACCCTAAATGTAAATGGAGTGAATACACCAATTAAAAGACATAGAATCACTGAATGAATAAAAAAAAGAATACCCATCTATATGCTGCCTACAAGAGACTCACTTTAAACTCAAAGACATACACAGCCTAAAAGTGAAGTGATGGAAAAAGATAATTTATGCAACTAATAGGGAGAAAAAAGCAGTAGTTGCAGTACTTGTATCAGACAAAATAGACTTCAAAACAAAGAAAGTCACAAGAGACAAAGAAGGACATTACATAATGATAAAAGGGTCAATTTAACAAGAAGACACAACCGTTATAAATATCTATGCACCCAACAGAGGAGCACCTACATATGTGAAACAAATACTAACAGAATTAAAAGGGGAAGTAGAATGCAATGCATTCATTCTGTGAGACTTCATTGCTCCACATACTCTGAAGGACAGATCAACCAGACAGAAAATAAGTATGGGGACAGAGGCACTGAACAACATATTAGAACACATAGACCTCACAGACATCTACAGAATTCTACACCCAAAAGCAGCAGAATACACATTCTTCTCAAGTGCACATAGAACATTTTCAAGAATAGATCATATACTAGGCCACAAAAAGAGCCTTAGTAAATTAAAAAGGATTGAAATTGTACCAATCAGTTTCTCACACCACAACGGTATGAAATTAGAAATAAATTATGCAAAGAAAATGAAAAACCCCCCAAACACATGGAGGATTCACAACATTGACCTAAACCAATGGATCAATGACCAAATAAAAACAGAGATCAAGCAATATATAGATACAAATGACAGCAATAATTTAACACTGGGAAACCCGTGGGACACAGCGAAGACTGTGCTAAGAGGAAAGTATATTGCAATAAGGGCTTACCTCAGGAAAGAACAATCCCATATGAGCAGTCTAAACTCACAATTAATGAAACTAGAAAAGGAAGAACAAATGAGGCCCAAAGTCAGTAGAAGAAGGTATGTAATAAAGATTAGAGCAGAAATAAATAAAATCAAGAAGAATAAAACAATAGAAAGAATCAATGAAAGCAAGAGCTGGTTCTTTGAGAAAATAAATAAAATAGATAAACCCCTAGCCAGACTTACCAAAAATAAAGAGTCTACTCACATAATCAGAATCAGAAATGAGAAAGGAAAAATCACTATGGACACCACAGAAATACAAAGAATTATGAGAGAATATTATGAAAAATGATATGCTAACAAAACAAACTGGATAACCCAGAATAAATAGACAAGTTTCTAGAAAAATACAATCTTCCAAGGTTGTCCCAGAAAGAAACAGAAAATCTGAACAGACCAATTACCAGCAATGAAATTGAACTGGTAATCAAAAACCTACCTAAGAACAAAATTCCTGGACCAGATGGCTTCACTGCTGAATTTTATCAAACATTTAGTGAAGACCTAATACCCATCCTCCTTACAGTTTTCCAAAGAGTAGAAAAACAGGGAATATTTCCAAACTCATTCTATGAGGCCAGCATCACTCTAATACCAAAACCAGGCAAAGACACAACAAAAAAAAGAAAATTACACACCAATATCCCCGATGAACATACATGCAAAAATACTCAACAAAATATTAGCAAACTGAATTCAAAAATACATCGAAAAGATCATCCATCATGATCAAGTAGGATTCATCCCAGGGATGCAAGGATGGTACAACATTTGAAAATCCATCAACGTAATCCATCACATCAACAAAAAGAAGGACAAGAACCAAATGATCATCTCCACAGATGCTGAAAAAGTATTTGACAAATTAAACATCCATTCATGATTAAAACTCTCAACAAAATGGGTATAGAGGGCATGTACTTCAAAATAATAAAGGCCATGTATGACAAATTCACAGCCAACATTATACTTAATAGCAAGAAGCTGAAAGCTTTTCCTTTAAGATAGGGAACAAGACAAGGATGCCCACTCTCCCCACTTCTGTTCAACATAGTACTGGAGGTCCTAGCCATGGGAATCATACAACATACAAAGAAATAAAAGGCATCCAGATTGGTAAGGAAGAAGCTAAACTGTCCATTTGCAGATGACATGATATTGTACATTAAAAAAAAACTAAAGAATCCACTCCAAAACTACTAGATCTAATATCTGAATTCAACAAAGTTGCAGGATACAAAATTAATATGCAGAAATCTGTGGCATTCCTATACACTAATGATGAACTAGCAGAAAGAGAAATCAGGAAAACAATTCCATTCACAGTTGCATAAAAAAAAAACCTAGGAATAAACCTAACCAAGGAACTGGAAGACCTATACTCTGAAAACTACAAGACACTGATGAGAGAAATTAAAGAAGATACCAATAAATGGAAACACATCCTGTGCTCATGGATAGGAAGAATTAATATTGTCAAAATGGCCATCCTGCCTAAAGCAATCTACAGATTCAATGCAATTCCTATCAAAATACCAACAGCATTCTTCAACGAACTAGAGAAAATCATTCTAAAATTCATATGAAACCACAAAAGATCCCGAATAGCCAAAGCAATCCTGAGAAGGAAGAATAAAGTTGGGGGGATTATGTTCCCCAATTTCAAGCTCTACTACAAAGCCGCAGTAATCAAGACAATTTGGTGCTGGCACAAGAACAGACCCATAGACTAATGGAACAGACTAGAAAGCCCTGATATATACCCAACCATATATGGTCAATTAATATATGATAAAGGAGGCATGGACATACAATGGGGAAATGACAGCCTCTTCAACAGCTAGTGTTGGAACTGGACAGCTACATTCAAGAGAATGAAACTGGATTATTGTTTAACCCCATATGCAAAAGTAAACTTGAAATGGATGAAAAACCTGAATGTAAGTCATGAAACCATAAAAACTCTTAGAAGATAGCATAGGCAAAAATCTCCTGAATATAAGCATGAGCAACTTCTTCCTGAACACATCTCCTCAAGCAAGGGAAACAAAAGCAAAAATGAACTCATGGGACTACATCAAACTAAATAGTTTCTGTACGGCAAAGGACACCATCAACAGAACAAAAAGGCATCCTACAGTATGTGAGAATATATTTGTAAATGACAAATCTGACAAGGGGTTAACATCCAAAATATATAAAGAAGTTTCACAGCTCAACACCCAAAAAGCAAATAACCCAATTAACAAATGGGCAGAGGATATGAAGAGACAGTTCTCCAAAGAAGAAATTCAGATGGCCAACAGACACATAAAAAGATGTTCCACACCACTAATCATCAGGTAAATGCAAATTAAAACTGCAATGAGATATCACCTCACACCAGAAAGGATGGCCAGCATCGAAAAGACCAAGAACAACAAATGCTGGTGAGTATGTGGAGAAAGGGGAACCCTCCTACACTGCTTGTGGGAATGTAAGCTAATTGAACCATTGTGGAAAGCAATATGGAGGTTCCTCAGAAAACTAAAAATAGAAATACCATTTGACCCAGGAATCCCACTCCTTGGAATTTACCCAAAGATTACAACTTCTCAGAGTCTAAAAGACAAATGCACCCCTGTGTTTATTGCAGCACTCTTTACAATAGCCAAGATATGGAAGCAACGTAAGTGTCCATCAGTAGATAAATGGATGAAGAAGGTGTGGTACATATACAGAATGGAATACTATTTAGGCATAACAAAGAAACAAATCCTACCATTTGCAACAACATGAATGGAGCTGGAGGACATTATGCTCAGTGAAATAAGCCAGGCAGAGAAAGACTACTGTCAAATGATTTCCCTCATTTTTGGAGTATAGCCACGAAGCAAAACTGAAGGAACAAAATAGCAGCAGACTCAGAGACACCAAGAAGGAACTAGTGGTTACCAAAGGGGAGGGGTTTGGGAGGGCAGGTGGGGAGGGAGGGAGAATGTGATTGAATGGTAGTGTTTTTAGTCCACATGGTGTGGGGGATCACGGGGAGAACAGTGTAGTACAGAGAACGCACATAGTGAATCTTTGGCATTTTACTACACTGATGGACAATGACTGCATTGGGGTATCGATGGGGACTTGATAATATGCATAAATGTAGTAACCACATTGTTTTTTTTACGTGAAGCCTTCATAAGAGTGTATATCAATAATACCTGAATGAAAAATTTTAAAAGAAATCTATAAGAAACAGCTAACATGTTTTCCATAGTGGCTGTACCATTTTTATCTTTATGGACAATGTATGAAAGTTTCAGTTGTTCCACATCCTCATCAGTGCTTGGATAATCAGTTTTTTGCTGTTATGGTTTGGTTGTTAGGTATTCTGTTAGGTTTATATTAGTATCTCATTGTGGTTTTAATTTCCATTCCCCCAGTGACTAACGATATTGAGCATATTTTTATATGCTTATTATCTGTATATTTTCTTTGGTTAAGTGTCTGTTCAAGTCTTTTGCTCACTTTTATTTATTTATTTTTTTGATTTACAGATTATTTTAAAGTGATAAATTTGGTTTCAAGAGTTTCCATTGACTTTTTTCATTTTTTGTTTTAATTTAAATCAAAACCACTATATTTTTGGAGCAGTTTTAGATTCATAGCAAAATTGAAAGGATGGTATGGAGATTTCCCAAATAATCCATTTCCACACATGCATAGCCTCTGCCATTAATCATCGTTCCCCACCAGAGTGGGACATTAGTCACAATTGATGAACCTACATTGACACATCGTAATCACCCAAAATCCATAGTTTACGTAAGAGTTCGCTATTGGCATTGCACATTCTATGGGTTTAGGCAAATGTGTAATGACGTGCCCATCATTATAGTATCATACAAAGTATTTTCATTGCCCTAAAAATCCTCCGTGCTCTGCCTATTCATCCCTACCTCCACCCCAACCCCTGTCAACCACTGAAATTTTTTACTGTCACCATAGTTTTCCCTTTCCAGACTGTTGTATGGTTGAAATCATACAGTATGTAGTCTTTTCAGACTGACTTTTTTTCATGTAGTAATATGCATTTAAGGTTTCTCCATACCTTTTTATGCCTTGATAGCTCTTTATTCTTAGTGCTTTTTTTTCCCCAAGAAATGGAAGCAACCTAAGTGTCCATCAGTAGATGAATGGATAAAGATGTGGTACATATACACAATGGAATATTATTCAGCCATAAGAAGAAAACAAATCCTACCATTTGCAACAACATGGATGGGGCTAGAGGGTATTATGCTCAGTGAAATAAGCCAGGTGGGGAAAGACAAGTATCAGATGGTTTCACTCATCTGTGGAGTATAAGAGCAAAGCAAAAACTGAAGGAACAAAACAGCAACAGACTCACAGAACCCAAGAGTGGACTAACAGTTACCAAAGGGAAAGGGACTGGGGAGGGATTTCCAGTTAAAACCTAAAACTATAAAATTTCTAGAAGAAAACATAGGAGAAAAATCTTTGTGACCTTCCATTAGGCAGAGACTTCTCAGATATTACACCAAATGCATGATCCATAAAATGAACAAATTGATAAATTGGACTTCATCAAAGCTAAAAACTTCAAAATCAACATTTTGAAAACTCTAATGAATTCATAAATTCAGTCATTAATCATCAAACATTACTGATATCAAAAGAATTAAACTTAAATCTGATCAAACTTCTGAATCTAACTGCCAATTAATACAAAATACAGAGGACAAACATGCTAAACCATAGGTATGCAATATTCAGAATCAAGATTACAAGTCATTTGATCTAGTCTCTTTAACAAAAAATTAAAAGGGAAAAAAATTGGAGGGATCTTCCAATTCCACGCATTAAAATCCTCTCTCTGATCCAAGTACCAGCTTAATGCCATTTTCTACATGAAGCTTTCCCAAATCACTTTAGTCAAAAAGTCTTTTTTCCTCTTTACAGATTTGTGTAGTAGTTTATCTGAACCAGGCACACCATGATATATTCTGAGTATTTTTGTATAACTACCTATTATTTCCTACTAGGCTGAAAACACACAACTTTTAAGTGATCAGGATTTGCTTCTAGTTAATATCTGTACCCCCTATACTTTATTCAATAAATAGCCTTTAAGAGATACTCTTCCATACTAATGGAAGACAATTGAGGCATACAAGAGGAAGGCAGTTTAGACTGGGAAATGGTGGCACTCACTCCCCTCTGTGAGGAGGCTGGGGATTCTGGTCATTGCAGCAGTCTGATGTTTAGAATTGCTCTCCCTGCCTCTGCAGCTGGTTGGGAGAGTAGAGGCTAGCTAGGAGTAACAAAAAGGAGGGCGTATTAGGAGTCAGCATTCCTCAGCTTTATAAGTAGAGTCCATCTTTCTCAAGTTTCTTTAAGCCAACTGGTTTCTTCAGGATGGACCAACTGTAATTAAACTGAAGAGTTTGAGGCATTAATCATAATACTAATATACTAATTTATACTGGGAAATATAATCCCAAGGGACCTCCAAGCTCCTACCATGCTAGTTAGGGTATTTTCTTCTTGTAGGTGTATTTACATTGAAAATTACATTCTAGTCAGAATGATGAGCCTGTAATCAAGCCAGGAGCGTGAATGGGACAATCGCAGGTGCTATTGTCACTGGGCTGTGCCAGCTTGATGCCTGTTGCTTCTGGGGGACACACCTGGTGAGAGTAGTCATGTACCTGGATGACATTGGAGACCTTTGGATCCAGCCTTGCATTTTGGCTCCTGTTCTTAGATTCCTTTTATTACTCTGGACTTTCTTTTTAAAAACTACTAGACATATGAATAGTCTGCAATTTCAAATATCTTATAATCATATGGTGTATCTGTATCTTCTCACATTGACTGAATGGAGGTTGCAAGGCTTAATGGAGTTTAAAGGTAAACTTTTTACCCATTACTAAGTTGCTGTGTGTACTTGGGCTAGTTTTTTACTTCGCAGTGATTCAGTTTCCTCATATATAACATGGGATAACAATACCTAGGTCTGGTTGATGGTAAGAGCTGAATGAAATGTGTAAAGGGCCTGGCACATAGTAGTTTTGCTCAGTCAAGGTTAATTCCCCTTTCTTTCTTATGTTCCTGAATTCTTAACTTCCATTTATAGTTCACTGTCTAGATTAGGTCATTGCCAGGGATGGCCAAACTCATCTACTATAGGAGAAATTTTCCACAGAGAGTTGCTTTAAATTTTATGGGTCTTTTGCTATCACCCCTATTTATTGCCTCATCATGAGAGCTGTTTGTATTAACTGAAATCTTTCCTTAATAGAATTTAAATTTCAGAACATTTAGAAGCATTTTTTTTAGTGGGAAAAAAGATATAGATCCTGAAAATATTTTTGAGATCATGACTGAAATTTCATTTTTACAGAAGTTTCTTTTAGATGTATTATTTAAGGCAGATTGAAATGTAATTTTCTTTGGTTGAATGGGTAACTTTTAATAATGATTAATAGAATAACATTTCATGTAAGATAAAAATGAATAAAAATTCATTTTTGTAATCATAGTAACACATGCTGTTTGTAAGACAAGAATAAAATATAGTCATTTCAATAATAAAATCTTTGTATGTATATTAATTCAAAATCATTTTCACATATGTTTGTGTTTATTTTTACATGTCCTATCTTGTGACAGTTTTTAGTATTAGTGAGGTATTCTAAAGCATTTTATTTTGGAAGATTCTGTTTTTAGTTGGCTTTTTACTAAGGCAAATTTCAAGTATATTACAGTTGCTAAGAGAATAACATACCTTAATGTATCTGTCACCCAACTTCAAAGCCTAACATTACTGGGGAACATAAATTGTTTCTTATGTACCCCCCAACACTATTCTGAGTTCATTATTTTGAAGTAAGTCTCAGAATCAGCCAGTTCTATCAGTAAATATTTCTAAAAATATACAAACTTAAAAAATAACCACACTACCATTAACATAGAAAGTTCACATTATCATCACATATCCAATCAGTGTTTAAATTCCCTTGATTTGTTCATAAATTTATATGAAGCAATAAATTTATATAAATTAATATATTTTTAATTTTTTTCAATCTGTTGGAATTAGAATACTAACAAAATCTGTAAATGGCAATTAGTTGAAAAGTCCCTTTAGTCTCTTTTAATACATGGGTTCTGTTCCATTGTTCTCACTTTTTTTCCCTTTTAATTTTTTGTTAAAGAGACTAGATCAAATGACTTGTAATCTTGATTCTGAATATTGCATACCTATGGTTTAGCATGTTTGTCCTCTGTATTTTGTATTAATTGGCAGTTAGATTCAGAAGTTTGATCAGATTTAAGTTTAATTCTTTTGATATCAGTAATGTTTGATGATTAATGACTGAATTTATGAATTCATTAGAGTTTTCAAAATGTTGATTTTGAAGTTTTTAGCTTTGATGAAGTCCAATTTATCAATTTGTTCATTTTATGGATCATGCATTTGGTGTAATATCTGAGAAGTCTCTGCCTAATGGAAGGTCACAAAGATTTTTCTCCTATGTTTTCTTCTAGAAATTTTATAGTTTTAGGTTTTGTTTCAGTTCTTGAATCTTTCTTTTTTGAGGAACCATTCATTAGAAGGACTGTTTCCAATAGAATTTTTTATGCTGACAAAATGCCAACTTATCTACTCTATTAATAATATAAAATCTCAGCAAATGCAAATCGCATTACAAGAATAATTTCACAAATAGTTTAAATGTTTCCATTTTAAATGACATTTGCAGAAACCTCTCTATTCATACATTAACAACAATTTTTTAAAAACAAAATATACTACATTTCCTAAGGAAAAGCTATGTAGGCACTAAAAAACTAACAAAGATAATATTGGAAAATGAATCATAAATATTGTCTTATATCCTGCTATATTACACAAGTCTTAGCACAGGAATAGCCACAAATTATATACATTTGTAGAGACCTTTGCCCCACAGTCAAATGCCTATCATTTTTTTATTGTAGTAAGAGGTATATAACATGAAATTTACCATTTTTATCATTTTAAGTGTACAGTTCAATGGCATCAAGTACATATATATTGTCTCTGATTCATTTGAAATTCATATTTTCATATGGTGAGAGAAATGGATTAAAATGAATTGCTTTTGGTTATTAGTGTCACTTATCTCAGAGCCATTTGCTGAAAAGACTGTTCTTTTCCCACCTAATTGCTTTTGTACCATTGTCAAAAATCATTTGTCCATAGATGCATGGGTCTGTTTATGGACTTCCTGTTCTATTCCACTATTCCATCTATTATCAATCTTTACGCCAACACCGCACTGTGTTGATTATTGGAGCTTTATAAGAAGTCTTTAAATCAGGTACTATTGGCCCTGTCTGCTAGGGTTTTCCAGAGCAAAAGAACCAATAGAATATATACATACACACAATAGAGATTTATTACAAGGAATTAACTTACGTGATAATGAAGGCTGAGAAGTCCCACAATCTGCCATCTACAAACCACAGACCCAGGAGAGCTGGTGTAGTTCCAGTCTGGGCATAGAAGACTAATATTCCAGCTGGCAAACAGTCAGGCTGAGAGAGCAAATTCTCCCTTATCCCTTTGTTCTTAGCCTTTTGTTTTATTTAGGCCTCAAAAGGATTGGATGAGGCCCACCCACACTGAGGAGAGCAATCTGCTTTACTTAGTCTACATATTCAAATGTTAATCTCAGAACAATGTTTAACCAAATATCTGGGCACCTCATGTCCCACTCAAATTGACTCATAAAATTAACAAACACCATCTTCAACTTTTTTATTCTTTTTCAAAATCGATTTTATAAGAATATAGTACTTCATCCTCCATTTACCCCATGGTCCCAAGCACATAGGCTGGTGAAAATCAGGTCTGGACTTGCCTCACCTTATCTCTAAACATTCCGCTCCACCACTATAAAAGGCACAACGCTGTGCACCACAAGGCTGCTATCTCTCTGGGGGCAGCCATTTTCTCTTTCAGATAATAAAATCTCTTGCATGGGCCCATGTCTCTTGAGTCGTTCTGGGGTAAGGAGAGTCACGGTGAGATACTCTTTCAGATTTTGCTATTCAAAAGCTTTTGAACTACCATATAAATCTTAGAATCAGATTATCAATTTTTACAAGAGCCTGTCAGGATTGCATTGAATCTGTAGATCAATTTGGGAAGAAATGACATCTTAACAATATTAGGTCTTCTTACCCATGAACAAGGTATATCTCTCCATTTATGAGGCCTTTAAATTTCCTCAGAAATATTTTATAGTTCTCTCACATCTTCTAGTAGATTTATTCCTAAATATATCATATTTTTGGTGCTATTGTAAATGGGTGTTTTTGAAAATTTCAATTACTGATTGTTGCAAGTACATAAAACTCCAGTTGATTTTTGTACATTGATCTTGTTTCCTTCAGTCTTCTTTTCATGTATTAGTTCTAGTAGCTTTTAACAGATTCCATATGTTGTCTATATAAATGATAATACTATTTTCAAATTAAGACAGTTTTACTTCTTCTTTTTCAATATGGATGCCTTTTATTTCTTTCCTTACCTGACTAAACTGGCCAGAACCTCCAGTGCAATACTGAAAATAATTGAGAGTCAACCTCGTTGCCTCATTCCTGATCTTGAAGCGCAAAGCATTCAGTATTTTGCTGTTAGTATGTAAGTCGTTTGTAGATATCCTTTATCAGTCTGTGGAAGTGCCTTTCTATTTCAAGCTTGCTAACAGTTTTTATGAGGGATGGATGTCAACTACTTTTCCTGCATGTATTGAGATGATCACATGGCTTTCCTTTTTAATTTATTAACATGGTGAATTTCAATGATTGATTTTTGAGTTATTAAACCAACCCTGCATTCCTAGGATAAAGTATCTTGGTCCTAATGTAAAAAGAAAAAACTTTTACTCCCATTGTAACTCTGATTAATCATATATATTCATAGCCTAGGGGAGGAGGACACCAAACATGCAGGGCCACACTGGGTCAGGTTAATGGGACATAGAACTGTTGCAGCAACAGAGAAGAGGGGCAACAGCAGCTGCAGGAATAGATCTAAATATCTGTAGATACAGAGATACAGAATACACATATATTTAATTATGTTGTATACATTAAACTAACACAATGCTATGTATCAACTATGTCTCAATAAATTGGCAGGGAAAAGGACTTATCAATTGCTCCCAATATATATCCCAGAACCCAGTGCTTTATTGGTTGAGGGTTTTTTTTTATCCTTAATATATAGATTGCCAGACCCTGGCCCTAGGGATTCAGATTCATTAAGTCTGAGGGGATGCCAGTAAATCTATATTTTTGCAAGCCTCACAGTAATTCTTATGTAAGGCCAGGATTGAGAGCCAGTGGAGCAGATGGCCTTTTAAAGTTTCTGTCCAGAGTATCCACAGGACTAGGAGCATTGGGAGGGTAGATGCTGCCCTCTAGTGCCTCTGGCTGCTTACTACTCCTGCATAGTGTAGTAAGCCACGGCATGAGCGCTGGTGATCTTGTGGCCTGACACTACCCTGGGGCTTCCTGTCCATCTCCTTGGAAATCTTAGCCCTTGAGCATTAATAAAAATACTCATGTATAAATATGTTGCTGCTGAATAACAGCAACCATGCTTCTCTGTCCCCAGCACCTTGGCACATCTAATGTTCAGTAATAGAGCCTGAGAATGACACACAGCAAAACTCCTTTGTAAGGCTTGTATGGAGGGACAAACTCATACGGTGTCATGTATGTCAGGAATTTTCTTTAAGGGGATATGATATGACCCATGGTACATACAATAACTGTGAAGTTTCCTGAAGAAATTCTATTTCAGTAATTGTAGTGCTATAGCATTGGAATGGAAGCAGGGTCTGGCTTTAGAAAAGTTTCTAGAAACAAATGAATATAAATCCTTTATAATTGTGTAGCCCTTTAGAGTTCCCAGAGGCTCTCTGTATATTTCACCTCCTTGTCTGGGTTCCATGTAAAACGTGAGGCAGGAAGGGCAAATGTGAAGATCCATACCCACATCATGAAAAATGACAGTGTGTTCATTACGTGAATGTGCCCTTGTTTAGGATGATGCCACCGTCCTGTCAATGTGATGCCACACAAGCAATGGTGCTCCATCAGTGAGTGCCAAATCAAATAATAAACCTGTACCCCAGGCCTACTCTGCAAAAACATTAAGATTGTCTTTGACTCTAACTCCTCAGCTCTGAGATACAGGAGCAAGGGCTGGGTGAGTTGCTGGAGAGGAGTTTGTAGCAAATTGTTGTAATGGCTTAGTGGATGACAGTGGCTGTGGGTTACCTGTAAGGTAAATAGTGCACTGGTAAATAGTGCAGCATGTTCAAAGTTTGCAGAATTTGATGACTTTGCCTGGCTAGAGGTCAGGCTAATGGGAGACTAAGAACTATTTCAGCAGCACAGAGGGCAGCAGCAGCTTCAGGAAGCAAGAACTGGTTGGGTAGGATACAGTGTTCTGTCCACCTTATCTTCATCCCACCCTAGGGTTCTGGGCTTGGCTGAATGCACAACACCTGACATTGGACCTGTGAGACTGACAGCAGCTTATTAGTCATATATATTTATAGCCTAGGGGAGGAGAACACCAAACATCATGCAGGGCCACACTGGGTCAGGTTAATGGGAGACAGAACTGTTGCAGCAGCAGAGGAGGGGCAACAGCAACTGCAGGAAGCAGGAGCAGGTGGGGGAGGAATACTCAAAGTAATGAAAGAGTCCATCTATTTTGTAAGTATCTTGACCTACTACTAAAAAGCTGGTGTAGCTTCTTTTTAATTGACGTTTGTTAACCTGTCATTCAGTGCTCTTTGGTTGAAAAAGTCTTCTTGTTCCTGTATAATGGAATTTTCAAGTTCAGGGAAGATGTTGAAATGGCTCAAACTCATCCCATTTTCAGAGTGAGACTCTTCTTAAATTATCTTAAATGTAAGGATCTATTTTGTTTTTATTTTGGTTCTGTAGAAAAAGGACATTTAAGGAAAACATTCAGTAATCCATTTTTTTGTCAAATCATTTTCAAAGTATTCTTCCTTATAGCTGGTAAAAAAAATGGCTCATGCTAATGATAGGGTTTTATTTTGTCTTTTGTTTTTTAAATTGTCATAAAATATGCTTAACATAAAATTTACTATTTTAACCATTTTAACTGTACATTTCAGTGACATTAATTACATTCAGGGTTGTGCAACCATCACCACTATCCATTTTCAGAACTTTTTCATCATCCTAAACAAACCCTGTACCCATTAAATAATAACTCCTTATGCCCGTCTTCCTCAACCCCTAGTAAGATTGGTTCTTGTTTTATGTGAATTGGTCTTGTCTTTGAAAGTAGATTTTTAAATGTCTTGAGCACAGGCAGGTAATAAATGTTATCATATCTTTGACACAGCCAGCTTAGCAGTGAGCACAGATTGAGGGCTCATTCACCTGTTCAGTGTTGGACTGGATGCTGGAGGAAGGACCAAATAGCACTTCAGAGTTTTTGAGCCTAAGGACTTGGGGCATGGGACTTCTTAAGGAAATTCAGAAATCTCAGAATGTCAATAGGGTCCTTGAAGTTAACATTAATATGTGAATCAGTTGGCCCAAGAATGGTGGGTACTGAAGTTAAACAGGAAAAATCTTGCCCTGCCTAAAGGTATTTAGATTCAGATTTCAAAACACACTCAGTCAAACATCCCAACCATGGTGAATTCAACCAAATAGCCACAAGTTTGTGGTCCATAACCAAAAGCCTTTCCAAAACCTCATCTCTGTAAATAGGCAGGATTGTACAGGCTGTTCTGTGAAATCAAGCTCCAGAAACTAGCCTCCATGGAAGACAGGGTTTTCAGTCTCTTCCCATCCATCTCAAGCTTGACTACAGACTTGGAGTAGTCCTTCTTTAACTCTCAAAAAGCTATTTGAGGACAGCAACTATGTCCTTTCCTTGCCATATCAGACATGGTCTTCTTCATAAATCACTCAATACTGACCACCTATTGCCTGTGACATCAAACCCTCACTTTCCAAGACTTAACAAGACAGTGCTTGCCCTATGCTCATATATGTTTTTTACTTATCTTCCCAGTACAGATGATGTATTTGGAGTTCCTCTGACCTATCTACTACCTCTCCTTAGGGCATTAGTTATCTGGGGATAGATGCCAGACTAATGTCTTAAGGGGAGAGCTGAGCCATCAGGTTATAGGGACTAGAGAGAGCTTGAAAGAGTGTATGCTGCCTGTGATCATCACACTTTTAGGCCCAGGCTCTACAACCATATAGACAACCATATAACCCCATCTGAACACCAAACCTCATTAGCTTCTACTGGGCAGATAAAGGTCTGTAATGCTGTGTATGCCTTGTGAAACAGGAGGGCTTTGTGATGCAGTCTGGTGATCTGGTTCCATCCTCTGTGAGGCAGAAATGACAAGGTCTGGAATTTGGAGGCATTAGGTTCCAAGACCCTGAAAGCTTAGGGAGAGGGATGGCTAGTGAGGTTTAGATTATGTTGAGCCCTATCTTTGTTCTATGGGATGCTGTATATCCCTTATACACGTATGGCTCCATCATCATTATTGCATTAATTATTTGGCAAGTTAAAAAGAATCTGCAAGAATTAATGCTGGGACCTAACAGGAGCTGTTGCCGTGTAGGTAATGACCATTACTGAACCAGTTATCCCCTCACTTTCTCTTGTTATCCTTATGCCCCAGTTTTTTATGGGGGTTTCCTCATTGGACCCCAGAAGAACTCCAAATTTGGGTGATTCACATTTTGGTAGACATTCAGGGCCTTGGATGGCTAATGTCCTTTGGCTACTAGGTTACCCATCCTTTAATCTGTTCCCCTTTTTCTACTGCCTACTTCTGATCTCCCCACAGAACTTGTTTATGGAATGGGTGGGGGTATAGAGTATGAAAGAGCCTCAAAGTGAGTCAGAAATAAGAGAAAGGAAATGATAAGGTGAAAAGGTAGAATAGGAAAAGAAAGATAGGAGAATGTATAAAATTGGAATACAGAAAAGGTTTGGGAAATATTTGCGGGTTTTGTCTCATTTTAGACATGAAGAGAAAATGGTGTCCTAGCTTCACACCCTTAACTTCTTTGTCTTTAAGCATCACTGGAGAGTCAAATAAAGAGCTAAAGATAGAACATCAAGAGGTAAAGTCACAGTCTCTGTTCTGACTCCCCTCCGTGGTAGGCGAGGTGCCCATGGATCTGTCCCTCTAGCCCCAGTGCCAGGAGCCAGGTGCTCTAACTACTAAGGCACCAATTCCCCAAGTTGAAAAATTCTACCAGAAGACTTTCTTGGGTGGGAAATCAGAGCCTGGGAATGTTCCAAAATTATCCACCTTACCCCAGGAGTGAGAAATTAGGAAGTAGGACAGAAGTCCTTACCTGTATCATTTACTAGCTTTATGACCCTGTGAAAGTTACTTCATTTCTTGGTTATCCATGAAATGGGCATCTGATGATCCCACCTCACTCAGTGTGGTTGTGATAATCAAGGGAGATCAGGTCCAGGACATCACTTCATCACTGGTTAAACTGTACACAGACGTGCCTTAGAGCATTGACTGGGGCTTTCCAGTATCCTCTCAACCAAAGGCCTTCAGCTTCCTGCAGGATGTCCCCGAATCCTCCCCCGTTCCATGTAACACCGTCTCCTGGTTTCTCAGCTAGGAGACTTCCCCAGGAGGAAGCTGAGAAGCCGTGGGAGCTGCTCTCTATCATGAAAAGGTGATCACGTGCTCTTCGTAGTCTCCAGCTCCGGCCTGGCCTGTGATGATTCTCTGCCTGGCCAGGGCAGGGATGAGGAGAGGGACAGTGTCTAGGAGGGAGCCAGGGACAGTGGAGGCTGGAGGGCTGGCTGAGAGGGTTTCCAGGGCAGAGGGGAATCATATGTCTCAGAAGGGGGGAGTCTCTCAGTTCTGCTCTGGGCGAGGCTCACCATGATCCTGGAATTCAGGATGTGACTACTGGGCAATTCATAAAAGACTCTACATGGGTTTGCACTCAGCCATAAGAAAAGTTACCAGTCAAGAGAATGAATAAATGAGTGTGTGAATAAGTAATCGTTCTCTCTACATATTCTCTCTACAACTGTGCCCTTTCAAGGGCAGACCCCTCAGAGTCTAGCTGGACCTGCTGACATTACCTCCTCTGGTTCTTCCTTCAGGAAGGTCAGCTCCAGGGACAGCCCTCAGACGAGAATCTGTCATCTTATCCTCTTCTTGTGGTCTCTAGAGAATGGGGTTGGCTCCCAAGAGACATTGTGTACACCCTATAGTCCCCAGAATGCAGAGCTCCCATAAGGACCTCATTTTCCACAGGTTGGAAATACTGAATGGCAGGCTGGGACTCTCTTAGGCCCAAACAAGACTGACTCCAGGTTCTACCTGGTGATACCATATTAGCTAAACATTGGTTCCCCCAAAGCCTTGTTCCCTTCTCCTAGTTCAGCTTCTCAACACAGGTCAGCAGAAAACTCATCCCACTTCCCAGTCTCTTATGGCCCTGTGCTCCCATCAGTTGTCGGAGACTTTGCCCAACAAGCCCAGAACCTCAGCCCAGCCCGCCCTAACCTGCTGAATGTTTCTGGAGAAAAGCAGTAGTACAGACAACCCGGAAATATAGAACCCAGGCTTTACAGGACTAGGGAAGAACAGGGCCAATTTCCAGGCCACATACTTTCAAGGAGGCAGATGTCACTCCAAATGGTTACCATGTCTCCCTTCCCAGCCAGGGTGGCCCCTCCGGAGGGAAGTGTGTGGCGGCTCCTGTGTGCAGATCCCTCCTGCCCCATTTGCAGTGCTGTAGATCTGGAGATTCAGCAGTTGCTGGTGGGTGAGAACACTCTGATCTCCCCCACCTCATTGGGTCCATCACAGACCTCCTCTTGCCTAGAGATTTTGTCCATGTCTAATCTCTCTTTTGAGCAGATTCAGGGTTCCCTGCAATCCAAAAGCTTTCACATGCATCTGCAAACCCCACAAAGTCACAACTAATGAATCAGAAATCCTTAATCCAGTCAGCTTCCCAGTCAACTGGTACAATCAGCATCCAAGATTACGAGGCTGAACACATCCAACTAAAGCAGAGATTTCAAGTGCCAGATGTGTCCTGGGATGCAAGAGCTCTGTCTTCTTCAAGCCTTGAGGAGCCTAGGATTCCTGTGAACCAGCAGGACAAGAAGAGCAACTGTGAATGTGTCCTGGAGAAAAAAGGTCAGCAGACCATGAATACCTAATTCTCTCTGTTTTCCTGAACCCAGAGCTCAGAAACCTTAAACACCCTATGGCCTTGCATATTCCTATATCCCAAAAGTCCTGAGGTATCTTTAAAAGTATGTATATAAATGCATAAATTTCTACACCTGAGGACTCCCAAGATCTGTGGAAGTGTTTCAATGCACCTTACACTGCCACCAGAATTTTCCAAGCCCAGAAGAAAGAACAACCATTTATTTCACCATGCATGTTACCTCTAATGCCTCTGTTGAAAACATGGGCTTTTGTATCCATGACCTGGAATTCATGGGAAGACAGCCAGTCTACTCAAACACTGGGTTTTGAAGGATACCCTATGAACCCACAGTAAGTATCACTGTAAGAAAATCCCAAACTCCATGGGTCTGGCTCTACCCTCTACCACCTTTCAGTTTCTAAGTGGCCCCTGTCCACTGTCTGGGGGATCCGGCAAGGCCTCAGTGTGTTATCTGCAGCAGAAACATGGCTACCTTTCTATGGCTCCTCGTTTTTGCACAATAAGTCCCTGGTCTACCTCTGGAGATCTCTCCACAAAATGGGGGCCTAGTTCCTTTTTCTTCAGTCCCTTAATCTCCATACTGTTTTAAGATTTCATCCACTTCAGTTAGCCCCACCTTCTTCCCACATTCCCACATTTGGGCATCTCCATCTGACAATCAACAAGCCCATAGCAATGTCCCATTTCCAGCTCTGGCCAAGTGTAAAGCCTTGGCATGGCACCAGCTGCAAAGGCAGCTCCCACTTCAGTGGGATTTGCCAACTGTTGCCCAGAGATCTCTGTAGATGCACAGACCATACAACATAAGCCCTGAGACATATTGTAGCCTGCCCCCTGAGACCCATGGACTTACCTGTTTGGGGAAGCCATTTCAGTTTTCAAGAAAGAGTTTTCCTGGAGCTTGTCTGGAGCTGCTGGAGTTGTGCCTTAGCAGGTTGATTCACCATTGATACGGTCTGTGCCAGATGATCTGTCAGACCAACCAATTGCTCCTGTCCCCTCCTGACCTGCAGCCTCTGACCAATGTGAATGTTAAATGACCTGCAGGCCTAGAGGCCTAGAGGCCAGTGGGGATAGTGACCTATTCTGATCCACTGTGGCAGCAGGGTCAGTCCACTGTTGCTCGCCTAGACCAAGGCAGTGTTGCAGAACCAAATTGATGTGGGAATATCCACTACATCATTGTCTTCCCAACAAATGTAGGAAGATCTATGTTATTGTCCTTGCCCAAACATGTAGCTGTTGGAACTGCAAATCCCTGGGTCTGGAGCATTTTAGTGGCCTTGGCAGCAATTCAGTTTCCCTTGCACCCCAAAAAATAAGCTCCTACACATGAGGCAGCATTCAGGCCCTACATGGATCAGGAAATGACACCCTGAATATTGACAGCGCTTGACTAGTAGCAAGCCTCACTAGATGCTGTCACTGATAAGCTGATCAGCACCTGCCTGAGTGTCCTCCAAGGGAGCCATTTAAGAAACTGGAGACAACTTTTGGCCTTCTTGTCAGGGTTGCTGGCCCTTTATTATGTGGCTCTCTCCAAGGCCATGGCCCCAGCAATCACTAGCCAGTCTGCAATCACATAGATGATTCCTGCACCTGTTGGGGGTCCAGTCTTATCTAAACAGCAATGTAGAAGTCCTGGGGCAGGCGTTACAGATGCCAATGAGACTTCTGCAGACAGTGCACAAGCATTCCAAACTAAAGAACAGGTAAATGGAGATGGTGACTCTAGAAAGCCAGACAGATCCTGTTAGCCCTGACCACTCTCAAGCCACCCATCTTGGCCAAACTAAATTTATTTTTATTAAAGTATTATTGATATACAGTCTTCTGGTGGTTTCACATATACAACACAGTGGTTCAACATTCACCCATATTATTAAGTTCTCACCCCCTCCATTGCAGTGACTGTCTATCAACGTAATAAGATGTTATAGAGTCATTAATTGTATTCTCCGTACTGTATTACTGTCCCTGTGATGTACCTATATTGTGATTACAAATTATTGTGCCCCTTAATCCTCTTCTCCCTTTCCCCTGACCCTCCCCAACTTTTCCCCTTTGATAACCACTAGTCCCATCTCAGAGTCTACTGTTATTTTATTCCTTCTGTTTTGCTTTGGCCAAACTAAATTTTTACCTGAAAAAGAAATTCCTGGAGACACATTTGGGAGGTCTCATAAAGACAAAGTAGTCCAGGCAATAAACTGTGGCTGTCCCAAGGAATATCTTCTGTGCCTAGGAGTCTTTTAGGAGTCTAAACAATATACCAAGGGAAAACATTTCTCCAGGAACCTCCCATCCCACCAGACATCTCATGTGCCCCAGAATGGTTCACTTAAAGAGCTTGCAATAAAACTACAGTAGTGCAGCAGAACCAAAAGCAACCTAGTTCCAGAACAGTCCTCATGGTTCTACCCACTAGACCTCTGATATCTCACAACCTAGTAGGGACATGATAGAGGCCCAGGTGTTTGTATTCAGCTGAAGAGGTCCAGCCTGGAGGACCTCTGGACCTCTTAACCCCAGGCCTCTACAAGGGTGAGGATAGCTCTCTACCTACCCAGCACAGGAAACAGAGGACTCAGGAAAACTCAAAGCAGCAGAGAATGACTGAGGATAGCAGCATTGAGGCTGTCCCCAACCAGAGAGAACATAAACTCTGATGAAGTTCAGTAGCTAGTAGGGTCACTCTAAGTAGAACCCCCAGAGCCCTTGATTTCCCAAATGTATCTCCTGGATCTTTCTCAGGTAGAATTTTAGTTTGGCCAAAATTGTTTCCTTGAGTGAGTTGGGACCAGAAGGATCTAAGGCTATAGAGCCATCCTCTCAGCTTACTGCTCCCTGTCAGCACCATCACCAGCTTCTTCTTCACCTGGATTTCCTAGAGCATCCTTCAGGATTCCTGAGGGCAAAAGGCCCAGATAAGAATGGTCTTCAAGGCTGTTAGAGCAAGATGAATGACCTTACCCACGATTCCTGAGAATGCCAAAACTGGAGGGTCCAGGGCTTAAAGGGCCAGACATTACAGGGCAACTTATGGGGCCATCATTTGCTAGGCCAAATTTTGTAAGTCCAGTATTTGAAGAGGCCACATTTTTCAGATTCACATTTTATGGAGCCAAAATTTGTAGGGCCATGAGCTACAGAGTCTGGTAAAGGTAGCCCATACTCACCAGAGCCCTACCCTTTCAGAAGCTGCAGAAGCTGGCTTGGGAAATGAGATGAAGCACTTTCCGCACTGAATTAATCCCAAGGTGAAAGGTCAAAGGCATAAGGAACCCATTCTTCTGTCTAAGGATGAGACAGTGGCCAAAACCACAACAAAAAAGGCTGAGAAGTGGCCACAGCCTGCCAAAGACCTTGTGAGGGCAGCTAAGTTGGAAAAGAAAACAGAGGAGGAGGGCATGACCTTCTTTGATGCCCCCAGTCCCTAGACAGCAACATTCCCTTCAGTCCAGACACTCCTGGTTCCTGTGCCTTTCCTGCAATGGCTGCAAGCACTGTCCTCAGTTGACTTGTACCACTCAACCAGAAAATCCATCCCAGGCCACAGCTCTTACCTCAGCAGAAGGCACATGTCTATTGAAGGAGCATATCCAGTCCAGGATAAAGGAGTTAGTAGGTTCCCAAACTTCTGCATCCCTTGAAAAAGACTGTCATCATCATTTCCATTGATGTGCAGATGAGGCAAGATCTCTCTTCAAATATACTCTGTACCTTTAAGCAAAGAACCACCTGTTTGTGCTTCCTTATTTTCAAATTAATATGTGATAGAGTAGAGGAGGCAGATAATACTTCCCATGGTACAGGAGCTTAAATCAACACTTTGCTAGGTCAGCATTCCACACAACTCTTTCAGCCCCACCATGAACTGTTGATAAAGGGTCTTAAGCAGAGAAGGAAGGCCCTTGTCTGAGGTGTACTGAAGGTAATGGTCAGGCTTGAATTTTATCATGGCCTCCTGTGGCATCCTTGGGCCTAGAGAAGCAGTGTGGGCATGGTGATAGTACAGATAGTGGCCAGGAATCCAGTGCATTTTTGACCCACAGGTACAATTTACCAGCAACTACTATATATGCCCACAGTCTGGAGGGAAGGACTTTAAGGGAGTGTCACAGTACTCCGTCCTTGAGGAAATGCTTTTATGTTTATCAAAAGTACACAGATAAATTTGACAGATGCCAAAAGCAAGTGATAGAATATCTCCTCTCTGTGTGCCCTATTGTTATTGATTAGATCTGAAAGGGGTAACCCATCTAGGAGCCTGCTGTAGGCCTGTTGCCTGTTTGACCCCCATTGCCTTTCAGCTGCATGGTATAAATGCCTCCTAGAATGATGATCAGTTGATAAGAAGGTCCTGCAAAGGGTCACAATAAAAATGATTTTGAGCTGAGTCTTGTATTCAACAATTCAAATATTCATGTACTTACTGTGTGCCAGGTACTGTGCCAGACACTAAGGACACAACAGTTAACAACACACAGGCCTTTCTCCATAGAGCTCATGGAATCACGGAATAGACAAATAAAAAAATTACTAAAAACAATGTGAAAACAGCTGGTTAGAGGAAGTAGGTGAAAGTACATAAAAGGGCACAAAAGCTAATTTGGGAGGATGTTCAAATTAAACAGGTGATATGTAGATTGAATTTCAAAGGATGAGCAGAAGGTAGCTGGGAAGGAGGTTGGGGCTAGACAAGCTTCCCCAGAACGAGCGTACATGAGCAAAGGCGTGGTGTCAAACAAATGGGCATGCCATGTCAGAGAGCAGTGACTTCATGGTGAGTAACTGTAATAATCAAAAAAGTGTGTTAAAATGTTTAAGGCATCAGATTGAGGTTGTCAGAATAGAGAATAGATGGCATTGATGCATCCATTTTTTCAACTAATATTGAGTTGGCAACTATATGCCAAGCACTTGTATAAGCATTAACTCAATGAGCTTCCACTGGTGGTGTGTCAGGGAAAGAAAGAATAAAAGCATAAGTAAAAAATAAACTATGTAGAACGTGACCAAATATATGCAAAAAATCAGGGTAAGAGATCTGTGGAATACTAGGTGGGGTGCAGTTTTAAATAGGGAATTCAGGCAGGTCTTACTAAGAAATTAACATGTGACCATAGACTAGAGGGAGATGGTCTAGTTTGTGGATAACTCAGAGCATTCCAGACAGAAATTAGAGGTAATGCAGAAGTTGGAGGCTGGAGCATGTCTAGCCTATTCCAAGCAACAAGAACAGTAAGCCTAAAGTAGAGTAATCAAGGGAGAAAGTAGTAAAGAATGAGGTCAGAGAAGTAAAGGGGCCACATGGGGCAAGGCCTAGAAGGTCATTGCAAAGACGTTGACTCTTAACTCTGGGTAAATGGGGGAGGGGAGCTTTTGGAGGATCTGCTTAGATCTGACATATTTTAAAAGGATGACAGGCTGTGGTGCTAATAATACAGTACAGACTTCAATAGAAGCAGGGAGATTAGTTATGAGGTAACTCTAGTAATGGTAGCAACAGAGGGGATTAGAAGTGTTTAGATACTGGATTCAATTTGAAGATAAAGACAGCAGGATTTACTACTAGACTGGATGTGGATGTGGACAGAAAAAACAAGTTGAAGATGACACCAGTGTTTTTGGCTGAAACAACTGTCAAGATGGAGTTGCCATTAACAGAACTGAGAAATACTGAATGTTGTAGAGTGGTATTTGTGATTGGGTGGCCCGGGGTTGGGGTGTAATGAGGAGTTCACTTTGGTAGTTAGAGATGGATATTGGACATTCAAATGTATATGTTGGTTAGGTGATTTGGGCATATGACCCTAGATAGACAGCTAGATAAATAGATATACATAGAAGATAGATGATTATTATAAATAGATGGGAAGATGGAAGATAGGTAGATCAATGTATTTAAATCTGTGAACAGTAAGACTGGGACTGGGGAGGTAGATAAATTATTACAGCAGTGTGATTACAGACGTGGTGTATGGGGTCCTGCTACAAGAAGGGCTCAGTCAAGGAGGAGTACCATAGGGTCATATAAAAGGGTCACAATAAAAATGAAAGGCATCTTGGGGAGAGAGATTAAAGACGGCGGTGTGAGAGGTGAGAGAGAGGCTTCCTCCCTAAACCACATATAATACAAAAATATAATTAATACAACTAATCCTGAAAGAGCAACAGGGAAGAAGGCTGTGCCAGACTGCATACACCTGGAGCAAAGAAAAAACCTCATGGAACAGTGTAAAGTACCAAAGCCATGATCTGGTGAGACCCAAGCCCTTCCACCACACCAGCTTACTGGTGGGAGGAAGAGAAATGGAGCAGGGAGGGAGTGGAGGCCTAGGACTGCTGAATACCCAGCCCTGGAGATCTGCTCTGGAAGCCCAAATCTCCATTGCATGGCACTCTGGAGATTAGTGGGGTTGGAAAGCTAAGACAGATGGAATACCTGGAGAGACTGAGATTCCAGCCACTTATGGAAAACGGGGATCCACATCCAGCTGCTCTGGGACAAAAGAAAGGTGGGCAGTCTGAGAGACTTCCTAATGGCAAGGGGGCTGCTAAAGGGGCAATGATTGCACAGAGCTTACTGCTCAGGAAAAAGGACAGGTGGACAAAATTGCCCAGGTGCACTCTGCCCAGCAGATTGGGAACGTTCAGAAACTTCAGGTGCTCCATCCCCCTGGCTGGCTAAGCAGCTCCAAGGCCCCCCACTGTGATATGCAGCCTGCTGTGCCTTCCTCCCAGCCAGCCTGCACAGGCTCGAAAACAGGCAGCCCCTGCCCTGCTATCAGGCCAGCCAGAGGGAAGCCCCACATACGGCAGCTACAAATGCAAAGCATAGAGGATTACACGTGTGTGCTCAATCCACTGCTTCTGGCAGTGGAGACAGCCAAGAAGCAGGAAACAGCTCTTTCCTTCCCACAGGCACAAGCACCACACCCCTGAGACCCCCACATGGCTCCAGGGGCTGAGCAGCTCCAGAGAAGAGAGCTTCTGGACAGTAGAGGGCACCACATACAAGTATGAAATGTCAAAGGAACCTGGTTCAAATAAAAATCCCACAAACACCAGATGCAATGATGGTACAATATTAGAAAATCCTCAAAATCATCCACCACATCAACAAAAAGGACAAAAACCACATGATCATCTCCATAGATACCAAAAAAGTATTCAACAAAATTCAACATCCATTCATGATAAAAACTCTCAATAAAATGGGTATAGAGGGCAAGTACCTCAACATAATAAAGGCCATATACTTCAAACCCACAGCCAACATCATACTTAACAGCAATAAGCTGAAAGCTTTTCTTTTAAGATCAAGAACAAGACAAGGATGCCCACCCTCCCCACTTTTATTCAACATAGTTTTGGAGGTCTTAGTCACGGCAATCATACAACAGAAATAAATGAAAGGCATCCAGACTGGTAAAGAAGAAAAACTGTAACTGTTTGCAGATGACATGATATTGTACCTAAAAAGAACCGTAAAAATTCCACTCCCAAACTACTAGAACTAATATCTGAATTCAGCAAAGTTGCCAGATACAAAATTAATACACAAACTTGTTGCATTCCTATACACTAATGATTAACTAGCAGAAAGAGAAATCAGGAAAACAATTCCATTCACAATTGCATCAAAAAGAATAAAATACCTGGGAATAAACCTAACCAAAGAAGTGAAAGACCTATACCATGAAAACTACAGGACACTCATGAGAGAAATTAAAGAAGACACCAATAAATGGAAACATATCCCATGCTCATGGATAGGAAGAATTAATATTGTCAAAATGGCCATCCTGCCTAAAACAATCTACAGATTCAATGCAATCCCTATCAAAATACCAACAGAATTCTTCAATGAACTAGAGCAAATAGTTCTAAAATTCATATGGAACTACAGAAGACCCTGAATATCCAAAGCAATCCTGAGAAGGAAGAATAAAACTGGGGGGATTATGCTCCCTGACTTCAAGCTCTACCACAAAGCCACAGTAATCAAGACAATTTGGTACTGACACAAGAGCAGACCTGTAGACCAATGGAGACTAGAAAGCCCAGATGTAAACCCAAGCATATATGGTCAATTAATATATGATAAAGGAGTCATGGACATACATTGGGGAAATGACAGCCTCTTTAACAACTGGTGTTGGTAAAACTGGACAGCTACATGCAAGAGAATGAAACTGGTTTATTGTCTAACCCCATATACAAAAGTAAACTCGAAATGGATAAAAGACCTGAATTTAAGTCATGAAACCATTAAACTCTTAGAAGACAACATAGGCAAAAATCTCCTGAATATAAACATGAGCAACTTCTTCCTGAACGCATCTTCTTGGGCAAGGGAAACAAAATAAAAAAATGACCAAATGGGACTGTATCATACTAAAAAGCTTCTGCGCAGCAAAGGACACCATCAGCAGAACAAAAAGGCATCTACAGTATGGGAGAATATATTTGTAATGACATATCCAACAAGGGGTTAACATCCAAAATATATAAAGAACTCCCATGCCTCAACAACCACAAAGCAAATAACCCCATTAAAAAATGGTCAGAGGATATGAACAGACAATTCTCCAGAGAAGAAATCCAGATGGCCAACAGGCACATGAAAAGATGCTCCACATCACTAATCATCAGGGAAATGCAAATTAGAACCACACTGAGATATCATTTCACACCAGTTAGGATGGACAGCATTGAAAAGACTAACAACCACAGATGCTGGCAAGAATGCAGAGAAAGGGGAACCCTCCTACACTGCTGGTGGGAATGTAGACTAATTCAGCCATTGTGGAAAGCAATATGGAGGTTCCTCAAAAAATCTCAAAATAGAAATACCATTTGACCCTGGAATTCCACTCTTAGGAATTTACCCAAAGAATAAAAGTTATCAGATTCAAAAAGACATGTGTACCCATATGTTTTTTGCAGCGCTATTTAGAATAGCAAAGATATTGAAGTAAACTAAGTGTCCATCAGTAGATGAATGGATAAAGAAGATGTGGTACATACACACAATGGAATATATTCAGCCACAGGAAAGAAACAAATCCTACCATTTGCAACATGGATGGAGCTGGAGGGTGTTATGCTCAGTGAAATAAGTCAGGCAAAGAAAGACATGTACCAAGTGATTTCCCTCATTTGTGGAATATAATAATGAAACAAAACTGAAGGATAAAACAGCAGCCGACTCACAACCTCCAAGAAGAGACTAGCGGTTACGAAAGGGATTGGGTGGGGTAGGGTGGGTGGGGAGAGAGGGAGAAGGGGATTGAGGGGTATTATGATTAGTACACATGGTGTGGGATGGATCATGGGGAAGACAGTGTAGCACAGAGAAGACAAGTACCCTTTGGCATCTTACTACACTGATGGACAGTGACTGCAGTAGGGTATGGGGTGGGGGTCTCGATAATATGTTGTAACCACATTGTTTTTCATGTGAAACCTTCATAAGAGTGTATATCAATAATACCTTAATTTAAAAATTGTATGAAAAATGAAAGGCATCTTGCATGAAATGAAAGGTGATTAAAATATTTGAGTACTTACTATGTTCCAGGAACTATGCCAGACCCAGTAGTCACCCATACAGAGGCCTTGCCTCTGTGGAGCTCATGATCTCAGGGGGTATACAGTCTCATGTGCCCAAATTGCATAATCAAAATACACACTTGGATGCTTAATACTCATCTCAAAAGTGAACTCAATTATGTTTTCTCCTGACCACCACCCAACCACACATACAAAACCTACTCCAATTCAAGTATTTCCAACATCACAGTACCTCTTTTTTGTGAGTTTCAGGCCAAAAACATTGGTGTCACTCTCGACTTTTTTGTTTCTAACAGTACAGATCGAATCCCATCAGTAAATCCTAAACTCTACCTTCAAAATGAATCCAGAATATGACTTCTCACTCCCTCTGCTGTTACAGTTACTTCAGTATCATCACAACCAATCTTCCAGCTTCTTCCTGGAAAACCATACTTCCAACAATATATTCTCAACACAGAAGCCTGATAACGCTCAGGGAGGTTCCTAGTTGCAGAAGATTGTTTGACTGATTGATGTAAAACCATGAGACCAGATCAAAGATCACCAAGGGAAAAAATGTAAATGAAGGAGAGATCCAAGGACTGGACTCTGGATCTCTTTAACATTAAGAACTTCAGAAGAAAAGGAGGAACTAGTAAGGAGAGGATATTGAGAAGCAGTAACCAGTGAGGTAGGAGGAAAACCAGAAGGCTGTATACTGGAAGCCAAGAGAGGAAAATATTGCAAGGAAAAAGTTATCAACTGCATGAAAAGTTGTGAGTCAGCCAAACAAATGAGGACTGAATTGACCATTAGGTTTAGCAACACAGAGGTCATTCATGGCCTTGAGAAAAGTAGACCAAAGTAAGTGATAGAGGCTAAGACATGACTGCAGTAGGTTTGAGAAAGAATGGAGAGCAATTGGTCATAGCTAGTGTACTTCATTCCTTCAATGAGGTTTGTTCCACAGAGGTTCAGAAAAACAAGCAAATAGCTGGAAGGGGGTGTGGGCCCACAGGGTTTTGTTTTGTTTTTAAGATAGGAGGCATAGCATGTTGGGTATTGATAGAAAAGACTCAGTCAAGAGGCATAAATTGATTATGCATTAAGGCAAAGGAGAACTACTGGAAAATGTGGTGATACAGTGGTGAAGGGGATGGGAGTGAGTGCCTAAGTTAAGTGGTTGGCCTCAGAAAAAGCACAGACACTTTGCTTGTGGTAAGTAGAGAGAAGGTAGTATTAATGAGATAAGACTGTGTCTATCAATAGAAAAAAGATTTCTCTGTATGTAAGACAGTGTAGGCAAAGACCTACATGGGTGAATGAGAAGCTGGGAAGAAGGCCATGGCTAGGGGCTAGGGGGCAGTATGGAGAACCAGAGCCGGAAAGCAGGAGGTAGAGATAGATTTATGTGGCAAGTTTCTGTTAAGGCTTAAGGAGTCAGTGGTCAACTAAAATCCTAGTTTTTAGTTGACCACTAGGACCAACTAAATTTTATGCCTAGGTGGGCATAAGTGTGTTCTTGGAACATTGGAGGAGAAGAGATCACAGATAAAGCTCTGATACACAGATCATGAGGAAGAAGATGGTGCTAGGGACACAAAGAGGGCAGGTGTGGCATCCTAGTGTTCAGAGACCAGGGATGTTTTGGGGTAGGAGGAGAGAACTGGGAAGCAGAAAGAAAAAGAGGCTGCCCTGAATGGATGGGATGGACCCCTGTTTGGGTCACCTCATATTTCTCAAAAGCTGGCACCTCTGCATTCCCACCTTTTGACCTACTGCAGAGGAGCCAAGAGCTGGAAGAAGAGCAGGAAGTGCTGTAGCTTCCTTGTGATGTGGTATGGGGGCTTGGGACACCCCTGCCCTGATTCCTAAGGATATGCAGGATGACTCACATCACATTAAACCAGGAGGTGGTGGAAGGACTCTCTTCGTCTGATAGGACCCCAGCACTGTATGTTCACTGTTAGCAGGATGCAGAAAAGCCAGGATGGGAAGAAGCATAAATGTGTCCCTCCTCTGAATGGTGGTTCTGTGCCTAAGGGATGGGGGCCCATCCCTGTTGTGGCCTCCAGAGCAAGGAGGCACAGGCACAGGCCTGCTGAACCAGCACCATCCAGGTGTTTTCCTAAAACATCCCCAAAGATCATAGGAGGTCTTGTGACAGGCACATCCTTCCTGCCCATTGGGAGTTGGGCAGGGAGCCATGTAGGAGGATTCCCAGAAGAAGGAATGTGACTTAGAAGGGTCACAGCAGCATCAGGTGGGGAGCTGAGGTTAATAAGCACACATCCTGGTTTAGGTGGAGCAGGGCCTTCCCATGAATCCCCCATAGGCTTCCTACCTGCCCCAGCAGATTCCCATTACAGCAATTGCTTGACTTCTGTCCCTGCTCACTCCACCCTGGCAGGGAGGCCCTAGAATATGCTGAGCACGGGGATGAGTTAGTGAGACTTCATCTCTTTGCTTTTGTTTAATCCTGTCATGCTAGCGTTTTGCCAGCAGGGGACCAGGACTCCCTGAGCATGAGCCAAAACTCCCTGCCCTACTCAAATTCCCAGCCTATTGGAGATGCTCAGATTCAAGGGCTCAGTTATCTCCACTCATCCATTCAAATTGTAGTCCCTCCCCTCTATGAATCTTTGGATAAAACATCCCCTACCCCTAAATTCCCACATCCTCTGAATTTCATCCCCATTCCACAGCTTTATCTCTATTTTGACAGACCTTCCCATTACCACACTATACTTGCCCCTGTCTATCTAGACTGGATCCCTAGAAAGATGTTAATAATGTATGAACATAATGAAAAAAGCAAGTTACAAAAATATTCATGTTATAGTATAATTTTTAAATGCTAATAGACTATTTTTAGATCAGTTTTAGATTTGTGAAAATATTGAGCAGCTAGTACAGAGAGTTCCCATATATCCCTTCCTTCCCTTGGCCACATACAGTTTCCCCTCTTATTAGCATCTTGAATTTACTGTGGTACATTTGTTACAATTGATAACCAATACTGATACGTTATTATTAACTAAAGTTCATAGTTTACATTAGGGTTCAGTCTTTGTGTTATACATGCTATAGTTTTTGATCAATGTATAATGACAGGTATCCACCATTACAGTATCATACAAAATAGTTTCACTACCCTAAAAATCCCCTGTGTTCTTGAAATGTCTGGGTTTATAGTTCCCAGACACTGCCCACATACCTCATGAGTACCAGCCATGCTCTATGGTTAATTGAGAAAGCAAGTCCCTAACTTATAGTAAGAGAAACAGACACAGCACAGCACACCAAAAGGGAGAATGCAAAACTGACACAAAAACCCTTCCAAAGGACCTTCCTCATAATCAATCACTATTTCCAAGGCCACAGTATTTTCCTCAGAAGATTTTCATGGCATATTTTTCAAATTTTGGGACTGCAAGACATAGTTAGGTATATGGTTTATGATGTGACCCTGTACACCCATAGTTATAAACATGTGTTCATAGATCTTTAATGGAAATCAAAGTTTTGTGAAACAATTCTGCTTTTACCACATGTGATGTTCCCTGATATTTTCTATCTTCTCTGTCCTGTTTAATTAAAACAGTCCTAATAGTGAGTCTCTAAAATGATTTCATGACTCCCTAATAGTCTGAACCTGAAAGTAAAAAACACAGCCTTACAATAATTTTACATTTTTTATTTCACAGCTACACTTTTGTCTTTTGATTTAAAGATGGTTACCTCTAAAAGACAAGGACAACATTGTGGGGTATATGGTAAACTTTACCCTTTATGGTGTGATACAAGAACAGAATTCTCAAGATTGTCTTAAAGATTCCATGTGTTTGGAAGCTCTAGCAAATATAGACAGCTACTAATATACCTTTGACTCAAGAAAACCCTACTCTATGTGAAAGGACCTATGGGCATATGTAAAAGAATACTGATTGGAGCATTGTTTGTAAAGATTTAAAGGTGGAAACAACCTCAACAGGAATATGAAGTCCAGAGCAATGATCTATAAATGGTTGAATCCTGGGTAGGTGGGACATGTCTATAAAAAATTCCAGGAAGGAATGGAAGGAATGGATTGAAAAAGCATATATACATTATAATGGTATAATATACATATTTAAGTTTGGAAAACATATTAAAGACCATGTTTAATAACAGACTACAAAACAGGAGAGCTTTACAATATCTTCTAGGTTCCTAGGCATACACAGAGTCTAAATAGTTTGGGGAAGCCCCTCTCAGAGGCTGTATCAGAAGTTTCAGGGGGAAATCATAAGGTTTTTACATTTAAAAAAATTGAGAAACACTTGTTCAAAGGCCTGAAACAAACTTATTTGAATTTTTTAGGAACGACTCCTTGGAGGAAATGAAAGGTATGCTTTTGGTTCTTACTGGCATTTGCAGACAACACAATAGTTATTGAACAAAAGCTAAACAATTAGGAGGGTAACTCTATAAATTAACTGACTTATTAATAGTGTATCAGCAAACTAACCACAGGCACCTTCTAATATACAGTAGTCCTGTTATAACCATTATTCTCTGTAAAGATAACAAGAATCACTGTTAAACTATCTTACTTGTTACTCATGTCATTGGTGGTTTTAGGAGTATATCTTTAAAGGAATTTTGACAAATTCCTGGAGCTGAAATCTGCCAGTAAAACAAACAAGCAAAAAAACACAACTCTCCTCCACACTGTCCCCCAAAAAACCCACCCCTACACTTTCTAGCCCTGACCACAGGCTCTAAGAGCACATCTTTTCAGATGCCTTCATTTTCTAGGAAACTTTTTTCCTCTCTAAAGGTAGAAAATGTAAAATAGAATCTTAGGAAAAAAACATCAAAATCCAAACAAGATCCCAAGTCATTTTGAATTGATGTGGCTTTGATTTTGAGAGTAAGTTGTGAGGACACAAAGAATTAGGATTAACAAATGAAGCCAAAGCCTTTAATGGTTAATGGAGGAAAAGATCAAACCTATATACAAAAGAAACTTTGATTAAAAGTGAGTGTTCTCAAATATCCAACATGTACAATGGAATATTTGAGAAATAAATAAAATCAGCTATAATTTTCAAAAATACAGTTGTAGTGGTTGTACAGGTAAAAATAAATGTCTGGCAAGTCCTACCCAATGTAATAAGACATGAAAAGGAAATTAAAGGTATACAGACTGGGAAGGAAGAAATAAAACTGTCTTTGTTCACAGATGACATGATTGGCTATGTAGAAAATCTGAAGGAATTGACAAAACTCCTGGAACTAATAAGCAATTACAGCAAGGTTGCAGGATATAAGGCAAATATACAGAAGTCCATTGCTACCAGCAATGAACAATATAATTTGAAATTTAAAACAATTTTCCATTTACATTAGCACCTCCAAAAATGAAATACATAGGTATAAATCTAGAAGAATATATAGAAGATCTATATAAGGAAAACTACAAAACTCAGATGAATAACATAAAAGAAAACTAAACAAATGGAGCAATATTCCATGTTCAAAGAAAGGAAGGCTCAGTGTTATCAAGATGTCAGTTCTTGACCTATAAATCTAGTGAAATCCCAATCAAAATTCCAAGTTATTTTGTAGTTATCAACAAACTGATTCTCAAGTTTATATGAAGATTCAAGAAACCTGGAACAGCCAACTCAGTTTTAAAGGAGAACAACAAAGTAAGAGGGACAAAAAATGGAACAAAAGGTACACAATAGGGCCATTTGGGTATATGAAACTAGAGGAAATGAAAGTTTATGACTGCCTAGATCTTTCCTTGGTACTTTTGCATCCAAAAAGTCTGTTTAGATGTGTTTGAAAGGTAGTAAAATATATGTGGTAACACGGGGTATATCTGTGTGCACAAAACATATTCCCTGCAGAAAAGTTGCTTATTTATAAGGGGAAGGAGGAGTGGACAGGACTGCTCTGCAGTGGGAAAAGGGAGAAAAGGAATCAGAAGACAGTTTAGGAACCTTTACAAGGATAAATATCTGAGAAAGTCTGAAGAACAGCCTCATAATTGGCTGCAACCAGAGGTATCTCATCCTGCTATGTTCAATGCAAACTAAAAGATGAGCACTTGCTTTCATTTCATTATTGATATGAGAGTGACAGCTGTTTGGAAAATACTCAAAAGCACGTAATAGTGATCTCCTGAAAAGTAAGAAGGCTTCATTGGGCAAAAACAATGCAAAGGAAACCTCTGAAAGGGAAACAGGTAGAAGCAATCAAAGCAGGATCAAAGGGTAGAAAAGGAAGGCCCAACTTATCGATGAGTTATGGAGAGAGGAAAACACATTTAGATGGTTCTCACTGCCTTTCACAGAGCATGTGTTCTACATATCTTTATTGAGTGAATGCAACATTCATGACTGGGCAAAGAAAATGTGTTGAGATTATGGTATCAGTACCTTTTCTTTTCTTTCTTTTTTTTATTTTGGTATCATTAATCTACAATTACATGAGGAACATTATGTTTACTATACTCCTCCCATCACCAAGTCGACCCCACATAACCCATTACAGTCATTGTCCATCAGCGTAGTAAGATGCTACAGAATCACTACTTGTCTTCTCCGTGTTGTACAACCCTCCCCATACCCCACACCTACATTATGTCTGATAATAGAAATTCCCCCCTTTTTCTTTTTCCACTTATCCCTCTCTTCCCACCCATCCTCCCCAGTCCCTTTCCCTTTCGTAACTGTTAGTCCACTCTTGGGTTCTGTGAGTCTGCTACTTGTTTTGTTCCTTCAGTTTTCTTCTTTGTTCTTATACTCCACAGATGAGTGAAATCATTTGGTACTTGTCTTCCTCTGCCTGGCTTATTTCACTGAGCATAATACCCTTTAGCTCCATCCATGTTGTTGCAAATGGTAGGATTTGTTTTCTTCTTATGGCTGAATAAGATTCCATTGTGTATATGTACCACATCTTCTTTATACATTCAACTACTGATGGACACTTAAGTTGCTTCCATTTCTTGGCTATTGTAAATAGTGCTGTGATAAACATAGGAATGCATATGTCTTTCTCAAACTGGGCTGCTGCATTCTTAGGGTAAATTCCTAGGAGTGGAATTCCTGGGTCAAATGGTATTTCCATTTTTAGTTTTTTGAGGAACCTCCATAGTGCTTTCCACAATGGTTGAACTAATTTACATTCCCACCAGCGGTGTAGGAGGGTTCCCCTTTCTCCACAACCTCACTAACATTTGTTATTGTTTGTCTTTTGGATGTTGGCGATCCTTACTGGTGTGAGGTGATATCTCATTGTGGTTTTAATTTGCATTTCCCTGATGATAAGCGATGTGGAGCATCTTTTCATGTGTCTGTTGGCCATCTAAATTTCTTCTTTGGAGAACTGTGTGTTCAGATCCTGTGCCCATTTTTTAATTGGATTATTTGCTTTTTGTTTGTTGAGGTGTGTGAGCTCTTATTTTGGATGTCAACCCTTTATCAGATCCGTCATTTGTGAATATATTCTCCCATACTGTAGGATGCCTTTTTTGTTCTATTGATGGTGTCCTTTGCTGTACAGAAGCTTTTCAGCTTGATATAGTCCCACTTGTTCATTTTTGCTTTTGTTTCCCTTGCCCAGGGGGATATGTTCATGAAGAAGTTGCTCATGTTTATGTACAAGAGATTATTGCCTATGTTTTTCTCTAAGAGTTTTATGCTTTCATGACTTACATTCAGGTATTTGATCCATTTCAAATTTACTTTTGTGTATGGAGTTAGACAGTGATCCAGTTTCATTCTCTTACATGTAGCTGTCCAGTTTTGCCAACATCAGTTGCTGAAGAGGCTGTCTTTTCCCTGTTCTATATCCATATCTCCTTCATTGTATATTAATTGACCATATATGTTTGGGTTAATATCTGGACTCTCTATTCTGTTCCACTGGTCTGTGGGTCAGTTATTGTGTCAGTACCAAATTGTCTTGATAGCTGTGGCTTTGTAGTAGAGCTTGAAGTTGGGGAGCAAGATCACCCCTGCTTTATTCTCCATTCTAAGGATTGCTTTGGCTATTCGGGGTCTTTTGTGGTTCCATATGAATTTTAGAACTATTTGTTCCAGTTCATTGAAGAATGCTGTTTGTAATCTGATAGGGATTGCATTGAATCTGTAGTTTGCTTTGGGCAGGATGGCCATTTTGACAATATTAATTCTTCCTAGCCAAGAGCATGGAATGAGTTTCCATTTGTTAGTGTCCTCTTTAATTTCTCTCAAGAGTGTCTTGTAGTTTTCAGGGTATAGGTCTTTCACTTCCTTGGTTAGGTTTATTCCTAGGTATTTTATTCTTTTTGATGCAATTGTGAATGGAATTGTTTTCCTTATTTCTCTTTCTACTAATTCATCGTTAGTGTATAGGAATGCCACCGATTTTTGTGTGTTAATTTTGTATCCAGCAGCTTTGCTGAATTCAGATATTTGTTCTACTAGTTTTGGAGTGGAGTCTTTAGGGTTTTTTATGTACAGTATCATGTCATCTGCAAATAATAAGAGTTTGACTTCTTCTTTACCAATCTGGATTCCTTGTATTTCTTTGTTTTGTCTCATTGCCATGGCTAGGACCTCCAGTACTATGTTGAATAACAGTGGGGAGAGTGGGCATCCCTGTCTTCTTTCTGATCTTAGAGGAAAAGCTTTCAACTTCTCACTATTGAGTATGATGTTGGCTGTAGGTTTGTCATATCTGGCCTTTATTATGTTGAGGTACTTGCCCTCTATACTCATTTTATTGAGAGTTTTTATCATGAATGGATGTTGAATTTTGTTGAATGCTTTTTAAGCATCTATGGAGATGATCATGTGGTTTTTGCCCTTCTTTTTGTTGATATGTGGATGATGTTGATGTATTTTTGAATGTTGTACCATCCTTGCATCTTTGAGATGAATCTCACTTGATCATGGTGTATGATCCTCTTGATGTATTTTTGAGTTCAGTTTGCTAAAATTTTGTTCAGTATTTTTGCATCTATGTTCACCAGGGATATTGGTCTGTAATTTTCTTTTTTTTGTGGGGTCTTTGCCTGGTTTGGGGATTACAGTGATGCTGGCTTCATAGAATCAGTTTGGAAGTATTCCCTCCTCCTCTATTTTTTTTGGAAAACTTTAAAGAGAATGGGTATTATGTCTTTATGTGTCTGATAAAATTCAGCAGTGAATCCATCTGGCCCTGGGGTTTTGTTCTTGGGTAGTTTTTTGATTATCGATTCAATTTCATTGCTGGTAATTGGTCTGTTTAGATTTTCAGTTTCTTCCTTGGTCAGTCTTGGAAGGTTGTATTTTTCTAGGAAGTTGTCCATTTCCTCTAGGTTTTCCAGCTTGTTAGCAGTTAGAATTTCATAGTATTCTCTCATAATTCTTTGTATTTCTGTGGGATCTGTCATGATTTTTCCTTTCTCATTTCTGATTCTGTTTATGGTGTAGATTCTCTTTTTCTCTTAGTAAGTCTGGCTAGGGGGTTATCTGTTTTGTTTATTTTCTCAAAGATCCAGCTCTTGGTTTCATTGATCTTTTTCTATTGTTTTCCTCTTCTCAATTTTATTTATTTATTCTCTGATCTTTATTATGTCCCTCCTTCTGCCGAGTTTGGACCTCATTTGTTCTTCTTTTCCCAGTTTCAATAATTGTGAGTTTAGACTGTACATTTAGGAATTTTCTTCCATCTTTAAAGAGGCCTGAATTCCTATATACTTTCCTCTTAAAACTTCCTTCGCTGCATCCCACAGAAGTTGGGGCTTTGTACTGCTGTTGGTATTTGTCTTCTTATATTCCTTGATCTCTGTTTTAATTTGGTAATTGATCCATTGATTATTTAGGAGCATACTGCCTTCTCCACTGCCTGTGTCAGTTACCCGCACACTGGGAGCAGCCTCTGGTTTAATCCCCTGAGCTGCTGTGGGCAGGGCAGCCCTCGGGATAGCCCAGAGCCCTGCGGGGAGTGGCAGGCACACCAGGTGTGTTCTCCTGCAAGAACGGCACTCCTTCATGCCTTGCCCTGGCTTCCTCTGTCTGTGCCAGGCAGCTGCGTGCCGGCAGCAGCCTCTGGGTCTCGCCCAGGTAGCTGCATGGTGGAAGGAGACTCTGGCAGTTGCTGTGGGTGGGGTGCTCTCCGGCTTCTTGGCCCCTGTGTCAGGGCAGTGCTGTCTGGGGAGAACAAGTGACAGGCTTCTTATCACCATGAGGGTCTTTGGGGCTCGGTTACCCCCCAGGAGGTTGGGGCACATGAAGTTCCTCAGAATTCCCAGCCTGCTGGGCTGAGTGTGCTGTGACAAGGACAATTCCCTCCAGCTGTTAAGCCTCTGTCCCTTTAAGACTTTCAAAACGCATTTGCTTTTCTTTTGTCCCAGGGGAGCCGGCTGTGGGGGCCTGCTCGCAGATTTTACTTTTACGTTTCTCTAATATCCAGTACACCATGCAGTGTGTGTCTGTGCTCCCAGTGCAGATTACTAGGGCTGGTTATTTATCAGTTCTGTGCTTCTACTCCCCTCCCCACTCTGATTCTTTTTCCTCCCACCAGTGAGCTGGGGTGGTGGGAGTGCTCGCGTCCCGCCTGATCACAGCTTTGTATCTTACCCTTTCTGTGAGATGCTTAGTTCTTGCAGATGTAGATGTATCCTGGCTGTTGTACTGTATTTTATGGTCTCTCTGTTGTATTTGTTATATTTTCAAAAATATATATGGTTTTGGGAGGAGATTTCTGCTGCCCTACTCACACTGCCATCTTGACTCCTCTTCCTGCCTCAGTACTTTTCCTATTTCTCAAAATGGACTAGAGAGACTGATAGACCAAATTTTCAAACTCAATTCTAGAAAATAGGTAGTCACCCTCTCATCATGTCCATTTTTCTTCCCCAGAAAGATAGCCTGAAAGGTGAGACAGGGCTAGCAGGGATGAGAACAGGCAACATATACAATATCTGTGGGTGACTTTTCTGACCACAAGGGAAAGCCAAAAAATTTTGGAATTCGGCCAGTTTCCACAAGCACAGTGAAAAAGAGACCAACTTCTGGGATGATGGTGGCATAGAGATAGCTTGAGCCCCCCTCCTCCTACTTTCACATGGAATATATACCTATGCACAGAGCAGTTCATCTTGAGGAATAACAGGACTGAGTGGGCACCTTCTGCACAACATGGAATAGAATGATCACACACACACACAGCAAGAGACACAGGGATATTTCAGTGAAAGGAATCCAGTTCCCAAAGCAACAACCAGCAGAGGGGATGGACATTTTTGAGGGTCCTGAGTACAGATTCCCTGCTCTGTGAGGGAATCTGTACTCAGAAAACAAATATACTGTAAAGTACATATGGAATGTAAGTGAAAAAACTCAACTTATAGATCTGAAGCACCCAGTGTTTAGTGCGAAAACTGCTGGAACTCTTTCTGGAACAGAGGTTTGGTGAGTGGGATTGTTTGCAATCCTACCCCACATGGACATTGATGTAGGGAGTAGCACTGGAAAGCAAACACCAATTTCAGACTTGGTCTAGGCAGCTTCCCAGCCCTAGCCCACACTCAGATGCATCAGCCAGAAAGCACATTCAGTCCTTAGCTGCCCAAGGGCACAGAGCCAGTTAGCACTGATGCCAGGAGATCAAATCCTGGCCACTGCTACAGTGTGGGAACCTTCGCAGTAGCTGCAGAGGTGGGGTATTCCTTGAACCAGTTGCTACTACATTACTGAGACATGCTGAACCATGGACTTTTGATTCAGAGTCAGTAGCTGCAAGGGTGGGGCTTCCCTGGGGGCCATGCCAGGACCTTGGAGTGCACCACAGGTAAAAGCCATTTGCTGCCCACCCCTGAGCCACTATGCAGTGTAAGTATGGAGCCAATATGGTGGCTGCAGAGGCAGGGCTTTCCTATAAACAATGGCTGGGCATGCTGCCTCCCCACAGTGTGGACCCCAGTGGTATCTACTCAGAAATATCTCTTATTGGGCCCTTTCAACAGTGTCCCCTTCAAATAGCCCTGACACCAGGACAACACACAAGGCCTCCAGACAGACAGTCAAAACCACCAGGTACTCAGAGTCTGCAAGAGACCTTCTGTATACAGGGCCAGATCTTTAGAACTGGGAGAGGTAGCCCTTTCTACTAATTCTTAGAATCAACATAGAAAGTCAAAAAAAAATGAAGAGACACAATATGCTTGAAACAAAAACATGACAAAAATTCACAAAAGGAACTAAATGCAACTGAGTGAAGTGATCTACTGCATAAAGATTTCAAATTAATGATTATAAAGATGCTCACCAGACTTGAGAGAAGAGTGGAGGAACTCAAGTGAGAACCTCTACAAAGAGATACAAAATAAAATACAGAACCAGTCACAGATGAAGAATACAATGGATGAAAAATATACTAGAGGGAATCAACAGCACATTAGAGGATGAAGAATGGATCAGTGATTTGGAAGACAGAGTAGTGGAAAGCACTCAAGCTTAACAGAAAAAAGAAAAAAAATGAGGATAGGTTGAGGGAGATCTGGTACAATATCAAATGTCCAAACATTCACGATATAGGAGTTCCAGAAAGAGAAGGGAGAGAGAAAGGAGTAGAAAACTTACCTGAAGAAATAATCACTGAAAACTTCCCTAATCCAGGGAAGGAAACAGACATCCAGGTCCAGGAAGCAGACAGAGCCTCAAACAAAATAAACCCAAGGAGGTCTTCAGCAAGACACATCCTAATGAAAATGTCAAAGATCAAAGACAAAGAGAGACTCTTAAAAGCAACAAGTTACCTATAAGGGAAACCCCACTAGGCTGTCAGCTGATTCTTCAGCAGGAACTCTACAGGCCAGAAGAGAGTGGCATGATATATTCAAAGTGCTAAAGGATAAAAAGTGGCAACCATGAATACACTCCTCAGCAAGGTTATCATTCAGGATGGAAGGGAGAGAAAGAGCTTCACAGATAAACATTAGTTAAAGGACTTCATTACCACTAAACCAGCCTTACAAGGAATGTTAAAGGGTCTTCTTTAAGAGGAAAATGAAAGATTGTAACCAGAAGAAAGAAAAATGTGAAAGCAAAACTTACAATGGTAAAAGCAAACATATGCCAGAGGTAGTAGAGCAGTCACTTAAAAGCTAGCGGGAAGGAGGATTATCAAGATGGCCGTCTGAGTAGGGTGGTGGAAATCTCCTCCCAAAACCATATATATATTGAAAATATAGCAAATACAACTATTCCTAAAAGAATAACCAGGAGGTACAGTATACCAGCCAGGCTACATCTACATCTGCGAGAACTCAACATCCCACAGAAAAGGGTAAGATACAAAGCCATGACCTGGTGGGACCCGAGCACTCCCCCCACCCCAGCTCACTGGCCATCATGAGGGCCACCCCACCCATGGCACCTTGGTATTAACCAAGAGGCTGCTCCCTGTGTGCATTTGCCTAGCACAGACAGCAGAGTCCGGGAAGCAAGAAGGGGCTCTGTCCTTGTGAAAGAACACATGCTGCTCACCTGTGACCCCTGAAAGTGCCTAGGACATCCCAAGGGCCACCCTGCCCACGGCAGCTGAGGTGATTAACCCAGAGGGAACCCCTGCATGGGGTTGACTGGCACAGACAGAGGAGATGGGCACAGAGCCTGGGAGGCACAAAGGGGCTCTGTTCTGACGATGTACACATGCCACTTGCCAGCAACCCCTGCCAATGCCCTAGCCATCCCAAGAGCCACCCCCCACACACAGCAGCTCAGGGAATTAACCCAGAGGCTGTTCCCTGTGTGTGGTTGACAGGCAGTGGAGATGAGCAAGGTGAGCAGCAAGCAGGAAGGGACTTTGTTCTCCCAGCTGACACATACATCATTCACCGGCGACCACTCCTAATGCCATGAAAAGGCAGAAGAACCTTGTTCAGACCAAAATCCCTCAAACACCAGAGGGAGGAACTGGTGAGACTGAAATCGCCAATTTACCTGAAAAAGAATTCAAAATAAAAGTCATAAGCATGTGGAGGGAGCTACAGAAAAATATTCAAGAGCCAAGGGATGAATTCTGGAGGGAGATAACAGAAATGAAACAAACAATGAAAGGATTTAAGAGCAGACTGGATGAAGTGGAAGAGACTGTTAATGGAATAGAATTCAGAGAACAGGAATACAGAGAAGCTGAGGCAGAGAGAGATAAAAGGATCTCTAGGAATGAAAGAATATTAAGAGAACTGTGTGATCAATCCAAATGGAACAATAGTTGCATTATAGGGGTACCAGAAGAAGAAGAGAGAGAAGAAGGGATAGAAAGTTTCTTTGAAGAAATAATTGCTTAAAACTTCCCCAATCTGGAGAAGTAAATAGTCTCTGAGACCATGGAAGTACACAGATCTCCCAACACAAGGGACCCCAAGGAGAACAACACCAAAACATATCATTAAAATGGCAAAGATCAAAGACAAGGACACAGTATTAAAAGCTGCCAGAGAGAGAAAAAGATCACCTACAAAGGAAAACCCATCAGGCTATCATCAGACTTCTCAGCAGAAACCTTACAGGCCAGAAGGGAATGGCATGATATAGTGAATGCAATGAAACAGAAAGGCCTCAAACCAAGAATACTCTATCCAGCAAGATTATCATTTAAATTTGAAGGAGGAATTAAACAATTCCCAGATAAGCAAAAGTTGAGAGAATTTATCTCCCATAAACCATCTCTACAGTGTGTTTTGAAGGGACTGCTCTAGATGGAAGTAAGCCTAAGGCTAAATAGCTGTCACAAGAGAAAATAAAACCACAGCAAAGATGTAGACAAACCAAATACTAACTAAATGCAAAGTAAAATCAGCTATCCACAAAATCAGTCAAGGGAAACACAAAGAGTACAGATTAAAACACCTAACATAGAAAGAGTGGAGGAGTAACAAAAAGGGAGAGAAATAAAGAATCATCAGACTATGTTGAGTTAAGTTACATGGTTGAATAGTAAAGAAGCTACCCTTGAACATTTGGTAACCATGAATCCAAAGCCTGCAATGTCAGTAAGTACATATCTATCGATAATCACCCTAAATGTTAATGGACTGAATGCACCAATCAAAAGACACAGAGTAATAGAGTGGATAAAAAAGCAAGAGGCATCTATATGCTGCCTACAAGAGACTCACTTCAAACCCAAAGACATACACAGACTAAAAGTGAAGGGATGGAAATAAATATTTCATGTAAACAATTGGGAGAAAAAGCAGGTGTTCCAGTACTTGTATCAGACAAAACAGACATTAAAACAAGGAAAGTAACAAGAGACAAAGAAGGACATTACATTATGATAGTGGGGTCAGTCCAACAAGAGGACACAACCATTATAAATATCTATGCACCCAACACAGGAGCACCTACATATGTGGAACAAATACTAACAAAATTAAAGGAGGAAATAAAATGCAATGCATTCATTTTAGGAGACTTCAACACACTACTCACTCCAAAGGACAGATCCACCAGACAGAAAATAAGGAAGGACACAGAGGCACTGAAGTACACATCAGAAGAACATATGGACCTACCAGACATCTACAGAACTCTACACCCAAAAGCAGCAGGATACACATTCTTCTCAAGTGCACATGGAACATTTTCCAGAATAGACCCATACTAGGGCACAAAAAGAGCCTCAGTAAATTCAAAAAGATTGAAATACTACCAACCAATTTTTCAGATCACAAAACTATGAAACTAGAAATAAATTGTACAAAGAAAGCAAAAAGGCTCACAAACACACAGAGGCTTAACAACATGCTCCTAAATAATCAATGGATCAATGACCAAATACAAACAGAGACCAAGCAATATAAGGAGACAAATGAAAACAATAGCTCAACGTCCCAACTTCTGTGGGATGCATCAAATGCCATGCTAAGAGGGAAGTATATTGCAATACAGTTCTACCTCAGGAAAGAAGAACAATCTCACATGAACAGTCTAAACTCACAATTATTGAAACTAGAAAAAGAAGAATAAATGAGGTCCAAAGTCAGCATAGGGAGGGACATAATAAAGATCAGAGAAGAAATAAATAAAATTGAGAAGAATAAAACAATAGCAAAAATCAATGAAACCAAGAGCTGGTTCTTCGAGAAAATAAACAAAATAGATAAGCCTCTAGCCAGACTTATTAAGAAGAAAAGAGAGTCAACACAAATCAACAGTATCAGAAACAAGAAGGAAAAATCAAGATGGACTCCACAGAAATACAAAGAATTATTAGAGAGTACTATGGAAACCTATATGCTAACAAGCTGGGAAACCTAGGAGAAATGGACAACTTCCTAGAAAAATACAACCTTCCAAGACTGGCCCAGAAAGAAACAGAAAATCTAAACAGACCAATTACCGGCAACAAAATTGAAGCAGTAATAAAAAAACTACCAAAGAACAAAACCCCCGGGCCAGATGGATTGACCACGGAATTTTATCAGACATACAGGGAAGACATAATACCCATTCTCCTTAGAGTTTTCCAAAAAATAGAGGAGGAGGGGATACTCCCAAACTCATTCTATGAAGCTAACATCACCCTAATACCAAAACCAGGCAAAGACCCCACCAAGAAAGAAAACTACAGACCAATATCCCTGATGAACGTAGATGCAAAAATACTCAACAAAATTTTAGCAAACCGAATTCAAAAATACATCAAAAGGATCGTACACCATGATCAAGTGGGATTCATCCCAGGGATGCAAGGATGGCACAACATTTGAAAGTCCATCAACATCATCCACCACATCAAAAAAAAGAACGACAAAAACCTCTTGATCATCTCCATAGATGCTGAAAAAGCATTTGACAAAGTTCAACATCCATTCATGATAAAAACTCTCAGCAAAATGGGAATAGAGGGCAAGTACCTCAACATAACAAAGGCCATCTATGAAAAACACACAGCCAACATTATATTGAACAGTGAGAAGCTGAAAGCTTTTCCTCTGAGATCGGGAACTAGACAGGGATGCCCACTCTCCCCACTGTTATTTAACATAGTACTGGAGGTCCTAGCCACGGCAATCAGACAAAACAAAGAAATACAAGGAATCCAGATCGGTAAAGAAGAAGTTAAACTGTCAAAATTTGCAGATGACATGATGCTGTACATAAAAAACCCTAAAGACTCCACCCCAAAACTACTAGAACTGATATCAGAATACAGCAAAGTTGCAGGATACAAAATCAACACACAGAAATCTGTGGCTTTCCTATACACTAACAATGAACGAACAGAAAGAGAAATCAGGAAAACAACTCCATTCACAATTGCATCAAAAAAAATAAAATACCTAGGAATAAACCTAACCAAAGAAGAGAAAGACTTATACTCTGAAAACTACAAGTCACTCTTAAGAGAAATTAAAGGGGACACTAACAGATGGAAACGCATCCCATGCTCGTGGCTAGGAAGAATTAATATTGTCAAAATGGCCATCCTGCCCAAAGCAATATACAGATTTGATGCAATCCCTATGAAACTACCAGCAACATTCTTCAATGAACTGGAACAAATAATTCAAAAATTCATATGGAAACACCAAAGACCCCGAATAGCCAAAGCAATCCTGAGAAAGAAGAATAAAGTAGAGGGGATCTCACTCCCCAACTTCAAGCTCTATTATAAAGCCATAGTAATCAAGACAATTTGGTACTGGCACAAGAACAGAGCGACAGACCAATGGAACAGACTAGACAATCCAGATATTAACCCAGACATATATGGTCAATTAATATTTGACAAAGGAGCCATGGACATACAATGGCGAAATGACAGTCTCTTCAACAGATGGTGCGGGCAAAACTGGACAGCTACATGTAGGAGAATGAAACTGGACCATTGTCTAACCCCATATACAAAAGTAAACTCAAAATGGATCAAAGACCTGAATGTAAGTCACGAAACCATCAAACTCTTGGAAGAAAACATAGGCAAAAACCTCTTAGACATAAACATGAGTGACCTTTTCTTGAACATATCTCCCCGGGCAAGGAAAACAACAGCAAAAATGAACAAGTGGGACTATATTAAGCTGAAAAGCTTCTGTACAGCAAAAGACACCATCAATAGAACAAAAAGGAACCCTAATGTATGGGAGAATATATTTGAAAATGACACATCCGATAAAGGCTTGACGTCCAGAATATATACAGAGCTCACACGCCTCAACAAACAAAAAACAAATAACCCAATTAAAAAATGGGCAGAGGAACTGAACAGACGGTTCTCCAAAAAAGAAATACAGGTGGCCAACAGACACATGAAAAGATGCTCCACATCGCTAATTATCAGAGAAATGCAAATTAAAACTACAATGAGGTATCACCTCACACCAGTAAGGATGGCTGCCATCCAAAAGACAAACAACAACAAATGTTGGCAAGGCTGTGAAGAAAGGGGAACCCTCCTACACTTCTGGTGGGAATGTAAACTAGTTCAACCATTGTGGAAAGCAGTATGGAGGTACATCAAAATGCTCAAAACAAACATACCATTTGACCCAGGAATAGCACTCCTAGGAATTTACACTAAGAATGCAGCAATCAAGTATGAGAAAGACCAATGCACCCCTATGTTTATTGCAGCACTATTTACAATAGCCAAGAAATGGAAGCAACCTAAATGTCCATCGATAGATGAATGGATAAAGAAGATGTGGTACATATACACAATGGAATACTACTCATCCATAAGAAAAGGGCAAACCCTACCATTTGCAGCAACATGGATGGAGCTGGAGGGTATTATGCTCAGTGAAACAAGCCAAGCGGAGAAAGAGAAATACCAAATGATCTCACTCATCTGTGGAGTATAAGAAGAAAGGAAAAACTGAAGGAACAAAACAGCAGCAGAATCATAGAACTCAAGAATGGACTAACAGGTACCAAAGGGAAAGGGAGTGGGGAGGATGGGTGGGTAGGGAGGGATAAGGGGGGGAGAAAAGGGGGGTATTAAGATTAGCATCCATAGGGGGGTGGGAGAAAGGGGAGGGCTGTACAACACAGAGAAGACAAGTAGTGATTCTACAACATTTTGCTACGCTGATGGACAGTGACTGTAAAGGGGTATATAGGGGGGACCTGATATAGGGGTGAGCCTAGTAAACAAAGTATTCATCATGTAAGTGTAGATTAATGTTAAAAAAAGAAAAAAAAGCAGTTCCTGTGTGGTGACCTCCAATGAGCTCTACACAATGATATAAAGGGCATATAAAAGTGTAGGCAAAGGGTCTGTTTGTGTTTATACAGAGGATCAAAACCTAATTTGGCTACCCCAAAAATGAACTAAGATACAATATGAAAAGAACTTTCAACATCAGCACTCTTGGGAGGACTCATGCCAGAAGATGATCATCAAAAAAACCCCAACAAAGATCCACGCACTGCTACAGGTATAGATGCACTCATCCCACCAATTCCCGGACTTGCCATGGGAATGAAGAAGGAGATATCTAAGCTGGCCTGTGCATACAGTAAAACAACAAATTTGACTAGATCTATACGGTTGGAACTCAACCAAGAATTAGGAGAAGTGCAAATTGTAGCGCTCCAAAATCTTACAACTACAGACTATTTACTGTTAAAAGAACATAAGGGATGTGAACAGTCCCCAGGAATGAGTTGTTTTAATTTACCTGAATTCTCTCAGACTGTTCAAGTTCAGTTGGACAATATCCACCATATCACAGATAAGTTTTCACAAATGCCTAAGGTGCCTAACTGGTTTTCTTGGTTTCACTGGAGATGGCTGGTAATTACAGGTATGCTTTGGTTATGTAACTGTACTCCTATTATGTTAATGTGTGTGCACAATTTACTTAGTAGTTTAAAAACTATACATGCTGAAGTTACTCTACAAGAAGATATGTCAAAGAAATAATCAATCTCCCCAGGTTTTCTTCCGCCTGCTACTTGTATAGCTTTTCTTCTTCCTTCCTAATTACAACCCTTAAATAGAATTCGTGCCATATATCGAATTTACCGAGTATCATAATTCTTCCAAGTGGTAAAGACACCTCAAGACAAATACTGGGCATAGAAGCAACAGGGCATAAATATGCAAAGAAGTAAAAAGCTAACCTTTTCAAACAATAAGGCTTCTCTCTCACTTACCAACTTTACATTTCCCTGTATGGTACCGGAAGATGACTGGTTAGCCAGAGACAGGTAAGATTCCTCAAGGGAGGAACAACCTAAGACAGGCACAGTTGCAGGCCATCAGGTGAGAAATTGGGGATCAACAGAGGTGAGGCTTAGAACCTCACCCCCTCTGTTCTGAGAGAAATCTTCTGCATACATGGATGTTTTATTGCCCTTGTCTAGCTTGGATTAACACATAGTCTACAGGCACACACCTGATCATCTACATTTGCTCTCTTACAACACTAAACTATGTTTTCTACCTTTATCTTGTATCTACCTACCACTTCAGCATTTTATTAAAAATAATAAAGAGAGAAATGTGGTATCCACATATAAATTAAGTATAAAAATCAAATGAATATTCATATTTGAACTGACTGTTTATAGTTCATAATGCATGAGCAAAACCGAAAGCTTCTGTGATGACTGCCCCTGTAATGTTCACCATGTAACTTATTCACTATGTAAGAATTTGTACTCCATTTCAGAACTTGTTCGTTAAGCTTCAAAAGATTGGAGACTGATGAAAATTAGGCTTGGGGTGGATTAATAATTGTGCATTGAGCATTGACCCCCCTATACAGAATTTTATTGTTGTCAACAACCATTTGATCAATAAATATGAGAGATGCCCTCACAATATATATATATATATATATATATATATATATATATATATATATATACACGCACTTCCAATTGTCAAATAAATAAGTAACCGGGATGTAATATATAGCATAAGGAATATAGTCAAAATATTGTAACAACTTGGTATGGTGATAGCTGGTACCTAGAATTATCATGTATATAAATGTTGAATCACTGTGTTGTACACCTGAAACTAATGTAATACTGTGTGTCAACTACCCTTCAATAAAAAAATATATAAATAAATAAATTTTAAGAAAAAAGAAACAAGAATAATCCCAAATAAACAGTCTAAACTCACAATTAAAGAAACTAGAAAATGAAGAACAAATGAAACCCCAAGTTATTAGAAGGAGGGACATAATAAAGATCAGAGCAGAAATAAATAAAATAGAGAATAAAACAATACAAAAAAATCAATGAAACTAAAAGCTGTTTCTTTGACAAAATAAACAAAATAGATAAACCCCAGTCACACTCACCAAGAAAAAAAAATGTGTACACACATAAACAGAATCACAAATGAGAAAAGAAAAATTACTACAGACAACACAGAAATACAAAGAATTATTAGAGAATACTATGAAAAATTATATGCAAACAAATTAGATAACCTAGAAGATATTAACAAATTCCTAGAAAAATGCAACCTTCCAAGATTGACCCAGGAAGAAACAGAAAATCTGAACAGACCAATTACCAGTAATAAAATTGAATTGGTAAAAAAAAAAATTACCAAGAAAAAGAAAGTACAGGACCAGATGGCTTCACAGATGAATTCTACCAAAAGTTTAGTGAAGACCTAATATACCCATCCTCCTTAAAGTTTTCCAAAGATTAGAAGAAGAGGGAATACTTCCAAACTCATTCTATGAGGCCAGCATCACTCTACTACCAAAACCAGACAAAGACACCACAAAAAAAGAAAATCATAGACCAATATCCCTGATGAACATAGATACAAAAATACTCAACAAAATATTAGCAAACCAAATTAAAACATACATCGAAAAGATCATCCATCATGATCAAGTGGGATTTATTCCAGGGATGCCAGGATAGTACAACATTCAAAAATCCATCAATATCATCCACCACCTCAACAAATATAAGGACAAAAAACCACATGATCATCTCCATAGATGCTGAAAAAGCATTTGACAAAATTCAACATCCATTCATGATAAAAACTCAACAAAATGGGGATAGAGGACAAGTACCTCAACATAATAAAGGCCATATATGACAAACCCACAGCCAACATTATACTTAACAGCAAGAAGCTGAAAGATTTTCCTTAAAGATCAGGAAAAAGACAAGGATACCCACTCTCCCCACTGCTATTCAACATAGTACTGGAGGTCCTAGCCACGGCAATCAGACAACACAAAGAAATAAAAGACATCCATATTGGCAAGGAAGAAGTTAAACTGTCCCTGTTTGCAGATAACATGATATTGTACCTTAAAAAAAAAAAACTAAAGAATCTGCTCCAAAACTACTAGATATAATATCTGAATTTGGCAAAGTTGCAGGATACAAAATCAATATGCAGAAATCTGTGGCATTCCTATACACTAATGATGAACTAGCAGAAAGAGAAATCAGGAAAACAATTCCATTCACAGTTGCATCAAAAATAATAAAATACCTAGGAATAAACCTAACCAAGGAAGTGAAAGACCTATACTCTGAAAACTACAAGACACTCAGGAGAGAAATTAAAGAAGATACCAATAAATGGAAACACATCCCGTGCTCATGGATAGTAAGAATGAATATTGTCAAAATGGTCATCCTACCTAAAGCAATCTGCAGATTCAATGCATTTCCTATCAAAATATCAACAGCATTCTTCAATGAACTAGAGAAAATCATTCTAAAATTCATATGGAACCACAAAAGACGCTGAATAGCCAAAGCAATCCTGAGAAGGAAGATTAAAACTGGGGGGATTATGCTCCACAACTTCAAGTTCTACTACAAAACCACAGTAATCAAGACAATTTGGTTATGGCACAAGAACAGACCCATAGACCAATGGAACAGACTTGAGAGCCCTGATATAAACCCAAGCATATATGGTCAATTAATATACAATAAAGGATCCATGGACATACAATGGGGAAATGACAGCTTCTTCAACAGCTGGTGTTGGCAAAACTGGACAGTTCATGCAAGAAAATGAAAGCGGATTATTGTTTAACCCCATACACAAAATTAAACTCGAAATGGATGAAAGACCTGAATGTAAGTCATGAAACCATAAAACTCTTAGAAGACAACATAGGCAAAAATCTCCTGAATATAAGCATGAGCTACTTGTTCCTGAATGCATCTCCTCGAGCAAGAGAAACAAGAGCAAAAATGAACTTATGGGAGTACATCAAACTAAAAAGTTTCTGTACAGCAAAGAACACCATCAACAGAACAAAAAGGCATCCTACAGTATGGGAGAATATATTTGTAAATGACATATCCGACAAGGGGTTAACATCCAAAATATATAAAGAACTCACATGCCTCAGCACCAAAAAAGCAAATAACCCAATTAACAAATGGGCAGAGGATATGAAGAGATGGGTCTCCAAAGAAGAAATTCAGATGACCGATAGACACATGAAAAGATGCTCCACATCACTAATCATCAGGGAAATGCAAATTAAAACCACAATGAGACATCACCTCACACTAGTAAGGATGGCCAGCATCAAAAAGACTCAAGAACAACAAATGCTGGCGAGGATGCAGAGAAAGGGGAACCCTCCTACACTGCTGGTGGGAATGTAAGCAAGTTCAACCATTGTGGAAAGCAATATGGAGGTTCCTCAAAAAACTAAGAATAGAAATACCATTTGACCCAGGAATCCCACTCCTTGGAATTTACCCAAATAATACAACTTCTCAGATTCAAAAAGACAAATTCACCCCTGTGTTTATCACAGCACTATTTACAATAGCCAAGGTATGGAAGCAACCTGTGTCCATCAGTAGATGAATGAATAAAGAAGATGTGGTACATATACATGATGGAATACTATTCAGCCATAACAAATAAACAAATCCTACCATTTGCAACAACATGGATGGAGCTGGAGGACATTATCCTCAGTGAAATAAGCCAAGTGGATAAGGACAAGTACCAAATGATTTCTCTCATTTGTGGAGTATAACAATGAAGGAAAACTGAAGGAACAAAATAGCAACAGACTCAGAGACTCCAAGAAGGGACTAGTGGTTACTAAGGGGGCAGGGTTTGGGAGGGTGGGTGGGGAGGGAGGGAGAAGGGGATTGAGGGGTATTATGTTTAGTACACATGGTGTGGGGGATCATGGGGAAAACAATGTAGCACAGAGAAGGCAAATAGTGAATCTGTGGCATCTTACTACACTGATGGAGAGTGACTGCATTGGGGTGTGGGTGGGGACTTGGTAATATGGGTAAATGTAGTAACCACATTGTTTTTTTTTATGTGAAACCTTCATAGGAGTGTATATCAATAATATCTTTTTTTTTTTAGATAATTATTTTTTATTGAAGGGTAGTTGACGCACAGTATTACATTACATTAGTTTCAAGTGTACAACACAGTGATAAAACATTTATATACATAATTCTAGGTTCCAGCTATCACCCTACCAAGCTGTTACAATATCTTGACTATATTCCTTATGCTATACATTACATCCCGGTTACTTATTTATTTTACCATTGGAAGTCTGTCTTTTTTTTTTTTTTTTGTGAGGGCATCTCTCATATTTACTGATAAAATGGTTGTTAACGACAGTAAAATTCTGTATAGGGGAGTCAATGCTCAATGCACAATCATTAATCCACCCCAAGCCTAATTTTCGTTAGTCTCCAATCTTCTGAGGCATAACAAACAAGTTCTTACATGGAGAACAAATTCTTACATAATGAATAAGTTACATGGTGAACAGTACAAGGGCAGTCATCACAGAAACTTTTGGTTTTGCTCATGCATTATGAACTATAAACAGTTCAAATATGAATACTCATTTGGTTTTTATACTTGATTTATATGTGGATACCATATTTCTCTCTTTATTATTATTATTTTTAATAAAATGCTGAAGTGGTAGGTAGATACAAGATAAAGGTAGAAAACATAGTTTAGTGTTGTAAGAGAGCAAATGTAGATGATCAGGTGTGTGCCTGTAGACTATGTGTTAATCCAAGCAAGACAAGGGCAATAAAACATCCACGTATGCAGAAGATATCTCTCAGAACGGGGGGGTGATGTTCTAAGCCTCACCTCTGTTGATCCCCAATTTCTCACCTGATGGCCCCCCTGCGACTGTGCCTGTCTTAGGTTGTTCCTCCCTTGAGGAATCTTACCCATCTCTGGCTAACCAGTCATCTTCCGGGGCCATACAGGGAAATGTAAAGTTGGTAAGTGAGAGAGAAGCCTTATTGTTTGAAATGGTTAGCTTTTTATTTCTTTGCATATTTATGCCCTGTAGCTTCTATGCCCAGCATTTGTCTTGAGGTATCTTTACCACTTGGAAGAATTATGATACTCGGTAAATTTGATATGAGGCACGAATTCTATTTAAGGGTTGTAATTAGGAAGGAAGAAGAAAAGCTATAGAAGTAGCAGGCGGCAGAAAACCTGGGAAGATTGATTATTTCTTTGACATATCTTCTTGTAGAGTAACTTCAGCATGTATAGGTTTTAAGCTACTACTTAAATTGCGCACACACATTAACATAATAGGAGTATAGTTACATAACCAAAGCATATCTGTAATTACCAGCCATCTCCAGTGAAACCAAGAAAACCAGTTAGGCACCTTAGGCATTTGTGAAAACTTATCTATGATATGGTGGATATTGTCCAACTGAACTTGAACAGTCTGAGAGAAATCAGACAAATTAAAACAACCCATTCCTGGGGAATGTTCACATCCCTTATGTTCTTTTAACAGTAAATAGTCTGTAGTTGTAAGATTTTGGAGCGCTACAATTTGCACTTCTCCTAATTCTTGGTTGAGTTCCAACAGTATAAATCCAGTCAAATTTGTTGTTTCACTGTATGCACAGGTCAGCTTAAATATCTCCTTCATTCCCATGGCAAGTCCAGGAGCTGGTGGGATGAGTGCATCTACAGCTGTAGCAATGCGTTGATCTTTGTTGGGATTTCTTGATGACCATCTTCTGGCATGAGTCTTCCAGAGAGTGCTGATGTTGGAAGTTCTCTTTCATATTGTATCTTAGTTCATTTTCAGGGTAGCCCAATTAGGCTTTGATTTCTGTATAAACACAAAGAGACCCTTTGCCTACACTTGTATATGCCCTTTATACCCTTGTGTAGAACTCATTGGAGGTTACCACACAGGAACAGTCCTTTTTTGTTTGTTTGTTTTGTTTTGTTTTGTTTTTGGTATCACTAATCTACACTTACATGACGAATATTATGTTTACTAGGCTCTCCCCTATATCAGGTCTCCCCTATAAACCCCTTTATAGTCACTGTCCATCAGCATAGCAAAATGTTGTAGAATCACTACTTGCCTTCTCTGTATTGTACAGCCCTCCCTTTTCTACTACCCCCCCATGCATGCTAATCTTAATACCCTCCTACTTCTCCCCCCCCTTATCCCTCCCTACCCACCCATCCTCCCCACTCCCTTCCCCTTTGGTACCTGTTAGTCCATTCTTGAGTTCTGTGATTCTGCTGCTGTTTTGTTCCTTCAGTTTTTCCTTTGTTCTTATACTCCACAGATGAGTGAAATCATTTGGTATTTCTCTTTCTCCGCTTGGCTTGTTTCACTGAGCATAATACCCTCCAGCTCCATCCATGTTGCTGCAAATGGTTGGATTTGCCCTTTTCTTATGGCTGAGTAGTATTCCATTGTGTATATGTACCACATCTTCTTTATCCATTCATCTATCGATGGACATTTAGGTTGCTTCCATTTCTTGGCTATTGTAAATAGTGCTGCGATAAACATAGGGGTGCACTGATCTTTCTCATACTTGATTGATGCATTCTTAGGGTAAATTCCTAGGAGTGCAATTCCTGGGTCAAATGGTAAGTCTGTTTTGAGCATTTTGATGTACCTCCATACTGCTTTCCACAATGGTTGAACTAACTTACATTCCCACCAGCAGTGTAGGAGGGTTCCCCTTTCTCCACAGCCTCGCCAACATTTGTTGTTGTTTGTCTTTTGGATGGCAGCCATCCTTACTGGTGTGAGGTGATACCTCATTGTAGTTTTAATTTGAACTTCTCTGATAATTAGCGATGTGGAGCATCTTTTCATGTGTCTGTTGGCCATCTGTATTTCTTTTTTGGAGAACTGTCTGTTCAGTTCCTCTGCCCATTTTTTAATTAGGTTATTTGTTTTTGTTTGTTGAGGCGTGTGAGCTCTTTATATATTCTGGACGTCAAGCCTTTATCAGATGTGTCATTTTCAAATATATTCTCCCATGCTGTAGGGTTCCTTTTTGTTCTATTGATGTTGTCTTTTGCTGTACAGAAGCTTTTCAGCTTAATATAGTCCCACTTACTCATTTTTGCTGTTGTTTTCCTTGCCCGGGGAGATATGTTCAAGAAGAGGTCACTCATGTTTATGTCTAAGAGGTTTCTGCCTATGTTTTCTTCCAAGAGTTTAATGGTTTCATGACTTACATTCAGGTCTTTGATCCATTTTGAGTTTACTTTTGTATATGGGGTTAGACAATGGTCCAGTTTCATTCTCCTACATGTAGCTGTCCAGTTTTGCCAGCACCACCTGTTGAAGAGACTGTCATTTCGCCATTGTATGTCCATGGCTCCTTTATCAAATATTAGTTGACCATATATGTCTGGGTTAATGTCTGGATTCTCTAGTCTGTTCCATTGGTCTGTGGCTCTGTTCTTGTGCCAGTACCAAATTGTCTTGATTACTATGGCTTTATAGTAGAGCTTGAAGTTGGGGAGTGAGATCCCCCCTACTTTATTCTTCTTTCTCAGGATTGCTTTGGCTATTCGGGGTCTTTGGTGTTTCCATATGAATTTTTGAATTATTTGTTCCAGTTCATTGAAGAATGTTGCTGGTAGTTTCATAGGGATTGCATCGAATCTGTATATTGCTTTGGGCAGGATGGCCATTTTGATGATATTAATTCTTCCTAGCCACGAGCATGGGATGAGTTTCCATCTGTTAGTGTCCCCTTTAATTTCTCTTAAGAGTGACTTGTAGTTTTCAGAGTATAAGTCTTTCACTTCTTTGGTTAGGTTTATACCTGGCTATTTTATTTTTTTTGATGCAATTGTGAATGGAGTTGTTTTCCTGATTTCTCTTTCTGTTCGTTCATTGTTAGTATATAGGAAAGCCACAGATTTCTGTGTGTTGATTTTGTATCCTGCAACTTTGCTGTATTCCGATATCAGTTCTAGTAGTTTTGGGGTGGAGTCTTTAGGGTTTTTTATGTACAGTATCATGTCATCTGCAAATAGTGACAGTTTAACTTCTTCTTTACCAATCTGGATTCCTTGTATTTCTTTGTTTTGTCTGATTGCCATGGCTAGGACCTCCAGTACTATGTTAAATAACAGTGGAGAGAGTGGGCATCCCTGTCTAGTTCCCGATCTCAGAGGAAATGCTTTCAGCTTCTCACTGTTCAATATAATGTTGGCTGTGGGTTTATCATAGATGGCCTTTATTATGTTGAGGTACTTGCCCTCTATTCCCATTTTACTGTGAGTTTTTATCATGAATGGATGTTGAACTTTGTCAAATGCTTTTTCAGCATCTATGGAGATGATCATGTGGTTTTTGTCTTTCTTTTTGTTGATGTGGTGGATGATGTTGATGGACTTTCGAATGTTGTACCATCCTTGCATCCCTGGGATGAATCCCACTTGGTCATGGTGTATGATCCTTTTGATGTATTTTTGAATTCGGTTTGCTAATATTTTGTTGAGTATTTTTGCATCTACGTTCATCAGGGATACTGGTCTGTAGTTTTCTTTCTTGGTGGGGTCTTTGCCTGGTTTTGGTATTAGGGTGATGTTAGCTTCATAGAATGAGTTTGGGAGTATCCCCTCCTCCTCTATTTTTTGGAAAACTTTAAGGAGAATGGGTATTATGTCTTCCCTGTATGTCTGATAAAATTCCGAGGTAAATCCATCTGGCCCGGGGGTTTTGTTCTTTGGTAGTTTTTTTATTACTGCTTCAATTTCGTTGCTGGTAATTGGTCTGTTTAGATTTTCTGTTTCTTCCTGGGTCAATCTTGGAAGGTTGTATTTTTCTAGGAAGTTGTCCATTTCTCCTAGGTTTCCCAGCTTGTTAGCATATAGATTTTCATAGTATTCTCTAATAATTCTTTGTATTTCTGTGGGGTCCGTCGTAATTTTTCCTTTCTCGTTTCTGATACTGTTGATTTGTGTTGACTCTCTTTTCTTCTTAATAAGTCTGGCTAGAGGCTTATCTATTTTGTTTATTTTTTCGAAGAACCAGCTCTTGGTTTCATTGATTTTTGCTATTGTTTTATTCTTCTCAATTTTATTTATTTCTTCTCTGATCTTTATTATGTCCCTCCTTCTGCTGACCTTAGGCCTCATCTGTTCTTCTTTTTCCAATTTCGATAATTGTGACATTAGACCACTCATTTGGGATTGCTCTTCCTTTTTTAAATATGCTTGGATTGCTATGTACTTTCCTCTTAAGACTGCTTTTGCTGTGTCCCACAGAAGTTGGGGCTTAGTGTTGTTGTTGTCATTTGTTTCCATATATTGCTGGATCTCCATTTTGATTTGGTCATTGATCCACTGATTATTTAGGAGCGTGTTGTTAAGCCTCCATGTGTTTGTGAGCCTCTTTGCTTTCTTTGTACAGTTTATTTCTAGTTTTATGCCTTTGTGGTCTGAAAAGTTGGTTGGTAGGATTTCAATCTTTTGGAATTTTCTGAGGCTCTTTTTGTGGCCTAGTATGTGGTCTATTCTGGAGAATGTTCCATGTGCACTTGAGAAGAATGTATATCCTGTTGCTTTTGGATATACAGTTCTATAGATGTCTATTAGGTCCATCTGCTCTACTGTGTTGTTCAGTGCTTCCGTGTCCTTACTTATTTTCTGCCCAGTGGATCTATCCTTTGGGGTGAGTGGTGTGTTGAAGTCTCCTAGAATGAATGCATTGCAGTCTATATCCCCCTTTAGTTCTGTTAGTATTTGTTTCACATATGCTGGTGCTCCTGTGTTGGGTGCATATATATTTAGAATGGTTATATCCTCTTGTTTGACTGAGCCCTTTATCATTATGTAGTGTCCTTCTCTATCTCTTGTTACTTTCTTTGTTTTGAAGTCTATTTTGTCTGATATTAGTACTGCAACCCCTGCTTTCTTCTCACTGTTGTTTGCTTGAAATATGTTTTTCCATCCCTTCACTTTTAGTCTGTACATGTCTTTGGGTTTGAGGTGAGTTTCTTGTAAGCAGCATATAGATGGGTCTTGCTTTTTTATCCATTCTGTTACTCTGTGTCTTTTGATTGGTGCATTCAATCCATTAACATTTAGGGTGACTATTGAAAGATATGTACTTATTGCCATTGCAGGCTTTAAATTCGTGGTTACCAAAGGTTCAAGGTTAGCCTCTTTAGTATCTTACTGCCTAACTTAGCTCGCTTATTGAGCTGTTATATACACTGTCTGGAGATTCTTTTCTTCTCTCCCTTTTTGTTCCTCCTCCTCGATTCTTCATATGTTGGGTGTTTTGTGCTGTGCTCTTTCTAGGAGTGCTCCCATCTAGAGCAGTCCCTGTAAGATGTTCTGTAGAGGTGGTTTGTGGAAAGCAAATTCCCTCAGCTTTTGTTTGTCTGGGAATTGTTTAATCCCACCGTCATATTTGAATGATAGTCATGCTGGATACAGTATCCTTGGTTCAAGGCCCTTCTGTTTCATTGTATTAAATATATCATGCCATTCTCTTCTGGCCTGTAGGGTTTCTGTTGAGAAATCTGATGTTAGCCTGATGGGTTTCCCTTTATAGGTGACCTTTTTCTCTCTAGCTGCCTTTAACACTCTTTCCTTGTCCTTGATCTTTGCCATTTTAATTATTATGTGTCTTGGTGTTGTCCTTCTTGGATCCTTTCTGTTGGGGGCTCTGTGTATTTCCGTGGTCTGTTCGATTATTTCCTCCCCCAGTTTGGGGAAGTTTTCAGCAATTATTTCTTCTAAGATACTTTCCATCTCTTTTCCTCTCTCTTCTTCTTCTGGGACCCCTATAATACGGATATTGTTCCTTTTGGATTGGTCACACAGTTCTCTTAATATTGTTTCATTTCTGGAGATCCTTTTGTCTCTCTCTATGTCAGCTTCTATGCGTTCCTGTTCTCTGGTTTCAATTCCATCAATGGCCTCTTGCATCCTATCCATTCTGTTTATAAGCCCTTCCAGAGTTTGTTTCATTTCTGTGATCTCCTTTCTGGCATCTGTGATCTCCCTCCGGACTTCATCCCATTTCTCTTGCGTATTTCTCTGCATCTCTGTCAGCATGTTTATGATTCTTATTTTGAATTCTTTGTCAGGAAGACTGGTTAGGTCTGTCTCCTTCTCTGGTGTTGTCTCTGTGATCTTTGTCTGCCTGTAGCTTTGCCTTTTCATGGTGATAGGAATAGTTTGCAGAGCTGGGATGAGTGACAGCTGGAAGGACTTCCTTTCTTGTTGGTTTGTGGCCCTCCTCTCCTGGGAGAACAGCGACCTCTAGTGGCTTGTGCTGCGCAGCTGCGCACAGACAGGGTTTGTGCTTCCTGCCCGGCTGCTATGGAGTTAATCTCCGCTGTTGCTGTGGGCGTGGCCTGGCTCGGGCAGCTACTCCAAAGTGGTGGAGTCGCGTTGGAGCAGGAGCGGCTGGGAGGCTATTTATCTCTGTAAGGGGCCTCCCTGCTCCCTGCAGCCCAGGGGTTAGGGTGCCCAGAGATCCCCGGATTCCCTACCTCTAGATTAAGTGTCCCGCCCTGCCCCTTTAAGACTTCCAAAAAGCACCCGCCAAAACAAAACAACGACCATCAAAAAAAAAAAAAAAAAAAAGAAAAAAATTTTTAAATTAAAAAAAAAAAATTTTTTTTAATTAAAAAAAAAAAAGTTGGTCGCTCGTTTTTCTTTATTCTCCAGTGCCAGCCTCGGGCCTCTGCTCACCAGTCTTGCTGCCCTGTTTCCCTAGTATTGGGGTCCCTATCCCTTTAAGACTTCCAAAAAGCGCTCGCCAAAACCAAACAGCAAAAAAGCAAAAAAAAAAAAAGAAAATGGTCGCGCGCTTTTCTTATGTCCTCCGACACCCAGCCTCCAGTGCCTGCTCACTGTTCTTGCTGCCGTGTTTTCCTAGTATCGAGGGCCCTGCACTCTGGCCCGGATGGCTGGGGCTGGGTGTTCGGCAGCCCTGTGCTCCGTCTCCCTCCCGCTCTGCCTATTCTTCTCCCGCCGGGAGTTGGGGGGATGGGTGCTCGGCTCCCGCCGGGCCGGGGCTTGTATCTTACCGCTTCGCGAGTTGCTGGGTTCTCTCAGGTGCGGATGTGGTCTGGATATTGTCCTGTGTCCTCTGGTCTTTATTCTAGGAAGGGTTGTCTTTGTTATATTTTCATAGATATATGTTGTTTTGGGAGGAGATTTCCGCTGCTCTACTCACGCCGCCATCTTCCGCCCCTCCCCTGTGGATATTCTTAAGTCTCAATAATATCTTAATAAAAAAAGATGAACTGATCTGTGTGTTAGGTGTAGATTTGGTGTGAAGTGGGGAGATGGTGGTGGGTTCATGCTCTCTCTGTACAACCATGTTCCCAGAAGTCTGCATTTTCATAATCCTGACAGTGTTCTTTGATGCCCCAAAGTTTTTTATTTTTGTGAAGTCTGAACTGTCCATCTTTCTTTTTTTTGCCTGTGCTTTTGGGTCACATCCAAGAAACTATGTCAAATCTAATGTCATAAAGATTTCTCCCTATGTTTTCTCCTTATAGTTTTATAGTTTTAGCTCTATAGTTTAGGTCTTTCATCTATTTTGAGTTAATTTTTGTATATAATGTAAGGAAAAGGTTCAATTTCATTCTTTTGCAGTAGATATCCAGTTCTTCCAGCTCCATTCGTTGAAACTGTTCTTCTCCCATTGAATGGTCTTGGCACTCTTGTTGAAAAATCAGTTGGCCTTATCCTGCCTAAAGCAATCTACAGATTGAATGCAATCCCTATCAAAACACCAACAGCATTCTTCAATGAACTAGAGCAAATAGTTCTAAAATTCATATGGAACCACAAAAGACCCCAAATAGCCAAAGAAATCATGAGAAGGAAGAATAAAGGTGAGGGGATTATGTTCCCCAACTTCAAGCTCTACTAAAGAGCCACAGTAATCAAGACTATTTGGTAATGGCACAAGAACAGATCCATAGACCAATGGAACAAAACAGGGAGCCTAGATATAAAGCCAAACATATGGCCAATTAATATATCATAAAGGAGCCATGGACATACAATGGAGAAATGACAGCCTCTTCAACAACTGGTGTTGGCAAAACTGGACAGCTACATGTAAGAGAATGAAACTGGATTATTGTCTAACTCCCTATGCAAAAGTAAACTGGAAGTGGATCAAAGACTTGAAGTAAGTCATGAAACCATAAAACTCTTAGAAGAAAACAAAGGCAAAAATCTCTTGAATATAACATGGGCAACTTTTTCCTGAACATGTCTCCTGGGCAAGGGAAACAAAGGCAAAAATGAACAAATGGGATTACTCCAAACTAAAAAGCTTCTGTACAGCAAAGAATATCATCAGCAGAACAAAAATTGGTCCTACAGTATGGGAGTATATATTTGTAAATGATATATCCAATAAGGGGTTAACATCCAAAGTATATAAATAATTCACATACCTCAACACCCAAAAAGCAAATAACCTTATTTAAAAATGGGCAGAGGGTCTGAACAGACACTTCTCCAAAGAAGAAATTTGGATGTCCAACAGATACATGAAAAGATGCTCCACATCGCTAATTATCAGGGAAATGCAAATTAAAACCACAATGAGATATCACCTCACACCAGTTAGGATGGCCAACATCCAAAAGACAAGCAACAACAAATGCTGCTGAGGATGCGCAGAAAGGGGAACCCACCTACACTGCTGGTAAGGATGTAAATTAGTTCAGCTATTGTGGAAAGCAATATGGAGGTTCCTCAAAAAGCTAAAAATAGAAATACCATTTGACCCAGGAATTCTACTCCTAGGAATTTACCCAAAGAAAACAAGATCCCAGATTCAAAAAGACTTATGCACCCCTATGTTTATCGCAGCACTATTTACAATAGCCAAGACATGGAAGCAATGTAAGTGTCCATCACTAGATGAATGGATAAAGAAGATTTGGTATATATATTCAATGGAATATTATTCAGTCATGAGAAGAAAACAAATCCTACCATTTGCAACAACATGGATGGAGCTAGAGGGTATTATACTCATTGAAATAAGCCAGGTGGATTAAGACAAGTACCAAATGATTTCACTCATTTTTGGAGTATAGCAATGAAGCAAAACTGAAGAAACAAAACAATAGCAGACTCACAGACTCCAAGAAGGGACTAGTGGTTACAAAAGGGAAGCAGTTGGGGATGGTGGGTGAGGAGGGAGGGAGAAGGAGATTAGTTGGCATTATGATTAGCACACACAATGTAAGGGGTGCTCAGGGAAGGCAATATAGCACAGAGAAAACAAGTACTGACTCTACAGCATCTTACTATGCTGATGGACAGTGACTATAGAGGGGTGTGTGGGGGATCTTGATAATATGGGTGAATATAATAACCACAATGTTGCTCATGTGAAACCTTTATAAGACTGTATATCAATGATACCTTAATTTTTTTAAAGGTTTAAAAAAAAGAAAATCAATTGGTCACATATGTATTGGTTTATTCCTGAACTCTCAATTCTGTTTCATTGATATATATGTCCATCCTATGCCAGTAACACATTGATTTAATTATTGTTGTTTTGTAGTAAATTTTGACATTGAATTATGAGTCCTTCTACTTTATTCCTCTTTTTTGGGATTATTTTGGCTATTAGGGTCCCTTGGAATTCCATATGAATTTTAGAATCAGCTTATCAATTTCCAGAAAGAAATCAGTTGGATTCTGGCAGGTATTATGTTGAATCTGTAGAGCTATCTAGGAAGTATTGCAATCTTAGTGATGGTATTTTTCAATCCATGAATGTGGGATTTAAAAAAAAATCTTACTTAGGTCCTTAATTTAATTCATTAAGTTTTCATAGCTTACATAGTATATAAGCTTTGTACTTCTTTTGTTAAATTTATTCCTAAATGTCTTATTCTTTTGATGCTCTTAAGAATGGAATCTTTAAAACTTTAATTTTCAGATTAATTTAATTTTTATAAGTGTAAAAAATACAACTTTTTTGTAGTCTGCAACCTTGGCAAACTTGTTTATTAATTCTAATCCTTTTTTAGTGGATTCCTTAGAATTTGCTATGTATAAGATCATGTCTTCTGTGAAAAAAGACAGTTTTACTTCTTTGTTTCCAATCTGGATGCTTTTTATTTCTTCTTATTGCCTAATAGACCCGGCTAGAACCTTCCATACAGAGTTGAATAGAACTGTCAAGAACTAATGTTCTTGTCTTATTCCTGATCTTAAGAGGAAGGTATTCAGTCTTTTACTGTGATGTTAGTGATGGGGTTTTTGTAGATGTCCTTTGTCAGGTTGGGGAAATTCTCTTCTATTCCTACTTTGTTGGGTGTGTTTATCACAAAAGGTATTCCCTGGTCATTCTAAACTATGTTGGAGGAAGGTTGGATAATCCTGTGCCATGGGATCACTCTTCTTGCTCAGCCAATGGCCCCTCACCTATCTTCCCTAATGGTGGCAGTGTGAGCAAGATAGGGGTGCAGTCAGCACTGAAAGAGATAATTCTAGTAAAGCAGGGATTATGGCCTAAAGCATTCAAGAAAAGAATTCTTTTCTTGGTTAGAAGGCACATTATTCTACATTTACATTATAAAATTGCAAAGGGTAAATTTAATAATCTAGAAGACATATTACCATTCACATTTGACTGTATACTTTGGGTAATACTTGCATTTGTGCTCATCATTGATGAAAAACTGTGTAACAGCCAATGAGAGAGACTTTCCAGTACTCACAGGAGCAAGATGGATAATGTGCTGTCATAAGTAATGATATGACTAGCATTAAATAAATGGTATCAGGAAACCAGAAAGGCAAGAAGACCTATAGTATTTCAAGATAAACACATTCTGAAAAGTAAGGATCTTGTGAGTTATATGCCATCATTACATTTTTTTCTCATGCATATGAAATTATCCAAGAATCATGCATCTGAAATAAAGACAAAAAGAAATGGTATTTAGACATGAACAGAAAGAGATGGTACCTAGATAGTTGGTACCAAGCATCTGTATGTGTACTGATATAACAGTAACCAAATATGTAAGCACAACTTCTCTACCCATTATTCCAAGTCTACATTAATAAAACATTATACCTCACATGGGGCCATGAATTTTATAATGCATATTTTAATAAAATTGTTTATATAATCAGGGATCTTGAAATTTTTTTTACCTGGGAATCTGCATATCCTCAAAGTGGTCCTGGAGACACTACAGTAAATCCAACTATTAGGAGTGGGAGGTCTGGAGTCAGAATTCCACATAGCTATGTGATCTTAGGCAGGTGCTTTCCCCAATCGTCTTTGAAGTATTTCTTCAATAAAGATTTATTGAACACTTGCACTGTGTAAAACAGTGGGAACTATTCTAATTGTTCCTCCTTCTTGCACTCAAAGAAAATCTGGAGCTCCTTTTTCTGCCTGTGAAACCTACTGATCTGTGTTACTTTCCCTGCTTTCCTTTTCAGAGGTTTTTTTTGCTTTATTACTATCTGGGGACACCACCTCTCCATGTTCTACAATATTACTGTTAGTTACATTTTTTGAGCTGTTTACAAATATCTGCCAATCCCATGTCAAGAATTGTATGCAGGCACAAAACAGTAGTTTATATTTAGTATACGGGATGAGATGGTTCCAGCCTACTAAGACAGCTGCATGTTTTTCCACAGCTACATGTCTTTATAGAATGAACTGAGGGAGAGGAGTTCTCTAGATGCCTTTTCCTTCCTTATTTCTTCCCTCATTCATACTGTGGAACAGCCTCCTCTTCCTCCTACTTTCACTTGCCCTTGTAAATAGTCTCACTGCACTTTAAGCAGGTGTTCTACGTAGAATGTATGTGCCTTGCATACACACAAATTACATGCTGCTCACATATGCCTAACTGCCTGACAGACACTTATTATTGTGGCTACAGCAGTATATTAGTTTTCTATTACTGTGTAACAAATTGCCACAATATGGTAATTTAAAACAATGCAATTTATTATCTCATAGTCTCTGTGGGTCAGGAGTCCAGCTTAGTCCTCTGCTATGGTCTCACACGGCTGCAATCAAGGTATTGTTGAGCTGTGTTCTCATCTAGAGACTTGATTGGAGAAGAATCTTTCAAGATCACTCAGATTGTTGGCAGAATTCATTTTTTGGCAGTTGTAGGACTGAAGACTCTGTTTTTTCTGCTGGCTATCAGCTGGAGGCCACCCACAGTTCCTAGAGGCCACATGAAGTTCTTTGCTAGCTGGGCTTTCCCAACACTCCTATTTCATCAAGCATAAAGGAGGCTCTAGAGTAAGTATGCTAGAAGACTGTCTTATATAATGTAATATAATCATGGGAGAGATATCCCATTACCTTCGCCATGTTCTGCTTTTTAGAATCAAAGCTTAGATACAGCCACACTCAAGAGAATGAGATTACAGAAAGCATGAACACCATGAAGCCCTGAGAAACTGTCTCCACAAGCAGTACTAAGGAAAGGTTTAGGTTGTCATCTGCCCTTATTTCTTCCATTTCATTCAGCCAAATGGGCCTATTTCATATTCTGGTCTCACTGTTATTTACCACCTCCTGCCTCTGCCTCCTGAGGTTTTTCCAAACCCTCAAGTTAACCACAAATCTTCAACATCCACATTATCTCTATGATAATATCATCTATCTCTCTTTCCTTTGCTGATAAGGACACAGAAAACCCCAATTCCACCTACCAGCTAAAGAAGTAATTCTTAAGCATAATTTGTGGACTCTTTATTGACTGATTTCCTTTTTAACCCGAGAGTCTCTGCTAAGACATCTTTCAACACAAGGAAAGCCAGTTTTTTTTTTCTCACCAGTCATTTGATTTTTTGTTTGTTTGTTTATTTGTTTTTGTTATCATTAATCTACAATTACATGAAGAACATTATGTTTACTAGGCTCCCCCTTCACCAAGTCCCCCCCACAAACCCCATTACAGTCACTGCCCATCAGCGTAGTAAGATGCTGTCAAATCACTACTTGTCCTTTCTGTGTTGCCCAGACCTCCCCATGCCCCCCCCACGTTATATATACTAATCGTAATGCCCCCTTTCTTTTTCCCCACCCTTATACCTCCCTTCCCACACATCCTCCCCAGTCCCTTTCCCTTTGGTAACTGTTAGTCCATTCTTGAGTTCTGTGATTCTGCTCCTGTTCCGTTCCTTCAGTTTTTCTTTGTTCTTATACTCCACATATGAGTGAAATCATTTGTCTTTCTCTGCCTGGCTTATTTCACTGAGCATAATACCCTCTAGCTCCATCCAAGTTGTTGCAAATGGTAGGATTTGTTTTCTTCTTATGGCTGAATAAGATTCCATTGTGTATATGTACAACATCTTCTTTATCCATTCATCTACTGATGGACACTTAGGTTGCTTCCATTTCTTGGCTATTGTAAATAGTGCTGCGATAAACATAGGGGTGCATCTGTCTCTTTCAAATTGGGCTGCTGCATTCATAGGGTAAATTCCTAGCAGTGGAATTCCTGGGTCAAATGGTATTTCTATTTTGAGCTTTTTGAGGAACCTCCATACTGCTTTCCACAATGGTTGAACTAATTTACATTCCCACCAGCAGTGTAGGAGAGTTCCCCTTTCTCCACAACCTCACCAACATTTGTTATTGTTGCCTTTCGGATGGTGGCGATCCTTACTCATGTGAGGTGATATCTCATTGTGGTTTTAATTTGCATTTCTCTGATGACTAGCGATGTGGAGCATCTTTTCATGTGTCTGCTGGCCACCTGAATTTCTTCTTAGAGGACTGTCTGTTCAGCTCCTCTGCCCATTTTTTAACTGGATTATATGCTTTTTGTTTGTTGAGGTGCATGAGTTCTTCATATATTTTGGATGTCAACCCTTTATCACATCTGTCATTTTTGAATATATTCTCCCATACTGTAGGGCATCTTATTGTTATATTGATGGTGTCCTTTGCTGTACAGAAGCTTTTCAGCTTGATATAATCCCACTTGTTCATTTTTGCTTTTGTTTCCCTTGTCCGGGGAGATATGTTCATGAAGAAGTTGTTCATGTTTATGTCCAAGAGATTTTTGCCTATGTTTTTTTCTATGAGTTTTATGGTTTCATGACTTACATTCAGGTCTTTGATCCATTTCAAATTTACTTTTGTGTATGGGGTTAGAGAGAGATCCAGTTTCATTCTCTTACATGTAGCTGTCCAGTTTTGCCAACACCATCTGTTAAAGAGACTGTCATTTCCCCATTGTAAGTCCATGGCTCCTTTATCAAATATTAATTGTCCATATACCTTTGGGTTAATGTCTGGAGTCTCTATTCTGTTCCACTGGTCTGTGGCTCTGTTCTTGTGCCAGTACCAAATTGTCTTGATTACTGTGGCTTTGTAGGAGAGTTTGAAGTTGGGGAGTGAGATACCTGCTGCTTTATTTTTCCTTCTCAGGATTGCGTTGGCTATTCAGGGTCTTTGACAGTTCCATATGAATTTTGGAACTATTTGTTCCAGTTCATTGAAGAATGCTGTTTGTAATCTGATAGGGATTGCATCGAATCTGTATATTGCTTTGGGCAGGATGGCCATTTTGATTATATTAATTCTTCCTAGCCAAGAGCATGGGATGAGTTTCCATTTGTTAGTGTCCTCTTTAATTTCTCTTAAGAGTGTCTTGGAGTTTTCAGGGTATAGGTCTTTCACTTCCTTGGTTAGGTTTATTCCTAGGTATTTTATTCTTTTTGATGCTATTGTGAATGGAATTGTTTTCCTGATTTCTCTTTCTATTAGTTCATTGTTAGTGTATAGGAAGGCTACAGATTTCTGTGTGTTAATTTTGTATCCTGCAACTTTGTTGAATTCTGATACCAGTTCTAGTAGTTTTGGAGTGGAGTCTTTAGGGTTTTTTATGTACAATATCATGTCATCTGCAAATAGTGACAGTTTGACTTCTTCTTTACCAATCTGGATTCCTTGTATTTCTTTGTTTTGTCTGATTGCCATGGCTAGGTCCTCCAGTACTATGTTGAATAACAGTGGGGAGAGTGGGCATCCCTGTCTTGTTCCCAATCTCAGATGAAAAGCTTTCAACTTCTCACTATTGAGTATGATGTTGGCTATGGGTTTATCATATATGGCCTTTATTATGTTGAGGTACTTGCCCTCTGTGCCCATTTTATTGAGAGTTTTTATCATGAATGGATGTTGAATTTTGTCAAATGCTTTTTCAGCATCTATGGAGGTAATCATGTGGTTTTTATCCTTCTTTCTATATATGTGGTGGGTGATGTTGATGGATTTTCGAATGTTGTACCATCCTTGCATCCCTGGGATGAATCCCACTTGATCATGGTGTATGATCCTTTTGATGTATTTTTGAACTTGGTCTGCTAATATTTTGTTGAGTATTTTTGCATCTACGTCCATCAGGGATATTGGTCTGTAATTTTCTCTTTTTGGTGGGGTCTTTGCCTGGTTTTGGTATTAGGGTGATGTTGGCTTCCTAGAATGAGTTTGGTAGTATTCCCTCCTCTTCTATTTTTTGGAAAACTTTAAGGAGAATAGAAGGTAAATCCATCTGGCCCGGGGCTTTTGTCCTTGGGTAGTTTTTTGATTACCAATTCAGTTTCTTTGCTGGTAATTCGTTTGTTTAGATTTTCAGTTTCTTCCTTGGTCAGTCTTGGAAGGTTGTATTTTTCTAGGAAGTTGTCCATTTCTTCTAGGTTTTCCAGCTTTTTAGCATATAGGTTTTCATAGTAGTCTCTAATAATTCTTTGTATTGCTGTGGGGTCCATCGTGATTTTTCCTTTCTCATTTCTGATTCTGTTGATGTGTGTTGATTCTCTTTTTCTCTTAATAAGTCTGGCTAGAGGCTTATCTACTTTGTTTATTTTCTCAAAGAACCAGCTCTTGGTTTCATTGATTTTTTCTATTGTTTTATTCTACTCAATTTTATTTATTTCTTCTCTGATCTTTATTATATCCCTCCTTCTGCTGACCTTAGGCCTCATTTGTTCTTCTTTTTTCCAATTTTGATAATTCTGCGTTTAGACTGTTCATTTGGGATTGTTCTTCCTTCTTTAAATATTCCTGCATTGCTATATACTTTCCTCTTAAGACTGTTTCACTGCGTCCCACAGGAGTTGGGTCTTTGTGTTGTTATTTGTTTCCATATGTTGCTTGGTCTCTATTTTAATTTGGTCGTTGATCCATTGATAATTTGGGAGCATGTTGTTAAGCCTCCATGTGTTTATGAGCCTTTTTTACTTTCTTTGTACAATTTATTTCTAGTTTTATACTTTTGTGTTCTGAAAACTTGGTTGGTAGAATTTCAATCTTTTTGAATTTACTGAGGCTCTTTTTGTGGCCTAGTAAGTGGTCTGTTCTGGAGAATGTTCCATGTGCACTTGAGAAGAATGTGTATCCTGTTGCTTTTGGATGTAGAGTTCTATAGATGTCTATTAGGTCCATCTGTTCTAGTGTGTTGTTCAGTGCCTCTGTGTCCTTACTTATTTTCTGTCCGGTGGATCTATCCTTTGGAGTGAGTGATGTGTTGAAGTCTCCTAAAATGAGTGCATTGCATTCTATTTCCTCCTTTAATTCTGTTAGTATTTGTTTCACATGTGTTGGTGCTCCTGTGTTGGGTGCATATATATTTATAATGGTTATATCCTCTTGTTGGACTGACCTCTTTATCACTATGTAAAGTCCTTCTTTATCTCTTGTTACTTTCTTTGTTCTGAAGTCTATTTTGTCTGATACTACTACTGCAACACCTGCTTTTTTCTCCCTGTTGTTTGCATGAAATATCTTTTTCCATCCCTTGACTTTTAGTCTGTGCATGTCTTTGGGTTTGAGGTGTGTCTATTGTAAGCAGCATATAGATGGGTCTTGCTTTTTTATCCATTCTATTACTTTGTGTCTTTTGATTGGTGCATTCATTCCATTTACATTTAGGGTGATTATTGAAAGATATGTACTTATTGCCATTGCGGGCTTTAGATTCGTGGTTACCAAAGGATCAAGGTTAGCTTCTTTAGGATCTTACTGTCTAACTTAACTCGCTTATTGAGCTATTATTAACACTGTCTGATGATTCTTTATTTCTCTCCCTTCTTATTCCTCCTCCTCCATTCTTTACATGTTGGGTGCTTTATTTTGTGCTCTTTTGTGTTTCCTTTGACTGCTTTTGTGGGTATTTGATTTTATTTTTTGCCTTTAGTTAGTATTTGGTTGGTCTGCTTTCTTTGCTGTGATTTTATTTTCTCTGGTGATATCTATTTAGCCTTTGGAGGGCTCCCATCTAGAGCAGTCCCTCTAAAATACCCTGTAGAGGTGGTTTGTGGGAGGCAAATTCCCTCAACTTTTGCTCATCTGGGAATTGTTTAATCCCTCCTTCATATTTAAATGATAATCGTGCTGGATACAGTATTCTTCATTCAAGGCCCTTCCATTTTATTGCATTAAATATATCATGCCATTCTCTTCTGGCCTGTAAGGTTTCTGTTGAGAAGTCTGATGATAGCCTGATGGGTTTTCCTTTGTAGGTGACCTTTTTCCTCTCTCTAGCTGCCTTTAAAACTCTGTCGTTGTCCTTGATCTTTGCCATTTTAATTATTATGTGTCTTGGTGTTGTCCCCTTGGGTCCCTTGGGTTTGGAGATCTGTGGGCTTCCATGGTCTGAGAGACTATTTCCTCCCCCAGTTTGGGGAAGTTTTCAGCAATTATTTCTTCAAATACAATTTCTATCCCTTTTTCTCTCTCTCTTCTTATCGTACCCCTATAATGAGGATATTGTTCCTTTTGGATTGGTCACACAGTTCTCTTAATATTGTTTCATTCCTGGAGATCCTTTTATCTCTGCATCAGCTTCTATGCATTCCTGTTCTCTGGTTTCTATTCCATCAATGTCCTCTTGCATCTCATCCATTCTGCTTTTAAATCCTTCCAGAGATTGTTTTATTTCTGTAGTCTCCCTCCCTACTTTGTCTGTTTGCTCTTGCATTTTTCTCTGCAGCTCCATCAGCATGGTTATGACCTTTATTTTGAATTCTTTTTCAGGGAGATTGGTTAGGTCTATCCTCCAAGCTCCTTCTCAGGGGTTGTCTTTGTGATTTTGGTCTGGATCAAATTCTTCTGCCTTTTCATGGCGATAGAGGTAGTTGTGTGGAGCTGGTGCGTGTGTCGGCTGGGAGAATGTCCCTTCTTGCTAGTTTGTGGCCTTCCTCTCCTGGGAGAATGGCTACCCCTAGTGGCCTGTGCTGGGCAGCTGCATGCAAACAGGGTCTCTGATTCTTGCCCGGGCCTCTGGAGTAAGCTCCACGGTTGCTGTGGGCGTGGCCACTCTCAGGCTGCTACTCTGCTATGGCAGAGCCGCATTGGAGGGGGAATGGGCGGGAGTCTGTTTATCGCCATGAGGGGCCTCAGAGCTGTGCTTCCGCCCAGGGGGTTAGGGCGCCCAGAGTTCCCCAGGATTCCCAGCTGCTGGGCTGAGTGTCCTGGGACGCTTCCGTCCAGCTGTGGGATCCCTGTCCCTTTAAGACTTTCAGAAAGCACTCGCTTTTCTTTGTCCCAGGCACACCGGCTGTGGGGACCTGCTCTCAGGTTTTACTGTCCCATTTCCCTAGTATCCAGCACATCATGCACTGTGTGTCTGCGCTCCCAGTGCAGATGGCTAAGGCTCAGTATTTAGCAGTCCTTGGCTCCCTCTCCCTCCCTGCTCCAACTCCTCTCCTCCCACCTGGAGCTGGGGTGAGGGACGCTCAGGTCCTGCCAGGCTGTGTCTTGTATCTTACCCCCTTCATGACACACTGGATTCTCACAGGTACAGATGTAGCCTGGCTGTTGTCCTGTATTTTTCTGGTCTCTCTTTTAGGGATAGTTGTATTTGTTGTATTTTCAAAAATATATATGGTTTTGGGAGATTTCTGCCGCTCTACTCATGCTGCCATCTTGGATCCTCCTCCCAGCCATTTGTTTTTAACCTTTGCTACTCACTGTTAGGAGAGGTAACCCACCATGGACCCTTAGCATCCTTAAATGTTCTTACTAGGTAAGCCAAGAATGCAAGGCCCTGTATTCCAGACCATTTCTCAGGAATGTATTTGCAACTGGCAAATAAGGCAACATTCTCCCTGGACAAGGATTAGGCTTGCTTCATTTTACTATAAAAGCAGAGACTTCTTAAATCTCAGTGTTCCCCTCCTGTAACACACCCACTGCATGTGTAGGCATCTATCACAGATCCACAGCACTTGGTAGACATGGGAACTGATGCAAAAAAACCATGCTAAAGTTGTTGCTATGGCTGTCCTTTACATCTGACTCAGGAGTCTTGAGTTTGCATCATGAAACAAAAGCAAAATAGGTTGTTAACTTACAAATAGGAAAATCCCACACCCTGCACAGTTCTTCTTTTTTTTTATTGAAATATCACTGATAAACAGTCTTATCTGGGTTTCAAATATACAACACAGTGGTTCCTCACCCCCTCTAGTGCAGTTACTATCTATCAAGGTAGAAAGATGTTACAGAATCATTGACTATATTCTCCATGCTGTACTATCATCTCCGTGACCAACTTATATTGTGATTGTGAATTACTGTGCCCCTTTATCCCCCTCTTCCTCCCCACCATCTGCCCCACCTCTCCCCCTTGGTTACCACTAGTCACTTCTCAGTGTCTGTGAGTCTACTGCTGTTTTATTCCTTCTGTTTTGCTTTGTTTTTATATTCCACAAATAAGTGAAGTCATATGCCATTGTCTTTCTCCACCTGATTTATTTTACTTAGCATAATACCCTCTACATCCATCCATGTTGTTGCAAATGGCAGGATTTCTTTTCCTTTTATGACTGAGTAATATTCCACTGGGTATATATACACCATATCTTCTTTATCCATTTATCTATTGATGGACACTTAGGTTGCTTCCATATCTTGGCTATTACAAATAGTGTGGCGATAAACATAGGGGTGCATATATTTTTTTGAATCAGGGATTTTGTTTTCTTGAGGTAAATTCCTAGGAATGGAATTACGGGATCAAATGGTATTTCTTTTTCCAGTTTTTTGAGGAACCTCCATATTGCCTTCCACAGCAGTTGCACCAATTTACATTCCCACTAACTGTGTAGGAGGGTTCCCATTTCTCTGTATCCTCACCAGCATTTGTTATTTCTTGTCTCTTGGATAGTGGCCATCCTAACTAGTTGAGGTAGTATCTCACTGTGGTTTAAATTTGCATTTCCCTGATGATTAGCAATGTGCAACATCTTTCCATGTGCCTGTTGGCCATTTGTATTTCTTCTTTGGAGAAATGCCTCTTCAGGCCTTGCCCATTTTTGTAATGGGTTATTTGTTTTTTGGGTATTGAGAAATATGAGTTCTTTATATATTTTGGTTGTTAACCCCTTATCTGATGAACACAATTGTTTACAATCATTACCTCTTGTTTCTCTAGAACGTAAAGCTGATTTGTTAATTCCTGAAGCACCTCACTTGCACATCTTCAAGCTTGCACTCTGACCAAACACCTTTGTTGTTCCTCAGGCCAGGATGGATGCAGATGTTGGAGAAGAGGACACAGAGACTCAGATGGCTGCACATCTGGGATGTCAGTGTCCACCTAAGAGTTCCAGTCCCTTGGGTGAAGGTTTTGGCCTGCTGGGCTCAGTAGAGAGCCTAGGTGGTGTTTGACAACCGCTGGGATGGCTGGGGTGCAAAGGAGTGCTGTACTGGAGTCCTGGTACCTGGGGTGAGAGGTGAGGGGTGAGGGAGGTCTACACATGGCTGAGTTCAGCTTTATCTCTGCTGATGAGTTCAGAATGAACACACCCTATCACCAGATTGTGACCCTGGAGGGGAGAAGAGGAGGTGTGCTAATTCACCCCAATTTACCCCCAGGACTCCTTAGGATTGGTACCTGGGCCAGGCTCAGGGATAGAGGTCCTAGGTGTGGATATTACAAGAGTCTGGAAATCCCCACATTGGGAAGTGGCCACATTCCCTTCAGCCCCAGGTCCCAGGCCCCTTTTCTTTTTTGCTCCCTTCTGGTGAGGGTTCCAGGACAACAGATGCTCCCAGCTTGGCAGGCAGGAGCTGGGAAAGGGTATGGCAGGAATTTCAGCTCAGATGCTGGGCTAATCCCGGAACAGGACTTGGGGTGGGCTGGGCCCCTGTAGGCTTGTATGTCTAGCAAGGGTCAAAGGGCCTGGGCGCCTTGCTGCTCCTAGGTTCCCAGCTGAGCACTGGGCTCTCCAGGGACATCATGGCCTGGTGACTGTGCAGGTGTTACTGAAGGGGCTACTGAGTTTCTGGAAGGCAGGTGACCCACACCGTCATATGTGCGTGACATCTGCGCACCTAGGGTAGTTGTGGACATTACTCAGTGCGCTACCTAGGGTTAGGGTGAGAGTTAGCACTGTGCTTAGAATACCATCGGTAGTGGTTACAGGTTGGAGGTAGACAGTGGTAAGCATAAGGCCATGGAAAGACCTTTTTGGGTAAAACCACCAGGAACACCTTGATAGTGTGTGTCTGTCCAGTTTACTCTTCCCTTAGAGTCTGTGTCTCCTGCAACAAAGAGGCTGGGGGTCAGTAAAGTGGGGACACTTGTGGGGATGAGGAAGGGTATGTAGGTGAAGGATGGGGCCGCTGAGGAGGGCAGTGGACACACTTGCTGACCTTGTCCTTTCTTTAAAAGCACACAGCCATGTGGTGGAGCCCAGGGCTTTGCATGGGAACCAAGACTGTCCTTATTAAAGGACAGGCAGTGGGACAGAAACTACAAACCACTTTAGAGGAGGGATACAGGCCTTGTCTGAGGTGGTCTAGGTGGCTTTATGCAGGAGCACTCCTTTGCTGGATGGATTTGGACTGCATGTGTGTTTGTGGGTCGCAAGATGGGCTGTGTCTGTTTGCATGTGTGCTAGGCTGTCTTTCTGTCTGTGTGTGTGTTTGTGCCTGTGTCTGCTCTGGCAAGCCTGACAAAGGGTGTTCATGGGTCTATGCAGGTGTGTTTCCCAGACACATCTCTGGTACTCGGAATTAGTTTCTCAGTGGCATCATTGGATTTGTGTCCTTCTGTTTATGTGTCTGTGTGACGGGGTGTCTGTGTCCATCTGTCTTTGACTGTGTGTGAGATTCTGCCCTGGCCTCTCGCTTTACCCTGCCGCTCTCCCCTGACACACACCAGCTGCCAGCATGATTTACCGCAAGGAACAGCTTCCCTTCTCTTCCCGCCGTCTGGAATCCCACAGGTCCGGCTGCCTGCCCAAGGTCCTCCCCCTGTGGCCTCTGGAGCAGGCCTGACCTTGACAGCGATACACTCTGGAAAGCCCCCAATATGCTCCTTTTCTGGCCATGCACCCAGAGAAGTTGCAGTGGAGGAGAGGGACAGGGCAGGAAAGGGGTGGGGGGCAGTTGGCAGCACCCACCCATTCTTCTGGAAACAGAGCTTTCCCTCTGGCCCTGTCCCAGGCCCCATTTTTCTTCCCCATGCTCTCATCCAGACCAAGTATTTAGGTTCCTGGCCTCTCTGTCTTGGGATGGGAATGAACAGTCCTCTGCAAGCCCAGCAAGACCTGTTAGGGATCTAGTCCTCTGCGTCCCCCAACACCTCACATGCCAGCACTATGCTCCTTCCTCACAGCCTCACCCGAACTCAAGGGTGTCCTCCTTTCCTTCCCTTCCCTGAATTGGACACAGGAACCATTCTTGTCCTTATTCTGTGTCCTTCATTTACCTACGTCCATTTTCGTCCTTATTCTCTGACAGCCCTGGCCTGTGCCATGGGCCCTGAGCCCAGGTGGAGCGTTAGGCTTCGGATGGCTGGTGAAGAGCAGAGGCTCAGCTCTGTCTCACGTGGTGCAGGAAGCATCTCCGTGGGTTCGTTCCTGTGCCCGTCCTCTGTTTGTTGCCCTGCCTGCATGGGCTGCACGCTGTTCAAAAATGAAGCAGCTGCAGTCCCTATCGTTAGGATTCAGTGTTTACCAGAAGTCATTTTGTGGAGAAGCCAGTCGCCTCCACTCTTGCCTGAAATTCCGTCCATAGAGTTCTTCAGTACCCTCTGCAGAGACTGAGAGAATGGCCCGAGAAGGTCAAAGCCAGGCACCATGACATGATGGTACCTCAGAGGGCCAGAGGTGCACCCCACAGTTCCCGAGCAAGCATACAGTCCTAGCACCTCCCACAGATTCTTGAGTAGTAAATTAAGGAGGATTTCATTCTGGTTTTACCTCTCTGGAGCCTAGGGGGAGTGGGAGGGTGGGGTTGATGCTAGGGCTATGGGATGGGCTAGAGCAAGGCTTCATCCCTCAGCAACATCCTGTGTGAGTCACAGGCTCTGATCCTGTCTCCTCTCAGAGCTTGTTGGCTGAGAATTCAGGATCCTGAAGGCCTCAGTTTCCAGCTCATCTCTGCCCCCACCCTGTGTTGTAGGACCTTGGTCAGCACTATGAGCTCAACCACGCTGGGGCAGGTAGGAACCTGTGGAGGACCATGGGAAGGACCTGCTCCACCTAAGCCAGGATGTGTGCTCATTAACCTCGGCTCCCCACTGGATGCTGCTGTGATCTTTCTGAGTCACGTTCCCTTCATTCTGGGCCTCCCTCTTGCCTCCTTGTGCTGTGGCTCTCTGCCACCTCCCACTGTGCAGGAAGGATGTGCCTGTCCCAAGACCTCCTGTGATCTTTGGGATGTTTTAGGGAAACACCTGGATGGTGCTGGCTCAGCAGGCCTGGGCCTGTGCTTCCTCGCTCTGGAGGCCACAGCAGGGGCTGGGTCCCCATCCCTTAGGCACAGAAGCACCATTCAGAGGAGGGACACATTCGTGCTGCTTCCCATCCTGGCTTTTCTGCATCCTGCTAATAGTGGACACACAGTGCTGGGGTCCTATCAGATGAAGAGAGTCCTGCCACCCCCTCCTGGTTTGATGTGATGTGAGTCATCCTGTATATCCCTAGGAATCAGGGTGAGGGTGTCCCGCAGCCCCCATACCACATACACACATCAAACAGCACTTCCAGCTCTTTCTCCAGCTCTTGGCTCCTCTGTAGTAGGTCAAAAAGTGGGAATGCAGAGGTGCCACCTTCTGGGAGATACGAGGTGACCCAAACCGAGGTCCATCCTCTTTGTTACAAACTCATGGCAGCGTCTTTGTCTTTCTGCCTCCTAGTTCTCTGTTCCCACTGTCAAACCTCCCTGGTCACTGGCTGAACACTGGGATGCCACATGTGCCTTGTATCTGTGTTTCAAGCCTCATGTTCCATACATCTAGATCTTCTATGCAATCTCTCCCACTTGGGTCTCTCAGTTGGACACCCAGTTCTTAGGCTTTAATAGTAATTTTCCACAATAACTTCCATAATCCATCTCTACCTCCAGCTTATAGTTTTGGTTCTCCAAACTCCTCTTACATCTCCCAACCATGGTCCCTTCCCAGCTCTGCACCCTTTTGGGTGTAGAAACATTTCTTCTAAGCCACAAAGTCCTTCCACATTAATGCTATCTTCTCTCTCCTTAACGAAAGTAAACTGTCTGTGCTTTTAGTCAAGGCCATCCACTTGACCTGGGCATTTGCTCCCATCCGCTCACCTCTACGCCACCACATTGCTCCAACAATTCTTCCATGCTTTCCTTTACCATCATTTTATCCCTCCTGACTGCATCAGTTCCATCAACAGCCAACATGCTGTCTCTTACCCTAAAAAAACAACAAACCTTCTCTTGGTTCCACTCCTTCCTACAGCTATTGCTTCATTTTTCTGTACCTCTGTGGAACAAACCTTCTTGAAGGTACTGATTACACTGCTATCAACAACTGCTGTTCCATTTTCTCTTGAATCCACTCCAGTCATGCCTTCACTTCCATCATTCACCAGTGTGTTCTTCTCAAGGCCACAGATGATTTCTGTGTTGCTAAATCTAATGGTCAACTTTGAGTCCTCATCTTGTTTGGCCAATTCATAACTTTTTATGCAATTGATCACTTTCTCCTTGCTATATTTTGCTCTCTTGGCTTCTAGTATACCACAGTCTTATGGTTTTCCTCTTTCCTTCCTGGCTACTGGTTCTTTCTCTTCTCTCTTACTGGTTCCTTTTCTCCCTCCAATTTCTTTACATTGGAATGTCCCAAAACCCAGCCCTTAGATCTCTCCTTCATTTACACTCATTCCCTTGGTGATCTTATCTGGTCTCATGGTTTTGTATACATCAATTAATCAATCAGTCATTCATCTGTAGGCAGCACCCTTCCTGAGGCCCCTCAAGCTTAGTGTTGAGAATAGACTTTTTGGAGGTATAGTGTCAGGAAGAATAGGAGGGATTTGTTATACTAATGCAATAATCTTAGTAGCAGAGGAAGTAAGAAGTGGTCATATTCTGGATTTATTATGAAGGTAGAGACAATAGGCTTAGTGATAGATTGGTTGTGGACTCTTGGCATAACATCAAGATAATGCCAATGTTCTTAACCTGAACAACTGATGAAAGAGATGTGGGAAATACTGCAACTGGAGCAAGATTGGTATGTGTGATTGGGAAGTGATGGAAGTGGGGGAATCAGGAGTCTACTTTTGAGATGAATATTAGACATCCAACTGTATATTTTGATTATTCAATTTGGGTATGTAAGACTATATGCCCCCTGAGATCATGAGCTCTTTGGAGGCAAGAGTTATGTCTTGGTGACTGTTGCATCTGACATAGTTCCTATCACATAGTAAGTACTCACATATTTTAATTATTGAATGCAAGATGCCTTTCAAGGTCATTTTTATTGTGGCAGGACCCCATACACTGTAGCACTTATCACACTTATGTAATAATTTATCTGCTTCCTCAGTCCAGACTTTGGATTCAAGTACTATTAAGGTGTTACTATGAACCAGCCACTATCATAACCCCTGGGGATATGAGACACTACTATAATTACTTGGGAAAGAAAGGATGAGAAACTGAACTATAAGCACAAGCAGTAAAAAAAAGGGGGGGGCAACTTGATGCCAAAATTAGAGCCCAGTGACTGACTTAATGTATGATCTAAGCAAAAAAACAGATGTACAGTGATACCATTTTCTGACGTTATGAGACAGTTTGGTGGGGTGGGGGTTGTTTGGAGATTCTGAATCAATGCGCATTGTCTTTGGAGCAAGATGGAGCCTCTCTCCATGGCTATTGGCTGTACAGTTGGAGCTCAGAGGGAAGATTAGAGCAGAGAAGTGGTTTTGGGAATCATGAGTACACTAATAATAAGGTTTTGGGGATGGATGTAGTTGTCCCACTTTCCCAGATGAAGAAACTGGGGCTCATAAGTGTTAAGTAACTTGTCCAGGGTCAGAGTTGGGATTCTAACTCTGATGAATTTTTCCACATTCCATCCTTGTGACTTTGACCTTAAAATGTGCATCCTCTCCAAGGGTCACACATTTGTCCTGAAAATTGTAAAAACACATGCTCAAGAATTTTGTAATATTTTCCTTGTGTTGTAGCTTTGCTGCCCTTTGTTCATGTTTACCATCTTCTTTTGAAATTGCTCTCTAGCCAGAAGGTTCCCCCCAAAGTGAAAGGAACTCACACTTAACCTTGTATCAGGGGGAATAAACACAACCTTGAGCTATGCTGTTCTGCTATGCCTCCTTAGGGTCCTGGGATTCGTCTTCCTTTCAGGGAGACCAATACCTGCCCCAACCCAGTTAACAGGAGAAGGTAGGACAGGGTCCGCTCATGACTCCTGAGGAGGTCAAGGAATTATGAGTATGATGGGCACTTTTAAGAGATCCACGCTGTGGCCAGGGCTACAGAGGCTGCTGGTGGTGGTGATTACCCATCTGGTGATGGTGCTGGGGTGAGAAAGGGATTGCAGGCTGACTGCACAGGAAGCAGAGTATCTCAGTAAGATACATAAGAGTGTCTTATTATGGTAAGCTACTCAAAAGGCCTCCTATGACAGGTCTGTAGGAGGAACTTCATTTAGTCTAAATGTAAAACAAGATACAGTTTGGAGGGGCTTACATTTCTTTGCAGCTGCACACAGATCTCAGCTTGCCTCTCAGTCTCCCTCTTGGGTTTCACCATTTCATCCCCAGCACTTTAGAGGTTTTCACAGTATATTTCCATTAATGATTTCTCTGAAATAGCCAATTACTGGGCAGCCCCAGGGAGCAGCATAGCGGCCACAGTCCCTCTTCAGTTCTGAGCAGCTTATGTGGTTGTTAGAGGTTTATATGTGGTATTAAATTCTAGATTCCTGGCCACTTTCTGTGTCTGCTTAATGGGATACTTTCCAAAAGCCTTAAAATTTTGACCATCAAGGTGAGTGATTCTGGTACTTTCTGAAATGCAGTGAGACACAGTAATGAAGAAATTGGAAAGGCTGACAGGAACCAAGGGCTAGATCAGGCAGGTTTATATGATGCACTCTTTGGTTGGGAAAAGGACAGGAGTCATCTGCTGAGGCGAAGGCACCAGGCAGATCTTAGGAGTAGGCACAGCTGACTGAGCTCAGCAGCATGTAATATACAAGAAGTATATTAAAAAAACATATATATGAATATTCAGGGAGCAAACTGGTGGAAAGGAGGAAACCAGAGAAAGATAGGTGGTATAAAAATGAGACATGCAGTAGGGCTGGGTACAAGGTGCTGGCAGTACTTGACAAGCTGAGATATGTTTGGCAAATTCCTTCTGTTTGTGTGCCTTCCCAAACCTTCAGTACTGAAATCACTATTCTTTATTGCACTATGGGCAAGCTCACTGAAGCTCACAATTACTCAACTCCTTCCTCTAAAAGTACTTGGGTCTTCACTGGCTTCCTAGCTCTGGACTCTTTTGAGTACAAAGCAAATTGGCTTTGCTCCTTCATCACACTCTGATCAGGAACGTGTCAGCTTCTGTCCCAGCTACTCAGACCTCCATCTTCATGCTCCCCCTCCTTGCTTCTCTCCCAGTCTGCCCCTTGGGAGTGGTGGAAAAGACACTCTCCACATCCTACTGTGATCTTCATTCCAGGAGTCCCTCACTCCATGCAGCTGATAGGCAGTGGAGGTTGGAAATAGGCAAGAGAACTACAGCAGACTCCCAGAGGGCTCCAGAAAGGCCCAACCAGTAACCAACAGGGAGCAGAAAAGGGGAGATGCTATCATTTGGTTCTGATTTTTATCCCATCATATTATTAGCTGTGTGCTTTTGATAAACACAAGCACCTCCTCAAGGTTGGAGTACTGTGGAACTCCTCTAAAAACGTCCCCTCCAGATTGGGGGTGTATACAGAAGTCATCAGTGAATTCTGCCTGTGGATTCCTGTCAGTATTTGCTCATGTCCACAGTGCTCTTCTAGGCCCAAGGACACCATGGTAGGTCATGCCAGAATCGAAGCTTGACCTTCCCCTTCAGTGCACCTTCCACAAGGGCCTTCCTTCTCCAGGGTGGGACGGGGAGGAGTTGTGCAGAATGCTGCCCCAGCCGCACTGTGGGATAAAGCTTCCCTAGACAGGAAGGATGGGTTTAGCCTCTCCCATGCCTTCCCTGAACACACCAGAGTGGAGGGAAGGAGCAGACAGAAACTCTGCTTAGAGATATAGAGTGTATTTTGGGGGCCACTCTGCCCCACCCGCACAATAATGAAATGACAGTAACGGTCCTCTCCAAGGACTGAGGACATTGGGGAGCCAACAGCGTCGCTTGAGCAGGGTCGTCTTAAGCAGACCAGCGTTTCCCTCTGAGGCGAGACTTGAGAGTTAGGGCGGTTTCCTTTGTTGGGTGGCACAAGCCACTCGGGGACAGTGCTGAGGGCAGTGGCGGGGGTGGCCCAGGACTGAGGCCGAGTGGAGTGGATGGGAGTGGTGCCCGAGCTTGCTGTCTGGGGGGTGGGGGCCACCCACGAAGGCCAGGCCCCATGTCTCAGTCGGGGGAGACTGGGCCTCGCCCTCTCTGTCTTGCCTTCTCTGTCTGTGTTCGCCCCGTGGGACTTTTGGCTGGAGCCAGGCTCTTTGCTACATTCTCTTTTCCAGTGTTGGCCACTTTCTCAGCTGTAAAGAACTTGGATTCCCTGTGCCCTTGGCCTTTTGTCTTGGGGTTAATATGGTTCAGAAAGGATTTCACCTTGCTTCTCAAGCCAGATTCTGGGAGGCTGGGGCTCTTGTGGGTATGGACTGGCATCACCTGCCCCTGCAAAACACGACCTTGCAAATTTCGGCCCTGCAGTGGCTTACTCTGAATGAGCTGGCCCAGGAGAGGCTGGCCCTGTGACACCTGGGGCACTACAGGCCGGGCATTCTCAGGAATCCTTGCTGGTTTGCGGGTCACACTGAGCTTGGTTTGACTGTCTGGCAGGCCATTCTTCTTGGATTCCTTCTCCCCTAGGGACTCCCGGAGGTAGCTCTGGGAGCTCAAGCTGAGGGTGATGCTGGGACTGTGTTGACAGGGAGCATCAAGGTGAAAGCCTTGTCCCTGCTGCCGGAGGCTGTGGGGTGTTCTGTTCACAAGCATCCCTTCTGGCGTCTGGGCTTCAGCAAGGTGCCCTTTTTCTCTTATTGCAGAGAGCACAAACCCTGCATCCCTTTCTCTGTGGTCCCCTGCTGAGTTGGGTTTCCCTGGGCCCTCTCTCGTTTCTGCCGGCATGGAGACTTGGGCCGAGTCCTTGCTCTTGCCAGAGCTTTGGGGCTCAGGATTCCAGGGCTCCCGCAGGCTGGGGCTGTTCATGCTGCCTTCCAGCTGAACACAAAGCACCCGGGCCTCTGCTGTGTCTCCACCGGGTTGTGAGACTTTGGAGGCCCAGTGGGCAGAACCTTGAGATACTGCTCTGGAACTTGGCTGCTTCTGGTTCTGCTTCACTGCCTTTAACTCAGTGGGCAGCTGCTCTTTGAGGTGGAGCCATTCTGGACCCGGGTCATGAGGAATGTCTGCTGGGATGGGGAGTTCCTGGAGCAATGCTTTTCCTTGGTTGTTTAGACTTCCAGGAGACTCCTGGCTGCATATGTTCTCTGAGATCATTGCCCTTTGTTCCCTGGACTCCCTTGCCTTTATGGGAATTCCCAGTTGTACCTCTAGGATCTTCTTTCTCAGGTGGAAATTTAGTTTGGCTAAGAGGGGTTTCTTTAGTGAGTAGTTTCGAGTTGGCTCTGGTTGGCTGTCTGGAGGCACCATCTCAGTCATTCCTTCTGCCTCCACTTCAGGCAGGAACTCATCTGCAATGTCTGCACAAGTCTCACTGGCATCCTGAAAGCCGGACCCGGGACGTAGATGCTGCTCATCAGAGGAGATCCTCCGAGTCAGTGGCTCTGTTGGGAATTTGTCAGGTCCAGGCACCATCTCTGTGATTCCAGCCTGGGTAGTGACTACCGGTGCCATGGCCCCAGAGAGAGTCACAGAATAAAGAGCAGGCAGCCCTGACAAGAAGGCCAGATACTTGTGTCGTAAAGTCATCTCCAGTTTCTCAATGGCTCTCTTGGACAGGGTTCGGGGCAGCTTAGGATGTGCACTGACAACACCTGGTGAGGCCTGCTGCTGCTCAGGCGCTGTTGGCATCCAGGGCATAACTGCCTGCTGGAGGTCAGGGCCAGCTGCTGCCTGTAGCTCCAGGGGCTTGCTTTCTGGGATGCAGGTGAGGGGAGTCACTTCCAGGCTCCCAGGAATTATGCACTCCCAGGAGCTGTATACACAGGCAGGGACCTTGCCCTGATGAATCTGCCCACTTTTGGAGTTGATATGGCTCTGCAGTATTGCCTTGGCCTGGTCAAACAAGTGTGGGTCTATGATGGGTGAGAATGGGTCACCAGCCCTAATGGCCTCTGGGGCCGTAGGCTGGGGAACACTCACATTGGCTCAGGCTGTGCTGCCCCAGGACAGAGTCTGCTGGTCGGTGAGGGACAGGAGCAACTGGGTGGACTCCCGGTGCTTCTGGGGCAGGCCCCAGCGAGGGTGGATTGACTGGCTCTGGAGGTGGAGTTCCAGCAGCCTCTGGGCATTCTCTGGGAAGAAAAGTAGTTCCCTGGTGACGACCGACATGGGTTTTCCTGGCCGGGATGTTTTCACTCTCTCAGGAGACTGGGCTTTGTCACAAGGCTGACACTGCACAGAGCTCTGCGTGTGCTGAGGTCCCTGGAAGACAGCTGGCAAACCCCACTGATGCTGGAGCTGCCTCTGCAGCAGGTGCTACTCCAAGGCTTCACACTGGGCCAGAGTCAGAAATGCGACACTGACCTGAGCTCGCTGGTCAGATGGAGCAACCCAACTTGGGGAAGATGGGGAAGACGGTGGGGCTGACTGGGATGGAGTTGTAGGCAGCAACGGGAGGAAGGAGAGTCCCTTAAAGAGAAAAGGATCATTCAAGGGGTACCTGGACATGCTCCCGTTTGTGGAGAAGCCTTGAGAGCCCAAGACAGTGTCAACTAGGGACTCACTGTGTAGAGAAGGGAGGCCACAGAATAGCTGGCTGTATTTCTGTTGCAAACGGCCCACCGAGTCATAAACCTGTTGACCAGGAAATGGGTAGAGGCCACTAAAGTGTTCTAAGGGCTGGAGAGGGAGAGGCTGTCCAAGCCACATGGTTTGGGATTTGCAGGTAGTGGTGTCTTTGTTCCGGGTCCATAATGGGCAATTCCAAGACCCAGAAGGCCTGGGTGGGCTGGCCGTCATACAGGAACCCCATGTCTGGTAGGAAATGGCCCCCAAATTCTCAACAGCAAACTTAGAAGTATTCTGGAGGAAAGAAACTGGTTGGTTATGTTCAGGTCCATAAAAGAATGGTGGGTTTGGCATAAGCTACCTCAGGGACTCCTCCACACGTCTGGGGAGCCCCACCTCTGGAAATACATCCATTTTTTCACATGAACTTCAAGAATTCTCAGGACTCCAGGACAGAGGAACGGCAGTTGGGCAGGGAGGGCAGCTGCCATGAGCAAGGCTATGGGATGTGTCAAGGTAGTGATTTCTTGGTTCAGGGTCAGCAGAGACACCTGGGAAATCAAGGGCTGCTGCTCTTGTTCCTGTAGACAAGGTTGGTGTCGCTGTGTGTCAACTCCTCTTGGTACATCAGAATTCTAGGCTCCTGAAGGCTTGAAGAAGACATCATGTCTGGGCCCCACGGCACCTCTGGCACTTGAAATCCCTGCCTTAGTTTGAGGTGCTCAGTCCAGTCATCACGGATGTTGATTGTATCGGTTAACTGGACAGCTGGCTGTGTTAAGGATTTCTGATCTGTGAATTGTGATGCTGGGGGTGTTGGAGATGGAAGTGGAAGCTCTTTGGAGTGAGCAGAACAATGCTCTAGATTCTGCTCAAAAGACACTCTTGACATGGACAAAATATCTAGACAAGGAGTCGTGCGATGGTCCTGATGAAGTGGGGGAGATCAGGGCACTCTCACCCACCAGCAAATGCTGAATCTCCAGAGCCATGCCATCGCAGGTTTGGCAGCTGGTGTCTGTACACAGGATACTCCACACACTTCCCTCCTGAGGAAGCCAGCTTTGGCTGGGAAGGGAAATAGGGCAACTGTTACAGAGGCAGTGACAGCTGCCTCCTTAGAAGTATGTGGCTTGCGTATAGGCCCTGCCCTCCTCTAGTCCTTAAAGCCCTGGAGCCTGTACTCCGGGGTATTTCCCCATCTACTTTATTCCCAGGAAAATGCCATTTGGCAAGTTACGGTGGGCTGGGCTGAGGGTCTGGGACTTGTTGGGCAAGGTCGCAGACAACTGATGGGAGCGCGTGGCCAGGAGAGACTGGGAGGTGGGGTGAGTTCTCTGCTGACGTGTGTTGAGTCGCTGAACTAGGAGAAGGGAACGAGGCAGATGGGTGGAAGCCAATGTTTAGCTGATGGGGCATCACCAGTAAAGTCAACAGGTAGAACCTGGCCTCAATCTTGTTTGTAGCTAAGAAGGCCAGAGCCTAGTAATCAGTATTTCCAAACTGGAAAATGAGGTCCTTGTGGGAATTCTGCATTCTGGGATTATAGGGTGCACACAATATCTGTTGGGAGCCAGTCTTATTCTCTAGAGATCATAAGAAGAGGATAAGATGACAGACTCGTGTCTGAGGGCCGTCCCTGGACCTGACCTTCCTGAAGGCAGAACCAGAGGAGGTAATGTCAGCAGGTCCAGCTAGACTCTGAGGGGTCTGCCCTTGAAATGGCACAGTTGTAGAGAGAATATGCAACGATTACTTGTATGTAATGGGGGAAAAGACAGTCTCTTCAAGAAATGGTGCTGGGAAAAATGTACAGCTACATGCAAAAGAATGAAGGTAGATCACTGTCTTACCATACATAAAAATAACTTCAAAATGGATTAAAGACCTGAAAACATACAACTACTGGAAGAAAATACAGGCAGTAAATCCTGAACATCAACTTTAGAAATTTGTTTTCTGATATGTCTCCCCAGGCAACGGAAACAAAACCAAAAATAAACAAGTGGGACTACATCAAACTAAAAAGTGTCTACACAGCAAAGGAAACCAGCTACAAAACAAAAAGGCAACCTACTATATGGGAGAATATGTTTGCAAATTATATATCTGAGGAGGGCCTTATAACCAAATATATACATAACTCATACAACTCAACATCTAAAAAAACAATATGATGAAACAGTGGGCAGAGGACCGGAATAGACATTTTTCCAAAGAAAATGTACAGACTGCCAAAAGACACATGAAAAGTAATCATCACAATATCAGTAATCATCAGGGAAGTTCAAATCATAACTATAATGAGATACCATGAAATAAGTAGTGTTGGGGAAGATGCAGAGAAAAGGGAATCCTGTTACACTGCTGGTGGGAATGCAAATTGGCGCAGCCAGTACAGAGTTTCCTCAAAGAACTACAAATAGAAATACCATATGACCCAGCAATTCCACTTCTGGGAATCTAACTGAAAAAAACAAAATCACTAATTTGGAAAGGTATATGCACCCCTATGTTTATTGTAGAAGCAACCTAAGTGTCCATCAAGAGGTGAACAGATAAAGAAGATGTGGTACAAATACACAATGGAATGTTATTCATCCATAAAAAAAGATAGAAATCTTGCCATTTGTGACAACATGCATGCACACAGAGGGTGTTATGAAATAAGTCAGCAGAGAAAGAGGAATACCATATGGTTTCACTTATATGTGAAATACGAAAACCAAAACAGAAGAACAAACAAAACAGAAATGGACTCATAAACACAGTGAATGGGAGGTTAGTTAACATGGAGTTGCAGGTTGGGGGACAGTTGAAATAGGTGAAGGGGTTAAAGAGGTACAAACTTCAAATCATAAAATAATTTAGTCACAAAGACGGAAGTATAGCATAGGGACTATAGCTCATAATATAGGAATATCTTTGGTGACAGATGGTAACTACACTTATGGTGAACTTTTTTTATTATGATACATTACTATACAATCACATGAGCAACATTGTGATTACTATATTCCCCCCGTTATCAAGTCCCCACCACATACCCCATTACAGTCACTGCCCATTAGCATAGTAAGATGCTATAGAGGCACTACTTGTCTTCTCTGTGTAATACTGCCTTCCCCGTTCCCCCCCTACATTATGTGTGCTAATCATAATGCCCCTGAATCCCCTTATCCCTCCCTTCCCACCCACCCTCCCTAGTCCCTTTCCCTTTGGTTAACTGTTAGTCCATTCTTGGGTTCTATGAGTCTGCTGCTGTTCTGTTCCTTCAGTTTTTGCCTTGTTGTTATACTCCACAGATGAGTGAAATCATTTGGTATTTGTCTTTCTCTGCCTGGCTTATTTCACTGAGCACAATACCCTCTAGCTCCATCCATGTTGTTGCAAATAGTAGGATTTGTTTTCTTCTTATGGCTGAATAGTATTCCATTGTGTATATCTACCACATCTTCTTTATCCATTCATCTACTGATGGACACTTAGGTTGCTTCCATTTCTTGGCTATTGTAAATAGTGCTGCAATAAACATAGGGGTGCATCTGTCTTTTTGAAACTGGGCTCCTGTATTCTTAGGAAAAATTCCTAGGAGTGGAATTCCTGGGTCAAGTGGTATTTCTATATATTTTGAGTTTTTTGAGAAGCCTCTATACTGCCTTCCACAATGGTTGAACTAATTTACATTCCCACCAGCAGTGTAGGAGGGTTCCCCTTTCTCCACATTCTTGCCAGTATTTGTTGTTGTTTGTCTTTTGGATGTTGGCCTTCCTAACTGGTGTGAGGTGATATCTCATTGTGGTTTTAATTTGCATTTCTCTGGTGATTAGCAATGTGGAGCATCTTTTCATTTGCCTGTTAGCCATATGAATTTCTTCTTTAGAAAAGTGTCTGTTCAGCTCCTCTGCCCATTTTTTAATTGGATTATTTGCTTTTGGTTGTTTAGGCATGTGAGTTCTTTATATATTTTGGATGTCAATCCCTTATCGGATATGTCATTTATGAATATGTTCTCCCATACTGTAGGATGCCTTTTTGTTCTACTGATGCTGTCCTTTGCTGTACAGGTAAACAATCTACAGATTCAATGCAATCCTTTTCAAAATACCAAAATACCCTCAGCTTTATTCTTCCTTCTCATGATTGCTTTGGCTATTTGGGGTCTTTTGTGGTTCCATATGAATTTTTAAACTATTTGTTCCAGTTTCTTCAAGAATGCCTTTGGTATTTTGATAGGGATTGCATTGAGTCTGTAGATTGTTTAAGGCAGGATGGCCATTTTGACAATATTAATTCTTCCTACCCAATATCATGGGATGAATTTCCATTTATTAGTGTCCTCTTTAGTTTCTCTCAAGAGTGTCTTACTTATGGTAAACTTTTCATAATGTATTTAATTGATGAATCAGTTAGTTCATCTGAAACCAATATAATATTGTATATAAACTATATGTCAATAAAAAAATGATAAGGAATGTGTTTTGAAGTAAATTCAGTAAGAAAATTTACAATTAAAAAGATTGAAAAATGCAACCTATGGAATGGGAGAAAAATATCTCCAAATCATATCCCTGATAAGGGTCTTATATCTAAAATATATAAGACTGCCAAATTCTAAATTAGACACAGGATATGAATAGATGTTTCTTCAAAAATATACAAATAGCCAATAAGTACATGAAATAATACTCTACATCATTAGTCATCAGAGAAATACAAATTTAAAAACCATGATGAAATATCGTTTCATACTCACTGAAATGACTTCAATCAAAAAGTCAGATAACAAGTGTTATCAAGGATTTGGAAAAATGAAACCCTCATATGTTACTGGTGATAATGTAAAATGTTGCCGCCACTTTAGAAAACAGTCTGTCCATTCCTCAAATGATTAAAAATAGAGTTACTATGTGACCCAGCAGTTACACTCTTAGGTATATTTTCTAGAGAAATGAAAACGTATGTCCACACAGAAATTTGAACATGAATATTTATAACAGCATTGTTCATAATAGCCAAAAAAATGGAAACAACCCAAATATTCATCAATGGATGAATGGATAAGCAAAATGTCATGTACCCATACAATGGAATATTATTCAGCCATAAACAAGAATGAACTACTGATACATGCTATGATGAACCTTGAAATCATAATGTAAGAGAAAGATGCCAATAACTAAAGATCACATACTATATGATTCCATTTACATGAAAGCCCAACATAGGGAAATCTACAGAGACAGAAAGTAGATTAATGGTTGCTTAAGGTGTGAAGTTGGGGAGGACTTAGTAAAAGCCATAGGTTTTCTTTTTTGAATTGATGAAAATGTTCTAAATTGTAGTAATGGTTATACATATCTGTGAATATACCAAAAGCATTGAATTGTGTACTTTAAATAGGTGAATTTGGTATGTATGGTATGTTACGTGAATTGTATCTCAATTAAAAAATAGTACATGTGTTTTGGAGTAGAGATATCTATGTTCAGATCCCAAGACTGTTAGTAATAAATATCTCTTCTTGGCAGTAGTTTTTAAATGTCTTTCAGTCTTTGTCTCCTCATCTGTGAAATGGGGATTCATTAAAATAATGCATATAAAGCACTTAACATAAGCCTGGAATAAGGTATATATTTAAGAAGTGTCAGCTATTATATTGCCCAAGATTAAAAAATGATTCAGTGCTGGAATCCTAATTTCACAAACATTACTGTGTCCTTTATATAATACTCCCTTTAAGCCTATAGCCCTGAGGACATCATAAGGATCATACATAGGAAGTTTGTGTATTACAGGTGGATGATATGTTAGCTTAGAAATGTAGACTTTCTATTCCACCAATGACTCAATGCTTTTAATCTTCTTCCCATTACCTCAAACTTATTCATCAAATCAATTCTCTCTTCAGATCAGTGAGCTTCCTTTCATTTGCAAATGATAGACACCCAACTCAAATTTGAAGGGAGAAAAGAAATTTACTAGTTCATATAACAGAAGTTGGGAAGTCCAGGGACAATGAAATTCAGTAGCTTGGTGGCTTGAAACATGAAAGGTTCCATTATTCTACTGGGTATATCAAGCAGGGCCAATAATATTATCAGACTGTCTAGTGTTGTAAAAGCCTTCCTCAAAGAAAATGCTTTAGGATGGAAGAGATGGCCAGAATGCAAGAGGCCATTAATAGAATATAAATCAGAGAACAGGAACACAGAGAAGCTGACGCAGAGAGAGATAAAAGGATCTCCAGGAATGAAAAATTATTAAGAGAACTGTGTGACCAATCCAAAAGGAACAATATCCGCATTATAGGGGTATCAGAAGAAGAAGAGAGAGAAAAGGGGATAGAAAGTGTATTTGAAGAAATAATTGCTGAAAGCTTCCCCAAACTGGGGAAGGAAATAGCCACTCAGACCACGGAAGCACACAGAACTCCCAACAAAAGGGACCCAAGGAGGACAACACCAAGACACATAATAATTAAAATAGCAAAGATCAAGGACAAGGACAGAGTATTAAAGGCAGCCAGAGAGAGGAAAAAGGTCACCTACAAAGGAAAACCCATCAGGCTATCATCAGACTTCTCAACAGAAACCTTACAGGCCAGAAGAGAATGGCATGATATATTTAATGCAATGAAACAGAAGGTCCTTGAACCAAGAATACTGTATCCAGCATGATTATCATTTAAATATGAAGGAGGGATTAAACAATTCCCAGACAAGCAAAAGTTGAGGGAATTTGCCTCCCACAAACCACCCCTACAGGGTATTTTAGAGGGACTGCTCTAGATGGAAGCACTCCTAAGGCTAAACAGATGTCACCAGAGAAAATAAAATCACAGCAAAGAAAGCAGAACAATCAAATCCTAACTAAAGGCAAAAACTAAAATCAACTACCCACAAAAGCACTCAAAGGAAACACAAAAGAGCACAAAATAAAACACCTAACATATAAAGAATGGAGGAGGAATAAGAAGGGAGAGAAATAAAGAATCATCAGACAATGTTAATAATAGCTCAATAAGTGAGTTAATTTAGACAGAAAGATACTAATGAAGCTAACCTTGAACCTTTGGTAATCACGAATCTAAAGCCTGCAATGGCAATAAGTACATATCTTTCAATAATCACCCTAAATGTAAATGGAATGAATGCACCAAAGACACAGATTAATAGAATGGATAAAAAAGCAAGAACCATCTATATGCTGCTTACAAGAGACTCACCTCAAACCCAAAGACATGCACAGACTAAAAGTCAAAAGATGGAAAAAGATATTTCAGGCAAACAACAAGGAGAAAAAAGCAGGTGTTGCAGTACTAGTATAAGACAAAATAGACTTCAGAACAAAGAAAGTAACAAGAGATAAAGAAGGACATTACATAATGATAAAGGGCTCAATCCAACAAGAGGATATAACCATTATAAATATATATGCACCCAATACAGGAGCACCAACATATGTGAAACAAATATTAACAGAATTAAAGGAGGAAACAGAATGTAATGCATTCATTCTAGGAGACTTCAACACACCACTCACTCCAAAGGACAGATCCACCAGACAGAAAATAAGTAAGGACACAGAGGCACTGAACAACACATTAGAACAGATGGACCTAATAGACATCTATAGAACTCTACACCCAAAAGCAGCAGGATACACATTCTTCTCAAGTGCACATGGAACATTCTCCAGAATAGACCACATACTAGGCCACAAAAAGAGCCTCAGTAAATTCAAAAAGATTGAAATCCTACCAACCAACTTTTCAGACTTATAAGAGAAAAACAGAATCAACACACAACAACAGAATCAGAAACGAGAAAGGAAAAATCATGATGGACCCCACAGAAATACAAAGAATTATGAGAGAATACTATGAAAACCTATATGCCAGCAAGCTGGAAAACCTAGAAGAAATGGACAACTTCCTAGAAAAATACAACTTCCCAAGACTGACCAACAAAGAAACAGAAAATCTAAACAGACCACTTACCAGCAACGAAATTGAAGCAGTAATAAAAAAAACTACCCAAGAGCAAAACCCCAGGCCGGATGGATTTACCACAGAATTTTATCATACATATAGAGAAGATATAGTACCCATTCTCCTTGAAGTTTTCCAAAACATAGAAGAGGAGGGAATACTCCCAAACTCATTCTATGAAGCCAGCTTCACACTAATACCAACACCAGGCAAAGACACCACAAAAAAAAGAAAATTACAGACCAATATCCCAGATGAACATAGATGCAAAAATACTCAACAAAATATTAGCAAACCGAATTCAAAACTGCATCAAGAGGATCATACACCATGACCAAGTGGGATTCATCTCAGAGATGCAAGGATGGTACAACATTCGAAAATCCATCAACATCACCCACCACATAAACAAAAAAGACAAATATCACATGATCATCTCCATAGACGCTGAAAAAGCATTCAACAAGATTCAACATCCATTCATGATAAAAACTCCCAACAAAATGGGTATAGAGGGCAAGTACCTCAACATAATAAAGGCCGTATATGATAAACCTACAGCAACATCATACTGAACAGTGAGAAGCTGAAAGCTTTTCCTCTAAGATCAGGAGCAAGACAGAGATGCCCACTCTCCCCATGGTTATTCAACATAGTACTGGAGGTCCTAGCCATGGCAATTAGACAAAGAAATACAAGGAATCCAGATTGGTAAAGACGAAGTCAAACTGTCACTATTTGCAGATGACATGATATTGTACATAACAAACCCTAAAGAACCACTCCAAAACTCCTAGAACTAATATCTGAATCCATCAAAGTTGCTGGATACAAAATTAAGACACAGCAATCCGTGGCTTTCCTATACACTAACAATGAACTAACAGAAAGAGAAATCAGGAAAACAATTCCATTCACAATTGCATCAAAAAGAATAAAATACCTAGGAATAAACCTAACCAAGGAAGTGAAAGACCTATACCCTGAAAACTATAAGACACTCTTAAGAAAAATTAAAGAGGACACTAACAAATGGAAACTCATCCCATGCTCTTGGCTAGGAAGAATTAATATCATCAAAATGGCCATCCTGCCCAAACCAAACTACAGATTCAATGCAATCACTATCAAATTACCAACAGCATTCTTCAACAAACTGGAAGAAATTGTTCAAAAATCCTGAAAAGGAAGAATAAAGCAGGGGGGGAATCTCGCTCCCCAACTTCAAGCTCTACTACAAAGCCACAGTAATCAAGACAATTTGGTACTGGCACAAGAACAGACCCACAGACCAGTGGAACAGAATAGAGACTCCAGACATTAACCCAAACATATATGGTCAATTAATATACAACAAAGGAGATATGTTCATACAATAGGGAAATGACAGCCTCTTCAACAGTTGGTGTTGGCAGAACTGGACAGCTACATGTAAGAGAATGAAACTGGATCACTGTCTAACCCCATACACAAAAGTAAATTTGAAGTGGATCAAAGACCTGAATGTAAGTCGTGAAACCATAAAACTCTTAGAAAAAAACATAGGCAAAAATCTCTTGGACATAAATATGAGTGACTTCTTCATGAACATATCTCCCCAGGCAAAGAAAATAAAAGCAAAAATGAACAAGTGGAACTATATCAAACTGAAAAGCTCCTGTACAGCAAAGGACACCATCAATAGAACAAAAAGGCATCCTACAATATAGGAGAATATATTCATAAATGACAGATCTGATAAAGGGTTGACATCCAAAATATAGCCCATGCACCTCAACAAACAAAAAGCAAACAATCCAATTAAAAAATGGGCAGAGGAGCTGAACAGACAGCTCTCCAAAGAAGAAATTCAGATGGCCAACAGACACATGAAAAGATGCTCCACATCGCTAGTCATCAGAGAAATGCAAATTAAAACCACAATGAGATATCACCTCACACCAGTAAGGATCACCACCATCCAAAAGACAAACAACAACAAATGTTGGCGAGGTTGTAGAGAAAGGGGAACCCTCCTACACTGCTGGTGGGAATGTAAATTAGTTCAACCATTGTGGAAAGCAGTATGGAGGTTCCTCAAAAAGCTCAAAAATAGAAATACCATTTGACCCAGAAATTCCACTCCTAGGAATTTACCCTAAGAATGCAGCAGCCCAGTTTGAAAAAGACAGATGCACCCCTATGTTTATCACTGCACTATTTACAATAGCCAAGAAATGGAAGCAACCTAAGTGTCCATCAGTAGATGAATGGATAAAGAAGATGTGGTACATACACACAATGGAATATTATTCAGCCATAAGAAGAAAACAAATCCTACCATTTGCAACAACTTGGATGGAGCTAGAGGGTATTATGCTCAGTGAAATAAGCCAGGCAGAGAAAGACAAGTACCAAATGATTTCACTCATTTGTGGAGCATAACAACAAACAAAAACTGAAGGAACAAAACAGCAGCAGAATCACAGAACCCAAGAATGGACTAACAGTTACCAAAGGGAAAGGGACTGGGAAGGATGGGTGGGAAGGGAGGGATAAGTGGGGGGAAAAAGAAAGGGGGCATTACGATTAGCATGTATAATGCAGGGGGAGGCACGGGGAGGGCTGTGCAACACAGAGAAAAGAAGTAGTCAATCTACAGCGTCTTACTATGCTGATGGACAGTGACTGTAATGGGGGTTGTGGGGGGGACTTGGTGAAGGGGGGAGCCTAGTAAACAATGTTCTTCATGTAATTGTAGATTAATGATACAAAAAATGTAAACTCTTCTAAAAAGCCAGTCTGTGCCTTCATAGACAGGAAGTGTTGTTGAAGGTCAGAGAAGAGAGCTTTGGCAGGCAGGAATAACCAAGAGAGCCTTGAGGGAGGGAAGAAGATTCTTTATAAGAGGTGATTCTGAGTGGAGGTGGACAGAACTGATTGTGGTCTGACCACAGAGAGACTTGATGGATGGTAAGACTGGGGGTATTGAAAATTGATCTCATTCATCCTGTCCCCTACGTTTTTTCCTCTGGAATGAACTCAAGAATATGTATTTTGGGGCATGACAAAATTTCTTCCCCTTATCCACTTATATGACAAAAGAATCCAAAAGGGAAAATTTGAAAGTTCAATCTTCAACTCCAATATGCCCAGAAACTCTTTTTTCTAACATGAATGAAATATTCAATGGCATTCATTCCTTGTAATGGTAAATTGAGGGAAAATATTTTGTCATGTTTCTGTATAAAGAAGACAAGATTAGAATGATGTTGGTAATGACAAGCCTGTGTTAAATATTGCATCAAAAATCACTAGTATTTATTTCTTCACTGGCTAGTAAATTCTGTCTCAAATTCATTATGTAATGTTTGTATATGCTTATATATATACATACATATATATATTTATGTATGAGTTTTCTTCTTTATTTTACATTACACATCAAGTCCTTTCTTGAATAAAGAAGAAAATTTATTATTTGTCAGAGTGGCTTGAAGTTTCAGTGAAATGCTATTTTAGAAAACCCTACTGACAACAGAGGTATTTTCTTCATTTTGTAGAAAGAAAATTATTTGTCTTGATTGATATATTTGTAATACACTGTTTGTAAAGCTTACATAAATAAAAATGTTTCATTTAGTTAAAAAAAAAGAACTAAAACATTCAGAGGAAAAAAGTTTACCCAAAGTCACAAATAAAGTGGTAAAACTTAGAGTCAAATCCAGGTCTGTCTAATTCCAAAGAAACTACTCTTAACTGCCATGGTATTTGGTAATACCTGAGAGTAGCATAAGGCGGTGCTTGTTGTAACTTCTCAGATTATGAAGGACATTGACCTTGCTGATAACCCCCATCTCTGAGCTGTGCTCTGTGGTTTTGTTAGGATCCAGATTCTTTTCTTAACCAGGTTGCACAGGCACCACAGGGTGTCCCTACTTGGACTTCCAGTTGCCCATAACCTCTGAAATGGAATAAACTTTTGTGTGTGAAGTATTATTTTATCTTTGAACTTGTATTTGTAAATAATGTGTGATAAGATAATGGAATGTGCATGAGCAGAAGGGATACATGCTCATGTATGACTGCTATTCCTTGCTGCCCATTCACACACAGCACTTGTAATGTCCCCATAAACACAGAATTCTAATGGACCCATGATGTGTGGGAACTGACTTCCATAGAGTGTTGCTAGATGTGCACGTATCAAGAAGTAAAATAAAATAATTGAGTTAATTTTATGCAGTGTTCCATTGTTCTGGTAAGAATGAATGTATGATTAGCTACAAACAAAGAACTGGGTAATGTTGATGATTCTGCATAAAGGTTAAGTGTTGTGATATGCTCTAAAACTGTCATTGCACAATACAAAGGTGAACAGCAAAACTCAGGCTGATTAAAATTTTAATTTTTCTTTACTTAGAATAGCATTAAGCAAATTAAAAAAAATATCAGGACAAATCAAGAGAAAGAGACTAGTAAAAATAAAAAAGCTTTGTATCTTTAAAGGCATTTTTTTCCCTACCTTTTGAACATAGGGCCCATAATTTCATTTTATTCTGGGCCCTCCAAGTTATGTAACCAGACATTTTGGACACGTTGGCCAGTGATTTCGATGTCAAGCCAGAACTGAGTCACTGGAGCAGGCGACCTAAGAAGTTCCCATCACTAAGAAACCTCAAGACTAGGAGCATTGGGTGGGCAGGTGCTGCCCTCTTGTGTCTCTCGCTGCCATCTCATGATACTCCCTATCCTTGTGCATAGCACAACAACCTGCTGTGTGCTTGTGATTCAGCTGCCTGACACTATTCTGGGGCTTCCTGTCCAATTCCCTGAAAATCTTAGCTCTTGAATAAAAATGCTGCTGCCTCAACACACAAAAATCTGAAAAGAAACTATCCCTAAAAGAAAATGAAGAGTACAATTCCATATACAGTACCTTCTAAAGGAATAAAATACTTAGAAACAACTTAACCAAGGAGGCAAAGAGTTGTTTAATAGGTATGGAGTTTCAGTTTTGCAAGATGAAAATGTTCCAGAGATCTGTTGCACAACAGTGGGAATACACTTAACACTATTGAACTGTACCCTTAAAAAACGGTTAAGATGATAAATTTTAATACTTGAAATCATAACACTCCTAGAAGAAAACAGGCAGTAAGCTCCTTGACATTTGTCTTGGCAGTGAACTTTTGTATCTGACAGCAAAAGCAGAGGCAACAAAAGCAAAAATAAACAAGTGGGACCACATTAAACTAAAAAGCTTCTGCACAGCATAGGAGATCATCAACAAAATGAAAAGGCAATCTACTATATAGGAAAAAAATATTTGCAGATTATTATATCTGATAAAGGGTTAATATCCAAAACAGATAAAGAACTCAGATAACTCAGTAATTTAAAAATCCTATTAAAACATGGGCAGAGGCAGGTGGAAAAAGAGAAGTACCAAATGATTTCACTCATTTGTGGATTATAACAAAGCAAACTGAAGGAACAAAACAGCAGCAGACTCACAGACTCCAAGAAGGGACTAGCAGTTACCAAAGGGAAGGGGTGGGGAGGGTGGGAGAAGGGATTAAGGGGCATTATGATTAGCACACATAATGTAGGGGGCGTCACGGGGAAGGCAGGATAGCATGGAGAAGACAAGTAGTGACTTCGTAGCATCTTACTATGTTGATGGACAGTGACTGCAAAGAGGGGGAGGACTTGATTATATGGGTGAATGTTCTAATCACAATGTTGCTCATGTGAAACCTTCATAAGATTGTATATCAATGATACCTTAATTGAAAAAATGGGCAGAGGATCTGAATAGACATTTTCCCAAAGACGACATACAGATAGCCAACAGGTACATGAAAAGATTCTCAACATCACTAATCATCAGGGAAATGCAAATCAAAATTACAATGAGATATCAACTCACACCTGTAAGAATGGCTATTATCAAAAAGACAAAAAAACAAGTGTTGGCAAGGATGTAGAGAAAAGGGAACCCTCTTATGTTGTTAGTGGGGATGTAAATTGGTGCAGCCACTATGGAAAACAGTCTGGAAGTTCCTCAAAAAAAAAAATCCAAAAAGTTCCTGAAAAATAGAGCTACCACCCAACACAGGATAACCTACATATGTGAAACAAATTCTAACAGAATTAAAGGAGGAAATAGAATGCAATGCATTCATTTTAGGGGACTGCAACACACCACTCACTCTGAAGGACAGATCAACCAGACAGAAAATAAGTTAAGGACACAGAGGCACTGAACAACACACTAGAACAGATGACCTAACAGATATCTACAGAACTCTACACCCAAAAGCAGCAGGATACACTTTCTTCTCAAGTGCACATGGAACATTTTCCAGAATAGACAACATACTGGGCCACAAAGAGAGCCTCAGTGAATTCAAAAATATTGAAATTGTACCAACCAGCTTCTCAGACCACAAAGGTATGAAACTAGAAATAAATTATGAAAAGAAAATGAAAAATCCCACAAACACATTAGGAGCTTAATAACATCATCCTAAATAATCAATGGATCAATGACCAAATAAAAACAGAGATCAAGCAATATATGGAGACAAATGTCAACAATAATTCAACACCACAAAATCTGCGGGATGCAGTGAAGGCCATGCTAAGTGGGAAATATATTGCAATACAGGCCTACCTCAGGAGAGAAGAACAATCCCAAATGAACAGTCTAACCTCACAATTAATGAAACTAGAAAAGGAAGAACAAATGAGGCCCAAAGTAAGTAGAAGGAGGGACATAATAAAGATTAAAGCAGAAATACATAAAGTTGAGAAGAATAAAACAATAGAAATAATTAATGAAAGCAGGAGCTGGTTCTTCGAGAAAACGAACAAAATACATAAACCCCTAGCCAGACTTATCAAGAAAAAAAGAGAGTCTACACACATAAACAGAATCAGAAATGAGAAAGTAAAAATTGCTATAAACACCACAGAAATACAAATAATTATGAGAGAATACTATGAAAAATTATATGGCAACAAACTGGATAACCTAAAGGAAATGGACAACTTTCTAGAAAAATACAACCTTCCAAGGCTGACCCAGGAAGAAACAGAAAATCTGAATAGACCAATTACCAACAAGGAAATTGAATTGGTAATCAAAAACCTACCTAAGAGAAAATCTAAACAGACCAATCAGCAGCAACAAAAGTGAATCGGTAATCAAAAAACTACCCAAGAACAAAACCCCTGGGCCAGATGGATTTACCACGGAATTTTATCAGACATACAGAGAAGGCATAACACCCATTCTCCTTAAGTTTTCCAAAAAATAGAAGAGAAGGGAATACTCCCAAAATCATTCTATGAAGCCAACATCACCCTAATACCAAAACCAGGCAAAGACCCCACCAAAAAAGAAAACTACAGACCAATATACCTGATGAACGTAGATGCAAAAATACTCAACAAAATATTAGCAAACCGAATTCAAAAATACATCAAGAGGATCATACACCATGACCAAGTGGGATTCATCCCAGGGATGCAAGGATGGTACAACATTCGAAAATCCATCAACATCATCCACCACATCAACAAATATAAGGACAAAAAACCACATGATCATCTCCATAGATGCTGAAAAAGCATTTGACAAAATTCAACATCCATTCATGATAAAAACTCTCAACAAAATGGGCACAGAGGGCAAGTACCTCAACATAATAAAGGCCATCTATGATAAACCCACAGCTAACATCATGCTGAACAGCGAGAGGCTGAAAGCTTTTCCTCTGAGATCGGGAACTAGACAGGGATGCCCACTCTCCCCACTGTTATTCAACATGGTACTGGAGGTCCTAGCCACGGCAATTAGACAAAACAAAGAAATACAAGGAATCCAGATTGGTAAAGAAGAAGTTAAACTGTCACTATTTGCAGATGACATGATATTGCACATAACAAACCCTAAAGACTCCACTGCAAAACTACTAGAACTAATATCGGAATTCAGCAAAGTTGCAGGATACAAAATTAACACACAGAAATCTGTGGCTTTCCTATACACTAACAATGAGCTATTAGAAAGAGAAATCAGGAAAACAATTCCATTCACAATAGCATCAAAAAGAATAAAATACCTAGGAATAAACCTAACCAAGAAAGTGAAAGACCTATACCCCAAAAACTACAAGACACTCTTAAGAGAAATTAAAGAGGTCACTAACAAATGGAAACTCATCCCATGCTCCTGGCTAGGAAGAATTAATATCGTCAAAATGGCCATCATGCCCAAAGCAATAAACAGATTCGATGCAATCCCTATCAAATTACCAACAGCATTCTTCAATGAACTGGAACAAATAGTTCAAAAATTCATATGGATCTGTCAAAGACCCCGAATAGCCAACGCAATCCTGAGAAGGAAGAATAAAGCAGCGGGTATCTCACTCCCCAACTTCAAGCTCTCCTACAAAGCCACAGTAATCAAGACAATTTGGTACTGGCACAAGAACAGAGCCACAGACCAGTGGAACAGAATAGAGACTCCAGACATTAACCCAAAGGTATATGGACAATTAATATTTGATAAAAGAGCCATGGACATACAATGGGGAAATGATAGTCTCTTCAACAGATGGTGCTGGCAAAACTGGACAGCTACATGTAAGAGAATGAAACTGGATCACTGTCTAACCCCATACACAAAAGTAAACTCCAAATGGGTCAAAGACCTGAATGTAAGTCATGAAACCATAAAACTCTTAGAAAAAAACATGGGCAAAAATATCAGGGACATAAACATGAGTGACTTCTTCATGAACATATCTTCCCAGGCAAGGGAAACAAAGGCAAAAATGAACAAGTGGGACTATATCAAGCTGAAAAGCTTCTGTACAGCAAAGGACACCATTAATAGAACAAAAAGGTATCCTACCGTATGGGAGAACATATTCATAAATGCCAGATCTGATAAAGGATTGACATCCAAAATATATAAAGAGCTCACACGCCTCAACAAACAAAAAGCAAATAATCCAATTAAGAAATGGGCAGAGGAGCTGAATAGAAAGTTCTCTAAAGAAGAAATCCAGATTGCCAAAAGGCACATGAAAAGGTGCTCCACATCGCTAATCATCAGAGAAATGCAAATTAAAACCACAATGAGATATCACCTCACACCAGTAAGGACCGCCATCATCGAAAAGACAAACAACAACAAATGTTGGTGAGGTTGTGGAGAAAGGGGAACCCTCCTACACTGCTGGTGGGAATGTAAACTAGTTCAACCATTGTGGAAAGCAGTATGGAGGTTCCTCAGAATGCTCAAAATAGAAATACCATTTGACCCAGGAATCCCACTTCTAGGAATTTACCCTAAGAATGCAGCACTCCAGTTTGAAAAAGACAGATGCACCCCTATGTTTATCGCAGCACTGTTTACAATAGCCAAGATATTGAAGCAACCTAAATGTCCATCAGTAGATGAATGGATAAAGAAGCTGTGGTACATATACACAATGGAATATTACGCAGCCATAAGAAAAAAACAGATCCTACCATTCGCAACAACATGGATGGAGCTAGAGGGTATTATGCTCAGTGAAATAAGCCAAGCGGAGAAGGACAAGTACCAAATGATTTCACTCATATGTGGAGTATAAGAACAAGGGAAAACTGAAGGAACAAAACAGCAGCAGAATCACAGAATGCAAGAATGGACTAATAGTTACCAAAGGGAAAGGGACTGCGGACGATGGGTGGGAAGGGAGGGATAAGGGCAGGGAAAAAGAAAGGGGGCATTACGATTAGCATGTATAGTGTGGGGGGACACGGGGAGGGCTGTGCAACACAGAGAAGGCAAGTAGTGATTTTACAGCATCTTACTACGCAGATGGACAGTGACTGTGAAGGGATATATGGGGGGGACTTGGTGAAGGGGGGAACCTAGTAAACATAATGTTCTTTCTGTAATTGTATATTAATGATACCAAATTAAAAAAAATTGAAAAAAAAACTACCTAAGAACAAAACTCCTGGACCAGATGGTTTCACTGCTGAATTTTATCAAACATTTAATGAAGACCCATCCTCCTTAAAGTTTTCCAAAAAGTAGAAGATGAGGGAATACTCCCAAACTCATTCTATGAGGCCAACATCACTGTAATACCAAAACAAGGCAAAGACACTACAAAAAAAGAAAATTACAGACCAATATCAATGATGAACATACATGCAAAAATACTCAACAAAATATTAGCAAACCAAATTCAAACATACATCAAAAAATCATCCATCATGATCAAGTGGGATTCATCCCAGGGATGCAAGGATGGTACAACATTCAAAAATCCATCAACATCATCCACTACATCAACAAAAAGAAGGACAAAAACCACATGATCATTTCCATAGATGCTAAAAAAGCATTCAGCAAAATTAAACATCCATTCATGATTAAAACTCTCAATAAAATGGGTATAGAAAGCAAGTACCTCAACATAATAAAGGCCATATATGAAAAACCCACAGCCAACATTGTACTTAACAGTGAGAAGCTGAAAGCTTTTCCTTTAAGATTGGGAACAAGACAAGGATGCTCACTTTCCCCACTTTTATTCAACCTAATTGTGGAGGTCCTAGCCACAGCAATCAGACAACACAAAGAAATAAAAGGCATCCATATTGGCAAAGAAGAAGTTAAACTGTCCCTGTTTGCATATGACATGATATTGTACATAAAAAAAACCCTAAAGAATCCACTCCAAAACTACTAGATCTAATATCGGAATTCAGCAAAGTGGCAGGATACAAAATTAAGACACAGAAATCTGTTGCATTCCTATACACTAATGATGAACTAGCAGAAAGAGAAATCAGGAGAACAATCCATTCACAATTGCATCAAAAAGAATAAAATACCTAGGAATAAACCTAACCTAGGAAGTGAAAGACCTATACTCTGAAAACTACAAGACACTCATGAGAGAAATTAAAGAAGAAACCAATAAATGGAAACACATCCTGGGCTCATGGATAGGAAGAATTAATAATGTCAAAATGGCCATCCTGCCTAAAGCAATCTACAGATTCAGTGCAATTCCTATCAAAATACCAAAAGCATTCTTCAATGAACTAGAGCAAATAGTTCTAAAATTCATATGGAACCACAAAAGACCCCAAATAACCAAAGCAATCCAGAAAAGGAAGAGTAAAGGGGGGGAATTACGCTCCCTGACTTCAAGCTCTACTACAAAGCCACAGTAATCAAGATAGTTTGGTACTGGCACAAGAACAGACCCAAAGACCAATGGAACAGACTAGAGAGCCCAGATAGAAGCCCGAGCATATATGGTCAATTAATACACGATAAAGGAGCCATGGACATACAGTGGGGAAATGACAGCCTCTTCAACAGCTGGTGTTGGCAAAACTGGACAGCTACATGTAAGAGAATGAAACTGGACTAATGTCAAACTTCATACATGAAAGTAAACTCAAAATGGATGAAAGACCTGAATGTAAGTCATGAAACCATAAAACTCTTAGAAGAAAACAGGCAAAAATCTCTTGGACATAAACATGAGCAACTTCTGCATGAACATATCTCCCATGGATGAAAGACCTGAATGTAAGTCATGAAACCATAAAACTCTTAGAAGAAAATATAGGCAAAAATCTCTTGGACATAAACATGAGCAACTTCTGCATGAACATATCTCCCTGGGCAAGGGAAACAAAAGCAAAAATGAAAACTGAAAAGCTTCTATACAGGAAAGGACACCATCAGTAGAACAAAAAGACATCCTACCATATGGGAGAATGTATTCATAAATGGCATATCCAATAAGGAGTTGACATCCAAATTATATAAAGAGCTTACACACTTCAACAAATAAAAAGCAAATAAGCCAATTAAAAAATGGGCAGAGAAGCTGAACAGACAGCTCTCCAAAGAAGAAATTCAGATGGCCAACAGGCACATGAAAAGATGCTCCACATCGCTAATCATCAGAAAAATGCAAATTAAAACCACAATGAGATATCATCTCACACCAGTTAGGATGGCCACCATCCAAAAGACAAACAACAACAAATGTTGGAGAGGTTGTGGAGAAAGGGGAACCCTCCTATGTGCTGGTGGGAATGTAAATTAGTTTAACCATTGTGGAAAGCAGTATGGAGGTTCCTCAAAAAAATAAAAATAGAAATACCATTTGACCCAGGAATTCCATTCCTAGGAATTTATCCTAAGAATGCAGGAGCCCAGTTTCAAAAAGATATATGCACCCCTATGTTTATCACAGCACTTTTTACAATAGCCAAGAAATGGGAGCAACCTAAGTGTCCGTCAGTAGATGAAAGGATAAAGAAGATGTGGTACATATACACAATGGAATACTATTCAGCCATAAGAAGAAAACAAATCCTACCATTTGCAACAATGTGGATGGAGCTAGAGGGTATTATGCTCAGTGAAATTAAGCCAGGTGGAGAAAGACAAGTATCAAATGATTTCACTCATCTGTGGAGTATAAAAAACAAAGAAAAAACTGAAGAACAAAACATCAGCAGATTCACAGAACCCAAGAATGGGCTAACAGTTACCAAAGGGAGAGGGACTGGGGGGTTGGGTGGGAAGGGAGGGATAAGGGGGAAAAAGGGACATTATGATTAGTACACGTAATGTACAGGGAGTGCACAGGGAAGATAGTATAACACAAAGACAAGTAGTGATTCTATAGCATCTTACTACGCTGATGGACAGTGACTATAATGGAGTATGTGGTGGGGACTTGATAGTAGGAGGAGTCTAGTAACCATAATGTTGCTCCTGTAATTGTACATTAATTATATCAAAATAAAAATAATAAAAAAATTTTTAAAATAGAGCTACCATATGATTCAGTGATTCCACTTTTTGGTATTTACCCAACAAAAATGAAAACACTAATTTGAAAGATATATGCACCCCCAATTTCACTGCAGCATTATTTACAATAGCCAAAATATGGAAACAGCTGAAGTGTCTGTGGATGGATAAATGGACTGAAAGAATAGAATACTATTCAGCCATAAGAAAAGAGTGCAATCTTGCCATTTGCAACAACATGGATGGACCTTGAGGGCATTATATTGAGATAAGTCAGAGAAAGACAAATACTGTATAATCTCACTTATGTGTAGAATATAAAAGAACAACAAAACCAAGCTCAGAGATACAGAGAACAGATTGGTGGACTGCCACAAGTGGGGAGTAATGGGGGTGGGATAAATGAGTAAAGGAGGTCAAAAGGTACAAACTTCCAGTTATAAGGTAATTATGTCATGGGAATGTAATATACAGCATTGTGACTAAGGTTAATAGTACTGTATTGCACAATGATGGACAGTGACTGCAATGGGGTGTGGGGGGGACTCGATAATATGGGTGAATGTATTAACCACATTGTTTTTCGTGGGAAACCTTTGTAAGAGTGTACATCAATACTTAATAAAAAATTATAAAAAAAAATTACTGTATTGCATATTTGAAAGTTGCTAAGACAGTAGACATTAAAAGTCCTCACCACAAGGAAATACTTTTTTTTGTAACTGTACATGGTGATGGATGTTAACTAGACTATTCCTGATCATTTCTCAATACAAATGTCAAATCATTATGTTATATACCTTAAACTAATATGTTTGTTATAATGACATAATGTCAATTATACCTCAGTTTTTTTAAAAAGATAGTAAATTTTGTTATGTTAACACAACTTTTAAATTCAATTATATTTTTAATTGTAATGTTGCTGTGCTTCTCTGTCTCCAGCACTTAATATAATACTTAGCACATCTTAGGTTTTCACTAGTATTTTCTGAGAATGAGACACATCAAAACTTCTTCATGAGGCTTGTGTGCAGGGACAAACTCATACAGTGGCATGTATGTCAGGATTTTTCTTTTAAAGGGCTATGATATGACCCATGGTACATACAGTAACTGTGAAGTTTCCTGAAGAAATTCTATTTCAGTAATTGTGGTGCTATAGCATTGGAATGGAAGCAGGGTCTGGCTTTAGAAAAGTTTCTAGAAACAAATGAATATAAATCCTTTATAATTGTGTAGCCCTTTAGAGTCCCCAGAGGCTTTCCATATATTTCACCTCCTTGTCTGGGTTCCCTGTAAAACATGAGGCAGGAAGGGCAAATGTGAAGATCCATACCCACATCATGAAAAATGACAGTGTGTTCATTACGTGAATGTGCCCTTGTTTAGGATGATGCCACCGTCCTGTCAATGTGATGCCACACAAGCAATGGTGCTCCATCAGTGAGTGCCAAATCAATAAATAAACTGATATATAAACCTGTACCCCAGGCCTACTCTGCAAAAGCATTAAGGTTGTCTTTGACTCTAACTCCTCAGCTCTGAGACACAGGAGCAAGGGCTGGGTGAGTTGCTGGAGAGGAGTTCGTAGCAAATGGTTATAATGGCTTAGTGGGATGACAGTGGCTGTGGGTTACCTGTAAGGTAAATAGTGCACTGGTTGGAGCAAGTTCAAAGTTTACAGAATTTGATGGCTTTGCCTGGGCAAGAGGTCAGGTTAATGGGAGACTGAAAAACTATTTCAGCAGCACAGAGGGCAGCAGCAGCTTCAGGAAGCAAGAACTGTTTGGGTAGGATACAGTGTTCTGTCCACCTCCTCTTTATCCCATTGATGGGGGAGAGACCCACCCTAGGGTTCTGGGCTTGGCTGAATGCACAACACCTGACCTATGAGACTGACAGCAGTTTATTAGTCATATATATTCACAGCACAGCCCACCAAACACCATGCCACTCCATATTGGGCTGCTCTAAGGAGGAGACTGAACAAACAGGGGCTATGGGAGGCAGGCTTTGTAACAAGAGGATGAGGTTATCCTTGGTTCACATGGGAGGATGTGCTCAGCTTATTTGAATAATTCCACAGTCTGTAGGGAGATGAAGCCCTTTAGGTTGAGGACTGTCAGGTCCAGCTGGTCCGGTTGATAGGGAAACTAGTGAGGTAGGGGGCCTTTCCCACTGGGTGAGGTGTGCATCTGGTGAGAATAGAACTCATGGTTTGGCCTTTGGAACCCTGCAAAGCTTGGAGATGTCAAGGTAGCACATGTAACTTTAGGCCTTACAATACATAGAGGGCAATAATAAAAGATTAAGCTGCTTTGTAGGTTTCTTGATCCACTATGGGAAAGCTAATGCAAGTTGCTTTTTACTTGTATATTAACCTTATTTGATTTTTATTAACAGTCATTGAGTGCTCTTTTGTAAAAAAAAAAAATGTCTTCTTGTTCTTGTATTAAAGAATTTTCAAGTACAAGAAAGTTGTGGAAGGACCTCAAATACATCCCATGTTAAGGGAGGAGTGTTCCTAAATTCTCAAAAGTGTAGGGATCTATTTTGGTTTTGAAGATATAATAAGGACTTTTTAAAATATTATGTAGTAATCTGTCTCTTTGTCATAAATCATTTTCCAAGTAGTCTTACTTAGATCTAGGGGGAAAAAACCCTCATGCTATGGAATTTTTTGGTAACAACTTTATTGAGATATAATTTATATGCCATACAATTAACACATGTAAAGTGTAAAATTAAATGGGTTTTAGTATATTCAGAGTTAGGCAACCATGGTACTCTCAATTTAAGAACATTTTCATCACCCCAGATGAAACCCCATATCCTTTAACCATCATCCTCATCCTCCCATCTCCAAACCATAGGCACTTACTCATCTACTTTCTATATAGGTTTGCCTATTCTGGGCATTTAATATAAATAGAATCATACAATATTAGTCTTTCATGACTGGATTCTTCTACTAAGCATATTTTAAAGTTTCAACCATGTTGTAGTACATAGCAATATTTCATTCCTTTTATGGCTAAATAATATTTCATTATATGGATATACAGTTCTTTATTCATTAGTTGATGGGTATTTGCATTGGTTCCACCTTTTGTGAGTAATGCTGCTGTGAACATTCATGTACAAGTTTTTGTGTGGGCATGTTTTCATTTCTCCTTGGGTATATGCCCAGAGTGGAATATGGGTCGTACAGATCTCTGTGTTTGACTTTTTGAGGAACTGTCAAATATTTTTCCAAGGTGGCTGCACCATTTTACATTCCTACAAGCAGTGTAAAAGAGTTAAAATTTCTCCACATCCTCATCAACAACAGTTATTATCTGTCTATTATTATAACCTGCTAGTATGTACAAAGTGGTATCTCACTGTGGTTTGATTTGCATTTCCTTGATGACTAATGATGTTAGTATGTTTTCAAATGTTTACTGACCATTTGCATATCTTCTTTGAAGAAATGCCTGTTTATGTCCTTGGCCCATCTTTTGGATTTTGTTGTTTGTCTTTTTGTTCATTGTAGAAGTTCTTCATACATTACGTGTGCTAATCATAATGCCCCTTTTTTCCCCTTATCCCTCCCTCCCCACCCATCCTCCCCAGTCCCTCTCCCTTTGGTAACTGTTAGTCTATTCTTGGGTTCTGTGAATCTGCTGATGTTTTGTTCCTTCAGTTTTTTCTTTGTTCTTATACTCCACAGATGAGTGAAATCATGACACTTGTCTTTCTCCACCTGGCTTATTTCACTGAGCATAATACCCTCTAGCTCCATCCATGTTGTTGCAAATGGTAGGATTTGTTTTTTTCTTATGGCTGAATACTTTTCCATTGTGTATATGTACCACATCTTCTTTATCCTTTCATCTACTGATGGACATTTAGGTTGCTTCCATATCTTGGCTATTGTAAATACTGCTGCCATAAACATAGGGGTGTATATGTCTTTTTGAAACTGGGCTCCTGCATTCTTAGGATAAATTCCTAGGAGTGGAATTCCTGGGTCAAATGGTATTTCTATTTTTAGTTTTTTGAGGAACCTCCATACTGCTTTCCACAGTGGTTGTACTCTATGGGATTTTTGGAATATTTCTTTTGATTATTCTGAATCCCTTGAATATCCATGTGGACTTTAGGATCAGCTTGTGAGTCTCTGCAAAGAAACCCCCTGGGATTCTGCTAGGGATTATGTTGAATCTATAAATCAATCTGGGAAGTATTGTCATTTTAGCAATATTAAGTCTTCTAGTCCTTGAACATGGGATATCCTACCATTTATTTATGGCTTTTTAAATTTCTTTCAACAGTGTTCTATAGTTTTTCAGAGTATAAATTTTGTGTTTCACTTGTTAAATTTATTCCTCATATTTTATTCTTCCTTATGCTAGTATATATGAAATTATTTTCTTAATTTCAATTTGGTATTATCATGGTTAACTTATTTAAGTTAACTGAAGTATACCATACATACAGAGCAATATACAAACCTTATATACAAAATTTATATCTCAATGAATTAGCACAAAGTAAACATACCTAAATATCCACCTATGTGATTTTCAAGAAATAGAACATTCCTAGCACCTCAAAATCTTATTGTGCCCCCTCCTATTCACTCCCACCGTTTCTTCTCCCTAAAAGTAACTTCTTTTAGTGCCAATTGTAGCGCTCCAAAATCTTACAACTACAGACTATTTACTGTTAAAAGAACATAAGGGATGTGAACATTCCCCAGGAATGGGTTGTTTTAATTTGTCTGATTTCTCTCAGACTGTTCAAGTTCAGTTGGACAATATCCACCATATCATAGATAAGTTTTCACAAATGCCTAAGGTGCCTAACTGGTTTTCTTGGTTTCACTGGAGATGGCTGGTAATTACAGGTATGCTTTGGTTACGTAACTGTACTCCTATTATGTTAATGTGTGTGCGCAATTTAAGTAGTAGCTTAAAACCTATACATGCTGAAGTTACTCTACAAGAAGATATGTCAAAGAAATAATCAATCTTCCCATGTTTTCTGCCGCCTGCTACTTCTATAGCTTTTCTTCTTCCTTCCTAATTACAACCCTTAAATAGAATTCGTGCCTCATATCAAATTTACCAAGTATCATAATTCTTCCAAGTGGTAAAGATACCTCAAGACAAATGCTGGGCATAGAAGCTACAGGGCATAAATATGCAAAGAAATAAAAAGCTAACCATTTCAAACAATAAGGCTTCTCTCTCACTTACCAACTTTACATTTCCCTGTATGGCCCCGGAAGATGACTGGTTAGCCAGAGACGGGTAAGATTCCTCAAGGGAGGAACAACCTAAGACAGGCACAGTCGCAGGGGGGTCATCAGGTGAGAAATTGGAGATCAACAGAGGTGAGGCTTAGAACCTCACCCCCCCGTTCTGAGAGAAATCTTCTGCATACGTGGATGTTTTATTGCCCTTGTCTAGCTTGGATTAACACATAGTCTACAGGCACACACCTGATCATCTACATTTGCTCTCTTACAACACTAAACTATGTTTTCTACCTTTATCTTGTATCTACCTACCACTTCAGCATTTTATTAAAAACAATAATAATAAAGAGAGAAATGTGGTATCCACATATAAATCAAGTATAAAAATCAAATGAGTATTCATATTTGAACTGACTGTTTATAGTTCATAATGCATGAGCAAAACCGAAGGTTTCTGTGATGGCTGCCCTTGTACTGTTCACCATGTAAGAACTTATTCACTATGTAAGAATTTGTTCTCCATGTAAGAACTTGTTTGTTATGCCTCAGAAGATTGGAGACTGACGAAAATTAGGCTTGGGGTGGATTAATGATTGTGCATTGAGCATTGACTCCCCTATACAAAATTTTATTGTTGTTAACAACCATTTGATCAATAAATATGAGAGATGCCCTCACAAAAAAAAAAAAAAAAGTATACACTTCCAATGGTAAAATAATAAGTAACCGGGATGTAATGAATATAGTCTAGATATTGTAACAGCTTGGTATGGTGATAGCTGGTACCCAGAATTGTCATGTATATAAATGTTGAATCACTATGTTGTACACCTGAAACTAATGTAATGTAATACCGTGTGTCAACTACCCTTCAATAAAAAAATAATTATCTACAAAAAAACAAATAAACAAAAAAAAAAGTAACTTCTTTTCTGATTTCTAACACCTCCATTTTTGAGCTTTATATAGATGAAATCATACATATTATTTTACTCAACATTTTGCTTGTGATATTTGTTCATATTGTTTCATGAAAGAGTAATTTATTCACTTTATTGTTATATAGTGTTCCATTGCATGAATATACCACAATTTATCCATTCTGTTGATAAACAAAATTTTTATTGCTTCTACTTAGAGATTGCTTTAAGTAACACTACTTTGAACATTCAAATGCCTTTTGGTGAACATGTGTATATGTTTTCCTCAGATCTAAATCTAGGAGTAGAATTGCTGGGTAATAGGGAAATGCATATGGTAAGCTTATAGATCCTGCCAAACAGTTTTCCAAAGTCATGTACCAACTTATACTCCTACCAGCTATGTATGGGAGTTTCAGTTGCTCCAGGACCTTGTCATCTCTTGACACTGTCAATCTTTTTATCTTTTCTGGTAGGCCTATAGTGGTATCTTACTGTGGTTTTATTTATTGTATTTCTGTGATTTCTAATGAAATTGAAAACCTTTTCATTTGTTTACTGGCCATTTAGTTATCTTTTTCTGATAAATGCCTGTTTAAGTCTCTTGCCCATTTGTCTAGTGTGTATCTGTCTTTTTCTAATTGATTTGTAGAACTTCTTTAGATATTCTAGATGCAATCCATTTTTTGGCTAAATATATATGTATATATCTTTCCCATTTTGTGGCCTGCCCTTTTACTCTCTAAATACTATCTTTTTTTTTGATGTCGTTAATGTACAATTACTTGAACAACATTATGGTTACTAGATCTAAATACTATCTTTTGATAAATAAAATATCTTGTTTTTAATCTGGTGTGATGTATCAGCCTTCCTTTATGGTTAGTGCTTTTTGTGTCCTTTCAAGAAATTTTTCCTATCTTCAAAGTCATGAAAATATTCTTTTATGTTACAATCTAGAAGCTTTCTGATTTGTTGTGATTACCCTAAAGCAACAGGATGGGCCACCACCCAAATTTTGGTTCAAATGTCAAGACTAACAATGCCACAGACACACATCAAAGTGTATAAGAAAGTTTATTACTAACATAATTGAGGTCTCTGGGGAAAGCAAGGCAGCCCTCCAAAGCAGGTCCTGAGCAAACAAAGAAAGGAGACTGGTTTGGACTTTTTTATTATGGATTTGGTGTTGGGGCTGGGGTGAGGGTTACTGTGTGTAGACAGGGCCTTGTGTAGTTTCAATCTCCTATCAGTACCAAAGCAGAGAACAACCAGGCTTCCATATCAGTTTCCCAGATGTGGGGCAGAAAGGGAAGAGAATGTAGGGCAGCTGTCAGCATTCAAACTTAACAGAATGAGTCAAACTGTTAATTACCTCATTCTACTTTTGTCATTTAGATATGCTGTACCTCTGGAGTTGAATTCTGTTTATAGCTTGAGGTAAAGACTATTTCTTTTTTTTTTAACTTATGGATATCAGATGACCTAGCTGCATTTACTTAAAAGCATCTTCCTTTCTCCATTGTTCTGCAGTGCCACATTTGTCATAAATCAAGTGTCCATATATATATAGGTCTGTTTATTTCCTATTCTGTTCTACTGTGTCAGTTTGTCTATTCTTGCACCAACATCACATTATCTACTGTATCTTTATAATAAGTTTTTAATTGAGATATACTTGACATATAACATTGTGTTCATTTTAGGTGTGAGCTTTACAGTAAGTTTGATACCTGGTAAATGATCCTTTTTGTTCTTCAAGACTGTCTTGGCTGTTCTTTGTTCTTTACATTTCTATGTACATTTTGGAATCAGATTGTCAATTTTCACCCCAAAAAAGGAGATTATCACTGATGTTTAGATTGAGATTTCACTGAAACTATATATATATACCAGTTTGGGAGAAAATGGCATCTTTATAATACTGAGTCTTCCAGTGGTATATTCCTCATTTATTTGAGTCTTAATTTCTCTGGATAATGTTTTATAAGTTGTGTACAGAGCTTTTGTACAAAATTTTTAGATTTATTCCTGGTTATTTGATTATTTTTGATGATTTTGTAAATCATATCATTTTAAAGTTTATTTTCTAGTGGTTTGTTGCTAATGTATAGCAATTCTATGTTTTTATGTATTGATCTTCTATCTAGTAACCTTGCTAAATTCACTTATTTATTCTAATAGTTTTAATCTGTAGATTATCTTGGATTTTCAACATATAAAGTTAAGTCATCTATGATTTATGACTGCTTTGTTCCCTCCTTTCCAGTCCTTATCTCTTCTATCTTTTTCATGCCTTATTTTATTGGCTCGGCCTCCATTATAATATTGAATATAAAGAGTGATGACAAGCATGCCTGTCTCATTCCTCATCTCAGGGGAAAGCTTTCAACATTTCTCCTTTAAATACAAGGTTTCTTAGTAGATATTCTTTATCAGATTTCTTCTCTTTTTTGTGCAAGAAAACTATCATTAATGGATGCTCATGACATCTATTCTTTTTCTATATCTATCAATATCATCATATAATTTTCTTAATGTGAGTTGCAATGATTGCTTTTTTAATCTTAACTTGCACTTCTGAAATAAACCCAATTTGGTCGTAGTGTATTATAGTTTTTATATACTACTGGATTTGGTTTGGTAATATTTTGTTCAGGCTTGTAAGCTCTATGTTAAGTGAGATCAGCCTGTAATTTTCCTTTCTCATAGTATCTTCATCAGGCATTGGTATTTTATGGCTGAAAGTAAACTAAAGGCATCAGCAATCCCAGATCACCATAGTTCAATCACAGAATGAGAGGATTCAAAGTGGATTCAATCTCTGTGAGGGCTTATGTATTTCCAAGCCACACTTACCATTATGGGCCCTTTACAGGCCCAACCAAAGTCTGTTATGTTTACCAGAGCCCCTCCTCCTGACCAGACCCTGAATTTCAGTTCTTGTTCCCTCTATCCTGTGAATCTGTCAAATTTTCTGCTCAGCTTTGCAACCTCTTAGCTCCTGTTATTGACAATAGCCATATGGGGAAAGATAGCCCCAAATATAAGTCTCACCTCTGTAAACTTCCCTTCATATGAGTCTTGGCTCCATAATTCCTCACTGCTTTGGTACTTCCTTCAAACAGATTTTTAAAACAGACTTTACTTTTTTATAGCAGTTTGAGGTTCATAGTAATATTGAGAGAAAAGGACAGAGATTTTCCATATACTTTCTGTTCTCTCCTTCCCTGCCTGCCACCCTCCCTTTCCTGGCACACACACACAGCCCACCCTACTATCAATATCCTGCACCTGAGTGGTACATTTATTACAATTGATGAACCTATACTGGCACATCATAGTCACCCAGAGGCCATAGTTTACCAGAGGCGGTATATATTCCATGGGTTTGGACAAATGGATAATGATATATATGCACCATTATATTATCATACAGAGTAGTTTCACTGCCCTAAATATCCTCTATGCTTCACTTATTCATCCTTCCCTCCTCCTTAATCCCTGGCAACCATTGATCTTTTACAAGCTCTAAAGTTTTGCATTTTTCAGAATGTCATGTAGTGAGAATCAAATGGTATAGAATTTTCAGATTGGTTTATTTCACTTAGTAATATGCATTTAAGATTCCTCTATATTAGTTTATGGCTTGATAGCTCATTTCTTCTTAGTGCTGAATAATATTCTGTTGTCTGGACATACCACAGTTTATCCATTCACCTATTGAAGAACATCTTGGTTATCCCAAGTTTTGGCAATTATTAATAATGCTATAAACATATGTGTGCACATTTTTGTGTGAGCATAAGATTTCAACTCTTTTGGATAAATACCAAGGAGTACGATTGCTGGGTCATATAGTAAGTGTATGTTTCAAATTGTAAGAAACCACCAAACATCTTCCAAAGTGGCTGTACCATTTTGCATTCCCACCAGCAGTGTATGAATGTTCATGCTACCCCACATCCTCACATTTGGCATTGCCAGTGTTCTTGATTTAATACACATTCTAATACATGTGTAATATTACCTATTATTCTATCATTAAATCTATTTAATTTGTTCTTCCCTGATAACATATGCCATGGGGCATCTTCATATGCTTATTTGCCATCTATATATCTTCTTTAGTGAAGTGTCTGTTAAGGTCTTTGGTCGATTTTTTCATGGGATTGTGTGTGTTTATTGTTGATTAAGGGTTTTTTGCATACACTAGTTAACATCCCTTTGTCAGATGTGTCTCTTGCAAATATTTTCTCCCAGTCTATGGCTTGTCTTGTCATCCACTTGACAGTGTCTTTTGCAGAACAGAAGTTTTTACTTTTATTGAAGTTCAGTTTATCTATTCTTTCTTTACTGGATCATGCCTTAAACAGATATTTTTTTAAATTTTGTCAGTCTTGTAAAGTGTTCTTAGCAGGAGAGCTGGTCTGAAGAAACTTAGTCTATCATTGGATTGGCAGCTCCTTAACTATTTACTCTGAAACGCTTTTTTAAACTATAGAAGCACAGCAACATATTCAGAAAAATGGAAAAAATATACTCAGAACTTTACCTCCCTAACCTGCCAAAAGTCTGCATATTTCTTTCTGGTCTTTTTTCTCATGGGTACATTTTTACACAGGTATACTCATGCTGCTCAAATAATTTCACATGCTGTTTTTTTCACTTAACCTTATTTCATCAGTATTTTACCTAGTTACTTCTTATTGTAAATATCAATTTTTCCAAACACTATTAAATTCCTTTCTTTTTTTCATTCTCCCAAAAGAAGACACACAGCTATTTCTGACTCTCCAGTGAATCAACTAGCCTATGCAAAGTGAAACTGGGTGATGGATGGAAGATAGAGTAGCCCACTCTGAGAACATCAAGGTCCTCTTAATTATGGCTTCCCTTGTTTGGTCAGGGGAGCTGTAGAACCAAAAAGCCAAGTATAGGAGAACAGCAATAGGAGGTCTGATCAGAACTGATGATACCTTAGCCGTAGAGACCTGATATTCGGCCGATTTCAGCTTCTTCCTGCCCTTTCCTCTGCTGAGTCATGGAAATTAGTTTGTCAGTTGTCTGCTCTTTGCTCTAATCCTTGCTCTAGTTCAGTGTGTTCAGTACAGCCGCCTGCCCTTTCAGCATCCATCCCAGCAATGTTACTAGCTTCTGCCCAAGCCTGCTAGTTAGGAGATAGCCTGTCCTTTTTGCGCCAAAGTATTCCTGTCAAGTCGTAACTAACTTTGGTCTTCTTGTTCCACACCTGCCTGGCTGGTGGAGCAAGTGATTAATGAGTATGTTACGGGCCTTGATTAAGAAAAAAGAAACCTTGCCAAATCATGATAGGTGATATTCACTCCTACATCAACTAGGAATGTTCTTTACCACATTACCTGATTTTGGCAAGACCTGCTCTTTAGGGAAGTGGCTCTCAACCTATTTTCAGCATATGTGCTGTAATTCTACCCTTTCTCTCCCACACACCCAAGCATATCTGAAGAGAAGTGAGTAAAAGTGGCATATTATAGAGATAAATTTAAATCATCTTTGTTTTTCATTGGGTAAAACATTCACAGATTTTGACATGATATGATTTAATAACAAATCATCAAGATTGAAAACCACTGCTTTGGAGAAAAGTAGTGATTCTTCTCATCAGAAAGCAGTTACTGAGCACCTCCTCATACACAGCACAGATCCATGTTGCAACCCAATATGTGGTTTGTCATAAGCAAGCTCATTTTGTTAGTTTTTCTCCAAATATAAATTAAACTTATAACTCCATGATTAATCATTAAACTTTTCCTACTCTTACATATGGGAGTTCATTGGTTCTTCAAAATCCAAAGCCTCTTTTTCTACAGTAAACTCATTGATGTAATTCCCAGAATCATGTGTCTGATTCTACTTTGCTTTCCACTGACTGCCCTACAGCCCATCCTTTTCTCCAGCCCCTAATCTTGGGCATTTTTGCTATCTTAGAATTAAGATTGCTTGGGAGAAACAGGGAAAGAGTGAGGAGGGGACCAGCCATCTCCCTAAGGAGAAAGAGCAGCTGTTTATTAGACACCTTTATAGGACCCTTACAGTAATACATACTCTTTGCCAAAACTTAAGAGCTGTAAATATAAGAGACACTCTTAGGATATTTGAAGGGTGTTCCCTGACATAAGAATGATGGAAAAATGTCATGGGTCCTTCCCAAAATCCAAGGTAGTTAAAACAATTCATGGCCCTTATATTTCCAAGGGTTAGGTGCAGATGAATAGAAATGGCTGAACAGCCTAAAATACTTCTTTCTTTAGTTATCTGGAGAGGTGAAAACAAGAAGCCAATGTGAACTTCAGGGTTTAGTATAGTTGCAAATAATCCTCCTAAATGGACACTCTAGAGGGGTTTTACCCCTTTCTGTGTTCAAAATTCAACTTTTCCCATACTTTATTAAATTGTTTCCCTTTTTCAATATAAAAACTGGTGCTAACCTAAAGGTGATTTATAGAGTTCACTACTTTGTAGAATTGCAATGCCATGTGTCAGATAGAATAGGATTAAAACATTTATAAAATATTTGTAATTTTTGATAAAGGAAAAACTTTTATACAGCATTTATATCTAGAGATATAAGGTCTTTGAGCATAAGGTATACTCCTGCACAAGGGCTTAGGGAAAATGTGCAATAGAAGACCATGTGCAAATATGTCATTACTGGAACTTTCTTACAGTCTGCCTGTAACTACAGAGCTGTTGCTAGCCACATTTTCAGATAGTAACTATTTAGACTGGTGGGCCTCTGCTGCAACTACCCAACTCTGCCTTTGTAGTGAGACAGCAGGCATTAACAATACATCAAGAAACAGGCATGACTGTGTTACAATAAAACTTTATTTACAAAAACAGGCAGCTTGTTACCCAAATTATACTGGATTTTCATGAAGCATGACTTTATTATGGGTAATTGTCTTGTTAAAGTGTGACTGTTTTTTAAATGCAAGTACTCAGTGAAAATTTATTTCAATACAATATAAATAAAGTGTATAATTTTTCACTTTGTATAAAAAAAGAGTGGTTCCACCATATTCACTGATGTAGTTAGTGGTTGTTTTTTCCCATGATGGTCATGACAACCAGAAATCAGCTAAGACACAGCTCTTTGTTGCAGGGGGCCTGCAGCAATGTTCCTGATTTGCCTAGAGGTTTCTACTCTGGAAATGCTAGTGGACAAGAAGATGGCTGCTTTAAGGCTAGGCCATGGGGCAGGTTCAAGGTCATTTTGTTCTCCCCCAGCCCCACACACACCCCACCACCATCCCACAGCCCACTCCTCTCACTCCCAGGTGTATTATTCTGATCTTGGATTTGTGGGGGAGTTCTTTGGGGGATTCTCATCTATTTATTTTCCAGGTGAAATTTTCTTTTATGTTCATGAAATTAAAAGCTGGTTAGCATGTCCTTCAGTCCAGACACATTTGCACTGTATCTTGCTGAAATTTCACAGAATATAGATGACATTCCAATATTTAAATAGATTTTCTATTTTTATATTTCCTTGGATAGTTCAATAGTGGTTTTGAAGAGAAAAAAATTAAATGGAAAAGGAAATCTAGTTAAATGAATTCAGTGCTCATTGACAGTTATTTTATACCATGACTTCTCTTTTCTCAGTACTTTCCAGAGTTTTCTCAGAAAGAGAGTACATGCATGAAGCACACTGATCCCTTGCACACCTTAAAGCACTTTCTGTTCCTTTCTCCTTCCCAGCCATTTAAATTTTTTATTTAAATTTATTTAAAATTTTGTATTAAAATTCCTTACCCCCATTTAACATTTTTATCAAGATATTTAAGCTATACTATTTGTCTTAGCTCCAGTTCTTTAAAATCAGAGCCCAGTCAAAGCACAAGCACTAATTCTTTATAGGGAGGGTGAAGTTTTAAGGGAAGTGAAGCAGGAAAGGATGTAAAACAAATAAGGTGGTGTATTACAGAGCCAGTCCAACTATCACTTAGCCATGCAGGACAACTCTGGACAGGGAATACAGTAAAACTACCTTGTAACAAGCACTAAAAAATGTTTTCTACCTTTATTTTGCATCTACCTACCACTTCGGCATTTTATTTAAAAAATAATAATAATAAGGGAGAAATGTGAGATTCACATATAAATCAAGTATAAAAATTAAAAAAAAAAACTACCTTGTAACAATCTCTTAGAGGTGGGAGAATAAATAATTCATCTGCCTGTCTGGTAGCCAGCCTCCAAGATGGCCCTTAACAATTCCATTATATTTTTATTTATTTATATAATGTTTACAATGTAAACATACTACTTATAAATATTATAATTAATATATGTGTGTGTTCCCCATACTTTTTTCTACAAAAATGAGAAGATATTATATACACTTGTTTCATTTATATACAAAAGCATATGTATCTACCTCATCCTTTTTAATGGCTGCATAATATTCCATTAGAGATGCATCATAATTTATTTGTTTCCTGTTTAAGTTACTTCTTCTCTTTCACTATTATAATTATGTGGTGAAAAATCTTGTACATTAGTCTTTGTGATTTTATTAGATAAATTCCTGGGAGGGGAAATGCTAAGTCAAAGGCTATGTGCATTTTACATTTCCATAAGCACCCCTAAATTGCACTCCAAAAGTTTGTTATTATTTATGTTCCACCCAGCAGCATGTAGAAGGCCTCTTTTGCACATCTTTCCTAATACATTTCATAATCATTTTTTTGTCAGTCTAAGAGATGAAAATGTTATCTTATTGTTGATTTAATTTTCATTTTCTTATTATAAGGTTGATCGGTTGATGAATATATGTTTCTTCTAGAAAATTACCTGAAAACAAGGAAAACAAGAATTGAAAACTACATCTTAGATGAAATTAGAAAACAGCTATAACCCAGAATTATGGTACATGAAAATGAAAAGTACTTAGAAGAAATGTAAGTGCTCTGGCTCAGAAAATGTAGCCACATTCACAAGGTTCCAGGGTTCCTTTAGGGATTTAGTGATGCCATCAAACATCTAAGCACTGTCTATTCTTCTCCATCTTCCTCAGATGCTGATGTTTTATCCTCTGACCTGTCACCTCAGGGTCACATGATGGCTGCCCTAGATGTAAGCATTATCTCCACACTTCTTATTCAAAGGCAGGAAGCAATGGTGTCATAGGTTGTAAAGCTATAAGGAAGTGATCATATCCTGTCTCTTTTATCAGAAAACAAACTCTTTCCCAAAAGCCCCCCAGCAAATTTCCTCATATATCTTAATCAGAACTGGGTCCACATGTCCATCCTTAGATGCAAAGTAGTCTAGAAAATGGGGACCTAGCAAAGATATCAATTGTTTTAACAAGTATTGTTGATTAATAAACCACCCCCAGAGTAAATAGCTTAAGATGCAATTATAATATTTTATTTTTTTCATTGTTTGGGTGATTGACTGGGGTCAACTAGGCAGTTTTGTTTGGGATTTGTCTGCAGTTGCAGTCATAATGCTGGTGCTGGAATCATGAGAAGATTAACTCATCCACATATCTGGTACCTGGGTTGAGAGGATAATCAGCTGGGGCTGGAGCACCTGGGGCTCCTTAGCATCTCATTCTATTTCTATGTTACCTCTCCTCATGATCTGTTCTGGACTTCCAACATGACTATTCATGAATTCAAGGGCACATGTCCTAAGAAAAAGAGCTAGGCAGAAGCCAGATTGCCTTTTTGATATAACATCAAAAGTCACACATTACTTACTCCATCTTCTATTTTTCAGTAGCCTGACCAGTTTCAAGAGGAAAGGAAAGCAACTCTCTCTCTTAATAGTAGAGTGATAAGTTTCAGGAAAAGCTAGAAATGTCAGACTAGAAATATTGTTGTATTTTTGTAAAATATAATATCCATCAGTTGGCTATTACCAATCATGATTCATCCAGAGGAACTAGGCATACGGTAGCCCTGAGTAAAGTTAGGCTCATCATACATTGCTGGCTGGAATGTAAAATGGTGCAGACATTTGTGGAAAACAGTTCAGTGGTTCCTCAAGAAGTTGAACATAGAACATATGACCCAGAAACTCCACTCCTACATAGATACCCAACAGAACTGAAAACAGGTGTGCAAACTAACCTTGTACAGGAATGTTCATAGCAGCATTATTCATAATAGCTCAAAAATTAAAACAACTCAAATGTCCATTAGCTGATGAACAGATAAACAAAATGTAGTGTGTCAATACAGTAGAATATTATTCAGTCACAAAAATGAATGAAGTACTGATACATTCTACAACACAAATGAACCTTGAAAACATTATGCTAAGTGCAAGAGGCCAGATACAAAAGGCCACATATTGTATGATTCCCTTTTATATTAAGTGTTTAGAATAGGAAATTCCATAGACATAGAAAGCAGATTAGTGATTGTCAGGGACTGGGGAGAGGATGAAATGCTTAATGGGTGTAGGGTTTATTTTGGGGGTGATGAAAATGTTTTGGAATTAGCGGTGATGGCTTCACAGTACATTCATAGTTGTGAATGTACTAAAAGCCATTGAATTGTACATTTAAAAATGGTTAAATGGTGAATTTCTGTAATGTGAATTTTACCTTAATTTTTTTTTAATTAGGGTTCAGTTAGCTAGGAAGAAGTGGAGAATTATTAGTTGACAGCCAATTTCCTGTTTTATGTGGAAGAGAAACCCTATTGTGCTGAGAAAGTCTTTATTCCTCTTTCTTTTTTTTAACTTTTTTTGTCTTGGTGTATAATTCTAGGTTGATATTTTTTTTCTTCCAGAACTTTGAAGATGTCACTCCACTGTCTTCTAGTTTACTTAGTTTTTGATAAGAAGTCTGCAATCTTCTTATGTTTGTTTATTAATATTTTTTTTAATCAAGCTGCCTTCAAGATCTTCTCTTTGTCTTTAGTTCTTAGAAGTTCACTTATGATATGTCTGGGTATGTTTTTAGATGTTTATTTTTCTTAGTATTCTCTAATCTTCTTGGATTTGTAGCCTGGTATTGGTTACTAATTTGAAATTTTCTTGCCATTATTTCTTCAAATATTTCTTCTTTCCCAATCTCTTCTTCTGTCTCTCTCTTCTTCTGGGATGCCAGTTGCATGTGTTGGATTATTTGATATTGTCCTACAGCTCCAATCTGTTGTGAGATTTTTTTTCCCCACATTTTCCTTTATGTTTTAGTTTGGATAATTTCTTTTGAATTGTCTTTAGGTTCACTGACTCTTTCCTCCTCTGTGTCAACACTACTGATGAGCCAAACAAAATAAATCTTTATGTTACCATGTTTTTATTTCTTAGTTTCCATCTCTGCTGAAATCACCCATCTTATCATGAAGGCTGTTCACCTTTTCTACTAGACCCTTTTACCTAATCATAGTTCTTCTAATTTCCCTGTCTGATAAGTCCAATATCTGTATCATGTCTGAGTCTGGTTCTGTTAATTGCTTTGTCTCTTAGTAGTGTGTCATTTTTCTCTTCCCTTTTTGTATGCCTAGGAATAACACTTTGTTGAAAGTGGGACATCTAATGTAAGGAAGTAAAGACTGAGGTAAATAGCCTTAATGCCTGGAAATGGGCACACTTCTCCTTCTGCTAGGATTTTAGAGCTAGGGATTGAGTCAATCTACTCAGGAGCTGACTTATGTTTGGGTTGTGTTTTGCTGTGAATATTGTCAATGCCCATCAGGCTTCAAGTTTCTCTAACATTACCTGTGTTTATGGTTGACGTTGGTTTGTCAGACGTTTCATCAGTGTCTGCTCCACCCTCAGCTTTACATCTTCCCTTGTGCCTGCTCCTCAGAAAGTGTCATCCTCCATGCTTTTGATGCTATTTCAGCACTAAACTGCTGTTACTTATTGGTCAATGCTTATTAGCCTCCTTGGTGGTGGGAGGGGTGGGGGAAGTGTTCTCAGATATTTTCTGATTCAGCATCAGTATTAGATAGGCACTGTAGCCCAGTTTGAGTCTTAGGGGTACGGCCTTCTCCGTGATCCTGCCCCACCTTCTGCTGCAAGATCTCTAATAGTCTTGATCTACAGAGGTAGAAGTTTTTTTTTTCTCTTTTCCCTTTCTCCAGCTGTAGTGGGTCTTCACTAATACATGACTTACTGTTAAATGACAGAACTTACTACAACCAGCAATTTAAGGCTTTTGTTATCTAGGGAAGATGGGGGAAGGATCTGGATAGGGCTTGGTACCTCTCCCTACATGGCAGATCTTCCTTTCCCCAGATTTGTATTAAAGGGAGACTTTCTCATGACTCACATGCTGTCCCTAATCTTTCTTGTGAACACATGGTAAGGTCCATGGAGAAGAGCCTGCAAGTGAGTGTGAATTACTCTTGTACTGTGGCCTTCTACAATTTCTGTATTCTCATGCTGGCTTGCATTTGGCCTTTAGCAATTCCTTAAAATTTATACCTGAATTTTACCAACTTGATGGTGTCCAGGTGAGGACTCAGCCCCGAATAAGCAAGTGCACTTGTGCAAACCCCCTTGGAGCCACCATGCTGTCTTTTCTTAGATTAAGATTAATTGTGTTTCGTTGGAAGCTCAGCTCTCTGATAAATTCAAAAAAGTTGCAGATTTGCAGATAGTTTTGTGATTTTTTGTTGTAGTAGTAAAAGCAGTGCTATTTCCAGCTTTCCTTTGTGCTAAAATCCAAAAGCCCCTGAGAAGCCCTATTTTGTAGTTAAATCTGTCACATATACTTGAATGCAATTCTTAGCTAGTACAGGCACCAACTTCACTCATTTATTTTAAAAAAATAAATTTCAAGTGCAGCAAAGTTGCAAGCATAAAAAATGAAACCATGAGTACCAGAAGAATCAGGGAGAACTTTCTTAGAACTTCAGAAAGGGAAAAACCTTTAAAATTTTTCTTAAAACATAGAAGCCATAAAATAAAAACTAATGAGACTAATAATAAGACTAATAGATTCAACTACATAAAATGCAAAATTTTCTATATGGCAAGAAATCATCATAAACAACAAACAGAAAAAATTATTTGCAATACATATATACAAAGGACTAATTTTCTTAATATTAAAAGGCATTTATAGATAAATAGATCAAAGAATAGGAACATATATTTAACAGAAAAGGAAATAAGCATGCAAAAAATAAGTAGTCAACCTTAAAACAAATTTGTAAAATGCAAGATACAATTGATCACTTCTGAGGTTGATGGAGATAAAAAATTTTGATAATATTGAATTGACAAGTGTGGCAACAGGCACCCTTACACAGTTTTGGTGAGAGTGTAAATTTATATAATTGGGGCAAATAGGCAATGTCACATTTAAAATACACTCTTTCATCCATCAATTCGACTCTTAGAAATTTCTCCTACATATATACTTATACCTGTGTGCAAGGACTTGTATACATAAGGTTCATGTCAGCATTATTATTCAGAGCAAAACACTGTAAATAACTAAATATCCATGAATATAGAATTGAAGATAAGTCATGTTGTAGTTCTATCAAAGACTGACAACCATCAAAGAAAATTACATATACAATATATATTTATATCGTTGAATAAAACAAGGGGAAAACAGTGTCTATCATATGTTCCAGTTGTGAAGAAAAATATATCAGTTTATTTTATTATGTATTTATATATCAATACATATGCTTCCTATGCTAAATTAATTCTGAAAGATATGTGGAGCAGAAATTCTGAGAAATACTGTGGAGAAAGTAAAAGTGCCTATAGCCAGGATTCTCACCTGACCCTGGTCAGCTTGCTGACTACACACATGTGGGCTATATGTTATTATTGACTCTAGATAAAGAGGTCTGCCCAGTGCACTGGGCTGCAAGGCTGCAGGAGAGCAGAGACTGGAGTGGTGGCCGTGCTAAGGACAGAGACTGAGATGACTGCAGGGGCAAAGAGGCTCAGAGGCAGAGACCAGCTTGATGCATGCAGACTTGCTCTAAGGTGGAAGGTATTCTGTGCTTGACCTGCCACCATGGGAATAAAGTTGGGTATAAACCCTTTCACCCCAAAACGTTCTATTGTCATTTTTTGGTCTCACTGAATCCAAAGTGAACTTGCCCCAGGCTGAAACTCACTGGGAAGACAGATACACAAGTAAGGGAAAAGCAGAGACAAGGGTGGGAAAGACATAGCACACACCTTTTTTGCCTTTTGAATTTTGTATATGTGCTTGTATGCCTACTTTTTAAGAAGGCAATTAATTATAATTATTGAAATAAGTAAATGCCTCCATCAAGAGACCTTATCCAGTCTTTCCCCACACTCCTATCCAGTCCACCCATATGCACCTTTGCTAGAAATAGACTGCATTTCTTCTTTCTCTTTTTCTTTTTTTTTATTAAGGTATTATTGATATACACTCTGATGAAGATTTCACATGAAAAAACAATGTGGTTACTATATTTACCCATATTATCAAGTCCCCACCCACACCCCAATGCAGTCACTGTCAATCTAGACTGCATTTCTTAACTGCCAAATGCACTCCATGACCTATTCCTCAGTGTTCTGCATTTGTGTGTTGTAAAGTTTCTCCCCCACCTAGAGCATGCTCCTCTTCCCTACATCCTGTACTTTTAGATCCAACTCCAGCGTCACTCTACCCAGGACCCCTCTCTGACCACCCTGATCCTCACTATGCTTTCTCTTCTCTGAAAGGGGATGTTTGTGACGTGGGCCTCACAAATAAGCATATAATTCTATTTGTTCTAGATTGTTGACTCTTGCTTCGCGTAAATTAGTCCTAACTTAGGAACAAGATACTTAAGTCTCTCAACAGCAGGAAAACAGCACAACTGAATTGTCTTTGTACCCTTGACACTGCCCAGCTTAGGGATGAGCATAGACTGAGGTTTCACCGTTCCAGCAGCATATAGGACTGGATGCTAAAGGACCAAAATAGTCTCCTCAGAGATTATTGAACCCAAGCATTTTTTGGCTGCTAGAGCACTGCTACCAAGACACGCTTCTCTCAAGAAAACCTGGGATATTATGTCACAATATCCTCAGAGGGGAAGCAAGTAATATGATATCTAAACCAATAGTCAAGGAGTAGGAGTGATGGGTCTGAGGCCTAATTGGAAAGTACCTGTACTGCTTTAAAGTTACCAAAATCCATGTTAAAACCCAAAATTCCTCAGGTAAGCATGTACATGCAGAGGAAATAAGCAGGTCCATGAGTGGCAATTAGTTTATGATCATTAGTTGGAAGTGGCCACTCATCTCTACAGGAAGTCATCTTCCTGAGCAAGCAGAATGCTATCACATGGGTAGAGCAGCTGTGAAACACAAAACTCTGAATAGTGCTGCAGAAATGAGCCAAATTCCTGTGTCTCCATGGAAAGCAGTGCTCACAACCTCTTCCCACCACACAGAATGGAGACTTCCCATATTTCACAGACTTAAATCTAAAGATATTGCCACTTTGGCCTTTCCCTGCCTCATCAACCAGGGTTCCCTTCACACACCTCTAATTTTCCATCACCCATTGCCTGTAACATTAAAGCGCTCCATTTCCAAGCCATCGTCAGACTCTGCCCTCCCTAAGCTCCTGTGTGCTTCTCAGATACACTTCTAGTACATGTCAGAGAATTGGTGGAGAGTCTTCTGTCCCAATGACTCTTCCTCTAAAGGTTCCCTGTGTCCCTAAACACTCTGTTTTCTGGGGATGAGTGACTAGACAGGGGTCCTGAAGGAGAGAAATGAGCCGTCAGGCTGTTGTATGGTGTGCAGAGAGAAAACAAAGTGGGACCATAGACACTGCCTGTGAGTGGACACCTTTAGTCCCAGGCTCTGTAACTCTGACAATCAGATACCCTCACCTGCAGACTTAATTACCACATAAGCTTCCCTAAGACAGATTAAGGTCTATGAGCTGCCCCTGCCTGTGAAACAGAAGGGCTTTGTGATGCAGTCTGGTGGCCTGGTTCCATCAACTGTGAGGCAGAGATGACAAGGCATTGGGAGTCATTACGCATGAGGACACTGACCGCCCTCATGCAGAGATGGTTGGTCTCCTCATGCTAATGAGGCTTAGACCATGTTGAGCCCTACTTTTGCTCTGTGGGATGTTGGATATCCCTTATATACATACCTATGGCTCCATCTTCATTATTATCCTAATTATCTGGCAAGTGAAAAGGAGTTACCATGCATTAAGGTTGGAACCTAAAAGGAGCTGCTGCCAGGTAGGAAAACACTGTGACCACGACTGAACGAGTTAAGTCTCAGATAAGAAGCTTTTAAGGTTTCAGAGTCTCTCCTTTTGCCCTCCTATTTTTTGCCCCCCAAATCTTGTACCATACACCTATTAACCTTATATGGTACTTCTCTTTTCAGAGCCTAGAAATAATTCCTCATCAGGCCTTTGTTGCAGTTTATTCTAATTGAAAAATCATTAACATCTCTGGCTTGGGTTGAGACCTGGAAGAGATGGAATCTACCTCACTAGATCTCAGAACCTCCCAATGTGGGGGAATTTTCTGATTGGTGGCCTTAGTAGCAAAAACCAATCACCATTTAATCTGTCCCAATATCCTCCTGACTAGTGTTAAACCCTCTGAAAACTTGTCCTGGAAAGGCGGTAGGAGGTATGGAATATAGAAAGCCTCAATGCCACTGAGAAATAAGTAGAAAAGTGAAATGTTCAGGTGAAAAGGGTGGAGTAGAGGAAGGAAATGTAGGTGAGTGTACACAATATAGATAGATAAACAGAAAGAGATTGGAAATACAATTTTCCTTTATCACATTTTGGACATAAAAAAGAAAACTATCCCCAAATCATACTCTAACTTCTTTTTTGTCTTTAAGCATTACTGAAAAGTCAAGCAAAGGAATAGAGATGCAGCATCAAGGCTTAAGTCCCAGTCCCTTCTCTGACTCCCCTACACGGTGGGCGAGGTGCCCAGGGATCTGTCCCTCTCTGGCCCAGTGCCAGGAGCCAGGTACTCTAACTACTGAAGGCACCAATCCCGAAATTGATAGACTTTCCCAGAAGACTTTCTTGGGTGGGAAATCAGAGCCTGGGAATGTTCCAAAATTATCCACCTTACCCCAGGATTGAGAAATTAGGAAGTAGGACAGAAGTCTTACCTGTGTCATTTACTAGCTTTATGACCCTGTGGAAGTCACTTTATTTCTTGGTTATCCATGAAATGGGCATCTGATGATCCCACCTCACTCAGTGTGGTTGTAATAATCAAGGGAGATCAGGTCCAGGACATCACTTCATCACTGGTTAAACTGTACACAGACATGCCTTAGAGCACTGACTGGGGGTTTCCAGTATCCTCTCAACCAAAGGCCTTCAGCTTCCTGCAGGATGTCCCCGAATCCTCCCCCGTTCCATGTAACACCGTCTCCTGGTTTCTCAGCCAGGAGACTTCCCCAGGAGGAGGATGAGAAGCCGTGGGAGCTGCTCTCTATCATGAAAAGGTGATCACGTGCTCTTCATAGTCTCCAGCTCCCGGCCTGGCCTGTGATGATTCTCTGCCTGGCCAGGGCAGGGATGAGGAGAGGGACAGTGTCTGGGAGGGAGCCAGGGACAGTGGAGGCTGGAGGGCTGGCTGAGAGGGTTTCCAGGGCAGAGGGGAATCATATGTCTCAGAAGGGGGGAGTCTCTCAGTTCTGCTCTGGGCGAGGCTCACCATGATCCTGGAATTCAGGATGTGACTACTGGGCAATTCATAAAAGACTCTACATGGGTTTGCACTCAGCCATAAGAAAAGTTACCAGTCAAGAGAATGGATAAATGAGTGCATGAATAAGTAATCATTGCATAGTCTCTCTACAACTGTGCCTTTTCAAGGGCAGACCCCTCAGAGTCTGGCTGGACCTGCTGACATTACCTCCTCTGGTTCTGCCTTCAGGAAGGTTAGGTCCAGAGACGGCCCTCAGACATGAGTCTGTCATCTTATCCTCTTCTTATGATCTCTAGAGAATGAGACTGGCTCCCAAGAGATATTGTGTGCACCCTATAATCCCAGAATGCAGAATTCCCACAAGAACCTCATTTTCCAGTTTGGAAATACTGATTACTAGGCTCTGGCCTTCTTAGCTACAAACAAGATTGAGGCCAGGTTCTACCTGTTGACTTTACTGGTGATGCCCCATCAGCTAAACATTGGCTTCCACCCATCTGCCTCGTTCCCTTCTCCTAGTTCAGCGACTCAACACACGTCAGCAGAGAACTCACCCCACCTCCCAGTCTCTTCTGGCCACGCGCTCCCATCAGTTATCTGCGACCTTGCCCAACAAGTCCCTCAGCCCAGCCCACCGTAACTTGCCAAATGGCATTTTCCTGGGAATAAAGTAGATGGGGAAATACCCCGGAGTACAGGCTCCAGGGCTTTAAGGACTAGAGGAGGGCAGGGCCCATACGCAAGCCACATACTTCTAAGGAGGCAGCTGTCACTGCCTCTGTAACAGTTGCCCTATTTCCCTTCCCAGCCAAAGCTGGCTTCCTCAGGAGGGAAGTGTGTGGAGTATCCTGTGTACAGACACCAGCTGCCAAACCTGCGATGGCATGGCTCTGGAGATTCAGCATTTGCTGGTGGGTGAGAGTGCCCTGATCTCCCCCACTTCATCAGGACCATCGCACGACTCCTTGTCTAGATATTTTGTCCATGTCAAGAGTGTCTTTTGAGCAGAATCTAGAGCATTGTTCTGCTCACTCCAAAGAGCTTCCACTTCCATCTCCAACACCCCCAGCATCACAATTCACAGATCAGAAATCCTTAACACAGCCAGCTGTCCAGTTAACCGATACAATCAACATCCGTGATGACTGGACTGAGCACCTCAAACTAAGGCAGGGATTTCAAGTGCCAGAGGTGCCGTGGGGCCCAGACATGATGTCTTCTTCAAGCCTTCAGGAGCCTAGAATTCTGATGTACCAAGAGGAGTTGACACACAGCGACACCAACCTTGTCTACAGGAACAAGAGCAGCAGCCCTTGATTTCCCAGGTGTCTCTGCTGACCCTGAACCAAGAAATCACTACCTTGACACATCCCATAGCCTTGCTCATGGCAGCTGCCCTCCCTGCCCAACTGCCGTTCCTCTGTCCTGGAGTCCTGAGAATTCTTGAAGTTCATGTGAAAAAATGGATGTATTTCCAGAGGTGGGGGCTCCCCAGACGTGTGGAGGAGTCCCTGAGGTAGCTTATGCCAAACCCACCATTCTTTTATGGACCTGAACATAACCAACCAGTTTCTTTCCTCCAGAATACTTCTAAGTTTGCTGTTGAGAATTTGGGGGCCATTTCCTACCAGACATGGGGTTCCTGTATGACGGCCAGCCCACCCAGGCCTTCTGGGTCTTGGAATTGCCCATTATGGACCCGGAACAAAGACACCACTACCTGCAAATCCCAAACCATGTGGCTTGGACAGCCTCTCCCTCTCCAGCCCTTAGAACACTTTAGTGGCCTCTACCCATTTCCTGGTCAACAGGTTTATGACTCGGTGGGCCGTTTGCAACAGAAATACAGCCAGCTATTCTGTGGCCTCCCTTCTCTACACAGTGAGTCCCTAGTTGACACTGTCTTGGGCTCTCAAGGCTTCTCCACAAACGGGAGCATGTCCAGGTACCCCTTGAATGATCCTTTTCTCTTTAAGGGACTCTCCTTCCTCCCGTTGCTGCCTACAACTCCATCCCAGTCAGCCCCACCGTCTTCCCCATCTTCCCCAAGTTGGGTTGCTCCATCTGACCAGCGAGCTCAGGTCAGTGTCGCATTTCTGACTCTGGCCCAGTGTGAAGCCTTGGAGTAGCACCTGCTGCAGAGGCAGCTCCAGCATCAGTGGGGTTTGCCAGCTGTCTTCCAGGGACCTCAGCACACGCAGAGCTCTGTGCAGTGTCAGCCTTGTGACAAAGCCCAGTCTCCTGAGAGAGTGAAAACATCCCGGCCAGGAAAACCCATGTCGGTCGTCACCAGGGAACTACTTTTCTTCCCAGAGAATGCCCAGAGGCTGCTGGAACTCCACCTCCAGAGCCAGTCAATCCACCCTCGCTGGGGCCTGCCCCAGAAGCACCGGGAGTCCACCCAGTTGCTCCTGTCCCTCACCGACCAGCAGACTCTGTCCTGGGGCAGCACAGCCTGAGCCAATGTGAGTGTTCCCCAGCCTACGGCCCCAGAGGCCATTAGGGCTGGTGACCCATTCTCACCCATCATAGACCCACACTTGTTTGACCAGGCCAAGGCAATACTGCAGAGCCATATCAACTCCAAAAGTGGGCAGATTCATCAGGGCAAGGTCCCTGCCTGTGTATACAGCTCCTGGGAGTGCATAATTCCTGGGAGCCTGGAAGTGACTCCCCTCACCTGCATCCCAGAAAGCAAGCCCCTGGAGCTACAGGCAGCAGCTGGCCCTGACCTCCAGCAGGCAGTTATGCCCTGGATGCCAACAGCGCCTGAGCAGCAGCAGGCCTCACCAGGTGTTGTCAGTGCACATCCTAAGCTGCCCCGAACCCTGTCCAAGAGAGCCATTGAGAAACTGGAGATGACTTTACGACACAAGTATCTGGCCTTCTTGTCAGGGCTGCCTGCTCTTTATTCTGTGACTCTCTCTGGGGCCATGGCACCGGTAGTCACTACCCAGGCTGGAATCACAGAGATGGTGCCTGGACCTGACAAATTCCCAACAGAGCCACTGACTCGGAGGATCTCCTCTGATGAGCAGCATCTACGTCCCGGGTCCGGCTTTCAGGATGCCAGTGAGACTTGTGCAGACATTGCAGATGAGTTCCTGCCTGAAGTGGAGGCAGAAGGAATGACTGAGATGGTGCCTCCAGACAGCCAACCAGAGCCAACTCGAAACTACTCACTAAAGAAACCCCTCTTAGCCAAACTAAATTTCCACCTGAGAAAGAAGATCCTAGAGGTACAACTGGGAATTCCCATAAAGGCAAGGGAGTCCAGGGAACAAAGGGCAATGATCTCAGAGAACATATGCAGCCAGGAGTCTCCTGGAAGTCTAAACAACCAAGGAAAAGCATTGCTCCAGGAACTCCCCATCCCAGCAGACATTCCTCATGACCCGGGTCCAGAATGGCTCCACCTCAAAGAGCAGCTGCCCACTGAGTTAAAGGCAGTGAAGCAGAACCAGAAGCAGCCAAGTTCCAGAGCAGTATCTCAAGGTTCTGCCCACTGGGCCTCCAAAGTCTCACAACCCGGTGGAGACACAGCAGAGGCCCGGGTGCTTTGTGTTCAGCTGGAAGGCAGCATGAACAGCCCCAGCCTGCGGGAGCCCTGGAATCCTGAGCCCCAAAGCTCTGGCAAGAGCAAGGACTCGGCCCAAGTCTCCATGCCGGCAGAAACGAGAGAGGGCCCAGGGAAACCCAACTCAGCAGGGGACCACAGAGAAAGGGATGCAGGGTTTGTGCTCTCTGCAATAAGAGAAAAAGGGCACCTTGCTGAAGCCCAGACGCCAGAAGGGATGCTTGTGAACAGAACACCCCACAGCCTCCGGCAGCAGGGACAAGGCTTTCACCTTGATGCTCCCTGTCAACACAGTCCCAGCATCACCCTCAGCTTGAGCTCCCAGAGCTACCTCCGGGAGTCCCTAGGGGGGAAGGAATCCAAGAAGAATGGCCTGCCAGACAGTCAAACCAAGCTCAGTGTGACCCGCAAACCAGCAAGGATTCCTGAGAATGCCCGGCCTGTAGTGCCCCAGGTGTCACAGGGCCAGCCTCTCCTGGGCCAGCTCATTCAGAGTAAGCCACTGCAGGGCCGAAATTTGCAAGGTCGTGTTTTGCAGGGGCAGGTGATGCCAGTCCATACCCACAAGAGCCCCAGCCTCCCAGAATCTGGCTTGAGAAGCAAGGTGAAATCCTTTCTGAACCATATTAACCCCAAGACAAAAGGCCAAGGGCACAGGGAATCCAAGTTCTTTACAGCTGAGAAAGTGGCCAACACTGGAAAAGAGAATGTAGCAAAGAGCCTGGCTCCAGCCAAAAGTCCCACGGGGCGAACACAGACAGAGAAGGCAAGACAGAGAGGGCGAGGCCCAGTCTCCCCCGACTGAGACATGGGGCCTGGCCTTCGTGGGTGGCCCCCACCCCCCAGACAGCAAGCTCGGGCACCACTCCCATCCACTCCACTCGGCCTCAGTCCTGGGCCACCCCCGCCACTGCCCTCAGCACTGTCCCCGAGTGGCTTGTGCCACCCAACAAAGGAAACCGCCCTAACTCTCAAGTCTCGCCTCAGAGGGAAACGCTGGTCTGCTTAAGACGACCCTGCTCAAGCGACGCTGTTGGCTCCCCAATGTCCTCAGTCCTTGGAGAGGACCGTTACTGTCATTTCATTATTGTGCGGGTGGGGCAGAGTGGCCCCCAAAATACACTCTATATCTCTAAGCAGAGTTTCTGTCTGCTCCTTCCCTCCACTCTGGTGTGTTCAGGGAAGGCATGGGAGAGGCTAAACCCATCCTTCCTGTCTAGGGAAGCTTTATCCCACAGTGCGGCTGGGGCAGCATTCTGCACAACTCCTCCCCGTCCCACCCTGGAGAAGGAAGGCCCTTGTGGAAGGTGCACTGAAGGGGAAGGTCAAGCTTCGATTCTGGCATGACCTACCATGGTGTCCTTGGGCCTAGAAGAGCACTGTGGACATGAGCAAATACTGACAGGAATCCACAGGCAGAATTCACTGATGACTTCTGTATACACCCCCAATCTGGAGGGGACGTTTTTAGAGGAGTTCCACAGTACTCCAACCTTGAGGAGGTGCTTGTGTTTATCAAAAGCACACAGCTAATAATATGATGGGATAAAAATCAGAACCAAATGATAGCATCTCCCCTTTTCTGCTCCCTGTTGGTTACTGGTTGGGCCTTTCTGGAGCCCTCTGGGAGTCTGCTGTAGTTCTCTTGCCTATTTCCAACCTCCACTGCCTATCAGCTGCATGGAGTGAGGGACTCCTGGAATGAAGATCACAGTAGGATGTGGAGAGTGTCTTTTCCACCACTCCCAAGGGGCAGACTGGGAGAGAAGCAAGGAGGGGGAGCATGAAGATGGAGGTCTGAGTAGCTGGGACAGAAGCTGACACGTTCCTGATCAGAGTGTGATGAAGGAGCAAAGCCAATTTGCTTTGTACTCAAAAGAGCCCAGAGCTAGGAAGCCAGCCAAGTTCCAAGTGCTTTTGGGGGAAGGAAAATTTAAACTTTGTGATAGGTCTCTTGCCAAGCATGTGGAGAACAGTGATTTGGCCGTTCTGTCCAAAGACACTGCAAAATAATTCAAACTCAGAAGACTCACCCTCTATCCTACCAAACTGTTCCCCATCATCAGGGAATGCTATGGCAATAAATCCATGCTTTTGGTCAGCCCAAACATGAAGTCTATCACTAGGTTCTAATCTTGGTCTCTTGCAACTTTGTGCCCTATTCCCGCTTTCTACTTCTTCCACTTGTATTCAGTTTCTCATCTGTTCTTGCTGAATAAAATCACAATATTATGTCACATCCCCAGGGCTTAAGACAGTGGCTGTTTAGTTATACCTTAATAGTACTTGAATCCAAAGTCCAGGCTGGAAATGCAGACCAGCTACATTTATGATGAGTGCTATAGAATAGGGGCTCCTGCACAGGAGAAAGTACTCAGCTGATGAAGATCCTAGAAGGATCACAGTAAGTGACCTTGAGAAAGGTCTTAACATTCAACAATTAAAATATTTGAGTATTTACTATCTGCAAAGTACTATAGCAAATACAATGAACAAGATGCAGGACTTGCACAGTGGAGCTCATGTTCTCATAGGATAGACAGTCTTACATGCCCAAATTGTCTAACCAACATACATACTTCACTGTTCAATTCATCTCAAACTACAGAAAAATGAACTTCCAATTCTCCATCCCCAATCACACATAAATAACAAAACATGCCCCAGTCATAGTATTCACCACATCAGAATGGAACTCCATCTTTCCATTTGTTTAGGACAAAAACTTTGGTATCATCCTTGGTATTTTTTCCTAACAGTCCACATCCAATCCATCAGTAAAACCTCTTGTCTCTACATTCAAAATGAATCCAGAACATGACTCTCTTTGTACAATTATTGCAGTAGCATCATAACTTATCTCCCAGCTTCTTCCTGGGACCATTACTCCCAACAGTGTATTCTCAAAGAAGCCTGCTTAGGGAGGGTCCTGGCTGTGGATGACAGATAGATGATGATAGATAGATAATGCATAGACACATATAGATGTGGATATAGATAGGTATAAAACCAGGAGACTGGATAAGATCCCCAAGGGACTGAGTATAAACAAAGGAGAGATCTAAGAGCCAAGCTTTGGGACTCTTCAACAGTATGAAATTGAAGAAAAATGATAGGAACAAATAAGCAAAAACTGAGAATAAGTAGCCAATGAGATAGGAGGAAAACCAGAAGGCTATATACTGGAAGCTGAGAGAGGACAAGTATTGCAAGGAGAAAGTAAGTGCCTGCATGAAAAGTTGCAGGTCAGCCTAGTAAGATGATGACTTGGAGCTGATCATTAGATTTAGCAACACAGATCATTCATGGCCTTGGGAAGAAGAGACTCAAGTGAGTGATGGAGGTGAAGACATGACTGGAGTAGATTCGATAAAGAATGCAAGAGCGGTTGGTGATAGCAAGTATAATCAATTCAAGGAGTTTTTTTCCACAGAGGTGCAGAAAAATGAGGAAATAGCACCAAGCAGATTTTTTAAAAGGAGACATAGCATGTTGGATGTTGATGGAAAAGATCCAGTGGAGAGGAATAAATTGATGATGCAGGAGAGCAAATGGAGTAGTGCTAGAGCAACATCATGGTGCAGAAGAAATGGAACAGAATGATTTCCCAAGAGGGACTGGCTTTGGCTCAAAGTACACATGCTTTACTGTTGGTAAGTAGAGAGTAGGTGACATTAATGAGGGAGGATTTTGTGTGTCAAAGGAAGAAAGGATTCCCCAAATTAAGACTTACAGGGTGAATGAAGAGCTGACAAAGAATAGTGGCAAGTGGGGAGAAGGGCACTAGAGCCAAAGCCAGAGGTGGAGTAGGATTTTGGAAGTTACCATGGCAAGATTCTACTAGGATCTAGGAAGTCATAGCAGTGTGTGAACCCAGATGCATGGAAAAAATGGTTGAAGTTGATGAACACATGTGTAAAGAAGATGCTCTTGGCCACAGAGGGAGAGCAGGCAGAGAAAGCTCTAAATGTATGGAGCATTAGAGAAGGGATGGGGCTGGAGATGGATAAAAAGAGCATGTGTGGCATCCCAGGGTTCAGCCAGGGACCAGGGAGTTTTGACAGTGGGAACAGAGAACTAGGAGGCAGAAAGACAAAGACGCTGCCATGAGTTTGTAACAAAGAGGATGGACCTTGGTTTGGGTCACCTCATATCTCTCAGAAGGTGGCACCTCTGTATTCCCACTTTTTGGCCTATCACAGAGGAGCCAAGAGCTAGAGAAAGAGCTGGAAGTGCTGTTTGATGCGTGTATGTGGTATGGGGGCTGTGGGACACCCTCACCCTGATTCCTAGGGATAAAGAGGATGACTCACATCACATCAAACCAGGAGTGGGTGGCAGGACTCTCTTCATCTGATGTGTGTCCACAGCACTGTGTGTCCACTATTAGCAGGATGCAGAAAAGCCAGGATGGGAAGCAGCACAAATGTGTCCCTCCTCTGAATGGTGTTTCTGTGCCTAAGGGATGGGGACCCAGCCCCTGCTGTGGCCTCCAGAGTGAGGAAGCACAGGCCCAGGCCTGCTGAGCCAGCACCATCCAGGTGTTTCCCTAAAGCATCCCAAAGATCACAGGAGGTCTTGGGACAGGCACATCCTTCCTGCACAGTGGGAGGTGGCAGAGAGCCACAGCACAAGGAGGCAAGAGGGAGGCCCAGAATGAAGGGAACGTGACTCAGAAAGATCACAGCAGCATCCAGTGGGGAGCCGAGGTTAATGAGCACACATCCTGGCTTAGGTGGAGCAGGTCCTTCCCATGGTCCTCCACAGGTTCCTACCTGCCCCAGCGTGGTTGAGCTCATAGTGCTGACCAAGGTCCTACAACACAGGGTGGGGGCAGAGATGAGCTGGAAACTGAGGCCTTCAGGATCCTGAATTCTCAGCCAACAAGCTCTGAGAGGAGACAGGATCAGAGCCTGTGACTCACACAGGATGTTGCTGAGGGATGAAGCCTTGCTCTAGCCCATCCCATAGCCCTAGCATCAACCCCACCCTCCCACTCCCCCTAGGCTCCAGAGAGGTAAAACCAGAATGAAATCCTCCTTAATTTACTACTCAAGAATCTGTGGGAGGTGCTAGGACTGTATGCTTGCTCGGGAACTGTGGGGTGCACCTCTGGCCCTCTGAGGTACCATCATGTCATGGTGCCTGGCTTTGACCTTCTCGGGCCATTCTCTCAGTCTCTGCAGAGGGTACTGAAGGACTCTATAGACGGAATTTCAGGCAACAGTGGAGGCGACTGGCTTCTCCACAAAATGACTTCTGGTAAACACTGAATCCTAACGATAGGGACTGCAGCTGCTTCATTTTTGAACAGCGTGCAGCCCATGCAGGCAGGGCAACAAACAGAGGACGGGCACAGGAACGAACCCACGGAGATGCTTCCTGCACCACGTGAGACAGAGCTGAGCCTCTGCTCTTCACCAGCCATCCGAAGCCTAACGCTCCACCTGGGCTCAGGGCCCATGGCACAGGCCAGGGCTGTCAGAGAATAAGGACGAAAATGGACGTAGGTAAATGAAGGACACAGAATAAGGACAAGAATGGTTCCTGTGTCCAATGCAGGGAAGGGAAGGAAAGGAGGACACCCTTGAGTTCGGGTGAGGCTGTGAGGAAGGAGCATAGTGCTGGCATGTGAGGTGTTGGGGGACGCAGAGGACTAGATCCCTAACAGGTCTTGCTGGGCTTGCAGAGGACTGTTCATTCCCATCCCAAGACAGAGAGGCCAGGAACCTAAATACTTGGTCTGGATGAGAGCATGGGGAAGAAAAATGGGGCCTGGGACAGGGCCAGAGGGAAAGCTCTGTTTCCAGAAGAATGGGTGGGTGCTGCCAACTGCCCCCCACCCCTTTCCTGCCCTGTCCCTCTCCTCCACTGCAACTTCTCTGGGTGCATGGCCAGAAAAGGAGCATATTGGGGGCTTTCCAGAGTGTATCGCTGTCAAGGTCAGGCCTGCTCCAGAGGCCACAGGGGGAGGACCTTGGGCAGGCAGCCGGACCTGTGGGATTCCAGACGGCGGGAAGAGAAGGGAAGCTGTTCCTTGCGGTAAATCATGCTGGCAGCTGGTGTGTGTCAGGGGAGAGCGGCAGGGTAAAGCGAGAGGCCAGGGCAGAATCTCACGCACAAAGACAGATGGACACAGACACCCGGCCACACAGACACATAAACGGGACACAAATCCAATGATGCCACTGAGAAACTAATTCCGAGTACCAGAGATGTGTCCGGGAAACACACCTGCATAGACCCATGAACACCCTTTGTCAGGCTTGCCGGAGCAGACACAGGCACAAACACACACACAGACAGAAAGACAGCCTAGCACACATGAAAACAGACACAGCCCATCTTGCGACCCACAAACACACATGCAGTCCAAATCCATCCAGCAAAGCCATGCTCCTGCATAAAGCTCCCTAGACCACCTCAGACAAGGCCTGTATCCCTCCTCTAAACTGGTTTGTAGTTTCTGTCCCACTGCTTGTCCTTTAATAAGGACAGTCTTGGTTCCCATGCAAAGCCCTGGGCTCCACCACATGGCTGTGTGCTTTTAAAGAAAGGACAAGGTCAGCAAGTGTGTCCACTGCCCTCCTCAGCGTCCCCATCCTTCACCTACATACCCTTCCTCATCCCCACAAGTGTCCCCACTTTACTGACCCCCAGCCTCTTTGTTGCAGGAGACACAGACTCTAAGGGAAGAGTAAACTGGATAGACACACCCTATCAAGGTGTTCCTGGTAGTTTTACCCAAAAAGGTCTTTCCATGGCCTTATGCTTACCACTGTCTACCTCCAACCTGTAACCACTACCGATGGTATTCTAAGCACAGTGCTAACTCTCACCCTAACCCTAGGTAGCACACTGAGTAATGTCCACAACTACCCTAGGTGTGCAGATGTCATGCACATATGACGGTGTGGGTCACCTGCCCTCCAGAAACTCAGTAGCCCCTTCAGTAACACCTGCACAGTCACCAGGCCACGATGTACCTGGAGAGCCCAGTGCTCAGCTGGGAACCTAGGAGCAGCAAGGCGCCCAGGCCCTTTGACCCTTGCTAGACATACAAGTCTATGGGGCCCAGCCCACCCCAAGTCCTGTTCCGGGATTAGCCCAGCATCTGAGCTGAAATTCCTGCCATACCCTTTCCCAGCTCCTGCCTGCCAAGCTGGGAGCATCTGTTGTCCTGGAACCCTCACCAGATGGGAGCAAAAAAGAAAAGGGGCCTGGGACCTGGGGCTGAAGGGAATGTGGCCACTTCCCAATATGTGGGGATTTCCAGACTCTTGTAATATCCACACCTAGGACCTCTACCCCTGAGCCTGGCCCAGGTACCAGTCCTAAGGAGTCCTGGGGGTAAATTGGGGTGAATTAGCACACCTCCTCTTCTCCCCTCCAGGGTCACAATCTGGTGATAGGGTGTGTTCATTCTGAACTCATCAGCAGAGATAAAGCTGAACTCAGCCATGTGTACACCTCCCTCACCCCTCACCTCTCACCCCCAGGCCCCAGGTCTCCAGTGCAGCACTCCTTTGCACCCCAGCCACCCCAGCGGTTGTCAAACACCACCTAGGCTCTCTATTGAGCCCAGCAGGCCAAAACCTTCACCCAAGGGACTGGAACTCTTAGGTGGACACTGACATCCCAGATGTGCAGCCATCTGAGTCTCTGTATCCCCTTCCCCATTGTCTACAACCAGTCCAGCCTGAGGACCAATAGAGGGGCTTGAGTTCTATTCAGAGATGCGTTCAGAGCTGCAAGCTCCAGACACTTGCTGCAAGCTTAAGGTTCAAATGGGGCTGTGAGGTGGCATGAACCCAGGCCAGCAGCTGCAGGCAGAGGAATGCTAGGTGGTAGACTTGGAGTTCCAGAGAAAGATAACAACTTCTCTCATCATCTCAGCCTTTCCTCTGGTGTCTATACCTGGGCCCCACTCCCTTCCAGGTTCCCTCAGTGGCCCCCTGTCATGCTCCCACCCCCATCCCATAGGCTCTGACACCTGCATACCAGTGTGTGGTAGGGACTCGTTATCACCTTCCTGCTCTGAGAGCAGCTCTTTCCAACCCTTGCTTTTTGTCCATCCAGGTATCGACCTCTGGCAAAGCCCCTACTCCTCCCTTCCTTCCCTCAAGTCCTCTACCTTAGGTTCTAGCCCCAAGAGGAAGCAGGAAGGCCCCAGTACCTCCAGGATGCACCACCCCCTGAAGCTGGTCTGCCACTACAGGCTCAACTTCTGAGGTGAACTTAGGGCAGATCCTAGGAAGAGATTCCTGAGTCAAAGAAAGGTAGTCAGGGATGGGACTTAAGGAGGCTGTGGACACCATCTGACAAACAAAAGACCACCCACCATGGCATCCACAAGGGGAGAGGGTAGGATGTCTTGGGAGAGAAACAGAACCTGGAATTTTAGGAGAAGCAGCAGCAACTCTTCCTGCAGTGTTCTCCCTTTTCCTACAAGCTGTGCCAGGCCCAAGTCCCCTCACTCAGGAAGGTCAGGGTGTATTACACCAGCTTTCTCTTCTCCAAGACCACCTTTGTTCCCTTCCCCATGCTCTGTGCCCATCTGGAGTTTGGGATGGGGAGCAAAATCAGCCCAGGTGGGTCTCCCAGCCCCACCTCACTAAAGGCTTGAAAGTACCTAGAAAAACTTAGTAAAAATACAGACCCTTAAGCTACACTAGGAGACTCTATTTAAAATGGTCTGGGGTAATGCCTCTAATTCTGTATTTTTTATAAGCTCCTCACATGATTCTGAAGTGCAGCCAAGTTTATAAACAATCTAATATGATATGACTCTGGTATCATCTACATCCCCCCTACACACACACACACACACACACACACACACACACCAGCCCATGCCATCCTACCTCTCTGGTAACTCTTCAGAGACAGGATAATTGCTACCTACTTAGTCACTTCCACAGAGGGTGGGGCAGGTGGGGAAGGGGAGATTGGAGAGACGGGAATTAAAAGCTTTCTGGTACCAGGATTTGCCATCAGGCCAGATAAAAGACCCAAGAAATCTTATCTTTTGTTTTGCCCAGTCCTGTCCCAGGAATGCCAGGCTCTTGCCAGCCAGGACACTCCTTACCCCACTTAAGGTCTCAGCCTTTTGTAAAACCTCAGACTCAAGAGCTCAGGTGTCTCTCCTTATTTCACTCAGATTCCAGACCCTTTTCTCTGTGGATCTTGGGATAAAACACCACACCTTCATCTCCATCACAACAATATCCTCATCTCCTCTGCATCCCATCCTCCCTTAAGAGCAACATCCTTATCTTGGGATCAATCTTTCTGTCACTACTTTATACCTGGCCCCCCATGTCCTGTGTCCCTTCCAATCCTTATCCTTGTCCTCTCCAAATCTCTCTCTACTCTCCCTACCTCAATCCAAGCTGTCCTTCAGCAAGCTGTGATAAGCCTGGAGAAAGGGGCATACTGCTGGGTTTAGCACCCTGAGAACCAGATGGATTTTCCAGTCCTAACCTGGTGATTGCAACTCTGAGGCCCCAATCTTGTTAGGCAGGAAAATAGATATGAGCAGGGTGGAAAGAGAATAAAGCCCACTAGGAAGGACTCAAAGAGTTAACCAGTTAAAAATAGAAAGCTCAGAAGGCCAGGAGCAATTTGACCTAGAATGTTGAATACTCCCCAGATAAAGAAAAGTATCTCAGCATAGCCTATGTTTTCACTGTGTCAATTAGAATATGCCATTGTAAGATTTACTTTAGCTTTCTCAAAGGCCCAGATTATTCAGAAAGAATTCTATCTTAAAGCTAACATTGCATTTTAACCAAACAGACAGTGGCTCAGCCCATCTTGAAGGCAGGGCAGACAGTCTTAATTGATATGCTTCCAGACAGAAGCTGATATCCTGGAAAAGAATCAAAGCAGTATATTTCTTGTGTTAAGTTTTAAAAAAAGAAGAAACTTACTGTCTTAACAAAGATGAACATTCTAGGACAATTTGGTCAGTCTGCACCTGGCCCTTTGTCACATTCCTGAAAATCTTCAACTGCCTATAAAACCCCAGACCCTTAACCTTAGAGGCGCCCTCTCTCTGAGGTCCCTGCACTTTCTAAGTGCATAGCCTTTTCCCAATCTTTCAGCACCTCTTCTTTGAGGTAGCCTGCACTCCCCTTTCTCCAAGTGTGCACCTTCTTGCTTTAAATAAACTTCTCATTGCTCAGCTTATAATATTTTGTCTCTGCACTTTTCCAGCAGTGTCTTTGTTACTTTTCTTTGTCATTCTAGTTCTCCAAATTAAAGCTCAAACCTTTCTCCTTCTGTGCTATTTCAGATAAGTAAGGAGGGGCTGCTTAGAACTCAGATCTGGGCTTGCAAATTATCATCGCCTGGGTGCTCCAGACAGAACTGCAGGTTACTGTCATGCTCTTTAGTGGCCTGCCTGAAAGTTTCCTTTCTTTGTCTCTAGGAAGTTCGCAGAACATATTCTCACTCCATCCAGTGCTCTGGGGCTCTCCCAAATCCTGGGGTGGTAGGGACTCAGTTCCCAAGTGGACACTGGGCACCAGGTGACACTGGCTTAAGGAGTTAGCAGGAGATGTGCCCCATGTTGAGTAGCAGTTCAATGAACTTCCTTTATTATTGTAATCTGTCATTCCCTGACACTCGCTTTAATAAATTCCTTCTCACTTTGTACTCTGACTTCCCTGCATCTCTGAACCAACCTCTCCCCCTAACAATCTGGTTTTAAACAGATTCTAAGTCATGACCCAATAATCATCACACACCATACAGCACCATAAATTCCAAAGGGATAAGAGATTTCAAATGTTAAAAAGTCAGCTACAGACTACAGTTTGAAAAAGACAGGTGCACCCCTATGTTTATCGCAGCACTATTTACAATAGCCGGGAAATGGAAGCAACCTAGGTGACCATCAGTGGATGAATGGATGAAGAAGATGTGGTACATATACACAATGGAACATTACTCAGCCATAAGAAGGAGACAGATCCTACCATTTGCAACAACATGGATGGAGCTGGAGGGTGTTATGCTCAGTGAAGTAAGCCAGGCAGAGAGGGACAGGTGCCAAATGATTTCACTCATATGTGGAGTATAGGAACGGGGGAAGGCTGAAGGAACAAAGCAGCAGCAGAATCACAGAACCCAAGAATGGACTAACGGTTACCAAAGGGAAAGGGACTGGGGAGCATGGGTGGGAAGGAAGGGATAAGGGCAGGGAAAAAGAAAGGGGGCCTTACGATTAGCATGTATAATGGGGGGGGTGGCATAGGGAGGGATGTGCAGCAGAGAGAAGACAAGTAGTGAGTCTACAGCATCTTGCTGCGCTGGTGGACAGTGACTGTAATGGGGTTTGTGGGGGGGACTTGGTGAAGGGGGGAGTCTAGTAACCATAATGTTCTTCATGTAATTGTAGATTAATGATAATAAAATGAAAAAAAAAAAGGTCAGCTATAGGAATGAAGGAATGCATAATGGCAGAGTAGGAATCTCTAGGGGGCAGTCTCTTCACCAAAGCAACCAGTGAGCTGGAAAGAGCAATTGGCAGTACCTGTTTCAACTTGAACCTGATTGAACCCTTATGACAATCAGGTGAGTGCTTGATGAAGGGCGAGAATGCTGACCTTCATACGAGAACACCATACATGAGCTAGCTCCTTGCAACACTGTAGGAAGAGCAACCACATTCCTGGAGTGCCTGGCTGGTAGCAGAGATCTCTGCCCTCCAGAATTGGGGGTTGTGCATTTTGGTTGGTCTGGTGGTGCCCTGAGGGACAGGTGTATATGCTTGCTTTGGTTTCGGCCTTCTTGGGATTCTGTAGCAGCAAATATCAGAATATTTAAAGGGACAACCATTTTTGCAGAAAGAGGGTAGAGAAACCTTTGTCAGATCCCTGGTTGACTGCAGATAGACTTCAGGGCCCACACACAACAAAGAATACTCAATTGGCAAAATTTGTTTGGAAGAGTTAAAATGAATGGCTGCAGCTCTAACAAGTAAATATCTGTGATCCCTATGCACTGCAAGAATCAGATTTCCAGAGATACCTCATCATAATCCTCAGACTGTCCAGTTCACAACAAAAAATTACAAAGCATACAAAGAAATGGGAAAGTATGGCCTATCATAGGAAAAAAAGAATTTGATAAAAACCATCCTTAAGGAAGCCCACACAGTAGAAACATCAAGACATTTTGATGAAGACATTAAATTAACTGTCTTACATATGTTCAAAGAGCTGAAGGAAACCATGAGCAAAGAACAAAGGGAAATCTGGAAATAATGTATGAACTAAATGACACTATCAGTAAAGAGGTGCAAATTATAAGAAAGAACCCAAACAAATAATCCAGAGCCAAAAATACAGTAACTTAAGTGAAAATATTCACTGGGAGAATTCAACAAATTTGGGAAGGCAGAAGAAAGTATACTTGAAGATAAAGCAATTGAAATTATTGAGTCTGACTTGAATGTAAGACCTGAAACTGTGAAACTCCTAGAAGAAAATAGGCAGTAAGCTCTTTGACATCAATATAAGAAATGCTTTTTTGGACCAGTCTTAGACAAAGAAAAAAAAACTAAAATAAACAAATGATATTACATCAAAGTAGAAAGGTTTTGTACAATGAAGGAAACCATCAACAAAATGAAAGGCGGCCTGCTGAATCAGAGAAGATATTTACAAATCATACATCCAATAAGGGGCTAATACCTAAAATACATAAAGAACATACACAATATTAAAAAAAACCTGATTAAAAAAATGGTCTTGAGGACTTGAGGCCAGAGGACTTGAATAGACATTTTTCCAAAGACATACAGATGGTCAACAGGCACACTGAAAGAGACTCAACATCACTAATCATCAGGGAAATGCCAACCAAAGCCACAGTGAGGTATCTCCTCACACCAGTTAGGATGGCTACTATCAACAATACAGACATAACAAATGTTGGGAAGGATGTGGAGGAAGAAGAACCCTTTTACATTGCTGCTGAGAATATAAATTGGTACAGCCATTATGAAAAACAGTATGGAGTCTCCTCAAAAAATTAAAAACAAAAATACTGTATGATCCAGAAATCCCACTTCTGGGTATAGATCCAAAGGAAATTAAATCACTACCTTGAAGTGATATCTGTAGGCCCTAGTTCACTGTATCATTATTACCAATAGGCAAGTTATGGAAATAACTTCAGTGTCTGTTGATGGATGAATGGATATAGAAGATGGGGTATTTACATGCAATGGAGCCATAAAGAAGAAGAAAACCCTGTCATTTGTGACAACATAAATGAACCCATAGGGCATTGTGCTAAGTGAAATAAGCCAGACAGGGAGACACAAATACTGTGTGGTATCACTTACATGTGAAATTTCAAAAAAAAAAGTCAGACACATAGAAACAGAGTGGCAGGGGCAGAGGGGCAGGGAAAGGGGAGATGTTGGTCAAAGGGTACAAACTTTAAGTTATAATATGAGTAAGTCCTGAAGATAAAATGTACAGCTTAGTGACTGTAGTTAATAATACTGTACTGTATACTTGAAATTTGCTAAGAAAGTAGATCTTAGGTATTCTCACCACGCACAAAAGAGAAAATGGTAGCTGTGAAATGATGGAGGCATTAATTAACTTTATTGTGGTAATATTTCACAGTGTACACATATATCAAATCACCACATTGTACTCTTATATATACAACTTTATTTGTCAATTATATATCAACAAAGCTTGGGGAAAATACAGGGGGAAATTGTGGCCTTGCATTTGACAATGGCTTCTTAAATATGACACCTAAGACACAGGCAGAAAAGAAAAAATACATAAATTGGACTTAAAAATTTTATGCATCAAAAGACACTATCAAGATAGTGAAAAGATAACTCACAAGACTGGGAGTAAATATTTGTAGATCGTTTACCTGATAAGGGTCTATTATCCAGAATGTACAAAGAACTCCTACAATTCAATAATCAGATTTGCATTTTAGGAAATCTTCAGTCTGCTGGAAGGAGGGGAATCGCATGGAGCCTGGAGTGCAGTGAAGAGGCAATCGCAGTGTTCTGGAGATGAGGTGGGGAGGTCTGCACCAAGATAGTGGCTGGAAATGGAAGGAGGGCCTGACAGGTTCAGCTGATGCTGAGGAGGTAGGCTCCGGCAGCCTGGGGACTACTAAGCTGTGTGAAGTTTTTGTTTCTGCATACTAGTGAGGCTGGGTGCCAGGATAGGATCTGTCTTTCAGGAAGGAAAAGGAGGGAGATTCCTATTCTTGCCTGAACAGAGTGGCTGCACAGGGAGGAAGTGAAAGTGTCCGCCTACATAAATAAGCCACAGAGCAGTCCCAGCCCACATACGGACCCCAACTTGCCGCTGTCCACTGCACCCACAGCGCTGGCCGCACACTCAGCCCTCTACCACAGCAATGGCTCAGTCACTGGCCCTGAGTGTCTTTGTCCTGGTCCTGGCCTTCTGCACCCCCTGGACCCAAGGTATCAAGGAGGGAGTTGCCCAGGATGGGGCAAGGGGCCTGAGAGGCCAGGGAGGGAGCCTACACATAGCTCCTGGCTCCCTGTGAACCCCACCCTGCAGGCAGTGATGGAGGGGCACAGGACTGTTGTCTCAAGTACAGCCTAAGGAAGATTCCTGCCCAGGTTGTGCGCAGCTACCGGAAGCAGGAGCCAAGCTTAGGCTGCCCCATCCCAGCTATCCTGTGAGTGGGTGCTAGGGGGTGGGTGCAGCTGAGTGGGGAGGGCATCGTGGGCAAGACTGAAACAGGCTTGCTAATGCCCAACCCCCAGGTTCTCACCTCGGAAGCGCTCTCAGGCAGAGCTATGTGCAGATCCTAAGAAGGCCTGGGTGCAGCAGCTGATGCAGCGTCTGGACAAGCCACCAGCCCCACGGAAACAAGTCCCAGGCTGTAAGAAGGAGAAGGGGACCCCCAAGTCTGGCAAGAAGGGGAAGGGCTCCAAAGGCTGTAAGAGGTGAGAAAGCTGAAGGGATGGAGGGAGGGAAGTGAAGGGGATCTTCAATCAGCCCTCAAAGCTCTCGTCTGCATTCCTAGGACTGAGCAACCAGACTCCCCAAAAGGGCCATAGCCCAGTGACCAGCCTGGAGCCCGGAGGCCCTGACCAGCCTCACCAGGGCTTGGAGCCCCAATCCAAGGGGCAAGAAGCAGGCTAGGGAAGAGCGGAGCCCCAGGAGCCCCAGAGTGGCCCCCTTATTTGGGCCCTGCCTCACCCCTTCTCCTGCTTTAACCATCCCTTCAGTATTCCCAGCCCTACCCTGCATGGCTGAGCTGCCCACACCAGGCCAGGCTGAAAGGCAGAGGCGAAGAGTCTCTCAGGGAATGTGGGAGGAGGCAGCAGGACTGTCTCCACCGAGGAAGGACCAGCCAGCACCCTGGGCCTGACTCTGCTCCCCACTGCAGCCCCCTCTTCCTTATAAATATGACTTATACCTAATTGAATAAAAACCTACTCCAGCCTCCACCCAAGTATCTGTTCCTGTGTGTTTGAGTCCATGGGAAAGCCAGTGTCACTACAGAATGGGGTCACACTACAGAACTGGAGTCCCAGCCAAGACCTCAGGCTGGCAAATTCTATATTCTCACCTACCCCAAGGGTTTCCTTGCCACCAGGTGCCCAGACCTGTGGGCAGTAAAATGAGCTCCTCCTGGTCTCTGAGAAAGAAAGCCCTGCCAATGGAAAAGATGGTGGACCCCAAGCACGAGCCCTCTGGCAGCTCTGCAGGCCTCTGAGACCCTGCAGAGATCCCCTCCCTGATTATGTCCAGCATTCTCTTATTCCAGGAATGACCTCCAGATCTTTCCCCAGGTCTATCAGCAACTGCCTCCCCTTTCCTTAGGGCCTACTGAATGCGAACCTCCAAGTACCTTTGGGGGGATCCCCAGGAGAGTGACTAGAGCCTGAGCCCACCTTTAACACAGGCAAACACCAGTTCTGCTGAAACTTACCCTATGCACAGTTCCAGCCCTGGGAGAAGTTCAGAGCCACATCCCTTCCCAAAGACCGACAAGGACTCCCTCATGCCCCAATCAATGAAGCTCGGTTTCTGGCCTCTCCTCCTTATAAGAAGCTGTGTTCCCCCTGTTCCTGTCTGGACTTCTTGACTCCCTCAGCTTCCTTCCAGTTGAGAAGGCCTCTGCCCCTTCCCTTCTTTTCTCCTGTAGGGTACTTTAGCCCCTTTAAGCTCTGGAGACCACGGAATACCTCCTGTGGCAGGCATTTGGGAAGCCCAGAATTGAGATGTGAATTAATCTCCTCTCCAGAAAGACTCCAGCTTAGCTCTCCTCTACCCCTTCCTCCCCAAAGCAGAGGTCCTCCTACATCCCCCTTCACTCCTAGGCAGCAAGAGGAAGAACCATCAGATGGAGCCAGGCCATGTGGGGAAGAAGGGAACAGATCCTGGGACAGGGGCAAGAAGCTAGAGGTGGCTGCCCCCACCACCTTTTCCTTCCACTGGAGCCTAAGCATGCTGCAGCACTTACCACTCATAAAGTCCTTAAAGTACTGTATTTGCTGTCTGCTCCTCCTGAGGCCTGTGAAGGTAGAGGCTCCTCCCTCCCTATCCAAGTGCAGCAAGTGTGATCTTAAGTCTACAAACTCAGATGTGCAATCACCACATCTTAAAATGGTCTTTCAATGAACTTAATTCCTCCTCCAAGCCCCTGCACAGGCATATCAGTGAGGAATTCAACACCAGGCAGTCTTGGGGTCCCATCTGCCAAGGGCTGTGCAAAGGTCATAGAAACATCAAGACACAGGGGAGGCTTCCTCCCTGCCCTCCACACTATCCCATCACTGGACACCAGTCTCACCAGGGAATGCTATTGCCCTTGTGGTCCCAGCAGTATGACTCTTCACAGCCTGGACTCTCAAACTCTCAGCTCCTTGCCACATTTGAGACATGGGAATTCAGCTGTGAGAGCCCCTCAGCTTGGACCTGGCTTCCCCAGACACTCCCCAGAGCCATCTACTGAGGTCCTGCTGCTCCCTTCGTCAAGCCAGGGATTAGAGCCCCCTGCCCAAACTGGCTACAGGTCAGTCTCCTCCACAGGCTTAAAGAACTTTCTCCAAAAATCTCCTCTCCTCAGTCCCTCCAGGGCACAACCTCTTCCCGGGCTTACTTAAGACTTTTACACAGGCAGAAGGGCTTTGGACATCAAGACGCCTATACTCTCAGCCCTGCCAAAACCCTTGCTTATTGTAAAGAGAAAGGAAAAACATAGGCAGAACAAGACTTCATATTTCACTAAATTATCCTGCATGCCTAGTATTTGCCTAAGCCTGGCCCTGAGTAGGCATGCAATATATTATTTATTCCATCAGAGAATGAGTGGCCACTCTACTTGTCTGTCTCCATCTTTGACAATGTTGTTCTGTGCTTTCTTCTTTCTGTAAGATGCATAACTCAAAAAAGATCAACTAATACATACTCAGTTTTTAAAAATAGCAAAAAGCACCAAAAGGCTTACTCAGAACAACCATTTCCTACAACTTTTAACTCTTAAGCTACTTCTTCTAGGAGTTAGTACTGTTCTGTCTAACTACTTTATTTCATACCTCAGTTGATTTGTCAATTTTAAACATTACTGACTTCCTATAATAAAAAGTGGAATTTAGTTCTTAACCAACCCTCCTCTCCTGTCAACATATCCTCTAAATATAGTTATGCAACTATTTTAAGTCTTGATCAAAGTTAACATTATTATGGCCATGTAACTATTCACTGTTAAGTAGTGTACTATGTTTATTTTTCTTTTGTCATTCAGCTTTTCGTTTTTCTTAAAAGTTCTAACTGCTCATCCTTTTTTAAAATATCTCTATGTTGCCAGTAGTATAGCCTCAATATTTTTCAAATGCTTCATCATATTAGGTGTATTAAAGACCCAATGTTTAAAATACATATAACAGAAGAAAATGTAGGTGAGTGTGTTTATAACCTTGAGATAGAAAATAACTTCTTAAACAAGACATAAAAACATAAAACACAAACCTAAGGTAAAAGATCAGCACCATTAAATTCAAAGACAAGTAGGAGTTCAGGATAAAGATGGAAAATTAAACATGCATTTATTTCACTCCTTCCTGAGCTCCAACTACAACTACAGTAAATGTTTTTTTGTGTGTGTATGTGTGTGTAAAGGCATAAACCCACAAGGACCCAGATGGAAGAGGAGATAAAGGTAACTTTCCATAAGATTGCTGCTTAGACAAGTAAATATTTCCATAAAAGTAGGTGCAATGTAAAAAATAAAATTATGAATTTAAAGGATTTTCAAAGCCTTGTGTATGCATACAGTAAAAGTAAATCTTTTCCTGAATACTAGTATGCCAGTGTTCAATGGCTTTTACAAGAACTGTAAAAAGAAAGTGAGCAAAGAAAATTCAATGAAGACAATGGCTTTTACTAAAAATATAAAAAGTAAAGCAGAAAAATTTTTAAAGATCAGTCATGCCCCAAATTTACAAAATCATCAACCCCCCAAACATGAAAATTCACTGGCATCCTGAGTTTTTCCTTTTAACACTGAAGCACTAAAGCATTTCATTGCTTTAAAATTGAGTCAACACTATCTTCTAACAATGTCACCTCCAGGGCCATCCGGAAAATTGCTAATCCCATGGTTTTGAATGACTTTACCACTCTCATCTGTGAAATGATAGCACACCCTCTCATGAAATGGTGGGCCAGCTCCTTCTTGTCAGTGTTGCCTCAGAATCAGAAATCTCCTGGTTCCCCCAGTTCACTCCTCTGTGAATCCTTTAAAGGCCTTTGATATGGATATAAGGGATGGATGGGCCTAGTAAGATCTCCCAGAATAACAGTTAATAGAAATGTCTTAACAGATGAACCTGAAACTAATTCCAAACTAAGCAATTAGATTTCTTAACACACCCCCAACCCATGATACCCAGGCCACCCTTTGGCTAGCCGCCATTCATTCCTTGGTCATCAGTCCAGCCTTTAGAAGGACATGATCGCCAATGACAGGTTCTGTCTTCTGATATCTTCCCTTTAAAAATTAAAAATGGGGCAGCATGGTGCTACCAGCACAGCACCACTGACACACTGAGCATCTTCTGCCTGCTTTGTGGCACAGGAAGGTCAGAGGTTAATGGGTGTGTGCCTGCTATTTATGAAAGCTCAAAATCTATTTGTTTCCTAGTTTTAATCATTTACCTGTGGAAATGTCTTCAGCTTCAGCGGGCCTCTTTGGTGACGTTCTTTTTCTTTCTCACATCCAGGTGTTATTTCTCCTTATATTTTGGGACAAAGTGATGCTGTTCTGTTAAAATCAATGCTTCTGTCTTTTGGCATCAGTTTTGACCAATAAGTGACCGTTTTTATGGATGCTGAAATTGCCAAGCCTCTTTTTCTAACGCCTATATTTGTCATTCTTCTAGTGGTGTCTACAGTTCCCCTTCGCAGATTGTGTCCGCTTCTGATCACCTGAGCAGGCGGCGCCAATTTCGATTGAGAATAGTTCATCCTCCTCGCCAAGCGAGATGCCAAACTCCACTTGGCAGTGAGATGCTCATTGCCCTGCTCCGCCACCAGGAGGCAGCACTGTCGCAGCGGTCCTCGGCCCGCTAATGGCAAACAACAGGCTAGTGGATTGAATTTTCTTTTCTCATTTCCTTCATCTTTCTGGAACCAGTTTCCTTTAATTAGTTTTATATTTGTGCCTCATATATGCCTCATGATAGGCCAGAGGTCTAGAATTTTCCTGTGCCCACTGATGAGCCAGCCAAACACTTTTTCCGTGTCCGGGCTAATGCATCGCGCCCAGCATCGCGTCCGGCACAGAGGCTCTCAATAAAGTTCCACTGAATAAAGAAACCTTTTGTTAAAGTTGGCACCGTCATTAAGTGGCTTAAGGAATCAATCGGGTGCAGGTTATGTGGCCGCTGTGCTGGGCCTGGATAACGGCCGCCAGAGGACTTCCGAGACCCACGCTGTCCGCAGGTCCCACAGCCCGTCTGCCCTGCGCACGCCCGGCCCACACGCTCGACTTCGGAACCCGAGGAGGCATGGAGCGGGGAGAGTCCCAGAGGCGGTCCCAGGCCCAGGGACTTTGGGCCCAACGCCCATCCCAGGCTCTCTGAGCAGCCCGCCCGCTCAGGGTCGCGTTCCGGCCCTGCGAGAGCAGCAATCCAACCCCACTCCAGAGCGTCCCCCCCCACCGCCACCCCTCCGCCGCAGCCACGTCCCACCCCAAAGCCCCTCTTCCCAGGCTGGGGCGCCCTCTGCGGGCTTGGGAGGGGAACACATCCGGCGCATACACATGTGAACACACCGCCCTGTACACCACACACACAGAGGGGTGATGGGCAAACCAGTTATGCACGGCCCCACGGACACTTGAGATACCCACATTCAGCCATTCAACAAACACTAAGCATCTAGTTGAGGTCCTCTGTCCATAATCATTCACAGCCCTGATCTCCCACCCCTGCCACAGACTTGTTTGACTTCCCAGGCCCAGCTGCTCCCTCCCCTCTCCCAGTGACTAAGTGCCCTGCACCCAAGATCTCTGACCCCTGGGGTATGAATTTGGTCAGACCAGGGAGCATGAAGGTGGGCAGGCTCCCTGGAGGAGAGGAGGGCTAGGTTGGGCTGGGCTGCTCTGAGCTGGGAGGAGATTTGACCAGGGTTCACACTGAACTAGAAATTCCAGAAAGGCGATTTGGCTGGGAAGAGGGTGGACTAGGGGAAGCAGGTAGCACAGTGAGGGCTCTGTGTGTGTGGTCAGAAACTGTTTCCAACTCAGTCCTTGGCTTCTGAAACACCCTCCTTGGATCATCTAAACCACAGGCTGGGGAGGGGGTGCTTTCACCTTCCACCCTCAGAGCCCACAGGGTACTGATATGACAGCCCCTCCTTCTGATTCTTCTTCATCATCACCGTGATCTATCAGTGTTGGGGAGCTTCAGGACTTGAATGGGCCTCTTCTATCTACACTCACTCACTCCCTTGGAAATCTCATTGTCTTATGGTTTTAAATACCATCCATATGCTCCCAAATTTGTATCTTATTCTAGAATCTCTCACCGAACTTCAGATCCATATTACCAGCTACCTACTTAACATTTCCACTTATATGTCCCAAATGCAGCTTCATCTTCACAAGTCAAAACAAAGCTCCTGATCTTCCCACAAACCCACTCCTCTGTCATCCACATCTTTGTAAATGTAATTCCATCTACCATGTTGCTCAAGTCAAGAATATTGCAGTATTCTTGCCTCTTCTTTCTTTCACATCCGATGCTGAACCCCTCAGCAATGCCCATTGGCACCTACCTTCAAAATATTTCTAGAATCTGACCACTTTTCACCAACTCCCAACAACATCATGTCCTCCTTGGATTATTGCAATAGCCTCTGACTGCTTCCATTCCTCCCTGCTTCCATTCTTGCACAACTTCAGCGTATTCTCCATCTGAGCCAGAAGGAGCCTTTAAATTATGTCACACCTCTGTTCAAAACCCTCCAATGGTTCCCCACCTCATTCAGAGTAAAACATAAACCCTAAAATAGACTACAAAGCCCTACACTATCTGGCCCCTGTTATTATCTCACTACCACTCTACTCTTTGCTCACTTCCCTTCCATAGCACCGGCCTCCTTTCTATTCCTCAAACACACTCTTGCTCAAACCTTCACACCTGCTGCTTTCTTTACCTAAAACGTCCTTCCCAGATATCTGCATGGCTCTCTCCCTCACTTTCTTCATACCTACTTATGACTGAAGAGAAGGTTCCTATGGCCAGGATCCTCACCTGAATCTAAACTACTTGATGATGTAACTGGCCTGCTGCTAGGCTACTACTTCCACACCCTAGGCAATTAGCTATTATTGACTGAGTCACTATATAAAGAGCTCTTCCCAGTGCTCTGGGCAGAGACAGAGAGGAAGGAGGATTACAGACCTGCAGACTGTTGCAGGCTATTGGATGCAGACCTAATCCTAGTGCTCGACCGACTTATCGCAGAGAGAACAAGCCAGGTAACCCTTTCATCCCAGGAACGTTCCATTGTCATTCCTCAGTCTCACTGAATCCATAGTGAACTTGTCCAAGGCTGAAACCCAGTGGCAAGACACCACTCTATGCTTAACTGTTATCAGTAAAGGTTTCCATGACCACTTTCTCCAGTACTCCCTAACCCTCTGGCCTTCTTTATTTTTCTTCAGAGCACTTATTGCCATCTAACATACCATATGTTTTTCTTGTTTGCTTATTGCTTATCTCCTTCAGTGGAATAACAACTCTGCAAGAGCAGGAATGTCTGTCTGTTTTGTTTACTGCTGTATCCCAGTGCCAAGAACATTGTCTGGAACATGGGATGTCCTCAATAAATATTTATTGAATGAATGTAGTACAAATTCCTTGTTAATTATTATTTCATTATTTCACTCTTTCCTCCTTATTCTCAGGATCTTTCCTAACAAGCATTCCAGGCAGATACTATTAAAATTTAATTGAAACCTCTATGCCAGCTCTGCAGTATACTCTTGTATCCTTCAGGATCTTAGCAGGAAACAACTGACATGCCCAAAAAGGTTTAATGGAAAAGCATTTAGAGAAGGCATCATTCACAGAGGTGAGGGCAGGATTGTTGTAGGCAGCCACTGCCCCTGAATTATTATAGCTCCAAACCTCAGGCTGTCTCTCCTTCCCAACAAAGTTGACATTAAGTGTACTGCCTGCAATTGTGCCTACTGAACGACTTCCCTTCATCATTGTCTGAATGTAAGTAACTACTTACAGTCTACTTCTGGTTGATGCCGGCATACCTCAGAGACCCACCTGAAAATCAAGACCATCCATTTTCTCCCTCTGTTAACAGAAAACTTCTCCATGAAGGCATAGAAATGGTCAGAAGCAGCAGGAAACAATACAGTAGGAATCTGAGCCATGTGCCAATGCTTTTACTCATGCCTTCTAAAATTTCTAAGGCCTGGTCTCATATGCACAGATTCGTTTAACAATGGATGCTGCTGTGCACATCCAACTACATGATTTGCTACAGATAACACCCTTAAGTTGCATCACTGGGTGAAGTATCATCTGAGTTTGAGACCAGAGCCCAGAGAAAATCAGGAGCTGCCTCTCAAATAGAGAAGAGTTGCTAGCAGGAGAGGTATAGCTTTACTCTAACACCCTAAAAGTCTTTGTTGTAATGGTCCTGCTGCTGGGGCTCCTACAGTGTCCTTCTCTACCACAGACAATCTGAAGTTGATTAGATTTATCAGTCACGACTTAGCCTGTAAACTGAATCTGCTGCAGAGCCCTTCCTTGCTCTGGGCCTCATTCAAAATTGCCAGCTATATGACATATTCAGTAAATATTTTTGCAGCAGTACACATAAATATGATACATATTGCCTCCAAAACCCAAACTATCCTTTAAGCTTTGCACCTTTCTTCATGGTGAAGGTGCAACATACCTCAGACCACTGTTTTCCAGCTCTTGCGCATCCCCAATAGCCTAGAAATCCTGCCACCTGTGTGGCAGGATCCTGAATTTTTGTAGGATTTCTTTCTCTCCCTCTGGTATAGATGGGTTTTATAAGGCATTTAGGGTGCTTGCTATTCCTTATGCACCAGATCCAGTAAGCATGGCATTAGTTGATGTTCTGTGGAATATCAATATTATGACAGAGAGCAGAAAAGTTGATATATCCCTGAAGTAAGACAGTGAAGATGTATTCCTGTCATTCCAGTTGAAAAGAAACAGATATCGATGGTCTTTAATTGACTGGTACAGATAAAAGTCATGTGCTAAATTATTAGCTGTAATACACTGTGCCAAGGACTGCAGCACCTTTTAAAGTCTTCACACTGCCCTAATCTATGCAACTGGTCTAGGAATGCAGCATCACTTTAAGTTTACAATTGTAGGGGGAAATGTGGTAGGGCAGGCATAGTTCAAAGGACTTCTCCTTGGCACTTTCTACCATAATTTTCCTTACTCTGTGGTCAGGTAACCAGTGTGGAGATTTTGCTAATTACTAAGTATATCTATTCCCACTACACATTCTGAAACTAGAGAAATAACCAGTGGACAGATCTTACAGACTCACTGTGAGATAGACCTGGACCAAGATCCTTCTATCACCTGACTGATCTCTCTATAAACCCTCACTCTGACTGGTGGACCACATAGGGTTTCAGGTCTATCTTGCCAATGGGTTTCAGCCCTCAGCAAGTTCACTATGGATTTAATGTAACCATGTTCTTGGGGTGAAAGGGTTATAACCAACTTTATTCCCACGGTGGCAGGTCAATCATTAGAATCCCATCCACTCAGAGTGAGTCTGCATGCAGCAAGCCAGTCTCTGCCTCTGGGCATCTCTGCACCCGCAGCCATCTCATTCTCAGTCCTCAGCGCTGCCACCACTCCAGCCTCTGCTCTCCTGCAGCCTTGCAGCTGTGCCACCGTGTCTCCCAGAGCACTGGACGGAGTTCTGCATATAGAGTCAATAATAATTTATTGCCCACACGTGTGTAGTGAGCAAGCCAACCAGGGCCAGGTGAGAATCCTGGCCATAGGAACCTTCACCTTTTCCACAGTCCCCAAGACTAGTATTAATATGAGACAGTACCTATTGTACAGAAAATGAAAGTTCCTATGGCCAGGATCCTCACCTGACCCTAATCTACTTGATGATGTAATCGGCCTACTGCTAGGTTAATGCTTACAATAAGCCAGTATTGCCTGTGTTGCTATATAAAGAGCTCCATCCAGTGTTTGGGGCAGAGCAGAGGCTGGAGGCAAAGGCAGAGCCTGGAGCAGCAAACAGAGTCTAGAGAAGAGGCAAGGGCTGCTAGGCAGGGAGAAGCCCGGAGATAGAGACTGGTTTGCTGCACGCAGACTTGCCCTGAGGTAGATGGGATTCTAGCGCTTGACCTGCCCCCACAAGAATAAAGCTGGGTATAAACTTCTTTACCCTCAACATTCCATTGTCATTTTTCGGTGTTCCAGAATCCAGAGTGAACTTACCCAGGGCAGAAAGCCTCAGGCAAAACATTAATAATGCCCCAAAGGTCTGAGTATTTCCTGTTCCCCCTTCACAGTAACTCTGGCAAATGGCTTCAGATCTCTCTAGGGAAGACTGAGGGCAGTGATTCTCAAACGTTAGCATGCATCAGAATCACAATAAAGGCTTGTTAAAAACAGATTGCTGGGCCACCCTCAGAGTTTCTGATTCAGTGGAGTTGGGGCAGAGCACGAAAATTTGCACTTCTGAAGTTCCCAGGTGACACTGATGCTGGTCCAGGAAAGACACTGGGAACCACTAACTAGGAGAAAAGATTTATAGACTCCACCTGTGAAAGAGACTCAGGCCCTCCCAATCAAGGGGCTTTATGTCTGGGGAACTGACTTAAATTGAGGTACTGGGTAAAAGACTGAGTCCCCAATACAATTTGGATCAGATTTCTGCCTAGCAGGCCTAGAATGTTTCCACTCATACAGGTCAAGTAGCAGAATCAGCAAGCTGTCCTTCTTATTCATTCCTAGAGACGCTATGATCAATAGCTAGCACCACAGATCCCTGTGGTCAAAGCACATTGATTACCACTTGTCCTTGCAGCTCATATAGTAATTTCATATAGTAATTATAGGTTTGATCTAATTGATCCAGTTAGGTGCCTACATCTGGCCTCCACCATTCAAGGATTCCATGATTCCCCTTGAAATAAGACTGTTCATCCCAAGAGGGCATCTCCCATCCTCATCTCCTGCCTACTAAGAACGCCACTACAGTGCCTTCCAAAGAAGCTGGGGTTCCCCTCACCAGTGCCTTTCTTACTGCCTTGGAGAAGGAAGTTTCTTTCAGGGCCCTTCACAGGGGTCCCATCTGCGGTTGCACATAATAGGTGCACTCCAACAGCCCCATCTCTCTAACATTCCCACTCCTTTCTCCACTTTGCTTCTCAAAGTACAGTCTGAGGACCAGTACCATCAACATCACTTAAAAATTTGTTAGAAATGCAACATCTTGGGCTTCATCCCTTCTGATCTACTGAATCAGAATCCATATTAATACCCCAGGCAAATCATATGCATGTAAAAGTTTAGGGAGCAGTGTTCTACAGTATGTCAGTGAGGTTGTAGCATCTCGACTTCACTGATCCTAGCCCACTGTTGAGTCCATTCTTCCAGTAAAATCCAACAGACTATTAACACCACTCCCTGGTGCTCAGCTAATACAGTAATGCCCAAACCCTGGAGAGGGCACCTATATCAATAAATTTGTCCTCACTGGTCCCCAGGATCCTCCCAGTACAGCTGACAAGTTCCTGCAACTCCTTCGGCATATGTGCTCTAGATGGGGGTAGGACAACAGGGAATAATCAGAACCTCCATAAGCAGAAGGATGGATAGATTCATGGTGTGGATAAAATGAGAGTTCCTGTGGCCAGGATTCTCACCTCGCCCTGGTTGACTAGCTTGCTGCACACCTGTGGGCAATACATGGCTGTTGACTCTATATAAAGAGCTCCGCCCAGTGCTCTGGGCGACACGGTGGCAGGGCTGCAAGGCTGCAGGAGAGCAGAGCAAAGTCTGGAGTGGTGGCAGCGCCAAGGACAGAGGCCCAGAGGACGGCTGTGTGGGATGGCTGTGCGGACAGAGGAGCTCGGAGGATGGCTGTGAGGACAGTAGGGCCCAGAGGCAGAGACTGGCTTGCTGCATGCAGACTTGCTCTTGAGTGAATGGGATTTTAGTGACTGACCTGCCACCTGGAAATAAAGTTGGATATAACCCCTTCACCCCAAGAATATTTTGCTGTCATTTTCTTTGGTCTCATTGAATCCATAGTGAACTTGCCTGGGGCTGAAACCCATTGGCAAGACACATGGAAAGATGAATAGATAGATGAATTGATGTACAACTTAATGAAAGGATTAAATAGTAATAATGGTTACTGTTTAATAGTTGGTTTATTTAATGAATGTTTATTATGCATCAGGCTATAAACTAAGGGCTTTACTCAGAGTACCTCATTTGATCATAAGAGGCACATCTATTACCATTCCTAGTTTATGGATAAGGATACTAAGCCATGGATGCTGGATAACTTGCACATCCCACAGCTAGCAAATGGTGGAATCAGAACCCCAACCTAGGCATGCTATCTATAGTGTCTCCCTCCTCTGTACTGTTCATTGATCAATGGGCGGTTGGCAGCCAGGCAGTGTGATATAGTGATAAAGAATGTAAACCTCAGAGCAAAAAACACCTAAGTTCAAGACACTAGCTGTGTGGCTGTGTGCTCTGAGCATCATTTTCCTTATGTGTTAAACAGAGGTGATAATATGATAATAAAAACTATTTCATAATTTTGTTGGGGAAGTGAAGCAAATAGTGATAAAGTCCATGATACAGAGTTTAGCACAAAGTAAATAATCAAAAATACTATAACTGTTAATCAAGACAATTTGGTACTGGCACAAGAACAGAGCCACAGACCAGTGGAACAGAAGAGAGACTCCAAACATTAACCCAAACATATATGGTCAATGAATATATGATAAAGGAGCCATGGACATATAATGGGGAAATGACAGCCTCTTCAACAGCTGGTGTTGGCAAAACTGGACAGCTACATGTAAGAGAATGAAACTGGATCACTATCTAACCCTATACACAAAAGTAAATTCAAAATGGATCAAAGACCTGAATGTAAGCCAAGAAACCATAAAACTCTTTGAAAAAAACATAGGCAAAAATCTCTTGGACATAAACATGAGCAACTTCTTCAAGAACATATCTCCCCGGGCAAGGGGAACAAAAGCAAAAATGAACAAGTGGGACTATATCAAGCTGAAAAGCTTCTGTACAGCAAAAGACACCATCAATAGAACAAAAAGGCATCCTACAGTATGGGAGAATATATTCATAAATGACAGATCCAATAAAGGGTTGACATCCAAAATATATAAAGAGCTCACACACCTCAACAAACAAAAAGCGAACGATCCAATTAAAAAATGGGCAGAGCTGAACAGACAGTTCTCCAAACAAGAAATTCAGATGGCCAACAGACACATGAAAAGATGCTCCACATCGCTTGTCATCAGAGAAATGCAAATTAAAACCACAATGAGATATCACCTCACACCAGTAAGGATTCCCACCATCCAAAAGACAAACAACAACAAATGTTGGCAAGGTTGTGAAGAAAGGGGAACCCTCCTACACTGCTGGTGGGAATGTGAATTAATTCAACCATTGTGGAAAGCAGTATGGAGGTTCCTCAAAAAGCTCAAAATAGAAATGCCATTTGACCCAGGAATCCCACTTCTAGGAATTTACCCAGAGAATGCAGCAGCCCAATTTGAAAAAGACAGATGCACCCCTATGTTTATCGCAGCACTATTTACAATAGCCAAGAAATGGAAGCAACCTAAGTGTCCATCAGTAGATGAATGGATAAAGAAGATGTGGTACATATACACAATGGAATATTATTCAGCCAAAAGAAGAAAACAAATTCTACCATTTGCAACAACATGGATGGAGCTAGAGGGTATTATGCTCAGTGAAATAAGCCAGGCAGAGAAAGACAAGTGCCAAATGATTTCACTCATCTGTGGAGTATAAGAACAAAGGAAAAACTGAAGGAACAAAACAGCAGCAGAATCACAGAACCCAAGAATGGACTAACAGCTACCAAAGGGAAAGGGACTGGGGAGGATGGGTGGGAAGGGAGGGATAAGCGGGGGGAGAAGGGGGCCTTACAATTAGTATGTATAATGGGGGGGGCATGGGGAGGGCTGTGCAACACAGAGAAGACAAGTAATGATTTTACAGCATCTCACTACACTGATGGACAGTGACTAATGGGGTATGTGGGGGGGACTTGGTAAAGGGGGGAGTCTGGTAAACATAATGTTCCTCATGTAATTGTAGATTAATGATACCAAAAAAAAATACTATTACTGTTTTTATTATTAATGGATGGAAAGAAAGATAAATCAGAAACTTATGCGGGAATATCCACCCCACCTTCCAGAAGAGTGTCCAGATCTCATGGGGGTGGGGGTGTTGAATGGGAGTCCCACATATTAATTCCCCTTTTGACACCTTTTCTGGTCTATCTCTGGTCTTATACAGATGGGAAATAACTTCTCCCCTCCCCCACATGTCAATTCCTTGAAATTTGGGGATTTGTCTGAATATGAGCTGGATAGCCCCTCTCCTTAGAAATCCCCTCTTGGTTCCCAGGATTGAGAGGAGGGGAAAGATGAAGGGCTTTCCAGGCCAGGCTCCTTCCAGCTGTTCCTTTGACCAGGTGTTGGGCATATGAACATGGTAATAGAGAAAGGGGCAGTGTTTGTTGAGCCAGGAGGTTGAATCCCAGAGGTCTGAGACTGGCACGGGGTGCTGGGCCTCCTTCCTAGGAACGTTCCCTTTCAGCTCTGCTTGTCCCCAGGGAGTGACTGGTTCCCAGATGATCAAAAGCAGGCACTCTGACGACCTGGGAGACTCCCCCAGGCTCCCAGTTGTTCTGAGGGCACCAGGGGTCTTCTTCCCCACCACCTGCACTGGAAAGAAGAGAAGAGGGTGAGGTTGAAGGATAAACCTAGAGGGGCTCCTTCACTCTGGCCCCCCGTCCTGACCATCACCGTTGAAGGCCAGCCCTCTGGCTGATGATACAAATGCCCCCAGTGAGGTGACAGTGCAGACCCTCTCTCTGGAGCTGACTTCTCAAGGTCCCTTTCTCTTGGCCAGACTGCAGACTGCTTAGGTTCTCAGAGCCAAAGCCAAAGAAAGCAGAAGGGGGAGCTGCTAAGGGAGGAGAGGGAGAGCAGGGTCAAGTTTGGTCAGAAAGAGGGGGGGCAGGGGAATCCACAGAATGGATGTGGAGGGGAATTTCTGAGCAGAGAAAGAGAAAGTCCTGGGCCATAAATAGGAGGCAGTTACAGCCTCACACAGGCTTCCACACTCATTCTTCCAGACCCACTCAGGCCCCACAGGACGCCTCTGGGCTTCCCATTGCGCCCTCCCACTCCCAGCTGAGTCTCAGCCTCACAGCCTCCGGCACAAGCCCAGAGTCGCTGACGCTCACACACGTGCTGTGAGTCGGCCTCTGCCGTCCTCCATGGCATCCCACGCTGCCACACTCCTGACCCTCAGCCTGCTGATTCTCTGGACCTCCCCTGGTAAGGCTGAGGGGAGGCTTTGGGTGGGAGCAGTGCAGGGGGTGACTATCTAGATCTTAGACCACTTGGTGCTGGACAGGAAGGACACCACAAGTAAGTCTCCATGTCTTAGTGAATCTGGGGGGTCCCCATGCTCTGCATGTGCCTGTGGGTGTGGGTGTAACTGGGCCTCTGAATTCCAGTGTTTCTGTCCCTTGATGTATCCCAGTGCCTGTGGCTGCCCCTCTCTCTCAGGTACTATTTCCTGCTGCCTCAGTTTCCCAGGCAAAGGAGAGAACAGTGTATGTTAGCTGAAGGTGGGGAGAATGGCAGACATTGAGGCAGGACACTGAGCAACACTCAAAATATTTGGCAATTCAGAAGTCCTCTAACCCCAGCATCCTGCTATCCCACCTCCCCTGTCCACCATGCTGTGACCAGCATTAGCTCTTCATTTGTGGGGAAGTTGAGAGGTCCTGGGAGAGAGGTTGGGGCAATCAGAGTGGCAGGAAAGTATCTCTGGGGCTCAGGGCAGTGGTCATTTACCAAACAGTTCTGCAGTACTTCAATACACTTGGCAACCAGTCCCCGTGTATTGGTGCATACTGGCTGAATACCAGGTCTAGCAGCCTCCACACACACAGGTGTCCTTGATCCCAGTTAGGGCTGTGCCCCCCCACCCATCTCCAGGGTCCCTGTGTCCTGCCACTGCCTTCTTCCCCTACTCCTACCCCAGCTCTGGGTGGTACCAATGACACGGAAGACTGCTGCCTGACTGTGAACCAGCGCCCTATCCCTAGGAACATCGTGCAAGCCTTTCGCTACCTCCTCCTCAAGGATGGCTGCAGAGTACCTGCTGTTGTGTGAGTTGTGGGAGAAGCATGTCTAACCTCATCTCCCCCATCAGCTGCTGCTGATCCCCCAACTTATTCCTCTTCTCCTTGCCAAGACCAACCCCTTCAAGAAGTCCCTGAAACAGGTCCGCAGATATGGCTCCCAGCCTCTGGCCCTCACACCAGGGCTTTCCAGGCAGCTGGGTTTCAAGGCTCCATTCTCTCTGACCTCTGACTCCAGGTTCACCACTGTGAGAGGTCGCCAGCTCTGTGCACCCCCAGACCAGCCCTGGGTGGCCCGCATCATTCGGAGACTACAGAAGGCCTCTGCAAAGGCAAGCCCAACCCTCCCCAGCCCTGCCTCCTCCCTCCAAGGCCCTGCCCAAGACCCCCACCCATGACCTTGTCTCTCCTTCCTCCCCCAGAACAAGCGCAGTTAGCCCATGACAAGCCCAGAGGGAGCCCTATGACTGAGGGAAGGAATGTGCATCACCATGGCCCTGGGGACCCAAGGACCAGAAGGGAAGACAAGGCCTCCTGCTCCTCTGCACCGGACCTGGCCCAGCCAGAGCAGGGCCTGGAGTGTCAGTGTGAGCATGAGCGTGAGCAAGCATGGGTGTGGCAGGAGCACAGCTTCTCCACACGGACTGCAGTACTTCCAATAAAGTCCAACTGGGACCCACAGATCTGTTTGTCTGCTGTCTGTCCAGGAGGATCAAGATAGGGAGGGGGAGATGAAGATCTACTTCCATCCTGCAGCTTGAGAACCGCCCTCATGGACCGCCCCCTGACACCCTGTGTCCTCAGGACCTGCTCCCACAATCTGCACCCCAGTTCTTGTCTCCTCGCAGCCCTATCCACGGTTCAGCAATGCTAAACCTGAGTGAGAGAGTCAGTTCCCTGAATAAGTCAAACTCATGGCTCCCAGTCTTTGCTCTGAAAGGCAGGTGTTCCCAGTATTCAAGCATCCAGGTGTCTCAGAGATCGGGTGTCACTGGGGGGAGGGGAGCTGTGGGAACCAGCTCCCCAGCAGGCCAGGGGAAGGACAGGAGGCCCAGCTTTACTGCCTGGGTGGAAGGCAGCCAGCCAGCCACGGCATTCCTTCCCCCGCAACACTCTTCTTTCTCTTCTTCCCAAGGTCTTCTCTGATTCCACGCTGGTTTAGGTGGCCTCCCTCCCTCCCAGTCTCCCAGGGTCCCCTGCACCTCCCCCTGCAGCACTCATCCCATTGAGTTACAACTGTTACTCTGTCAGCTTTCCTGGACGTGGATCGTGTCTATTTGGGTTTCCACTGTTACCCTGATGTCCAGCACACCGCTTGACACAAGGTAGTCACTCAATAAATATTTGTCTAGAGAATGAATAAATATGCAAGGAAAGGCTCAGCAGCCAGCGGTGAGGGCCCATCTGTTCATATAGAATCTGACCTCCAGGCCAGCCCTCCTCTCTTGCTCTGTGCATCCGGGCTATCGTGGGGCCGACCTGTTCAGGGATCCTGACAGACAAACCTTAGAACCAGAGGGCAGAGCAGGAGAGGGCGCAGAGGGTGGAGCAGCCAGGGAGTTAGGGAGATTCAGCATGGAGGAACCCCACCCCACCCCGCAGCCACCCACATGGGTGTCAGGGCCAAGGCAACATGGAGACCAAGGAAGTAACAGGGAAAGAGCCTCAGCTCGGGAGACGAAAGCCCCGCTCTCGGGAGCACTGAACTCCTTGTGCTTGGGAAGTCTCCTGGGGAAGCTGACTGACGCTCCTGGCTATGGCCTCTAAAGGCCTGTCCCAGTGGGAGCAGCAAGTATGTGCCATTGGGGTTGGATGGCTAGGACGCTGGACTCAGCATCCTCGCCTGGGAAAAGAGCCTTCATCATCCCAGATATGCCTCATCTGGTAACAAAACTGAGCCTGGGCAGGCCTGGGAAGGGGAGCAGCAGAGAGGAAGTTGTGCCAGCCCCTCCTCACTGAGCTGACAGCATGGCAGCTTCTTCCTCTCCTTTGCACCTAGAAGTAATTATTCAAAACTTCAGATATCCCAGGACTTGGAGTCACAGGGAGTGGGTGGGATGAGGATAGTTTCCAAGAACAATGCTATCTGGGAAGTTCAGCTGTGCTCCTAGGGGAATCCATTCAGGCGCCCATGCATCCATCCATCTAGCTTTCCTTGCATCCATTCATTCATCCACCCACCTGTCCATCCATTAATCCACCCATTAAGTCAGCCAACCATGGAATTCCAGAGGTCCCAGCTGTGGACACTCTTTGGATCCTGTATCCTGTACCCCAACAGACAGAGGACAAACACAGGGGTAAGGGAGCACACTGCCTCAAATCCTTCTCGGTTCCCAGTGAAGCAGAGGAGAGGTCAGCCAGCCATAGAGGTGGCCACAAACCCTCCCTTTGGACTCTTGGGGGAATACCCAGATACCGAGGTGTGTGTGTGTGTGTGTGTGAGCCCTGAGGAAGATGTTACCAGGACAGAGGCCCTGAACACTATGTCCCTGACACTGCCACTGGAGGGGTTCAGGAACAAATCCTGAGCTCAACACCCAGCCCCAATTCCACAGTCCTGTTTGTGTCCTGCCCTGTGGAACTCCAGTCAAGTCCTTTCCTCATCCCCCCAATCCAAGGCCTTAGTTCTCCCACCTGTCAGGTGTGGGTGAGGGGGATTTAACTTAAGAGTCCCTCCAAAGACTTCACTCATGAATCTTTGGGTCTCAGGCTAAATCCCAGCATTCACTCAGACTCCCCCAAGTCCTGCACATACAGAAATGTCCCTATTCCCTGAGGCCCTGGGGACCACCCCTTGGGAACAAAGAGGAAGTTGAGGCTCAGGAAGAGAGAAAATAATCCAGGAGCTAGTGAAGGGGCTTGGAGTGAACAGCCCCCTGCTGGACTCTGGAGGCCTCAGGAAGGAAGAATTTTGAGGAAGCCAAAGGGATGTGCACAGAGTACAGCAGGGAGCAGGCAGCAGCCCCACCACCCTCCTCCAGCCAGTGCCTTTCCTCCCAGCTTTCCCCCTCCCTCTTCTTCTCTCCATCAACCCCTCCTGGTCACTGGATTTTACCTCCTTACCTTTCTGCCAGATACATGAGGGCTTGGCCCAGCAATCTGTAACTTGTCCCGACCCACTCAAACATTCTCAGCACTGAGACTTCATCTAATCAACACCTGCTCCATTTCACCGATGCACTGATGAGTGCTGTGTCTTTATTTATCCTGAGTTCTGGTGGGCCAGAAGCCCATCTGCCTACCTGACAATAGTGAAGCTGCCAGCTCTCTGGGGTGGCATGGGCTTCTAGCTCCCTGACCAGTACCCTGAGGCCTCACTGCCTGCCTCTAGGTAGACACCTTCCTCTCTAGGCACATAGCGCCCACTCCAGGTTTAAGGCCAGCAGCTGAGTGATACCTCCCTACCCCAAAGCCTGTGGTCCCAACAGCCAACATCTCCCTAAAGGGACCTGACATTCCTGCTCAGAGACCTTCCAGCTTTCCTGTCCTATTGATAAGAGTTCCCAAGGGAAGGGACAGGCCTGTCCATCTATCTCCATTGCCAACCTTGCTCTGCACAGAAGCTGGCATAGAGCAAGCCTCAGTACACATTTGTTTAACAAAAAATGGAATTGAACATGGCCCTTTCCCATGATGCCCCCCCATCACTCACACCTGGAGCACATCCAGTTCTTGAGATACTGGGGCTGTCCCCACTGTGTGGGTAAGCATTTGGTCAGAGCCAGCCCCATACGGTTTTGATCATATTTTCATCATCTCATGTTGAATTTCTCGGTAAGTCCTCACCCCCTACCCCCCTTCTTGGGCCTCCGGGAAACTCAGAAACAGCCAGAAAACCTTGGAAATAACTCTCACAAAGGAGCAGGACTCCCAAGCGGGGAGTTTCCTTCAAGAGCCCCTGTGTGGGAATAAGCAAACATTTCTCTGTTCAAGCAGCTTCCTCCATGGCCCCTGAGACTGTCACATGGAAGGACATGGCTGTGTGGCATCCTACTCACTGCTAGCTCTGGGCACTGCTCTGGATCATCCTTACACTGCGGCTGAGGGAAACGAGGTGCAGAGGTTAAGCATTTTGCCCAGGACGGACAGCTATTAAAGTGGCAGAGCTGGGGGGTCCTAGCTGGGTAGTTTGGCTCCAAAATCTGCACTTTTAGCTATTACACATACTACTTCTATGAGCTGACTCCCTCCAAAGTAAAAATACAGCAGAGCCAGGTCTGAGGAATAGCCCCTCAGGGAATAGGTAAAGCCTTTACTTCGGGGTGCTGTGTGCCAGGCTCCAAGCTGAGTCCTTTATGGGCATTCTATAATTGCATCCTCCAACAACACTATGAGATGGGGATTACTAGTACAATTCCATATATGAGGAAATTGAGACACAGAGAGACAGAGTGACTCCCAAGTCCACTCAACTAGTGAGTGGCACAGCAAAGATTTTAGCCCAGATCTGTCTCACTGGTAGTACTTACACTGAAGGCTGAGGGCTGGGATGTCCAGCTGGGGTGGAAAGGCCTGGCTTGCCAGGAAGAACAAGGAAAAACAAAAGGAAAAGCTGGAGGCCTCAGGCAGGAGCCCAGCACTTGAGCCCAGACACAGAGATGCCCCATGGGGGCCTTCTAAAGCCTCAGTTCAAGGCCCACACCCCACAAATATTAGGTGCTCAGCTTGCCAGACTCCACTTCTGAAATCACAGCCACAGCTGCCCCTGGAAAATGGACATCACTTCTGCCACCACTCCTACCACCAATGGATTCTCCATTAACCCTACTCCTTTGCATCACTGCTAGCTTCCTATTCACAGTCCTTGGAAGGTGCTTCTGATTGCCAAACTTAAGTCATGTGCCCAAGTCCCAACTGCAAAGGGGGCTTTGAAAATTAGTGTGATCTTTGGGAAGTCTATGATGGAAGGCAAGCTCTATTGGTAACTAAGACTAATATAGTAGGACATTCCTCAAACATACAAAGGCATTAAGGTTGTGGGTAGTGAAAAAAATGATAAATACCTCTACTGTCCACCCTATAGCTATCCAACATCAACATACATCCTTTTTCCCAAACCTTAGACTTCTTAGAAATTTAAGGGTATTACCTAACATAATATCACTTTTGCTTATACAACCAAAAATTCACCTCTCCCCAAAGAAAAACTGTCCAGAGCCTCAGCAATTACCATATCTCTCTTAGTCATCTTGGGCTGCTACAATAAAATACCATAGGCTGAGTGGCTTAAATGACAGAAATTTATTTTCTCACCCTTCTAGAAGTTAGAAGTTCAAGATCAAGGTGCCAGCATGATGGGTTTCTAGTGAGAGCTCTCTACCTAGCATGCAGCTGGCCAACTTCTCACTATGTCCTCCCATGTCAGACGCAGAAATCTCTCTCCCTCTTCTTATAAGGCCACAGTCCTATCAGATTAGAGCCCTACCCATATAACCTCATTTAACCTAAATTACTTCCCAAAGACCCTATCTCCAGATACAGCCATTTTGAGGTTAGGGCCTCAACATATAAATTCTGGGGGTACACAGTTCAGTCCATAGCAAAACCTAATTTTAAATCAAAGACCTCAGGCTCATATAAATCAAGTTTAAAAATCAAATGAATATTCATATTTGAACTGACTGTTTATAGTTCATAATGCATGAACAAAACCGAAAGCTTCTGTGATGACTGCCCTTGCACTGTTCACCATGTAACTTATTCACTATGTAAGAATTTGTATACTCCATGTAAGAATTTGTTCGTTATGCATCAGAAGATTGGAGACTGATGAAAATTAGGCTTGGGGTGGATTAATGAATGTGCATTGAGTATTGACCCCCCTATACAGAAATTTGTTGTTAACAACTATTTGATCAATAAATATGAGAGATGCCCTCACAAAAAAAAAAAAAAAATATATATATATATATATATAAACACACTTCCAATTGTAAAATAAATAAGTAACCGGGATGTAATGTATAGCATAAGGAATATAGTCAAAATATTGTAACAACTTGGTATGGTGATAGCTGGTACCTAGAATTATCATGTATATAAATGTTGAATCACTGTGTTGTACACCTGAAACTAATGTAATGTAATACTGTTGTCAACTACCCTTCAATAAAATAAAATAAAATAAAGACCTCAGGTTGATGCCCATTTCTCCTCTAGTTTGGCTGTAATCTCATCTCTCAATTCTATAACACTTGGAAACCACTACCAGCAAACCTGATTGGTAAGGATAGGCTGGGTTATGAGAGGCTTAACACAACAAAATTTTATTCTCCATGCATACCAAGCCTACTGTGGGTCTGGTCGGTCTCTGGTACTCCACGTGGTAGCTCAGCATTTCAGGCAGCGTTGATCTTTTGGCATACTCCTTCAACTCAATACATGTTCCCATGATCACTCCAGCCATAGAATACAGCAAGGAGAACCCTTGCTAAAATGCTTCTATCCACAAATGGCACATACTATTTCTGCACACATTTCATTGGCCAAAGTGGGTCACACAGCCATGCCTAACTTTGAGTGAGTGACTACCAGACCCCACCAAAAAAGAAAACTACAGACCAATATCCCTGTTGAACGTAGATGCAAAAATACTCAACAAATTAGCAAACCGAATTTAAAAATACATCAAAAGGATCATACACTATGACCAAGTGGGATTCATCCCAGGGATGCAAGGATGGTACAACATTCGAAAATTCAACATCATCCAGCACATCAACAAAAAGAAAGACAAAAACCACATGATCATCTCCATAGATGCTGAAAAAGCATTCGACAAAATTCACCATCCATTCATGATAAAAACTCCCAACAAAATGGGTATAGAGGGCAAGTACCTCAACGTAATAAAGGCCATATATGATAAACCTACAGCCAACATCATACTGAAAGGCGAGAAGCTGAAAGCTTTTCCTCTGCAATCAGGAACAAGACAGGGATGCCCACTCTCCCCACTGTTATTCAACATAATACTGGAGGTCCTAGCCACGGCAATTAGACAAAACAAAGAAATACAAGGAATCCAGATTGGTATAGAAGAAGTTAAACTGTCACTATTTGCAGATGACATGATATTGTACATAAAAAACCCTAAAGACTCCACTCCGAAACTACTAGAGCTAATATCGGAATTCAGCAAAGTTGCAGGATACAAAATTAACACACAGAAATCTGTGGCTTTCCTATACACTAACAATAAACTAATAGAAAGAGAAATCAGGAAGACAATTCCATTCACAATAGCATCAAAAAGAATAAAATACTTAAGAATAAACCTAACCAAGGAAGTGAAAGACCTATACCCTGAAAACTATAAGACACTCTTAAGAGAAATTAAAGGGGACACTAACAAATGGAAACTCATCCCATGCTCCTGGCTAGGAAGAATTAATATCATCAAAATGGCCATCCTGCCCAAAGAAATATACAGATTTGATGCAATCCCTATCAAACTACCAACAGCATTCTTCAATGAACTGGAACAAATAGTTCAAAAATTCATATGGAAACACCAAAGACCCCGAATAGCCAAAGCAATCCTGAGAAAGAAGAATAAAGTCGGGGGGGATCTCACTCCCCAACTTCAAGCTCTACTACAAAGCCACAGTAATCAAGATAATTTGGTACTGGCACAAGAACAGAGCCACAGACCAATGGAACAGAATAGAGACTCCAAACATTAACCCAAACATATATGGTCAACTAATATTCGATAAAGGGGCCATGGACATACAATGGGGAAATGACAGTCTCTTCAACAGATGGTGCTGGCAAAACTGGACAGCTACATGTAAGAGAATGAAACTGGATCACTGTCTAACCCCATACACAAAAGTAAATTCAAAATGGATCAAAGACTTGAATGTAAGTCATGAAACCATAAAACTCTTAGAAAAAAAACATAGGCAAAAATCTCTTAGACATAAACATGAGTGACCTCTTCTTGAACATATCTCCCCGGGCAAGGGAAACAAAAGCAAAAATGAACAAATGGTACTATATCAAGCTGAAAAGCTTCTGTACAGCAAAGGACACCATCAATAGAACAAAAAGGTATCCTACAGTATGGGAGAATATATTCATAAATGACAGATCCGATAAAGGCTTGACATCCAAAATATATAAAGAGCTCACACACCTCAACAAACAAAAAGCAAATAATCCAATTAAAAAATGGGCAGAGGAACTGAATAGACAGTTCTCTAAAGAAGAAATTCAGATGGCCAACAGACACATGAAAAGATGCTCCACATCGCTTGTCATCAGAGAAATGCAAATTAAAACTACAATGAGATGTCACCTCACACCAGTAAGGATGGCTACCATCCAAAAGACAAACAACAACAAATGTTGGCGAGGTTGTGGAGAAAGGGGAACCCTCCTACACTGCTGGTGGGAATGTAAATTAGTTCAACCATTGTGGAAAGCAGTATGGAGGTTCCTCAAAATGCTCAAAATAGAAATACCATTTGACCCAGGAATTCCACTTCTAGGAATTTACCCCAAGAATGCAGCACTCCAGTTTGAAAAAGACAGATGCACCCCTATGTTTATCGCTGCAGTATTTACAATAGCTAAGATATGGAAGCAACCTAAATCTAAGATATGGAAGCAACCTAAATGTCCATCAGTAGATGAATGGATAAAGAAGATGTGGTACATATACACAATGGAATATTACTCAGCTATAAGAAAAGAAATCCTGCAACTTTGCAACAACATGGATGGAGCTAGAGGGTATTATGCTCAGTGAAATAAGCCAGGCGGAGAAAGACAAGTACCAAATGATTTCACTCATATGTGGAGTATAAGAACAAAAGAAAACTGAAGGAACAAAACAGCAGCAGACTCCTGGAACCCAAGAATAGACTAACAGTTACCAAAGGGAAAGGGGAGGACAGGTGGGAAGGGAGGGATAAGGGTGAAAAAAATGAAAGGGGGCATTACGATTAACATGTATAGTGTGGGGGGGGGGCACGGGGAGGGCTGTGCAACACAGAGAAGACTAGTGATTTTACAGCATCTTACTATATTGATGGACAGTGACTGTGAACGGGTATGTGGGGGGGACTTGGTGAAGGGGGGAGCCTAGTAAACATAATGTCCTTCATGTAACTGTAGATTAATGATACCAAAATAAAACTAATAAAAAAAAAAAAAGTAAGTGACTACCAGAAGTAAAACAGAATCTTGCTTAGTAGCAAGTAGTAGTAATAAGTAATATCACCACAACAACCTATATTCAAGAATGGAATAAGGGAGGATGAAAGAAAAGGGGAGTCAGTTAAAGAAATAGGGACATTTCACAACCAGGAAGGAAATATGGACAAAAGCTATAGTCAGTAGATCTGAAACTTGTCCTGGGGCTCAACTAGCATTTATTACTTCCTTCTTATACTAAATTTCTATTGCTGTGTAACAAATCACCACAACTTAAGTGTGGCAAAAACAACCTGTTATTTCTTATCTTACAGTTCCTATGGGTCAAGACTCCAGGTCCATGTTAACTGGGTCCACTGCTCAGGGTCTCACCAGGCTGAACTCAGGTGTCAGCCAGGGCTGCAATCTCATCTCAGGCTCGGAGTCTTCTTCCAAACTCACTGGGTGTTGGCAGTTGTGGTTGTAGGACTAAGGCCATGAGTTCCCAGAAACTGCCTATCACTTCCTGCTACACAGCCCTTTCCACAAGATGGAAGTTCCTTCTTCGGGAACAACATGAGAGCATCTGCCACTACTTATTTCTTATCTCTACACATTTTTTAAAGGGCTCACCTGCTTAGGTCAGGTCTATCCAGGGTAATCTCCCTTATGACTAATTCAAAATCAACTGATCAGGGACCTTAATTACATCTGCAAAATACCCTCTTTTTTGCCATATAGCATAACCCACCCAATCAATGAGTGATATTGCATCATATTCACAGCTCGAGAGGTCAAGGGAATCCCCTCAAAGCAAGCTGATTATAAAGGGCAAGCACACCAACGGGCAGGAATCTCAGAATTCTGTTTACCACCCTCTCTCTTTAATTCAATTCCCTCTGCCTCCAACTAACACTTCAGTTGGTTGACATTATATGCCTGCTAAGGAACCCAAACCTTCACACATTAAGAATAATAGCCTCCAGGGGCCCTGACTGATTAAAGTTATAGGGGTCTTCCATTACCTTTGACTACTAGGCATGGCATCATCAAGAGGTGCCCCAAGTCCCCCAGGGATTACCTACCACACACACACACAAAGCCTCCATCACCACTTACCCTTCCCCTGCTTCACCCACATTGGAATTAAACACAGTCTCTCCTCTAAGCTTTTGTGCTTGCTGTTCATTCTACCTGGAATGTTCTCCCTCCTGCCTCACCCATCCTCAAGGGTCTGCAGAGCTCCCTCCTTTGCCTTCCCTCTGACACCCCAGGGCTCCTCATCTCCAGCCACATAGGTCCTCTTCTGCTTTGGGCTCAGGGGCCTTTATCTTTTGCACTTCTCCCAAGAAAGCTTAGCCCAGGCCCAGGCCCAGGAACCCTGGGGCCCAGAGAGGCCCAAATTGCAGGAAATGAAGGAGAGGGGGTGTTTAGGAAACCTGGCAGTGGCAATACTTCTAGTTCCAAAGGGCATGAAGCAGGGAAAGGGAATGTCCTATTGCTCAAGACTTCCATCCATTATGGATGTCCTGTCACCTCTGGAAGTCCTGTGCAATGTTCTACCCATACTCTGGGACTCAAGAGCCAAGCTCTGCCCCCCTGGCTGGGCTGGAACCCTCTGGATATGGACAGAGGGTATGGAGAAAAATGCAAGGTGAAGCAGACCCCTTCCCAGGATCAGGGACTTTCAGGAGCTGAGTCATCTGATTTCTCGCTCATTTCCAACTGCTTTCTGGAACAGGACAGCCCAGCCTCCTTAGACCAGAACCCCCCTCCCCACCTTCCACAGGCCAGGAGCCACATATCCCATTTTCTATATACACTAGGCGCCCTCTGCAGGTCCCATGAGGTTCAGCACCCAGGCCAGGAGCCCTATAATCCCTTTTCCCTACACGCTGGATGCCCCGCTGCAGGACCCATGAGGTTGACAGCTACAAAGGGATAGTTTGCACAAACAGCCAGAACACACGCCTACACACAAATGCACAAGTCCCATCACCCTCACCCACATACATATACCCATACCCCTACACACAGAGGAATATAGCCAATCACACAGCCAACCACTCACATAAAGAACACACCACAGACATTTAAGCACATAATCACAATATGGACAGAAGGGCGCATCAAACACACATGATTACATATACACAGTCATGGGCACATAGATACACACGGACAGTCTTTCTCCCAGAGAGGAGTATTTATTTAGAAGACATAGGGCTGAAAAACCACCTGGGGAACAGGATGTATCCTGAGTGGTGAACTTAATAAAAGAGTGTGGCGAAACTGCTTCCTGATACTGGTGACACATGGTAAGTGATGAAAGAGAAACAGAGATGAACCTAACCTTCACTGAGTGCCCATCCTGAGTCAGGCACATGTACTACTTTACAAGATACATATTATGCCTATTTTACAGATGAGGAAACTGTCACCTGTTCCCTCATCTGTCCAAGGTCATAAAGCCAGATTCAAACACAAGAGTTTGAGTATAAAAATCATCTTGTTTCCACGAGATTAGTAATGGTAAACGCAAAGCCTACATGCTCCCTCTCCTTACTTATGTTCCCAACGCTATTGATCCAGACCAGGGACTGGCAAAACATGGCCCCTGCTGTTTTCGTAAATAAGGTTTTATTGGAATGCAACCAGGCCTGTTCATTTACATACTGTCTATGGCTGCTTGGGACTGCCGCAGCAAAGCTGAGTAGTCACTACAGAGACCATATGGCCAGCAAAACCTTAAAGATTTACTACTATCCGGACATTTACAGAAAAATTCTGTCAACCCTTGATCCAAACCGGGCCTCAGAATTGGAGTTGGCAAGTGAGACAAGGTATATTCCTTTGGTGTCCTAGCATTACAGGATGGTCAGATAAATATATGAATGGGATGGATGGATAGACGGACGGACATATATAGGTAGGAGATCAGAGTTTTGCTTCAGAAAGGACAATTCTGCCATTTATAAGTGGGGAAACCTTGGAAAAATGTAATTTTTCTGGGTCTTAGGCTCCTTATCTGTAAAATGGAGATAATAAAACAGTACTCATTATTCAAGGCTCTTTCCATTGCAAATGACAAAATCCAACTTAAAGTAACGTAAGCAAAAAGCTAAATTTTTCTTACCTCATAACTAGATACACTGAGAAAATTTAGTCTGCCTCAGCTCTGGTTGGACCTGGGGCTCAAATGATGTTATCTCCATCTCTTAACTTGACTTCTCTCCAATTCTTTTTGTGTGGGGGCCTCATTCCTGTTAGAGAAGGTGCTCTTCTAACAGCAGGAAATATGGCCACTGCAAGCCTCAGGTCTAAATTTTTAGAGTGAGTGACCTAAAACAGATGCCCTCTGTCTCCTAACATCGTATCTCAGGAAAACCTCTGATTAACAGTGCTTGTAACACACATTCAGTTCTTCAGTATATCACAGCGGCAGGGAATGGGCCACCTCAGAGCACTGCAGCTGACAGACCCACAAAGACCACATGAAGTGGGAGAGGAGTTCCCTAAAGGAACCATGCAAAGAAGTATAGGAAAGGGTTTGTATGAATGAAAGCATAGCTCATAGCACTCCATAGATCTGTCATGAGACAAAGGATTTAAACCATAAAGTATGGTACCTGGCACTTAAGTATCAGCAAATATTAATTATTTCCTTAACGGATAGATGAATAATGTCCATCTCTATCCATCCTCCACTGCCGCCTACCCTGCATCACTCCTTTTCTCAGCATGCTGATTTGCTGGTCTACCCTGGAAAGGGGAAGGGGTAAAATGGTAAGGTGAGGGGCATAGCAGGGATCAGGAAGTCTGTGAGGGAGACTTGCGAGTACAGGTCAACACCCAAGTCCGAGTGTGTCTGTGAACCTGAAAGTGTACATGTGCCCAGTGGGTGTGCCCCTGTGATTATGTATCCCTGTGCACTGTGGGGCTCCCTGGGTTCTGTGTTTATTCTCATGCAATCTATACATTGCCTGTGTGCAGCAGGTGGGCCTGTGTCTAGAGGCTTTTCTCTAGAAACTGTCTCCTCTAGCCTGGGTGTCCAGAGGAAGAAGAGGACAGTGCATGGGGGTGAGGGTGGAAAGGTATTACACTAAGGCTATGGCACTGGACACAGGTGTCCTGAATTCCAGTCAGGGCTGTAGCCTTCTCATGGATGGTTCCTCAAGCCTTAAGGCTAACACCCACCTGCCAGCTCTAAGTGCTACCAACAGCTCTGGGGACTGTGTCTCTTGGTGAACCAACACCCAATTCCTGGGAACATTTTTGGTGCCTTTTTGTTCCTATCTCTTCCTCAAGGACAGCTGCACAGTACTGCTGTCCTTTGAGTGAGGGATAGAGAATAACCAGTCTTTCCCTCTCCCAGTCACCTCCATCACCTGGGCCTCCATTCACCGTCTCACTTCCCTTCTTTTTGCTGAGCCCTTCCCCACAAGGAAGCCTCTGAAACAGGCTCCCAGATGTGGCCCCCAGCCTCTGGACCTCACACCAGGGCCTTCCAGGAAGCTATGTTCAAGGGCTGCTCCATTCTCCCTGACTCCAGGTTCACTGCACTGAAGGGTTGCCAGCTCTGTGCACCCCCAGACCAGCCCTGTATGGACTGCTTCATCAGATACTGCAGAAGACCACTGCAAGGGCAAGCCCAACCCTCCCCAGCCCTGCCTCCTCCCTCCAAGGCCCTGCCCAAGACCCCCACCCATGACCTTGCCTCTCCTTCCTACCCCAGAACAAGAGCAGTTAGCCCATGACAGCCCCAGAGGGAGCCCTATGTCTGAGGGAAGGGATGTGCATCACCATGGCCCTGGGGAGCCAAGGACTGGGCCTCCTGCATCTCACACTGTGAGTGTGAGCAAGGTGAGTGTGGCAAGAGCACAGCTTCTCCCTACCCAGACTGCAGTGTTTCCAGTAAAGCTCAACTGGACTGGCATCCAGGGATCTGTCCCCTGCTGTTCGGGACCCAGGCAGGGAAAGACAGGTATGAGAGGGAGAAAGAGGGTGTGGTGGGGGAGAGACTAAGTGCATAAATTCTCCACAAGTCAGCCTGGGGGAACTTTCACTTCATCCATTTCTGGTCACTTTCTTCCTACAGTCTATCTACAAGGCCCCCTTCCTTCCTCCCCAGACCAAATAGGGGAGCTATTTCCCATCTCCCACACTAGGGTAATTGCTCTTTCTAGGCTCCACCCCAGTAGCCTCTACTGCCCCCTGCTAGGTTTGTTGAAATAATCTAATTGCCTCTTTCAATTCCATTTCCAGTTCAGATGGATGATAAACTCTCTGAGGGTGGAGACTGCACCTTCCTTCTTTACTGCTATATCCCCATGCCCAGCACAGCGCTTAGCACTTAGTGGACACTCAATAAGTATTTGTTGAATGACTGTAGGAACAAAAATCACAGGAAGTCTCAGCTCAGAGGAAGGGCTATAACCATTAAGGCCATTAAGTGACTTGGCCAAGACTTCTCAGCCAACAAGCATTTCCATAGCCTGACCCGTCTAGCCTGGGCCCTCTCTGGAGACATATTCCTCCTCAGCCCAAGGTCATTCAAGTGGAATGGGGCAGAAAAGAAACGCAATCAGCAGGGCAGAAGCCAAGGAGAGGGGGAGAAGGAATCGGGAAAGCTACTGGTCAGCAACCCAAAGCTCTTTTCTTACTTCCTGGTGCTGAGGTCTCTATCTTCCACAGCGGAGCTGTGTAAAAGAGACTCCTGTGCCCCTCGTGTAAGTCATAAACCTTGGCCCCACCCCGTTAGTGATAGACCCTGGCTTCCCCTCCTAGTGCGACATTTTGACTCCGCCTTCTCTGAAGAAATCATGACTCCGCCCCTTCCGGGTAATAGGCCAGCCTCGCCCCCGGTGTGCGACGGAGTCCCTGTGACCTAATGTAACGGTTTGTTTCCGGGGTGGAGCCAAGGAGGGCGGGAGTTAGGCTGCGCCGACCCCTCAGCCCCCTCCAGGTGACCCAGCCCCCAAAAAACCTCACCGGGGCCCCAAATATCCTACCCCATGACCGCAAAGGCTTTCTCCCCGACCCCAAAATGCCCCAGACCCCCGAGGTAACCTACCTCCTAATCTCTTAACGTCTAGTGTCCCCCAAACCTTCAATCCCACCCTGTCCGGATGTGGCAATGAGGCTTCCCGGGGTCACCTGCCTCCGATTACCTGAGAATAAGTCAGACTGGTCCTGACAATGACAAGGGGACCAGGGGCTGGGGAATATTTGATTCAATCATGCTCCTCCCCAGGAGCCGTTCGGAGCCCGGGACATGTCGGGATTGAGGAGATACGAGGTGGCGCTGGAGGCGGAGGAGGAGTGAGTGGAGGCGGGCTTCTGCGGAGGAGGAACCTAGCCGCTCGGGGGTGGGGGGAGGGCACGAGTTCTCTGAGGGCGGGGGGAGCTGGAAGGGTAGGGCCCCTGAGGGAGGGGGCGTGGGCTGCGAAGGGGACCGCCCCCAAGGGGTGGGGCTGAGCGGGCGAGAGACGGGCGGGGCGCTCGGCGGGCGGAGTCTGTGGGGTCAGCCCCGCCCTGTCCGGCCTGGCTCTGCCTTGTTTCTGCAGAATCTACTGGGGCTGCTTCTACTTTTTCCCCTGGCTGCGCATGTGGCGGAGGGAGCGTAGGTGAGGGAGCTGCGACCCCGCGGACCCGCCCCGGGCATGTACGAGGCTCGGACTCGGCGGATGGATTGGGGTGGGGGAGAATCTGGGAATCCCCTCCCAGCCTCAGGCCACTGTCGGGTCGCTCCACAGCTCGGCGCACCCCCGGGAGCAGAAGCTGGAGCCTCTGCGAGGCCTGATGAGCTGTTTATCAAGCGGCCTGGGCCCTGCCCCCCAGCGCCCAGGTCGCAGCCTCCCCTGCCGCACACCTGCCGCCACTACCCAGCCAGCCGGTGCATTAAAGATTTAAACCCGAAGCCACCGTGCTGCCCTCCTGACTGCCGCCTCTGTCGCCATTCCAGCTGGGAGCCCCTCTCCACGCCGGCTGTTTCCTTACGGACAGTTCCTCCGCCCAGATAGTGTGTGCCCTTACATACCAGGTCCCCGCTATTCCTAAGGGTCCCTCATCAGTGTCAGGCCTCCAGTTACTCTCAGTGACTGCCCTCCCATTGCTGTGAGTAGTCTAAAAGTTCTGGCCTGGACTTCCTCCTAACTTTATTCCCACATTGTGTTGTGTACTCTGAACCCCAGCTCTGCTACCACCTTCCTCCTAGCCAGGACTTTGCCAAGTATCTGAAGAATTTTTTCCTGGGAGTGGATCTGAAATATTTTAAGCCCAAAGTTGTAGAAAGTAGGCTGTGAGAGGAGGAGAAGATTTGTAAAAGCTGCCTCCCTCAGCTTGCCACAGGGAAGTGACTTGCTACTGTTGGAGGTCTTTCTATCAGTTAATACCCCAACTTCTGGCTCCTCCAGTATGATCCCAGGCTTCGTATGGATTCCAGCATCAACCCACCTAGCAGTTCTTGCTACCTCCCTAGGAGAACCCAAGGGCCACTGCTTCCTGCCACCCCTTTCTGTCTTGTCACCTAGGCGACCTCAGACCCACTAGCTCCTAAAGTGCTAAAGGTCAGGGACTCCTAAAGGGCCTGCTTTCAGCTTGGGATTGGCCCAAGCACCGGAAAAGGCACCAGAGGATTCAGTTAAATAGATAGCCCAGTTTTGTGGGTGGGGACAAAGCTAACTTTGAGCCTGTGGCTACCCCTGCCACAGCAGGTTATGGCTAGGGAGAAGACTTGGCCTTATTTTTGGAGAAGCCAAAGGGGAAAGAGGGGCACATACCCGGAAGAAATCGTTTCTTGCCTTCCCAAGTCTTTAGACTGACTGGTACAGGAAAGACCACAAAGTGTGTGGTGGATAGCTGATGATGGAGAAAACCTGTGGTAAGCCAATGACACCTCAATGGCTGCACTCAAGCTCTGGGGCACAAGTCCAGACTGGAGGGTGGGGGAGAGACCCTAAGGACTAGAAATTCAAGATGAATGACCTCTAGGCCACTTTCAAGAATGGACTAGGCTCTTGAGCCATTTCCTCACACGATGAAATAAACCTTCCTCACATCAAGAACCCTGTCAAAGGTGGAGTGCCCTGTTCAGACCTGGACCTGCCCCTCACCAGGACATGTCAGAATTCCTGAGTATCCACAAGACATATTCCAGAGGAGGACTTTCAAGCCTCACCCTGGACCAGAGGGAGGAGCAGCTTGCGCTGTTCAGCCTGGCTGGGGGACTAGTCCCTACCATCAGAACTAATGGTCCCTCCTGATTGTTGCAGCCACCCTGCAGCAGAAAGAGATGCCCAGGGAAGGTGTGAATCCCTATCCCAATAGAAGGTCTGTCCCATAAAGGGTAGCTGGCCACAGAAGGCACCTCTGCAACAACCAGATAAAGGCTGCATTACTGGGTTCTGACTCCGTTTATGTTTCAAACACTAAACAGGACTTCAGGGTTGAAATCCCTAGACTGGGAGTGGGAAATTCTTCAAGGTGCCAGGGGCACTAAACTCAGCAGCATGTTGCCACTCCTTCCTGGAAAGGAGAGGAGGAGTTTTTGCCTTGGGCAAAAGGGGTAAGAGGAGTGAGGGTTGGATATGGGATTAGGAGAGAAGGGACAGAAAGGAGATGGGAGGTTGAGGCTTCAGCAAGAGAATGAGATACAGAGGGTTGTTGACAGGGGTATTACTGGCCCTGGGTGGGGAGGGGACATTTCCTCCAGGCCGATGGTGGAGAGAGGCTGCAATTTGAATAGAACAAAAGAGGTAAATTGAGCTCTTGAGTCTGATGTCTCAATAAGCCAGGAACTGAGTCTGGGAACCCCAGATCAATGCTGGCAAGAAGCAGGCATTTCTGGGACAGAACAGGAAGATAAGATATCTTGGGTCTTCTACCTGTTTGACACCAGCAACTGATACCAAAGAACTTTCACCTTCCTTATCCACCCCATCTTTCCTCCCTGTCCCATCTTGCTGGGGAAAGTGGTTCCCACCTCAGCATCCCCAACACACCCCAATACCATCAAAAAGGGCCTCCTCCAAGCTTCTCGCTCTGACTGTGACTAGCTCCAGCCAAGACTCCCCAGCCAGAGGGACCTGCTTCTAGGACCTACTCCCATCAATTTCTCCTGATTAAGACAGGCAGGGTCCATCAGGCAGGAAGTGAGGAGGGGAAAATAAAGGCAAATTGTTGCTGGCTGTCCCCTGTTCCCACCCCACCAACAACTTCCCCATCAGAATTTGTGTACTAGTGTGATTGTGTGATAGGATGATTGTGAAAACCCAACTGTGGGGGTGGAACTTTGAGTATCACTGGGGCTATATGATTCTGCCTATAGCTGTTTGTCCAGGTGAAGCTAATGGAGTGAGGCGTGACTGAGTGTCTAGCTATGGGAATGTGAGTGTGAATGTTCATCACTGGCTGCTACTGTGGATCTCTGACTGCCCTGAGTCATGTGCTGTCAGCCCACATCATGCACTACCCCTCCTAGCTTCTCTGCCCAGGGCTCAGGAGCCCATGGGAAATGACAGAAGAGGAAGGGGTCTGTGCCAAGTAGGGCCCAGGAATGTCACGGGATTAGCAATATTTTCACCTGCCTCTGACTCACCTAGTACCCCAGGTAAAAGGCACCCAGATAAAAGTAGGGGAGGAAGAGGAGAGAGAAGGAAGTATCTCGGCTGAGCAGCATGAAGGGAACCTCGCCTACCAGCAGCCTCCTGCTGCTATTGTCACTGAGCCCAGACCCTGGAGCAGGTGAGTGCCTGGGAGTCTAGAAGACCAGAGGTCTGGATCAATGGAGCAGAGGGAAATGGACCCAGGAAGTTCAGCCTACATAGAGCTGTTGTCCCCTAGCATTGCTACTGCCGCCCAGCACTACCTGCTGTACTCAGCTCTGCAGAAAGCCACTAAGACAACATGCTGAGGAAGGTCATCCAGGTGGAACTGCAGGAGGCTAATGGGGACTGTCACCTCCAGGCCTTTGTGTGAGCTCTGCCCCTGCCCCAATACTGACTCCTGACCTTAGTCCTACCCACTAATGCTGATCCCAACTCCAGCCCCAATTGCCAATTGTGATGCTGACTCAGGTTTTCACCTGGGCTTTGCCTCTAACCCCTGGACCCTAAGCTCATTCACAAGCTATGACCATTGCTTTGGATCTTTCTCTTCCCAGGCTTCACCTGTCTCAATGCAACATCTGCATCCAACCCCAGAACCACAGCCTGGCTTTGTGGTTTAAGCACTGAGGGAAAAGGTTCCAGGGGACTCTGCCCAACCTGAATTGGGGGCTGACAGAGAAAATGGACCTGGGCTCCCAGTAGCTAAATAAAGTGCCATTGGATAATAGTCTATGACTGTGGTCCCCAAGTTTTATGCAGTCTCCTCTCAGCCCTGAATCTGGAGCTAGGAATCATGTCAGTAAACAGAACCTCTTCGTTGTCTTTATTCACACCTTCAAAATCCCCACCAGGGGCAAGGCCAAGAGCCAAGGACCCATACACACTCCCCAGGCACCTACATACACTCACACAGAGAACACATGTTTCCTGCCACACATACACATGGGCATACACGGACACAGGCATACACATCTACACACATCCCTCAGGTAGACCTCCAGCTCTGGGATGAAATCAGAGGTCCAGGTACCTTTGAGCTGACAAGCTGGGAACACAGAGTCTCACAGAAATGGGCTCCAAACAGAACATTCAGCTGAGGCCTCCCCCTCCACGGGTATCTACTGTCCTGCTTGCATTCTGTCTGTCCATCCAGCCACAGCAGCAAGACAGAGTTACAGGTGGAATCAGCTGAAGCCCTCCTGGGTCTTCTACAGGTTTGGAGATCCTAAAAGAAGCAAGAGGCAAATCAAGGGAGGTAGTAGGACTGGATTTTGACCCAGATACCCCGAGAATGATGGAGGGAACACAGTACTGAGCCCAACACTCTGAGAACGAATAGGGCAGCCCAGCTCTGAGGGAGCCCTAACACTTTAAAGATGAGGGAGTGGACCTTGATCTGGACCCAGACACATCAAGAACAAGGGAAGGGACCCAGCTCTGATCCAAAATACCCCAAGAATAAGAAAAGATGCCCAGTTCTGATCCTAACACCCTGAAAATGAGGGAGTCCATCTAGGAGCCCCAATATCCTGTGAGAGAGGGAGACACCCAACTGTGAGGCCAGAAACTCAAGAATGAAAGTCCCATCCCTGAGCCCCAATATAAAAATGAGGAGACACAACACTGATTCCCAACACCTTACCATGACTAGCGCATCTGGCTCCTAATTCAGACACCGAAAATGAGGGCATATGTCTCTGAATTCAAACCTCCTGGAGGCCTTACTGACCTGGAAGTTTGTCCACTGGAACCATTGCGGTCAAGAACCCAAGCTTTTGGGGTCCATCCTTCCTGTCCAGTCTCAGCCTCAGCCTGGATATAAAAAGGCAATTATCTCCCTGACAATGTGGGCCATCTCAGTGTACTCCAAAAGAGCTTATTCGTAAAGCATCAGGAGAGGAATCAGTGAGAATCATGAAGTTGGAAGGAGGGCAGGGGAAAGAAAGTAGTTCCTGAATCAGATAGGTTCAATGGCATCAGTGAGAATCATGAGGGATGGGAAAGGGTACGGTCTGTGGGTATCCGAGCATGCATGGGATCAGAGGCTGAGGGGCCAAGGGCAGTCGCTTACCAGAGCCCCAGTGCCAGGGCTCCAGCCACCAGTCCCAGGAAAGAGAAGATTCCCAGAGAGGCCAGCACTGCCACCTGCTCCACGGGGTCTCTGTGGTCTGAGAGGGGGGATCACAAGTCATTGTAAAGTGAGCCTGCCTGACTAAACTCAGTGCCCCCACCTCTCTGTGGTTTTCCATCCCCTACAACCTTTGCCCATCTGCCAAAACTCACCAAGTGGCTGTGGGTCTGGCAGGAGAGAGGGCTTTGGGGGAGCGGAGCTGCCCCCCTGACGCCCCTCCTCTGGCTGAGAGTGTGGCTGGCCCCCAGCTGGTATCTCCTTCCATAGGGACCCTGAAGGGAGGTGAGACCTGAGGCGAATGGTCCACGCTGCGTAGGCATGGAGGCCAGGGCCTGGGGTGGACATGAGTGCCTAGAAAGGGTAGAGCTTGCTCCTGGGGAAGTAGGAAGGGTGGAGGCTGAGGGGTAGGACTTAAGCTAAGGTGGGGCTGCAGGGAACCAGGACTGAAGAACCCCTTTCCTGGGCCTGTGTGTGCTACACGCCCACTGGAATGATGGTCCAGCTGACATGTGGTAGCCCTCCCCTTGGCTCCGTCTCTCACCAGTGCTTGGAGTCCCCCAAGCCTCAGGGCTCCAGACACTCCAAGTGCCAGCGTCCAGAAAGTCCCGGGCACTGACCCGCACGGCATGGGGCAGCCCAGCCACGGCGTCTGTGATCACCTCCTCCAATCCTGCCGGCTCCACCTGGGAGTGAAGATGGTTCCTCCCACATTATCCAGGTTATAAGCATCTACCTGCTCCCCAGCCCCAGTTTGCAAAGAGCACCCCCTCCTCCCAGTCCTGTCCCTGTCAGCCTGGTGGAACTGTCTGGGCCTCACGTCTGGTGACCATGGTGTCAAGTCTACACCTAGTGTTGGAAAGATAAAAGTGCATGGCGGTTATATAGACTGCCTGGGTTCAAATCTTTGATGTACCATTTACTGGGTGGCCTTTGGGCTCTCTGAAACTCAGTTTCTTCATTTGTAAGAAAGAAGTGAATACCCTAAACAATATAATGCATGTAAAATGGGTGCCTGCAGGCAAACAGAACTCAGTAAATATTGGTCATTATCTGAGGCAGCCTCTTCCTGGACCTAATGCTAGCCGGGTCTTTGATACCTCCAGAGGTGAGAATTCACTACTATCCTCATCTAGATATATGGGTGTTTGTATGAGGATGTGCGTCTTTTCCTAGAAAAATTATTTTTAAAAATCCACTGTTACCTTCCCATAGATGGACTTAACACCCCTGCAGGGCAGAGGCTCAGTCTGTGGGTCCCTGCCACATCCCCACTGCCCGGCACAAAGCCTGACCCATGCAGAGGACTATAGCTGGAAGCGACAGGGCTTCAGTGATCTGCCAGCACCAGAAAGCCATACAGAAAACTCAGGAACATGAAACCAGAGACAGGCCCCACAACCCCAGATTGGTACACACTCTAGGCCTTACCATGGACCATACTGGATGCTGCACTGGACGGTACTGCAGCCGGAACTTGAGCAAGAAGTGGGGCTGGCGGGGCCAGGAGGTGGGGTATGTCCAGCTGGCACGCAGGCGGCGCGGATAGCCAGGTACCGACTCTACCTGCAACCCCTGGGGTGGGTCAGGGCGCACTGTGGGCAGTGGAGACACAAAGTCAGGACAGAGGACAAGCACCCATCCCTTCCGTCTCACCTCCCAAGGGAGGCGGGGGTGTGCCTAAGGTACCTGAGGGAAGCACTCCCAAGGGGGTTGGGGAAATCTTAGTCTTGATCATCCATTAGGCTCAGGACATGTCTGTCACCCCTATTAAAATATTAGCTGAGATCTGGGGATAGGTTTTTGAAATGTTTGCTGTACATTAAACAGCGATTCTGCTTTCTATCCAAGGAAGATGAGTTGGCCCCAAGTCAAGCCAGAGCTCTAGCACCTCCCTCCCACGCACAGATGAAGAGGAAGGAGGGACAAGCAAGGGCTTCCATTAGGCAGGACAACCTAGACATGGTTCAGCACAGGGCCTAGAATCAGAGAGGCAGCTCTGGGGATAGCAGCCAGAAAGGATCTGTGGGGAGTGGGACAGTGGCAGCAACTTCTGGGGGCTGAGGTGACCCTGCCTCCTGGGCTCTGAGCTCTTGTGCTTCTCAGTCTCCCTGGGGGCCATATGGGTGCTGAAACGGGGTCTATGTTGAAAGGGAAATGTCTGGAAGCTCTGGGTGGAGGGAGTTTTATAGTCGGGCGTCCATTTGGGCTCTCTGCAGTAGGGATCTGGGGGACCATTGAGGGGTGGGTACTTACAGATGCTCTGCAAGCTGACATCCAGTAGGCGTGTGCTGGCCCCCAGAGGGTTCACCTCAGTCACATTGATCCGGTACTGGCTCCAGAACTCTGCCCCATGGACTACACAGCGGGCAGCCTCTGGGGGGTCCTGTGGGCATGGCCAGGGCCCTGTGGATGAACTCATCCTAAGAGGGAGGATGGAATCTTGGGCTTTGGAAGTGGTCATTGTGGGATTCAGCTGGAGCCCAAGCCTCTCCCTCATCTCCTACCTCTGGACATCAGCTCCTGGCACTGTCTTCTTCCTGACAGGGAGGGGGCCATCTGAGGTCAGAAAGGAAAAGAGGATCCTCCCTCTCCCTAAGGCCTCCCTCAGGACCTCCCTCCCTGCCTACATATCCACATTATGCTGGCATGCCCAGATGAACAGGCATACATGCCCGGTCGTGCACTCACCTGTAGGAGGTGAGGTAGCGGGTGGGTAAACCGCTGCCCTGGCTGGGACTCCAAGTGCAGGAGAAGTTCTCATAGTCAGCTGCTTGGCAGGAAACAACAGGGCGAGTTGGGGGGTCTAGAAGCAGAGGGTGTAGCTGGAGACTGAGAAGTCCCCAGATCCTCCCCATCCCAGAAGATGTACTACCCAGAGCTTGGATTCTCTCAGGAGCCCCATGTCTCACCAGTGCCACCCAGTACTCCCTCCCTGACTCACAGCCCAGCTGCAGGGTCACCATGCCCCCAAGTGCACCGTCCAGGGTCCGGCAGATGTAGGTGCCCTCATCAGTACTGCCTACCCGGGCCAGGACCAGTTCGTGCCCTAGTCCAGAGTCAGGTCCCTGGAGCAGCCTTGTCTCCCCGTCCCGAAACCAGGACACTGGGGCCCTGGGGGTGAGATGACATGATGATAGACAGAGGGAAGATTTAAAGTGTAAGTCATACCATGCAACAGCTCTCCACTTGCTTCTCACTTACAATAAAACTCAAACTCCTTTTGCTGGCTTACAAAACCCCAATGATCTAGCCCCTGCCTTCCTTTCCTTCTTCAGCTCTGCCCTCTCCCCGCCTCACCCACTGTACTCCAATCATGTTGGCCTTTCTGTTCAAGAGCGCTGAGCCCATTCCCAACTCCGGACATTTGTACTAGCTGTTCCCTCTGTCAGGAATGCTTCTACAACAACCTGTGCTTGGCTGCCTCCTTCCTAACCTTCCAAAAGCAGCTTCAATGTCACCTCCTAAGAGAGGCCTCCCCTGAGCACCAATAAAAAGTAACTACTCAGTTACCCTCTGCCACATCCCTGTCTTTTGGTTTTCTGCCCTCCAGGTATTAACTACCTGGCAAGATTCTGATTTGCTGATTGCCTGTCTGCCCCACTAGGATGTCAGCTCTGTGCAGGCAAGTATCTTGCCTGGCTTGTACACTGCTGTATCCCAGGGCCTAGAATACACCAGGCACTTAGCAGGTGCTCAACGCATGTTGGTTGAAGTTTTCTGTTGAATAAGGATGTTTTGAGGGTTAGGACACATAAAGAGGTTATATAGAGAGATTATAGACACAGCGGGCAAGGAAGGGGTTCTTGAGTGTCAGCCACAGAGGCAGATGGGTCACTTACTTACCCAACGGTCACTCCAGGGCAACACAGTGTCATGGAGCTGCCAGGCTGCCCATACTGGACCCCTGTGGAGGGCACTTCTGAGGGGAGGCTCTTCCTCTTCTTCTCTCCCATCCCACCTCCCACTTTGTGAGTGACACACATAAGGGGTAGACTTTTAAGCCCTGAGTAGGTCATTGGGTCAAAGCGTCATGTTATAATCTGGAGACACAGCTCAGAGGACAGGGTAGAGAGGGGATGTTGCCAGGCTGGATGTCAGGGGTCACAGGTTAGGCATGGAAAGGGGCCACAGTGAAGGTGGCAAGTCACAAGTTAGAGTTGGGGTCACAGAGCAGGGTTCTTCTCACCTGGGGGTCCCCAGGTCTGGAGGCAGGGAGAGGAAGCAGATACCAGGGCTGTAGCCATGGCCACCAGGACCCTGCTCAGCCCTGAGCAGCTGCTGCTCATCTGTGGGCAGAAAGGCAGGGTCAGCAATCCCCCATCCCTGAGACAGGAAGCTAAAGCCTGCCTCCTCCTCTTCCAAATCGGAGTTTTCTAGGAGGAAAGCTGAGGTACCACGTAGGGTAAGGATATCAGAAATCATTGGGGGATCTAAGTTTCCCCCTTTGCATCATACATTCAGTGCAACACACATACACACCCTCACACCCTCCATTTCAGTCCTGGGCCTACGGCCTGGAACAAAAGCCGGAGATGACAGGCTGTGCCAGCACCACCCCCCACACCACCCTTGGCGCCCACCTCTGCACCAAGCGCTGGCACTGGCTGTCACTCCCATTAACTCCTTCAATCCAGCTGTTGGGGATTCCACTGTTTGCCCCACCTGCCCCAGGGCTAATCACAGCCTCTGACTGACCTGAGGTAGCCCTGCTCACCCTGGGGCTGGGAGAGCTGTTCTGGTGGGTTTGAGCCCATCCTGGATTCCTGCCTTGAGGCTAGCCCTGCTCTGGTAGCCAAGCTCCTAGCTCCTTCTCTCCTGTGCCTAGCTCCTTGCTCAGGCTACTTGGGCCACTCATCTGGGTTTGATTCTGGAATCTTGTTGGTCTCAAGCCTGTGAGGCTGGATGGCGCTAGGGTGCAGGCTGAGGCTGTGGAGTTAAGCAGATCCAGATGCCCTGGCTGCTGCCAGAGCCTGGGGGTGGGCAGGGAGCCAGCAGATGGAGACAGGGTGTCGGGAGAGGAGAGGAGTCTGAGAGGAGCTGGGAGCCTGCAGGGATAGGGGCCTGGGTGGGGGCCACAGGGCGAAGATATGATCAGAACTTGGAGGTGGTGGGGGCTCAGTGTGGCAGGGGCTGGACTGGGACAGCAGCAACTAGAAAGGCTGAGGAGGTAATCAACCATGCGTGTGGCAGTTGGGGGCCAGGAGAAAGGGATGCTGGATGGGGGAAAGCATGAGCAGGAAAGCAGCAGGAAGTGGCCACAGGGACAGAAGGAAAAGATGGGGACAGAGCCCTGGGCAATGGCTCCAAAGAGGAAGAGCACAGACCCCTCCCAAGTAGAGCAGAGCAGGGGCCTCCACATGCCTGTGTGTCTTTCTGAGTATAGTGGCTCACCCCTGGCCCCCCAACACATTTACCCTAATCAGCCCTGCCCTACCTCTGTGATCCCAGTGGCTGAGTGTCCATAGCCTTCAGGACTTCCTACCAACAGCTACAGCACCCGTCTCAGCTCCACTCAGTTCTGGGACCCCAGAATCAACCCCTCCTTCCCCTTCCAGGCCCCCCTGCTTCTCTGAGCCCTGGAGCTCTGCCACCCCTAGCCAGGCCCCCTTCTCCCTCCTTCCCCCTCCCTCCTCCAGTCCCACCCCCTCCCACTGAGGCCCTGGGAAGGGAAGAGGCCTCCCCAGATCTGGAAAAGACGCCAAAGGCATAGCAGGGCCAACAAGGGGGAAAGGAGGGCTGCTTCTGTCCCTCTCCATGAGATTCCCTGTTCTCACATAGCCGAACAAAGCCACATTCACGCGTGGACTCACTAGGCACAGTCAATAAAAAGACACTCGAACACATGCGGACACAATCAAATGAAAAATCAGACTCATATTCATGCTCCCACTGTTTTCACTCCCCAGCAAATATTTCCTTAGGTCTGGCTGTGTTTTGAGGGGAAGGGAGACACCGGGTTGGGGGATATAAAGAAAAGTCAGAGCCCAGCTCCTTCTCCCCTGGATGCCCCAGCCATTTCTCACCTTCCCTTCCACTCTTTGGGCCCCAGCACCAGGAAATGCCTTTGGTCCCTCAGTGCCAGATACACAAGACCCACACTTATGCTCAAACACACACCCTGCAATGTCGTGGCTTACAGTCACACCAATACATTCAGACATCCTCGCTCAGACTCAGACACTCACATTTACACATACCCATGCATTCGCACAGACACACACATCTTACTCTTCTGCACCCTATCAGACATACACTTAGCACTCTGCCCTTGTGATGGAGCTCCGTAAAAGCAACTCCTGGTCCTGGCTTAAGCTCCCTCTTCCAGGGAGCTCTTAGCATAACAGATCCCATATCTCGGCACAGTTACAGGCCCCCAAGTAGCCAAAGAGACAATGATGAACTCAGGAGCCAGGCACAGGGGCAAAAAGTGAGACAGAGATGCAGAGAATGTGAGAGGCAGAACTAAAAAGCAGATACACAGAGATACCTGGGGAGACAAAATGGAAGAGATGCAGAGAGCAATTTAGCTCTAGGAAGGCAGTAGTAGGAAAAGAAAAAGAAATATAAGGAAACCGAGTCAGACAGGGAAACAGATAATAAGGAGAAGTGGGCCAATGGCCCAGAAAGAGGGAGGGGAAGCCAAGTGCCCTGGGGATGGGGCTGTCTCTGTTGGACACTAAGTAGAAAGGTCAGTCCGCTTGGCTATTGAAGTGGGTCCCCAAGATACGAACACACAGTCTGGTAGGTCACAGGACACACACACAGTACAAGTCTCACTCTTGCAGTGCTACTGCTGAAGTCACACACTGGCACATACAAACCCAGCCTCCCACTCTCACATTGGCAGACACAGCCTTAAACCCCTCAAAGACGTTCCCGAAACACATTCCCTGATGTGGTCACAGGCCCTCTCACAAACACGTAACCCAGTCTCTCCCCTGAAACTGAACACTGACAGATAGACACATAATCCCACACTTGCACAGTGACATGCACACTGACACACGGTCACATTAACTAGCAGTTGCACAAAGCGACACTTAAGACTCTCACGGCATCGTTACACAGCCTCACAGTCACACAGGCACTGACAGTCACTCCGGGCCCTCCAGATCTACCCCACCCTGCCCCGCCCTCTCCTGGCACGGTTTCCTCGTGTACACCCGCCGCACCAGGCCTCACCTTCCGCGGCCGCCGCCGCCAGCGCCCTCGCCCTCGCCCTCGCCCTCGCCCTCTGCCCTGGCCTCTGCTCCCTCCCTCCCGCCCTGGGGCCCCGCAGTTGGGGTGACTCCGCCCAGGCACCAATGGAAGGAGAGGGGAGAAATGGGGGCGGGGGTCTCGGCCCATTGGTGCCTCCAACTGCCAATCACCTCCACCCCCACCTCTGCTGGACACTTCCTGTCCCGTCTGGGACCGAGGAGGCTGCTTGGGACAGAACTTGGAGCTGGAATCCTAGGTCCTTTCTTGAAGGCCTGTCCTCCTGGGAGAGCAAGACAGAAAGCTTTCAGGCCCTTCTGCCTCCCAGCTGTCCACAGACAAATCCACTCAGGAACCACTGGGCAGGTGACTGGAGAAACTGAAGGTGCCCCCAACTCCAGATAAGATAAGGAAGGAGGAGGTCTGGTGTGAAGCAGTTGGTCTCAAACTTTTCTGGACATTGTGGTTTCAAAACTGCCAAGCCACACTCCAAACCAATTAAATCAGAATCTCTAGAAGCTGGACCTAGACGTGAGAATTATTTTTAACTCCCAAGATGATTTTAAAATGCAGCCACAGCCAAGGTGTAAGGTCAGGTTAGTGTGTGTATGCTTTAAGAGGCCAACCACCCACCCAGGGTTCTCATCCACAACCCAGTCACTGGGGCTCAAGGAAGATGTGTACATGTTTGTCTGAACTCCTTCCAGATGCAGGCAACACTCCCAAGTTCTAGGCCCTTCCCCTCCAGGGTCTCGAAGAAGAAATAACCCTGGACTGGAAGGCAGGCAGCCAAGGTTCCCCTGGGCCAGGATGTCACTGGCTAGCCTTGGCATGATATCCCCTTCCAGAGACTCAGTTTCCTTGAAAGAAGAATGGAAACAAAAAGTATTCTGGCATTGCTTACAAGCTCTGTCCTCACCTAACAGCAGAATACACTAAGCAGTATCAGGTCTCCTGGGTTGCAAGGGCCATTGTTCCCACAGTTACACAGCCTTGCCAAGGAAACCAGTCCAGAGGGGAGGGTGGAACCAGGTCCCTTCTAGAACCATCCCCCTCCTTTCAGACCCTGGGGCTTCTAACTCTGGCAGCCCATTCTCTGCCAAAGCTGTTCTCTGCCCTGTGCAATACCCCCAAACACAAGGGCAAAGAGGTGAGAGAGTCTGCACATACATGCTGGAGTCTGGAGAAGCCAAGGACACAAAGCCACATACACGTTCCTGACCTGCCCCTTCAGCCCCTGTGGGCTGGAGCAGAGCCAAGCTTCAGTCACTCACAAAGCCAGGGTTCTGGCCAGAAGCCCAGGGGCTGACCACTGACCAGTGGGACGAGGATCCTGCTCACCCGCTCCCCACCAAACCCTCAGGCCCAGGCTCAGTGAGCTGATCCCCTCGGGGTGGTGGTGAAGTGGACTCTGGCCTTCCCAAAGCCTCAGACACAGGCAAGAACACGGGATTCTAAAAGTTTCTTAAACTGGATGCCTTTATTACTCCAGGAACCAGGGAATCTATAGGTCAGAGGTAACACTGAGGTGTTTGGGGTGGAATTTTGGTATCTTTAAGTTTCTGCATGTCTGTAGGCAAAGAAAAATTGTGGCTGGAGCTGTGCCTTCAGCATTTAACCCCAGGCCCCTGAGAGTTAGAATTCATACTCCTTTGGCATTAGAATATATGATTAAAGTTTGAGAAACACAGTTTTATTGATCCCATGTCTACCCAAACCCTAGACTCCAATTCCCTCAGGCAGAAGGCCCTGTGGTCAGTGTGGTCAGGCGATGGCTGCTGTCATCCTGTCCTTCTGCCCCAGATGGTAGTGAACCTCAGGAAGTGCCCTTAGTCTCTCTGCAGCCTGTAAGGGGACAGGGGGCAATCAGGGAGGGTCAGGGCTGCCCAGAATGGTGGCATGGAGTTCTGAGTACCTAGGAGACAGTAAAGAAGGGCTTGTGGGAGCAGAAGGCTGGTAGTAAGCAACTGCTGGAACAATCAGACAGTGAAAGAGCTGAGTGCTCCTGTCCCTAAGAATGACTAGCTTATTCAGATTACGGTGGTTCTCAGGGTCATGATTGTTGGGATCCTTTGAGGAAATGGAGAGAAAAGGGGACCTGAGGACCCAGGGTGCTCTGAGTCCTGACCTGCTCAGGGGTGAGGTCCCTCTGAGCCTGGGCAAGCATTTCGTAGCCAACCATGAATTTCCGGACAGTGGCAGAGCGCAGGAGTGGAGGGTAGTAATGAGCATGCAGCTGCCAGTGGTCCCAGTCGGCTCTGGCTTCTGATCCCGTGGGAGCCCCTGACAAGAAGAAGGCAGAGATGGCTGGGGAAGGCCCTTTCTTAGTTCTTCAGCCTAGCCTCTACCCCCACACAAGGCTAGGTACTTGAAAACTACATGTCCCAGCACCTCCTGCCAGAGGAGCCCAGGCATTAGAAAGCACACTGGGAGACACAGCTTCATCAAGCTCCTTACTCCACCCTCAGACCCAGCATCCCTGCTCTGGACACATCCCCCGGCAAAAGTTTCAAGGCTTGCTGGGATTTACAGGCCATTGGGCTGGGCCCCAGGAGCCCAGAAATGGTATTGGCGCAAGAGATGGGTGCTCAATAAACCTCACCGTGCCAGCCCATGGAGTAGGGAAAGGATGTCTCAAATAGGTTGTCGTACTTGGTCAAGAGCTTCTTCATGATGGAGGCTAGATCTGGAATCAGAGCCTGACTCTCAGCCTGGGGCCCAAACACTGGCACTACCAGAGCCATCCCCATCCACACCCTGGCCCCAGGGTCCCTGATGGGAGACTCACCATCACGCTCAGCAGGGCTCAGCTCAGGCAGGTGCCGCACATGCCGACGGGGCAGCAGCAGTGTCTGGAAGGGCCACACTGCCCAGAAGGGGACCAGCACTAACCAGTGCTCACTGGTTAGGACCAGACGTTCCTGGGCAGACCAAATGGAGATGAGGTCCTCAAGGCGGGTGTAGGGAGAGTCAGCAAATACACAGGGAAGCAGAATTTAAAATGTACCCAGAATTTGATGGCCTATCACCACCTCCACCACTGCTATCCTAGTCTAAGCCACCATCATCTTTTCTTTAGATCATCACTATGGCCTCCTAGCAAGTCTCTCTGCTACTTCCCTTCTACCCTTCTCCTTCACACACCTCTCTCTTTCGGGGTAAGGTTAGGGGCTCCTTGGGGACACAGGCCCTGACTTTCTCCCACCTTCCTGAGCAGCTCCTGGCGGCCATACTCCATCAGCAAGGGCTCTCCATGTTTTCTCTGATAGGCCCGCTGAGTTCTTTCCTCACGCTGGGCAATATCTGGCAGGAAACTGCTGGCCCACACCTGTCAAGGGGCAGGGGCAGAGAAGAGCAGGCAGATCCCTCACCCCCAAGCTGCCACATCACTAGCACACTTCCTCTGTCCCACCCCTTACTCCAGTTCCTCTCCACCTGCATGAAGCCCAGAAATCTACTGGAGTCCCTGACACTTACCTGGCAGTGGGGGTGGGGGTTGGAACAGCCCATCATGGCTCCTTTGTTTTCAAAGATCTATCAGGTAGGGGTAGGGAGCTTTAGTAGACAGAAAGGCGGTCGACCCCTCCAGACCATATCATGTGGAAATAGGAATGCAGCTTTGCAAAATAAAAGCTGTACCACCCCCTCCCTGCCCATCCAGGAGAGGGGGCAACCTCACAGACCTGCACCCAAGGGTACTGGGCACCCAGCTCCTCTGTGACTGAGGCCCACGCATCGATGACAGCGCGGATCTCAGGGACTGACATGAGTGGCAGCGTCACATCCGACCACGGGTGGAAGCACATGACCTTACTAGGTGGTGAAGGAGGGAGGGATGACAGAGAGATACGGCTTGGCTGTCTAGGGGCAGGGCCCAACACCAGAGCTTAGCTGGGATGAAGGTTTTAAGAGACGAAATCCATAGTTACCAAACTCCTCGAGCAGCCTCTGCTTGGAAAAGGGGATGATCATTGGGTCCTGAGATAAAAAGGTATCGCTCTCTGTAACAAACCCCCAAGAGGTCTCGCCTCTCTTCCCTGCAACAGCAGCTAGAGCAGGTTACCTGGATTGGGGGCATCAGGCTGCAGAGCAGGGAAGTCATTGTCAAACAGGAAAGTGCCATCGTAGTGGGGATTCACCTACAAGGATGGGGTAGAAGCATTCCCTGCCCCTTTCTACCAGTCATCTGGTGGGCTTCAAGCTCTGGACAAGCTACAAGGATGTGAGGAAGGCCCACTCTGGGGTTGAAAAAACTTGGTCAGGCATGACCCAAAAGGTCTACTGCCCTTTGGGGACGGGCAGTTCTAAGGAGAAGCTACTCCTTGTAGTCATGCCAGCAAATACAGACTCTAAAAGCTTACCTCTCCATTGGCCCGTGTGGCTCCAGGACACAGAGGGTTGTGGGGATCATGGCGGGGCACTATCTTCAGAAGCGGGGGCTCTACCTGCCCCTGCCAGGGCCGCTCCATGCGGTGAGCTGACACCAGCACCCACTCATCATGTAGCGGGTTGTAGCGGATATGCTGATGCTCTGGGAGTAGAAAGTCAAGACAAGTCAGTAAAGCTCTTTGCCCCCGCCCCGGGGGGGTCTCACCCACCAGCAGGCCCAAGCTAGAGGCACCCCATTCGGCCCCGTCCTGCTCAGGAGTTAAAAACCAGAGCTTGGACGTTCCCAGCACCAATCAGCCTGCAGCCCCAACACGGGCGTGTGCTTTTGCCTCCGGGGGCCTGGCCGGGTGGGCGCGCCGACCTGGGGGTAGGGCCAACAATTTCTTAAGGGAGGGGAAGGCTCGGCTCCGCGTCCCAGAGTCCCGACCTCCCGGCCGTTACCGCTCGCTCGGAAGTCTGTGGCCATGACGTCCCCTTCTGATGCCTGCCGGCGTTGCTCAGGGTCGGGTCCGCCGCGGACACTCGTACCTCGAGAGGAGCAGCCTCTCACCCAGCCCCAATTCTGCCCAGCCCAGCCCCTAGCCTGATGATTGGTCAAACTCCAGCACGTGACTCCCTGAGGGGCCGCCAGGACACTTGGGGGCGGAGCTCAGGACGTCAAGCACCGTAGAGGGCTACATCTGTGGTCCCTTACTCCAGGCCCAAAGCCTGGATCTTACAGAAAGACATTCTGGAAGAACCTCTGTGAAAGCTGCTTATTGCAGATCCCTCACCTCCTGGACGCCTGCAAGATTTCTTTGTGGCATTCATTCATTTGGTCATTCATTTAGCAAAGGTTTACTGATCATCTACCATGTGCCAGGTATCATTTTTCCAAAGGAAAGCCCCGTGTGTACACGTCAGGAATGGCCTCTGCCTCCCAGAGCGAACATTCCAGGGCCAAGTAAGGGTATAACCTTGGATCCACAATGACCTCACTTACCTGCTCAGTGGCTATGGAGGTGGGGCGGATCTGCTTCAGCTGAACCCTGGCCTCAGGTATTACCTGGGGGAGTGAGTACTTCACCATAACTATTCCCCATCTCCACCAGACAGAAGAAACACATTTGGGGAAAAAGCGCAGCCTAACCATATCCTCAGTCTCATTCTCTTGCTCTCTACCTCTTTTTACATGCACACACCAGAAGCATTGGAAGTGGGTGCAGGTAAGAGGACTATAAGAAACTTGAAAATGTGGCTAGAACAGGACTGTCAGTAGCTCCAGCCACCAAGGGGATGGGGGGTTAGAGGTGTTTCCCTTACACACCCCCTTCCCTTCTCTAACTTTTCCTTGGATCAAACCAATACCAGGACAAAATTCAAATTAATTCCTCCCCTGGCACTTTTAAAGAGCCATCTAAATATTGTCTGAACCTCCTCCATTTCACAGTAGTGAACAGAGACCTCAAGGTCACCCAAAGGATAAGTGGTCAAGCTGAGATGAAACAAAGTTTCCAGGGTCTTCCCACTGCTCTGAAATGTCTCTGAGACTTCAGTGAGACCCAAGGCAGAAACCTAGTGTGCTAGGACCTGGGCAATAGCAGGGAGGCCCCTTTCCTGAAGCCCGGCCAGGCCAGGCCAAAACCAGGTGTTCTGCAGCTCAGATAAAAAAAACTGGGTCATTGGTCATTTACCTAATCTCTGCCCTAGGTCCTGAGACTGGAATCTGAAGAAGCCACTAGGTAGGGGGAAGGGATAAGGGGATTGAGAAACAGAGGTTTTGCCTGCCCCTCTGGATGCTCATGGTATGGGGAGCAAGGGAGAATAGAAGATCTTTCTGCTTTTCTACTCTTTCAGCAGTGTTTGTTGTTTGAATGATTGGATTTTGGAGGCAGCCCCATTTTCCCAAGTACACCAGTGCTTCAGCGCCACTCCCTGGCTCATCCCAACTAACTCCTGTTCTCCTTTAGGAACATCTCCAAATCTCCTTTTCTGTGTCTCCCCAAGGTCACTTTTTGAGAGAAGGGGAGGATGGCTGAGGTGGGGCTTACCCAGCCATTTCTCTCCAAAATCTTGGAGGTGTGATCTCTTCTATAGTATCTAGGGAAGATGGCTGTGACCCTCAGCCCCTTATTCCCCTTCCTGGGGTCACAGACCCTCTTAAGGCCAAAGGATGCTTCTTTTGTTTTTCTTTGTTGTTGTTTTTTTAAACAGTGTGCTGGAGAAGCTTTCTGAAAGACCAGGTAGGGGAGCTGCAGGCCTAGGAAGTCCCAAAGGGCTCTGCCTGGAGCAAGGAACAGAGGCCATATTTGGGTGTTAGTCCCTGCTACTCAGGGTTCTTAGAGAATGGTCAGCTCAAGAGTGTCACAGAAACCATAGCCAGTATAGAAACATGTTCCCTTAATCCCACATTCCCCTTTAGATAATTCCTTCTTCACCAGGTTTCTCAAAAAAATAGTCCATCTTCCCAGCTTCTACTCTTAACCTGCACAGTACTCTGTAACATGTCTTTTGCCCTTTATTAGCCAGAGTAAGTAACTTTAGCTGCTAAAATGAATAGCCACAAACTCAGTGGCTTAACAACACAGTCCATTGTCGGGAAGAGGGGGACCTCTGTCCCATGTAGCATTCAGAATTCTCCACTAATTACTTAATTCTATGTAACTACAATTATAGATGAGGAAAGAGGGAGAATGAAAAGAATTTCAGGGAAGATTTTAGGAGAGCCAGACTTGGAAGTGGCATATGTAATTTCTGCCTATACCTCACCGGCCAGAATACAATCACATAGTCTCATCTAACTAGAGTAGACTGTGGAATGTAATCTGACTGCCCAAGAGCAAAATGAAATGACTTGTGAAATGTATAGCATCATCTCTGCTTCATGCCCCTACTGAGAAACCTAACAACCATTTCCCATCAGTTTACTGGACCTCTCAATTATATTTAACTTGTCCACCGTTCATTCTATCACACTCATGGTGAGGCTATGCTCTTCCAGTTCTCTTCTCCTTTGTTTTATTTACAAAACTACCATATGACACCACGTGCCAGACACTAACTGCTTTATAAATATTAACTCATTTTTACAGATGAGAAAACTGAATCACAATGAGTTTTAAGTAACTTCCCCAGGGTCACACAAAAGTAGTTGCAGCCAGGCTTCTAACCTCGTCAGACCACCCTAGAGTTTCTTATTCACTGCACCATGCTGCTGCTTTTCTCGCTTTTGCTTCTCCTGATAACCCTCAGCTGGTTTAAAAGGCCATTCTCTCGCATTTTATGATATAGAATAAAGAATGAATTGCAGGTCCCTGAAGATCCCATGCTTTCTCTTTAGTGCGTGCCTTTGCTCTCGGAGTAGGTCTCATTGGCTGGAAGGCCCTTTCCATTGCTCTGAAAGACGGCTCAGGTGTCACCACCTCCGGAAAGCCTTCCGTTAGACTCTCAAGTTGAAGTGCCTCCTCCCATCTTCTGTACTTGCAAAGGCGGGCCTCAACAATCACCAGCCCGGAAAGCAGCTTCAGGGCTCGCCTGCTTCACCGGTCAGGGCACCAGGCGGGCCAGTCCATTCTGGGACTCACCGCCATTCACCCCTCTCTCCACAAATGCGGTGCTTGAAGAGACACTGCCTGGAGGCCCTGATGCTGGACGCAAGGACCCCCTTGGCCCCGCCCCCTCACCGCGCGAGTGCGGCGGCTCCCCACCCCTCGGCCCTCCCTGCTTCCTGCACCCTGCGAGGAAATGGTTCAGCCCGAGGGGGCGGCACCCGGGTGCCCGGCCAGTTTCGATTGGCCGGGGAAAGCCGTACCACGGCTGTGGCGGGGGAACGGGTCCTGGACTGCGCGAGCGGTGGGTGGTACGGCCTAAGGCCTCGGCTCCCTTCTGCGCTGCGCTGTGCCAGGCTGCCACCGGGGATGCAGTGGGCCGTGGGCCGATGGTGGGCATGGGCCGCGCTGCTCCTCGCTGCCGCGGCTGTGCTGACCCAGGTAGTCTGGTTCTGGTTGGGCACGCAGAGCTTCGTCTTCCAGCCCGAAGAGGTCGCCCAGCTGGCGCGGCAGTACGCGGGTGAGCCAGCGAGGAACGGTGGAGGGCAGGGGGCTAGGGCGGCGCGGGCCGAGTTCAGGACCGGTGCGGGTCCTGACTCTGCCGCACCTCTGCCGCCTACAGGGTTGGACCACGAGCTGGCCTTCTCTCGGCTGATCGTGGAGCTGCGGCGCCTGCACCCAGGCCACGTGCTGCCAGACGAGGAGCTGCAGTGGGTGTTCGTAAACGCTGGCGGCTGGATGGGCGCCATGTGCCTTCTGCACGCCTCGCTGTCGGAGTATGTGCTGCTCTTCGGCACCGCCCTCGGCTCTGGCGGCCACTCGGGTCAGTGCTGCAGGTGGGCGGGCCTGGGAGTTTGGGGCTGTACAAGGGCCCAAGTCCTCCTTGCTGATGTTTGTTTGGACTGTGTGATGGCGCGGATATCCGGATATCTGTGTCCTCTGACTGTCCCTCAGGGCGCTATTGGGCCGAGATTTCCGACACCATCATCTCTGGCACCTTCCACCAGTGGAGAGAGGGCACTACCAAAAGTGAGGTCTTCTACCCAGGTGGGTAAGGAGGTTCTGTCAGAGAGGTGGGTCCCTTCATTCTGGTGCCCATAGTTGGAGGAAAGCCATGACATGGAAAAGAGGTGTATTGGGAGGCCCTCCCCCTGGTTCCCTTACCCCCAAGATAAGCCACAGGTGGTTCGTTGACAAGGCTGAGGGACCCCGTTGCTTTCCTATGTCAAAAGGAAACAAACATAACAGCTCCCTGTTAACCATGTCAGATTTTTGTCCAACAAGACACTATTTCACAAGACAAAATTTTGTGAAAATATTTACTAAATATTTTACAATACTTTATTGAATATTCCAGCATTTGCTGGGGAGACAGTTGGGTAATCAGAAATACTCTCATAACCCTAAAGACAAGGCAGACAGTTGTCTTTTTTTTCTATAGTGAAACATTTTACATAAAAGTAAAGCTTTGGACTTCCAGCTAAGTTTAAGGTTGAGTGTTACAAGCATGGCAAGCATTGTAATTGACAGCTGCATTTCTCAGAAAGCCTTTCAAATATTATAACCACCCCTTCCTATCTAATGGGCCCAGTCCAGGTTTAGCTCAATTTCTGCTTAACACAACGAGTGAGGCTTGGAAATGCAGACTTCCATACAATGGCCCATGGCCAGGTGAGGTTTCCCTCCTCAGCTCCCCTAAGAGAGGACATAAGCCAGGTGATGCCACAAAGGAAAATTTAAGAGGGCCCTCTTGGCTTCTCACCTCCAGGTGGGCAGCCAGGCAAGTGAGGTAAGGCCTTTTTCTTTCCATAAGTTCCCTCTGCATTCTTATCCCTCCCCACAGGCCAGGGAGGTGGCAGCAATGGAAGGGCAGGGCTAGTCTCCTTATGTGGGTGCTCCCTGTACCCCCAGGGGAGACAGTGGTGCACCGGCCTGGTGAGGCAACTGCTGTGGAGTGGGGGCCAAACACGTGGATGGTGGAGTATGGCCGGGGTGTCATCCCGTCTACCCTGGCCTTTGCGCTGGCTGACACAGTCTTCAGCACTCAGGACTTCCTCACCCTCTTCTATACTCTTCGCGCCTATGTCCGGGGCCTCCGGCTTGAACTCACCACCTACCTCTTCGGCCAGGACCTCTGACCAGCCAGGCCTGAAGGAGCACTGTGGATGGACTAGAGCGGGCAGGCCTGCACACATCCACTTGCTGGAGCCCATGTGAAAAGACAGGGGGATACACCATGCAGATACTGAGTTCCTGGTGTACGAGCAGGGACATACATGCTTTTACAACCAAACATAGAGGCCAGTGGGAACATGGGACACATGTTGGATACTTAATCCCATGTGTATGGCAGCATCATGCATTCACACCCATCCAGAGAGGGAGCCCCCCAAATACCAGTAGGGCCAGTCATGTTCAAACACACAAACTGCAAGCTTGACTCACTAACTCAGGCCTTTCCAGAGCTTCCTTGTCCCCAGTCAGGGCTCTGGAGTTAGGATGGAGGTGGGTAGTATACTCTGCCTGTGTCTGACTCCTCAACCCAGCAGCAGTTGGGGTGGGGGTGAAGGAGAAGAGGAGCTGCCTTTGGAGGCCCCTCTCACCTGCAGCTCTGGTCCCCTTCACCTTCATCTCCCTGTCCTCACCATATGCCTTACCTCTATTCTGTGCCCCTGCTATGCAAGTGCCCTCATGGCCTGTCCCCCATCCACTCAGCAACTAAGTCAGCTGAGGAACCAGAAGAATGGAGAACACTGAGGTCAAGGTCTCCTATCCTGAAAAATACCATTCCTCACTCGGGAATGATGGGCCGCAGACCTCAGCCCAGGACCCACCACTGGGGAGAGAACCTGGAGAGGTGGGTCTATGTCCAGGGGGCCTTCCTGGCCCAAAGAGAAGGTCTTTTCTGCATACACATCACAGCTTCCAGACACTGCCCTGGCTGCATTCTCTCCATCTGTCTGTTAATAAAGACCTGTTGAACAGTTCCATTTCTTTGTGTGTCTGAGCAGCAGGAAAACCTGCTAACTCCTGGAGGGCCTCACAAAGGCCTCTCCTTTGCTGTGTGATTCAGTTTGGAAGATAGTGGCTTTGGACTGTGTACTTCAGTGTGTCTAAGAATCTACCTGAGAGGTTTGCAATCCCCAGATATCAGTTCTGGGTTTACAACTTGAAGTCAGCAGTTTAGTGAGATCCTGTCCACCGGTTTTGAATGCCACAATTAAAGAATTTCAGGGCTGGATGGGGTGTTAACATATTTTGGTCTTGCCTTGTCTCACCTCCCTTGCCTCTCTTGCCTCTGTCAGTGCTGTTGGGGAAACAGTCCTGGGAATCCTGCCCTTGGTGACCACAGGGTGGCAGTGTGTGCCCACTCTTAAACTGAAAGCGCATAGTCATTCTCCATTCACTGTTTACTGGGTTTCCAGAATATCACATCCCCCCCCAGCCCAGAGCAGTTCTTCCTCTCCAGTCTGTTTTCTCCAGAACCCCCCACTTCAGTGGAGGCTCCCAGAAATGGGGAGCAGGCATGCTACCTGGTGTCTGACATAGGTGGGGCTGGGACCAGGGTGAGGCAAAGAAGTGCCTAAGGCATGCTCCCAGGGACCCTGCACTTGCCTTCTTAAAAGTTTGTGCCCTAGCCTGCTCCCTTGCCTGGCCCTCTGAGGTTGAGTAAGGCCCAGGCCGCTCTCACTTATTAGGGTTCCTGGTAGATGAAAAATGAAAGGAACATGGTTATAAAAAATTATGTATTCTAAAAATTTGACATTCTCATGAACAAAAATACAAGAGACTCCATGTATAACCATTTGGAAACAACACCAAAAGTCTTAAGTTTGTGGCTCTGATAGAATTTGAGGCCGAAAGCAAGATGACCATCCCAACACCCCACCACTACCACCATGGTGGTCATGACAGGTCCTGGCTGGGGTCTCTCCATTGATCATGAGTCACAAAGTCAAGCCTCCCAAGGATATCTCCCACCTGTAACCCAGCTATGCTTCTAGGCTCAAAGCCAGCATCTATCAAGGAGGTCCCACCTTCCCTTGTTTCTCCCTCCCACAGAGGTCTGGGCTCCCAGGCTCCTCCCCTTCTCTGTTGCTAGGTCCAGTCGTTATTTCTTCTCAACTTCCATTTGACACAGTTCATAACTCAATATTCTTAGTTTCCAAGACACCACTCTTCCTTCATGAGCTCCTTTTCTAAATCTTATCTCAATCTCTGACTTCTGGGGATTTAATCCTGAAACTTCTTTGTCTATGCCCCATCCAGGTGATCTCAATCATTTTGATTACCATCTATATGTCTTTTCCTCCCTAATTTTATTGAGATGTAGTTGACATATAACACTATTATTTTAAGGTGTGCAACATAATGATTTGATAGGTATATATATTGTGAAATGATTACCACAATAGGTTAACACTCATCACCTCACAGTTAACAAATTTTTTGCTTATAATGAAAACTTTCAAGATCTCTCAGCAACTTTCAAAGATACAATATATAGTTAGTATGTTGTTGTGGATAAAATGAGAGTTCCTGTGGCCAGGATTCTCACCTGGCCGTGGTTGACTAACTCACTGCACACCTGTGGGCACTACATGGCTGTTGACTCTAAAAAGAGCTCTGCCCAGTGTTCTGCGCACGACACGGTGGCATGGCTGCAAGGCTGCAGGAGAGCAGAGCAGAGGCTGGAGGGTGGCAGCGCCGAGGACAGAGGCCCAGGGGATGGCTGTGTGGGACGACTGTGCGGAGAGGCCTGGAGGACGGCTGTGCGGGATGGCTGTGCAGGACGACTGTGCAGAGAGACCCGGAGGATGGCTGTGTGGGACGGCTGTGCAGACGGGCCCAGAGGATGGCTATACGGACAGAGGGGCCCAGAGGCAGAGACCGGCTTGCTGCATACAGACTCACTCTGAGTGAATGGGATTCTAGTGACTGACCTGCCACCTGGAAATAAAGTTGGGTATAACTCTTTCACCCTAAAGAGCATTCTGCTGTCAATTTTCTTTGGTCACATTGAATCCATAGCTAACTTGCCGGGGGCTGAAACCTATTGGCAAGACAGGTGTACATTACATCCCCAGTACTTATTTATCTTACAAGTAGAAGTTATAACTTCTACTTATAAGGTTGATTACCTTCACCATTTCTCCCACTACTCCCTACCCCCTGGCCTCTCTCTGGCAGCTACCAATCTGTTACATAACTGTGAATTCTATTTTTTTTTAGACTCCACATATAAGTGAGAACATACAGTATTTGTCTTTCTCTGACTTAAATTTTACTCAGCATAATGCCCTCAAGGATGAGTGGATAAAGAACGTGATATATACAATACAATGTTATTCAGCCATAAAAAAGAAGGAAATCCTGTCATTCGTGACGAAATGGTTGGACTTTGCGGATCATCTGTATGTCTTGACTCCGAATTTTTGCCTACAGCCTAAACCTTTTCTCTGTGCTCCAGATTCACTTATCCAAACCTCCTTCACTCAGCATCTCCACTTGGTTGTCTAATTGGCATTTCAAAATTAAAATGTCCAACGCAAGAGAAAGACAAATACCAAATGATTTCACTCATCTGTGGAGTATAAGAACAAAAGAAAAACTGAAGGAACAAAACAGCAGAATCACAGAACCCAAGAATGGACTAACAGTTACCAAAGGGAAAGAGACTGGGGAGAATGGGAGGGTAGGGAAGGATAAGGGCAGGGAAGAAGAAAGGGGGTATTATGATTAGCATGTATAATGTTGGGGGTAGGGGAAAGGGGAGGGCTTTGCAACAGAGAAGACAAGTAGTGATTCTACAGCATCTTGCTATGCTGATGGACAGTGACTGTAATGGGGTTTGTGGGGGGGGAACTTGGGGTAGGGGAGAGCCTAATAAACATAATGTTCTTCAAAAAAATAAAAATAAATAAATTTAAAAAAAAGTGTCCAACGCAAATGGATTTCTCTCCCAATCCTGCACTTCCTGCAATCTTTCCTGTCTCAAATAAGGGTACCTCCATTTACCCGGCTGCCCAGGCCAAAGACCTGGAGTCATCTTGGGTACCTGTCATTCTCTCATATCCCACATCCAAGCCATCAACACATCCCATCAGTTTTATCTTCAGAACATACCCAGAATCTAACCACTTCTTGCCACCTCCATTGCTCTCACCCTGGTCCAATCCATCATCATCTCTTTCCCTGATTGCTGCAATGGCCTCCTAGCTGGTCCTCAGGTGTGGGTCCTGTGTGGAGGGTTCTCCACCCAACAGTTGGTCAGACTTTCACTCTCTCCTCAGACATGTCCAATGGCATCCCATCTCAGTGCTTTCAGTGCTTTCACTGCCTCCAGGAGGAACCTATTGCAAGGCCCATGTTACCTCTGATCAAACATCTGACCATTTACCTCAGCTGTCCTGTTCTAGCCCAGTGGCCCTGGGCTTTTCTTCAGACACATCAAGCAGATTTCCGCCTCAGGATATTTGCATCTGCTATTCTCTTCCCTAGGTTTCCTCACTGCTCACTTCCTCCCTTCCTTCAATTCCTGTTCGGAGAGTCCTTCCCTTAATATTTGTGTCATAGCAGCCCTTCTGTGGTGGCTTTAAAATACTTCCATGAGATATTTGATACTTCTCTCTTTAAAAAGTGATGCCTAATTCCTTTCCCCTTCAATGTGGATTGGACTTAGGTATGTAGTTTTAATAAATAATGTATGGTAGAAGTGACGATAGGTGACATCCAAAGCTAGGCCATAGAAAGCATTGCTGCCTCCTTAGTCTCTTTCTTGGGTCACTGGGGAAAACCAGCTGCCATGTTGGGAGGACACTCAGGTATGAGATCCTGTCCTGTGGAGAGGGCCACCTGGGAAGAAAGGCCTCCTGCCAACAGCCATGTGAGTGAGCCATCCTGGAGGTGGAGCCTTCCGTCCCAGTCAGGCCTTCAGATGATTGCTGCTGTAGCCAATGTTTTTACTACAACATATTGACTCATGAGAGAAAGTGTGTCAGAACCACCCAGTTAAGCCACTCTTGAATTCCTGATGCACAGAATTAGGAGAAAATAAATGTTTGTTGTTTTAAGCTGCTAAGTATGAATGTAATTTGTTATGCAATAATAGGTAAGTAATACATCCTTCCCTTTCTATTCCCCCAACCCAGATTTATTTTTCTCCATTTTGCATATTGCCATCAGACATACTATATATTTCCCCCACTGGAATTGTACCATTATAATAGGGACTTTTAAAATTTTATTCCTGTGTCCAACAGTGTCTAGCAAAAGTAGATGCTCAGTAAATATGTGTTGGATGAATGGAGTTCTAGGTCTGTCTGTGTTTGTCTCTGTGAGGTATAGGATCAGATAGGTGGTGTGGGAAGCAGTGTTTCTTCACAGATGAAGAGGGAGGGAAACCAGGTCCCAGTCAGGCTTGTTTTACTCTCATTCCTTCCCAGTTGTAGCCCTCTTGGCCCAGACCCCAAAGGGGGGTTTACTCTGCTTGTTGATTTCTTTTCTCTTGGGAGTAGCTGCCCAGTCTCTTGCCCCTCTCCTCCCCCCTCGTCCCCTGCAAAGCAACCTCCAAATCCTCAGCTGGAATTTCCCCAAGCCAGTTCCTGTCTTTCCCAGAGGAATCTTACCATCTATCTCTCTCTCGGCACCTCTCCTCTGAGCAGCCAGGGTAAGCTGTGTGGGGAAAGGTGAGCAAGCTGGGCACAGGGGTTCCACTGATCTCTACCCTCTGCCCTCCACTCCCCCAGGAGACACCCCCCATGGCACATGTGTCCGCCTCTACACTTTCACTGAGTCTCCTCTTTATGGGCTCAGCCTCAGAGAGGGGTGAGGAGGGGTCTTGATTCTGCCCCAGGAGAACTCACACCACGCAAAGCCATGTGGGAAGGGATATTGAAAGTGGTTAGATTACCAAGGCTTCTTGGTGGGGAAGGGGGTCTGACAGTATGTTAGGTCTGAACTCTGAACAGGGGACACTGGAGTGACTGAAAGGTGTGATCAAGGACTGAGCTTCAGTGTGGCCAAGGCTGGACCAAAGAAAACAAGGACTTAGCACCACAGTGGGAGCTGAGCTGAAGGCAAGGATGGAGGCTGGAGACAGGGAGAGCAGGGGTGTGTCACCACCACAAGATCCTGATGAGAATTGCTGATGGTCCAGGACAGGACAGGCTGAGTCTGAGAGGAGGGGACTGACTGGAAGAGACTGAGGAGGAGGGAGGAAGCAAAAGTCACACCTGAATTTCTGCCTCCTAGAGGAATTTTGGCCCTGGATCCAGCATGGCTCCCTGGATGTGAGTTCAGGGGATTGTTCCTGGTGCTGGTTTGAAATAGGGGAGTTTCACACCCATGCCAGGTATCAAACCTTACAAACCTGTGTTGTTCACTCCCTCACCTGGCATCACCTCCAGGTGGCCCTCATGCTTTTGGTAGGTTGACCTTTTGGGCACAGGAAGAAACTGGGGTATGTATGAGGGTGCCTGAGAGGAGTGAGGTCCAGGCTGCTTAGAGGAGAAATTATGGTCTGCCACTCCACCCCAAAGAAGGAAGAGCATCTCACCATCTGGCGGATAGCTGGAGGTAAAGTGGGCCTGAAGCAGTTGGCTGAAGGGGTCTGGATATACAGACTAGGGAGTCATACACACATGAACAGAGGATGCATGGGAAGTTGGGCAAAATGCTGATCACTGTTGAAATGTGTGATGGGTGCCAGAGGTTCATTATACGACTGACTCTTCTTGTGTATATGTTTGGAAATTTCCATAATAGAATGTCAAAAGAGCTAAAAACTATGGCAGTGTATCTGCCTGTGGTGTGTGTACCCCACTGCAGGTATGGAACCAGCTCAGAGACCTCCAAGTGTGAGTGCAGAGGTGTGCGTTCACCATGTGCACACATTGTGCAAACTGCAGCACACATGAAGTTGCGGACAGCACATAAGCAGGCAGGGAGGAAGCTCTTGTTCTGTTCAGACCCTATACACTCACCCCAGCATCCCGCAGAGCTACTCCCCTCATGATCACAGCCCATCCAAGCCCTTGGCTCTGTAGTGCCCGTGTAACCAAGTATGTGAGATAGAGCAGCTGTGGACCCGAACTTGTGACAGAGTGTATTGGTTAGTAGACATGGCTGTTTGTGTGTGAACGGCGTACAAGAAGTGTGGGTATGGGGGTATGAATTCTGAGGCTGGGCGGGGCCCTGGCCCGGAGTCCAGTGGCGGTGGACTCCTCACTCTTTGCACGGTTCCCGGCAGCTCTCCAGCGCCCTCTCCCCCTCGAGTCTGGCAGTATTGAGGGGGAGACACCTGTTGGGGGGCTGGGAGGGCAGAGCCCACCGGGGCCTCTCCCCCTGCGCCCCCGCCTGCCCTGCCCCGTTTGGGTCCCGCCTCCGCGGCCGCCGCCAGCCGAGCAGCGAGGTAGCGCAACGCGGCCAGAGGAGCGCACGGCGGCAGGAGCGCACCGGGGCGACCCGCGCACGGAACCCAGCCGAGGCAGGGGCCGCCCGAGAGGCGGACAGAGCAGAGGGAGCGCCGTGGAGACGCCGGGGGCAGCGCGCCGCGCCAGGCTGGTGAGTGCGGCCGCTGGGTGCGGGGAGCCGGGCGGCGGGCGTCGAGACCCCGCTGTCCCCTGCCCGCCGGGTTCCGTCCCCGTCCCGGGCTCTGCCCGCGCTGCCCTCCACTCCTGCGCCTCCTCGGTGCTGTGTAGCGGCCCGTCTCTCCGTCTGTTTTTCCCTGTCTCTCTCTCTCTGGCCCCCTCAATTCACTGTCTCGCCCTGTCTCTTTCTAATCTCTTCTATCTCCGTCTCCTGCTGCGTCGGTCTTTCCCTATCTCTCTGAACCCTGTCTCACTATTTGTCTATGCTTCTGTCTCTCTGTCCCTGTCCCTGTCCTTCTCCCAGGACTGCCTGTCACTCAGGTCTTTGATATGTATCTCTTACTCTCGCTCTCTTACCATCGCTGTCTGTCTACCAATATCTTTATCAGACTCATCTCTCCCCATTTCTGCCTCTACATCCTTGTGCCTGCCTGATATCTCTGTCTCTCTCAATCTTGGTCCCTCTCAGTCTCTCCCTACCTCTGTCTCTCCTTGTCTCTCTGTCCCATCTCCATTCCTATCTCCGTATCTCCCTGTCAGATCTCTCTCTCCTCCATCTCTTTCTGTTTCTTGGTCCTTGTCGCCTCTTTGATCTGCTCAGTCTCTACCTGTCCACAGTCAATGCCATTTTTGTCTCTTCCAGTCTGGTCTCTGTCTCTCCTGTTCTTTTTGCCTCACTGTCTCTGTCCCTCTCTGGGAAAGCTGTCGTTCTGCCTTTTTCCTTTGGCCCCCCTGCACTTCCCTGAACCCATGACCATCTCCCCTTGTGTTGGGGATTATGGGGGCAGCAGGGCCATGCACCCATAATTCCATCCCCCACAGGAGGCCCTTTCCTCGGGGCCCCGCCTGGTACCAGCGCCCCCACCAGCGGGGGGACTGCGCCTGGAAGCTGTAATGGAGGTCCTGCAGAGGCAGCAGGCAGCCCGGCTGGCCCAGGGGGTGGGGCCATTGGCCCCTCCACACCCACTGCCACCACCACGGCTCCCCTTGGCTGGCACCCGGACCCTGCAAACCCCCAAGGGGACCTTGGGGGAGGTTGGGGCAGAGGAAGAGGATGCTGAGGAAGATGAGGAGGGAGAGGAAGCTGGGACAGAGGACGAGGCAGCCGAGGAGAGCCGTCCAGGGACGCAGGGCCCCAGCTCACCTTCCAGCCAGCCCCCTGGACCTCAGCCCCATGAGTGGACATACGAGGAACAGTTCAAGCAGGTAGGACCCCATCAATGTGCCCTCCCTGCTTCTTCCTCTCTGGGCAAGTGCAGAGCCAGGTGATCAGTAGCCTACCCACCCCGCTGCCCACTGCAGGATGTAAGGACAGAAGCAGAGACCTGGAGAGAGATGGTGGAAAGACTGAGGATAGAGACAGGGAGGGAAAGACAGACCCCTGGAGATGGGCAGGAGACGAGACACCCAGAACATGGAGGTCAGCTGACAGATTGAAGGTTCTTGGTGATGCTGGAAGAGAAAATGAGAAGTGCGTAGGAGCCTTCAAGAATTCTTTTGCAGAAGAAGGATCTAGGGACTGGGGATTCTAATGCTAGCACCATTCCCTACCTAACCTTCTTACACATGAAGTCACAAGGTCGTATTCAAATAATCAGTGGGGATGTCCTGGGTTGTCTACTTCTGTCTTTGGAAGGAGTATGAGGGTTGCCACTCCCCTATCCAAATCCTCTCCCTGGCTTGAGCTCCATGGGTGACAGTTCCCAGGCTGTGATGGCCACCACAGCTACAGTGTTACCAAATGGGCCGCTGTGCAGCTGGAAATGACATCTTACTCATAGGGCCTTAATTTGAGGTTCTTCTTTCTGTGGAACCCACCTGGAGTTTATTCTAAGGCACTATTCCAGGCTGTCACTATGAAGATATTTCACAGGGCTGTAACTCTAGGTGTACTATTGTGGTGTTACTTGCAGGGTGTTGGTATTGGGTATTTTCCAGAAGTGTTCGACTGTGACTGGTTTTCTATGGCATTAGTGGAAAACTGGGAGTGTTACTCACTCAGGGCTCTGTTATTCTGGAGGTGGGGCTCTAGTAACTGTTTCTCCTGGGTATAATTTTGGGGATTATTACTTGGACAGTGTGTGTGTTATTTGTGGGTATCCTTCTAAGACTCTGGGTTCAGTTCTTGTGGGAGAGTAGCTCTAAAGATGTCTCTGGGGTTTGTTATTCATGGCTACTTTTTACTCTATAAATTCTTATTGGGGGGATGGAGTATTACTTATAGATGATACTCAGGGACTATTACTCTATGTAAATGACTGTGTTACTCTAGGGATTGTTCCTCCTGGGTGGTATTTGGAAAGTGATACTGGAAGTGAGGCTCAAGGTGACTGGGAATGGGTGGGATGACCCTTTTCAAGTCCCAACCCTACAGGTCCCGGGTGGTATAAGGAATTGTCTCTGTGGCAGCTTCTGTAGTGAGCAGGTCACTGGCCCTTGGAAGGAGATCAGATCAGAAGGTGCTGAGGAGCCCTTGGTTTCAATCCAGGAGCTTCTGAGCATCCACGCTGCCTGAGGGGTGGATTAGAATAATATCTGCTCCTCATCCTCAGCCCTGATGCAGAGATGTGAACAGCAAAAAGCCCTTAAATTTCCTCAGTGTAGAACACAGCCCCAGCCTGACTTCCTTCCTGGGGCTCTGTGTATGCTCTGGAGGGCAGGCTGAGCCTCTGTAGCTCCTTTGCCCTTACTCCCCAGATGGGTGGTTGGAGCTGCCCAGAGCACCACCAGCCAGTAGATGTGTGTATTCGAAAAAAGTGCCCCTACCTTCCCCCAAGGGGAGAGACCCTAATGTCAGTAGTCCACATTTCAGACCCTACTTACCCCATCAGCTGGGGACCCTTATTCAGAGTACAACCTGAGTTGGGATCCAGAGGGAAGTTGGGGTCAGAAGAGCAGGAAAATGATCTCAGTCCTTCCCCAGCTGTACCAGCTCGATGCAGACCCCAAGAGGAAGGAATTTCTGGATGACCTGTTTAGCTTCATGCAGAAGAGGGGTGAGTGGGGTGATGTAAGGGAAGGACCCCCATTTACCAGGTCTGAAAAAGGGGAGACCCCAGGATTTAGTCTCCAAGTCGGGTCCTCTCTGCAGAAGCCTGAGCTTGGCAGCACCTATCCTCTGGGCCCTCGATAGTGTCTTTAACCTCTGACCTTGCCCCCCTCCTCCACCCAGGGATTAATTAGTGGCAAGCCCACTGGCAGGTTAATGAGTGTGGGATCAATTGGGAGGGTGGGAGGGGGAACTGGTGGGGGGTGGGTCCGGGGTGGGGGGTTCCCAAGACTGGGGGGTTTGGAATGCCTTGGTACTCTTTTGCTCACCCTTCCTCCAGCCTTGTCTCTTTCAGATTCCCCTTGCTTCAGGCAGGGGACACCCAAAGTGCTCTACAGCAGGAAGGACTGGGATTAGACTGAAGGAAGGACCTTTTAAGGGGTAGGCTGGGTAACATGTGAGTTGGGGCTGTGGAAGAGAAGGAATTCCTTTTCAGGAATCTCGGAGCTGGAAGAGAAGGCAAGAAGGGTCCAGGAGGGGATCAGGGTGGGCGGCAGTCCATCACTTGGGCTTCTCCCCAGATTCATGGGTCCAAGCACTGACTCATTATCTCTCTACAAAGCTAATTAACTCACTCAGAGCCCGGCCTGATAAGCTGCTAATTAACTGGCTGCACTGTCCCCCCTTCCTTAGTGCGGCTGCTGGTCAAAGTCCCTTGGGCCCACCCCCCAGGCCCAGCACCCCTTTCAGGTACTTTCCTAACCAGGGTCTCTCAGTGGGGCCCCTGGTCCTTTTGCTCCCCAGGGAAGCCCAGTCATTCTGGTCCCAGTGTCCCCTCGCTACACCTTCTCGAGTTCTCCCCTCCACTGGGGCGGGTGGGGAGGTGGTAGGGAGGTCTTAGCAGATTCCAGCACCCGCCAACCTCCCCCCACCCCCACCCCCTCCAGGCTTGGAGATCTGCCTCCCTCCGCCCCTCCTCCCTCCACTCCCTCTGCGGGGGATGGGGGTCCCGCGGGGCCGATAATTTTCCCCCATTAATCAGGCCGCAGCTAATTGTTCGGGTCCGAAGGCGGCGGCGGAAGGGGACGGGATCGGTAAGGAATTAACTGGGGCCCATCGCTCAGCGCAGACAGTCCCCTTTGTCAGGACTGGCCGGCGGGGGCGGCACGGGCTACGGAGTCGGCGAGCCGAGGCGGGGCTGCTCCTCCCATCCGCCATCCCCGGGCCTGTTTAGCGCGGTACGGGCTCTTCAGCACTGTAGGGAAGTCCTTCCTATGATCTATCGCAGGGGCCGGCAAACTAAAGCCTGCGGGCCAAATGTAGCAGCCTGAAAGAAGAGAACAGCTTTTACATTAAAAAATATTGCGTAAAATTAAAAGACCAATAACATGTCTGAAGATATGAAATTCGATATCAGAGTCTGTAAATAAAGTTTTATTGGAACACAGCCACGCCCATTCCTTTAAATATCCTTTATAGCTGCTTTCAGGCTGCAGTGGTAGAGTAGATAGTTCTGACAGATACGTTTGGCCCACAAAGCCTAAAACATTTACTATCTGGCCCTTTACAGAAGAAGTTTGCCGACCCCTGGTCTAGCCTCCTGTCCTTCCTGCTACAGTGGAGGCCTTGGGGGCTCGCTAGGCTCGAACCCCGTTTCCCCATCCCTCCCCTCTACCCCTTCTTTCTCAGTCCTGCCATGATTCCAGGCCTCGTCCAGGCAGACGACTCCTTCAGTCCCCGAGGATGCCCACAAGGCAGGGACTTAGTTTTAGTGTCCTGACTTTCTGCCCACTCCCCCAACTAGGGACGCCAGTGAACCGTGTGCCCATCATGGCGAAGCAGGTGTTGGACCTGTACGCGCTGTTTCGCTTGGTGACTGCAAAGGGCGGCCTAGTGGAAGTCATCAACCGCAAGGTGTGGAGGGAGGTCACGCGCGGCCTCAGCCTGCCCACCACCATCACGTCGGCCGCCTTCACTCTACGCACCCAGTGAGGCCGGGCGCGCGAGCGGAGTGGGAGAGTCACGGGGCGTGGAGTGCCCAAGGCGCGGGCGTCAAGGTGTGGGGTATGATCAGCTGGCCCCCCTCCCCCCCGCCCCACTGGTCTGCCCCTAGGTACATGAAGTATCTGTACCCGTACGAGTGCGAGACGCGGGCCCTCAGCTCCCCGGGAGAACTCCAGGCAGCCATCGACAGCAACCGGCGCGAGGGCCGTCGTCAAGCTTACAACACCTCCCAGCTCTTCGACTTGGCCCGACCGTCCCTTCGGGGCACTCCGGGCCCCGCCTTAGGTCCTGGCTCCGCCCCTCCCGCCCCGCCGCCCTGCCCTCGCCCCGCCCAGGGCTCCGCATCAGGTCTGCCGGCGCACGCCTGCGCGCAGCTGAGCCCGAGCCCTGTCAAGAAAGGTGTGAGGGAAGAGGGATTGAGTTTGGGGTGCCTCTTGAGATCTAGGGGGATGCTGAGATATAGGGAAAATTAAAATGTGGGGACTCTGAGGTCGGGAGGCATTAAATTATGGGGGCAATAAGGACTGATAGGGCACTGAGGTTTGGTGCACGCTGAAGTTTAGGGGTCCTAAGGTTCTGAGGATAAAGGACCAAGAAGAGGTCCTTTACCCAGAGCAGCTCTATTCCATTCCTGTCCACCTGGGGCTCCTGTTTGCATGTCGTCTGTGACTCCTGTGACCTGTATTACTTAACAATCAAGAACAAGAAAATCCCCCAAATTGTCTTGGACCAACCTAGACATGTATATCGGCTTTTTTTGGCCTCTCCAGCTTCAGAGCCTCTAGGCTGAGATTCTGGTTGAGAGGGGAAATTGAATGTGGTGCTTAAAGTTGGGTGACCTCCCTTGGTCCCAGGTCTGGGGGGAGAACCAAATGCAGAGATGGAGTTGGTTGGGCTAGGGGAGCTGAATGACTTATTCTTCCAGAGGAGAGTGGAATTCCAACCCCCCCTCGACTGGCACTGCCTGTAGGCCTGGCCTTGGGACCTGCACGGGAGAAGTTGGCACCAGAGGAGCCCCCAGAGAAGAGGGCTGTGTTGATGGGGCCCACGGACCACTCTCGACCTGGCATACCCCCCAGTTTTTTGCCTCGTGGCAAGATTTCCCTGAGGGGTGAGGAGGGGCTTATTGCTGAGAGGGCTTTGGGTCTGTACACAGAGTGAGGACAGACCCATCACTGACAGGCCTTGGAGGTGGGGCAGATAGATCCCTTAATAGACAACTGTGTGATGATAGGTGTGGGGCTGAAGTGGAAAGGGGGTTGTCTATAGGGATGAAGGGGGGAACTTGTAAGTCTGAAATTTGATTCCCCAAAATGTGACTCCCCTGCCCCCTCCTGGACAGAAGAGCGGCTGGATGGGCCTCTCAATCTGGCAGGCAGTGGTATCAGCAGTATCAACATGGCCCTAGAGATCAACGGGGTGGTCTACACTGGTATGGGTACTAGAGGCTGTCTATGCTGGCATGAAGTCAAGGGTATTTACACTGGCATGGGGATTTTAGACTTTCTCTACTAGCATGAGGTTCAGGAATATCCAAACTTGCATGAGTAACATGGGGTTCTGGGGATTGCTACACTGGCATGGGTTAAAGGGGGTGTCTACACAGCATGCAGTCTAAGGCATGACCTCTCTGGCATGGGTACCATGGGATGTCAGCCTTGTCATGGGCCTATGTATCAGTGTAAATATTTATTGTTTACCTTTTCAAAAGTATCTATGTTGGCATAGGAATTTCTAACTGACCAAAGAGGCTTGTACTCATTGTTTTGTGGCAGAGGTATATGTGTGGGTGTTCAGGTCACTCAGGACACTGACATTTTCCCCCCCTCTTCTGTTTCCTTGCCCCCCCTTTTGTGTTTGCCCTTTACCATCTCCTCATCCCTTTGCCAGGTGTCCTCTTTGCACGCCGCCAGCCTGTGCCAGCTTCCCAGGGCCCAACCAATCCTGCACCCCCACCCACTACAGGGCCCCCTTCCAGCACCTCACCCTGAGAGCCCCACATGGAATTAAGAGTCACAGCCCTTGCTGAGTGGGGAGGAGACCACACACACACACACACACACCTTGATTCTTCCAGGATGCCCACTCTAGGAACCAGCCCTGGGAAATGACTACTCTTCCTCTGTGCCATGTGGACTTGATGTCAAAGAGTTTTCTTTTGATGGTACATCTACCTCATTGTAAAGGGAAAGCACCTCTTCCTTGGCCAATTCCAGCAGCATCTACCAAAGAGTTCTGTCCCCATTAACCCCCATCATCTCCTCATGTGCCCCCCTATGTCTGTGTCATCTCTAGGATCCCACCTCTTCGAGTCAGACCTGCTTCTCTTCAGGAGCCAGGTGAAGGGTTGGGTTGGGGTGTTGTGAAGGAGCGGTCCCTCAGGTCATATTGAATAATAAAACTGCAGTTCCTCCCTTTCCAGTGCCTCCTTTCCTTCTTGTTTGAGTCTGGGGATTAGGGAGGAATTATGTGGTTTTACACATGCTGTGTTGAGCCAAGGGTTCTCAGAGGGGAAGACAGAATAGCAAAGTTCCATGAGAGTAGGAGAGCTCAGTCTCACGAATCAGATTGCCTGAATTCAAATCTCGATTCTGCCACTATAGTGCTGAGTGGCCTTAATCTCTTGAACCTTAGAGCACTCCCCAAAACTATGGTATCTCTCAGGGCTTCCTTCTGACCTATGGGAACAGATCAATCCTGGAATAATAGGTGTATTTATATGTGTAACCTTATGGAATGGGGTGGGGAAACCTATTTGGTATCCTGTAATTAGAAGAAAGGCAATGATTGTCTTGATAATAGCAGGGGGAAGCAAGAGTAGGGCCTGACAGGTAACCGTTACCTAGGTAACCAGACAGCTTTTAACACCTTGCACCAGCCTCCCTGGTCAACTTCCGCCACCGAAGGCCCGAATAGTGTCGTCACTTCCTGTATAGAGGGGCGCTCTTGTGCGCTGATTGGCTAGCCTTCTCTATTTGGACGGACGTCCCTCCCTCTGGCTGTTCCCCGTCTGAGGCAGGGCTCCAGTAGCTATGGCGGCTGTGACTGATGTACAGCGGCTACAGGCCCGTGTGGAGGAGCTGGACCGCTGGGTGTACGGGTCGGGCGGGTCGCGCGGCTCGCGAAAGGTGAGCGATCTGGGGTCCACTGGTCCCTTTCTGAGGCAGAGCAAGAGCGGTCTACTGGCCTGGTCCTCAGGATAGGTGCTACCGCTCCAGTCTGGTCAACCTCCCGGAGTGTATCGGACTCTCAGGCTCCATTCCCATGGAGGGCGCTGCGATTTTTTTGGCTCAGTTGAGATGGCCTCGGTGTGTATTGTGACTAAGACCCCGCCCCTGCTCTCGCGGGCTAGCTGGGGAGACCTGACACACTAGAGAAACTAAGAAGTGTCTTAATAAGCTGAAATCCACAATGGGAGAGCCGTCATGGAGCCCCAGGTAATTAATTGTTAAATGAATTGTGCAGAGGTCCATGGGACCCCAGAGTATAAAGGGATAAGGAAGTCTCCAGCGGGTGAGAGGTGAGGTCTGAGAGAGCCAAGATTAGGAGGGAGGGGGTTGGATACTGAGTGTTCAGGTGTGGTCCGGCACCCCACCCCGGTGACTGAATTTTAGCAACTGTGAAATTCAGTTGCCCTCCCATCCCGTTTTTCCTATGGGAAGACCTTTTATTGAAGGTGGAGTTTAGTGCTTCAGAAGTAAGGATGTCTTTTTACACTGCTTGTGGAATTAGTTGTTCCTAGAAGATTGTGCCCCATTTGAGAACTGAGTTCTCAAAACATTCTCTCCTTTGACATATATGGTGCTAACCCTGCTGGTTTTCCTCCTACCTTCTGGCTGCTGCTGCTAAGTCTTACTTGCCTCCCCATATAGTTAACCCTTGAATTTTGGCATTCCTCATACTCTAACATAAAACCTGGGTGAGATCATTCATTTCAACAGCCTCTCTCTTCGACCCTGTAATATTGAAATTCCTCACACTCTACCTTTAAAGCCTAGCTAGGTTCAGCCAGAGAAGTAGGAACCAAGGGATATATAGTATATGCTAGTGCCCCATAACTAAATAGTTCATTACCTCCTAGTTAGACTTGAAATTCGCCAAGGAGTACGTGATTATCACTCTTCACTGAGGATTCCAGAAGGTGGGGTTGCATCTCATTTAATACAAGAGAAGACCAACTTAGATTGCTGCGACAAGGAGGTTTGGGAGTCGGAGGGAATGAGGATTCTTTTCCTCTTCCAAACCTTAAGCCAGGTGGTGAATCTTGGCATTAACTTCCACTCCCCCTACAGGTGGCTGATAGTCTGGTCAAGGTGCAGGTTGCTTTGGGGAACATCGCCAGCAAGAGAGAGAGAGTGAAGATTCTGTATAAAAAGAGTAAGTGCTTCTATGGGGTGCCTGTCTGCCCTCCCTCCTATGCTTATACTTTCTGGGACCTGGCCCTGGACCTGACCCTTTAGCCCAGTAGATCGTTGGAGTCACCCTTTGGGGTTAGAATGTGAAGATGTTTCCCTGCTGAAATGGTGAATGGGGGTGTGCTTTCTACTTTATTCCAAGCCCATGACAGTGTCCTAAGTTATGGGGTAAGAGCTCTGCCTGGAAAGGTCTCCTTGGTGAAGGAAGAAGGGTATGGGATTTTCAGAGGCCGGAAAGAAATTAGGCACTGAGAGCCCCAGCCTTGGGTATCAGATGGTGTCAAAGCTAGCCACCTGCTCAACAACTAGAAACTAGAAAAAGCTCTGGCATTGAGAGGCAAGGGGCCTTCCACCCTTGGTGAAGATAGGTCAGTGGAAATGCCGAGGGCCCCAGGGTAGTGGAGGCAATTGTGTTCCCAGCTGTAAAGTTTGAGATTGGTCAGCAGATGATCAGAGGGGAGAGATACAGAAGTGGGGATAGAGGAACTGGTAGAGGCCTGCTGATGGACACTTTCAGTATCATCTCACTCAAGGCTCTCCCCAAGGTTGACCACTCCCCTGATATCTTTCATAAGACAGATTCTCACTCCTCAGCCCTATTCCAATTTCCATCTTGCTACTTTTCCAGTTGAAGACCTGATCAAATACCTGGATCCTGAGTACATTGACCGCATTGCCATGCCTGATGCCTCTAAGCTGCAGTTCATTTTAGCAGGTATTCTGAACAGTGTGTGCATGTGTATCTGGGGATGTAGATGTGGGGAAAGCTGGGCACAGAGATGGACTTCCTACTACTATTTTTATGGATTCAGCCCTAGAAGCTGCTATCTGGAATTCTGACCTGGCTCTGGGCTGAGGCCCGAGGTGGTCCTGTGGTCCTCTAATAGGCATTGGGTACAGTATATTTCTGAGGCCGCTGCAGGCCATGATGCCAACCACAGTGGGAGCTGGGAGCTGCTCCAGTGTACTATCAATGGTCTGCCTCTGTGGTTTTCCTTTAGAAACTTCCTCACTTCTGCTCACTAGACAGAGGAGCTTTTAGGAAAGGATGGGGCAGAGAGAATTGCGTTTTGGAGAGTTGAGAATATTGGCATGAGTTTCAACATCTTTTTTTTCATGTGAGAAAGCTCTGGGGTTTGAGTTCTATGCAGGAACTAGTGCCTTAGCAATGTCTGCTAATAAGCTAGCCAGCCACTCCATGAGGCAGGGTTGCCAAGCATCTATGTTTGTTCATTCATTTAAAAGATGTTTAATCATTATCTACTGTGATCTGGACTTCTAGGTGTGAGGTTCACAGCAGTGAAACAGAACATCCCTGAGTCATTGCTATGACTTGGGCACCAGATTCAAGAGAGATTCTGCACTGACTCTCCATCCATCCCTGTGGCCACTGGCTCAGAGTTCATCCCCTTATGCATAAACAGTTGCAATCTCCTAAGTCATTTTCTTGACCCTAGTCTTTCCCTTTCGGCACGTGGTCTAGTATCATCTCCCCAAAACACATTTCCAACGTGCAGTTTGTCTACTTTCCAGCCTCAGTCTCTCTCTCTCTCTCTCTACCCCACCCCCCCGCCTTGCCCTGCTAGGATAAAGTCCTAATTCCTTAGCTTGCAATTCAATGCCTTCTATAGACTGCTGGATCTATCTTCCATCCAGCTGTTTCCTATGCTCTCTATACTCCAATTAATCCAACTGAATGAATGCTTTTTCTCTACTAATTGACAAGCATTCCTTCCTCCAAACATTTGACATAACAGTCCTCCCTTCTTGAATGCCTTTTCCCGTTCTTTGCAGCCATTGAAATTCCCTGTGCACAGCCCAGCCCAGATTCTACTTTCCTCACCAGACTCTCCTACTACTGTTCATCTCTCCAGGAGCTTGTAGTTGTCTGTGCCTCTCAGAGCCACTGAGAAGAACCTGCCTGATAGTCTGCCACATGTCTCTTTTTTCATGCCTTCCCAGGAGTCCTTGACTGTGGGAACCCAAGTCTGAAGTACTTTGTCTTCTGTAGCCTCAGAGGGACTCACTGAGTTTGTTGATAGGAGGCTGGAGGAAGAGGCCTCAGAGTTAAAATTTGGAGAAAGGTGGGATTTGGAGGAACTTAGAGGCTTCTTGGGCTCAAGGTGGGTCAGATTAGAGGCGCCCAGGAAAGGTGGGGGCAGAATGGGGGAATATGTACCTAGAGAAGGGGGCAGTGGGCAGAGTAGCTGCCCTAAGCTCAAGAACTCAGCCATCTCCCCTGCCAGGTCCTCAGCCCCTGGCATGGGCAAAGCAGTGCCCGGGCTTGCCTTACTGTCACAATCTTGTCTGTTTATGCCTTAGAGGAGCAGTTTATCCTCTCCCAGGTTGCACTCCTGGAGCAGGTGGAGGCTTTGGTGCCTATACTGGACAGCACTCAGATCAAAGGTACCTTTCTGGAGCTGCAGCTCCACTACTCTGCTTGGGGAGGTGGGTGGATGGGCAGGACTTCACTGTGCCTCAGGTTCCCTGGGCTCAGGCTAGGGCTGCTCCCTGTCTTTAACCCTCACCCTGCCATCTGCATTGGGATTATATTTGCCATGGCAGAAAGCTCAGTTTCAGAACTGTGGGCAATTTGGGCCTCAGGACATTAGTGTAAGCCCAGCAGCCTTCAACTCTGGAGAGTCCTTCTACCTTCCACCCCACCCCTTAGCATCATCTGTCCTTCAGGGTTCTGCAGAGGCCAGGTGTGTGAATTGTGTGTAAATTCTAACTGCTGCACTGCTAAGATCAGTCTCTGGTCTTGAGTTTTGACAAGCAGTGACTTTAATTGAATCCAGATATCCATCTTGTCTGTCTCTGGAGGTATTTTTCCCAGCTTCCCCTACCTACCCCAATCAGCTACCTGCTGAGCATCTGACTGCCATAAGCTGTAGGCCCAGCATGGTGGCTGAGGCTTAGGGTGTTGAATTCCAGGTGGCCAGCTTAGTGACATGGCATTCATCCTCAGCCCACCTGCAGTCGTCTCCCTGTTCCCTAGGCCAGGCAGACCTGGTCCTGCTGGGCTGAGAGCAAAGGGACAGATCCCATGATGGCAAAGCTCTCTTCATCAGGTCCTGCTTACCGCAGTAGGGTGGGGGTACAGGGCAACTCTGGGGACCCTAAGGCTCTTTCTTCTCCTCGGGGCCTGTATCTTCCCCTCCCCTTTGGGTCCTAGAGTAAGACTGCGGTGGGCAGGGAGCCCCATCACCACCTCCAGCTGCAGCGGTCGATGAAGCCTAGCATTTGTTTAGCTTTTCCACTCAATACTCTAATCCTGCCAAAGACCTAATAGACTATTGAGCAGTCCCAGGGGAAGGAGCAAGCATCATCGGGCAGAATATGTTGTGTTTTACAGCCGTTCCTGAGCATGCTGCCTGCCTGCAACGCTTGGCCCAGATCCACATCCAGCAGCAGGTATGGGCAGGGATAGGACTGGAAGGGAGAGCAGAGGTGCTGAGGCTCCTAGTCCCCACCCCTGCCACTTCGGGAAGCAGCCTTGGGCTCCCTTGATGCAAACCTCAGGGGAAACTTGGGGGTTTATCTTTTATCTTCCTTAGAGAGGGGAAGGGAGTTGTGTAGGGCCACATCCTGGTCTCCTGCCTCCCAGAGTAGGGATATTCTGAGACGTCAGAAGGTTGATATCGGGAGATACCCAAGAATTCTTGGGGATGGTGTGTCCTTGACAATGGGTAGAACTGTTATGCTCAGGTTCCAGTTAAAGTTCATGAAATAGGGAACAGAGAGGAGGAGACATATACTAGCAGGAATGTTTCCTTAAATGTGTAACCTATTCCCCTTTCCATCAGCCTTAGGACTTCTGTTCAGGTACCCACCCTGGAGTCTGAAAGTGCTCCTTTAGAAATTTGCTCCTTTTGGCTCTGGGGTTAAACATCACCTTTTTGGACTCCATGGGGAGTGAGAATCCCTGATGAGGCAGGAAGGTTAGTGGGAAGTGGGGACTTTGACTCCTTTCTCTGCAACACTTTGACCCCATAGGACCAGTGTATGGAGATCACTGAGGAGTCCAAGGCTCTCCTGGAGGAATACAACAAGACTGTATCCTTTTTGCTCAGCCAGGCCCTTGAGGAGTGCTGTCCAAAGCCCTATTTTTTTGTTCCATCTCTAACCCTGTGTCTCTCATCCCATCCCAACTAGCCTATTCCCCAGCTCCCCTACCCTTCTGGCAGATGCAAAATCTCTCTACTGTCTCACTCAGACTCTTGTTCTTACCTTGACCTGCAACCAGACAATGCTTCTCTCCAAGCAATTTGTGCAGTGGGATGAGCTACTTTGCCAGCTAGAGGCCGCCAAGCAAGTGAAGCCAGCAGAGGAGTGATGGCTACTCCCCATCTCACAGTGGGCTAGGGCGGCCAGGCTCTAGGGCTGTGTGCCAACCTGCAGAGGAAGCTCTCAATTTTTTGGATTGATAGCCTACCAGTCTGCACTCAGGTGGGGCTCTGAGGTTAGAGGTTTGGCTATTTGAAGTTTGCTGTTTGCACTCCCTCCCTTTATCAGTGTCCTATTGTAGTCACAATAAATTGTAGAGATCACTGGAGGAGTGTGCCAGCTTCCTGGTCTAGGATGGGGATGATGGTGGGGATGGAAGTTTGGAGAGTAGAGTTGTCAACCTTCCTAGCAGTTGAATCAGAAACTGTACTCACACTGGTCTGGCATTCTGGGAGGTGTAGAGCTCTCAGGACAAATGCTCTCATTTGATTGACATGAATGGAATGTTCATTTATATATCCATTTATCCCACATTTCCCAGGTACCGTCTAAATGTCAGATGTCAGGTATGGTCCATCTGATCCCTGCCCTGCAGAGACTAGCCAGGGAGACGGTCAAGAAAAAGGCAGTCCCATCAAGTAAACACGGGATCTTTGGGGGCACAAGAAAAAGGGATGGGGGAAGCAGGCCTGGAGGGTGACATGCAGGGTCTTTCAGAGCCAAGGGAGCAGCATGTGCGAAGGCAAAGAGGAACCTTGACGTTTCTCTCTTGGAATCCTACCTGGTGCTATTAACGGAGAAGAGGTTTGGGGACAGTTGGGAAGAAGAGGAAGGGAACACGATGAGAAAGAGCTGAGACTGATTGGCACTTCACTCCAAGTGTTTGCTGCCCCCTTGTGGTCTCAGGGAGTGCTGTAGCCTCAGGCCCCATTTCAGCAGCCGGCCCGCGCGCCCTACCGGGGCGGTCTCACTAACATCTCAAATTCAGTTAAGTCCGAACTAAGTCTCAGAGTGCGAGTCATCCCACGTTCTTCATTCTCGGTCCAAAAAGTCGTCGACTCCTCACCGAACCTACCTCCCAATTTAATCTACTTTTCGCTATTCCCATGCCATTTCACTGGTTCATTCTTTCAACACACCATTTAACAAATATTTGAGCGCCCGTTATACGCCGGGCACCATATGAGTCTCCATGGACAAGCCCCCTGGACACGGCGGCCCAATCCCCACCCCCACCCGCATTCCCCCGCCATCCACCCCTGAGCTGCAGCCTGAAGCTATGGACGCGTTCGGGTTTCATTGACCCCTGATGAAGACCCTCAGTGGCTTGTCAGTCCCCACAGATTAAAACTCAGAACTTGGTGACCAAAGCTCTTGCCCGTTCAGCAGCAGCCATTCCAAACGGAACCTCTTGTTAGTGTCCGAAGCAAAACCCTCTGCTTCGCCTTTGCTATTGCGGTGTGCTCGCCTGGCAACCCCAGCCCTGCCATCTTCTAAGGGCCAAATCCTCCCAATCCGTGGGACGCCGGACTCGGTGATGGCGGCTCCTCTTCTCCGCAGGGCCCTCTCCACCCCTACAGGAGTGCTCCTTCCCTGGGTATTAACGGGAGACTGCACTTCTGTTCCCGGTGCCTGGACGTCTTCGCCAAACTCCGTTCTCCTGCGGAAGCCGCAGTGGCCGCGGCCCCTCAGACCCCGCCCCCGCCCAGCGTGCGCGGCCCCGAGGCCTCGGCGCGCTCCCGGCCCGCGCGCCATCTTGTCTTCAGGTAGAGTTTGAGTCGTGCGCGGCAACGGCGGTGAGAGCCACAACCTAGCGGGGTGAGGGCTCCTGAAGGTGGGGGTCAGGAGAAGTGAGGGGAGGCCGACCGGACCCTGGGGGCGGCCTGTGGCGATGGAGACGGCCGAGGCCGGCCGGGCCGTGGACCCGACGTCCGGAGTAGCCCCAGCAGCCCTCCACTTTAAGCCTCTGCTCGGAGTATCTGAGTGACCTGGGTTGGGCGGACTGACCCTGGGAGTGTGGGGGTGAGAAGGCCTCGACCCTGTCCTAGGGATCCCGGAGTCGGGGGAAGGAATCGGCTCTGTCTTCAGGAGCTTTTGGGTGAGGGCTCTTGGCCCTGTCTCGGGGAGCTTGGAGTGTACGAAGCTCTGGGAGCACGAAGTGGGGGGCCTTTCGCTGCTTTGGAGAGGCTAATGTGAGGAGTCTTAAGTCTTGTTCTCAGGCAGTCCGGAGTGAGCATTTGGGCACTTTCCCAGTGAGCTCAAGACGGGAGAAGATCTGTCCCAGACCTCCAGAAGCTTGGGAGGAGATGGCTTGGCTTGATCCTTATCCTGAAGAACCCAGTATGGGGAATTTGGTCCTGTCTCAGGGACTCCAGGGTTGAGGGAGGCTTATGGCCCTGCCAGAGAAATGGGGGTGTATAGAGTACAGCCCATTCCCAGGGTGAGGCAGGCCATGGCTCCTATCCTGAGAAGCTGGGGGTGAGGGGATATGGTCCTGTTCCTGGGAAGTCTGGATTGAGGAGCAGGGCCATGTCCTAGAGAGCCAAAGTGGGGGGATGGGCTGGGACATGTTGCCTAGCATTCATCTGACACTTCCTGCAGTGGGCAGTGAAATCCAGACACTCAGCAAACAGATGGAGCACTACCGGAAAGCTGGCTCTGTGGAACTCCCAGCACCCTCTCCGATGCCCCAGCTTCCTCCTGATACCTTGGAGATGCGTGTCCGAGATGGCAGCAAAATCCGCAACCTGCTGGGGCTGGCGCTGGGTCGTTTGGAGGGCGGCAGTGCAAGGCATGTGGTGTTCTCAGGTTCTGGCCGGGCTGCAGGGAAGGCTGTCAGCTGTGCTGAGATTGTCAAGCGGCGGGTACCAGGCCTCCACCAGCTTACCAAGCTGCGCTTCCTGCAGACAGAGGACAGCTGGGTGCCAGCCTCACCTGACACAGGCCTAGATCCCCTCACGGTGCGCCGCCATGTGCCTGCAGTGTGGGTACTGCTCAGCCGGGATCCCTTGGACCCCAATGAGTGTGGCTACCAGCCTCCAGGGGCACCCCCTGGCCTGGGCCCCACACCTAGCTCCAGCTGTGGTCCCCGACCCCGAAGAAGGGCCAGAGACATGCGGTCCTGAGGATTGACTAAGCAAGCTGTTCTTCAGGCATGAATGTCTAGAATGACTGTGCCTTCTTTCAGAGGCCTCTGTAACTGCTCAGCATCCCAGCAAGACTTGAATCTATTGCTTCCCCTTCTCTGGTGTGTGGAAAGGGACTGCTATGAAGAGTGATAAGTGTGGGGTGTCTGCCAGGTTCTGGATTGCTTAAGAAAGGCTTAGTCTGCCTTTCACTTCCAGTGCCTCTGATCTGCCTTCTGACAGAGGTTCAGGAAGTGAGTTAGGAAATAAATGTTCTGCCTATTTGTCTGATGAGCCTCTGTTTGGCCTGCTGTGTGGAGGTAGGATTAAGGGAGTTGGGAGTCCCTTCCCTTGTCCCCAGGAGTTCACAGGCTGGAGACTGGAAGGATAGACTCAGGCTGGTGCTGGGAGGATCTAAAGTCAGTAAGAAGCCTCAAGCAGGAACCTGACTATATCTAGACCCCTGGGTGGCTCTCTGCTACCTGTTTTGGGCTGGTTTAGGGACTGCCAAATCAGACACTTTTCTCTGTCTGCAGCATGTATTGTAGTGTAGTGGTAAAGATCATGGTCTTGGACACCAGACTGCTTGGATTTGAATCCTATTTCTGCTAATTACTAGCAAGTTACTGCTTCATGACTTTGGGCAAGTTACTGTTCTGTGAAATATTGCTGTCACCCATAAAACAGGATATATAGTATTTACCTCATAGAGTTGTTAGAAAGATTAAATGTAGAAATACACACACAGGACTCTTAGATACCACATAGGCATATAGTACTATATAAATGTTAATTGCTATCATTAGTTGACTCAACTTAGAAACATGATCTTTCCTATCTTGAAAACATACCTTAATCCCACATCTCCCCTCTAGGTCTCCTCCTTGCCTTTTTATTCCTTTCTGCTCCTTTTCTTCTCAGCCTGAGACTGCCAGATTCAGCCTGGTCAGGTCAGAGACATTAGGGGAGAGGCAAAGATTGCAAGATAGCAAGGGGGACCAGAGCAGGATTGTGGGCAGTGCAGACTTTGAACAGTTGAATCATTTGGGTCCCCCACTGGATTTTGAGGTCTTCTTCAGTGTATCCAGCAGCCTGGATATCCAGTCACTAGGAAAGCACAAAGTTGGGGCTTTTCTGGGCTCAACGTGGCAGGTGGGCTCAGCAATTGGAGAGTGTTGAAATAATGTTTGGCTGAATCCAGGCAGGTGGGGTTAAGATGGGAGAAATGGAGTTGGGGGACTGGAGCCCTCAATAAGGGCTTAGAGCTGGGATGGGGGGCCCATGGGGCCGGCAGGCTGCAGTCAAAACTTTGAACACTACATCCTTTGCTTTCCAAGGGAAGTTGTCCAGTAATGCAGAAGACTCTGATGGAGATCCAGGGAGTATTTGAGACGGAATCCTCACAGCAGCTCTCCAAAGCATCTCAAATGCAGAAGGTTGTGGAGCATCTAACAGACCCCTAGAGCTGTGGTGGTAACTTGGGTGTCTTGTTCCCAGCAACTGCCTGACTTCTGCCCATTCTCTTTGTGGCTAATTCAGGGGTTTTGCTCCCTCACAGCTTATGCATATTGCCTTTTCTCTGAACATCTCCGTTTGTGTGTCTTACCATCAACAGCTCTCTGCAGTGTCACTGGTCCCCAGAGCTTTGGGGCCAGGCTATTTGCAGACTTGCTTTTTGGCTCAGTATCCCATCCTGATGCAGCCTGCTGAGGCTAGGGCAGGATGGTCATGTGGAATAAGCATGGTGTCCTGTGCTGAAGGAATGATTCAGTAAGTTGACATCACAAGCCCTGGGATTACTAGGAGGTGCTTGCAGTTGGGCCCCTCATCATTAAGCTCTAGGTCTGGGGTCTCCAGTATGATGGCAGGGTTAGTGTGGAGGGAAATTGAGCTGGGGTCAAAATCCCTTAGGAAGAACAGGATCTGCAACTCAGAGAATCAGGAAATAGGCTGAGGGAGTGATGGCTAGTGATTCTGGAGCCTTTCGCCTTCTTGGCCTCTACAGGGCCCAGTGGGGTCCTACACATAGAACTCCAGCGAGGGAGCTACATAGAAGTGAGGGGTTTATAGTCAGAAAGCATAACCAAGCCTGGGAGCATAAGAGTTGTGTGTAATTACTGATGCCATTTCTTTACTATCCACTTTGTCATTAGTCCACTGCAGTATGGCTTCTGCCTCCATAATTTCTTTAAAAAGGTTAGGCCTTGGCACAAAAGGTAAAGTGGAGACAGCAGTTTCAAAAAGTTGGATTGTGAATGGGAGAAGAGCTGATAAATAGGTGAAGAGGAATGTGGGATACAGAGGGTGTTAAAAATGATTTATTTTTAATGAATTAGCAGAGATTTGAGCATGTTTGTAGGCTGATAAGGGAAGCAAACAGGGAAAGAGATTAAAGATGCAGGAGTCTGTGAATAACTCAGAGTGAGATTCTGAAGGGGCAAAAGGGAATGAGATCCAGAAGCGTGGAGATATGGGCCTCCCAAAGGGAAGAGGAGAAATGGCTTCCTCTAACAGGAGGGAAGGAGTTGAGGATGCCTATGTATGAAAATGGGTGTGGAGATAAAGGTGGGACATGAGGGAGTTCAGAGCTCCGAAGGCTTCTCTCCCCCTTCAGTGCAGGAGTACAGTCCCACTGCTGAGAGTGGAATGAGGAGGCTGGTGGGAAAGTTGTTGCAATTGGGAAAGATAAAGGATGGGAAAAGATAAAGGATGACTGATTGAAGCTGGTGACCATGAACTTGTAGTGTCATCAGTCAGGGTATGTGAGGTCTAGCAGCACCTACAGGTCAGGTGAGGACTCAGAACACTGCTGCATTCTTCCAGACTGAAGTTAAGACAGGCAGAAATGATGGGAGAGTAGTGAAGAGACTAGCAAGAGCATGCATGGAGTGGAGGACCAAGGAATCCTAAGTGGGTCAGAAAGAAGTGAAGATAGAAAGGGGCAGGGGTCAGTGGCCTGAAAGTCCCCATGAAAATGTCTGAGGTGGGGTGAGATGGAGTAGTTGAGAGAACGACAGTAGGGCATTGTAGCTATACTAGATTCTAGGGCTGCTATAACAAAGTACCACAAACCGGAGTGGTTTCGAACAACAGAAATTTATTGTCTAGACCAGAAGTCCAAAGTCAAGGTTTCAGCATGGCTGTTTAACTCTTACGATGGGATCCTTCCTTGACTCTTTCTAGCTTCTGGTTTGCTGGCAGTCTTTGCCTTCTGGGCATTGTAGATGCACCACTCCGGTCATCCATCTTCACATCATCTTCCCTCTGTGTATGTTTGTTTCTATGTTCAAATCTCCTTTTTCACCAGCCATATTGGATTGGTAGGGCCCAGCTGAATGAGCTCATTTTAACTTGATTACCTCTGTGAAGTTCCTATTTAAAAATAAGGTCACATTTTGAGGTACTAGGGGTTAGGACTTAAACAGCTTTTTTGGAGATACAATTCAACCCTTAACAGTGGCTAAAGGATGAGATGGAGGAGCCAGTGGGTTTGAGTTTTAGGAGCTGACAGGGCTTGGTTGTGGACGTGAGAGTCAGAGAGCCTGGAGGAAAAGTTCCTGCAGGTGAGGTTGAGGAATTAAGAGACTGTGGTGGGGTGATCCTTGTGGGCGATAGAGTCATTCAGGGTAGAGTGTGCTGAGCATTCTCACTGCCTGCCTTAGAGGAGGCATGTATTGTTTGTTTATTGGAATGGAGACCTCAGAACAGAGTGTGACTGGAGGAGTTCTATGCATCCCATGTGCAAGCAGACACCACCAAGTCCTGTCAATTTTGCTTCCTAGGTCTCTGCATTCCCACAGCATCTGTTGGTTTGTGCCCCCTCATTATCTTACAGTAGTCCCCTTCTTGTTCTCCCTGCTGCACTCCATCTGAGCTCTCTAAGCCAAGCCACTGGCTATTGCCTTAGTTTAGAATGCTCTTTTGCCAGATACCTGTTCGGCTATCTCCCTCCCTCCTTTTAAATCTTTGCTCAAATGTCACCTCAATGAGGCCTACTCTGACCACCCCATTTAAAGTTGCAGTTAAGCACTTCTGATCTCACACTGCCTTTTTTCCCATGTTTTTGGTTTTTTTGCCTTCTAAATATAATCCCCTTCTTTAAAATGTTTTTGTTTACTGTCCGTGTCTTCTGTTGAGGATGTAAGCTCCAAAAGGGCATGAATTTTCTTTTGTTCACTGATGTAGCCTAAAAATGTTAAATATTGCTTGGTACATAGAAGGGGCTCAATAAATATTTAATGAGTGAATGAATGAATATTGAATCTCCAAGTATGTGGTCACACCCAGATCTGTCTTCTGCTCCCTTTGCCTCCCCATGTCCAGATGAGATGACAAGATCCAAATTATTCACTGGATGGCCTTAAAGGATCCCCTTGCTTAGTCACTGCCATGGCTCAGTCCATGTTTGGCCTGGTCTTCTTGGGCCCTGGGCTGTGGCCACACTCACACGTCTCACTCTTCCCATGTGCTGTAAGACTTTTCTGTCTGTGAGCCTTTGCTCTTGCCATTTTCTCTGCTTGGAACTCATCAAGAGTTTTCAGAGTACACCAGTGCTGGGCTCTGGCACTCCCTCCTCAGAGCCTACTTTCTCACTTCCCCCTGTTTGGGATCAGCCCTGATTCTGTGGGGCATCTCAGGCTCCCACTCTGGTTCTTGCTGTAGGGAAGTGCTGGCTGTGCTTCTGAGTTTGGTCACAAGGTGGCAGCATTTACAAAGGGATAGCCCATCCGTTTTGCTGCTTTGGTGTGGAGATCCACCTGAACTTCAAGACATAGAGCAAAAAGTCTAGGCTGGAAATTTGGTTCTCACTGAGCACAGTGACCTCTGTTATTCAACAAATAGCTAACGGTCACCCACAATATGACAATATAGTCACTGGGCTCAAAACCTCCAGCCCATGAAGGCTATAGCCATATGTAGGTAATTCACTGTTGATGTAATTAAAACAGGGATTAAGGAAGTTCATTAGACTTCAGGAATTCAGAGCCCCTCATCCAGGCTTTAGGGCTAGGCAAAGCTTCAAGGAAGAGAAGGGAATACCTGTGTAGAATCTCCAAGAGCCAAAAGAAAAAGTGGAAAGTACATTCTGGGTAAAGAGTAGGCATGAGCTAAGGCATAGAGGTGAGAAGAGCATGAGATGATCACTGGAGCATGAGGTTCAAGGCTGGGAGTCTAAGGAATGAGGCTCAGAGGTGGATGGGAGGCCAGACTGGAAGGGCCTGAGTGCCTGGCCAAGAAGCTTCAACTTTTTCTTGAGGGTGATGGAGAGTCACTGAAGTCTGTAAGGAGGGAGTGATACAGAATATCAGATTGGTGTTTCAGAGAGAGAGTTCTGGCTGCTGCAGTGAGGAATGGATTGGGGACACAAGGCAGGAACAGCAGAGAGGAGGTTCCTGTAGGGATCCAGGGGGAGATGGTAAACCAAAATTATGTCTGGGGCAGGCCTTGGAGAAGCCCCCACCAGCCCATAAGAGCTTTCAAGGCCTGGCACTTTGAAATGTTCTTGGCCCTGGTACACCTTCTTCCCCACCATTTGAACACCCTTCTTTTCTGAGGCTCCTTTTGACTTTATTCTAGTTCTGGTTATTCTGGCTGGAACCAGGAGCTCTGTCAGCTTCCATGTGGAGGCCCCTGTGTCTTAGGTCCCTCTCTGTTGGTAGCTCTGTCAGCATTCGCCTCAGCCTACACCTCGGCCTCTTTCAATGTGATCCTTTCAAGCACCACCTGCTTTGACAGAAATACCCAGATAGGAGTGTGACTGAGTAACCAGAGTTCGTGTGTGCACGCATGCATGTGTGTGTGTGAATGCGTGGGCACCTTGACGCAATGATGTATTGGAAATAGGAAATTGAGAGGCATGTTGGTAGTTCACCATCTGTCTCTCTGCCCAGTTGGTAGGACTGATGCTAAGGGGAGGGAATCCCAGGGAGGTAGAGGGGCACCACCTAAAAGGTCTGGAGGTAGGAAAATACAGGGAAGTATTTGAGAAAGGTAGGGTTGAATGTTGTTATCAGAAACTGGCACGAATAGGTCCGGGCTTCTGGGGTTGGGCCTGGAACCATGACTGTGTACTGCCAGGAGGGGGCATCACAGCCAGGTTTTCAGCAGGGATTGGGAGAGTCACCTTCGTTCATAGTCTCATGAATATGCACAATCTGTTGAATTATGCAGACAGAAAGGATTTAAATGTATATGCAGATTTGGTGCTGCCCTCCCTGTTGCTATGGAAACCAAAGAATAGCAAGGGGGGCCCAAACCCTGGGGAGACCAGGCTGGAAAGACTGGAGACCAGGAGACTCTCTTCTGTTGTCTGCTTTTCCCATTCCTGCCGTTTTGATCTCTTTCTTTGACTCACTCTGTCTTTGTCTCCCTTTACCTTGCTCTCTCTCCATTTCTCTGCCTCTCCTGATCTTCTGTCTCCATCTGTCTCTGTCTTCTCCATCTCTATTTCTCCCTCCTGTTTTTTTCTATCTTCCAGTCTCTTGAGTTTCTCTATGTTTCATTTACTCCATGCCACTATTGCTCTGTGACTCTGAGACACTGTTTCTGACTTCATGACTTTCCCTATCTCTGTCTCTGTGTCTTTAATTCCATGTCTCTCCCTCCTGCATCTTCCTGTCTCTCTGTCTCTGACTCACATCTTTCTCTGCATCTCTATTTTTGTGTCTGACTCTATCTCTGATTGTGTCTATTTCTTGGTCTCTCTCCCAGGTTCTCTTTCCTCTCTTTCATTCTGATTCTGTTCTCTGAACCTTTTATCTGAATGCTTGTCTCTATCTGATGAGAAGGTTAGGAACTTGCCTGTCTGTCTGTCTTTGCCTAATAGAATGCTCCATCCCTGGCCCAGCTGCCCGCATGTTCCAGGATTCCTAGGCACTTGCCCCACATAAAATCCTGTTTCAGGTCTGGCCCCTGTAACAGTGTTGGTATGGGACTGCTGTTACAGATCCAGGCTGGCTGCCAGGACACCAGGACTCCTGCCCCAACCTCTGCCTGCTGTGTGCCTCTGCCTAGTGCTTCTCCCTCTCTTGATCTATAGTCCCAACTCTTTCTCCTTGAAGCTGGTGGGCACCTTAAGGCAATGATGTATTGGGAATAGGAAATCGAGAGGCATGTGTTGGTAGTTCACCCATCTGTCTCTCTGCCCAAGAGCTGACATGAAGGGTCTGGCTGGGGCCCAGGTATGGGGGGGTGTCTGGGGCTAGTGGATACCAATCCTGGCCTCCAGAGAAGACTCTTTGCTGAGCCACAGAGTCAAGCAGCAGCCTTTCCACAGTCAATCCACGCTCCTTCCTGCTGTAGCCTCAGCCATCCAATTACCTGTTTGGGGTCCTTTGTTTGCCCTCCGTCATTTAGTTACATTTGTAGACACCTAATATACACCATGCCTTCTGCCTTCACATATCAACAGTGATAGAAAAATGACATCTAGACTTTTTGTGTCCTCTCCCCCCACAAAAATAAGTGGTTCTTTGGTCCAGGTAAAGAACACAAGACTCTTCAGCCCCCATAGTTTCCTATCCCTGGTAGCCTCCATTGGGGCTGCAAAGCATGCATCTGGCAAAGTCATGGATAAAGGTAAAATGAGAGATACAGAGCTAGAGACAAAAGTAAAGGTGGATCTATAGAGGCAACATGCCTCCATATTTTTGGGTAGGGTATGGGAAACTCAGAGTAGGATGTGGGGTGAGGGTGGGTCAGAGTATTTTGAGGGCAGATAAGCCACCATATGTAGAGGTGGAGGGCTTCCCCTTTTGGTTCTGGGCTCTGGGCATGTGGCCTTACCTCCAGGCAGGCACTAGACATGGGGGATGTGGCTTGGGCCCAGGTGAGGAGGCAGTCAGAACAGTCAGGGCAAGCAACCTCCAAGAGGTTTCCCGGCTGAGCTCCCAGCTCTCCTGCCCCTCCAGAAAAGACACAGACAAAATGACTCTTCCCACTGGCTGTGATTCACCCATGTTCAATCCAGGCACGATCCTGCAGCCAAGAATTCGATGTTTTAATTAAAAACCTCCCTGGCTACCCCACCTCATCCCACCTGGGCCAGTTGTGCCAACAGGTTGGAGCAGGGTCAAACAGGGCTGTCTGTGGGGCTGCAGGCAGAGTGAGATACAGGGAGAGAAGAAGAGATCAGGAGAAAGATGGAGAGGGACAAAGACTTGACACAGAGGGTGATGTGGATAGAGAGATGGGGACTGACGGCAGAGGAGGGAAAGCCAAAGCCAGCATATGAAGGAGGCTCCAATATTCACCAGGCTGGTGCCAAACACCTGTCTGTATTCGCTCATCCAATTGAATCTTTACCACAGGCTTAAGAAATAGGCACTATTATGATCCATTTTACTTCTGAGGTAATTGAGGCACAGAGACATTAAGTCACTTGCTGGAGGCCACAAAGCCTGTAAGTGGTGGGGTAGGTTTCTGAACCCTTCGCTCTCACTGAAGTGCCAAGGAGAGAGAGACATGGTGGAGGAATCTGGGCATCCTGGAGTCATCAGGCAGTTATGCAGGGGGAGGGCCTCCCCGTCAGGTGAACAAACATGGGCTTCCTGTCCTTTCTGTCAAAGACAAGGACTGCAACAGAGAGATGCAGGGAGAGAGATGGAAGGGGAACTCTAGGCCACAGAATTCCCTATTTGACCTTCCACCCTGGTGTGCAGCCTGGCCTTCCCCTGCTTCAGCTCCTGCTCCAACACCTCATGCTGGTGGGGCTCAGACTTTGAGATGCATTTTCTTCCCCACATATAATGAGCATCTGCTCATTGTTGAGAGGCACTCCTGCCTCACATCTGCCTCTCTTATCTCTCACACTATTGAGAAATCCTTCCCACTGTCTAACTTCAACCCCCTATGATAGGTTCTGCAGTAAGGGATCAAGATTAGAATTTGGGGACACTTCCATATGGGGGGATTAGGCTAGTATACACTGAGGCCGTCAGCCTGGAGAAAAGGTCCCCAAGGGCTGGCTTTAGGTGCCTTTTGGTCGGAAGTCCCTTCCTGTTGGTCTGGCGAGGAGGGTCATCCGCCCAGCTGGTGGGGGCCTGGAGAGCTGAGCTGTCGGCAGCAGGGAGGATTGGAGTGAGAAGAAAACCAGGAGCTATCCTGGGGGAGCCAGGGAGTCCACGTTATGGTTTCTAATGTCTTAGCCCTGGTTTCAATTACCCCCAGGGTCCCCTGACCGCTGTGGGCTCCTGAGCTCGAGGAAGACTCAGGACCCTCCTGGGAAGGCCAGAAACCAGGAGCTCAGGAATGGAAATCTGGGGGCAGGGGAGCTTTTCCATCTTCTTCTCCTGTGCATGGCCGAGAGAGGCTCCGGGGGCAGCACGGAGGCCAGGGAGGAGGGGCTTACCCTCTGCTCCCAGGCCCCAGAGGGAGCTCTGCATCAGACAGTTCCATCAGACAGCTTGGTCCCACTGGCCTGACCTACTCCTGTGCCACCCCGGCTTTTTCTCGGTCGCACCAGTCTCCTTTTCGGTCCTGTGGCAACCCTGACTCTTGCTCTTCTACCTCTGGGACTACTATACCTTCCCTGCCCTCTCTGTCTTTTAATCTTGGTTCCTGGGGTTTCAGCCTCAAACCTGTCCTCCTTTCCCTCCCTCTCATCATATCCTCTCCCTGATCTATCATGTCACCTCCCAATACCTCCATAGTGCCCAGGTCAGTTTGAGATGGCGATGAATTCCCAGACAACCAGCATGAGCTAGGTACAGAGGGCACTGGGAGCTGATGAGCAGTGACTGCACACCTCCAGCCAGCCAGCCAGCCAGCGCTCATCAACCTCTCTATTCTCCCCATCCTTGCCCCTGCTGGCTATCATCCCATAGACACTTCAACTGGACATGTCAAGTCCCAACTCTCTCTCCAGCTCAGTGAATGGTACCATCATCTCCCAGTCACTTGTGCCAAAAACCTCAGAATCATCTGTGCTTTTGTACACAGTGTTCCCTCTGGGCCTGGCACACAGTAGGTGCTAATAAATGTCTGTTGAACTGAATTTAATTCAATTTTCTCTCTTGGACACCCCCTATGCCTCTGTCTGTTTCCCTGGGATTTGGTGTTTCTGGCATTCAGTGTTAAAATCTCTAATTTTTCTGTCTTCTGAGTCACCACAGTTGAGTTTCTGGGTGGTAGCTGGAGCCTCTTCCCTCTCCCCCTGTCCCAGGGAATTGTAAGTTGACCAGGAATGGAACCATGCAAGGTAAAGGGAGGAGCCAGTCTTGGGGCCACGCGGTCCTCAGATCTATTTGGAAATTCCAGTCCTGTTATCAGGGAGACAGCACTACAGCAGCAGGGATCAAGGTCAGAGCGGGCTGGCACTGGAGGGGCAACCCTTTGAAGACATGCCTTCTGCATGAAGAATTGGAGGGGAAGGGGGATCAGGGCCCACTGGAGCAGGGAGGGCGGGAAGGACTTTGTACTTCTAAGCAGGGAATTATTTTCATGCAAATTTTTGTAATACAAAATGAAAAACTGCATCTGTGATTTTACAAGACTGCCCCTGCTCCTGCCTTCAAATATGCATAGTCCCCTAATCCTAGTTTCTCTGTCCTCCCTTGTCCCTCTTCGACCACTCTCTCTGGATCCTTTACTCCTTCCTAACCATCTGCTTTTCTTTCCAAACTTATCCCAGACCCTGGAATCACCCAGGGGGAGGGTTCTTGGGAGAAGAGCTACTGGACTAAGTGTCCAAGGGGCCTGTTCTCTGTTACAGGGTGACCTGGGAGTTCCTCCAGGGATCATGGAAGCAGATGGAGATGAATGAGTACCCACCCTCCCTCTCCCAACGCTTTCTCCTCAGCTCCCTGGCTCTGCCCCTGGTCAGGCTGGAGGTCTCTTTCCTATACATCACTGCAGAAACACATCCTCCCTGGCTGCCCAACCTCTAGTCTTAGCCTTTCCCACCACCCTCTACCTCAGTGATCTCACTAAAATTCAAATCTGGTTTTGTTCCTCACCTACTTTATGCCTTTCCAGGCCTACATGGCCTTGGCACCAAAGGCACTTCAGGATGTGGTCTCTGAGCCACTCCAGCTGCTTCAGCCTGCTTTCTGGGTCTCTGCTTAATTCTTTCTGGATACCAAACCATCTTTCCCATCTCTCAAGGATGTGGCCCATTTGCATAGGCTACCTCCTCTGTGCCCTGGTACTTTACTCCCCCAGGTTGATATTGTCCTGCTTGCTTGTATCATTCATCCATTCATTATTAAGTTAAACCTATTCAAGTGTTAGGAGCACCTGTTCTATGCCAGACCCAGCTCTAGGTGCCTGGAGATAGCAGCCACTGGGCTGCCCTCATGGCGCTCACAGGCACCACACAAGTAACCAGGCACTAGGAGAGGGAACAAAGGTGCTTAGTCTCGGCTTCTCTTAGGTGACAAAAGGCTGTCACCTTTTGCCTGAGGAGGCTGTGGAGTCGGACATGGCACTCTCACATGGACAAATGGTACACTTACCTATTTTGTTTAGTATCCACCTTCCCTGACGAAAATGTGAGTCCTACTCAGGTAGGGGATTTTTACACTTTTTTTTAGGCAAAAAGTAAACAGTGAAGTGCACAAACCTTAAGGGCACAGCTCACATTTTGACATAATGTATGTACACTCTTGACCTCCTCTGCCTGACAAAGGTAACCACTATTTCAATTTCCATCATCCTAAATGAGTTTTGCCTGTTCTTGAACTTTGTATAAATAAAATCATTTAATATGTACTATTTTGTGTCTGTGGTTTTTTTTGTTTTTTTTGCTTTGCTCAACATTTTTTTCCTGTGAGCTTTATCCATTTTTGTTGCATGTAGCTATAGTTAGTTCTTTTCTATTGTTGTAACTATATTACAAGCTATCAGCCATTTGGATTGTTTCCAGTTTCAGGCTATTATGAATAAAACTGCTATGAACATTTTTGGTGAACATATACAATAATTTCTTTTGGGTATATATCTAGGAGTGGAATTGCTGAGTCTTGGGTATATACACATTCAGCACAGTAGATCCTGCCAAACAGTTTCCAAGTGGTTGTATCAACTTAGACACGTACCTGGAGGTACATGGAGTTCTAGTTATTCCACATTCTTGAGAGGGCAGGGATGTTTGTCTATTTGGTTCACTGCTGTATCCCATCACTTAGACCAATGTTTGGCACATAGTAGGTGCTCAACGCATATTTATTGACTGACTGCCCTATGAATAAGGGAGCCATCAGCATTCCTGGGGTCCTGCTCTGGCCCTGGCAACTTGCTGTGTGACTCTGAGCAACTGACTCCCCCTCTCTGAGCTGTTTCCTTGTCTGTAGCATAAGGAGACTGACTAGGAGTTTTGCCTTCCAGTGCCAACTGGGTACTATGAAAGCTGAACACCTGTTCATTCATTCACTCCACTTTTATTGACTAAGATCCTACTATGTACCAGGATGATGATCTGTAACATGTCACTGATAGCTTCTTTCAGGTCAGTCAAGACCAGGGGTCAACTGCCCATCTTGTCACCAACTCATACTCCTGGAGCCCGCTCTTCCCTCTGTTCAGCCCTGACCCCAAGGGGAGGGGGTCTGGACTGAGCCTGCAGATGGAAAATGTGATTAATAATCAAAAAAACACCCAAGAGGAAGAGACCAGGAAAACAACTTGGGGAAGGCTCTTCGCCCAGAGGAGGGGGGCCATGTCCTGGGCCTCGGGACAGTGCCGGCTGCCCTCCAGCCGCCCTTTCTGGGAAGCTGCCACAGGAGTGGATAATTTTAGCCAAAAGTGAAAAAAAGTCACCCTAATTATTTATGAAAAAAGATGCCCCCCAATGTAAATTATGCTTCCCCTGCAGGCTACCCCCTACTCAGTTTCTCCCCTCCTAGTAGTCCCCCTGCTTGGTCAGGCTGGGGGGCCCTGGAGACACTGGACTGGGGGCAGAGAAGGAATTTCAACATGAAATGTTTTGTTCATTAACAGAGAACATAGGGGGAAATTCCCTTTCTGCCTGGGCCTGGGCAGCCCAGGCAGATACTCAAAAGCTAATGTGAAAAATCAAGTCTGGGCTGCAGAGTGGGGAGGGGGTTATGTTAGGGGTGCGGGACAGAAACCTCCTCTTAGACTCCTGATTTTCAGGGGTTTCCTGAGCCTTAATCTTTCCTCCTTTTAGGGATTTCATTCCCAATGTTTCAGGTTGCCCTCAAACTTCCTTTTTAGCAAAGCAGGAATAATTGGAGTAAGACTGTAATTAGAACTTCCAACTAAAGTGTAAGGAAGGATATCAAAAGGGGAGAGGCCTTGGGCCTATCCAAGTAATTTAGAATTCTGATAGAGTATGTTGGAAAAGGTAGGCAGGAAATCTGAGGGGGACTTGGAGCAAAAGTGAAAGCACCTCTTTCAATCAGAGTGGCTTTAGAGAGCCCTGGTGAGGCGGGAAGAGAAGGTAGCTCCACAGAGTTGGGGACAATGCCAGGCTGAATGCCCTCATTATGACTTCAGCCCTCTCCCATTCTCTACCTTTAGGGAATCTTTGCCCTTTCTGGTGCCAGAGGTTGGACAGGTCAGGGCATACTTAGGCAGAGGTCCAGCTGACAGGATTCCAGAAGGGGGTCTGCAGGATGGGGGTGTTGTGAGTGGGCCCTGAAAGTTGTCCCAGGATTGGGGTGAGTTGTCCGGCAGGGTGTGGGTGCTGAGCTGGACCCTGAGTGTGGGGGGCGCTGTGGGCCACGCCCCCCCCCCCCAGCTCTGCCTGGGGCTGTGTCAGATCGGGTTTCTCGGCGCCTGGAGCCTCTGCAAGGCCGAGCTGTTCCCGGGCCCCAGCCAAGCCGCCCCGGGCGCTGGCACTGCGTGAGGAAGCACTGGGGTGGGGGGGGAGCGAGGGGGGACTGTTAGAGTGTTTACGTAACTGCCTCCCGGAGCCCGCCCCGACCCGCCAAACCCCAGCGTGGGGCTTCGTGTGATTGAGAGCGTGTGTAACTGCATGTGTGCCTGTGACTGAATATATGGCTGTGTGTGCGACTGTGTCTATGCACAACATACAGACACAACGTTGTGCAAGTATGTGATTCGGGGAGTCCCGCCAGTCTGGTTCCCAGCTCTCGACTCCCAGTGCGAAGTTTGACTCTGAGACTGTGTGTGACTTTACATGATGGGTGTGTTTGGCATTTGTAGGTAAGGCAGAGAGCCTGCATATGAGCATTCATAACTTTGGGTAGCCAGGCATGTGTCCCTTAGTGGAACTTTCTGGTGGTATAGCAGGTTAGAGATGAGCACTATTTCCCCAGAGAGCACCAAAAAAGACCACAGGAGGTGATGGGGGGTGGGGTTCTCCTTCCTTGAGGACACATCAGCAGGAATGGGGAAGGATCCATGATACCCAAAGGCTTGGGATGGCACAGTTGACTTCTGGGGGTGAGGGGTAAGATGTGGTTCAAGTTTAGGTCACGTGCCAGGGTGGAGCCAAAAGTCCTGCCACAGAGCCCTCTTTCATGGTGGCTGTAAAATCCCAGGGCCTCAAAATCAAGAACTTCCCCTAATTTCCTAAGGCCTTCTAGGATTATCAAATCTGGGATCCCCATCACTTGCAGGGCACTAAAGCTCTGAACTAGGGGAGTTATTTCCGGCTGTTCCTCAAGGGAGAGGCAGATAGTAAGATGGATGAAGATGGGGTGGGGCTGGGGGAAGGATGTCCTTGGAGTGGGGTTTGGATTAAGGATAAGTGTGCTGAGACAGTGAAGGGGGCTGATGTGGAGTTGGGGAGGCCGGGGATAAGGGCGCCCAGTAAAGCTGAAGAGGAGACAGGGCCACATCTTGCAAGGACTTTGGAACCCTGCCTAAGAAGCCTGGCTTTGCCCCCACGGCAGTGGGGTCCAGGTTGGTTGAACACGGAGGCTTAGGAAGCTCAGAAGCTCATGTGCAGAGTATTGGAGGCAGCTGGAACGGAAACCCACGAATAATCTGTTGCCCCAGCTCAGATGGAAGGAGAATAGGTTCTGGGCCAGGCGGTGGAGGCGGGAGAGAAAGGGGCCGTACCCTAATTGTTCTGTAGATGGGCGCTGCTTCTGAGCGGGAGCCGCAGCCTGAGTCGTGCGCCACACGCGTCCCTTACCGCCCGCCAGATGTCGCTGCGGCCCTGGGGAAGAGGCTGTTGGGTACTGCGCCGGGAAGAGCTGCGAACCGACAGCTGCCAGGATCCGATCCGACGTGCGCCTTTAGTCCTCGCGCGTCCTCTGACACGCTGATACGTCGGTCTCCCAGGCCAGGGTTGCCCCGTGCGGACCTTGCCTCGGCACCCGCGGACTTCGGTACTTGCTGAAACGGCAGCCCCCACTTACCCAGGAGGAGAAGGGATGGTGGACCGGGGCATAACTCCCACTGCTGTCTCAATCTGGCAGAAAGAGGATGAGTCCGGGACACCGAAGGATCCGGAGGTCTAGACCCACCGATCTCAATACCGGTCGGTCATTCGACAGGAGGAGCGGCCCCCTGAGCACTCAACTTCTCCGAGGCCTAGTTTTGGTGCATGAGGTGGGGGCAATTCCTGACCCCCGACCCCCGCCTCAGCTCTGTCCCGGTGTCCACCACCTCGTCCCCGACTGCGGCCCGGAGAGGCCAGATAGGGGTTACCTGTGGGTGGGAATGGGCTGGATCTCAGCTGGGGACCACTATGTCTCTGTGTGTCCTTAAGCTCCAGCCCGCCCTCTCTGAGCTTCAGCCCCGGCTGACCCCTGCCGGTTGCACTAGGGGGATTCGGCGGCCAAGGAAGTGAAAGTGAAAAGTCTGGGCAGTGGCGGGAAGGTTTTTCTCTGCAATGGGAGTCCCTGAGGCATTTGTTGGGAAAGGGCCCGGGCGCTTTGGGCAGCGTTTTGGGGAAGGGTGTGAGGAAACAGCAAGATATTTCCTCCACTTCTCCCACCCCCACCCCCAGCCCTGGAGCAGCTCTCCGGAAGGGCAGGGAGCAGGGATTATGGGTCAAAGGTCAGATGAAAAATCCGTGGGGTGGAGATGGGGGTGCGCCACTCCTTCTCTGCCTCTGGCATTCACCCTTTCTGTTGCGCTCTTGCGTGGCCTCAACACAGAAGTTGGTCGGGTAGTCTAATCCCCATATTGTAGCCAGACCAGAAGTCCGGGGGTGAATGAAGTAAGTACATCGGCCCCCTCAGAGGCCCAGGCTGCGAAAGAAAAGCTCGAGGGGTCAATTTCCAGCGCCAAACTCGCGCGTGCCCCGCGCTCTGGAACTGCCGGTCCAGGCTTAGAGGGCGCACCCTCCCCTACCCACTTCATCAGAGTAGAGGTTTCTCCCCAGGCCATGTGTCCCCGCGGGGTGGGATGTGAGGAAGGAGAAGGTAGTTGTGGTGGTGTCACTGGAGACTTGGGAGGAGGCCAGAGCCTGGACTCCCAGCCTGTTCCATTTCGGATTATGGGAGCGCAGAGCCCATTCCCTCAGAGCGAGGGGTGTATGCGTATATAGTCCAGGGTTGACTGGAAGGGCGGGGGTGTGTCACTGCTAGGGGGCGGTGGGAATAGAGGAGGGGTGGAGACAGCTGGCCTCTGCCCAAAGTGGGGACTGGGGGATCCGGCTTGCGCTCCTCTCATGGAGATGCAGGCGGGAGGACCCGAGAGTTGGCCCGGGGTGTGCCAGGGTGTCGGTACGACTTAGTCGGGGCCTGAACGTGCGGGAGTGTGCGCAGCAGAGACCTGGACAAGGCTGGGTGAGAGAGCGAGTGTGAGTGAGCGACCCTGGGGGAGGAGTGTGCGCGCCCAGCGGCCCTTAGGGGAACCAGCGGAATGGGTGTGGGTATGTGTGCGCGCGCGTTTTTGAGACCCGCGGTCGGGCCTGCGCGTGAAGCGCGGGGACACTGCCGTCTGGAGGGCGTTCCCTAGAAAGGGTGAATGTGAGGGGGGCCACGCGTGCTAGTGCTGGCGAGTGTGCCCGCGGGAGGAAGGGTGCGTGCCAGCGCGAAGCGAATGGGAGTGGGGGCTCACAGGCCTGTGCAGGGTGAGTGTGCCCGTGCTTGCGGGCCGCGCGTGTCAGGCGCGGGAACGTGCCAAGGCGGGGGCGCGCGGGGGCTGTGGCTGGGAGGGGGTCGTGGCGCGCGGCCGCGGAGGCGCGGGGAGACAAGGCATGGGGGGAGGGGAGCGAGGGCGCGCGCGGCCGAGCGGGCGCCCGCGGTCACATGGGCGAGGGAAAGAGGGAGGGAGCGCGCGAGGGAGGGAGGAGGATGGGGGGGTTAAAGCTGCCGGGCGCGGAGGAGCCGGTGCAGAGCGGGCGGCGGCGGCGGCGGCGGCAGAGGAGGAGGCGGCGGCTCTAGCCGGCGCGGCGCTGGGCTCGGCGACGGGATCCGGCGGCAGTGCTAGTTCCGCGCTCCCTGCCTCGCTCTGTGCGGAGGGCGGTCGAAGGGCGAGGCGCGGAGTCCCGGCGGCTCGAGAGCACGGTAAGTACCCCGCGGTGGACCGCGCGCAGCCGGACCCTCAGACCCTCCGGCTGACCGACAGACCCGCAGCCCTAGTGCGCTCGGGAAGAAGGAGGAGACATGGGTCCGGGGTGGGGGACGGGAAAGTTCCCGGGAAACTTTGCCTGCACACTCAGGGGCGGGGGCGCAGAAGCAGCGGCCCCGACGTCCAGGCGCGCCGCGGGTTGGGCGTGGTGGTGGTGGGGGGCTGACAGTCGGCTGGGGGAGGTGGCCGGGCGGATTGTCCTAGCGTCCCTGTTCTCCCTCACCCCTCAGCAGCGCGCGCGGGGTCTGGGAAAATTCCGGAGCTGGGGGTTCCCAGTGATCCCTGCGTGCCCGGAGGCAGCTTTCTCCTTTGGCTTAAAAGCGCCCAGGGGTGTGAACGGACGGTTGCGCGCCTGCCCGTGTATGTGTGCCCGTGTGAATTATCGTGTGTGTGTGTGTGCATGTGTGCATGTGTGTGTCGGCGTAAGCCTGCCTATGGTTTCCTCGTGAGTCCGCCTGGATGTATCTACTTGTAGTGGGTCTCCTCCGGTGTCTCTTTGTAAGTCCTCCTGTGTTGTGTGCCCGTGTGAGTCCACTTGTGGTGCATTCCCGTTTTGTTGTGAGTCTGCCAGGGTGAGTGTCCTCCAGTGCGGCTCCGTGAGCCGGCCTGGGTGTTCCTGTGTTGCTCAGAGTAGTGTGTCTCCCCGTGCGTGGGGGGCTGGGCCGCGGGGAGGTCACCAGACGGACAGCTCTCCTCCTCGGCCCCGCCGCGCTCTCCTCTCCCCTCCTCTCCCGAGCCTCTCCTGCGTCTAGCTCTCGCTCTGCTGGCTCCCTTGGCCCCCTTCCCCCTTCAGTAGCTTCAGGCGGGCAGCACTATTTCACGCGTTGTTGAAAATTCAGGATTTTCTTCCTCTTTCTGTCTAGTCTCTCTCTTTGAGAAGCGTCTGTGTGGCTGGCAGCTTGTCTGCAACACTGGGAGTGTGTCTGAAACATTAGTTGTTTTGCCTGTGATACTTGTGTCTGTGTCACTGGGAGTGTTCTTGTGGCTCCTATCATGGGGTGGTAGGAGTTTGAAATGCTGAATGTATTTGTGCATCTGTTATTGCTGTATGTCTAGGGGGTCTGAAACACTGAGTGTATTTTTGTGTGTTTAACTCAGGTGTGATGGTGTACTCTTGCATGTGTGGTGATGGTGTTTGAACAATTGGATATTCTTAAGGCTGTAAGGCTCGCCAGGGCTTGTGGGGATGGGGTGGAGGGGCCTCTGTGTCTCAATAAAATGTTCCTCCCTGTTTCCACTGTCTAAGCCCACACAAATCCTATGGACTGGTTCTTGGGGTTCCTGGTCAGGACTGGTGACATGTAGCTAAGGTTCACACTCCATGAGAGCTAAGATTCCAACTGGGACTCTGAGCCTTATTCAGAGACTAGGAGTTTAAAGTTCACACTCAAGACTTCTTGGGCCTCTGGAATTCATACTCAGATTCACACTGGCACACTTAAACTCATATGAACTCACATTCAGAATTACACTGATTCACACTTACATCCTGGGACTCATAACCAGCTACCTCAGTCCTGAGTTTATACTCACACGCATACTGGGAATCTGGATTCTTAGATTCACATGTCTTACCCTGAAGCTCATAGACTTACACTGAGACTTAGAGCCCACATTCAGAATCTCACTGGGGTCCTAGGGCTCACGTTTGGACTCACACTAAGACCCTGGATTCACATGTACATTCTGGGGCTCATGCTCAGAGTCACATCAAGACTAGGGGCTCACACTCAGACTCCCAAGGGGAACCTGGGGCTCAAATTTGAGCTCAAGGACTCATAGGACACTGGGGTTCATAGACAATTGCTTCCATCTTGGAACTCACATTCAAACTCACCTTAGGACTCTAGTGCTCACATGGAAGATTCAATTCCCATTACTTAGGGACCCCAGTGCTCACACTTGGACTCATATGGGAAACCTTAGCTCACACTCAGGGGCTCACACTCAGACTTACACTAGGTCTCTAATGCTTATACTGATTTGTATGGAAACCATGGGACTCACAGTTAGACTTACACTTTAGTCCTGGGGCTTACAGTTATGCACACTGGAACCTGGGATCACACTCAAACCTATATATTTCATCTTGGAGTTCACACTCAGATTGATATCCTTGGTGATTGTATTAAACTCAATTCCATCCTGGTGTTGCCAGGCCGCTGTGTCTGGGGAGGTCTCTCCTTGCGCACTAGGTGAAATCTCATCCTGGACAGGGGAGGGTTCTTGACTCTGGATGAGAAAGAATTCTTGAACAGATTGGACAGGTGAGGAAGGAATTCATTAAAGAGAGAATAGCAGGGAATGGCAGCTGCTTTGCAGGTAGCAGAGAGCAAGGAAAAACAGAAGGAGGAAAGGGAAGTTTATTGAATTCCTGCTTGGCATAGGGCAGACACCTTGTGAACTCCTAAAGCCAGGGTCCCCTGGTGTCCAGTGTCTGCTTAGATCTGCATGGCGTAGGGATGCAGTCCTTACCACCCCAGGATATGGGGGAACCACAGAACACTGGGTGGAGTTAAGATCATGTTCTGAGAACTTCCCAAAGGCAAAGAATGAAGATTTTCAGGCAGGACTAAAGAGCATGATCATACAGCTGAGGTCCTGTTCAGGTCACTCAGGTGATGGGAACTTGCAAGCCCAAATCAGAGATCTTAGTAGCTCTTCCCTACTTCTCTGGAATAGGACAGAGAGAGTGAAAACTTGTGCTTAAGTCTGGAAAATTAAATGAAATAGCAAGGTAACAAAAACACCACTGGAAGAATAGAGACAAAATGCAGTAAGTTGAGCAGTGAGAAGTCATATTTAAGGCAAAAAGTACACACTCGAAGAAAGCGGAGTGCGGGCAACCTAAAAATGGAGGCATACTCAAAGGCTTAGGATTCTTTTAAGGCTTTCAAGAATGGGACAAAGGGTGGTGGGTGGTGGGGTTGGTGGTGTAGGCTTGACATGTTGTCTCATGATGTCTCTCTCCGGTGAGAGACATTATGTCACCATCCACAGTCAGTCCTCTAGATAATTCTGTAAGATAAACTTAACACAAGCAATTTTCTGATCCTGTTCTTCTCCAAGGCAGTGGTTACCCTCAAGTACTGGGAACGTATCAATTAGGACTGCTTGCCCTGCCTTAAGATAGGGTTGGTTATTGGCTGATAACCAAAGTAAATGTTAGGAATCTTACTGCCCTAACTCCCTGGTTTTTAAAATGGAATCTTAACCTTAAGAGGGAGTCCTTCCTGTTCTTACTATACTGTTTATGTCTTGGCATTTTTCATCATAGGCAGGAAAAGTTAATCATGATGCTTGTACCATGTCCCTGCCTTACCTCACTGGGGCCTATACTCAGTCTCACTAGGGCTCTAGTGCCCACACTTGGACTCATGCTTCCATCTTGAAGCTTTTATATTCACACGGGGGTCCTGGGGTTCACACTTAGAATCACACCCAGTTATGCTTCCATATTGGGCCTCACATTCAAATGCATACTAGGATTGTGGTGTTCACACTTGTAGTGAACTTAGAACTCAGTAGTCAAATACATGATTTCTTTTGTTTTATGATAGAAATTAGGGCAACTGGGGTGAGGAACAGAGACTGCTACAAGATCTGTTGACTCTAGAAGTGGAGAGGGGAGGGGATACGTTTCATCCTATCCCTCACTTGTGCTGTGGGCTGATGAAGAGGGTGATGGGAAACACTGACTTAGTTAAATCTTTTTGCCTTTCCTTGCACAAGGAGACTGGGATCTTGGCAGGAAGATCTGAGTATCTGTTTAGTACAGGGTGATCCCGTAGAGTTTATGGGCCACATACGTACATACCCCCCTTAAATAGTTTTGGGCACTCTTACTGGGGTAGAGAGGGTTAGGTGTGGGGAAATAAGACTCATATCCTCCCAGGACATCTCTCCATCCCAGGCATTCTAGGATGGGCGGGGTGTTAAGGTCAGCCTGATGAGGGGGTAGACTCTGGCTCCTTGTGTGGTGAGAAGGTAGGCAGCTGGGGAGGAGACTGGACTGGAATCCACTCTCTCTTTTGTCCTCTGCCCTGCCTGAAGAGGGATAGGGCCAAGGTGATGTATCTCAGTCTGTCAGGTGCCTGTGGAGCCCTTATCCTGTCTCTGCGTATGCCCAGGGTTCTCCATTTCACTCCCCAGAAGAGCAGTAGTGGGGGGCTGGGCTAGGCTACAACCAGCCCTAAGACTCTCTGCCCTCCCACTTGGAGGCGAGCAGGGCAGGCTGCCTGAGGGGCACTGTCACCCATGGGCCCATGCAGTGGGCACCTGGCCCGCAGGCTCAGATGGCTGGGCTGTAACTGCTCCCTGTTCCTGATGGGGACACATGCTCTCCAGTCCCCCTCTGGGGGTGGGGGCTTAGAGGCAGGGCACTCTGCTCTCTGCCCCACTATGGTGAGTTGAAGTGTAAATGAATCGGAAACATATGGAGCAGATTTTCTTTGAAATGCAGATAGATTGGGGGGGACCATGTGTGCCTGGTTTGGGGGTCCCAGAGAGCAAGGAGGCTGAGAAGAGAGCTGACCCCTCCTCCAGACTCACCATGGGGTTAGGGAAGTTGGGGAGACCTCAGCTGTCTAAACTCCTGTGGCCCTTCGTGACCACACACACCCAAGATCCCTCCCAGCTTCCTGTGGGGAGGGACTGGGGAAGCAAATGGTCCCTGTGGACAGAGAGCACTGAGGTCAGTACCCGCCTTTACCTCTGCAGAGGGCAAAGAGAGCCCCCAAAGCAGACAGCCATGCTAGGTTGGGGGTCACCAGAGCCAGAAACTCTGGAGGCCAAGGGGTGGAGAGAGGAGCTGGAGCATATGTGGGGGAAGATTTAGACCCTGCTGTTATGGGAACCAGCTCCCAGAATCTGGGGCTAGTGCCACAGAGGAAGGAACTGAACTTAGACTATGGTGGTAACTTCTGGTCAGTGCTAGGGCCTGCCCTGGGGTTAGGAATGGACTGAAGAAGACTTAAACCGAAAGGAGGATTTTCCAGATCTGGGGCAGTCAGTATGCCCCATGATACACTATCTATACTTACCCCTCACAGTGCTCAGCAAGGCTGCACAGCTCTGTGCTCTCTGTGGGACCCAGGGACTGGGTCTGCTTTGCTCAGCACTGTGCCCTGCCCCTGGTAGAGACCTGGTACACAGTAGCAGGCAGTGGTTTGTAAATAATACATTGTTTTCCTTCCCCATCAAACTGAGTGTTCCTGGTGGGCTGGGCCATATCCCCAATCCCAGCATGGTATTGGCAGGGATGAGGTGCTCAATAAATGTTGAGGCATGAATCCTTGAGCGCAACAGGCCATGGGGAGAGGGGACTCTGGGGTTTGTAGCTTGAGACCCAACAGCCTCTTTTATACACCCCTATTTGGTTCAGAGGACCCATGAGTGATTTGCAGGCTAGAGTAAAGGAAGGACTTGTCTTCACTCCGGGAGGGAGTGCAGAACATAGGCAGCTTCGTCCTTGGAAAGGTCCTGACTCAAGAGTAGGGCAATGACCCTGATAATATGGCAGAAGTCAGAGGTCACTGCTGTCCTCTCCCCAGCTTCAGGATTGTTCAAAAGGTGGGAAAGTCTTCTTCTCCCATGTGGTTGTGTATGTCCCTTGCTCTCTCTAGGTCTGGTTCTCTTGGACTCTGGGCCTCCAAGGATGGGCTCTGAGGTTGTTTAGCTGCTCTGGGCACCACAGACTGTCTATATTGGTTATTAATGTCTGCCTAAGGACACAAGGTTCAGATCCTAAAAATACCCTATCCAGCCAGAGCCTTGGAGTTGCTGGTGTGGGCCAGTGTAGCAGCGGCTGCCTCTGGATCAGATAGACACCGAGCCAGGAGACACCGGGAGAGTATGGGAAAGCCAGGACAGCATGGGTGAGAGATGCATCGGAGAGAGCCTTTGCTCTCTATGGAATAAAGATATATAAAATTAGTGGTGCCAGTTAGATTATGGCAACATTTAGGGTAAGCTATTATCCTACACTGCAGAGAATTTCCTTTGTAGGGAATCTGGAGATATATCTGATATCAGACATAAATATCTAGTAGTCAGTAGTCACTGTTTCAAGTCCAGCTTCAGGATATTCCAAAATAAGTGTGTGACAAAGGAAAAATACCTTCCCCAAGTAGCCTTTCCTGAGCCACTGACTCCATCCTACCTCCTCAAGCCCTTCCTTGAAGTCCAAGTCCCAGTGATGTTCTTTCACACCTTCCTTTATAGGCCCCTACCTCACATCTGACCCGCAGGCCTCTGTGCAGAGAGAAAGGAGCTGCACAGTGGTCCCTAAAAGGTAAGAAGAACCTAGCCTCTGAGGGTAGATGCCATGTGACCTTGGCCTGTGAACCGACGTTTCTGGGCCCCTCTGAGAAATCTCGGGATCAGGGGGCTGGGTCCTGGCCCAGGCCTGGAGAGAAGGCGGTTTTGGCACCCATCCAGGCCCCTGACGTCAATGACTCTCCAAATAATGGAATCAATATTGGGGGTGGGGGGGCAAGCGTGAACCAGGCCCCAGCGATTAGAAACAGATCAGCACAAACCGGCAGCTGATTCTGATAGAGCTGCCTTGGAGAGCTGTGGTGGGAGGCCTGGAAGGAGGTGGACCTAGGGGGGCACAGGGATGGGAGGGGGAGCTACCAAGTGTCCAAAGTGTGGGGGTCCACAAGAGGGCAGAGACCCTCAGCTACCTGGGTTGGAATGACAGGGTAGGGGCCTCTGTTCTGGTGCTTCCTCTTTTGAGCCTGTGGGGTTCCAAGGCTAGGGGAAGTTTGTGAATGGAGACTTCTTTCAGCCAGTGAGTGATAAAGACTGGGCAGGGGGGAGGTTCAGAGTTAATCTCTCTGCATCCCAGACCTGGGCCCCTAGGCTATACTAGGGTTGGGGGAGAGTGCTGAGTGAGACCTAAGGGAGATAACCTTTTGCATGGAGGCCGAAGACATTAATCCAAACAGAGAGATGGGTATTCCCCCTCACGTTGGGAGTCTGGCCTCCTCCATCAGCCCATGTCCCCTCAGCCTCCTAGGAGTCAGCACGTGAGGATGGAGGGGGCCATAGGGTCCATGGGGGTTGGCCTGGCGGCAGCTGACAAAAAACAGAAAGGACTGGGGGAGCGGCTGTAATTACGGTGCATTTATTATTAATCAGATGAAATTGCTGGAAGCAGCTGGTGTAATGTGCGTAGCAATACAGACGGCATGCCCCCCAACACACGCACACGTACACATACACATGCACCACAGCCCGAGACTTGTTTGCTTTCACAATTCTTTTCTTGGGAAGGTTGGATGGCTCTGTATGTGTCTCAGTGTCTGTGTATGTTGGTGTGTATCTGCTGTTTTTCATGTCAGCTTGTACACTCCCCTCCCTTGATTGGCTCCTTTGTCGACTATATCTATCATTCTTTGACCCAATATGTGTGTCTGTCTTTCTGCCTCCCTCTCTTTGGGCCCATCTTTTGGTATGTCTGTAGCTGTTACCACCAGCCAGCCCATCTCTAACACCTTGTTTTAGTTTCTGGCCATCTGTCCCTGGTTGGTGGTGTCTCTCCATCTGGGCAGCGTTGAATGACTTAGAGGCCCTTTCTCAAGGCTATGTGTTTAGGTACCTGATCATGCCTTTGGCAGACACATCTGGACCTGTTTTTTGAGAGGAGTGGGGTTGGTGGACCCTGAGGATCTCCTGGGATCTTGTAGGTGAGGGTTCTGTTAAGTGACTGGAGCCTGTAGAAGCAACAGTAGCTTTCAAGATAGCCCCGAGTACAGTGCCATCTCCCTTACCACTACCAGTTATGTGACTTTGGGCAAGGTTCTTTTGCTTCCTGAGCCTCAGTTTCCTCATCTGTAAAATGGAAATAGGATTACCTCCAAAGATTGTTATGATGATTCAACACGAAAATATATGGTAAGTACTTATGCTATTTGGCTCATCAAGGATACTGAACAAGTATTAACTGTCACCATAATTATTGGGAAAGGCACAGTACAGGTGGTAGAGAGATCTGCAGAGGCAAACTGGTATAGCAGAAAGCCTTTAGAACTAGACTTTGATTCAAATCTAAGCTCTGGACCTGATCAGCTGTGTGGTCTTGGGCAAGTTACTTAACTTCCCTGAATCTCAGCTTTTTCAAATGTCAAATGAGAATACTAATAGAACCTACCTCATGGAGAAGCCCTGAGGATTAAATGAGATAAAGCATATAAAGTGCCTAACACAGTTCCTGGCACATAACAGATGTCCAGTAAGTCATAGTGGTGAAGAGGAAGAGGAAAAGGATGGTATGATGGTGGGTTTTATGCCTTACTGGTGGCCATGTGTTTATGTGAGAATATGTGATGTGGAGGTACTTGTGTCTGTGAATGGTTGTGTAGAGATTTTAGGATTTTCTGTGGGTGTGTTTGAGTGTGTATTTGTGTGTGGTGTCAGGCCTTCCTGACAGCTTCTGGTTTCCCTTTGTCCCTGTGGTTCAGAACATGAAGTCTGCAAGGGGTGCTGGAGGGAGTCTGGGCTTCTCCTAATTTTTCCTTTTTTAGATGCTTAAGTCTCACCTTCATCAGTCTCCCCTTCTCACAGTGAATGGAACTTATGGAATAAGCTCCGAGTTGAACTAAAAGCTGTGGCTTCTCTGTGACCTCTGACTTGTGCCCTTTGCCCTTCTAGAATCCAGCCTTGTCACATCACCCCACCCCCTCAGTTTTGGAAGTCTGGGGAAGAGTTTGGTCTGGAGGAGGAGGAGAAAGGACATTGATGTGCTCTGTGTGTGGCCAGAGGTAAAGAGGTATGTGCTGGGGACCCAAACGAGGCAGGTCAATCTCAGAGCATCAGGCAGGTGCAGTGGGGCTGTAGGTCTAGCGACATGAGTGAAGGGATGCCTAAGATCCCTTCCTTCTTTCCCCTGTCCTCTTTCCTCCTGAGGATTTTCATGCCCCTGGGATAGGCCCACAAAGGGGAAGAGACTTACCCACAGTCACAAAGACAAGGGCAAAGCCAGGTCACAAAACCGGGTTCAGCACTGAGGGAGCTGCATCCCAGATGTGGGAGTAGGTTTCTGTTTCCTTGTCGGGCTCTCTTTCTGCCCCAGACCATCTCTGGCTTGACTGGGGGAGCAGCTGGGCTTGGAGGAAATGGGATGGGAGGTCGGAAAGTCCAAATCTTCTGGGGCCAGTGGTGGGGCTGGGCCTGACTCCCCCGCCTTTCACTGGGGCCAGGCAAGGCCCCTGGATTGGCAGCCTGGGGGTGGGGGCGTCCAAGGAATCGAGGCGCTGGAGCGGAACGGAAGGGCCTATTGTCCAAAACCCGCCAGAGGCCCACAAAGGCAGGGCTGGGCTTTTCATCTCAGTTCCCAAACAGACTGGCCATTTTCCCGGCCCGGAGTAGGGGAGTAATGACCCTTCAGAACTAGGACTGGGATGTTATTGAGGGTGGGGTGGGCTATCCCAGACTGACACATGGTCATGAAAGGGACTTAAAATGGAGCTGGGGTTCAGAAGAATAGGAAGGGAGTTTCCAGAGGGCTGTAGAGAGCTAAACTTCCATCTCACCATTCCCAGAGGGACCTAAAGACATGGGCTGGGGTATTTGATAGAAGTCGAGATTTACACAATAATAGATAATAAATATTTATAGAGGGCACACCTGGAAGTAGTCTGGTTGCTTGTTGGGAAAGTGAGTTACTGAGCTGTGAGGGCACATAACACCCTTCCTGCAATTGGGAACACCTTAGGTAGCCAGAACAGAGGCTGAAGAAGAGAAGGCTAGTGGTTAGGCAAGAGATTGGGCTCCCTGCAGCAGGAGGGAGTGAGGCCAGACAGCAGGAAGGACTTCCTGCCAATGAACAGTAGCTCAGATGCCCTGACCCTGTCCCTGGGGATCCTAGAGGATCGCAGAGAGCAGGGGGAGCCGAAGAACACCCCCGGGGGTTAAGGCTGAGGCAGCTTCTGTGGAGGCCCAGGAGGAGGCCAGGAGGGAGGATTTGGCAGTTCTGTCCACCCTCCCCCAGCAGCACCTCCAGCACCACTTTAAAAACAGCTTTTTAATTTAACAAAGTGGATGAAAAACTGTTTTTGGAAATAAAAGATCTCTGCTGTCTCCCAGGCAAGCACTCAGCCCTTGCAGAGAGCCTCTCTCTCTGGGTTTCTCTCCACTGCTAGTGGCTCCTTTCCTCTCTCTGTGTCTCTGTCTCTGTCTCTTTTTTTTGTTTGTTTCTGTTCCTCCCTAGCTTCCCCTTGGCCTCTCATCATCCTTGCCCCCCTACCTCATTTCAGCCTGGGTAGGAGTCTCACCTTTAATCTCTTACCTCCTGTTTCTGTGTCTCCTTCTGTCTCTCCTCTCCCAGTCTCTCACTCTCAGGGTTGTCTCTGTCTCCCAGCCTGTTTCAATCTCTGTCTGCCTTCCCCCCCTTTTTTCTCCCCCAACCCTTGCTCTAAATGGGTCTATTTAAAACACCCGACGCTGCCAAGTCAGAAAAGCGTCTCCTGATAAAGCGCATTAGGCGGAGGGAGGGAGAAGGAGGGTGGAGGGAGCGGCGGGCGGACAGATTGATCCAAGCCTTAACCCCATTAATCAGGCATCGTGAATCCCCCTCCCTCCCCCAACTTCAGCCCCTTCAGAGCTAAAAGCCCCTTAAATATTTATCACCCCTTCTCCATGGGGGGGGTAAAAGGGAAGGGTGTGTGGCCTTTGGTGTGAGCATCCCCAGCTGCCTGGTGCTGCTTCCGCCCCCTCTCTGTGTGTGTTTACACATGTGTGCATGTGCTCATATGTGCATGTATGGGTGTGCACACCTGACAGGCCAGGGCTGGTTGCCATGTTGCCCCCCCCCATCTGAATAGCTTGGTCCCCTGGGCAGCCCCTGGGTACCCTAGGAGTCTGGCCCACTCCTGCCCCTCCTGAAGGGTTGGGCATGCAGAAATGGAGACACTGGGGTCACTTGTGGGTCCTTGTGCCGTCCAAGTACAGTAACTAAAGGACTGGGTAGCAGGAAGGACTATCATTCTCAGGCAGCAGGAAGGTGAGCTGAGGTTCAGTGTCCAGGTTCTCCCAAATTCTCAATGCAAAAAGTAACTTGAGGAATAGATTTGGGGAATTCATGCTCCTAAGGACAAGAAGGTAACTGGAAGGCTGGCTGAAGTTCCCCGTCTATTCTTAAAGGGCAGAAATATGACCTGGGGGTGGGTTGGGGCCTCCCGTTACCCTTAGAAATGCTGGAAGGTGACCTGGGCCTGGGTGGAGGGTCCCATCACTCCCAGAGAGAAGGAAGGTAGCCACTCTCTCAGGGTGATGTGGGACTGGGTCCCGTATCCCACGGCGCACTGATTCCCCCCGGCAGCAGAGGTCAGCCCGGAGACAGGCAGGGGTCTGTCCGAGTTGGCCCGAGGCCTTTCGCCCGGGGCGGGGAAGGGAGGCCCCGGCTGACCCTGGGTGTGCGGAGGGGCCCGGGAGCCGGGAGGGGAAGGAGGGTCCCTTCCCCCTCCTCTCCCCCTGCATCAAGTGCCACATCTCCTCCTGACTCAGACAATTAGATTCAAAGGATGACCTCACTGCCTGCCGTCCCTCACTCGCTCCCTCCGCTAGCTCGGATCTCCTGCTCGTTCGCTTGCGGCGCGCTCCTTCCTCCCCTCCTCCCGGGCCGCTCGCCGCCTCGCTTGCAGCTCAGCCCGATCCCTCGCCCGCCCGCCGGGACTCTCGCGGTGTGTGCTGGTGGGGGGGTCTTGCAGCCTTCCGAGTCGACCAGCCCCGAGCTCTGGGGGCCCGATGCCCTCGAGCGGCCGGGCGGTCCCACGGAGCGCCGGAGGCACCGACGGGGCGCCTGCGCGGGGACTCAGGTCAGTGGCCGCTCGGCCGCAGGGCCGGAGAACTTGTCACCCCCACTGCCGCCGCCGAGACACCCCCGCCCGCGCCCGCCAGCCCGCCCGCCAGCCCGCCTCGGCGCTTCCCGCTCCTTTCTCGGCCCCCGCCCCCCGCGGCTGCTCGGCGCGCTCCCCTTGCCAAGCTGTCTCTCTACTCTTCTCTTTTTCTCCCCCAGCCCCCCTGCCTCTGCAGCCGGTGGGAGGGACTGGGACTTCCTGAGGTCCCAGGGATGGGGCCGGGGCCCATTGGCTGCAACCGGACCAGGCCTCAGAGAGAGGAGGGGGCTCTGGCTGTGTCCATTGGCCTGGGGGAGGGGACCACCACCTGGGTGGGAAGGGGCTACTGAGAGAGAGGCCCAGGCTGTGGGGTTGACATCTAGACAGAGGGGATGAGCTCCTGCTATCCTTCTTTTCTCATGTCCTAGGGGCCTCTTGCCTGGCTTCATTTGTCCCCACCTCCTAGCTAACTTTAGTCCCCACTCCCTGGCTTCACTTGGCACCCACAGCCCACATCCTTTTGGGCTCTGTCACCTGGCCTCTGTTTCCCTAGAGCCTGCTGCCTGATTTCATTTGTTCCCAATTTATGCCTGCCTCCCACGTTCCTCACCTGGCTGTATGGGATTGCCCTGCCCAGTTTCCTTAGGCCCTGCTGCCTTGTGTCTGCTCCTCTACGTGGCTTCCTTGAAGCCCTGTCAGGGTCCCTTTAGGATGGGGCATCAGGGCCCAAGGTACGCTTGGAGTGGCAAGAGGTGAGGATGTCAGCAGCACTGCCAGTTGTTCTCTGGTTGGGGCATGGCCAGCACAGCCTGGATTCCATTCTGCCTGGACAGCGACACAGCATCCTCTCTTGTAATTAGGGGTGGGGGTGGGGGTGGCAGGGCTTCAGGGTCCAAGAACATTTTAGGACTCTTGTCTTTAGAGGATAGAGACAGCACTGGCTTGACCAGTGCTGTCTCTGTCGCTTTGGGTGTGACCATGATGATAGGGCTTTGATAGGGATTGTGGGCTGAGGTCCTATCTCCTTCCCCTTTCCTCCCCTCCTGTACCTGGGCCTAACATTGAGGGAATTCTATAGACAGTTGTGGGCACAGAGAGGTTTTGAAGAGGCCTGGTATATATGATATCACAGGTGGGTAGGCTGAGCTGCTGCTGACCCTCATCCTGGAGAAGAGGGGATGGGGGTGCAGTAGGGATTTGGGGAGTGGGCTGGTTTATGGGGTTTTCTGACTCCTGCTACTTCCAGTGCCACCATCTCTTCACCCAGAGGTGTCCTCACCTCTCCTGCCTGGCCTGAAGCTCCTCTTATTCCCCAGTGCTGGTAAAAGCTGGGTTAGGGGAGGAAGGAGCCACCTAGGGAAAAACTGTCTATTTCCTCACTTTTTAGAGACCAACGAAGTTCCTCCTTCCCTTTTCCTTCTTGCCTTCAGGCTGCTCTGAGCTTTATTCCCCTCCCCCAAGTGCAGCCTAGGCAACTCCAGGCCCCAGTATGGAGTGACTATTCTGAGTGTGTATCTTTGTGGGGATGTGAGAGGCTGAGGGTATGGGCAGGGGCTCTGAGTTTCTGGAGGTGCAATGGTAAATGGTATCTGTGTGGAAGATCGCCTGTTCTGAGTGTGTGATGGTATCCATATGTGAGACCATGAGTGTTTTGAGTGAATGTGTGTGAGAGAGTCTATGTGTGTGACTGTGACAATATGCGTGTGTGTCTGCACACTGTGTGTGCGAGACTGTGGAAGTGGGTGTCCATGTGGGGGGCCACGATGTGTGGCTACGATGGTAGATTCTGAGGGCCAGTATCTGTGAGAGGCCTCCTGGGTGTGTCTGTAAAGCTCTGGGTATGTATGTGGAAGTGGGGGGTTTTGAGGAGCTCTGCTGGGTGGTAGTGAGAGCCTGTGTGCTGCGTCTGGGGGTGAAGTGAGCACTGGGTGCTCTGTGACCCTGAATTGCTGGTGTGTGTGTGAGTATGTGTGCGCATACTCATGCCTGTGTTTACCCATCAGGAACAGATTGCTCTGGCTTCCCCACTGTGAGGAGGGGAGGAAGGGGGAGGAAGGATGGCTTGCTTTTGCCCAGCAGATCAGAAGCTTCCTCAGAAGTAGTGTGCAGTGTGCATGCAGGTTAGGGGGGCAGGGAGAACGGGACACTATTACATGAAGATAGTTTCTGTTCCCTTCATTCACCTCCAGTTCCTTCAGAAAGACCATCTTCAGTTCTTTTTGTTTCACATGCACTGCCCCCCTCCATCCCCGCCGTGTGTGTGTGTGTGTGTGTGTGTGTGTGTATACACAAGCTTGCAAGCATAGGCCTCTGTGTATATATTCAAGGGTGTGTCCTCACCAGAGCAGTGATGGGGCCAGGGGTGGGGTGCAATGGGAGATGCTGGGGCAAATAGGTCTTTGTCCATCCCCCAAGTCTGGAAAGCTACTCTGTTCATCCTTCTGTCTCCATGGAGGGCCCTGCAGCATCCTTCTTGCCCTGCCTCATCCCTCTGTGAGCCCTCTCCCCTGTCAACTAAAGGAAGTCTCATTCCCCCCATCGCTCTGCCCATCCCCCACTTCCGTGGAGTTCTTCCAGCTGTCTAGCCTCCTGCGGCAGCATTCTACCCCTCCAAGAGGAGCAGCCCCCACTCCCTGCAGATTTAAATCTGACTGGTTTGTGGGCCTTTTCTGGTTAGAAGAGTACTCCTGATTCTTCTAGAAGCCAGAAGGGACTCTCCACTGAGGTTAGGGGTTGGGGGATTTGGTACTTGTACATGAAGTTCTGTGAAGCTGTCCAGAGCCCATGTGCCCAAAGGGAAGATACGAATTTATCTGCCCCTTCCTGCTCCCCATTTGAGAAGGAGGGGGCTGGACCAGATGATGTTTGATGAAGAAATCCCAGACCCTTTGCACCTAGAGGGCTGTTTAAGCCTAGGCCTGCATATATGTGCACTATAAGCCAATGCCCAGGTAACCAGGCAGCACGTGGGCCAAGTGGGGCTTCACAAGTGGGCATGGGCTGGTGGGATTCAGATTCCCACCTCCCCAAGACCTCTCCCAGCTGCCCAGCCAGGCCCATCATGAGAGGGCCCCAGGCTCCCCCTACAACACGCCCGCACACACGTGCAGCAGGGCATGCACATGCTGATCTCAGGGTCCCCATGGTGCAAGAGGCTGGGGGTGGGGGGTTTGAGTACTCAGAGTCCAGGCTGCTGCCAAAATCCATCGGAATCTTGTCCCCCTACCCCGAGGCCCCCATCTCGGGCTGTGGAGGTCACAACAGCAGGTGCGGATACCCACCCCCCCAACTCACTCACATTGGGCCGCCTCCTTTTCCACAACCTCCGCCAGCCGTTGAAGCTAGGGGACCATTCCCCCTGCCTCCCTCTGGCCCCCCTTCCACTGGTGCTCAGCTTCTCCTGCCCTCTTCTACAGTGGAGAGGAGGGGGCCTATGTTTGGTTGGGGTCCTTTATCCTGAGCTTGCCCCTGGAGTGGGTAGGGAAGTGGCACCCTGGGAGGAGATAAGTCTTGAATTCTGAACCCAGGCATGTCTTCTGGGTCCTCTGCCACTTGGGGTGGGGGTACCAATTGCTAAGGGGGCCAGGTCTGGATTGAGAGAGAAAGAGAGAGCCAGAGACAAGAGACTCAGAGACAAGATGGAGAGACACCACGGGAAGTAGGAGCCTGCCCTGGCCAGCCAGCTCCAGCCCCAGGAGCTGGCCCCTGACCTGGGTCCGCCCCCTCCCCAGTGGGGGGCCTGCCGGGCCAGCTGCCAGGGGCCAGGCCTCCCTTCTTGGCCTACCCCCACTCTGGAAGGCTCAGGCCTCTGCCCCCGCCTCCACCGCCCACGCTGTCCAGGCTGCCTAGGCCTGGTGGGATCTGGGGGCCTCCCGGCCTCAGCCCCTCCTCCCCATCCTGGAGCTTCCAGCCTGCTCTGACTGTCTCTCCCAGGCTCCCCCTCGGCCAATGCTGTTCTTCCCTGCCCACCACATCCCTGTCCCTGTCTCTGCCCCTGCTCTGTCTCTCATTTTCTCTCCCCACCTCCAAGTGTAGGTGTCTGTCCTCCTCACTGCAACCTAATCCCTCTGCAGGTCTGAGGCCTCTATAGTCCCCAGGCCCTTGAATCCATGAGTCCATGCTGTGTCCTGTCCTGTGACCTTGCCTTCTTCCCAGGATGCATCCTCTACGGGCAGCGGTGGGGACAGGGGAAGGGGATGAGGCCCCAGGGCAGAGTCTTCACATGGAGGGATTCTGGAGTTTGCGGTTTCTGAGGGGACTAGAAGCTATGGAGATGTCACCATGGCCCTGCTATGGGTCAGATCCCTCCATCACAATGTTCCTGACCTCACCCTGGTCGTGGGTCATTGAGGATGGTGTCCAGCCCAGTGATGTTTGTTGGATTTCAACTTTTGGAGGCTCCACAAGGGCCTTCCTGCTTATTCATTGTCCAGGCCAGATTAAGCCTATCTGACTCTCAGCACACCCACACCAGCCAGCACCCTGAAGCTCAGAACATACTACTGCACATCAGCACTTACCCACAGTTAGAGCTGGGCCTCAGTCAGTGGTGCTCAGAACCCCCCACCCTGGATGTGGCAGGGATTCCTCAGTGTTGGGGACAGGGGTGGGGACAGGGGAAGGGGATGAGGCCCCATGTATAACCTAAACTGCTCTCTGCTTCTCCAAAGCTTATACCTTTTCTCCCTCAGTTTCTGCCTTCAGCTGTGCAGGGGCTAAGGCTGGGGACAGAGGGCACCTGGAACTTTGCTGGGGCTGGCAAAGAGGGGTCTTGGGCCCTGGATCCTAAGCCAGACTCAGGAATTGTGTAATTGAGGACCCTGATCTGGAGCCTGTCAGTGCTACGGCTAGTGACTGTTAGCCTCCATGGTGCCTGTGAACTGGTGTGAGCTCACCACAGACCAGACTTATTCTGTGTGACTGGCCACGTTACTGAGTCTGACTGCCAACATCCCTGTGTCACCATCACTGTACATTACTCTCGGTCTCATCACACCTTTGATTCTGAGGTTCCTGTCACTGTGACCATGTCAATTTCAACAGGTATCATTGCCCCATTTGTTGTCATTGTATGTGACTGTCACTCACTACATCATTGTCACTGTAGTGACTGTCAACACCCTTGTGTGTCACTCTCAGCTGTTCAACTGTGTAATTTCCACTGGGTGTTGTTATCACTGTGTAATGGTGTTTTTGTGTCATGGTGGGCAAGTGGCAATAAGTTGAGGGCCCAGGATATGTCTCTTGCTGTGTCACCTGCATGTATGTGTATGTGTATATGATGACATCGTAGGTTCTGTATTAGGAGAGAGGTGCTGTGCTCCTTGTGCTGATAAGGGTTTTGGGGCTGCCTGGGCACTGACTGAGCTCCTTTCTTTCTAGTGGGGTGACCTTTGTTGCCTCCTCCTTCTGGGGCTGGGGCTGGAGGCCAGGGTAGCCTCCTGGAAGAGTCTATAAGGAGCCAGGGCCAGTTTGCCTAGCCCTTATCTGGGGCTTCATGGGATTTATCCTCCAGATCTGTTCCAGAGCCATGGGGTGTGGACTCGGAAAAATCCTGGGAAAGATGCTCTTTGCCCTGGAATGGGTGGCCTGAGGTAAACTAGGGCAGGATGGAGGTATAGCCTGGATGCCTCTGGTCTCAGCTTCCCTACCTAGGAATAGGCTAAGCTGGGATTCTGAGGGAAGGGAAAGGGGAAATTGGCCTGGAGTTTTCTGGATCTGCCAGGGTCAGAGATGGGGTGGGGCAGGGTGGGGTTTTAGTCTACCCTTATCCCCTGGGGCTGGGCTCCTGGATTCCCAGGGAGAAGCCCTGTAACACCCAGGAAGGCTGCACTGACCCCATCCTCCCCTCACCCTGGAGGAGATGGGTGGGCTTACGGAGATGTTCTAGGGTGAGTATAGAGATCCTGCTAGTGTCCCTGTCATTCTCTCTGGGTCTGCCTCTCCCTCTGCCCTTGAATCTCTGCCCTTCTCCTAAGCTCCCCATCTCTCTTCCTGTGAGATCTCTTCCATTTCTCCCTGTCTTGGTCTCTTCTTATCCCTCTGGGACTTGGCTCACAACTCTCCCTCTCTCCCCTTGTCTCTGTCCCTCTCTCCCCAGGTCTCTCCCTTTTCTGGGTGCCCCCAACCATGCAGTGTCTGTCTTGGTACCCCATCCCCCACTCTGCAGCACTGGCTTTCAGCAGCGTCCATCTCCCATGGCTGCAGCCCCGTTGGCCCAGGGCCCGGCCCTTACAGTAACTCATCCAGCTGATGGAGGCGACTTTGATGAAGAAGCCATCCCTCTCCCTGAAGGGATCTGTGTGTGTGTGTGTGTGTGTGTGTGTGTGTACGTGCGCGAGTGCCTGTGCATATGTGCTTGTGTGTTGGTATGCATACACACTCATGCCAGGCCATCTTCTTGCCCCATCCCCTTCAAACTGGGACCAGGGAGGAGCTGAAAGTAGAAGGCCACCCTGTTCCTCTTCTCCCATCCTGTGAGCTAAGCTTGGTCCACTCCGCCTGCTCGTCCAGCGCTGTGCCCTGGTTCCTGCCCCCATGTGGTGGGCAGTGGCCTGTCACTGAGTTAGAGTATCTTCCTGGCTGTGAGGAAAAAGAATGAACAGATGGCAAAGGAGGCAGGGAGAGCCTGAGGGCTACCTGCAAGGGTTGAGGTGGAGAACCAAGTAGGCCTTGAACCTCTTGTCTTTCTCTTTCTCTCTCTCTTTCCAGCACCAGCTCTGAATTTAGGAAGTTCGGGGTTTATTTTCAGCTTCTTAGGTCTGAGGAGTGGCTGCGGGTCAGGAGGAGCCAGGCCAAGTGGTAGCTAAGGCTCAAGAAGTCACTGATGTGGGAGGGTAGCTGAAGCCACATGGGGCCTAGAGAGAGGAACTGTGCTGGGAGGGCGGTCATCGGAGCACCTGCGGCTGTGGCTGGAGGAAAACCAGGTGCAGAATGGAGGATGTGCCTGGTGAGGGGTGAGTGTAGCAGAGGGCAGGCAGGAGCCCTCTCCCTTTGTAAAGGAGTCCCTTCAAGTCAGACCTGCTCCAACTCCCCCACCCGCTGCAACAAGCTGACACCCACATTCATCCTTCTGCCACAGCTCTGTTTGCAGTGTCTCTGGCTCTTTCTCTGGCCATTCCTCTGGCATTATTTCTGACAGGGTCTCTGGCTGTGTCTGGCAGTGTGTCTGACTGTGTGTCGGAGTGTCCCTGGCAGTGTTTTTAGTGGTGTGCATACTTCCTGACTGAGCATCTGGCTGTGTCTTTGGCTCTCTCTCTAGCTGTTTTTCTGGGTGTATGCCTGTTTGTGTCTGTCAGTTTCTCTGGTATTTCTCTGCTTGTGTGTCAGGCAGTTTCCCTGGCACTGTTTCTGCTAGTGTCTCTAGTACACTGGCTTTGTCACTGATGGTTTCTCTGCCTCTGCTTCTTGCTCTTTCTGGGGTTGTATGTCTGCTTGTATCTGGCTGAGTCTTTGACAGTTTCTGGTGGGTCCTTTGGTTGTGCGTTGGTTGTTCTCAATCATGTCTCTGGCTGGTCTTCTAGTTGTATCTACCTGTTTCTCTGCCCTTGGCTGGTTGTGCCTCATACAGTCTTTCCTGTTTATTTCCAACTGCAAGTGGGGCTTTTTCTTTGGGGTTCTGTCTGGTTTTGGGTAGTGTCTCTGGCCAGTGTCTTTGCTGTATGTCTGGCTGTATTTCAGATAGTGGCCCTGGTTGAGTGTCTGGCAGTGTCTCTCTGGATCTCTGCTTCTGTCTGGTTTACAGTCCCCTTCTCTCCTTAAACTGGGGTAGGAGGGCCAGATTTGGGGCTTTTTCTGCAGGAAATAATAGTTATTTCCCTGCACTCAGGTATGAGCCTATGCTGCGGCAGGTTGTGGGGGAGGGGGAAATGGATCCATCCTGGCTTCTGGGGACAGGTGCCAAGTGTGCTTTGTGTACCCTATGGGTGTGTATAGACACATGCACCTCTCCTGGGCTGGGGGTCTCAGGCTCCTGGGGCAGGTGGCTGGGGTGAAGGACAGGCTGAGGCCTCTTACAAGGACTTGTATGTGAAAATCCTTCATTCTCACTTGATCATTGTTGACTACATCCTGCAGCCAGCAGCCTTATCGAACAGCAAACCACTGTAGGTTTCCTTCCACCATCTTAGCAAACCTTTGCCTACAGATGCCAATTATGTTGCTTTCTATGGCTTGAAAGGATTCTAAGCCCCATTAAGAAGGGCACTTGGGCATCAGAAGATTGGAGACTGACGAAAATTAGGCTTGGGGTGGATTAATGATTGTGCATCGAGTATTGACCCCCCTATACAGAAATTTATTGTTGTTAACAACTATTTGATCAATAAATATGAGAGATGCCCTCACAAAAAATATAAATAAATAAATATATATATATATATATATAAACAGACTTCGAATTGTAAAATAAATAAGTAACTGGGATGTAATGTATAGCATAAGGAATATAGTCAAAATATTGTAACAACTTGGTATGGTGATAGCTGGTACCTAGAATTATCATGTATATAAATGTTGAATCACTGTGTCGTACACCTGAAACTAATGTAATGTAATACTGTGTGTCAACTACCCTTCAATAAAAAAAAAAAAAAGAAAAAAAATAGAAGACTTAAAGAAAAAAAAAAAAGAAGGGCACTTGGGGTCACGGTGCCCTGGCCCTAGGGCTGGGATTCCCCAGTCTAGCCTGAGAATAGGGGGCTCCCAGGAGGTCCCTGCCTGGGCTGATGCTGCCCCTTTCCCCTCACCACATTTCTCCCAACAGATGGCCGCTCCTGTCCCGTGGGCCTGCTGTGCCATGCTGGCTGCCACCGCTGTTGTCTACGCCCAGAGACATAGTCCACAGGGTGAGTGCCATGCGTGGGTGGGGCTCCCTGCCGGCCCCCTCTCAGAGATGACCATGAACCCTCCTCAGCACAGCTGTGTGCATCCACCCCAGAGCGACACACTGGCAGTGCTGCCATTGTCACATGTGAACGTCCAGAGGGACATGAGTCATATGATGCTGGTACACCCACTGATGTCTCATAGGCCTAGTCCTCCAGGCACCTCATCGTAGTCCCATGTTGATGATAGCTCTGGCTTGAGGTGAACTAGTCCTCCTCTGACTAGAGTGAGTGTAGGGTACAGGCAGAGGGGTTGGGGGTTGGGAGCAGCTAGGGGCAAGGTTCCTGTATAGTGTCTGCTGAAATGGGGTCCCCTGGGGGCTTGTTGGGGTACAGTAGGAGGCCCTCAGAGAGACAGCAGGCAAGACAGTTTCTCCTTATCCTAGAGGGAAGATGGGCACAGAGAAGTGGGAGGAGGCTGGCATACTAAGGAAGGGGACAGGTCAGTGAGCTGGAATGGCTGGAGAAGGCAGTGATTTCTCAGCCTGGCCCTCTGGTGGCCTCCTACCCTCCCCCTACCATTTGTCCAGTGAAGGCTGAGTCCTCTGTATAGCTTCCCCTGCTGGGAAACAGGCACCCTCTCAACTTGACCATTAGCCCCTCTACTACATTTGAGCCAGCACCTCACATGGCCATATCAGTACAAAGTCTGACCTTGAAACTCTTTGAACAAGATTTGCTCCCTTAGATAGGCCTTGCCTCACACCTTGGCTGGGTTTGGTAGAGGCAGAGAGGGTGGGGGCATCTCTGGTCCCCAGGCACAGAGCAGAACTTGATGGTTGAGCTCTGCCGCCCTCAAGGCTATGGGTTCAAGGAGGGTGGTGGGTTGAGGCTCCTGTGGCCTCTTCTTTGTGAGACCAACACTGAGACCCAGAGAGAACCTGGCCTGCCCAGGGTTGCTCCCCAACGGGCAGGGACCAAAGGGACCACTGGGCCAGCCCATTGACCACCACCTACAGTCAGCCTGCCTTGACCTCACCTGTCCTGGCCTGCCAGCAATCACTCCCATCGGCCTGGCCCCTGCCCTGTGTCTAAGGCAGAGCCACATGCCACCAAGGCCCTGGGCATAAGGCTGCTTCTCTGAGTGTGTGGGGTTGTCCTTGTGCATTCGGCTGTGTTCTTATGTGGAGAGACTGTATCCCTGTCTGCATGCATTTCTCCATGTGGTTGTAGCTTTGTGGGTTGTGCCCAGTGTGTGACTGTGTTCTTTGTGGGGCTGTGTCCTTGTGGTTAAGACTGTACCCATGCATGACAGTTTGGTAGTTTCTCTCTGCTTCTGTCTCTTTGTGTGTTTGTGTCCCTGTTAAACTGTCTCCCTGAGTGTGAGATGGTGCCTCCAGGTGTAACTGCCTTTGGATAACGGTGTACTTCCTGTGCACACATGTGGTCTTGTATCAGATATTACCATCCCTGATGGAGACAGTGTTCCTGTGTGGCTGTGACCTTGGGGACGGTTTTCTTGTGTGTGCTTGTTCTTTGTGGTGACTGTCCTAGTCCTGTGTGTGTTGATGTGAAGTTGGTTAGGACGCCTGGGGGGACTGTTTCCGGCATGTGGCCCCCATGTGAGGCTGTGTGCGCAGGTGTGAGGGAGCCATCAGCTCCGTCCTCTGTGTTCTCCATGTCCATGACCTCATCCTGTCTCTGTCTCTCATCCTGGCTTGTAACAACCTTTTCACAGCTGATTTCTTTGGAGCATTTGTCACCGCGTCAAGGCCAAGAACCCCATCCTTCCCCTGCTGCTTGATTTAATTTCTGAAATGGACAAGCACTTCAGTAGGGGCACCCACAGGGTGGGGGGAGAGCTGCGCAGAGACAAAGGGTTAAGTCATTACTGTCTTTGGAGCTGTTGCATGGCTGCATGTGGTGCCGTTGTTGTGTTTGTTGTGTTGTGTTGTTGTGGCAGTTGTAACACTGTGGATTGTCATGTCATGTTACATTGTGGCCCGTAGTTGTCTTCTGCCAGTGTGTTATCATTTTCTCATGCCTGCCCTGCCCTTACCGCGTTGGTTTGCCATTGTGGTCGGTTGCGTTTCTGTCTTCCTAATGAGGCCGCCAAGGTGCAGCAGGGAAGTGTTATTATTTGCTCGCTGTTGTATTTGTTGTGCTGTTGGGTGGCTGTTTGCTCCTCTAGTGACTGTGTCTGCTCTCCAGTATTAAAGGGCCGCACTCAGTGACTGACTTAGTTCTGAGCTGCTGTTGGTCAGGTTGATGTGCTTCTGGGACCATGACAGCCACACTCCCTCCCCAGCGGTCAGTTTTCAGCCTCCTCCTCAGGCAGCTGGATGCAGAGTCTCTGCTGGAGGGGCAGGGGGGCAGGGAAAGGGGCTTGGCATGTTTCCTGGAAGCTCCAGGTTTTTGGAAGGGAGGCTGGACAGGGGCTCAATGGCTAGGGCTGGTGGACTGGGGGAGCTCTGTGGCTTGAACCTTGGACACTGGGCCTCTAGTGTCCACAGGGGGCGGCCTCCATTCATTCTCTGGTCCAGCCTCACAGCTGTGGCCTCCAAGGCCCCCAGCCACCGCCCTTCCGCCCTGTGCGTCCTCTCTTCAGCTGGTCCCGGGCCCCACAGACGAGTGGTCAGGGCTGGCTGCGTTTCCTGCTTCCCTCCCCTCCAGCAGGGACAGAGAGGCTCATAGAGGGGCAGGACAGAGACAGGCAGCAGGGAGAGACCCGAGACGTAGAGAGACCTCTGCACAGGGAGGGTGACAGGCAGCAAACAGGGACAGATGTTCCAGCACAGAGAAAAGCAGTACTGGGGAGGGGGCTGGTATGGAGGGAAGGGGGTGGCTGGCGGCATAGGGGGAATCCCTACCTCCTGCAGTCCTGGTGGTGTTAACAAGTCTAATTAAGAGGCCACTGGCCCAACTTAATTGGCTCGTTAACAGGAATTGCCTCTGAAAATCCCCCAACTCAGCAGGGTGGCTCTCTGGAGGGGAGATGTGAAGGAGTGTTAACGAGGGATCCCGCAGCACCTCCTACTCCTGTCCCCTCCTCCCTTGCTCTTCCCCTCCCACCCTCCCTCCACAGATCTGGCCGGGGCCAGGGAAGCATCTGTCCTCTCAGGCTCCAGGGGCAGGATAAGGAGAGTGGGGTGCCCCCTCCTGGCTCTGCATGCCTGCCTCTCTGTTCTCTGTAGATGGGTGTCTGGGACTTTCTCTGTCCCACTCACCCCCCTACCTAGCACTGCCTCTCGACAGGTGCTCCCTCCCACTCTCCCACTCCAGTCTCCTGGGCTCAGTCTATCACGCCTGGGTTGCAGAGGCCAGGGCTAGGGTTTACTTTTGACTCTGACAGGCCCCTCCTGGGGGCAGGAGAGGAATGGACAGAGAGCCCCCTCAGACCTCGCGCCCCCACCTCTGCCCCACCACAAGCAGTCCCTGCCTCACAATGTTGACACGAGTTCCCCAGGGCTCCTCTCCTGGACCCTGCCCATTCTCCCTCCTCCTGCTGCTGCCCAAGCTCTGGTTGGCTGGGGTGGGTAGACAGGGGTCTTGTCAGGGGAGCCAGAGTGGGAGAGTGGGAGAGGGGCAGGACAAAAAGAGGCAAGGATCGGGGAGACAAAGACATGGGGAGAGACAGAGAAAGGAGTGCAGAAGTGGGGCCAATCAGCTCCAGCTTGCCTGGAGAGCAGATGTCAGTAACTGGGGCTGGACCTGTTGGTGGCAAGAGGTTAGGTCATGGGGGTCAGGCAAACTTTTTAAAGATCCTAGGGACTGGAGGTGAACTGGGTTTTCACTGAGATCTAACCCCTTCCAGCACTTGACACAATCTCAATCCCACCCACTCCCCCCACCACCCCATGCAAGTGCACACACACAGAAGATCGTACATTCACACATAGTCCCCAGATATGCACTTACACATATAAATTTGGAGACGCTCACCTACCTGTACACTTGCACAGTCACAGGGAAATTTTGCACACTCTTCATCTGCCAACACTCACACCATCACAGAACCTCTTGTCCTGGACAGCTCACTTAGAGTTTCTCATCCATACATGTCACCTGGGGGTTCTGGGCAGGACTGTGATCTGTGACTCTTGCCCTGTGCCTTCCTTGTCCCCCACAGAGGCACCCCATGTGCAGTACGAGCGCCTGGGCTCAGATGTGACTCTGCCATGTGGTACAGCAAACTGGGATGCAGCTGTGACGTGGCGAGTAAATGGGACAGACCTGACCCCTGATCTGCTCAATGGCTCTCAGCTCATGCTCCGGGGCCTGGAACTGGGCCACAGTGGCCTGTACGCCTGCTTCCACCGTGACTCCTGGCACCTGCGTCACCAAGTTCTCCTGCATGTGGGCTGTAAGTGCTGCTCCCAACTCCTCATCCAACAAGTCCCCTTCCTGTTGTTGGAGGAGGGGAGGACTGCAGCGCCCTGACCCTTGCCCTTTGATCCTATCCTAGCCTGTTCTTCTGACCTTTGAGCTCAGTCTTGCCCACTGGGTCCAGACCCCTGGACACTTTGCACATGTATCTGGACCCCCCTGGGAGGTCTTTGAGATCCTGAAATCCTGTTCCTGTGACAAGATGGCTGGCAGGGCATGGCCAATCCAGGGCCTGGTTGGGAAGAATCCTAGGGTCACAGCTCTGAGCTGGAGCAGCCCCACTCCACTGTGTGCTCTCATAGGAGCTGACCATTAGGGTTTTAGGGAGGAAAATGGAGTACATGGTTATGTAGCTATAGGTATGCAAGTTCTGGGGGGCCCCAGAGAAGAAGGAAGGCTTCCTGGAGTGGGAGGCACATAGAGACTTAGAGGATTTGGAAAACACATTGAAAAAATAACTTCTGGCATAAAGCCAAGTGTGACTATAGGCCTCAGAAGCTAGGAGGGCATGAAAAGGCCCATTTGGGCTTGTGTAAATGGGGGAAGGGACCTAAAGGGGGAGATGAGGCAGATCATGATCCTAGAAGCTGGGGAGTGACATGATGAGAGTCATGTTCTTAGAAGTTCTCCCTCACTGTGGTAAAGAAAGGCAGGCTGGATGGGGCAAAGCAGAGCAGGAAGGAGGTGGTTGTTGGGATGTAGTTGAGATGAAGGTGTGGGACCAAACATGGAGTTGGGGAAGTGGGGGATAGTTGGGCCTCCAGGAGTTGGTGATGTGTTGGAGGTAGGGAGGGCAGGAGAGTAGAAAGTGGGAGGAGTCAAGACAGCTGGTGGTACCAGTCCCTCAAACAGAAACAAGGTGGAAGGGTCAGTTGGAGGAGAAGATAGTGTGTTCCATTGGGACAGTGTCTTAGTTAGGGTTTCCCTAGAATCAGATGTCAGGATGAGAATTTGTATGTGAGTAATTTATTCAGCAGGTAATGGAAGCACCCAAAGGGGATGGGGAAGAGATAGAAAAAGGAAGTTAGTTAACCAATAAAGAGGGAGTTACCCAGCTAGTGCTCTGGGCCACTGGAGCTTAACCCATTGGGAGAACTCTGGGAGCCCAGACAGAATATGCACCTTGGAGTTCTCCTGCTTGAGGAGGGCAGGAGCTCGACTGCTTATACACCAACTCATGCCTGTCCTTCCTTGAGGGAATCTCCTGGGTAGGGGGGTGGGGAGGCTTTAATTCCCCAGCACTTTTGGCCTGATGCCTTAGCAGGCAATGCAGACTTGGGTGGCCAAAGAAAGCCCTTAGGCAAATAACTGCAGGAGCAAGCAGTGGGTTTGGGTGAGGGATCTTAGAACCACTTACATCTGCTTTAGATGGGTTGGGGTCCTTGGGGGACAACTGGGAGCTGATGACTGGTAACCAGTGGATCTGAGTGTCTGGGACTTGAGGAAAGGCCCATGCTGAAGATGGGAATTTGGGGGATTGGTAGCATCAAAGCCATGGGAGGGGATGAGATGGCCAAGGGAGAGCCTGGGATGAGGAGAGATGAGGACCCGGAGTTAAGCCCTGAAGACCATCACTCTATAGGAGTTGATGGAGAGAAATGAGCAACAGTAAGTGATAAGGAGGAGCTGGCAGGAAGGTAGAGGGAAGAGCAGGTGAGTGTGGTTCAGAAGAAGGGTTTGGAGAGGTCAGAATGATGAGCTTATAAGTGTTGCTGAGGGTCTGTCAGCTAGGGCAGGCCCAGATCCCAGCCAGAGGCACCTGCTGACAGAACAAAAAATCTGAAAAGTTCCATTTCTTATTTCCTTGAGCCAAAGATTCAAGCTTCTCTGGCCTCATCCAATTTGGGTGATGCACCCACTGTCTGAAGATGGTTTATTTACTCCCTGGGATATACCAAGGTGAGGGGTTGCTGGAGGGACCAGAGAGCAGGCCCTTTCCCCATTGTCAGGAGATTGGTGTGCACAACCATGGGAAATGTTAGGCTGAAGGATGTTCAGGCAAAAACACTGACTCACCAGTGGAGCTAGAGGAGAGGTGAAAATATGTTTTGGTGAGGATGTTCATTTCCACACAGAAAAGCCTTCTATGCATTTAAAATGGACAGACAGCAGTCATAACCAGCCATCTTAGTTGCAAACCAAGAGTGGAGTGACCCCTGCTGGCCATTTTGAGAAATGCAGGACCAGTGCAGGGAGTCTTCCCTGTTCCACCTATATATGCTCATCAGGAGTGGTGCATTCCGACTAGTCGGGGGCCCTTACACGGGGGAAAAGGCTGAGAGCCACGGAAGGATAAGGCCAACTTGGCACAAGTCTCCCACACATCTGTCTTCTCAATTCGAGTCCCAGAAGTACTCAGGATGGACAAGGTTGGCCATGATGGCTGGGCCTTGGTGACCTGGGTCCCCATTCCTGATGACTTGATCTTTTTTAGAGAGGTCATTTTGGAGGGGAATTAGAAGTAATGTCTGTAGTCTGTACCCACAGAACATCCCCTAGAGCTGACCACTCCCTAGGCCCTGCCTGTCAGAGGAGAGCAGCCATGAATTGGCTGTAGCATTAGTAATAGGTACTTATCTCTTATTGCCTTATTTCCTTCTAAAGAGCTGGTCAGAGAAACGGGGGATATTAATCATGATTGCTTCAGTCACTTTATATTAGTAACAAGAGACTGGGTTTGGCAATACTCAATATCAAATTATCCTTCTCCTTAGCACTCAGAGAACAAAACAAAGTTACCCTTGACCTGTGGGTCATTCAAACCAAAAATTATTTAATATTTACCCTAAACATAGAAGATTTTCATATCTCTATTTCCAAGGGAACCTGATGATTAAAATATTCTGTTCAAAGTCCCCTGAACCAGGCTGATTCCTGAACTGCTTTCTCTTGATCCACTGTCCTACCCTCAGGTGGACACTCACAAATAGCTCTAAGGAGTCTCCTACCCAGGATGATGAAAGGACCTCACAACAGTAGGAAATAAGATTACAGGGTTCCATTTAGTAGCATCTTTTTTGTTTACTAGATAGACTCTGCTGATTCAGTGTCGTTCTGATTTAAGCTAATACAAATCAGAGGTTGATTAATTTTAAATGGACAGTTCCTTGTCCAGTTCTAAGATCTGTATTTGACTGGTCAGGTTGGGAACTCCAGACTCCCTGATTCCAGGGGTAGAGCTCAGTGGTAGAGCATTTGACTGCAAATTTCCTGGTTCAGCACTGCTTCCCCCTCAGCTGTGTTTGGCTGGGAAGTGAAGAGCGGCCTGTGGTTGAAGATGTCTGGGGAGAAAAGATGGGTGGGAGGCAGAGGGGGACAATTGGGAGTTCAGACATTGGGGATCCTTGAGAGATGTCATGAGGTAAGATTGGGACAGGCATAGGCCTTGAATGCCAGGCAGGAGGAGGAGTGTAGGTGGGAGCTGGGAAGGGCTGGAGCTAGGACGGTCACCCTGCCCTGCCTGGTCTGGTCTGGCATGGCCAGGCATGTGGGCAGCCTGCCCCTCCTCCTCTCTGGGCTGGCGGGCAGGCCTCATGCGTGCTGGGGGCTCCAGCCCAGGCAGGCTGGCGAGATGAGAGGAAAAACATGCGGTTTGGTGGGCTGGACATGGAAAAACAAGCCAATTAGGAGGAAAACAAACAAACTCTGGGCCAGCGGGGGCACATGCACGCATGCACACGCACACACAGCCCTGAATGAGACCCAGGGACACCCTGCTGCAGGCTGACACAGTCACTTGGGCATCTCAGGAGCCCCCACAGGGGGCAACTTAGGATTCCTGAGCATCCAGGAGCAGGCCTATATGCCCAGAGTGTGATGTGACACATTTGCATATGAGCTTTTGCTCACACACAGCCTCTAACATGCTCTCTCAGTGTTTTGCTCATACGTGTGGACACTCTTGGAATTCTGGGCACCTTCCCACACCCATGGTTTGAAAAATACATTCAGACTTATGTTCCATCTCATATACAGTGTCTCAGGTATGTTATTTTGCAGCTACCGTGTTTCAGACACAATGGTACATTTACACGTGTTCTCACACAGTGCCTCAGCCACATGGCCTCACTATATAGACAGTCTTGAAATCAAACAGCCATGCCCTGAGTCACATACAAAAACAAAGTCATCCAGTCACACAGCCAATCGCACACTTACACAGCTGCCCAGTCTCAGTCACACACACCAAGCCTCTCAGTTACACACACAGCCTCCCATTCGCATTGTCTTAAAAACAGCTTATGCCCCTATACACTGCAGTTCACAACAGGCCTCCTGATCACACACTGTCCCGCAGCCTCACACTTGGTCCCCCACAGCACCCCCACCTCCGCCCACACGGCCCCTCAGCTGGGCTCCAGCTGCAGCAAGTCACTCCTTTTCTTCCTTTCTTTGTTTTTCTTTCCTTCTTTTCCCTCTGAGAAACCTGGTCCCTGTCAGGAAACCCAAGCCCTTCCCTACTCAGGGCCCAGGGCCAGGCAGGAGTAGCCAGATGACAGACAAAGCCCTGCCTGGCCCCCTGGCCCCCTTGACCTGCCCAGTCAGAGATGGGAACTGGTGTGACGGGGAGGCTGGGCTGCAGGGGAGGGTGGTCACTGGGGAGGCTGCTCAGGGGAGGGGGCCTGTGAAGTCCAGTGCTGTGGCCCGCTCTGCCCTCCAAAGAGTCCCAGGCGGCTGGGAGCTGACTCTGCAGGCTTCAGTCTGCCACCCCTCCCAGCACCCTTCTTTGAAGCTGGGGGCAAGGGGGGGTAGTGGCAGGAGGGGGGAGTGGAGGCTTCTCAGCCGACCTCGGAATGTCCTTTCCTCCTGGGGTGGCTGCCAACTCTGGCCTGGCCCACAGGCCCCCACAAGGCACTTCCTGTGTCCTTGGCCACCCCCCACCCCACCCCCACGCTTCTGTGCCCCTGGGCAGATAGGGAAGGGATATGAGAGGCACCCAGGATGAACATGGAACAGACACAAGATGGACACGGGGCCAGGAAGGCTCCCCTGGGCAGGCAGACAGCGGTGGGCAGAATGCCAGCTGCCCTTTGTGGGGCTCAGTCAGGCTGTGGCTCTCCCCTGCAGGCCTGGGGTATGGAGCCGCCTCTGCCCACAGCATGGCCCACTCTCCGCCTGCTGCACTCAGGCCTCCTTGATACCTCTCTGACCCCCTCATCTCTTCCGCTGGAAGCCCAGATTGGGCCCTGAGGGTTTGGCACCAATAAACACATGCTTCACACATACTGGACATGTACACACAGTCACAATCATGCGCCCGCTGTGGATGAAAGCCCACAGTTCCCCACGTGTCACCATGACCACTCAGCAAGCATAGACATACACTCCCCTTCACTGTCCCTGGCTTATTGAGCTGCCCCCCCTCCCATTTCCTGTCCACCTGTCAGGCAGGAGGTTGGGGGAGGGGGGGGCACAGTAGGGAGGTGTCAGTGTCCCTGGAGCCACATTCCTTGCTTGGGTCAGATCACAGAAGTTGCCTCCTTCCAGGAACCTGAGCCGGCTGTCCTCACGCCTTACCCAATGCCTGAGGGTGGGACAGCTGGGCTACATGCTCACAGCAGCAAAAAGAGTGTGGTTAGACAGAAGAAAGGACTTCCCCAGTGTGTGTGTGTGGTCAAGTGGGTGGGTATCCCCATCCTGGGGCTTAGCCCCAGCTCTGGTTTGCTGTGTGACTCCAGGCAGATCCCCATACCTCTCTGGACCTCCCCATTCCAGGGTGAAGGCAGCTACTGACTATGTAAAGGCTTTTTAAAAGGGTCTGTGTTGGAGAAGCTGGGGACTGAGGTTGGGGAGAGGTGCACACTAAAGGAACAGCTTCCTCTTGATGGGCATGTGCATACATGCAGTAATATGTGGACAGGTGATCTCAGAGTCATGCACATAGATGCTCCTACGTACGTATCCACATTCCATCATACATGTGTATCCTCATTTATGTCATATGCAGACATATAACATGCATACCCAAGCACACAAACACCTACACACACAGACACACGTGAACAGCACCCAGTGCTGATGTCCTTGGGGAACCACCAGGCCTGTCCTCGGGCTTCTCATACCGAGGACAGGCATGGGATGTCTCTTCCCCAGGGAGTGCACCCTGACCACCCCAGCAGCCAGAGCATCCAGTCAAGACTCCCTCCTCTGCTGCATAGTGTTCCTCTGGGAATGGACACAGTGTGGCAGGAGATGTGGGGCTTGGGCCAATTCCCTCAGACATAACCTCCATCCTGTGATTGATGAGCTGAGGCCCGCAGTCCCCTGCTCCCAACAGTTCCTGCCTCCATTGAGCAGGTGGGGGGGGGGGCTCCCTCTCCATACAGTCCTTGTTTTTCTTTAATTAAACATCTGGCTCTCTGTGGCCTGGGAAGCCTCAGACCCTTGCTGACAGCCCCCACACACACCCCTCCACCAACCTCTGGCATTGCTGATGGGTTGAAGGGGGAGAGCTGGGGTTCTGGGGCCCACCTGTCTCCACAGTAGTGCAGGGGACTGGGGGCTCTAAGAATGCCTGATCATGCTGTCCTCACTCTCAGTGCCGCCACGGGAGCCTGTGCTCAGCTGCCGCTCCAACACCTACCCCAAAGGCTTCTACTGCACCTGGCATCTGCCCACCCCCACCTACATCCCCAACACCTTCAACGTGACCGTGCTGTGAGTACACGCATCTGAGAATGGTTCCAACCTTGACTTCTGACCTCTCCCCAGCTCCCCACTGTCCCCTCGGTTCAGACCCTAGCCCAGCCTTGGGTTTAACCTTCCCCCAACCTCTACCCCACCAGACCCGCATGTTGATAACGGTGCCTGGACCTCACCCCTCCCCAGGCATGGCTCCAAAATTATGGTCTGTGAGAAGGACCCAGCCCTCAAGAACCGCTGCCATATCCGCTACATGCACCTGTTCTCCACCATCAAGTACAAAGTCTCAATAAGTGTCAGCAATGCCCTGGGCCACAACGCCACAGCTATCACCTTTGACGAGTTCACCATTGGTATGTTTGGGGGGGGTGCTTCCTGCTGCATAGTCCAATGGGAGTGAGTGGATGTGTGCCAGAGGTGTATATGAGCATTGGTGAGGATGTTCACGCGTAGGCATAGGTATATGTGGCATGTATGTATATGTGTACATGTGTGTATGGCATACATATATGTGTGTGTGTGTAGATATACACCTGTGAACATTTGAGTGCATGTTCTTTTCCTGCAGGGTCCAAGAGACCTCTCCAGCAGCCCTTCCCATCATCTCTCTAGCTCCCAGATCATGCAGGAAGGGGAGGGGGGCAGGCTGGGCCAGACCCTTGCACAGCTGCAGGCTCCACCCCCCTACCCCCCTACACACACACACACACACACACACACACACTAATGGCTTCCTTACGGCCTGTGATGAATGAGGTGTCAGAACAGGAGACAGGACTGGGACAGATACTGCTCCCCCCACCCCTATCCCAGCCAGACCCTCTGCCTGCCTCTGCCCCATCCTGGCCAGACCCCTTGCCTGCTCTTACCTCATCCCAGCCAGACCCTCTGCCTGCCCCCCAGCCCCTTGTCTGTGCCCCTGGCCAGACTGTTTCTCCATGAGCTGAGCTCTTAGATGATCCCATTAGATCCTCAGCCTACCTCCAAACCAGATCTTCAGTACCTGTGGCCTGTCTTTTAACCTTGACCCACAGAGCAGCTTGAAACTCAGACTCTTCCAAGGGAAGCTTTGTCTCAGTTTGGAGCTGGGAAAGTTGAGGTGAAAGCCAGGCTTGTGGGGAGTGTATGATGCTGGTGCATGAGAGGGTGATCCAGATGATGATGGGGTGATGGTGATAATGGTGGAGCTCTTGTATAGGCTTAGTAATTGGGATGCTGGCCATGATAAGGATGAGGTTGGGACAATGGGATGAAATTTGCGATGTCAGTATCATGAGTTCTAGTCATTGGTGATGACAGGGATGTGAGAGGTGGCAGTAATGAGATGGTTGTTAATGGTGGTTGCCAGAACTGACAACAGAGAAGAGGATGGCAACCTTGATGATGGTGACAATGGTTGGTGATGTCAGATGGCGGACATGGTGGCTGGGACTGACCAGGGGGAGCTGTTCCCAGAGAGTAGTGTGGTAATGAAGTTGTGTCTTCTGAACAGTGAAGCCTGACCCTCCAGAAAACGTGGTAGCCCGGCCAGTGCCCAGCAACCCTCGCCGGCTAGAGGTGACATGGCAGACCCCTTCAACCTGGCCTGACCCTGAATCCTTTCCTCTCAAGTTTTTTCTGCGCTATCGACCCCTCATCCTGGACCAGTGGCAGCACGTGAGTGCCCTGCCTTGCCCAGATCCCAAATGCCTGAATCTGAGCCACACAGCATGGGAGGTGCTCATACTCTTGTGGTAGCTGTTCCAGTCTGAGGCCTGAGCGCAGTCAGGCTCTCCAGATGGGGGAAGGACCAGAGGGTATGGGAGGATGGATGGGGCTGAGAGCGTGATCCTGATCTAAGGCCTACCTTAGGGGTTCCCAGTGACCCCCACTAGTGCAATAGGAACACACCTTTGTGGCTCCCAGGGCAGTGGAGAGAAACACTGGAATGGAGATGGTAGGCAGGACAGGCAGTATTTCCCTTTTCTTACCTCTGGCTCTCAGTCTTGACCAGGGATCCACCTCTTATACTCTGTCCTAGGCTCTAGGCCTGTGCCGGACCCAGGAGGCAGTACAGTCCTATCCTCAAGGACTCAGAGATGGGCTCAATTGGTCCAGTGTGTGAATTCAGGCCATGACTTAGTATCAGGGCTCCACAGTCAGATGTAGCTTAGGGGTCAGCTTGAGAGTACAGGTGGCCTAGGCTGGGAACCAAACAGTGGACAAAGGGCAGTATGGGGTCAGGCTGTAGTCTAGGATGTTGTTCTAGCTACAAAAGAGAGCTCGGGAGAGCAGCCAGGAGTTTGGGGCAAATTTGAGGTTCTCTCTCCTTGACAGCCATGGGCCCATAAGGTTGTGGGGACTCTGTATGGCCCCTGATGTCTATGGGCTAGGACTGGGGCTGGAAGGGTCCTCCATGGGGCAACCCTGGCTGGCTGATCAGCTTTGGGATCAGTCTGTACCTCCATTGCATCCACCAGGCCTCAGCCACATCTCTTCATGTCCCCACCCTGGCTGGCCTTTAAAGTGAGTAATTTGACTCCAGGGTGCCTGTTGGGGTTGCAGGCCTGGCCCCCACAAAGGCTGCTCACATGCTCACATGTTCCCCGACAGAGTCCGGAGTCCCTCCCGCCTGGCCAGCTGCCTGCGCCTAATGCATTGCTAATAACCAGGGTCTAGTTTCACAAGCCCCCCTCCCCTGCTAACGAGCTACAGGCAGCAGCCCTGCGCGCTGCAAAGCACACGCCTTGCAGTGGACCTGGCACAGTGCCCACCACACACACGGGAACAGGCACGCACACACGTGGTCCCCAGCAGGAACCATGCTCCATACGTTCATGTGACTAACATGCCAAGACCATGCACTGGCCTGCACCATGAGCAGAACTGACCCCCACACTGATGTGGGCAAAGCAGGATATGCAGGCTCCATGGCAAAAGCATGTGTGGCCTGTGGCATGTGCTAGCCCTGTTCTATGTCTCACTGGCATTGAGGTTGGCTAGATTTATGGCTCTTTTGAACCTGAGTTTTGTTCTGAACAGAATCCACTCTTCCCCATCCTTAATCTTGGAGAGAGGCACGTGTAGTTTGGGAGGGGGTGAAGAGGGGAGAGCAAAGAAAAACGTCACCTGGATTTTTCAGGAGGAAATTAGATATACAGACCAGCAATTGCACAAGCGTGGGCACCATGAGATCTGGCAAGTGCTGTCACAGCATGGACAGAGGAGGCAAGTGCTGCAACCCAGCCTAAGCTCCCTGCATCTTCCGCTGTGGCCTGCACTCAGCAGGGAGGCCAGAAGGCCTGACTTCTATGGCAGCTAACCTGATGGACTCCAGGTGAAGCAGATGCCAGGGGCTAGGGAATTCCTGCCAGCTGAGGAGCCATTCTCTTAAGGGGGTGATTTAAGAGTTCAGTGACAGCCTAGCGAGAACAGCCTACACCTAGATGATGTGTCTGCCAGGAGAGCATCAGGTTCATGGGTCACATTCCTAGAGGTACGGTGCCCACCATAAGCCCATCAAGAAGGTGGTAATTTGCTCTTCCCCGCCAGCTCTCCCTTTGGGGAAAGACAGACGTGGAGGTTCAGGGAGAGAATCAAAGGAGGGTCCTGAGGGCTGAACCAGGCAAGAAGGAGCTGAAAAAGCTGGGGCTTCTCAGACAGAGGGGGTCTTTGCACATCAAAAGGGGGAACCAGAGGAGGAACTGGGCCCTGACTCCAGGAGAAGAGGATCTGTGGGGCCCACTGATCTTCCATGGCTGGAGTAGCACTTACTGAGCCCAGGTCTCAGCCCAAAATGGCTTTCACCCTGCTCCCGACCTTTACCAATGCCTCCTGCCTCAGGGCCAGACTTGGAGGACAGGAATTGGAGGGGCTTCCCACTCTACTCAGACCTGGCTGCACACAGATGAATACACATACACACGTGTGCATGTCCTCTCAGCCTGCCAGGTCAGGTGTCCTGGACCCTGGCTTTCTGGGGGAAGATTGGAACAGGGACCAAAAAAGCCCTGAAGCCAGACGTGGCCCAGAGCGGGCCCCCTCCTCCGCCCCTGCCCGCTGCCCCTGTTTACGAGGCGGCTTAATGAGGCGGCGGGTGCCGCTGAGATGAACCAGAGCCCAGCCTGAGCCTGGGAGGGGCGCCGGACAAGCAGGCCAGCCGGGAGAATGGGGGAGACCAGCAGTATAGGGCTGCCGGGGCGGGGGTTGGGTGGCGATCCCTCCAGGAGGAAATGGAGCAGCTGGGCTGCTGTCCTGGCTCCCTGGGAGCTGCCCCTACCCCTTCCCACCTCAGGCAGGGTAATAACCCCTGCTGGGGCCAGGCTGGTGGGTGCACTAGGCATGTGGGAAACCAGGCCCTGATCTGGAACCCATGATGACAGAGCTGGCTACAGTCTGTTGGGTACTTACCATGAGCCTGTGAGTTCATTACAACCCTGCATGACACATTGTTAAGCCATTTTACAGAGGAGGACAGCAAGGCATGTGGAAGTTAAGTAACTTGGTCACCTAGCTAGTAGGGGTTGGAGCTAAATTTGGACTCAGGTAGCCAGGCAACATGTCTGTATTTGTAACCTTCCCTCTAAACTGCTTCTTGATGGGAGAGGGCAGCACAACACCGTGCCCTTCCTCACTTGTCACTCTCACCACCTCCAGGCTGGGACTGAGGTCAGCACTGAGGCGGGGGTTGGGGTGGGGGGTTGTGACAGAGCTGCTGTGACAGCAGATGCACACTAAGGAAAGCCCTCCTCCTGCTCCCCTGGGCCTGCTTCCAGGCTCCTTAAAGATTTCCTTGCTCTCCTTTAAGAACATCTTCTCTCCCTGGGCAGGGATGGGGGTTGAGGGGTGTCTCCTCCCTGAGATGTCTTTACTTTTCCTCGTGAATATTCTCAAGATTCCCCTCCCTCCCCCAGGGGAGTATGAATTCCCCCCAAGGGGCCTTCGCTATTTTTTCCATGGAAATGTTCTCACTTCCTCTGGGGGTGTTTCACCCTCCTGACCCCTGAGGGTCTCCCCTACCCGGTGGTCTGGATGCAGGTGGAGCTGTCTGATGGCACAGCACACACCATCACGGATGCCTACGCTGGGAAGGAATATATCATCCAGGTGGCGGCCAAAGACAATGAGATCGGGACGTGGAGTGACTGGAGTGTGGCTGCTCATGCCACACCCTGGACTGAGGAGCCACGACACCTCACCACTGAAGCCCAGGCCCCCGGTGAGCCCGCCCCCACCCTCTGTGCTCTCAGTGGGCCTGAGCTGTAGCCTGACTGTCCTGCTCCCTGGACTTGGAGCCACTGCCCTGAAGGTCTCCACACTGTGTGGCTACCACATTCCTGTCTGCCCGTCTGGGCTCTGCTGTTTCCGGTCCTTGCTGAGTCTACATTTTTTGGTAGGGGCCATTGGGTGGAGGAGTCATCTGTGAGCCTTAAGAAAGCAGGGACCCCAGCCCTTAGTTTCCTGTGTTCCCCAGAGACCACGACCAGCACTACCAGCTCACTGGCACCCCCGCCCACCACGAAGATCTGTGACCCTGGGGAGCTGGGCAGCGGTGGAGGACCCTCGGCACTCTTCTTGATCAGTGTCCCCATCATTGTGGCCCTGGCTGTCGCTGCCACCACTGCCAGCAGTCTCCTGATCTGGTGAGCTGAGTGAGGCTGGGCAGCACAGGGGAGCCTGAGGAGACCCCCACTCCACCCTCATTCCTCACAGCGCCCTGCCTTGTCTCCCCAGAGCCCAGCATCAGTGAGGACGTGCCAGCGCACCTGCAAAGGAGCAGGAGGCCGGAGCTGAGCCCGCAGAGCCTGGTTTCTATTTTGCACACGGGCAGGAGGACCTTCTGCATTCTCTTCAGACACAATTTGTAGAGATCCCGGCGGGCCCGGGCCTGCTGCCCCCTAGCCCCGCCACACCATACCGGCCCTCCTCCCTCCCTTGGGTGGAGGACCCTGCAGCTAACCCACCCACCAAAGACCCCCACTTCCACCTTGTCCTCTTGGGCGGGACCCTCCAATGCCAGCGACTCCCAGGAGCCCTTGGGGGCCTGAGGGGAGCTCCTCACATCTGTAATTTCTCCTCCTGTTCCAGCCTCCTGTCTGTCCCAGGGTCTCTGTTGCCACCATCAGATTATAAGCTCCTGACGCTGGGGGGGCCCAGCCATTCCCCTCCCCCCAGCATCCACACTTTTCAGTCCCCCACCTCTGCCCCTGTTTTGTATGACCCTCCCCTTTCCCTTCTCTGCTCCACAGTATTTAATGCCCTGTCAGTCCCTTCTAGTCTGACTCAATGGTAACTTGCTGTATTTGAATTTTTTATAGATGTATATACAAGGGTGGGGGGTGGGGGTTCTCATTAAACGTCACCATTTCATGAGTCCTTGAACAGACCCACTTTGGGAGGGTATCTTTTTTCCAAGGATCCCTCCCCTTCCAGGCCTAGAGGAGGGAAGAAATTATAGTTGGAGGGAGACAACTTTCTCCATTTGGTGGGGAGAAGCAGTTCAGCTCTCAGAAAAATGTGTGTGGGGATGGGGCTTTCTGCTTCTCTGGGGTGGGGTGGAGGCATAGGGCTCCCTGGAGGCCAGAGGCAGAGTTGTGGGGAATCAGGGGTCCTAATGAGGCAGGTTCCACATGGCGGTGTCCAGTCAGTCTTAGAGGCTGCTGAGTCCTGGCAGGGCACAGGCCTGTCTGTGGTTATCTCCAGAGCTGCCTCCCGTGAAGGCCCAGGCTTTATCCACAAGTGCAGAGATGCAAGAAGGCGAGGAGGTCAGGCTTCAGCCTGCGGGTAGGGGTTGTCATCCCTGCCATCCAGGAGACAGTCTAGGGGTCCTGGCAGGTCAGGTCTGGGGCTCAGCCAGTCCACAGGGCTCAGAATGCAGAGTCCTGGGCCTGAAGGAGGCCACTTGGAATGTGACTAGGGATGGACCTGTGCTTCAGGACTGGAAATGTGCACTATGAATACCCCAAGGTTAGGTTACACATGGGACTTGGTGTGAGCGGGGGAGGAGCTGGCTTTGGTTTTGCAGGTTCCCAGTCTGGTCCCCCCACACCCTTCTAGTCCATAGATTAGGAATCCAGGGCCCCTTTGATTTCTCCTCAGAGGAGGGGCCCCTGGCTGCCCCAAGCCTGCTCAAGTCTAGTTCTCTTGTAGAAGCTGCCTTACTGCAGCTCCTTAGCTGAGGATATCGGGCTCAGGCCAGGCTGGCAGCTACCTCTGGCCTGGGGGAAGGGGGAAAGGGTTAGTTAGACCAGAGCCCCAACCTGTAGAGCCAGGCATGGCCTTGCTCTGGGTGGCTGGAACAAGAAGAGAGAAATGGAGCCAAAGCCATGAACACGCTGGTACACGGCAGGTACTGAGCTCTTACACACCCAGTTACGTGGCAGGTACTGAGCTTTTACAAACCCAGGCACACGGCAGGTACTGAGCACTGCACCTCCACTGGGCCACTAGTCATCCCACTGCCACACTCCCTCCAGCCAGGGTCAGAAAATGGATGTTCCTTGCTGGTGTCACCAGGCCTGCCTGGGATCACGCCCTGGGACGAGGGATCCACAGTGCCTCAAACACCAATGGTTCAGGCCTGGACAGGACCTGAGGCTAGGGTTGGGACTGAGTGAAGGTGGCTGGCTCTCTTCCAGGAGGGAGACACCATGGAAAGCAAAATGACCTGATGTCGGGGGGTAGAGAGGCCCTTGTCTTTTCCAGCCAAATAGTCGCCTCATTTGCAGGAAGAGGCTTCCAGGGTGGACATCCAGAGAAGTGGCTGTGGACCTGCCACTGTACCCTGGGCCCCTGGCTCTGCCTATCTGTCTGGTCCCTGTGAGATGTGGCTCAGTTCCGAACCTGCACTCCAGGTCCAGCAGGGGTGGAGAGAGGAGGGAGTCACCAAGTCTTGCCAAGGACACTATTGCTGGGATGGGTCTCAGCCTCCCACTTCCCTGTCCTTGTGGTAAGGGGACTGAAGTTAGCCTGTGCTGCCTTCCTGCCTTGAGAGCCTTGGTCAGCACTGACCCACGTTTCACCCACCCAGGGCTTGGGCATCAGCAATCTGGCCTCCATTAGCAACATGGGAAAGCAGTTCTGTCGGGTCTGGGGAGGACCAAGCTGCAAAGTGGCTGGAGGGGCAGTGTCATTGCCTCTGACGGGCTTGGGCCTGGGGTGGTCATCCCTTCTTGGGGGTCCGGGTCCTCAACCTCACAGAGGCTGCTTGCCTTGGAGAGTCTTGGCTGCTGTCCATGGCTACCTCTGAGAGCTGTCCCTCCACATCTATTATTTCCTATGGTAGTTCTGGGGAGCTGGAGATAAGTATAAACATCTCTTGGAGCTAAATCAGAACCCAGAGAATTAAACCACCACTGGGGGAGGTTTGGATCCCAGGCCCGATGTGCACAGCAGCCCAGCCTTTTAGCCCACTAGTTCTCTGCTTCCCTAAGTTGCCCTGGAAATGTGGACCCTCTTCTATTACCCATTCCTATAATGCTCTCTCAACTCTGCCCCCATCATCTCCTTGTTGAACCCATTCCCATCTCTGTTACTGTCTCTGTTCCATTCCTGTCTCTGAACATGTCTTTGTCCTGGTCCCTATCCTAGTGTTTCTGTCTTTAGCTTATCTCTGTCACTCTGTCTCCTGTCTTAGCTGCCCTGTCTCTCTAGCCATCTCTTTCTCTGTCTGCATCTCTGTTTGCCTCTCTGTCCCTCCTCCTTGTCTCTCAGTCTTCCCTTTTTCTGCCTTCCTGTCTGTCTGTGTGTGTGTCCCCATCTCAGAGTCCCTGGGTCTCTGTGTTTCTGTCTCTGTCTGCATGTATCTGCATGTCCATCTCTGTGTCTTTGCTTCCCTCTGTGTCTTCCTGCTCTGGTCTAGCCCCCAGCCTGTGGCTCTCTGGCCTGAGCTGGGGCTGTCCTGGCTTCTGCTGCCCCCTCTCGGCCACCTGCCTGCCCTTCATTCCTGCTCCTGGGCAGGCAGCTGTCAGCATACACATCCCTTGTCTGCTTTCCAGCAGCCAACCAGAAGAAAGGGAGGTGGTCAGGACACTAGGCAGGAATCCCTTGAGCAGTCTCTGACCCTAAGAATTTCCCAGAGCCAGTGAGCTCACTAATCCCCTAGGCTGGGTCTCTGAGAAAGTTCATTCTCACGTAGAGAGAACAGAATGCTTGCACAAACCCTGGCTCTGTGCCCTGCACCTGTGTGTCTTTATGCCTTGAGGCCCATACGTTCACTGTGCCCACAGCCCAGAGCTACTGGACCTTGCCAGATAGAGATATGACCCTCAGATGGTGGCACCTGTGCTGGGATGCAGGGCCAAGGCCCTGGAGGCCAGAAGGATTGGGATGTCATCTTCACATCCTTCCCTCAGAGGAGGGCAGAGGGTCAGGCTGGAGGAGACCTCATCTGACAGGGCTACTTTGATGGGGAAGGCTAATCTGAAGGTGAGTAGGTTTGAGAGGGCCTGAATGACTGGATTAGTCAAGGGGAGGCTGGTCTGGGACAGGCTGTGAAGAGATCTTGTTAGGAAGGGCCAATCTGATGGGGTAGAAAGACTACTCTGCAGGAACATGGGTTTCAGAATAGGCTCACCAACTAGTCCTCATCTGTTTGGAACTTCCCAGTTTTAGCACTGAATATATCAAATCCTGAGAAACCCCTCAGTCCCAGGCAAACTGGAGCAGTTGGTCACCATACCTGAGCAGGCCTTGCTAACAGTGCCAGTCTGATGAGAGACCCATCTGTGGGTCAGTGGATCTGAGCTGGGCTGGTCTCACACCATCCAGAAGGAAGGTGGCTTGGAGACTGGCCACCAGGGGGCAGGGCAAGTTCTCAGGAGAATCAGAGGTAAAGGCTCCAGAGAGGCAGCCACGCAGTTTGGGGCTTTGAGCACAGTGTGTTACCGTGCCATTGTGAAGGTTTGTGGTGACCGTGTATAGCTGTGCAGTTATGTTTTTGTGTGATTAGGTGACCAGGGGCACATCTGCTGTGTGACTGTGTCGCCCATGACAAAGAGAGCCTAGTGTGACCTTGGCCGAGGCCTTACCAGTGGCTATAGGGGAGAGAGCAAGAGCATCTTGCAGCACCAGGACAGGGAGGTGGTGGGAGTGGGGCAGTCAGAGAAGGTCTGGAAAGGGCTGAGATGAGGAGTGACAGGAACCAGGCTCCCTACCCGTGCCTTCCCCTGCTCACTATAGTAGTATTCCCTGCAAGTCCGGACATGAGAGCTAAGTGCTTTGGTCACACACAGGAGCAGCAGCCCCCAGGCTGAGGCCCTGCATGCCATCCACTCCAGCTTCTCTCTGTTCCCTTCAGCTGGACACCCCGTCCCCACTCCCCAGTCACTGTTCCCATCTCTCCTACTCCACATCTTGTTTCATGCTGTGCTCAGCCTGGATGTTCTCCTGTGAAGCCTTTGAAGTTTCTATGAGGCTGCTTCCATGAAACCCTACCTGCTCATTTTCGTTACCGTGGACTGAACACCCACTATGTTCTGAGGCCTCCTATGGGCAGGCCCCTGTCTTACCCCAGCGACTTACCCTAGCTGGGGGCTGGGGGCTGCAAGGGTCTTGCCCAGAGGTGGTGGGTATGAATTGAGGGAAGAGGTATGTACACGGCAAGGCTGGGATCTCTGGGTGAGGACAGAAAAGTGAAGCCGTCACAGAATCCTACCCCTTTCCTACACCCCACTAACAAAATGGACAAAAGCCAAAAATAACCAAAACAAAAATACTGCTACAAATTCAAGTCCAACCAAACAAGGAAATTTGTTTTATAAACTTTAAAATGTGACAGCCAAGGAAAGTAACAGAAGATTGTGGTGCAGTGGGTGAGTGGTATGTCTCCTAACCTCATGCCCAAATGTAGCATCAAGTAAAGGTGAGTCAACAAAATACCCAAAATTCTCACTCAGATCCTGCAACCTGTAGGAAATGGACTGTTGAGTGAGCAGGTAGTCTTAGGAGAAGTCTGGGGAAAAAAACCCTTTGTAAGTAGAAGTCCCTAAGGAGAAGCAAGAAGTGCTGCCATGGCATCTTCCAGCATGTGGGGTTAAGGTTTGGGAGCCAAGCCAAAGCCTACAGGACGGCATGTGCGCCACACCCCAGCTGGAGCAAGAACTCTAACAGGACTTCAGACAGCACTCCAACCCCATCAAGGTCAGCAGGCAGCCCCAGCCAAGCCACCTGCAGGCTACAGAAATGGGGTGGGTGGGTTTGAAAGCAGTAGCCAGCTCCTTGGTCCAGACAAGATAGGAAGAGGTTTAAGGACCTCCACTGCAGAGCAAGGATGTGCTAAATGGGAGCCATGGTAGATAGTTGTAAAAGGAAAGGAAATGGCACGGCCTGAAGGTATACAAGCCACAGCCCCAATATAGGCAGGAAGGAAAGAGGGAAAGTGGGGAGGAAGGCAGGAAAGAAGGGAGCAATGGAGGCAAAAGGAACAAGGAAGACAGAATGCAAAAAAATAGATGAAGACCCCAATCTAGAAGAAAACACAACCACAGGAATAAAAGCAGTTCCTGTAAAGTTCTTCCTGTTACAGACCCTAACAATTGTATGCAATCAATAGACCTCAGAGACAAGATGATAAGCCAACAGAATGAGATGAAAAGGGAGATTACAGAACTAAAGAAAAATAATAAAGGGCCAAAACAATACCTTTATAGATGTACTAAATAAACTAGAGACAGCAAAACAGAGTAGGTGTTGCTGAAAATCCAAATCATGTGTAGGAAAGGCTTGAGATAGTGAGAATAAATGTCATGGCAAAGATAAAGATATTAGAGCAATTAGAGTGAAGTTAATAGACATGACAAAGACAAGCTACTATAAGCATAATTGTTGGGGACCTGAAAGTAGAAGTTCCAAAAACGGAACAGAAAAAGACATTAAGGTATGAAATACAGAAAAGCTTTCTCTGAAGTGAAGGAGGAACTAAATATTCAGATTGGAAGTGCACACTATACAAGAAAAATTGATACAGAATATTTGACATTAAGACAGACTGATTTGGTTATCAAACTTTAGGGATAAAACAAGAATACCTTTGAAACCTAGGCAGAAAAAGCAAGTCATATACAAGGGAAAAATTCAGATCTCAGATTTCTCCAGGGTGATATTCAATAAAACGATCACAGAACAGTATCTACAAAGTTTTGAGGGTAAAAGAGTGTCACCCCAAAACATAACCAAAAAAGTGGCTGATCTCAGTCACTTATTTGGGGATATAGAACTCGTGAGCCCTTCTGGAAAACATGACTCAGTGACAAAATCCAGTCTGCTAAGAGATGAATAAAAATAATGAGTTGACGAAGGGAAATTCATGGTAGAAGGACTGGTGGTAAACATTAATTCCATTTAGGTTTAGATTAAACTGGGGATTTTAGTTGCAGAACAGGATGTAAATACTATAAACCTTGATAAACTGAAAACATTGGCAACATAATCTGAAGTTGAGAGGGGGTGAAAAGGAGAGTATAAGTACTAATCACATTTTTTTTCATAGTTCAGAGCAACTAATAGCATATAAAACTGAAACATAATGCCAAAAATCCTACTCTAATCTCTTAATCAAAATCATTTTTCTTAACTTGAAAGGGGTCTTTTAGGAATGAGTATTTCTGAGGTGAAGAAATATTTAGCTGAAGTTCAATTATTCCTTCATTTTCATTTGTTTCTTTTCCCTCTATTAAATTCCAGTAAAAGTATACTTTGTGCTTTTGGTTAAAAAAATAGCTTGTACAGTATGTCTTATTCTTATATAATTTTTCCACCTGCCTGATTCTCATTCTACACACTTCTCTTTCTCAATGCTTTATGACTACCAAATGTTAATAATGATCATTTCTGGCTGGTGAGATACTGAGTAATTTGTGCATTTTTCTTTGTATTCTTTTTATGGCTTATAGATAATTTAAAAATAATAAGCATGTATCTTTTTTCAATCTATTTTTTAAAAAAGACCATCCATCCATCCATCTCTTTTGGTTTATAACAAATCACTTAACATCTGTAAACCTCAGATTCCTCATCTTCAATCTGGGAATAACAAGATCTACATTAGAGGATGTTTAAAGATTGTGAGAAAATATGCCACCTCCCTAGTGATAGACTGAATAATGGCCCCAGATGTGTCCATATCTTAATTCCTAGGACCTCTGAATGTTAATTTATATGGCAAAGGGATTCTGCAGCTGTGATTAAGTTAAGGCTCTTGAGATGGGAAGATTATACTGGATCATCAGGTGGTCCTGATGTAATCATGACCATCCTAATAGAAGATAAGGTGGAGGAATCAGAGTCAGAGGAGAAGGTGATGGGATAACAGAAGCAGAGACTGGGAGATGGAGGAAAGGTCAACAAGCCAAGGAATATAGGCAGCTTCTCAAAGCTGCAAAGGCAAGGGAATTGATTCTACCCTCAGAGCCTCCAAAAGGAACCAGCCCTTCCCAGACCTTGACTTTGGCCCAGTGAAACTGATTTCAGACCTCTGGCCTTCAGACTGTAAGAGAATAAATCTGTGTGTTTGAGGTCACTAAATTTATGGTAATTTGTGAAAACAGCAAAAGGAAACTAATGTTTACAACCTTCCTATGTGCTGTTCCCCTGGCCCAAGTTGACCTCCTCATCCAAATCTTTCATCCCCCAAGCTTCTACTGGTTCAGTATTTGATTCGGATTTTCCTGACACCACCTACCTTCCCCTGCTGCCCAGAGGTGGAATGTCATCCCCCATCACTACACTCATCACTGTGTTAGCTCATGGATAGATCTCTCTCCCTCATCAGCTGGGTATATGTGAGGAAGGGGCAGCCCAGCCCCATCTACCTACCTAGCTTAGCAGAGGACCCAGCTGGGTAACTATTAAATGAATAGATGAATAAATGAGGGCCAGTTGGGAAATTCGTACCATATAAATAACCATTACTCTCTTTCCTTCATGTCAGGATCTCTCCCTTCCCTATTGCCACCTGGCTGCCTCTCCCACCAGTCTGTCTGCCACATACATTCATCCAATCTCTAGAAAACTCATCTGTGCCTTTATCTCTGACTTCTCTCCTCAGTCAATGGTCCAAAACACATTTTTTGACACCTGTTGTGCAAGTTTGTCAGTAGGTTTACCTTTGCATGCACCTGTGCATGTGTTATGGAGACCTGTGAACCTCTTCATATGTATTTTCCTGGATATGTGGTATGTGTGTAGTGAGTGTCAGGTGTATCTCTGTATGGATGTCTATTTTCATGTGCATGCCTGTGTCTGCGGGTAGGCTGTTGTTTCTATATACATGTGTCTTTGCTTGTATATATGTGTGTCTCTGCTTTGCAGGTTGTATGTACACGTCTTAGTGTGTATGTATATGCAGAGAAGGATACCTTTTGATTTTTGCCCCCAAGGGATGTCACTGCCTGAGGCAGGAGCTAGCAGGCTGGGATAATTTACTGAGATATAGACTGAGTTTTGGTCCAGTTGTAGTCTTCCCTTTCCTGTCTCAGGAAGATGGCTGGGCCTTTTTTCTCCCTGTCTGTCGGGATGAGGATCTCAGGGCCAAGGGTTTTTAGAGCACACAGTCACCAAGTCTTAATGAACGTGGAGTGGGGAGAGAAGGGAGAGGGAAAAGCCTTGTATGAACTCTGTTGACTGGGAGATGGTAGGACTGTTTATTGAACTAGTTAGCACAGGAGGAGGACAGGCTTTGGGGAAGTTTAAATAACCATGACTCAGATATTCAATCACTTGTCAAGGTCACTCAGCAAGGGGCAAACAAGCTCAGATGTAGACCTGTCAAGTGTAAGGCACTAGTGGGACCTCTTGATAGAAGGCGTCTAGTCAGCAGTTAAGAGAACAAACTCTAGGGTCAGACAAACCTGGGTTCCTGTTGACCTTGGACAAGGTGATTAATGTCTCTAAGGATCAGTTTCCTTAAGTGGAAAATAGGAAAATAGCGCATGCCTCATAGGGTCATTGTAAAGATTCAATGAGCTGATATACATAAGGAAATAAGCACAGTGCCTGCCATGTTGTAAACACTCCATAAATCTTAGTTTTTAATAACAGTAGCCACCGCAGCAGCAACAAATACAAGTCTGGGACCTGGGAGTGAGGTCTGGATTGGTGTCAATGCACTGTCAGCACAAAAATGAACACTGAAGCCATGTGCAGAGGAAGAGCTCACCTAAGAGGGTGGGCGCAGAGAGCAGAGCCCACCAAAGCAGCTGAGGAGGGGCCAGAGAGATGAGGAAGACAGCATGCTGGAGTTGAGGGCCTGCAGCAAATCTGGATTTTAATCCAGACTCTATCACTGCTGCTGTGGGGCCTTAGGAAAACCCCAAGATTGCCTTGAGCATGCGTTCCTTCACCTGTTGCCTGGACCTGTCTTGCATTCAGGTGAGGGATGTCTATAATGATGTAGAGCACTGACAGGGTCTAGGTGCTTAATGAACAGTGGCTGTTGCTTTAGGAGGAGGAATAAACGTTCCCAGAGAGAGCGGCTTCATGAAAGACAAGGGAAGATAGGATTTCAAAAGGCTTCTACAGCCTCAGTGCTGTCAAGAAATCAACAAAGATAAGGACAAAAAAGTATTCACTGGATGTGACAAGAAGGTGAACATGACCTTGGTGAGCCAGATTCAGGAATGGTGAGAGCAGAAGATGGGGGCAGTGGCTGAGGAGTGATGGGAGGTGGGGATGTGGTGCTGAGAAAGCAGGTGATAGTTGGCAGGGATGATGAGTGAGTAGGTGGGTATGGGGCAACGACTGGTACGGTTTTGAGATGGAGAAATCAGAGCATAGGGCAAGTTTGCCTGTCCAAGAGTGTAACTGCTTTGTGTCCACCCTGCCCCCACCTCCCAAGGACTGGCTCCAGCCTTGGGACCCTTTGTTTTCCACACAAGGCCTCTCTGTCTGGGCATAGACCATGGTGTAATCCTAGGGCCCCAACCTGGGTCACTCAGTCCTGAAGCCAGGCACCTCCTCTCTCTGCCCTACTTTTCAGTGTGATGTAGGAAAAGCTAAAGTGGCTCACACCTTCTGCCTGGGCCTTAGGGGTTAGTCCCTGTCCCTGCCTGCCTGGATCTGCACAGCCCAGGGGAGATGGACAGTAATAATAAAAATAGCTGTCAATTATATCCTTTCTTCTGGCTCCTTCCCACTGCTATTTAAACATGCCTGTGTAAGAAACATGTAAGAAATGTTTAGAAATTAAAAAAAAAACTTTCTCTGATTCCACATGCTTTTGTTTCGATTCTCTTTCCTCCTAATTTCTTGTCAATCCTCTTGAAAGTCATCTTTGTTTCCTCAACTTCTTACTTTTAAAACCTCTAAAATCTGATGTCCACCACATACCACATCTTCACTGTCCACTGCCCACTGGAACTGCTTTTTGCCAAGATAATCAACGACCTTGTTCTTAAGTCCAGTGGTCCCTTTTGTATAAACTACTGGACCTCTCTTTGACATTTTGGATTGCTGACTCCTCCCTCCCTGAACCTCTGTCCTTTCTTGGCTTCTGGTGGGAAGTGCCTTTCAGTCATATGGCTATCATGGAAGCCACCATGTTATGAACCCTTATTAGCCAAAGTAGTGAGTCAACAAACAGATGCCTAGTTCCAGGTTCAGGGCCCGGCATCTGACCAAAGCCAGGCTGATGAGAACTAAAGTCCCTAGAAACTTTGGAACTAGAACTGAGAAAGATAAGCCAGAACGAACCGAAAGAGATGAGCTAACATCTTATTGGGTACCTGGGTTTAAGCTGTAAAATTGAGACTTGTCTGAACCATCAGACTATGTGGATTGGAGAGGCCTATGAAGCTTGTCTGGAGAGAAAAATGGAGAGAGAAGAGGCAGGGTGGGGACAAGTAGGACTTCAGTTTCTGTTGTTGCAGGTCATACAGGTGTCCAGTCTTTGGGGGGTGGCAGTGGTAACAGGTGGTTCCCAGTGGTGCAATTTTGAGTTCTTACTACAGGAGTGCCACAGAACTTGTAAAGCTGGCAGATTGAACTCTTGGTGCTTAGTATTTGGAGTAGCAATGCTGTGGTTTCCTCCTCAGGTTGTGTGGTTTGCTTTGGGTATTGTTCCTAGAAACTGAGCCTAAGTCCATTTCTCCAACCCTCCTAACAATTGTGCTAAATAACATCTTTTAACAAATCCTTTATATGCCTCAATACCCAGAGTGTAATCTATTATTTGTAAAAAAGAATTCTGATAAAATTACTATATTTAATAAATCTCATGTTCCAGCAATTATAAGAGGCAAGTTATTTTATAAACTATTAAGAAAAAAGAGGTTAAGAGACTATTACATGCCATTAATTGTAAGACATACACTGATTTCAGAGTTGTTTAAACTAGAAAAACAACAAAAACCAGGAAAAAAAACCAATTAGGACCAATGAAATGTGTTATTAGCAAAAGGAATCCTCCTCCAGATGAAATTGACATACAGCTGATTATGGTTTTAAAAGAATTGTATCATCTGGGAAGAAAAATAAAACCACACCCCATCCTCAAATGCAGAGATCTGTGATTGCTCAATCCCAAAATAATCCCTTAAACACCAGAAGAAAGTGTAGTGCTAATCATTACAGTTCCCCACAGAGAACTCCACAATGGCGTTCTCAGAACACTGGATAAGGAAGGTATCACATTCTGTGAGCAAAACCTAGGGTAACTAGATTGGCTGGCTGAGGAACTATGTAGCCAAAGTAGTGAGTCAACAAACAGATGCCTAGTTCCAACATTTTTATTCACGGTCCAAAAAAATATAGATGATGCTCTGGATTAGTGACCACTGTACAGTGCTTTCTTTTTACTCTATTGTATTCTCTATTTCTTCTATCTCTAAATATCAGAGTTTTGGGGGAGGATGAGAGTAGTTCGAAGTCAGCTTAAACAAAGGCATTGGGATTATTAGAAGCCTTATTCACACTTTATAGAGACCCGACTGGAACATGAAAGGACATTACCCAAAGAACCTATACATGAACAATAATGATTCTATGATATAACTTCCAGAAGCAGTAGCTGGATGTGTTATTGAACTGCCCTTCTTTGGAGAGTTCATATTTAAAACCATAATGAACTTATTATTAAAACCTTCATTGAACTTATTGACATATGTAGAGTGGGATGGTTGGATTATGCAGGTGAGGGCATTTTTGGAATCATACATTGGAAAATGATGTGTGTGTGTTGGGCAAAGATAGACTATATTCAACACCTGCCATTCTGCTTTTTTAGGATCTCCCCTATCCTAGGAACCACTACCCCACCACCAATGTTCATGGGGTTATCACGTGGACCACGTTAGACAATTTGATCCTCATCCATTCCTTGGCTATGGTTGATTAGTCCAGAGTTAAGCATCTAACTAAGATGGGCTAACAGTAATTGTTCCTGAGGAATTTGAAAACTGCAACCAAGAAAAAAACTAGTATCTTCTTGGATGCCTGGACAATAAACTTTTAAGCTGTGGGATTGTCCAAAGTTGTGTTTTCACCTTGTGGACCAGAAGAACATTTTATGCCAATCTGGGGATGGGCATGACAGGGACTGGGACAGGGTAGGGGAGGGAAATGAAGGAGACAATCAGAAAGTAATAGAGATGAGAGGTAACATTCACAAAAAATGGCTTTTGTGTCCACTAGTTCCAGTTCCTGAGGCACCCCTGTCTTCAGGTTTCAGCATCTGATTATAAATGTATCTTTCTGCTTAAGCCAGTTCTTTTTCTTCCTGGGTGAACTCATCCACTTTTATTGTTTGATTACTATTCCTTTGCTGATAACTCACAAAATGTTATCTTCAGCCTGACTTCTTTCTGAACCTCAGATCTGCTTATCCAACTGTCTATTGGACATCTTAATTTGGGTGCCCAATTGGTACCTCGAATACAACATATCCAAAACAGAATTCATCATCCCCACCACCCGAGGCTCCTGCTGAAACTCATCCCTTGTCATATGTCCTCTAGCTCAGTAAAGGGCAACTCCTTAATTACCAACGTGGGAGTTATCCCAGACTTTTCCCTCCCTGTTACCCACCATATCCTGTAGGTCTAGGTAGCTTTAAGTCGTGCCAATTGTAACTCCCAAATATCCTTAATACTTTCCTGTTTTCTCTACTCCTATTCCCCTAGATCACTTTAGTCCCTTGTCATTACTCCTTATCTTCACTCTCAAATGCCTTCAATCCCTCCTTCCACCAATTAGCCCAAATCATCCTTCTCATTTCTGGATATGATTACATTTACTCCTCTGCTCAAACTTCTTCAGTGCTCCCTATTGTTTTCAGGATAAAATCTGAACTACTGCAGCTGGATCCAAAATTCATTCATATTACATTCAGATATGCAATATATCACTCTCCTCTGTGTCCTAGAATGGACTTGATCTTGCTCACAATGCCCCCACCCTGCTGGGCAGGGTAACTAAAATTTAATTCATTTTGATAAACTCAGTGAAGTCCAAAATTTTATTTTAGACAGTCTCTAAGTAATTCAGTATATTTGAATGACTCTGTTTTTCAGATTATTTTACCCTTCCTTTTCTCATTTGCAGGATAACATTTGGATTTATAGGGATCTTATCTGAATTTCATGGCATTGGAGGGAGGGTCCATGTGGTCCTTGGGATTGTATCAAATGGCATTTTGCTGAGATGTGATTGGTCTGGTATAAATCAGTGATTCACAACCCTGCGAGATTAGATTTAGCTATTACTGAAACCATTTTACAGATGAGGAAGGTGAGGCTAAAAAAAGGTTAGGTAACTTGCCCAAGGTCACAAAGTTAAGTGGCAAAACGAGGAATCAACACCACCTTGATTCTGATAGGCACTTATATAGGCACTTAATCCAAATTAATGCTGGATTTGGGATCACTGAGAATCTTTAGTTTTAGGGATATGCTCATCCATGGGGAATATGTAGAGTGGGATGAAGAAAGGGTCCAGCTCGCCTCCCACAAACCACCTCTACAGGGCATCTTACAGGGACTGCTCTAGATGGGAGCACTCCTAAAAAGAGCACAGAACAAAACACCCAACATACGAAAAGGGAGGAGGAGGAATAAGAAGGGAGAGAAATAAAGAATCATCAGACCATGTTTATAATAGCTCAATAAGCGAGTTAAGTTAGACAGTAAGATAGTAAAGAAGCTAACCTTGAACCTTTGGTAACCACAAACTTAAAGCCTGCAATGGCAATAAGTACATACCTTTTAATAATCACCCTAAATGTAAATGGACTGAATGCACCAATCAAAAGACACAGAGTAATAGAATGGATAAAAAAGCAAGACCCATCCATATGCTGCTTACAAGAGACTCACCTCAAACGCAAAGACATGCACAGACTTAAAGTCAAGGGATGGAAAAAGATATTTCATGCAAACAACAGAGAGAAAAAAGCAGGTGTTGCAGTACTTGTATCAGACAAAATAGACTTCAAAATAAAGAAAGTAACAAAAGATAAAGAAGGACATTACATAATGATAGAGGGCTCAGTCCAACAAGAGGATATAATCATTATAAATATATATGCACCCAATACAGGAGCACCAACATATGTGAAACAAATACTAACAGAATTAAAGGAGGAAATAGAATGCAATGCATTCATTTTGGGAGACTTCAACACACCACTCACTCCAAAGGACAAAAACACAAGACAGAAAATAAGTAAGGACACAGAGGCACTAAACAACACACTAGAACAGATGGACCTAATAGACATCTACAGAACTCTACATCCAAAAGCAACAGGATACACATTCTTCTCAAGTGCACATGGAACATTCTCCAGAATAGACCACATAGTAGGCCACAAAAAGAGCCTCAGTAAATTCCAAAAGATTGAAATCCTACCAACCAACTTTTCAGACCACAAAGGCATAAAACTAGAAATAAATTGTACAAAGAAAGCAAAAAGGCTCACAAACACATGGAGGCTTAACAACACGCTCCTAAATAATCAATGGATCAATGACCAAATCAAAATGGAGATCCAGCAATATATGGAAACAAAGGACAACAACAACACAAAGCCCCAACTTCTGTGGGACACAGCAAAAGCAGTCTTAAGAGGAAAGTATATAGCAATCCAGGCATATTTAAAGAAGGAAGAACAATCCCAAATGAATGGTCTAATGTCACAATTATCGAAATTGGAAAAAGAAGAACAAATGAGGCCTAAGGTCAGCAGAAGGAGGGACATAATAAAGATAAGAGAAGAAATAAATAAAATTGAGAAGAATAAAACAATAGCAAAAATCAATGAAACCAAGAGCTGGTTTTTTGAGAAAATAAACAAAATAGATAAGCCTCTAGCCAGACTTATTAAGAGGAAAAGAGAGTCAACACACATCAACAGAATCAGAAACGAGAAAGGAAAAATCACGACAGACCCCACAGAAATACAAAGAATTATTAGAGACTACTATGAAAATCTATATGCTAACAAGCTGGGAAACCTAGGAGAAATGGACAACTTCCTAGAAAAATACAACCTTCCAAGACTGACCCAGAAAGAAACAGAAAATCTAAACAGACCAATTACCAGCAACGAAATTGAAGTGGTAATCAAAAAACTACCAAAGAACAAAACCCCCAGGCCAGATGGATTTACCTCGGAATTTTATCAGACATACAGGGAAGACATAATACCCATTCTCCTTAAAGTTTTCCAAAAAATAGAAGAGGAGGGAATACTCCCAAACTCATTCTATGAAGCCAACATCACCCTAATATCAAAAGCAGGCAAAGACCCCACCAAAAAAAACTACAAACCAATATCCCTGATGAATGTAGATGCAAAAATACTCAACAAAATATTAGCAAACCGAATTAAAAAATACATCAAAAAGATCATACACCATGACCAAGTGGGATTCATCCCACGGATGCAAGGATGGTACAACATTTGAAAATCCATCAACATCATCCACCACATCAACAAAAAGAAAGACAAAAACCACATGATCATCTCCATAGATGCTGAAAAAGCATTCGAAAAATTCAACATCCATTCATGATAAAAACTCTCAACAAAATGGGTATAGAGAGCAAGTACCTCAACATAATAAAGGCCATATATGATAAACCCACAGCCAACATCATACTGAACAGCGAGAAGCTGAAAGCTTTTCCTCTGCGATCAAGAACAAGACAGGGATGCCCACTCTCCCCACTGTTATTCAACATAGTACTGGAGGTCCTAGCCACGGCAATCAGACAAAACAAAGAAATACAAGGAATCCAGATTGGTAAAGAAGAAGTTAAACTGTCACTGTTTGCAGATGACATGATATTGTACATAAAAAACCCTAAAGATTCCACTCCGAAACTACTAGAGCTAATATTGGAATTCAGGAAAGTTGCAGGATTCAAAATTAACACACAGAAATCTGTGGCTTTCCTATACACTAACAATAAACTAATAGAGAAATCAGGAAGACAATTCCATTTACAACAGCATCAAAAAGAATAAAATACCTAGGAATAAACCTAACCAAGGAAGTGAAAGACCTATACCCTGAAAACTATAAGACACCCTTAAGAGAAATTAAAGCAGTCACTAACAAATGGAAACTCATCCCATGCTCCTGGCTAGGAAGAATTAATATCATCAAAATGGCCATCCTGCCCAAAGCAATATACAGATTCGATGCAATCCCTATCAAACTACCAACAGCATTCTTCAATGAACTGGAACAAATAGTTCAAAAATTCATATGGAAACACCAAAGACCCTGAATAGCTAAAGCAATCCTGAGAAGGAAGAGTAAAGTGGGGGGGATCTCACTCCCCAACTTCAAGCTCTACTACAAAGCCACAGTAATCAAGACAATTTGGTACTGGCACAAGAACAGAGCCACAGACCAATGGAACAGAATAGAGACTCCAAACATTAACCCAAACATATATGGTCAACTAATATTCGATAAAGGGGCCATGGACATACAATGAGGAAATGACAGCCTCTTCAACAGATGGTGCTGGCAAAACTGGACAGCTACATGTAAGAGAATGAAACTGGATCACTGTCTAACTCCATACACAAAAGTAAATTTGAAATGGATCAAAGACTTGAATGTAAGTCATGAAACCATAAAACTCTTAGAAAAAAACATAGGCAAAAATCTCTTAGACATAAACATGAGTGACCTCTTCTTGAACATCTCTCTCCAGGCAAGGGAAACAAAAGCAAAAATGAACACATGGGACTATATCAAGCTGAAAAGCTTCTGTACAGCAAAGGACACCATCAATAGAACAAAAAGGTACCCTACAGTATGGGAGAATATATTCATAAATGACAGATCCGATAAAGGCTTGACATCCAAAATATATAAAGAACTTACACACCTCAACAAACAAAAAGCAAATAATCCAATTAAAAAATGGGCAGAGGAGCTGAATAGACAGTTCTCTAAAGGAGAAATTCAGATGGCCAAAAGACACATGAAAAGATGCTCCACATCACTTGTCATCAGAGAAATGCAAATTAAAACCACAATGAGATATCATCTCACACCAGTAAGGATGGCTACCATCCAAAAGACAAACAACAAATGTTGGTGAGGTTGTGGTGAAAGGGGAACCCTCCTACACTGCTGGTGGGAATGTAAATTAGTTCAACCATTGTGGAAAGCAGTATGGAGGTTCCTCAAAATGCTCAAAATAGAAATACCATTTGACCCAGGAATTCCACTTCTAGGAATTTACCCCAAGAATGCAGCACTCCAGTTTGAAAAAGACAGATGCACCCCTATGTTTATCGCTGCACTATTTACAATAGCCAAAATATGGAAGCAACCTAAATGTCCATCAGTAGATGAATGGATAAAGAAGATGTGGTACATATACACAATGGAATATTACTCAGCCATAAGAAAAAAACAATTCCTACCATTTGCAACAACATGGATGGAGCTAGAGGGTATTATGCTCAGTGAAATAAGTCAGGCGGAGAAAGACAAGTACCAAATGATTTCACTCATATGTGAAGTATAAGAACAAAAGAAAACTGAAGGAACAAAACAGCAGCAGAAGCACAGAACCCAAGAATGGACTAATAGTTACCAAAGGGAAAGGGACTGGGGAGGACGGGTGGGAAGGAAGGGATAAGGGTGGGAAAAAAAGAAAGGGGTCATTACGATTATATATATATAGCGTGGGGGGGCACGGGGAGGGCTGTGCAACACAGAGAAGACAAGTAGTGATTTTACAGCATCTTACTATGTTGATGGACAGTGACTGTGAACGGGTATGTGGGGGGGACTTGGTGAAGGGGGAGCCTAGTAAAAATAATGTCCTTCATGTAATTGTAGATTAATGATACCAAAAAAAATAAAAATAAAAAAAATAAAGGGTCCAGTTCCAAATACTCAGAAGTGACTGGCATATGAGGTTAGGTAGGAAGGCCACCTGACAGCTCCTGCCCAAGCTGATCTTCCTTTTAGGAGAGCTTCTAGGATAGAGAGAGTCAGCATCTTCTAGGATGGAGAGTCATTCCATTCTAGCCAGGGCTGAGCCATCCCTCAGAGTATCCCATTCCTTTCTGTCTTAAGCTCCCCCATAGAAGAGCAAAGCACAAATCAGTGATCAATACAGGCACATGAACTCAATAAATGTGTCCAAAGAGCTTGTGTTGGCAGAACCGCTTACTCCTCCTGGAGCTAGGGAATGTGGAGCCACCTACAGATTCTCTGAAGTGGGCCGGGTCTACACCCAGGTGAAAGTGGACGTGCGGGGGTAGGGGGGACTTACATCAAAACAAGGAGGTTCAGTCTCCTACCAGATGTGGGGAGCCCGAAGCCTTCCTACAAATTTCAGAGACAGAGGCCTCTCGCAGATACCAAGGGGCAGTCTCCTCAGGAATGGGGGTACAGAGGCTTTGGCCTTTCTCAGGGGTTGAGTGTGAAGCTCTTCTAGGTGTGGAAGGTGCTAGAAATCCCTGTAAGAATGGGGCCCTCGCCCCCGCCCCACTCCCTCGGGAGGGATCAAGCAGGGTAGCCCTTTCAGCCTTCCCTCCGCCCCCCTCCACCGCCTGCACAAGGGGCGAGGCAGTCCACCCCTGCCACGACCAATGGCACGAGAGCCTAGCGCGGTCAGCCAATTGAATGGTGGCAGCGGAGCGGGGACGACTCCGCCCCCGACCGGCCGCCGGCAGCCGGCCTCCCAGGAGGCGGGGCTCTTCGCTGTTTTTGCTGCTGGTCGAACCTGTCCGAGCCTAGCCGAGCCCAGCCGAGCTCAGCCAAGCGCACCCGAACTCAGCCGAACGCAGCCGAGCCCAGCCGAATCCCGCGCCGGGCCCGTAGCAGCCGCCCGAGCGCCGCCGAGCGAGCGAGCGGCGGCGGCCGCGGAGGAGGCGCCGCCCCAGGGGGAGGAGGTACCCGCTCGTCGCAGACCGCCCGCGGCAGAGGCCGCCCCGGTCGCTCCGCGGCGGGAGCGGCCGGCGGAGGCTGCGCGGCCGAGGGGGAGGGCCAGGGGAGGGGACGTCGCCCCTACCCGCCTCCCACCGCCGGCCCCCACCCTGTGCCCCCACAGCGCGCCCTCAGGTTTCTGAGCCTCAGTCGGCGTCCAGCATCCCGCTGCCCAGGACCCTCCCGCGAGCGCGCACCGGGCTCAACTCAGGTAAGGAGGCCCTCCCCCCACGGGCACGGGTGCCGAGAATCAGAGACCCAGAGACGGAGATAAAGAGACAGAGACCCACACAGAGACGCAGAGAAAGACTGGACACAAAGACGGAGGCACATGAGACGCACGAACTACACAGACACAGAGAAGGGGAGAGACACGTCCATAGGGACAGAGGGACATACAGCTGAGAAAAAAGACCGGGAGACACAAGAGACCCATACACACAGAGAGAGGGAGAAAAGGACACACAGACTCAGAGATACACAAAAAGATAGACTGGGAGAGAAATGAGACACACAAGAGACACACTGAGACGTTCAGAGATGGAGACACAGAGACAGACAGCTCCCCGAACATAGCGGTGGGTATACAGAGGCAGAAGGGGACATTTAGGCAAGAGAACTGAAAGACAGAGTGAGAGCCAGACACACACTCCTGACCTGGAGAGACAGTCCCACAGAGAGGCACACCTAGGTACACAGCCTTGTATACACAGACCCACACATGCCTGCCAGGGCCTCCACAAAGTTCCCTCTGTGTGAGCTGGCACCTCCGGAGGCCTCCTGGGCTGGCTGGCTGGAGTCCTGAGATGGGGGAGGCACCGGGCCACACTAAAGCTGGCCACAGCCCCCATCCTCTAAGGCTTGGCTTCCTCAATCTCACCCCCTCACACAGGGCTTTTGAGGGCTGGAGGCTTGGTAGGCAGGGCTAGGCTGTCTCTAAGGAGAATGAGATATAGGTTACTCCAGCTTCCCCACTGTGGCTACATCCCCCCATCCACTGCCCAGAGCCAGACCTGAGGATGTATTTGGGCCTGCTGGGATCTAAAGTCCTCTGCCAGGGAGGCCAGGGATGAGGGAGGGAGTTGTCTTCTCTACTCCTCTGCTCCTTGGCCTCACCCCACCCTTTCCTCCTCACCCTTTCATTTGCTCTGTACCCCCCCCCTCCACAGGCTCAGGACTGCGGGGGACATCTTCACTGCCCAGGAATCATTGAGTGTGTGGACAGGACAGCCTCTTTGGAAGGCCAGCTACACTGGAGTCCCACCTCGGCATGGGCCTTGCCATTGAGGCAGCCCTGCAGTCTGTGCTGGTCTGACGGTGCTGCCTGTCATGGGGGCAGCCATCTCCCAGGGGGCTCTCATCGCCATCGTCTGCAATGGCCTCGTAGGCTTCTTGCTGCTGCTGCTCTGGGTCATTCTCTGCTGGGCCTGCCACTCCCGCTCTGCCGACATTGACTCCCTCTCTGAATCCAGTCCCAATTCCAGCCCTGGCCCCTGTCCTGAGAAGGCGCCCCCGCCACAGAAGCCCAGCCATGAAGGCAGCTACCTGCTGCAGCCCTGAAGTCCCCTGGCCTAGCTTGGAATCTGGAACCTAAGTCCACCCCACCCAGAGTCTGGAATCAGGATCCCATGGTCCAATCAGTGTGGGATCCAGAACTCAAGAGTCCAGCCTGTCTGGAGCTGGATCTAGCAGACCAGTCTAGCCAGCCTGGCTTCAAGAAGGGCTCTGGTGGCCCTAGGTAGGCAGGCCTGGGGTGGGGGTTCATGAGTTGGTGCTAGAGCCAGGGCCATCTGGACTCTGCTCCATCTGAAGGGCCAGGGACTGGGTCCACTCTCTCCCTGGGCCAAGCGTCTCTAGGCCCTCAAGTTTGGGAAAGCAAACTGGAATCCGTGGCAATAATGGGAGGGTGTCCAGGCTGGGCCCCTCCTCTGGTCCTCCCGCTGTTTGCTGGATAATAAATGGAACTATATGGCTGTACCCTGAGATTTTCTCTTCCTGGGGGCCCTGCAGTAGCAAAATTAAAGGTGTGGGGTGGGCTTCCAGACACAGGTTTATTTATGAAAAGTAGGAGGGGGTGATGGTGGTTTAGGTCCAAGTCCTGGGCTGAGGTGCTATGGGAAGATGCTGGGATCTGAACAAGTGGGTCATATACTGGGTGCTAAGGCTGGGCTTGAGTACCAGAGTCAGGGGCTACAAGTACTGGGTTCAAGAAATAGGACAGGGACTGAGGTCAGGCCCTCAGATCTTAGTTTTCACTTCCCTCACCAGGTTCAGCAGTTTGTCCAATTTTGCCATCTCCACAGCTGGACCCTTCTGCACTTCCTGCCCCTTCTTTTCCTGTGCAGAGGCAAAGTATACACTGGGGAGGAATGGTGAGGGATGGGCTACCTGTTTCTAGGTCCCAGCATTGCCTCCTCTGCCCAGCATGCCCTACCTGTGCCCCACCCCTCCCCTGCCCAGATAGATTCTGAATCCCTGACTCTCCCCACTGCCACACAATCCTTCCCCAACTCAGGTTAGGTGTTACAGGGGCCCCGCTGAGCCTGCAAGAAGCATTCAGCTGTGGCTCTGAACCTGAGGTTCAGGGTCTTAATACTGGGAGGAGTGGGAGAAAGTATCTACCCACTGACCCTTAGAGGAGCTAGCCTTTCAATCCAGGGGGAGCTGTAGCCCTGGAGAGAGAGATTGGGCCTGACTGATGGGACCACCCTTTCCACAGGAGGCCCCTGGCTGAGTCCTGACGGGCCTAAGAGGTCAGTGGCAGATGGGTGTGAACAAAGCCACAGGTGCCCTCACCTAGTTCTCTTCCCTAATGCTTTCAGGTCAGGTTGGGAGTGGGATGCCATCTGGATCCAGGCCTGCTATGTCAGACATAGCCAGGGTAGGGGAGGGTGTCCCTCTGCTCCTGAGCCCCTACTCTCTCAGCCACCTGTGCCCACTGCTCACTGGCACCTGCCCCAGCCTTACCTGCTGATGGCCCAGCCTGAATCTGGCATGGGCTGTGAGGCAGCGGGTAGTACAGGCCAGCAGGTCCCTTCCTGACCTCACCCTGGCTGCTGACAGCATGCAGGATTTCCTCTTGGTGTGATGTCTGCACCTACTCCCAAATCTGTCTCCTCCTCCCCTTGGGTCCTAGTGCCTTTGCCACTACACAGCTCACCTCTGCATTCTTGAGGCAGAGGGCAGAGATGTTTTTTTCTCTCCCTTCACTCCATACCCTGGGAGATAGGGGACCTAACTTTAAGTTTCAGCTTTGTCATTAACTCCCTGCATGACTGTGTGCAGGTTCCTTCCCTTTCTGACCTTCAGTTTTCCATCTATACAGCAATTAGGGAAAGAGAGTCATTGACTTTTGACAAGCTGATCTCTGACCCAAATCATGGGAAGCTCCCTGAGCCAGGTTGGGCCTCTGTGGCCAAGCCCTCTAGAAAGGGCAGGAGACCGTGGCCCATGGGAGTGCTCAGAGCAGGACTTCCTTTTGCGTGAATCACTTGGCTTCTGACAGCATCAAATGGCAATTTCACAGGAACCTCCAATCTACCCAAGTACTAGTCCCCAGATGTCCCTTACTCAGATCCTCAGAGATAGAGGTTTGCAGTTGTACAGAGCTCAACAACCCCCCAAGCCATGACCGACCCTTGCTCTTCAGCAGTTGGGACTGTGGAAGATCCTTGCCTCCCTTGTCAGAATGAGTAGGGTAGGCCCCCACCCAGATCTACCACCTTTACAATGTGATGGCTATACCCCTGCCCCAAGGGGTGACCATCATCCTTCCCACTGGGGTGTCAAGCTTTGCCAGCTCAAGCCTGAATCTCTCTCACTAAATTAAGAGCAGATTCAATCTGTTTCACAAATGGTGCTGCCTCCTTCCCCCTCCTTGAGGCCAACTAGTTGGTCTCAGCAAAGAGCTTCAGACTAAGCCCAACCCTCCTTCCCGATCCCATCCCATCCCACTGTACCCCACCCGGTCCCTCCTAACCCCACCCCCAGCCCACCACAGCCTCTGGGCCACAGCTGCAGGAGCTTAGCAGCTCTCTGAGTATTTATAGCCAAGTCCACCCCCTCCCCCAGCTGGCTACAATTACAGGCCCTGCTAAACTCTAGCCTGGTCGTTGTAGGGACTGGACCAGGCCAGTACCAGAGGGATGGTTTGGTGCCCCTGCCTTAGTAGGTGTCAGTAGCTGAAAGAGGCAGGCTCCTGCCATTGCCTCAAACTGTAAGTAAATACCTCAAAGTGCAGTTTGGAGGTACAGTTATCAGGGCAACATGGCCCAGCCCTGGCCCATCTCTGATCCTGGCCCAGAACTTGGCAGAAAGCAAATTCCATTTCCTTTCACAGCTCCAAAATGTGAGGAACTGGGTACTGGGTTCTTGGGCTCTGGATTCTAAGGCCTGGGTTCTTAAGTTTGAATCAGGACTCTGAGATCTAGACTTTGAGGTCATGGCTCTGGGCTCCATGGCCTGTATTTGGGGCTCTTGAGCTCTGGGCACAGTCTCCAGATCATTATAGATCCCAGAAAGGAACCAGAGCTCAGAAGGAGGACTGCCTAAATGCTGACCTACTTACCCTCCTTTTCTGTTTTCCCAGCTCAGGGACCACTGGAGCTGAAGCCCTGTGTCAGCTCAGCCAATGAAGCAGTGACTAAGCCCCAAGCCCCCTGCTTGGGCGACCTGGTCTACACCAATTAAGCCAATGATGCCCACATGCTCCCCACAGACTTTGGACCCATATAACTGCCTGTTCACCAGATGTCTCTGCCTGGGGGCCCCACAGGTAACTCAGATTCTGTATGTGAAAATTGATACTTTATCCCCACAAACCTACTTCTCCTATGCAACTCATTTGGACATTGACACAACCCTTACCCTGGGTTTCTCAAGCCAGAACCAACCCCAGCTCCTCTTTTCTCTCAGCCCCCACCATTATGGAGAATATCTTCCAGCAGCCCTAACTCCACAAGCCCATACCTTTGGCATCTTGCGCAGGTTAGGTGACAGCTTGAGGCAGGTGACCTGCCCACGATCATCACCCACTATGATGATGGGGTGGATAGGATTGAACTGCACACGGGTGATCTTGTTTTTCTTTTTGGCCACCACAGACTGGTTACAGATAGCTTCGTACTTGTTGATGGACAAGTCAAACACATGTGCCTGTGGAAAGATGGGTGTCAGCCACTCAGGGATGATAACCAGTCCCTGGGCTTTCTGGGGAAACACGACAGAAACTAGTATACTGGAGCAGGAGGCAGAGGGAGAAGGGATTTGTGTTTCTGTTTTTCCTGTGGTTGAGGGAGTGAGAATAAAAAGCTTAGGAGAAAATTTAAGTCTATGCAAAACTAACAATAATAGCAGCTACCATTTATTGAGTACTTACTGTGTACTAGAAAGCTGGGCAAGTATGTTAGCAGCCACTCTGCAAGGTAGGTTCTGTTATCGTCCCCATTTTATCAACGAGAAGATAGAGGCTCTTAAGGCTAATTTGCTCATAAATGGCAGAGCCAGGTTTACACCAGTTGATACATATAAGGTGCTCAGTGCTCATGCTCAACCAATGTTTGAACTAATTTTTACCATATCCTAAGTCCAAACCATTAGCAACCATTAGCCTGGACAACTGCAGCAGGGTCCTAACCTGTCTCCCTACTTTTGCTCCTGCCATTCTACAATCAATCCGGCCTCCATGGAGCAGCCAGACCTTACCTTTAAAAAACCTAAAATCCTCCAATAGTCTCCCTTGGTACCATATACATAAAATCCAGATTTCTTACTCTAGATTCTCCACTCTGCACTCTAATCTCATGCTCTCTCCCCTTTGCTTACTAGACACCAGCCACTCTGGCCTGCCTGTTCCTCAAACCCCTCAAGCTCATTCTTACCTCAGGGCATTTAGGCTTGCTGTTGCCTCATCTGGAATGCCTCCCACCATCTTCAGAAGGCTGGCTCCTTGTCATTCAGCTGTCAGCTTGCCTGTCACCTCTTCAAGGAAGCTTTCCCTGACTATCTGTGAGCCACCTAGTCCTTCTCTTTTACATCACTCTCTCTCTTTTAAAAAAATTATTACAGCTTTATGAGATACAATTCCCGCACTATAAAATTCACCCACTTAAGATGTACAATTCTTGGTTTTTAGCATATTCACAGTGATGCAACTGTCACCACAACCAGTTGTAGAAAATTTCATCACCCCAAAATGAACCCTTGTATATCCATTAGTAGTCATTCCTCATTTTCTCCCAACCCCCTCCCCCTTCATCCTAGGCAACCACAAATCTACTTTCTGTCTCTACAGGTTTGCCTATTCTAGGCATATGTAAATGGAATCATACAATGTATGTTCTTTTGCAACTGGCTTCTTACACTAAGCAAGTTTTCAAGGCTCATCCATGTTGTAGCATGTATTAATACTTCATTCCTTATTATTGCTGAATAATAATCATTTTGGATATACTACATTTTGTTTGTCCATTCATTAGATGATGGACATTTGGGTTGTTTCTGCTTTTTAGCTATTATGAATAATGCTGCTATGAACATTGGTGTAAGTACATCATTCTCTTTTCTTTTAAATTTTTTATTAAGGTATTATTGATATATACTCTTACGAAGGTTTCACATGAAAAAACAATGTGGTTACTACATTTACCCATATTATCAAGTCTCCCCCCACCATACCCCAATGCAGTCACTGTTCATCAGTGTAGTAAGATGCCACCGATTCACTATTTGCCTTCTCTCACATCATCCTCTTTTAATCTCTGTCTAGCACTTGATGCTATGGGAATTTTGTTGTTGCTTTTTGTCTCTTTCCCTTCACTAGAATTTGAACTCTGTGCGAGCAGGGACCTGAGTTGCCAGGCCATGTGGCCTGGAGCTGGGCGCCTTAGTTGGCTCTTGGTAAACACCTGTTCAGCAAGTAGATGACTGACTGACATTGGGGTTGAGGCCATAATCACTGTACTACTTCCCTGGGTCGGTGCCTCTCATATCAAAGTCCATAAGGAAAATTTTCTCACAAAATGTTTCTTAGCTTTCACCAACTCTCAATATTAATACAGACCTCTCCCATCACCCCTTCTCAGACTCAGCTTGCACACTCTCAGGGATGGGGAACTCACTACCTTTCAGACACTAGTTCAATCACAGATCACCTTTGGCTCATAAGTTTTTCCTTACATCAGGCTGGCCCCTGCCACCCAGTAGCTCTTTCCCCAGGGCCCACAGAGAAGATAAGCGCTCTTCATGGCATCTTATTACCCAGAATGCTCTCTCCTTCAAGATGAACAGTTCCATTCTCTCTTCAGGTCCTCATGGGATGAATGACCCTTCTTCTGACAGGCCCTGGGTGGCCTGGCCCTTGAGAATATACAGTCCATATGTCCCCCCTTCCCATACCTGACCTGGGCACAGGGTGGGCTCTCTAGGAGGGAACCCTGAGATATCTTACCTCCAGTAGGGGAATCAGCAGGGTGAGGAAGGGGGCACTCACCTTCCCATTGGCGGTAACTGCTGCAAACACAGTAGAAGAATATGGTGCCCAGGCCACATCGCCCACGGCTGAATTTAAGTCATAGATGAACATTGGGGTCCTGGAGTGGCACAGAGGTGGAAAACTCATGACACAGGGCTCACACGCCAGAGCCCAGCCCAGGATAGGGCCTGAGGGAAGGTATGCCCCTCACTTGATGGTGTGGTCCCAGATTTTCACTGTCCAGTCAGAGCTGCAGGACATGAAGACCTTGGTGTGGTACGGGTTCCAGGACACAGCATCCACTGCCATGTCGTGGGCATCATAGGTGTCCAGGAACTGGCTGGAGTAGGACTTAGAGCACTGGGGTTGGGGGGAGGGATCAGAGATCAGGAATGAGGGAAAGGCCTGCAGCTGTCACTTCCCTGGGGGCCTGGGAGGGTCAGAACCTGAGATCCCTCCTCTGTCCTTGCCCCACATCACTGTCACAGTTGAGCTGGGGACAAGTTGCTGGCTGCTTTTCTCACCCTCAACACAACCTGAGAGAAAGGAGGGGCTTAAGGGGCTGGAGGCTGGGGTGGGCAGGGAGCTTTCCTGGAGGGTGAGGGAAAGTGCTCTAGTCTGCCCAGTGTTCCAGCCCAGGCAGAAAGGGCCTTTCCTCTCTGAGCCAAGGCAGAGCAGGTTGGGGGGCCCTTGGTAAGGTATGGCCAGCCTGTGTCCAGGCCAAGGCCTGTGAACAGACAGAACCCTGGGTCCACCCATAGCCCACAGACAGAATCCTTCCAACAGGATTGCCCACTTTGCCCGGGTAAGAGCAAGTGCAGAGCCAGCAGCAAGTCCTAATTTCATGATTTCCCATTTGGTTTCTTGCCCTGTCAGCATGCCCCTCACTCTATCTTTCCAGAAGACAGTGTGATAACTGTCTTACTCTTCTCCCTCCTGCCTCTCCCCTGCCATTGTTGGGAGGGGGTATGGGGACCTCTTTTGCATTCAGACCAGCTCTGGCTGGGCCTCAGGGGCTCCTGGGAAGCTGCCTGTAATTAACATTCTGAGTCTTTGAGCCTAAGAAAACTTGTAGCAGAGCTATTTCTGGATGGATGGCAGCTCAGAAGGATGTTCACCTGCTAACACCGAGACCTTGCAGAAACTGGCCATGAAGTTCCATCTTGCAGGCTGGGACACACCCAGTATTCAGAGATAAATTTTCTAAACCTGGGCTTCAAAGCTCAGCTTAAGTTCAAATCTCCTCCAGGAAGTCTTCCAAGAATGTTCCAATTCCCTCAGTGCCCACTCCCAGGAAGGGAGGGAGAGCTCAGAGGGAAAGAAGCCAGGCTAGGCTAAAGTTACCCTCTAGAGTGTTCATCCACTTTTCTGAAGTCATCCCCTCTTCCAGATACCCAACCAGGTCAAGAAATGCATTCTCTTCCCCCAAGAAGCCTTCTAGAACTGTTGAGCCCTAGATCTGTCAGAACATGGTCTGTAGAGAATGAGAATGATGATCTCCCAGAGTGTTCAGGTTTAAGTGGCCCTGTAAGGAGCTGACACAGCGAAGGCACTGCCTCACCTTGTAGATTTTCCCCTCCTCTGTGCCCACAAGGAACATGTAGTCAATCACTTTGTGGAAGTCAAAGGCGGTGCCACAGCCTTGGGAGAAGAGGGAACAGCTTTAGACCCATTCTGGGAGGAAGGCTCCCAGTACCTCCTCTACCCAGGAGGCCCCCTGGGAAAGCCTGAACCCAGGCCCTTTTGAGGGCTAGGGCCAGCCAGGCAAACAGAAACCCATCCTCTGGCCTACTGCATGTCCTAGGCAGTTGGGACTCTGTAAACTGCCAGGGCCTCTGCAGACAGGAATGGGGTTTGGGTAAACAAGGCAGGGATTGATTTAAACAGGGTCAGGGTCAGGGTAAACAGGGACAGGATCTGCAAACAGGGACATGGTCTGTGCAAACAGGGATACAGTATGCATAAACAAGGTAGGAATTGAGTAAACAGGGATAGGATCTGCGTAAACAGGGACCTGATCTGCATAAACAGGGTTGGATCTGCATAACTGCACCTGATCTGCATAAACAGGAACAGGGTCTACAAACAGGATGGGACCTGCATAAACATGGAGGGTCTGCAAACAGCCAAGGGCTGGGCAGACAGGGCCAGGCTTTCCCATTACCTTCTGTCCAGGCTGCAGCCCGAGTGGAGGAGGGAGTGCTCAGTAAGCGGGACAGCCACTGTCACTGACCCTCACAAGGGCTGAGTGACATGACCAGGCCTGGATGTAAGTCCTACCCACTGTGTATAGCTGCATTCCCTCCAGACCTTCCGAGGTGCTGCCCTCCACCTTGAGCTTAATGACATCCATGTGAACCAGCTCACTCTGCAAGTACAGGGATGGGGGAGGCACATGGGTTGGGCTGGATCAGTAGGGTTTTGGGGGTTCCTTTGCCATTCAGCTCCTCCCACTCCCCATCTCCACCCCTGCATGACCCTTTCTGGGAAACAGGCACCTTCACAAGCGTCCAAGACACAATCCTGCCATCAGATGACACAGAGAAGAAGTTAAGGTTGTTGTCCATGTCGTCCTTTTGCCACTTGACCTGAAATATCCCAAACTGTGAGCTTTGTGAACCTGCCAGGTGTTGAGTTTGTGCTATGAGCTGAGCAGGGGTCCCTCGAGAACCCATCTGAGGTTCAGAAGCAAGTTCTGGGAGCCTTTTCCCAGAGTCCCACAGTTAGCCTCCCTCCCTCCTTCCATCTACCTCTATCTCACTCAACCCTCTCTCCCTGACCATCCTGGGGTGTCCATGCCTGTCAGGGCACTGCCCTAATCCTGGCTGGTCAGTGGAGGTGCCCAACTCTTCACTGGGATGGGTTCTGTGAGCCTGGTTGTAGTGAGAAGGTGGTAGCTTAGGGTTCAGCTTCCTTCATAGACAGGGCCTGGAAAAGATAGGGCCCCTCAACCAGTTCCTCATTTGTAAAATGAACCATAATAGTGCAAGTTTGTTGTAAGGAATAAATGAGATAATGCATGTAAGGCCTGTAGGTCCTAACATTGCAAATATTAGGTATTCAGTAAAATGTTAGCTAATATCCTCATTATTACCATCATCCTAGAAATTGGGGTGCCAACGTTCTGCAGAAGGCTTTCTCCTGCTTGCTTCTGGGGTCAGGGGAGCAGGCCCCTTCCCCTCTCTCCTCTTCCAGGCTTGGCCTTTCTCTAGGCAGGCCCTCCTCTGTTGCCACTTTCACTTCACCACTAGCTCCTGCTCCCAGAATCTTGCTCCCAAATCTCAGAGTTGAGCTGAATTTCTCCAACTGCAAATCGGGGTTAATAATCCTGCCCCACCCCATCTTCTCAGGGCTGGAAACAAACATATGGGAAAGTGTTTTGGAGACAGAACTGTTGTCTTATGAAGATGACACGCTTAAGGCTCAAGTTTCTGTTGCCAGATGTGGAGGCCTGGCCAAGCCATATCCCGGAGACCTGGGGTGGGGCTGGGTGCCCAGAGCTTCCCATTCTCCAGCTCACTCCAGACCTCCCATGCTGGGACCTCCGTCCCTTCCCCCATCGCAAGCAGAGGCCCAGTGAGGGAGGCCAGGAACCCAGTGCCACAGCCTGTAAGTAACCACAGCTGTCACCATGGCTGTTAAGGGGTGTGGTGGAGTGGAGAGGAGATTACCCCTCCCAACCACCCCACCAGGTCTGGGTAATCAGAGCTGTAGGAGGGCAGGCCCAGTCCTGCCTAGGCTTGTCTGGGTATCTGGCTCTTTTTTCCTTTCATTGGGGTCCTAGAAGACCACGGAGCCTGGGAGGCACAAGTCAGAGCCGGCCCTGACTCTTAGACCACTTCCCCTTCTGTGTAAAGGTAGTCCCTTTAAAGCAGGGTGGGAACAGAGGGGGTCAAAGGCCAGGCTGTAAGAGGCGCTAGGGAGCTGCAAAGGGAAGTGTTTAATGAACAGCCGCCAGCACGCATGGAAATTGTATTTCACACCACACTTAGCAGCCTGATGCCTAATGGGGGATGGTGTGTGTATTTGCAAGTGAGTGTGTATGTGTGTGTGCAAGTCACACATGTGCTCCTGGGGTGGAGGTGGGAGGGCAGGAATAAAGCAGGGGTGGGGGACAGGTGGTAACTGGTGTTAAGAGAATGAATGAATGCCCAGGAAGCAGGTGGTAGGGAAGGAGATGGAGCCTTCTTAACTAAGTCCTCTTCTTTTGCCTTATCTGATTAGGGCAGACCTGCTTGAACCCAGTCTCAGATATTCTTCCTGCTCCCTTCCCTGCATACGTCCCACAGAATGCACACGCACCCCGCCAAAGTGCTGCTGGTTGAGGTTTCACAGTGGGGCTTGAACAGGGCTGGGCACCCAGATGGGCTCCCTTGGGAAATAGCCTGTGCCATGGGACTAGTCCTCTTTTAAGAGACAGTTCTCTCCCTGGCTCTCCACTGCCAACAGAACACAGTCCTTCTGCCCCAGTCTGGCATCTGAGATACAAAATAACCTCTCTGATCTGAGACACTGTCCTTTTAACAAGGACCTAGACTCTGGTCTTTGACATCACACTCACCAGCCTGGCTTTCTTTAAGTTCCAGGCTTTATCCAGCCAACTGCCTGTAGGACACCTCTGACTTCTTGTAGTCACTTTTGGCCGAATCTGTTCCTCTCTGCCATTTCCCACCTCTGTGGATACCCCACTGGGGACCCCAAACCAGAGTCCCAGTCAGTGTCACCAGTTCTTCCCTTTTCCATATCCATTCTAGTTTCTTCCTATTGCTTTTACTGCCTCAACAGCTCTCAGCTCATTTGTAACTCCACTGTCCCTGCCATAGCTTAGGCTTCAGGGTTTCTCATGCTCAGCCAGAGGACATCTTCAAGACACAAACATGGCTGTGTTACTTTTCTCCCCAAATCCTCTGATGGTTGGGCAGCAGGTTTTGAACAATGCTGGGGGGAGCTCTTAGGAGCCATGTGTGAGTACCTCAGAGGACAGGGAAGTGCATTATAAAAGGGGACCCTGATCCTACCAGGGCAGCTCACTGTTATCTTTAACCTATTAGGCTTCTGTACTAATGCTTCATTTGAAACCCTGACCTACAACCCAAGCTTTCCCATTTGGTAGAGAAACACACTCAGGACTGGGAGCGTCTGTTTTCCCAGGTCCAGTTTTCTGCTCCCTGTTGCTCACACTGTGCTTCAAATGATATTTTATTTCCCAGAAGACCATTCTGCTTGATGCCCCTGTGTCACTGCATGTATGACCCCTTTGTACCCTTCTTCATCTAGTACTTTGTCACCCCTCACAATTCAGCTCAGATGTGCTTCTTCTAGGAAGACCTGGTCCAGAGAATCTGGGTGCCCCTCCTCAGTGCCCCCATGAGCCCCCATTAGCCCAGTCCTGTTCAGCCTGTGGCTGTGGTTATGTCCCTAGGAGCTTCAGAGACTAAGCCCTTAAGCACAGGCAGCTGCTGGAGAGCAAACAGGAAGGAGTTACTGAATGGCTGAATGGATGGATGAGTGAGAAAGGGGGTAGGGTTCAGAGGGAAAGATGGGAACGGGGAACAGGAAGCCAGAAAATGAGTGAGAGACATGACACAAACCACGGTGCCAGCCAAGACCTCTGAGTCTTAGGTTTTGCAAAGATAGCAGCCCTGTTTTCCTGACAGAACGGTGGGAGAGCAGAAGGTCCCCCTGTCCAGGTAGGTTCCAGTCCCCCTGGCACCCAGCCAGTGAAAGGGATAATTTGTCTTCTGCATGGTCCATTTCTTTCCCCAATCTGCTATTTGATTCAGAGAACAGAACAGGTTGGGAGTAGGGTCCCCCTCACCCACTACTGGGCTTTATTTAGAAGGGTGGTCAGGCCAACCAGAGATGCTCTGTGCTTGGCCCTGGGCTGTCTGAGTGGGGAGAGCAGGGTCAGGGAGGGTGTTGCCTGATTCCATCTGGTTCAGTCTCATCAAAGTGGATCTTTCCTCCTCTCCCTGGTCTTTAAAGTCTCTACAGATATCCTCCCCCTATCTGGAGTCCTCCTCATGCCTGGAGGTAAGGAACTGGGAGGTGGGCTTTTTGGAGAAGAGAGCTCCTGAGGCCACAGGCCCTGGCCCCTGCTCTGGTGGAGAGCAGGGGAGGGGAGAGGGTGCCTAGTGGCTCTCTGTGCCTCAGCTCTGGGCAAAGGATGAAGCTGAAAGGGAGCCATGTCCCCTGTGCCTGGACAGTCCTCTCTCTACTTAGGGCTGCCTGGGGACTGAGAGCCAGTGACTCAGGGAGCTCAGGGCTGGAAAGGGAGAGGTGCAGAGCCTGCCTGCAGACTGTCAGGGCAGAGGAAGATGAGAAGACAGTCACAGCACTTCCTGAAGAGCCCAGAGGTCTTGGGTGACTTGAGACAGAAATTCATCCTTGTATTTTCCCAGACCTGCCTGTAGGGTAAGGGTACGCAGTCTTGGGAGGAGGAGGACCTTTGGAACACAGTGAGGAAAGGCCTGCAAAGCCAGAGCTAAGAGACCCTCTGCAAGTGAAACATGGAATCCACTCCCAAGGCAATAAGATGGGAGACAGAATCAGGGTGAGATCTAGCCCCAATATCCAGGTAAGGGACAGACCTTGCTTAGCAGGCCTTATAGCCCACCTAGGGGCTGTCTACCCCTGTCTGGTAGTTCCCCCAAATCTAGCCCAGGTGGCAGAGAAGAGCCCTGTGGGGAGTTGAGGAAGCCCATAGACATGGACCTAGAGCCTTTAACATACTCAGCAGAGGCCTGTCTGGTCCTGGTGGCTTCCAGCCACAGTCTCTGAGTCATCTGAGAGATCCTTCACAACAGATAGGGCCCTCCCAATAGGAGCTCTGGGGAAGCAGACCCCAGTTCTTCCTGCAGACACTTTTATCTCCTGATTATCGTCTTCTTGCCTTCTCTGTCTCTTCTCACACCAGTTTCTTGGCCTCTAAGCTGGTACCTGTCATTCTCACCCCCTTGTCTGTGGCCCTCTCCTCCCCAAGGACCCTCCTCCAGTGTCTCCCAGGCCCATACCTTATTCGCCCATACCCACTTCTCCCACCCTGGTTGGAGGCTGACCTGCCATACGGGATCTGTGTGCTTGCCAGACTTGGCTGAGCTGCGGAAGGAGGGCTGGGATTGGGTCTTCTTGAGGTTGTAAATGGCCACGTTGCCGTCGTAGTGGCCCACCACCACCAGGTAGGGGTGGTCCACATGCATGTCAAGACACATGATGCCGCTCCCGCTGCTGAAGGTGTATTCAGGGAAGCTGGGGTTCTTCATGCTGTAGAGCAGCAGCATTCCCCAGCTTTGCTTCATGAAGTCATCTGCCCCGAGAAAGAGGGGCTGCTGCAGTGGGAGGGTCCTGCTGCCCTGCCAGGGAAGCCCCCAGTACCCTCCCCTGCCATGTGGTCTTGGGAAGGAGCAGCACCCTCAGAGCCCAGCCCAAGGGCAGGTTGCTGTCCTTCCATGCCTAGATAATGCCCATGTGTCCCCTTCCCCCAGTCAAGGAGAGGGGTTCAGTTCAGACTAACATGGAATTGCCTGTATGAGCCTTGAGCCAGCCATCTGTGGCCATCTTCCCACACCCTTTAGCCCCACAGTCCCCAGTTACAGCCTGACCCCTAGCTCTTGGCATGCTCCCTGAATCAAGAAGTCCAAACCAGCCAGTCAGGCTTCCATAGGCCACTGTGCTGTCCTTCTGACCTGCCCACAGCTTTAGGTGATCAATAGTGGACCACTCAGAAGAGGTCTTCCTCGCTGCCCACCCATGTCAGGGGAGTGCCCTCCTGCTCTTTCTTTCATTTTCTGTACACTTCCTGCCCATTCTGATAATGTGGCCACTGAACAGAATACAGTTCCAGCCCTCAAGTCCAGCTCTCCTGCCACCTGCCCAGGACCCTTCCCAAGCTCAGAAGAGCCAGAGCCAGAGAAGCAGAAGTCTAGAGCAGCCCCCCCATGCTAAGGAGCCCTATGCTAAGGCAGCCTTGTAGCTAGGATGAGAGCCCTCATCCAGCACTACGTCCTTTGCTTCTGGCAACTGCAGGCCTGGCCCTCCTGACAAAGTGGCCAGTACTAAGGTGTAGAGCCCACGTATGGGAAGGAGAGGAAAGCAGCCCCAACTTGACTAGTTTTGCTGAGTTATTCCCTCTGTCTTATTTCTAAGGCTGCTGCTTACTCGAGGGAGTAGGTGACTGGGCTCAGGGACAGTCTGGGCTGGGCTCTGTGGGTTCTGGGCGTGAACTCAGCTATGATCAGGTCCCAGGTATCCCACCTCAGGCATTCTGCAAACATCAGCTGGTGCTCACTGGGAGGCAGGACTCGGGAGCAGCCAGCAACCAGGCTGGTCTTAGCTGCGTAGGTTTGGAACTGATGCAAGCTGGCATGCCCACCAAAGCAGCTCTCTATAGGGAGTCCACCTTCCCTTATTGCTGCTGTTCCTTCCCAGCTCTGGAACTGTTGGGAACCTGAGCACTTACAAGGGAAGCTTACATGCAAGGAGGGGGCTGCTCCTGGAGTGAAAGTTTCTAGGCTCCAGCCTGAGCCATTGGGAGTTCAGGAAGGAAAATGCTTCTGCTCTGGGGAAAGTGAGCCTCTCGCAAAGAGGAGGAACTGGGAGCTTTCAGATCCACTGGAGCCAAGTCAGATCACCCTGTGCCTGGCAATATCTCAGAGCCATTAGGGAGCTGGCCTTGAGATGGAGATGGGTAGCTGGCTCCAGGGTGGGCCCTAAGGGCTGACTCTTGAAGGGAGAGATCAGCTGGCTGAGGAGAGTCTTTCCCACACAGGTCACAAAGTGCCTGAACTGGGCAGTGCCAACAGTCACTTGTTGCTCCTTTTGTTCATGCAAATCCTAAGCATCTGATCTGGGTCTCCTCCTAGGCCAGACCCTGGAAGGAGCAGAAGCACTCCACATGGAGACATGGGCTTGCCCTCAGCAGCCTTTAGTGTGCTGAGAGAGTCAGACCCTGCGGCTGAATGAGGCCAGGCCTTCACTGGGTAGTCAAAGTGTCAGCTGCTAGGCCAGAGGTGAGCTATCGATGTCCTTGATGTCCAGTCTGTCCTTGATGATGGGCAAAACAGAGTGTGAGTGGGTGAGCAAAAGAGTGATTAAAAAGGTGGGTAGATGGGTGGCTGATGCTCAGGCAGAGGACTCAGATGCTCTCCTTATTGCAGAAGGGTAAAGGAAGGCATGACCCTTATACTTGTCCTTACTGTGGTACAGGACCCCTGGGGGACAGCCATGATGCCTGACATTTTCTAGACAAACTTCAATACCCCATATCCCTGCATGTATGCACAGAGTCTTTGTGACTAGTGAAATCAGGAAAAGAGGGTAGGAAACCCTAGGCTGGCTTAGTAACTCTGTAGTGAGGACATCTCTAACCTATTCACAGAACCACTGGTCCTAGAAGCTGGAATTATGGCCCCCTAATTTTACAGATCAGTAAACTGAGGACAGAGGGGAGAAATGGTGTTCCCAGGTGTATCAGACCCATTACAGGGTGTTTGCCACAGCCAGAATCCCGTTTCTAGCTGAAATTACCCTATTCAGGGTAATGGCACCTATCTGATCTTTACATGGAAGTGGAGAAAGGAGGGGAAAGGGGCACCAGAGTAATGGGGTGATAATGACTGGCAAAGCCAATCCAGTCCCTTCAGAATCTGGACTAGAGAGCGTGTAAGGGACAGGGCAGTTGAGCATAAGAAGGAACTTCTGGCAGAGAGAAGCATGGAGTGCATGAGAGAGGGGCACAGAGAGCAAGCAATCACACCAAGGCCTTAGATCCTGCCTTAATTCCCAGGCCACATGCATCCTGACAATAAGCCTCCCTTTCTTAACCTGGCTCTAGTGGTCTCTCTTAGTCGCAACTAAATGAGGCATCCTGACATAAAGATTACAGCTTCTAAACATGGCTAGACTATGTGTTTCCTAAATTCCAGTTTAGGGCTCTGTCTGCCAAACCACACCAGGAAAGCAGAGAAAACTCTCATTTAACTGGGGCTTCCTCTCTTATTCCATCTTATTCTGTGATCTCATGCCTGATGCCAGTGACCCCATGAGTCCTCACTATTCCATTCTCTCTGTATACCCAATGTGACATCACAGCCCAAACCTCCAGCAGTCTCATCATTGTATCATTTTGAATTCTAAAAGTCCTAAAATGACCTCATTACTCAGACCTCCAATGGTCCCTGTGTGATATTATTGCTCAGGCTACCAGAAGTCCTAGTGATATCATTGTTTAGCCCTCCAACATTCCCAGTATGATGTTACCAGCCAGGTCACCAGCAAACTAGTGACATCACTGCCCAGCCTTCCAGAATTCTCAGTATGATGCCACCAACTGGGTCACCAGCTGTCCCAGGAGGACACTGTCATCAAGGTCACCCACAGTGCCTCAGTTCCCAGTGAAGGCTAGAATCCCCATCAGGGTCAAGGCTTACAGGGCCCTGGGTTATTCTGTCCTAAATCCCACAAACTCTCTGGATCCTCAAAGCAGGACTGGAGGGTCCACAGATGGGACACAGATAGGAGCCCCAACCCCACACTCCATTGTATAAAGAGGCAGAGACTCTGAAATCTGGGGTCAGTGAAGGAATTCCAGGTTTCTCTAGGCCACAGGATTTCAGTAAGTATATGTGGCTGGATAAAAGGGAAGGAAAAATAGAGGAAAAGCAAGAAGGAAGGAAGGAGGGCAAGTGAGGCATGTTGGGGCATCAGGCTAAAGCTAGGTCAGTGGTCAGAGGGAAGTATGTGCCAAGCTGCAGAGACAAGGATATCAAGCCAGCAGGCCTCCTCCTTTCTTACTCTGGCATCCCAAATGGCTCCCAGGGTGGACTCCAAGGCAGCAGCTGTTTATTGACTTCCTTATTAAGTCATGCAAGAGGCACTTGGAGGGGGGCTGTGGTAGGCAGAAAAATGCGCCCCCCCCCCACAAAAATGTCCATGTCCTAATCCCCAGAACTCTTAAATATGTTAACTGTACAGCAAAAGGGATTTTGGAGATGTGATTAAGAACTTGAGATGGGAAGATTATGCTGGATTACCTGGGTGGACTCAGTGTAATAACGGGGCTTCTTATAAGGGAAAGAGGGAGGCAGGAGAGTCAGAGGAGCTGTGACAACAGGAGGAGATGTCAAAATGATGCAATTGTTAGCGGGAATGAGGGGCCACAAGCTGTGGAGTATGGGCAGCCTCTAGAAGCTAGAAAAGGCAAGCACGGTCCCATAGAGCCTCCAAAAGGAAGGAAGCCTTGCTGACACCAGATTTTTGCTCAGCGAAACCATTTTAGACTTCTGGCCTCCAGAACTGTAAGGATACATTTTTGTTGTTTTAAGTCATTATGTTTGAAGTAATTTGTTACAGCAGCAATAGGAAATGAATATAGTAAGCACTTAGTGAAGGTTGACCTAAACCCTACTTCAAGGAATCAGAGAGAGAAGCCTCATAGGTGGTATTTTTCCTGGGATGGTTTGGAAACAGTCCCTCTAGAAGTCAGCAGGATGGATGCAGTGCTCCCCAGCTCTTCTGAAGGCAATAATGAAACCCTCCTTCAGTTTCCCACATCCCAGCCCTACCACCTTGGACTCCAGGAACAGAAAAAATACCCCTTGGTTAGGATTTTTATAGCCTCCAAAGGTAGGGGAGCAGCCCAAGGCTGCCTGAAGAAAGGGCATCAGTGCAGACCTCCAGCAAGACCCAGAGGCCCTGGTGCTTGGCTGGGGTCAGCCTCCCAGGCAGCTGGGCTTGTCCAGGCACTCTCATCTGATTAGAAGTCATATTTAAACAGTGTGGGAAATAAGAGCAAGGCCTTGGAGGCAGAATACATCAAGCGGGACATTTAATTTGATTTAGGGAAAATGAGGCAAACATTTGAGAACCTAAATAACTAACCAGTAATTAAACTAACAACGGGAATGCCCTTGCACTACAACCCGGCAAGCACAGTGGCCTTTATGGACTGTATTTACAAAGAGACCTGACAACATAATTAGTCCTGTAAATTTAACGCAGCCTCTAGCTGAGGAATGATGGATTTTGTGTGTGGAGGATGAACGAGGAGAAATGAGGTGGATGAATTTCCATTTTCAGTAAATGAAATTAACACTGCTTAATTAGTGAAGCTGACAAATAAAAATGATCAGGAAAGATTTAAATCCCTACAGGTGTATCTCTGGCCTGGGCAGGCTCAGAGACAGGCCTGGATGTGGTGGGACATGGGAAATGGGTGTAGTGCCAGGACTCAGGGCCTGACTTTTGCCTCTTGTGGGGGTGCTGTCCCCAGAGGGAGGCTGGGCTCAGGGACATCTGGTTCCTCTGCCTTTCTAAGTTGTGACCTGCTGGGAAGTTTCCTCCCCATCTCCCTTGTGATAACCAGTCAGGACCACACAGATTGTGCAGGATCTTTTCCACCATCCCTGCCCGACACCCATGAGGGGTCCCCATTTTCCTGCCATGAACTGGCTAATGGGTTAGAAAGGATCAGTGCAGCAGGTGATGTAATCGCATCCCAGCTTTGCCCCATGAGCCATCCCTTCCTGGACTATCTCCCCGTACCCTCCAGTGTCCCTCCATCTGCTTTCACCTGAAGACGGCTCTTTCTCCACTCTGCTGAGACATGGAGCCTGGTCTTAGAAGGCAGCCTAGTCTCACCCCGTATGCAGCCCGACACGCTCACCTTCTTGTACCCAGCAGCCGGAGGAGAGGTACGTGTGAATGCTTCTGTGCTGTTGCAGGCAATTGCCTGGACTCTCTTTTCCCCACTTGCTTGCTTCTGGCCTGGCTCCCTCCAACCTACCCTGTGACCAAATGGGGGACTGGCTCCAGTCCTCCCTAGGGTATATGCCTACCCCTGCCAAAGTCCTATTTGGCTAGGTCAGATAATAAACATCTGGGAATTCCAGGCAGAAGGGGGCCTAGGCTGAGCTCATCAGGGTCAAAACCAATAGGAAACCCAAATTCTCACTTCAGTGATTGTCCGCATAAAGCAAAGTCTAATGATGGGAGGCTGGCATCTGTGAACTTCCAAAGACAGTGTGGTGGCTATTGGTGAGCCAGCTGCTCCTCACAATGACCTGTCCAGTAACCAGTATGCCTGTTGCCTGCCTTAGCTCTGCCCTTTTCCAGGGAGGCATATGGACTCAAGAGCATGGGACTTTCAGAGGCAACCTCAGGAGAGAATGCAGGGGCCCTTCTGAGTCCCAGCCCAGCATGGCTTTGCTCAGACCTCTGCAGAGTGGTACTGAGATGTGCAAGGCTGTGGAGAATAGATGCCAACTCTCATGCCAGTGACAGCAACAGTGAATACCACCACTGCCAGTGCTGGGCCCTGGTCTCTAAGAGACTAGGTAGGGGCCTTGTCTGATTCTTGTCTGTCCCCACAGCCCCTGTTCTCTGCTCAGACCCCATGAGGGTCCTATAGACAAGCTAGGAGACAGAACCACAGACACACCAGCAGTGATTGTCCTTTATGTGTGGGTGGTTCCTACAGTTCACAGGGGGCGTTTGCAGCTTTCCTTGCAAGTGTGTCTCACAATAGCCCTGACCTAGAGGGCTGCCAGATGTTGGCCTCTCCTTGTCACGAGTGAGGAAACCAAGGCTCAATGCAGCTTCTGGTCCCAGGTCACATCATTGGGAAGGGATCCTCCAGCTAGAAATTCTGCAGCTGACTGTGGTACCACCCAGGCATGTGGATGTGACCAGCAAATGACAATATGCCCTTCCTGGGCATTTGGCTGTCTGGAACAGCTGAGCCTTTCAGGCTTGGGATCATCTATTCCTGAGGGGTGGTTGATCTTTTCTAAGACTGCTCTTGGCTAAGTCTTCCCCCATGGACTGCCTCTAACATGACTCCAACTAGCTGACCCTGCTTCTGGCCCTGGGTGGAAGGAGGATGGGGCTAGACTGAAGGAGTTTCTCTTCCCACCTGCTGGGAAGCCCCTCACACCCATACCTCAGTCCTGGGCAGAGAGCCTGGGCTGAGGGGAGCCTCGAGGGTAGTCCACACCCACTCCTGGGAGGACCTGCCCAGCTCCCAGGCCCTGTTCCAGGCCCAGTAGCTACAGCAGAGGGGGAGGAATGTGCTAGTTCCCTGCCAGAGGGAGAGGGTGTGTCCTGCTTGGCAGCAGCCCACCTTCAAGAGTGGGGACACAGAGCGGGCATTTAGGGCATCCTTAAAGGAAGCCCAGACCACGAGACTGGGAGCAGTTCCAAAGTCTCCTCCCTGAGAAGAATGACAAACACCAACTCCTCCTTGCCTGCCCCCAACCACCCGCCAACCTCCTCCATCCCGGACAGAGAATGCGCTGGGCAGACTAGGCTGTCTGAGGGGCAGAGACCAGGAGCTTGTAGGCCTGCCAGCCAGCAGCAGCTTGGAGAATGGGAGGGTTTTCTGTTCACAGAAGTTTACCCTCCCAGCCAGAGAACAAGCTGGGAAGCTGTGGCTAATTCGAAGTGTGAGGCCCTCTCCTGTTAGGAAAGGGGAACATCTGGGCCAGCGAGGAGGTAGGGGTTTCTGTGGGGACCAAGGAACACGAAGGGAAAGCAAGTTGCCTCACAGTTTCCACAGTGCTGCCTCCTGTTGTGGGGGTGAGGGGAGGGGTGGAACATCACCGGCAGGGGTGGGAACACCCTGGACAGCAGTGCTCTCCCGGGGATCAGGGGCCAAGTAATGCACTTCAAGCACTTGCCTCAACCCTTTTCTGCTCCAGGACCTGATCAGGTGACCCCTCCCTCAGCCCCCACCATCCAGTCCCTCTCCAGGTCTGGTTAAATCTAACTTTTCATGCTTTTCAAACCTATTTCTCCATCCCCACTTTACATTCATGTTTGAGATTTTGCCACCTGACCTTGGGATACTTCACCAGTCTCCTAGCTGGTCTCCTAGCCTCCTATTTTAGGTCTGCAGTTCCCCACTGCACTGGGCTTGTCCCTACCCTTCTCAAATCCCGTCAGTGGTTTCCCCTCAGGAGAAGGTCCAAGCTTCTTGGAACAGCTTATCAAGCCCTTTGAGGGCTAATCCTCAGCCCCTCCACAAACTTCATTTCCTCCCAGACCTTTGCATATGCTAGTCTCTCTGCCAAAAGTGCCATCCCTGTCTTTTCTCACAGTAATAACTTCTTGAAGGCTCATTTTAGTGTACTTCTTCACCCAGAACTAAATTGCTGTTATGATTATCAGTCTCCCCCATTTGATTTTGGACCTCCTGAAGAAATGTCTGTATCTTAGTCATTATGTATCTCTGATACCTGACAAAGAGCTCTGCACTGAATAGGTACTTAGTGTTCACTGGTTGAGTGAGGAAATGAATGAATAGCCAGTTTACTTACAGGAGCCATGTCCCACTGCAAACAGATCATTGTACTTTGGATTCCTGCAAGAGAAATATGAATCCATTGGCCCAGGAAATGGACATGGCTTTCCCAAGGACATGAGCCTTCCCATGAACACTATTACCTAACAACACTGCACACATCTCCTGTTGAGCTTAGAGACCTGGACTGATCACATAGTCCCATAAGAATCCCAGTCCCATTTTTACTTAATGCTATGTGTCACCTTCAAGGTGGTTAACTGCAGAAGTGCCTGATCATTCATGGCTTGGCAGGGAGCAGGCGCTCAGGGGCTTCAGATTTGCTGCAGTGTCTGTACTCACCAGCAGAGGGCGGTGACGGCCAATCGCTTGGCTTTGTCGTTTTGGAACTTCCAGAGAGGCAGCAGCGTTCCCTCTTGGTCCCGGTATTCGTCAGCCGGGTCTTCATAGTACTTAAAATCTTAAACACACATAGGCTGAGTCTGCCCTGGCACTGCCACTTTATGGCAAAACCCTCCCATCCCCACCAGGTCCGCCACTTTCTGTTTGTGCTTCCTTGGCCAAAACAATCAACCTCTGTTTTTCAATTGTTACTATATGTAAAATACTTAGAAAACTACCTTATAGCATTATAGTAAGCTCTCTGCATGTATTATTTTTATCATCGTCATTGCTGGAGGTAAATGAAATAAAGCAGCCATGTCCAGCATTGATAAAATCCCAGGTTTGCCCATCTTCACAGCCAAGCTCCACTATGATGTAGCTGCCTAGATACCTCATGGATTCTCCAAACTCAAGTTCATCTTCTGCCCGAAATGTCGCTGCCTCCCATTTCCTTTAACTTAGGTAGAACCCCCATCTATCCTTCTACTTGTCTAAACCAGAAACCTGGGAATCTATGACTTATCACATTTTCCTCCTGATTGTCTTTTTACTCCATTCAGTCTCTTCAAACTCATAGCCACTGTCCAGGTTCAGGCCCCAACAGTTTTACCTGGAGAATAATAAACGCCCCCCCTCAACTGGTCTCCCTGCCTCCAGTAACAGCTCCTCCAGTCCATGCCACAGAGCTCCCAGAGTGAGAACAAGTAAATCAACTCACTACACCACCTCTCCAACCCCACTGAAAACTCTTCTATGGCTCCCCTTGCACAGGGGCTTCCTGGTCAAACCAAGGCTCCAGGACACTACTTCCAGGTCATTTCCACCCACCTTTCATATACCATCTATATCAACTAGTGTCTAAAATGTCCTGTTCCTCTTATCTTCCGGGAAAACTGCTATTCACTCCAGATCCAGATCAAACTCCTCCTGCTCTGTGAGGCCTTCACTTTCTTGTTGAGCAGAATTAATTTCTTCCATTGTTCTAGCCTTGTTTCTCCTCTACTAAAATGCTTATCCTGCTGTATTACCTCTGTTTTATCCTTTTGCCTGTCTCCCCCACCAGACAGCTCCTGGAAAGCAGCAAGCATGGTATATTTATCTTCATTTTACACACACACACACACACACCTAGCACAGGCCCAGCTACATATAAGATACCTAGCAACTGTTCAAAGAATGCAATTAAATAAATCAACAGAAGTGAAGTGGTTCTCAGTCTTCTTTCCAGCCAAGGATGACCCATTGGAAAATGAATCATCTCAACCAACACAGTCAAGGACAAGCTCAGACACTGCTCCAGCCTTTCTCACAATGCCTCACACCTTAACATTGTGGGACTACATTCAAACCTCAAAAGTGTCTCAGAACAAAAAAAGATGAGAGTGGGCAAAGGCATAAGCCTTGATCACATCAGAGATCCCTGTGTTCAGATATCTTTGAAAACATCTCATTTCAGAGAGGAGATTAATTGGTAACACTTCTCTGCTTTCACTTCTCCTCCATGATTATACTTTCCCAAAGGGAAAAGAGTATGCAATTAAAAAAATCAAAGTTCAATGCACTTTTATGTGACTGTGTTCTTATAAATGAAAAAGGTTCACCAAGGCCAATTTCTCCATGGATATTAATCATGTTTGAGCCCTTTGGTGGGCTGGTTGCAGAGGCTGGGTTTCAGGAAGCCAAGCTGTGTGAGTGACACATTCATTCATAGCCACTGTGTACTTTGACAGCTTTGAAAAGCACTCAAGGTCATTTTCCAGCATGAATGATAACAAGGGGGCTTGTTTAGGCTGCTGGTCTTGGCAGTCCTGGTTTTTATGTCCCATGGGTGAGCAATGAGCATCGAGTCACCAAGAAGAGCCCTAGGCTGTCAGCAAAGGAGACCAGCCAGTAGTAAGGAGCTGCCAACTCTGGGGAGGCAGCTGCTCTAAATAAATGCACAACCTCTCAGGGAAATACAAGCCACTTGGGAATGTGCTGTTCATGCCATGGGAAGGATTTTGTTTCCTTGGCTCTATCAAAGACACCAGAATTTCCCAGGCTCCCAGGATTTAAGCATTTCTGAATCAATCCCTTTCTTCATCTCATCACTAATTAATCACCAGCATAGACCTATTGAATGTTTATTTGAAATGTCTCTTCCAGCTCAGTAGCTCTGTCGCTTTGTGCTGAAGTGCTTAGGCTATGGATCCAAGAGGACTGTGTTCGAGTCCACTAACACCTCATACTAGCTGTGGTTTTAAACAAGTGGCAACATTCCAGCCTGAATTTCTTATCTATAAAATGGAGGTAATAATGGTATTTACTTGACAGTGTGGCTGTCAGGATAATATAAGATACTATGTGCAAATTGCACAGCACAATGCCTAGGGCATAGGCCATTCACAGGGAATTCTGGAGCTAGGTTTTTGCTATTATAACCATTCCTTTTTCTTCATCCTTTATGATGCAGAGTGGGTAAGGTGTGGCAAGGTCCACTACACCCCACACTTGAACCTCACCTTCATCTATCTCTGTATTCTGCCCAGTCACATCCTCCAGCCCTGCTCTCACTGGGCTGTGTCTCTGCCTGGACAGTATCTTTGAGCTGCCTGCAGAGAAAGCTCAAATTCCCTGCATGATGTTCAAGGCCCTTCGCTAATTGGCTCCAGCCACGTCTCCAGCCTGAACTCTCATCACCTTCCAACAAGGCCCCTGTTTGAGTAACTGCGCCTGCTGCCCCTTGTCCCCAGAGTCCATTTCAATTCATTTTCACCATGGAGTCACTGCTCATGCTGTCCCCTGCCCAGAACATCTGCCCTTCTACTAATCTCCCACTCAAACTTGGCCTATCTCTTGGCATCTCATTCAGCTCTCCCTGAAGCCTTCCTTGACTGATGCGACTCATCCTTCATTTCCCTTCCTTCATTTCAAGGATCCCCAGAGCAGCTTTTGTCAGCAATCTAGCATTTATACTGTTCTCAAGCCAGAGTAGAGGACAAAGCCCAGAATTAGGAAGCTCAGGCCCTCAATCTGGGTCCTCTCTGCCATTCATTAGCCTTTGCTTCCTCATGTATAAAGTAGGGGTGATCTCTGCTCTGCCTACCTCCCAGGACTGTTGGGAAGAAGGCATTGGATTACTAATGTGCAGGTGTGTTTGCTGCACCATTGTCAGACCTCATCACTACTCCCATTTTTTCTTATGCCATTGTTTATAATTAACTTGTGTAAGTCTTGTCTCCCTAGTAATATGCAGAGGAGGGAGGGACTATTTTCTCTCCCCTTGCATCTATAGCACCTAGCTGGGACACTCAAATACTCCCCTTGTATGAGGTAATTTTAATACAGGCAATAATATTAGTTGCTAGAACTTCAAATCTTACCTTGAGCAACGTCATCATATGTGTTCTGGTTGACCATCCGCTCCACGATTTTAGCAGCTTGGGTCACCTTGGTGATATCATCACTCTGTGGAGATACAGAGGCCACAGGTCCTCATAGCCAGCACCTGGAAAGGCCATGCCTCAAGCCAAAGCTCAGGCATGCAATTGGTTCAGCGATGCCTCTCTAACACCACCCATCCCAGATAGCTCTGTAAAAATATGTCTTCATGCCTCAAGGTCCAGCTCACTTCGTCACGCCCTTCTGGGAATGCCCAGCTTACAAGTGGCACAAGGAGTCTGCACTGTCATACTTGGCCCCTGGGCAAAGCCTATTTCATGCTCTTTTAATCTGAGCTTGTTTTGGAGAAGGCATGTCTCTGAGCCCGAGACAGGGCATTGAAGAAAGCCCAGGAAGGGGAGAGCAGACAGGGCAGGTAAGAGGCTCCTTTAGTGAGGTAGGTTAGAGGTTTCACTGGCTCAGTCAGTGACAAAGATGCCCACTAATGGCCTCAGAGATTCTGGTCCAATTTGTTTAGAGTTGAGGAAGACAAAGAGGCTCAGAGGGGAGAGAAACATGCTTGTACACAGGGAGTATAAGGCAGAACTGACTCCTAATTCAGGCCTTTCCCACTGCCCAGACCAAACAAAAAGCAGGAAGTTTCATTAGAGAAAAATGACTCATTTTGAATAAAAAATCAACATTATCCTTATGTGAAATTCCATAAATCCACAAGGTGAACAATTTAGGAGGTTAATAGACAAACAAAGAGCTTGGACCTGGCAAGAAAAGCCCAAAGAGTTTAGGCAGGTGGCAGGAGTGAACCAGTTCAGGGACAATCCTCCAGAGAGGCTCCAGAGGGCCAGGCCCATGGTTCTTGAGGAGTAGCAGCGTCAGGCAGTGGTTAAGAGAATGGATTCTGGAGACACACAGACCAACATTCTCATCCCATCCCACACATCAGCAGCCCAGTGGCAACTTTGGGCAAGTTGCTTAACTTCTTTGATACAGTCCTGAAGTCAGCAGTTCTTCAGAGGAAACTTTCTAGCTCTGCAGCCATGGCATGGCATGGCATATTAATAACAATCGGTATCCAACAAATACTATGTTATGGGCTGTACATACATCAGCTTGGGTTCTCATGCAAAGTAGGTATTATTAAGAGGACTTTACAGATGAGGAAACATTTTAGAAAAATCCAGCTAATAAATGGCAAAGGGAGGATATAAACTTAAGTCTGTGGACTCCAAAGCCTATACTTTTAGCCCCACACAGAGAGCCAGTCCCTCCCCAGCCTGACCAGCCTGGTCAGGAAGATTCAGAGTCTTTCCTTGTCCTTTCCTGGTCCTGGGAGATTCAGAGCTCCAGATATGTTCTGAGGAGAGAGTATGGTAGTCTGTTGTCTTACTTGCTCTGGATACTATGCTACTTGAGCAGACGTAGCTCTTTATTGCTTCTGACTGAACTTGTGGCCTCTGAGCACTTTCCCACATTCCTGTACTAATATTTCAGATCAGACAAGCTTGCATTCATTTCTGTACATTTCTGAACCATTAATGAGATAGAAACCTGTGATTTACCATTATAGACCTTCCTATAGAGTTTCATGGAGTTATTCTGCTTTCTCTCCTCCCACACTTTTGATACTGGGTTTTATATCAACCCAATCAGACCCAGGTCTCTAAGAAAGGGGTGTCACTCTGTTCATGCACTGGGCCTGAACACAAGGCCACTCTTTTCTACAGACAGCCTGACTCAGTGGTTGAGATTCCCAGTTAGAGTCCAGTTCCCTTGGGGACAGGATGCACATGAAGGTATTCACTAGAGGGGGGTGGGGTATGTTATACCCACCAGTATCCTGCATCCACTGTAGCTCCTTGGTCAAGAGGGCTAGAATATGCCTGCATCACAGCCTTCCTTGTCAGACAAGCTGGAAGAACCCAGTGGAGTCCCGCCTCCCTGAGGGTGTTAGACACCAACTGGTCCCTGTGGCTTAGACCCAAGGACAATTTTCAGTTTCAGCTTACAGGGACCTTTCTTCTGGTCTCAGGGTCCTAGTAACTGTAATTAAGGTTCCTATAACCATGGCCCCAGCACAGAGTCAATAGCCAAACACCCAATAGATCTTCATGTGAACTCTGACCCAAGCCAACAGCCCTATGAAACCCCTAACCTCTAGGGAATGGTGCAGGGCAAGTCAGAGGTCTGGATAGGATGACCTGAATGGCACAGACATCGTCTTTCACCTCAGGGCTCTAGGACCCAGCACAGTCAGGATCAGCAAGTGCTTAGTCAGTGATGGAATGAACCTGAATCGGGGCAATTCCTATTAAGCTAAGGCAGGAAACAGTCAAACCTCCCCTAAAATGTGACTTTATCAGAGACATGGAATTGAATGGAAGTGGGCATACCTCAGACAAAGGAAGCAGAACTTCCTTTAATTGATCTGGCTTTGGTAATGGGGTAGAGCCGACACCACACCCTCAATAGTTGTCTGGGAGCTATCCGAGGTGCTGAACCCAGACCTCAGCTTCCTATTGACCTCATCCTTCCCACCCATTGCCCCTCAAACTCATACCGTGTCTTTGGCTCCTGACCCAGTTTTCTCTCCATTGAAGGGACAAATGTGGCCTGTGAGGGAAAATATTCCTGTGGTGACCCCTCCTACAGTGACCTATCACTGTAACTTCCATGATTACCCCAAACCTATGCTTGTTACACCCACAGAAAGTCCCTCAACTTTGACTTCTAAAGTTACTCCTACATTGCTCCTCACAGTAAATCCATCCCAGATGGCCATGCCCATTGATCTGGACTTACTGGTACCTGTGCTCAGCTCTGACTTGACTCTTGGCCCTGAAGACTCCCTTAAAGAATTGAACACAAGTAAACCTGAGGACTGAAGGTCAAAGAGCTAATTAACCTACCAAACCCCATGAGCCTTTGCCCATGGAGGTGGTGCCTTATCCTCACCCCATCTTGGGAAGACTCTGCAGCTCTTCCAAGGTGCACACTGGGCTTTCAATAACATTCATGTCTTCTGTTGCCCCATGCCCAATAATCTTCAATCCCTGCCGACCTCCAGACCCATATAAAATTGGGAGTAGGTGTGGAATGCAAGAGGCAGCTGTTGCTCTCCTCACATCTTCCCACAAGGAAATAACTATTCATATTTCAACTTTAGTTCCCCCTGATGATACACATGCTTTAAGTGTCTGTGAAGTTCTCCCAGATAGCCAGGCTTCTGTCTACCCAGGGGTCAAGGTCTCACTCAGTCATTCTGTGTCCCAGAGTCATGGGAACTTCAGCAAACCTGGGATTCCATAGATGTCATCTTCCTCAGAGCCATCTTCCCCATTTTTTTAGTGACTGGGGTCTTTGTCTTCTCCTTCTCTTTGGTCTTTTCCTGCTTCTCAAGCTCCTCCATGTAGGCATCATAGATCTCCCACTAGGCAAGAGCAAGATGAGAAGGATCATCAAGGGCAAAATCTTCACCCAGCCAGCTCCTCTTCAGGTTTTAGGGCTTGAGGAGTCAATTATATCAACCCCAGTCACACAATTCCATGACATTGCCTAACTGCCCCCCATACCTTAATTATGTATTCATTGTCTATCTTCCCTGCTAACCATCAGCTCTAGGACAGGAATGAAGGAGCTCTCAGGGCACCTTTGGGCTGGGCTTCCCACCATGCAGCCCAGGGTCTCAGTTGTCAGATGGATGTCAGTACTGTTCCAGCCTACAACCCCCACCAGGCAGAATAAATGGGCAAACATCAGGCTAGCTCACATTTTTCTTGGTGACTTACAAAACTCTGAACTAGGAAATTCAAAAAATGTCTCTTTCCATGGGGATGGGATAAACATTTTGGCTCATCCTGGCTGTCTGCAGCACTGACCATACCCTCTCAGCATGAAAGTTTAAACAAAGAGTGAGGGACCTCTGCTAACTGCATATGACAGCAGGAGAAGCCCAAGGATAGTAGCAGAGGAAGCAGCAAGAATCAGGGGCTGCCTCAGATCACACTGTGTGCTCCCCTGGGCAGTCACTGCCACCTGGAGGCCAGATAGGCTCACCTTACATTTAATAATAAGTCACCCATGGGCCAGTATTCCACACTTCAACATACTTCAATGTTTGTTATTTCAATTGGAGCCCTTCAACAACCCTGTGAGGTTGCTGTTGTCTTCATTTAACAGAGAAAGAAACTGAGGCATTAAGGTGGCATGGTTTGCCCAGAATTCCTGGCACCATATCCTACCGAAATTGGCATGGCTATCTGGTAGGATCTGATGAGGAAGGAAGGTCTACAGGAACACTGAAGGCTGTTGGAAGGGCAGGGTCAGAGTGTTAACACCAGAGTCAGCCACGGGGTGCAATGGGCTGCATAAAGTCCATGGGAACAAGTGTTCTCCCCTGGTCTTGGAGGAACTTCGAGAAGCCATGCCTGGAAGGGCATGTGGGGGGCATGTGGCTAATCCAGAGCTCACTGGGTGGGGACCTACTGTCTCATGTACCAGGTGTTCAGAACATAGATAAAGAGGAGGGAAGCAGATGGATGGGGAGGGCAGACTGCCAGAGGAATCTTTGACTATACCAGTCTTCTTTGTTGCTGAGCGAGATGAGGATGCATTGGTGGGGGTGGGGAGCATGGCTTTTAGACTGGCCCAGGGTCTCACCTGATTGGCTGTGGCTGAAAAATTTGTCCTGGGAGGAGGCTCCATCTGGCATTCTCGGTCCTAGAGAACAGTGACAACAGGAAGTACACAGAAAGCCCTCAACTCCTCCTTAACCCAACAGCGTATCCATGGGTGAAATATTTTGGCTGTAGGTGAGGGAGGTGTGGGACACAGAACTGGGGAAGTAAAGAAGGGCCTGGCCAAAGGAGCAAATGAAACAGTGAAAGCCTGTATTTCCCACCCAAGTCTCCTTCAGAAGAAGCCTAAGCTAGAAAGTAGGGGCAGCGAAGCCTGACTGTGCTAGTTTCAACCAAGAAAAACTGCTAGTGGCAGATGAACAGATTTGTTAGAAGTTGAACCTATGGCCAGCCTCCAGACAGAACACAGAGGTCAGCCTCTGGCAGGCCACTGGGCTAATATCCCCCACTGAGAAAGCTTCTCCCTAATCCTGGGGTCTCTGTTTCCACCAGGCGGATGCACCCCTCCCCACTGTGTTATCACCCAGATTACCAGAGGTCAGCATAGAGACTACACAGTGTGATTAAGAGCTGCCAGAAACCTACTAGTACATCTCTGCCTTCCATTCACAGATTTATTCCTTTAGAATACTTCCTTACATGTGTAAGTTTCTCACCTGAAACTCTGAGAAGTTCTTTCAGCTTGGTGCTCAGGGTCCTCCATACTTATGAGCCAGGGAACTTTTCTAGCTGGTCTATCACAGAGACCATCAACTTCAGTCAAACTGGTTCCTAGCCTTGCCTCCCAGTAACATTGTGACCTGCCAGTTCTTCCCCAGATCCTGACCTCCTCTTCAAGGCCCAATTCAGGTTTTAATCTCAGTGTAGGGCTCCAGCCTCCTTGTTACTCCCTTTAAACTGCTTGGATGGTTTACAGGACCCTGAACACATCCTCCCAGCTCCCCTTTGGAAAGACAAACTGTGGTGTCTGCCCTGTCACCCTGCCAGGCTGAGAGCTTCTGGGGCTGGGGTTAGGCCTGCTTCTTTCCTGCCTGCATGCAGAGCTGCAAGTTGAAGGGGCTGGGTTGTGGGTTGCTTTACCCGGAGAGGGTTGTTGAAGGTCTGTGAGGCCCTCTCACTGAAGTTGAACTTGTTGGTGAGCTTTTGCTCCTTGGGCTGCTTAGGAGTTATCAATTCTTCTTCAGACACTTTTTCAGCTGCCTGGGAAAAAAAGTCCCACAGGACCAGGGTTCAGTTGAGAGAAGAAGATGGTGGGGAATCAGGAGTGGGGAGAAGGCGTGGGATAGGACAGAAGTGGGAGAGAGTGACGATGCCAGGGGTGTTGGCACCTATAGCCTCTAACTTCTCACCTTCAGTCCCTGTCCCCGGTGAGCTGCCCCTGAAGCCTCCACCCACAGCTGCAGTTGGAAGAGGAGGGAGGGAGAGCCATATTATGCTGTACCTCAGATGCAGGCATGTCTGTTTGACTCCCAGCTTCAGCTTCTGCCTCCTTAGGCTCTTCTTTTTCTTCAAGGATTTCTGTTTCTGAAATCACTACTTTGGCAGACTCCTGAGAACCTGGGTAGGATGTTGCTGATGAGTCACAAATCCAGTCCCATTCCCCCATCCCCTGGCAGGGCAAGGCCTTCTAGGTTCCTGCCTTTCACACCTCACCTGCCCCATGGTTCTCCTTGGCCTGAGCCTCCTGGGCTAACTCTAAGACCTAACCTGGGGCAGCCAACTGTTGGACTTAATATAAGGAGGGGCTCTGCAAGGTCCTAGCTTAGCAATCTACCCACTACAGTGACCAGAGAAAGGGGACCAGGCTCTGGGCTACAGCCTTGGGCCAGCCAGGAGGCCTACCTGCAACCAACTCATCACGGTAGTGCTGCCGCCGGCCTTCATCCGAGTCTTTGGGGATCAGGTTCCCAACCTGGCTGAAGTGAACTGCTAGTTGGTTCACAAAACCAATAATCTTATATGTGCCTTCCTAAGAAGAGAGAGGGCTGAGTCAGGCCAGGGGTCCCCACAAGTGCTGGAATCAGAATGTAGTCTGCCTTCATTCTCTAAGGCCTAAGTTGGTCCACCTGCTAATGGAAACGTAACTCAGCAAATACTCTGTTAACCTGAAGTTTTCACTGTAGTTTGGTTTAAGGAAGAGGAGGCAAATGAAATGAAGTTTTTTTTTAAGTTCTCATCAAAGGCATATTTTATAACACCTGTTCACACAAACTTCAAGCAGCTCTGTATTTACCTGTCACTGGCTCCTGCATCTGTGCCAAAGGATCCTGGCTCACCTGGCTCACCACAGACCTCAGGCAGGTCACACACAGTCATTAAACATACCTGACCTGACCGTCTCACCACTGTTCTTAGTGGATGCCAGGGCTGGATAGATCCTTAAAGATACGGAATCCTTAATCCCTGTTTCATACAAGACCACAGAAACCTGGACAACGTTTGTATTTGGTACTTTTCCAGTTCACACAGCAAATGAGAAGCAGAGCTAGGCTTAAAGCCCAGGAAATCTTGCTTATTCCTTCTTCAAAAAATAATTTTTGAAAAGACAAAAGGTACCAAGTATGTTCTAGGTTCCAGGAATATAAAGCTTAGCAAAAGCAGACATGATCCCTGCTTTCGTGAGCCTATAGTCTTGTTCCTCTAGACTTCCTCCTCATTGATCAGTATCCTAGTCTGAAGAAGAGGGGTCCCTTCTTTCTTTGAAAATATTTCTTCCCAGCCATAAAGAAAATTAATACCTTTGTATGGCACACTGAGGTAAACTCACTGCAGAGGAAACCAACCCATGGGCTCCAGCTATACCAGACCCACCTGCCCCTTGAGGACTGACAGGGTCTCTATTTCTACACATAGATGAGCAAGCTCTGCTTTAAAAGTCACCACAAAGCCTTCCTTTCTCAGTAACTCAGATGGGTGGGGAGATGGGACAGTGCAGTGGTCAAGAGCATGTCTGTAGAGGTGGGCAGAATTGAATTCAAATCCTGATTCTGTCCCTGATTATCTCCATGACCTTGGGTTTAACCCCTCTAAGCCATCTGTAGAATGATGATAATAATATCTAATTTGCAGGATAGTTGCAAGTAATGAAAACACTCTATTAGCATAGTATCTGACACATATAATAAGTGCTCGATAAAATAGCAACTATTATTATGATGATGGAGGTTCCCATGGGAATAAGCTATCCGTATAGTTGTTATCTGAGATTTCAGCTGCACTCTGTCCCCAGCAGTGACTAGGACCTTCCTCTTCAGTTTAAGAATAGAATTCAGATACTGTTGCTCCTGTGAAAGGAGATGAGGCAAGCCTAGATTGAAACCATCTGCCTCCCCACACCAGCACGTCAAGGGAAAGGAAGACATTTGGAAACCTAAAGCTCTTGGATCTCAGTGAAGGACCAATGAGATGAAGACCAGCTCTGTGGAAGGATGCCATGTAGGCCTGGGAGGCTGTTAGAAGGTGGGCTAAGGTGAACCTGCCTGGCAGCCTAGGGCTTCCCAGCTGGCAGTCAACTCAAAGGACTTTTTCTAATAAATGGGCTTCCCAGAGAGCCAGAGGAGTACATTGACACCCACAAAGCAGCACCACTCCTCTGCCTGTAGCATGCCTTCCTCAGCCAGCACACTGACAGTCTCAGAAGGACAGGAGCCCATAGAGTGTGCTGAACTCCAGCATAAGCTCAGGAAGGGCACAGCATCTTCCCTCTACCCCTTATATGCTGCCCAAGGGAGGCCAGTAGCACAGCTCAGGAGTGGAACCTCTCAGGAAACATCTGGAATTGTCCCAACCTTTTTGTGGAGGGATGGATTACTCAATCTTAAATAAGAAGCAGTGTGTTCAAAAAACATTGCAAAAACTTATATATGAACACTCATAGCAGTATTGTTCATAATAGCCAAGCAGCAGCCAAATGCCCATCAACTGATAAATGGATAATAAATGGATATAGTATATTCATGTAATGGAATATTTGGCAATAAAAAGAAATGAAATACTGATATACATTATAACATGGATGAACCTTGGAAATGTTATGCTAAATGAAAGAAGCCAGTCACAAAAGACTACATATGGTATGATTCCTTTTATATAAAATGTCCAGAATAGGCAAATCTACAGAGGTGGAAAATGAGTTAGTGGCCTAGGGCTCTAAGGGATGGAGGACTGGGAGTGACAACTAAGAGGTATGGGGTTTCTCTGGGGAGAAATGAAAATGTTCTAAATTTGACTGTGGTGATAGTTACAGAATCTGTGAATATACTAAAAGCCATTGAATTGTACTTTAAATGGGTTATTGTGTGGTATATAAATTATATCTCTATAAAACTTTTTCCTTTTTAAGAAGTTGTTGCTAGTGGTTGTTACCAGGGAAAGGGAAAGGGGACGGAGATTTAATTTTCATTATTCTTTTGAATCTTTTGAAATTTGTACCATGGGTTTCTTTTATATATTCAAAATAATTTTTACATATACATGTGTGTATTTTATATATAAATATTTTTAAGAAGCAGTGTGATGTTGTTTTGGCATTGGACAAAGAACTAGTTTAAGTCTTGCTTTGAATCCTAGTTGTGTGACTTTTGTAATTTGTTTTATCTAATTTAATTTTGGTTTCTATAAAATGAAGGTAAAAATAGTTCCTATATCAAAGAAACCTGAGGATTAAATGAAATAACATATGTAAAAGGTCTAATATAGGACCTGACACTGGCACATGGTAAGCATGGAACAAATGGATCTTAAAATAGTGAAATAAAAGACATATGCATCACTTCCACTTTAGCTCGAACTGTCCTCAGAATCTGTTTTCTTTAGTCATTACTCACAGGAGCTGACCTCGTATGGCTGAAAAAATTGTTGTCCCCCTTAAAGATGTGCCATATATGTGTCTACAAAGTGAGAAGGCACCCAGACCACATGTACCACAGGAAGGCCCTGATGGAGTCAGCTGTCCACCTGGCTGTGAGGTCAGGAGACATGGGGAATGGAGCCTGCTCCTGCTGGGATTTCCTCCCAGGCAGGAATGAGCAGGGAAAGGCCAGCTCCTTGTGCAAAGGGGAGTTTGTACTCCACTCAGGTGTCTCACTTGAGGAACACTCACTTCCTGAAGACCTGATAGTTGATGTTAGTGAAAAATGTGTCATACACATTGGAAAAGTATTTTTCTAACCGAATGATTCACTTTTGGGTTCTTGAAAAGAGTGGCTCTGCAGGGCACTTAAAACAGTGCAATTAGCAAAACTGCAAGAGAGTGTCAAAAAGAACTTCTAAAAATCTTTGAAAAACTCCATGTAAAATCTCAGGGTACCAACCAAAGACAGGTTTAAAGGTGATCTCTCTAATAGCTGAGGAGCTTTTGCAATGTAGCAAGTCACCACCAAGCCAAGGAGCACCAGAGAAGATGACTTACTTTGAAGCTGTACCTGACGATATTCTGGGGTGCATGTGGGTTGTTGGCTGTCAGAATCCGGGTAAACTCCTCCTTTAGCTCCTAAGGGAGAAAAATACCAAGAGGGTGTCATACACAGAGGCTTTCTGCCGCCTCAGAGGCTTCGGAGGACCCCAAGGGCGTCAGTAGACATCTCACACCCAGGTTCTGCATGGCTCCTAGTTGATACTGTGGAAGAGCATATCCCTGAGGCCAGAGGAGGCAGAAGCAGCAAGGGAAGGATACTGCTCACTCACCGCATCTGTCAACTCCAGCTGGTCAGGAAGTCTAACTGTGGCTTTGGACTGGACCCATTCATCTGTCACTTCTCCGACTTCGGTACCTGAATCTTCCTCCTGGACAAAAACCTCACGTGAGGATCAGGAGTGACTAATTAGCTTGGACAAGCAAGCAGTGCTACAGGAAGCTCCTTGATTCACAAATCCTCCTTAGAAGCTAAGCTCTGTCTCTGATATACGGAATATGAAATAGTCAACAGACCACTCATGGAAGCGTCCAAAGGAACTGCTCAGCCCAGAGTTCTTATTGCCTGGCAGATCATGGCCACTTAAACCCTGGGGGTCAGGGCTTACCTGGAAACTGTGGTGAGTTTTTGGGACCAAAGAACTGACTCCACCCTGCTGCCTTCCATGCGGCCTGGAAGCTAATGGCCAGGACCTGCTGCCAAAGGCAGGGTGTTATGCAAAATGAAGGATGCCCAGCTGTTCTTTAAGCTACTTCATATTTTGTCTTCCAGTTTGCCACCTGAAGGCTACTCTAACAGCAATATTCTCAATACTTGATAACTTTAAGCTTCACAGTCCCATCAGATCCTTGGAGCAAAAAAATCAAGGACTAGAAGTTTTTCCCTTCCCTGACAGATAAACACCTTGCTAAAGTGACACATGACATATAAAAAATATTCACCCTCATTAGCAACTAAAGTGTGCAAAATAAAACAATACAGTTTTTTTCAGTATATAACTGGTGAAAACTGAAAACAAAAACCAATAAACAAAACTAATACCCAGTGTTGGTGAGATGTGGGAAAATGCGCACCCATAAATTAGCATCTTTCTAAAGAGCAATTTCTGCAATACTTATCAAAAGCCTAATAAGTATTTATTTATAGTGTTTGAACCAAATTTCTATGTATAAGAATTTATATTGAAGAAATAACCAAGGATATGGCCCAAGATTTAAATACATAAATGTTTGTTGGAGGACTGACTACAATAGTGAGAAAAAGGAGACATCTAGATGTCTAACAATGGGGCATGGTTAAGCAAATTATGTATGGCCTTAAGGAACATATGGTAAAATATTATGCAGTAATTCAAAATGATGCTATAAAAGTATATTTATTGGCAGTGGAAGGTGTTCTGAACATACTATGTAAAAAGTAGATTATAAGTAACATTCATTTTTATTCCATTTAGAAATAAATTTATGCAATTTTAATATATGCAGAGAAATATCTGAAAGGATATAGCATCGTGTTAACTAAGAGGTTTCCCAGGATGGTAGGCTTAAGGTTGATTTTAATGGGGTTTTTTTGTGCATTTGAATTTTCTATTTTTTTCTTTCAGCAGAAAATATGCTGTTAGCTTCTTGCTGAGAGACTGTGGTGGTCTCAGCACTTACTCTCTTCCTGGCTCCTCTGCCCATGCTGATACTCTGAAAGAACAGAAACAAAAGGTAAGTCCTAAGCAAATCTCTGGGGGAATATCAGAAACAGTATTACAGGACACACAAAGGCTTCTGCCAAGGTTCCTTGAAGACAAGGGAGACTGAGCTTTCTCGAGTCTCAGAAACAGTCCTCTCAATGGCAACATATGCTTTTTAGCCCAGCCAAAGAGGTCCTATATCTGAGGCAACCCCATTGCAGCATCAGTGGGACTGACTCATGAAGAGCAGCCAGGTAATGTAGTGCTGGGCATTTCTTACTTGCGACTGGTTCAACAAACATTTTTTAAAAGCATATTCTGACTGCTTAGCTCTGTACTAGGCATTAAGGGGATTTTTGAGGGCAGATTATATTCTTGTGAGGGACGAATGTAAGCTCTTTATGAGCATATATTTTGTTTTGCACACTGCTGTCTCAGAATATAGTAGGTATTAAACATTCACTGAACAAATGAATGAATGCCATCAAAACCATCAGTAATCATAATCTTAGGAAAAATGCTTTCCCTCTCTGGGCCTCAGTTTCCTTCTCAGTAAAATGCATAGGATTGGATATGATGATCTTCTGGTTCTAATATACTAAAACTTTATGTTCCCAAGAGAAGCATGCTCAATTCAACTTGGTAAACATTTGGTGAGCATCTATTTATGTGTCCCACTAACCTAAGCAGTGGGACAAAGACAAAGAGAGATGAGGTCCCTACCCTAGTTTGCCCTGACAGGGTTCATGGAGAACAGATGAGTGTGATCAGTGCTCACTCATCATTTACTCACTCATGCACTCAGAGTATGTTCCTTTGAGAGTAGCTCTGTGCCAACAATGGAAACGTGTGTGCCCAGCATTCTGTAGGAGTGCACAGAGGCACCTACCCATCCTGGGTGCACAGGAAAGGCTCCCAAAGGTGGCTATTTCTTAGCTGGGTATGAAAGGATGAGTATGAGTTGTCAAAGTGGAGAAAATGTTTTTTCAGAAGAAAATGGTACATACAAAGGCAGGAGGAGAACAGTAACAGACAGTAAAATGTTCCACCAAACAACCAAAAACCATGTGGTATATATACAGAATAAATACATGTTTCAGATGACTGAGCAAGAGGGAGATCAGTGGAGGCTGGATATGTAAGGGAGGGGCTTTCGGAAGAAGCCGGTCTAGCTCATTGAAGGAGGGGTCAAGGCAGCGGAGAAGCAAAAAGGCACATGTTGGTGGCAGCATAGCACATTGGACAGAGACCTCTGCTCCCAGCTCTTGCTGACCACTTGAGTGATCTTGCAGAAGCCTCTGGGCCTAGGTTTCCCAAATGCAAAGTGAGGGAGTTAAACTAGATGGGCTCTTCCAACTCTTTCATGATGGAGTCTGTGTGAGAGGCTCTGATGGTGGTGGGGGTGGGGGGTGCAGGAAAGAGATTACAGGGGGAGAGAGCTTATCTCAGCTTGAGCTGGGATTGTTTTTAGTAGAGCAGGCAGCAGGATTCAGATTTCTGCCAGGTTGCCAAGGTTTCCAGTGAATGGGAACCTTTCTCTGAGGCTAAGCCCCATGAGCCAGAAAGCTGCTTTCCTTTGAAGAACCTCTGATTCTTAAGGTAAGGAGATGGAAGCTTCACAATGTCCAACAGCTTTCTGGCCCACAACAGAGCAGTGGAGGGCCAATCCCAACTCAAACTGCCAGCCTTAAATAGAAAACGAGATCCAGTTACCACTGACCCCCATAAATATGTCTGTAAAACATTTATCTGGCAATAAAAGAACTGACAGGGCAATTTGAGTGTAATTGTTTTTGGCAGTTGGAAATATTTCAATTAACACACTATAAAAGCCACACTATAATAAATGCAAAACAGGCCAATGAAATCAGCTACAGCCCTGACTTCCCAACCATGGCAAAGGAGATTGAATGTCAGGCTGCCACTTTGGGCCCTTGGTCTTCCAGGAGGAGAAGCCTGAGACAGACAAACCTGAATTCCTGGAAAGCTTTTGATGGTTCCTCCCAGAAGCTGTCAAACCACAGGGCAAGAAAGCCCAAACTCCCTCCCCCGGCCCTCAGAACTCTACTGTCTGGCTCTGAGTCTGCATTCCAGCCTGCTCTCCCACCCAGCAGTGCGCTAGCTCTTGGAGATGCAGCCCAGCAAGTCTACTTACATTTCCTGAGCTTGGCCTGTGCTTCCCCACCTCTGCACCTTTGTTTTTACCATCCTCCTGCAAGAATGCCATCTTCTCCTTCCCACTCCCTGTTCCCACTATCTCTGCCTAACAAAACCCTACCCAAGTAGCCTATGCTAGTCCTTTAACTAACCCTGACATACTGTCACTTTCTCCTACTTCCTTCTATTCTTCCTTTTCTCACTTTGAGGAAGGCTCTGCCTCAACTTCCAGCACCACCACAAGTACTGGCTATTGTGAAATGGAAGATAAAATGGATCTTCAATAGTTATCTCTGGATTTTGGTCTACAAAAGGTGACAGTGTTATGAAAAGAAACAATACTGCAGTACACATTGGAGGCAGCTTGGAGATTCCAGTGAGGGGGTTCCACCATTCTTATTCTATTGACCAAAGAAGGTACTTTACTCTTGGACAGGCCATTTTATTTGGCTGATGGAGGATGTCTATGGAGGAGGGACGTAGGAAGAGGAAACTCCCCACCCCAGACCACCACAGCAGCCAAATTAACCCTGGTGCTCAGTGGAATAACAGATGTCCCAGTCTGAGATCCTTCATAATAGAGCATTTTTCTATTCTCATTGTTACAGATTTTAGTGTGTACATCCTGAAGGCAAGAACTAGTAACAACTCAGTTGCTGGATATCACTTCTCAGTTCTCTTACAGAAGCTCATGTTAAGGGCTCCCTTGCTTCTCCTTAAAACTTTTCCACCTTCATTTCCATGTCACTAACCTCTCCAATAGTTCTTTCTCCTCTAGGAATATATGATTGACCCCATAGTGTTCTTATTCTACACACTCCCCTTATGTGCTCTTATCCCCACCCATAGCTTCATCTTCCACATTATGATGAAGCTCAAATCTATTTCTATAGCTTAGACTTTCCAAAACCTCATGCTCAAATTGATGACAGAGTACTCAAACTCAATGTATTTTTAAAAATTTATTTATTAAAAGTTTAAAATTGAAGTATAATTATATATAATATTATATTGGTTTCAGGTGTACAACATAATGATCCAACATTTACATACATTACAAAATGCTCATTACAATAAGTGTAGTTATCTTCTGTCACCATACAAAGATATTATAATGTTACTGATTATATTCCCTGTGCTGTACTTTCCATTCCTATGACTGACTGACTTTTATTTAGAAGTCAAACTCAGTTATCTTAAAAACTGACCTCATTGTGTTCTTTTTCCACCCCAATTTCCATTTCCTCTAGTATTTCCTATTTCACTCAACTGCACTACCATCCATTCAGTCACCCAGTTGGAAAGTGGGAGCCATCAAAGACACTTGCCTTTTCCTCACCTGCCATTGGCATTGTATTTCAAAGTCAAACAATTCTATCTCTTTAATATCTTTCATAACTCTCCTCTCTATTTATAACTCCCTTAATTCAGGTCCTTACTATCTCTTGCCTAACTACATTTGATTTCCCTGATTACAGTTTCTCTCTACTCTAATAATTATATCATTATCATTTTTAGTTATTGAGCACTTACTATGGGCCAGTCACTTACTAAACAACTTATGTACATGATCTCATTTAACCTCCACAATGATAGAGCTGTCATTATTCCTATTTTGCAAAGGAATTATACCTGTTCTACACTGAGGTATAGAGGGATCAAGCAACTGACCCAGAGGTCACCAGAATTAGAACTCAAACTCTTAATCACTATAAGTGATCTTCCTAAAACATAAGTCTGATCACATCATTCTTCTGATTTAAAGCCTCCCAACAGCTCCTCATCAGCCATGAGATGAATTCCAAGCTCCCTAACATTGCATCCACCTCATATCCTACTCTTCTCCCATATCCATGGGAGGGTGCTTTGAAAATAAAATTCTGGTCAATGTAACAGGTGATTATTACTGCCACCTGCTGGGCATTTACCTGCACCTAGACCTGTCTTGGTACATAACCCACTGAACAGTGTTAGCAACCCATTTGTCTCAGCATATTTTAGGGGTAAGTAGATCAAAAATTCTTAAGTTGTACCCTATCATGAAGATAAAATATATTTTTTAAATTATTTGATCAGATGTACCCATGGAGCCCAAATATGGGCTTTAAAGTTAACCATTCCCAGGTTTGAGTCCCCACTCTGCTACCTGCTAATTCAATGACTGTAGGCAAGTTACCTGACTTCTCTGAATCTCAGCATCCTTATCTTTAAAATGGGCATCATAGCAATATCCTCTCAGATAATCATAGGCTTGTTGTGAGGATTAAATGAATGCACATAAACTGCATAGTGTGGTGCCTGGCCAGAGTTTGTGCCCCGTTAATGATAACTGGAAGCGTTATATTCCCATTTATAGATCCTGCTCTGCCCTCAGCCAACAAGAATCTGTGTGGCTCTTTGCTTAACTAGGAAGCACCTGCCCTAGCGAAAACTAGAGCCTTCAGCAGCTCACATCTCCACCAGGTTCGGTACTGAAACATGTTTGTTCCTGGAAAGAGAGGCTCTTTGAAGCATGCAAACCCACAGACCCTGTATTTTCCTTCCTGGGGCCCAGAAGGCCTCACTTTCCATTTCAATTGTCTTGGTCCTTATTTTAAAACTCACTAACAGGTTTCCATTAAGCTAAATTGAAACTAAATACCTCACCAGCTTGCAGCTTCCTTTTCTGAAAGGGTAAAAGGCTCTTAGTCCCCAAGGAGCAGTAATTTACCAACAAATCTAGCTACACTGAATGCATTTCAAATCCCTGAGCCTAGTGCAGTGTCTAAAGCACACAGAAGGCACTCGATAAATGTAGTTGAAAGAGATCTAAAAATTTCAAAACACTAGATGAAGGGTAATAGGCACTATCATCACTATTGTGAGAGTGCCAACTGATGCAAACTTTTCATAGGGTTATTCAGCAATACCTGCCAAAATTTAAAATGCAGATATCCCTTAACTCAGGAACTCCACTTTCTTGAATATTTCCTGTAGAAATATTCACACACATGTATAAGATGTATGTACAAAATTGCTCACTACAGCATTATTTGTAATATTTTTTAAATGGAAAAACCCCTAAATATATATCAATAGGAGCCTAGTTAAATAAATTATGGTATAGTCATTCAATGAGATATTATGCATATTTTCAAAAGAATGAGGTAAAACATTTATGTGTTGTGTTGTTATGGAGTTCTTGCCTAGGTATATTGATTTAAAGAAAAAAGCAAGTTATAGGAATAAATGGTCCATCTGCTTACTTTAGGAATATGTGTATATGTGTATTTGCATATACATACCGTTTCTGAAAGTATATATAGTATCTGTTGCTAGTTGTTTGGTTCAGGGAATGTGGGGAATCGTGGGGAAGGGGACCAATGCTGCTCACCTTATACTCACTTATAGTTTAATATTTTTAATGTGAATGTCTATTATTTTTACAACACTAGTTAAGAATTTCAAAAGTCAACAAACTACAGTTAAAGAGGTTTTTCTCTCCTACCAATGGAATGTTAGCACAGTACCCAGCACGCAGAAAAAAGGGAAACAAGACCAGGCTTTGCCTCCCTGGAAGCCCAGAAGGGCAGAAGCCAACTCTAGGGACCCTTCCCAAACAAGACTACAGCAGGCAAGCAGAATAGGGTGAAAAAGCTGAAGCTCTAGAGTAAGCTTTGGCTGGATTCCTGACTCTGCCATGAACTATATGTGAGACTCCAAGCAAAGTATTTAGTCTCTGATCCTCATTCTCTCATTTATAAGGTAGAGAAAAATATTAGTGCCCTTCTCAGAGACGCTCTGAGGATAAAATAAAGTAATGCACGAAGAGCACCTAACTCAGAGACCATCACTCAGTAAACTCTCAAGTTACAGTGGCAGTGTAGACTTCGTGGTTGTCACTATTTTGTTATTCTGTCATGGTTTGCTGTGCATGGCAATTGAGTCTTATTCTGAAGGCATTGACTGAATAGTTGAAAAGTGTATCCCAAGAAGATCCCAGGAAAGTCCTTACCAGAAAATAGCCTATAAATCTCAGGATGTTGCAGCAAAGGGAAGAAAATAAAAATAGCTTTCACTTATATAGCATTTTTCAGTTTACTGAACATTTTGAGTACATCATCTCATTTGACTTGTGTAATCTTTTGTGGATGAATGTCGAATTTTGTCAATTTTATTTCTGAATCTAGTGAAATGTTATCATATGATCTTTCTCTTTGTTTCCTATTAATATGAAGAAATACGTTTATTTATTTATTTATTTATTTTTAATTTTGATATCATTGATGTACAATTACTTGAACATTATGGTTACCCTATTATCAAGCACCCCCCACATACCCCATTACAGTCACTGTCCATCAGCATAGTAAGATGCTATAGAATCACTACTTGTCTTCTCTGTGCTATACTGCCTTTCCCATGTCCCCCCCCACTATATTATGTGTGCTAATCATAATGCCCCTTTTTCTCCCCTTATCCCCCCCTTCCCACCCACCCTCCCCAGTCCCTTTCCCTTTGGTAACTATTAGTCCATTCTTGGGTTCTGTGAGTCTGCTGCTGTTTTGTTCCTTCAGTTTTTTCTTTGTTCTTATACTCCACAGATGAGTGAAATCATTTGATACTAGTCTTTCTCCGCCTGGCTTATTTCACTGAGCGTAATACCCTCTAGCTCCATCCATGTTGTTGCAAATGGTACGATTTGTTTTCTTCTTATGGCTGAATAATATTCCATTGTGTATATGTACCACATCTTCTTTATCCATTCATCTACTGATGGACACTTAGGTTGCTTCCATTTCTTGGCTTTTGTAAATAGTGCTGTGATAAACATAGGGGTGCAATATGTCTTTTTCAAACTGGGCTCCTGCATTCTTAGGATAAATTCCTAGGAGTGGAATTCCTCAGTCAAATGTTATTTCTATTTTGAGCTTTTTGAGGAACCTCCATACTGCTTTCCACAATGGTTGAACTAGTTTACATTCCCACCAGCAGTGTAGGAGGGTTCCCCTTTCTTCACATCCTCGCCAACATTTGTTGTTGTTTGTCTTTTGGATGTTGGCCATCCTAACTGGTGTAAGGTGATATCTCATTGTGGTTTTAATTTACATTTCTCTGATGATTAGCAATGTGGAGCATCTTTTCATGTGCCTGTTGGCCATCTGAATTTCTTCTTTGGAGAAGTGTCTGTTCAGCTACTCTGCCCATTTTTTAACTGGCTTGTTTGCTTTTTGTTTGTTGAGCTCTTTATATAATTTGGATGTCAACCCCTTATTGGATATGTCATTTATGAGTATATTCTCCCATACTGTAGGATGTCTTTTTGTTCTACTGATGGTGTCCTTTGATGTACAAGCTTTTTAGTTTGATATAGTCCCACTTGTTCATTTTTGCATTTGTTTCCCTTGCCTGGGGTGATATGTTCATGAAGAAGTTGCTCATGTTTATGTCCAAGAGATTTTTGCCTATATTTTTTTCTAAGAGTTTTATGGTTTCATGACTTACATTCAGGTCTTTGATCCATTTTGAGTTTACTTTTGTGTATGATGTTAGACAATAATCCAGTTTCATTCTCTTACATGTAGCTGTCCAGTTTTGCCAACACCAGCTGTTGAAGAGGCTGTCATTTCCCCATTGTATATCCTTGGCTCCTTTATCATATGTTAATTGACCAGCTATGCTTGGGTTTATATCTGGGCTCTCTATTCTGTTCCACTGGTCTATGGGTCTGTTCTTGTGCCAGTACCAAATTGTCTTGATTACTGTGGCTTTGTAGTAGTGTTTGAAGTCAGGGAGCATAATTCCCCCTGCTTTATTCTTCCTTCTCAGGATTGCTTTGGCTATTCGGGGTCTTTTGTGGTTCCATATGAATTTTAGAACTATTTGTTCTAGTTCATTGAAGAATGCTGTTGGTATTTTGATAGGGATTGCATTGAATCTTTAGATTGCTTTAGGCAGGATGGCCATTTTGCCTTGATTTATTTTTAAATATTGAGCTAACTGCATTATTGGGATAAACCCCACTTGGTCTGATATATTATTCTCTTTAAATATTGATTGCTGGAACAGATTTGCTAATATTTTGTTGGATTTATTGCATTTATATTCATGAGGGATATTGGCTCGTCATCGGCTTTTCATATATTAGCTTGGTTTTGACATCAGAGTTATGCTGGCATCATCAAATGAGTTGGGATTTGTTTCCTTCTTCTCTATTTTCTGTAAGACTTTGTGTAAAGTTGGTGCATTTATTCCTTACATATTTGGTATAATTCATCAGTGAAACCATTTGGGCCTGGGGTTTCTTTGTGTGAAGCTTTTAAATGATGAATTCAATTTCTCTAAATAGGTATGGAGTCTTCATATTTTTATTTCTTCTTGTGTCAATTAAGGCAAACTTTTTCAAGAAATTTATCTATTCTATTCAAGCACTTTTCATTCCTGATATTGGCCATTGTGCTTTCCTTAATTTTAATGAGCCCTGCTAGGTTTTGCCAGTTTTATTAATCTTTTCAAAGAATCAATTTCTGCCTTTGTTAATTTTCTCTTTTGTTTTCCTCATTGTTTCTAGGAAACAATAAATAACTGAATAAATCAATAAAATAAATGGAATCGAGTAGATAAATCTTGCTTCTATTACTTTGGATTTAATTTGTTTTTTTTCTATTTGCTTAAAGTAGAAACTTAGAACACTGATTTGAAGTCTTCCCTCTTTTCTAAAACAGGCATTTCAAGCTATACATTTCCATTAAGCACAACTGTAGCAGCACCCCACAATTGTGATGTTACATCACTGTTTAGTTAAAAATGTTTTCTAATTTCCCTTGTGCTTTTTTTTAAACAAGGATTATTTAGAAGTGTGTTCTTTAATTTCTAAATATTTGGACATTTTAAAAAATATTGCTATTTATTTTTAATTTAATTCCATTTTGGTCAAACTGTTCCCAGTATGATGAGATTCATTCTGTCATGGATAGGTGTTGAATTTTAATTGAATTAAAATCTGTAATATTTTAATCTTTTGAAATGTGTGAGACTTATTTCTTGTCCCAGTATATGGTCTATTTTTGTGAATAGTCTGTATTTCTTAGGGGTAGTTTTTCATTCTACAGTTCTTGGGTGTAGTAATGTTAATTAGGTCAGGTTGGTTAACAGAGCTTCAGTATGTTTCAGTTACTGAGAATAGTGTTAAAATGTCTATCAGTGTGTATTTTTCTATTTCTCCCTTTAGTTCCATTAGTTTTTGACTCATACATTTTGAAGTTCTATTAATAGGTGTGCACACGTTTGTGATTTTATGTCTCCTCTTGAACTGACCCTTTATCATTAAGAAATATACCTGTTTATCTTTGGAGATACGTCCTGCCTTGATAATACAATAGCCACACTTCTCATGCTTGCCATTTACATGGTGTGTTTTTTCCACTCGTTAATTTTCAACCTTTCTATGTCTTCATATTTAAACTATATCTCTTGTAGGCAGCAAAAAGTTGGCTCTTGCTTTTTTTTTTTCACCCTAGCCTGTTAAACATTGCCTTCTAACTTAAAGTATTGTAATTGTTGTCTTTACCATGTTGCCTTTTGTTTTCTATTTTTTCTGTCTACTTTTCTCCCTCTCTTCATCTTCTTCTTTTGTGTTAACTGAGTATTTTTTTTTTTAGTATTTCATTCTATTTTTTTCCATTGGCTTTTTAGCTGTGCCTTTATTACTTCTTAGTGGTTGTTCTAAGGTTTACAAAATGCATCCAAATCTTACCACAGTCTACTACTAAGAATAAATACTACTTCATATTTTACAATGTAATAACCTTACAACATCACAATCCCATTTACTACCACCACCTCATTCTTTGCCCTATTTTTGTCATTTTATTCTTATATACATTATAAGCCCTACATCACAAGGGTATTATTTTTGCTTTAAATAGTCATATGTCTTTTTAAAAATTTAATAGAAGAAAAAAAGCTAGTCTTTTATCTTTAGTCACATATTTACCATTTCCAGTACTTTTTGGTCCTTTCCACAGATAGATCTTCTATCAGGTATCATTTTCAGCCTAAAGAACTTTCTTCAGTACTTTTTATAGTGAAAATCTGCTGATGACAAACTCCTCTCGGTTTTAGTTTATCTAAATAGATATTTACTTCACCTTTCTTTTTGAAAGATATTTTGCTAGATATAAAATTCTGGTTGACAGTAATTTTCTTTCAGCATTTTAAGTATGTCATTCCATTGTCTTCTGATCTCTCTTGTTCACAATGAGAAGTCAGTCATAATCATATCATTATTCCCTGTATGCAAAGTATTTTTCTCTGGCTACTTTATCTTTCGTTCTTCAGTATATTGACTATGAAGGATGTAGGTGTGACTTTCTTTGTGTTTATCCTGCTTGGGCCTCACTGAGCTTCTGATAATACTATATGTTTTCCTTTAAATTTAGGAAATTTTTGACTACTTTTTCTTCAAATATTCCTCCCTTCTCCTTTCTCTTTCTTTCTGGCATCCCAACTACGGTGTGCTCCAAATGCATTAAGACATATTCTCAGAGATCAGTACAGCTTTTTTATTTTTATTTTGTTTCTCTCTGTTCTTCAGATTGTATAATTTCAATGGATCCATTTTCACATTCAGCTGTTAGGCCCATCCAATAAATTTTTCATTTCTGATATTTATTTTTCTATTATTTCTACTTTACTGCTTAGATTCCCCAGACATTAAGTCAATATTTTCTTTAAGTTCATAAATATATTTATAACAACTGCTTTAAAGTCATTGTCTGCTAATTCCAACTTCTGGGTTATCTCACTGGTATAATACCTACCCCAAACCCCCACATGTATACCTTTCCCCTTCACTCACCTCCCCCTTTATTTCAGGTAACTTGAATGAGCCTCTGTTCTTTGCAACAGAGCCTAAAATACATGTGCCTTCAAGCTTGTTAAGCCCATAAAAGGCAGAAGAAGTAGGAAAGACTTGGGCATTACAGGCAGAGGAAACAAAATCATTAACAAAGATACAGAGGCTTAGAATCACACGTCCGTCCAGAGAGCAGCAGATTTTTGTGAACATTTATATTCCAATTTGTCCCAAAGCAAGATTTGAGGCTGAATATATGACATGGAAAAAGTGAGTAAATGAGAAAATGGATGTGAGGTAAAAATGAAAGTAGGAAAATAAGCTTAAAGTCAGGGGCAGGGTCCCTACATAAGTAACAGAATTAGGCTGCTTTGGCTAGGACCAAGGAGGCATGAGCTGCTTCAGCCGGCCCAGAAAGAAAAGTTAAGTGTTCAGAGTACTGTAGTATGTATTTTCATGTCATTCATGTATTTTCTCATCAATTACTTCATTTAGTCATTATTCACTCATCCAGTATTTATTAAACATCTACAGTATAACAGATCCTCAGATGACAACTAAAGAAGAACCAAAGTTGAGTTGGCCCTGCTTCAAGGGCCCTCAAATCTAGGAGGTGAGATAAACTGACGACATAAACCCATCATACAAACCAGAACCCAATGATTCCATGAGTAGGACAAAGTGTTATGAGATACAAAGCAGTGAAATCAAAGTTTGATCAATATCTGTGTCCTTTGCTTGCTTCCTCCATACAACTCTGTGTCAGTGATTGGGAAGATTGAACACTCAACAAATTCCTAACTACCAGAAAACAGTTCCATGTGGCTGGCTCACAGCTGGAGCCCAATAATTAAAATTACTCTTCAGCATCAGCTTGCAGGCTGCAAAGCACAGGGATAAGCACAGAGCCCTCTGTCATTATTATTTGAGTACCTGGCATGTACTGAGTACTAACAATGTGCTAGGCTGCACAGTAAAGAGGGGAGGAGACCAAATTCTGGCCTCAAATGCTCACAGCTGTTTTGTAATCTGGTAATTGTGCATGACAAACCTCAGACCATAACTCTGAAAATAGCATGACTGTAATCATAACAAAATGGAACAGCCATTGGCAAAATTTATTTTCTAGTTATCACTTCCAGAAGGAATTCCATACCACTACTGGGGGATGAGAAGAGAAAACTCTCAACTTCATGCCACCAAACCTCTAAATTATCATCATCTGCAGCCCTCCCTTCCTCCTTTCTTCTCTCCTATCACAAAGTGTTCCACCTCCTGTCCACAACTGATCCACACCTACCTCCTCAGAGCAGAGACTTGGTTCTAGTCATTCTTTTATCTGTCACCTTCCTCTTCAACTTTTCTTTATGCCAGGTCCCTCCCCTCAGGATTTAACATATTCAAGTCTTACTTTCATCTCTTAAAAAAAATCCTTGTCTACATGTTGTTTACTGCCTTCTTAGCTCAATTCAGTCTGGCTTTTATCCTGAAAGTGTTCTTTCCAAGATCCCCAATGACTTCCTAATTATTAAACCTAATGGCTATATCAAGTTCTTAGTCTTCATTGACCCCTTGCAGCATGCAACATGGCTGACCACATACTTTAAAAACACTGTAAACTCACTATGAACACATTTTTCCTTAGGCTTCTGGGACATTACTCTTCCCTGTTGTCTTCTAACTTCTACAGTCACTCCTTCTCATCCTACATTTTGGACTCTTCTTCCTCTTTCCAAAACCTTGAATCATCATGTTGCTCCTAGAAGTCTTCCCTGATTCCCCCAGAATCAGTGTTAGGATCTCCTATCACATGTTTCCACAGCCCCTTATACTAGTTCCCCAACCACAGTCCATCATTCATTTCAATCATTGAAAGCTTCTGACGTGATGGTCAGCGTGTTAGGAACTGAGAATACAGATACGAGCAAACACATCCACAGGTGCTGCTCTCAAGGAGCTCACAGTCTAATGAGAGAGACAATAAGCAAATAATTATACAAAAAAGTGAATAATCACACACTGGGACACATGCTGTGGAAGAAAGGATCAAGAGCCATAAGACTATATAATAAGAGGAAACTTAATCCTATCTTCATTAACAGGGCAGGGGACATTGGGGAATTGATGTTTGGGCTAAAATTTTTGGATATGTGTAAGGGAGGGTGTGAAGAGTGTTCCAGAAAGAAAGCACAGCCCATAGAACTGAAGTACAACAATAATAGGGGAGCAGTAATATAAACTAAGTGTTAGAGACCCAAGCAGGCCTCAGCCCATACCCTGAAGGATTATCTAAAAATTTGGTCCCTGTCCTAAGAGCAATGGGGAGTTACTGAAGGGTTCTGAGTGGGAGTTTAAATGATCTGATTGACAGTTTGGAAAAAAATCACTTGATGCAATGTAGAGAATGGATTGGAAGGGGCATGAGTAGATGAGAGGGATACTAGTTACGAGGCTTTTACAGCACTGAGTGAGAGATGATTGTACATTGGAATAGGGAGGTGGCAGTGAATATGAAAAAAGTGGTTTGATTCGAGAGATATATAGGAGGTAAAGGCACAAAGGATCAGATCTAGGGCTTGAGGAAGATAAGAGGTATAAGAACGACATGAGGATATGGGTCACAAGACTGAGGGTATCTTACTTGGGCATGTAGAAACACATCAACTTCTCTCAGATTCTGCTCACCTCCTCCTGTCTTTTCTTCTATGGATCACAAGCCCAGTCACCAGACTCAAAATCTCTGAATCATCTAAGACTCTCTTTTGGCCTTGCACCCATTTTTGCCTTCTCGCCCCTACCCTAGTCACCCCTCATCAAGATCAAAAGTATTGTCCCAGAAGGGCTTCTGGAGAGACCACACAATGATCCACAAATGCAAGACTTTTATTTGGCTCTTACAGGCAAATGATGCAAAATCCCAGACTTGGATTTTTTTTTATGGTAACTGAGTTACAAAGGAGTACTAAAATTTGTTAGTCATAAACTAAAATTAGCTTTTAACTGGAGTTCACAGAAGACTCTAATTCAGTTTTCTACTAAGAAGTCTAGCTGAGAGGCAATGTTTGGCAATGTTGCAAGGCTCCTTCTGCACATATACACATGCAGCCAGTTGGAATTCTTGAAATTTTTAGGAAGGACATTTTGTTATTGGGGCATTACCAGTGATGTTTTGAGCTGGTCATGGTTTATGGTACCTCATATTCATGCATTTTAATTACAAATTATGATTCACTGAGCTCCATCATGATCAATTTAATATGCCATAGGTTATTTGATTAACCCTGCAGGATAGGAGGATACACCTCTCTGACCTTATTTCCCGCCACTTTCTTCCTCCCTTCCTTGCTGATCCAGAATATGTGTAGCAAGCTCCCATCTCAGAGACTTTATACTTGCTGTGCCCTTTGTCTGAAATGCTTTTTCCCCGATATCACATAGCTAATTCTTTCATTTCCTAAAGGTCTTTCTCAACTGTCACCTTTATGAGGCCTTTGTCGACTACCGTATTTAAGTCATAACCTTCTGGTTCTCTTAATGTCCTAGTCCCTTTCCCTACTTTATTTTTCTCCTTGACAATTTTTACCATCTGATAAACTATATTTTATCAGTTATATGTTTATTGACAATTTACCTCCAACTAAAAGATAAGATAAGCTCCATGACAGCAGGGATTTTTGTTTGTTGACATATCACCAATACCTGGCATATAGTAGGTGCTCAATAAAATAATTGTTAAATGAGAATAGCTATTTACATCATCAGAATTTTTGACCTCTTAATCTTGAACACCCAAGGCATGGGTACATGTGGTTAAAATTTGAATCGTTGATAGCCCTACTGCCAAAGCAAATAAAAACATGAACCCGGAAAACATGCTTCTACAATGATATTTCCTTGTTTTCACTCCTCACTAGTCTCTCCATCCCAGGCACACCCCTGCCTATCCTTCAGACATACTCAGATCAAAATTTCCAAAGAACAGCTCAAGGCATTCAGAATTTATATTCAACCCTTTTTTCAGAATTTAGCATATCCCAGGTGTTATGCTAGGTTCAGAGGAATCAACAATGAATGAGACAGGCATGATCCTTGCCATCACAGGATTTATAGTCTAGTGAGGATGTCACTCTCTTGCTTGCCAAAAGGGGAATTAATCCCTTATAGGAGAATATGATGACCAAACTATGACCTAATGTATGATCAGGAAATAAAGAGATTTGAAATAGGGTGGCATGGAGCGGGTGGCATGGAGCAGGTTGCAGAAGACAGAAAAGACTGTACCAGGATGGCAGAGGAAACAGCAGTTTCAAAGGCCTAGAGGAGAAAGTTAGTGTGGATATCACTTTCCAGGAAGTGAGGGCAATTCAGTATACTGGGACTGTGGAATTTTCACAAAGCAATGGTGAAATCTGAAGTAGGGTGGGTAGCAAAGACTAGATCTTGCAAGGCCTTGCAGGCTATACAATGCAAGTTGGACGTTTGGGACTGTCCTGAAAGCCAGAGGGAGTTTTGAACAATGGAGTTTAAACTCCTTTTTGTTCCCTAACACACCCAACCCTGACCTTCCCTCTCCACTTTAGGCAGGCAAGTCATAGCTGCCTTCTTCCTGAAGCTTTTCTGCTGCTTCAACCTGCATGTCTCCCTCCTTCTCAGCCCCAGGGATCCCATTCTCCCTTATCTTTGTGTGCTTGTATGTTCTGTCTTTCTCACTGGACTGAGTTCCCAGAGAGAGAGCAGGACAGGGTCAGTCAGAGGTCAGTGGGAACAAAGGTCAGGAGTCACAGGGAGAAAGAAGGTTAAGGGTCTAGAGGAAAGGACGATGAAGGATCAGTAGAAGTGTGATCAGTGGTCATTGGTGAAGGTCAGAGGTCATCCGGAGAGGGCAGGTCCGGGTGTGTTACCTGCCTACGAGGTGGTGGTTTCTGGGGCATCTTCGAAGAAGCTGGAAGCACTTCAAATCAACACTTGGTGCACCTACAAAAACGCTCCCTCGCCTGCAGACAAGAAGTTTATCCGTGCCCTCGATCACGCACAGGATCACTTTCACTTCAATCCCCAGTCTCAAGGGTTCTTTTGGGACAGCCGTCGTTGTGGGTCCCTGCGCCTTTGCAGTAGGGAATCCGCTCCTCCCTGACGCGGTTACCAAGCAACCAACCGATAGCCAGGCGCAGGCGCTTCTAACACCCCCACTCAGCTTGCCAGGGAAGAGGGGCGGGGCGAACAGGGAACCTCCGACTTCACTAAGCCCCGCCCCCTCAGGAAGGCTACGATTCGCGGCCCGGAGTATTAAGAACTCCAGAATGTGGGAGGGGCTGGGACGCCTAGACACCGCCTCCTCATAAATAATGCAAAACCCAGGCGGTGTCCCGGACCCGGAAGTGGAGTTGCCGAGTCACCGCAGTGGCTGAGCTGCTGACAGGAGGCGGCGGCGGCGGAGGAGGAGGCGAGGCAAGACCTGCGGCTCTGCCTCCACAGCCGCGGTAGAGCTAGGCAAGCCGACGGAGCCGCGCCGGCCTCCACCCGCCAGCGAACCTCCTGTCCTGCTCGCATCCCTCCATCTGTCCTACTGCTTCAACACCTGACTTGTCCAGGGCGGCCTGGTCTGCACCAGCCACCCGGCTCCTGGGGCCTCCGCCCGGCTCCGTCCAGCCGGCGTCCCTGGCCGCGCCCGGCCCCCAGCCGCTCGCCCGCCGGCACCATGATGGAAGAGATCGACCGGTTCCAGGTGCCCACCGCGCACTCGGAGATGCAGCCGCTGGTGAGGGGGCGGGCGGTGGGCAGGCAAGGGCCGGGAGGGGGCGCTGCCTGAGGGCGGGGGAGAGAATCAGGTCTTGGGGACTGTGCGGAGGGGGTGCATTCGAATGGGGCAAAGACCTGTGAAAACGCATCGCTGAGGGAGGGGGATTTTCAGGACAAGAAAACCGTAAGAGAATACGCGGGGTGACATCAAAGAGGCCTGTAAAGGCGGAGGGCACAGTCAATGGAGACAGGCCAAGGGAGCTACCGGGAGTGCCGTTGGAGGGAATGGAGCGAGCACAATGGTGCACACCGCTAGTGAAGGCCCATAGCTGGGCAAGGAAGAACCTGTCAAGGGGCACCGCAGGCGGCAGGCCCAGGGGGGCTGGGGTGAGGTGGGGAGGCGTTTAGCCCTAGAGGCCTGTGATGCTCAGGGCTGGGGAGGGGACCAGGGAGCAGTCAGGCTAAGAGGACTGGGAATAGACTTGTAGAGGAGGAGGGGCCTGTCCGCCAGTTGCTGGATTTGGATGGGAACGCTGGGCCAGAACCACTGACCGGTGGGGGAAAGGGGTCGGTACAGGACCCTGGAATTCCGTTCTTCTCTGGAGGAGAGCACAGGCAGTCGAAGCTGCGGATGCCGGAGCCCAGGAGGAAAGAGTGCGGCGGCGAAATGGAGAATCAGGGGCGCGTATGAGGGAGCTCGGGGAACCGACAGGAGAAGGGGCGGGGTCGCGCTGGAACCGCCTGTGCCCACGAGCTCTGAATAGACCCCAGCATACTAGGCCTACGTGCTTGGAGTCCTTGCTGGGCGCCGATCCTGCCGCCTGTCCGCGGTTCCAGAGTCAGGGAGGAATGATGTCATCGCTGCCGGCGCTGGGGGAATGGAAGGGGAGGGCGACGCGGGCTCAGGAAGGCCAGGCTTAGGGGAGACCTTGTCCCGCTGAGCACAGCTTCTTGGGGCTACCTGATTAGCTTGTTGGCCCGGTGGCTGGGTGAGAGACGTTGAGGCCTAGCCAGCTGGTACAGGGAGACAGGGAAGGGAGGGAGGCCCGGGCCCTGTTTGTTGTACCTTCTCCCTTTTCCCTTGGGGCCCAAGAGGGGCTGTCCAGGAACCTGAAGGTTTGGATGCCCCATTCTCTGAGCATTGGTGGAGCAGAGCAAAACCCTTCAGTCCTGAAGATCTGGGACTCTCTAAGCCTCCTCCCTCTGTGTTAGGTGGGGAGGTGAGGAACTGATTCTACACCTGCTGACAGATGTGCTTTGTCGCTTCCCGAGCAAGTAATCTGCCCATTACAGCAGCCAACACAGACCTTGGCAGGGACCCATGACCAACTCTAAGCCACACCTTTTGGGGAATGCTAGAGAGAACCATTTGAGTCTACCTAGCAGAAGATAAGTGGCTTTTCCTTTCTTGTGTCTACTTAGGTCTAGAAACTCAAACGGAAAGCTTTACAGAAGTGTACAATGTTAAACTGGGGAGAGAGATGCTGCTGGAGTTTTTTCCTAGCCTTATGCCATTATTCCATTATTTGGAGGCCAGAAAATCCTGGTGAGAAATCTGTCCCAAGAACTTGAAGAAGAACTTTGGGCTGAGTTAAGAGAACTTTCCACTCTGGATTATCTTTCCAGCCAACCTGGCTTGTCAAACTAGATTGCCCTTCAGTTCTAAGTATCTAATTAAGAGGAAAAATATATGGTGGATGAAGGAAGACACTGAGGTCCAAGTGAGTCAGGAGAGAGAAAGCAATGAATTGGTTCTTGCCTTTCATTTAGGGTTCTTAAGAAGGGAAGCAACAGCTGTCCAGGGAGAGGAGGAAAGAGATGTTAGTCCCAGACTCTGTTAGTTGTCCTTGGTACCTCTGTTATTGCCTGAAGTTCTCCTGGTCTGTGTGGCTCTGGAGTAGAAGTGCTTATGGCAAAGAGGCACTCATCAGAAAGGCTCTGGCTGCCTACAGACCCTTTTCTTAAAGACTAAAGCAGCCCTTCTCTGCAAGAGGATACTTTGTTAAGGTTGAATGAGAGCCTTATGGAAGTAGCAATATAGTCATCCCCCATTTGGGAGTCATAGACCATGCCCTGCAGATCTCAGACTCTTGACTGCTGTTCCCATCTTGAAGCCTGGAGGATCCCCATAACTCCTTAAATGCTCTGTATATTATTGAGACCAGCAGAATCTTGTATGGAGTTCCTCAAGGGCCTTCATTTCAGAACGTAAGGAATCAAGATGGCAGAAGAAAGGGCAAAGTGGCTCTTGAGGGGTATTTGGGTAGACCATTAAAATCTAGGGTTCCAGACTCAGACTCAGCTGTGACCTATTCATTTTTTGCAACCTCTAGGAAGTCTCTCCTCTTCTCTGGATGCAATTTTCCCATTTATTAAATGAAGACAGTTGTTAACTATCTCTTCATAGTTTAAACAGTAGGTCCTCCCTCTCTCTTCCAAAGAATATAGTAGGGACCTGATATCATTAATTCAGCAAATTAATTCACCAAATGTTTATTGAGCATCTGCTTTGTTCCAGATACTACACTAGGTGTTGGGAACACAGTGGTTAGACACGGGTACGGCTCTGCCCTCCTGGAACTCACAGTTCAGCAGAAGTTTATTGTTCTTGCTCACTCCCAGTGCGAGCCCCTCTGAGGGGCTGTCTCCTTAAGCCCTAAGGGAGTCAAGGCAGTGCTGATGTTAGCATCATTGTCTCTTTGTGGACCAGGCTGTACTGTTAGAGGCCTGTCATGTGAGCTCCATCATCACATAGCCGTCCCCCATCCATAGTGGTGGGAAGAATCCAGAGGCCATTCCTTGCTTGGAAAGATGAGCTCTAGGGGGAGAGCATCTTTTTAAGAATTTATTGTTGTTATTTACTTGAAAGAGAAATTAAAGCTTGAAAATGAGGCCTAGGGGAGTGGCAGGGGCTGGGAGAGAAACCACAGCCAGCAGAACTGGGTGTTCCCAAGGCGCTTATTTAAGCCTCAGTTCCCGGCTAGTGGGAGGAAAAGGAAGAGCTCCTGCCCCATTGTCATCGTCGCTGCTGTTGCCACAGCTGCACAGAGCCTCCTGTCCTGGGTGGGAGTTTGACTGAAGGGAGTGGCTTCCCTCTTTTCTCCCTCTGCCAATTAATTGGCCTGGCTGCGTCTCAGGAGCTAAACCAGGCGGGGGGCCTATCCCTGAGAGCTCCCTAGAGTCTCTTCCTGGCTCCTTAGGAAGGGAATGAGAGCTCCTCTTGGAGACGTAGGCCCCGGACTCCACTCCTGCTGTGCCTGTCTCCTAGACAATCCTGAGTGTTTCTGAGCACAGATTTTCCCAAAGAAACTGCCAGGGATAGGCACACCTTCTAAGTCAGTTCTGTGTCTAGGCCACATAACTCACTGATCTAGAGAAGCTCCCAGCTGTCCAAGGCTCTCTGAACAGTTAGGTTGAATTTGGACTATTGTTCATGTAGGCAGAAGGGATAGGCTCTCTGGCCCTGTTGTCTGTCAGCTGGGCTGGGCAGTCTCACAGTCTGTCTTCTCTCTAGCTGCTATTAGAGAGGAAGAAATTGATTACAAAACAACAGAGCTTTTAAGCACTTAATTGTGTCAAGCAAAACCTTGCCTCCTGTGCTCTCAGAGACCTAAGAGACAAAAAAAAAAAAAAGGCAAATGGCACCAGATGGGGTCTCTGCATGCTTGAGAGAAATGGTAGTCTGGCCTCCCTGAAACCTAGGTTATCCATTAACTCATTTTTTAGTTCATGAACACATGCTCAGTTACAGATACTTTAAGGATAGAGACAAGCAAGATCTCTCCAGTGGGTGGCCAGGAGAAGGATGGGCTCAACAACTACAGGAAGGCTTTAGATACACATCAGGAAAAAGTGGAGATCAATGGAAGGTGCTCCTGAGAGAGAGTAACACCTTCCTTGGGAGAAGGTGAAGAATGCTGAAGTTCTGACCTTCTGACTGTGTGCTCTTGAAAAGGAGTTTAAGACTCCTCCTGCCTCCTGACACTCAGGGATTGGGATCGTCAGGACATTAATTCAGTGAGTAGGACACAACAGCTCCTAAAAGTGGCAGAGAGAACATTGTAAAGATAGCAAGAAGCCGCTATGGAAAATTGCCTGTCTGGGAGGTATCCTACTGTCTGGGAGTCTTAAGTTGCCTCCTCATAGTCAGATGACTTTTCAATTTATGGATGGATTCTCCTAGTGGGTCTATGTGGCCCATGACCCAGTAGTATTCCTCAGGTTCTAGGATGAGCGTACTCTTCTCTCTTTCTCTATATTGCAAAGTGAGGATCAGGTTTGCTCAGGCCTCCAGCTCCTCTCTTACCACACATCTCCTCAATCTATAAACACAAAGAGCTTACTTTTTGCTAGATGTTGTGCAGGGCTCAATAACAAGAATCTTGCCCCAGGGATATATACAATCAAGACTGATTGACGTATTATAGGTAATGAACTCTGCAAGAAGTAAGAACCAGGTCCAACAGGGCCAAAGAAAAACAGGAAGGGCCTTCATTAAGTTGGGTGGGGGGGCTCCTCACAGAGGAGACATTCCTGACCTGGCTCTTAGAAGAGGACTGGAAGCTTGGCAGTCTAATAGAAAGAGGTGAGGATAAGAGTTTCTAGCAAAGGGCAAGGAGAAAGAAGCAAAAGGGTACACTTGAATAAATGAAGGGTTGTAATTAAAGAAATAACATGAACTTTGAGTTTAGGAGTACCACTTCAGTAGTGGTTGCGAGATTGGAGAAGGTGAGATTGGAGGATTGGAAAACTAATGTGGAGGTGGGTGCAATCATAAGCCAGGCAAGAGATGAAAAGACTAAAGCAGAAAGAGAGGAGGGAGCATATATACAGATGCTAATAAAGTGAAATAGGCAGAATGTGGTACCTGTTTGGATGTGGGGTAGAGAGGTCAGAAGTCAAGGATGACTGTCAGCTTTCTGACATGGATATCTGCATAGCAAGAAGCACCATCATCACCCCAGGAATTTCAGGGTGTCTGTGTACCTCTTGGCTTCGGAGACTGCTTATGTGGGAAAAGGCTGATGTTTTCCTTTGCTCTGCTGTTGAAATTGCATTCTTGGGGTTATGGGGGACACATGAGTCTTGGAGGACCAAAGCAGAGTGACACTGGCTCTAAAGCCTCAAAAAGTGTACCAAGAAATGCTCTCACCTGCTAGTGAATACTTTCCCTCTGCAACTGCTTTGATGAATACAAGTGAATTGGTGGCAGCAAGGAGCCACAGTGGGCTGTTGTTATGCTTTTCACAGCAGCACTTTTTTTTTTTTTTTTCCAAAGCAGCACTTTGATGAAGGAAAAATAAAATCCTTGTTGGCTGAGAGATTGCAGTTTTTGGCCTGGCCTTTTAGCATCATTCTAATCAAACCTATGGCTTCCTGACTAATTAGCTGAGCTTGGTCCTTTCACTGATTTCTTCTAGAATGGATGTGTGAATTACTGTTCTACCTGGAAGAGTCAGAATGGAGAAGGACACATATCTCCCTTCTCTGACACCAGCCCTGGGGTAACAGCAGCATCCAGGCTGCTATCTTCCAGGCAAGGTGTGTCAAGGGAGCAGGCTTCTGGGGTGAGATAGCTCAGAGGTGACTTGGTTTCTTAAAGGTCCCAGGCATAACCTGTGCAGGCAGATGCTTCCGTGTAGCTGAGACTCAGGCTGAGTTATTTCCAGCCCCCAGTTGCCTACTGCCCCAAAATGGAAAACGGAGCCCTCTTCCCTTGAACCTAGTCTCAGGAACCTTCTCCCCTCCTTGAAAGGGCAAATAGAGCCTTGTATTTGGAAAGGGGACAAGGGAGACTCAGCTTCTTGGGCTTAGCTAATTCATGCCTTCCAGCAGACCCTAGGAGGACTGGTGCAGGAAGCCCAGGATGGGGCAGAAAGGGGCAAATCAGGTTAATGGCAGATACCTAGAAGTGCTGGTTAAAGGAAGCAAGAGGTGTGACTCAGCAGGCTCTCAAGTTATTGTTTCCTAAGGAGACTCTAGTGGGAATTTTGCCATCAAAGCTGGAGAAAGGAAGGAAGGAAGGAAAGAGGCAGAGCTGATACCAGCCCTGGAGCTGGCTCTGCTCTGGAGTTCAGAAATTGGCACATGACCCAAAGGTCTCACTTTGGGACAGCCAAGTGAGCTCCTGGGCTCTACAGAGGGACTCTGGAGTGGGGAAGTCAACTAGCAAGGAAGCCCAGGGTCTGGTCTGGGGGATGGGTCAATGGGCCAGTAGGAGTTCCCTTGAGCCTTTACATTCTTAGGAGTCAGTTTAAGCAAATACATACTTACCTTTGCTGTTGTTATTCAGAGATGTCAAATTGAGGACCAGATGGTTATGATTTTTGAGGATCGATTTTAGTTCTTGTGATGATGTGAGTGTATGTGAGTAAGAGGGGGCTAATGGCCATGAAGGGTGTTCTCTGAATGACCATCCTAGCCCTGAGAAATTCAAGTATGACAAAAGGCCACATCCAGGCAGAAATGAGCCCCTCCACTGTGGTTCCTGGCCTAGTTTTGCCTGTTTTCATCAGAGGACTCTTGGCTGTCATAACCAAGAGTTTACCCCATCTTTCTATTTAGAACAGTACCTGAATGATACTTTAACTAAGATTTATTAAATTAACTACACCCAAATCATGGAGTGAGAACCATTTATATTTTACTATGTTGTTAACTTAAACATAATTATATACAAGCTGTAAATAATTTATAGTTCCCATATTAATTTCCAATTTTATCCTTATAAAGGAATTGGTGAAGCCCTCAGCCACGCATGGCTTAGACCAGCATTTCCTGTAGTATATTCTTAGGAATATTGGTCCTTTGAGATAATCTTATGGGGGAAAAAGGATCTATAGACAACTTCTTTTGGGAAACACTACATTCTCTATACCAGCTCGTTTTACTAGCATTTTAAAGGCACTGAGAAGTCCTGCAGTAAAGAAACCTTTCCATTTTGTTTAACTCAATGTTTCTCAAGGTTATATAGCTATGGGACCTTTTTCATGTTATATCTATTAACATCTTACAGAACCAATGTGTTTCATGGAATACTCCTTAGGAAATGCTGGCTTAAAAATTGGTCTCTCCGGGTAAGATTCCTCAAGGGAGGAACAACCCAAGACAGGCACAGTCGCAGGGGGGCCATCAGGTGAGAAATTGGGGATCAACAGAGGTGAGGCTTAGAACCTCACCCCCCCCGTGTTTTGAGAGAAATCTTTTGCATCCGTGGATGTTTTGTTGCCCTTGTCTAGCTTGGATTAATACTTAGTCTATAGGCACACACCTGATCATCTACATTTGCCCTCTTACAGCACTAAACTATGTTTTCTACCTTTATCTTGCATCTACCTACCACTTCAGCATTTTATTTAAAAAAATAATAATAATAATAATAAGGGAGAAATGTGGGATTCACATATAAATCAAGTATAAAAATCAAACGAATAATCATAATTGAACTGATTGTTTATAGTTCATGATGTGTGATCACTATGTAAGAACTTGTTCACCATGTAAAAACTTGTTCGTTATGCTTCAAAAGATTGGAGACTGTTGAGAATTAGGCTTGGGGTTGATTAATGATTGTGCATTGAGTCCCCTATACAGAATTTTATTGTTGTTAACAACCATATGATCAATAAATATCAGAGATGCCCTCTCAAAAAAAAAAATTGGTCTCTCTTCTGATCCAGTCTAGATTTGCATTCTTCCCAGTTCTTTTGAACTTCTATTATAACCCATACCATTTTGCCCCATGCTGGTCTCTAATAGGATGTCACTGTGTTCTGTCAGGGTCTGAACTTGTTGCCATCAGTGGGAAGTTTCTAGTGAACTTTGGTCAGGTGTAGAAGTAAATGTTAAGTGCCTAGTTTTTCTCATGATATTACAAAGGAGTTTTACTTACTTTCAAGTCCCTCTACTAAATGGTGGTTTGGTGAACCCAGAAATTTCACCATTAGCTTTTTTTTTTTGGACAGCTTCATTGAGATATAATTCATATACTGTACACTTAAGCATTTAGTACTTGACTTTTAATCCTAGTGTGGCTGCTGCTTGCCTTAGTTCTGTTTCTCCTTTTTTCCTATAGGCTGTGTTCTGCCCTTTTCTGTTCTGCTAAGCAGGAGATAATAGAAAGATTATAGTCCAAATCTTTCATCAGGAAGAATCCTATCTCAATTAGGATTCAAGCTGAAAAACTTGATTTCCTGATTGGATTACCTCAACCTCTAAATGACTCCACTAGTCACAGCAGCCCATGAAGCATCCCTGCATAATCATTTTATAGCCCCTACTCCATGGGCATGGATGATAAGCAGGTTTCACCCCTTATGCCAGTGCCCATTGGTCAGTGGTGGCTGCCTAGTGCATGTGTTAAGGTGGATTCTGAGGCAGGGTCTGATTCAGTAAGAAAGAGTGACATACTTGATTTACCATAACTGCCATTGTCTTCAGCAAAGGAAACATCAGTTCTAGTGCTCTGCTCATCATCCTGGCAGCCCTGAATCATCATAGTTCTCCTAGGCAAAGAACACAAACACTCTTGGGGATCTTAGCCAGCTTGGCAATCTGTTTCACTAAGGGGCTGGAATTTTATGATATGGCTTCTTAAGAAATGAATGGGAAAAAACAGATCTTTCCTTACCCTAATCTTCATGGGTTTTTGAATTATTGACTTGATATAAAGTTAATAATCCCTTGGAAATAGGCCAGGTAAGAGGGACTAATCTTGACTCTGCTAAGGAGATAAGAGGGAAAAAGGGCAGATCCAGAAGAAGACCTCATAAATATCACATAAGTGGTTGGCCACACTTAAGATGAAATTATAAACCCTTGAGCAAAGGAGCAAGAAGAAGGTGTAGGCTACAAGAGGAGACTCTTTAGCCAGCGGTACTAGAGAGGAAAGGCCCTGCTATGAGCTACACAGCCTTAGCACTCTTTTTTTTCCCCAGGCCCTAATTTTTCCTTCTGTTTTCCCAGAGACTGATTTTCAACTCTGCAGTCAACCTGGCTGCTATAGTGGATACTTTGGAGTTTCTTACCTCTGGAACTGAACACAGACTTCTCCATGTGATCTGACCAGCACAGATTGCTGTGGGGCTGCCACTGTCCATAATATTGATACTGTACTTCTATTATTGTCAGCTGAGGTTTCATGATCATATTTAATAGCTATACCTATTATTATATTGAACTCAGGACACATCTGAAATAAGGTAGTCCTTTGTCTTAGCAGTGTAAGGCATGCATCCTCTTCCTTTGTTCAGCAGTGTAAAAGGCCAGAACCTGGGATCATGTCTTGAGCTGTGCTGCCTACCAATATAGGTAAGGGTCTAGTATGTGGTAGTTTCATACTTAGAAACTGTATCATATGTGTGTAATATGACTCTTTTTCTCAGAGAGGTAGCTGGCTGAGTTTGGCAATGTGGAATTTAAATAGGAATGCTATGTGATTGAGTAGGCTAGGGTAGACCTTCAGAGAGCTAGTACTTATGTGAGCAGAAAGTTTAATGTAAGTCTACTATATGATATAGCCATCAGAAAAGCTAATGTGCTAATTGGGCTGCATTAATAGAGGTGTGGAGTTTATGTCTTCGAGGTGATAGTCCTACTTGGCACTAGTCAGCGCTATCTGAAGTCCTGCATTCTATACTGATACCATCATTCAAGAGAAGGAGTAAATGGAATGTTGAAAGGAGTCAAGCTCTGTCATGTGAGAACAGTTAGAAGAACTGAGACTGTTCAACCTTTAAAAAACAGTCTCAGAGAAAACATTTTAAGGTTTTCAAATGCCTAAAGGACTGAAGTTAAAAAAGGAAGATGGTTAGATTTCTTGTTACCTGTGGCTTCACAGGAAGGAATCAGGGTTTTTGAGTAGGATCATGAACTTGTTTCTATATCTGGACCTCCCCTACCTTCTATCTCAATTGCTTCCCATTCCTTGTGGTAGCAGTTCTTAAGTTGGGCCAGAGGCCAGGGCACTTAGGAGACATGTTGCTCTTTACAAAATGCCACACTCTTTTTAAAGTAGGAGCTAGGAACAACATTCTAGCAATAAACATGGCTCTATTGTGTGCAATATAAACATGTCCAAAAAAATCCACTGTGGAACTTAGTATGAGCAGTACTTTCCTAGTTTTCTGTTAATATGTGTTTGCTAATCTTTCCTATCTTTCAAGGTCTATCAGAAAAGTCTCACCTTCTGCATGCATCCTCTTCCTTTGCTCAGTAAGATGTGAACTCTCCATTCTGTCTGTCCCGCAGCCTCAATACTTTGTCTTTGTGTAAAGTTTATGGATACAGTTGTCTTATTCTTATCTTGAATTCCTTTCTAAGGTAGGTAAAAAGATGTTTCCAAAGCACTGAACAATCTTGAGAAACAGATTGGGAAAATCATTTTTGCCCCTTTTACAGATATACAAGCAAAATCCAAAAAGGTAGAGAAGCCTGCCTATTACCCAGTTGGAGGTCGGCATGGCCTAGACTAGAACTCAGATATATCCTGACTCCCAGCCCAAATTTCCTTCACATTTTGGGACCTAATTAAGTTCTTCTTTATCAGCTTAAACTTCTCCACTGGTTTTTGAGGCATCTACACCAGGCTTTTGCCCCTCCCAGCTGGCCATACTTTCTTACCATTCATTCCAACTTTCTTTCTAGTAGGTCCAGCCAGGCTCTTCATCTACTTTTGTCTATTGGCATCTTGAGGCCTCCTCTCCTCTTAAGAATTCTCTCCCCTCTCCTCTGCCTATTTCACTCCTACCTGTTCTTCAGAGGACCATATAAACTCCCCATGTCCTGGAAGCCTTCACTGACTATTTAAGTAAGCTCTCAACCAAGCTCCAAAACCTCTATCACATAACTTGATACATATGGCATCCTGATTTGGGGGTCCACTCTGTGTGTTATATTGTGAGTCTTATCACCCCAACTTCCCTTTTAAATATTTGGCAGATGGCTTCTGCCATCAGAGCTTAGAGTCTGGCAAAGAAGAGATTTGCTTTCATGAAACAGAACTACAGGTTCCTTTAAGGATGAGTGGAGAGGAGGTTGGGAGATGATTCTAAGGAGGGGACCAGTAGAGTCCCAGAGGGGGATGAGTAGGTGGGCATTAATGAGTGGAATAGAAGGTACATGTGGGGAATTGTGGAAGGTACATGAGTGGAGACTCAGGGGATTACATGGATTGGGGTACTCATTCATTATTCAAAAAAAATCTTTTGATCATTTGCTATATGCAAGACACTGTACTGGACACAGGAAATAAGATGATGAATAAAGCAGACATGGTCCTTGCCTTTATGAACTGACAGTCCAGTGGGAGAGAAAGATACTAACAAATAAAGTATAGTAACAAAATTAAAAACTATGATGAGTAAAAGACAAGAACAAAGTAACATGAGAGTGAATAGTTAAGCTTTCCACATTAGATAGGGGGTGTCAGGTAAGGTTCCTACGAGAAAGTAATGTTTGAGTTCAGACCATAGAATGAGAAGGACCTTGAAAGTTCTGATAAAGAGTAACTTGTTGTATACTCCCCAGGGGCTCCCAGCTGAGTTGGTAGTCTGAATCCCGTACAAATCAATCCTTACTCCATCCTCTCCTTTTGCAGCATTAGGTAAGTTTTCAGGAGTGAGGGACATAGGAGAACATGGGCTGATCCACCCCATCTCCCATTGGTAGCACAGCCAATGACTGTTGTTGCCAGCTTTGTTGTGTGGCAGCAAAAGCTATTAATAGAGTCATGTTGTGTAATATTTAGTGAGCAAAAATCTTAGGTGTGCTAATGAAGAGCTCTTACCTGAGTCTTCCAACATTGTATGACTTGCAAACATCCTCCTGGAGATGGAAAAAAGTATCTGGAGCTGTTGGAAGGAGAGAAGAGTACCAGCCTGACTGTCCTATTCTTTGTGTGTCAGGCATGGGGTTCACATTCTCCTTACCACAAAAACCAAAAGCTAATATGTCCAGTTGCAGGCCTGTCTCTAGTAGGAAAGCCAGCAGCCACATTGGCATGCAGATTGCAGCAGCTGGTGAGAGGGACCTCTGTTGGACCCTTCTGCAAATCCCAAAGGTGTTTCCCAAGGATTTCAGCTTCCAGAAAGCCCTCCCCTCTCAGCGGCCTGCTGCTTCCAGAGATCATAAGCTCAGAGAGAGCCGAAGTATGGAACTAATGTGGGGAGGTGGTGGTGGCTAGTGGTTAGGAAAGGGGAGGGAGAATTTCATTGAGTCCGGGAGAGAGACCAAGTTGGTGGATGATAATCAAGATGGCAAACATTGGCACCAAAGGTAATCAGGCAGGAACCAAGGTTTGGCCATCTTTGAGCCTCCCTACCAGCTTCCTGATGGAACCTTATGTTTGCAGATCCTTCATTTGCCAGGGGCTGAGCTACAGCAGTGAGGCAGTCTCCCATGAGGGATCTCCCATGAGAGGAGCTGGCTTGAGAATCCTTGAGGAGCTGTGGAGATCAGGGTAAACTAGTGAGGGGCATGGAGCTGTGCACAGCAGTGGTAGGGAGTCAGCTGGGTGCATTCTAGCTGTACCACTTTTGTTATGACTTTGGCCAGGCTTCTGACCTCTTTCAGGCTATTTGTAAAATAAATGAGAACACATACATGAAAATGAACTGCATCATTTCTGATCTAAGGGTTGATGGTGATTATGGGATTGGTGATTTCCATTTTTTGTCAGTGGTTCCTAAGGGAACTTCCATAGGCAAGAGTGAGAAGATGGTTTATTCTTCTCACCACCAAATGAGAAAATCCTGGACTCCTTGGTGGGGCTTTGATGAGGCCAGACTAGCGATAGAAGTGCTCTGTGCTCCTATTGATTCCCATAGGGATTCCATTGACTGGGCCTGGGATGGAGGAGGCCCTGCCCCAGCGCCACCCTGCCAGGCTGTTGTGGAGCCCTACTGGTGGAGTACGGCCTTCCGGGAAAGCCCCCCTGCTGATGCTGCTGGAGGTGTTCTGCTTCCATTTCAGCTCCCAAAGGCCAGCTCTTAGGGTTCAAGAAACATTTGAAAAGGTCCAGTTGCTACTACTCTCCCTACAGCTCAGTGGGCTAGGAGAAGGAGGCAGTTTCCATTCTGCAGAACTTGTTTACGTTTTCAAAATGTTTTCTCATGAAAAATTTCAAACATATACAGAGTAGAGAAAAAAGTAAAATGAACCCTTTAATACTCACCCATCTTCAACAATGATCAACCCAGGACTAATCTTGTTTCACCTATGCCCCACCCACTGGATTACTCTGAATAATTATTTCATCTGTAATCCTCTGTCATCTGTATTTTTGCAAACTGGTAGTTAGCTCTCAAGGTTTGATCAAATTCAGATTCAACTTTTTTGTGAAGAATTGTCCTGAGGTATGCTATATACCTCCTATCATATCACATCAGAAGGTACATGACAGATGTTATCCTGATTTTCCTTATGCTCGGATTGATTAAAGATGTAGGTAGCTGGATCTCTCCATCACAAAGTTTCCCCTTTAGCCTTCTGCCTTCTGTTGTTAGCAGCCATTGATGGCCCTTGTCTCAAGTCTGTTATTCATCAGGAGTTTCTTCACATTTGCACAGCAAAGAACCCCTGTCAGTTCTCCCCTTTCATCCCCCACAAACAGCACAGATCTCACTAATCCTTCCTCCTTTAGGTCCACTTTATCAGCCACTGCCTTTATCCTATGTCATCATTTCCCTCCCTTTCAACCCAAGATGGCCCTGGGATGTCTTCAGACATGTACCCACCCTGCTTCACTGCAAGCCTGTGTTTCTCTGAGGGGAGGGTCCTTACTTGGAGTCTGTTCTCACTGAGACTGTCTCCCCTCATTAAGCTTTAGGATCTGCTCTCTGTGACTCCTGCTAGGGGCATGCTTGACCATGCTGGTTTGTGGAGGTCAGGCTAGTCTTTTCCTCCACTGAGAGGGAACTTAGCAGGGGCTGGGTTTATTTTACCTTCCCAGGGATTTCTAAGCAGCCTTCTTCTATGCTGAAGAGGGTCTTTCTCATTTGTTTCCTGAGCTTCCTGCCCCAGCCTGGGTCTGGAAGGGACCCAAGCCTAGTTTCCTGTTTAGCTGGGCTATGGGCTGGGAGAGGTTGGAGGAGGGGTGGAGTGGGCAGCTCTAGCATTCTCAGGTCCTTTTCTTTTTCCAGTCAAGTTCAAAAACCTATGAGGACTAGAACACAGCTACCACCTTCTGGTACTTTAGCATTCCCATGCTGCCATCTCCATGCCTAGTTTCTCTCCTTACAAAGGAGAGTCTGTAGAGCCTGTGTGCCTCTGTGTGCAAGTGGTCTCAAGACAAACCTTTCATTGCATGTACTATGGGTGCTGTGAGCCAGCTAACCAGGAAGCCATGCAGAAGTTGAGAGCTAATTTTTTGCAAACCTGAATGCATCCTGGGGTCCCTGCCTCTGCCCACAGGAGTGCTGTGTCTCCGCCACCCCAGCCTAATAGCAGTTAATCCCTTAGTGATTTTGTCCAGTGCACTGGAGAATCTAATGGGGCAAGAAGTCTGACAGGCTGGCTAGGGTTCCCAGCTGTGCAGCAGCCAGAAGATATTAGGAGTTCTGTAGTGACAGCCCATCAGCACTCTAGCATTTCTAATGAGAGTCTCACAGCCCTCTGTGGCCCACTCACATTCTTCCTTATGTCTAATTCTTCCTTGGCCAGCGAAGATATGGAGGACCTCTTTCTGATTTGGGAGGTGAGCTGTTTGCACATTACTTCTTTGCTCCTCTCCCCTGGGAATTGTGTGAAGCTTCATCCCTTTCATCCCCATAAAAGGAGATATGAGGAAAGTGTTGCCAAGTAGCATGGATGCCCAGTGCAGCCCCTTCCATTTCAGTAGCTTCCCCTTGCTCTTAAAGTAAAGACTCAAATCCCAATATGGTGTGCAAAGCCTTATGTGGTAGGGCTCCTGCCTTCCTGTTCAGCTCATCTCATGCTACATTAACCCCCATCACTGCATCCAACCTTACTGGTTTTCCTCCACCTCTCTGGTGTCCCAGCCTCCCTTCTGCTTTAGCTTCTTTACATACATTGTTCCTTCTGCTTGGAATTCCTTCCCTGCACCTTCTACCATTTTTAGTTGACTCTTACTCATCCTTCAGATTCTAGCTCAGCTATAATTTCATCACAGAGGACTTCCCCCAAACTCTAGACTTCGTCAGTGGCCCTCTCCTTATTGCACTTTCAAAAACATTTATAATTTTACACGTTTATATTATTCTATTCACGTGGGTTCTCCTGAAGGTCAAGTTTCATGAAGGCAGAGACCATATCTATTTTTATTTCCCATTATGTCTCCTGTTCCTTGCAAGATGCCTTATACATAGTAAACATTCAGTAGATATCGGTTGAATGAACTGAATGAATTCAACCTTCTTGTCTTCTTTACTTGGTAACCCCATGTCATATCTGACTTCATATTCAACCATACATTCTACAGTTGTATGTCCTGGTGTTTACAAGCATTTACTATGCGTCTGCTACTGGACACACCTCCCATTTAATCCTTTCAACAATATGGAGACTGTATACCCTTAATTTACAGAGAAGGGTAGACCCAAGAACAAAAAGCTAATAAATGACGAAGCTTTGATTCAAGCCTAGGTGTGTGGCATCAAAGCCCATGATCTTAACCGTAACACTACAGTGCCCCCTTTTGGCAGTTCAGAGAGTTGTCACTGGGCATTTTTTGTCTATGGATCCTGGTTAATTTCAGCCCTAACTCAATATTTCCTGGAACTTAAAGCCCTAAGAACCCATGATCCAGTTCCAGCCCTCCTACTTTTGGACCAGGCTATGGAAGAACACAGGTTAGGGAATTCAACCTGGATTCCCCAATGTCCCAGGGTGCATGTATCTCAGGGTCTGTCTCCCATCTGTTTTCCATGGGCCCTTTGTAGTTTCCAGGGCTTAATGCAATGTCCTGTTTTAAAGAGCAAAAGGGCCAGCTGTTGAAATGGCCTGATCAGCAGTGTCCTGGGGAGTAATCGTGGCCTGATTATATCCTAAGAATGATCACTGAGAAGGGGAGAGTTTATTGTTTCTGTGATTTGGTCACTAAAGATAGAGCTCGGGAAGTTGTCTTCAAGGCTTTCTTGGGAAACCCAGGCTCAGTATGGGGGCAATATCTCTTGCTGTTGATTAGAAAAGCTCAAGTTAGTCAGTATCCCAAGCTCCTTTTCTGTGGCAGGGAAATTGGGACTGATTGAATATTTTGATGAATGAATAGACTAGATGGAAACAAAGAAAATGAAGAGAGCAACATAAAATGAAAAACAGCTACCATTTGTTATATATGTCAGGCATGCTGTAAAACATTTTACATACATTATTTTATTTAATTCTAACATTGACCCTGTGAAGTACATAATGTTACACACCTGGAAAGGAAAGAGATGCTAAGAAAGGTAACTTGTCAGGTTCATACAACCGTCTGGTCTTAGAACTAATCCAGGTCTTTCTGACTTCAAAATCGGAGTTGTTGGTGAGAGTATGCATTGTCACAACTTCTCTGGAAAGACAACTGGCAACATAATGTGTGCAGAACCATTGACCCTTTCAGCAGTTCCACTTGTAGGGATCTATTGAATTAAAAAATAGACAAGTGTATAAAGAGTTTTTAAATAAGATATTATAATAGTTATAAATAAATATAACTACATAAGTACATAATTTTATGATAGATGCAACATTATAATACTGAGAGGAGAAAAAACAAAGCAAACAATTTTCATGAATCTATATCACAGCAGACTGATTTAGTAAATCATGGTACATCAATCCTGCAGCATACAGAGAAGCAGACTTAAAGGATGAAGTAAGATCTAATATGGATTGACAAGAAAATATGTTCAAGATTTTTTTTATTGTGATAAAATGTATGTAGCAATAAAGTTACCATTTTTACATACATCTGGGATATGGATGATCTGATTCATTTACGTTTAAATTTGTATTTATGATTACACATTTTAAAAGTCTGAAAATGCAGAATAAACTGGTAACAGTTCCGACTTACAGGAGAATTTTCACATTCTTGCATGTATTTGAGTTTGTTCACCTCTGTGTATTTTAAATTGTTACAAGAAACCAATATTACCTTTTCTCTAGTCATTTTTTTCCATTTCAGGAAACAAATAGCCAAAAATCATGCCTATCCAGGAGAAGTTTTTTTCCCAAAATTCCTGTATTTTTCAATCAGGTATTCACACCAACAAGTTGGTAAAAGGCATTGGCTATAGAAAAGGTGCCAGATACCTGTGTGCCACCTGTCTGGTCAATCTTGTTCCTGCTGGGCACCCCCAGCTTTGACTGGCCACACTTGACTCAATTCTTTTCACTTCCTTCTCAATTTCTGCAGAGCCCTGTAGCTTTTGGGAGGCAGGGCATTACTTGGAAATAGGAAGCTATCATACTGATCAAATATGTTCCTGTCTCTTATTTCCTCTTTAGAGGACTCCTGCAGTCTCAGCTTCACCATAAAGGAGAAGCAAGGAACTAAATTATTCTCACATTCCCCAAGGTAAAGCCATGATCACTGATCACTGCCATGTCCACATTCTTAGTTGTTCTTTTTGGCTTCTGACCTCTCTCATTAGTGTCACTGTTCATTGTGGTTTTCCTATGGACTTTTTATGAGGTAAAGTAGGAAAGGGGTCAGGAAATGTGGGACCTAGCCCTGGCTAGGGGGCTTCAGGGAAGCTGTTCAGCATTATAGGATTTCAGTTTTTCCTCTGTAACATTGGGATAAATAATAGGTTTTTAGGGCAGTGAACATACTCTGTATCATACCCTAATGATGGACACATGTTATTTACATTTGTCCATACCCATAGATTGTACAATACCAGGAGTGAACCATGTTGCAAATTGTGGACTTTGGGTGATTATGATGTGTTTACTGCAGGGTCATCAGTTGTACCTATGGTGTAGGATAGTTGGGGAGCCTGTGCATGTGTGGGGGCAGGGGTTACATGGGAAATCTCTATACCTTCACCTCAGTTTTGCTGTGAACTTAAAACTGCTCTTTTGAAACAAGTCTTAATTTAAAAAATAGTTACTATTTCTATCTCTTAGGATTGTCAGAGACTTAATGAGATAATAACAAGGAAAAAGCTTTGAAAGCATAAGTAGCAATGCAAACATAAAGATCTATATTTTTTTGAATTTAAACTTTTCTGACTTGCATTAAAAACCCTTACATCACAAAGCATGTCTTGACACCTGTTTGCTATGATGTAGCAACTTAATAGGGAGATAGGAGAGATACTGAACAATCTGGAAGGGCTACTTCATTCTTAAAACCAACCTGAGGAAGAGGGAGGGCAGAGGAAAGTCAGAGACTCATTTTCTATTTTAACCACTTCTGTATTGTTTTAATTTTCTTAATTGAGCATGTATTACTTTTGTAAGTTACAGAAGCCAATAAACATAATTTTAATAGCTTAAAATGATGTAGCAGGGATAGAGATAGAAATAGGAAGTCATCAGTGTATAGGGCTGCCAGATGGGACAAAGACAACAAAGGACTTGGAAAGATGAGCCATTGGAGAAGCAGCCAGACTGTCATATTTGAGCCATGTTGCTAAAACTATTGAATGTCAGGTTGAGGAGTTTTCAAGTGATGGGAGCCATTGAAGGGTCTTGAGCAAGGGAATACTGTAATCAGAGCAGAGTTTAATTCCCAGAAGAATAATTTAAGAGTAATGTATAGATTGATTTCGGGAGAGAAGTTGGAGAGATGACTGAGTTACCACTGAAGTGGTCCTGAAATAAGCTGATAAAGACCTGAAGCAGGATGTTCACTGAGAGAGTATTAAAAAAAAAAAAAAAGAATGATAGATATTTTGAAGAAAGTGCTACTCTTAGCTCATGATTATCTTGCCAGAAGAAAGAGGTGATTGAAATGACCCCGTACACAGGTCAAAAGGAGATAGGAGCCAACTTGAAAGAAGTCCCAATAGCCAAAGTGGAAACAATTTGAGCACCAAAATAAATAATGATGGTACTAGATTATAACCCACCAAAGAAAATGAATATAAATGAATCCATACTGATATAAATAATTGTATAAATAAATAAATAAATAAACTGGGCAGAAGGGACAAATCTTCCTTTCAGAAGGATTATAATTTTTATTTGTTAAAAAATGTGTTTATTACAATTTATTTAAAAGTTTTATTTGTAGAAAAATGAGAGAAATTTAAAAATTACCTTTAGAACATCACAGTAATAATTGCTGCTGGCCAGGTTCACTGATAGCTAAAATGAATGCATGAAACTTAAAGAGAAATAGATATTTGCATAGCCTATAAGAATCTCAACTAAAATGTGTTATTAATTACTGTGTTACTTCTAACATATGTTCAAAAATTCTTTGGCACTCTTCCCTGTGGGAAGTAGAACTTAATTTCCCTCCCCTTGAGTGTGGCCTGGGCTCAGTGACTTGCTTTTCATTAATAAAATATGGTCAGAGTAAGAGAAAAATAGTACCTTTATAGTGGGAAAACCTGGCAAACACCACTTTAAGTGACTGAAAGTTAGTATCACCAGCAATAAATCATATACCCCCTGGTATCCTGTGATGCTAAGGACATATCACCTGTATGGTATTCTTCCCCAAAATCCATAAACTTAGTCTAATCATGAGAAAACATCAGGCAGATCCAAATTGGAGGGACATTCTAGAAAATACCTGGCCAGTACTCTCAAAAGTCAAGGTCATGAAAGTCAAGAAAGACTGAGAAACTAAGGAAACCATGGAGACATGTTGATGAAATGCAGTATGGATGCTGGAATGGAAAAAGGGATGTTAATGGAAAAACTGGAGCAATTTGCCTAAAGTCTGTAGTTTAATGAGTAGTATTGATTTGATTGATGTAAATTTGATCAATGTACCACGGTTATGTAAGATGCTAACATTAAGGGAAGGTGAGTGAAGGGTATTCAAGGACTCTGCACTGTCTTTGTAACTCTTCTGTAAATATAAAAGTTTTTAATGACTCTCCTTTTTAGTTTATTGAGCTGGGACTTGTTAATGTGCCATTAACAAGATAAGGGTAGTTAAAAGGAAGACCTAGGCTGGGGGAGTGGTATGATATGATATCAGTGAAGTAGTAGGCAGTTGGAAATGTGGGTGTGGGGCTTAAGAAAGCATCAGAGCTAGAGATATAGATTTGGGAGATACAGATTACTTGGAATAATAAGTTTGTATATTATATTCCCACATGCCAGGAGAGAACATGTGGAGTCAGTGACCACACTGAGGAAAGGATCTATGTCTAGAGAGAGGAGGAACAGTAGGAAGGATGGCTAAAATAGCTAGGGTCAATAGGGTGTTTTCATAAAAACCAAGGGAAAACAGAATTTCTGGAAAGATCTAGTTAGTACTGTCCAATGATACCAAAAGGTGAAGGAAGATCACCTGAGAAAAGATCATTGAATTTTAACTATTCGATCAATGCCAGTCTCAAAGAGAACAGTGTTAGGAGAGTAGGTATGAAGAAGTGGGAGAGGTAGACGTAGGACTCAAATGGCCAGGACTCAGTGAGAAAGCAGGCTTGCTCAAGCCAGACAAGTGGACTTGTGTGGTTGCCAAGGGGGAGGGAGACCCTGGAGGAGAGTGGGGCGCTGCTGCTCAGAGAGGCAGAAAGTGCTGGCCAGAGCAAGTGGGCCACAAGGGCTGGGGCCCAAAGTTCAAGAAGAGGAGAGAACCTGACCAAAAGGGAGTCCCTGCCGTCTTCTGGCTGAGGAATTCAGGCTAAAAGCTAGAAGCCTTGGATCAAAGATTGCTTTTTCCTTCCTGAGCTAGGATGTCATTCTAGTTCTCCAGTTCCAGCTTATCACCACTGTGGCCTAGAAAGTTAGACTAGACAGGAAATGAAGTTAAACTGAACTTATTCCCATCTCTTCAGCTTTTATCTGAGATGGAGAATAATCTGTGTTTTAAAATTAGGCATCAAACAGTATTACAGAATGGTTTCTATGGAGATGTATGTGTATATAATAAAAACTACCTTTTATTGACTGCTTACCATGTGTCAGGGACTGTGGTAAGCACTTTATATGTTTTATCCCATTTAATTCTCCCCAAAACACTATGACACAGGTGGTTCTATTTTCCTCATGTTAAAGATGAAAAATAGACCCAGAGAGGTTAGAAATTTGATCAAGATCACACAGATAAAGAAATGGCAGAAGTAGTAGGGCTTACTCCAAAACTCATGTTTTTAACCACTACATTATGCTGCCTTTTACCAGCACTTGTGAACCCAGGCTGTGTGCTAGAAAGTTAACATGGAATATAGCTCTGGATGGTAAGATTAAGGGGGATTTTCTTTCTTTTGTGTTATCTGGACCTTTTATAGTGACTATGTATTCCTCTTGAATTCAGAAAAGGAAATATTTTACTCATTTAAGTTAGCTTTACGTTTTGGTGTTCTTTGCAAAATTTCTGTAATATCCATGATGGAAACAAAGCAGATGCCTTTTGCCCAAAAGAAGCTCTACCTTCTCTGTAGCAGTACGGGCTCTGCAGTGACAGGATGGAGAATCTGGACTGTGTGTATGTGCCTGTATGTATGCAACAGCCACTAAGAGGAGGGGAGGAGCAGCTGAGCTGTCTGAGGATATGACACATGGAGAACTCTCCCCACCCGCAACCATAGCCACCTTGCCCCTGAGCCAGATCCAGTTAATCCTGAACTTCCAGAGAGACTGGGAGATATTTTTTTCACACACACTAAGATCCTCAACCTCACCCCTTATTGAAAATCTGGCCAGGAAACCAGGCTGCTGGTGTGAAGCCCAGCCTGCAGCCATAGTGAGTGATTGGATCCATGCTGGAGCTACTTCAGGCCATGGGTCCAAGCAGGCATTTGGCATAAGAGATGGGCAGAGAGGAGCCAGCAGCATTTTAAGGTCAGGATTACTGACAGTCTCCAAGATCTTTGGATGGAGGCTGTTCAGAACCCTGGATAGCTCCTAAAGGAGCCCCATCCAGGCTGGGTCTGAAAAGCCTTGTGTCCTTAAAGCCTTTGCTCCTTCAGTTTTGAATAACCCCTCCCACACATCTCTAGCTGTGAAAGGGCCCGGCCTTTTCTCTCTCTACAAGATCAGCCCCATGGATCCAGGAACTTCCCCTAACCCCTCCAGACCCTGCCCTACCTCCTCTCACACACGTCTAGTCTGACTGAGCTCTCCATTAAGGTCACCATCACTCTGACGGTGAAATAAGCTTCTAACACATGTCATCTCCTGAGCTGTCTCTGGCCAGAGCCTGACACCCTAATACCTCAGAGCCATAGAACTCTCAGGGGTAAGGTAAGAGTCTTGTGAAACAAGGACCTTTTTCTCTAATACCCCTGAACCCCCCTCTTCAGTCCGTAAGTGGGAGTAATGGGGGCAGGGAAACAGAGGAGAAGCACTGAGCAGGTTTCAAGACCTGAAGCTGGAACCTTTCATGAGCTGTCACTGTACCTTCAGCCTGGCAGAGGGAGTACACATAATTTAGAGACATCTTTTTTAGGGGAAGAACACTGACATAAGGTGGGGAGGGGGGCAAGTGTAGGAAGTAGAAGCAAAATGAAACTAGTGAGTCTGGAGGCTCACAGCCTTTCACAGGCACCCCGCTCATGCGCATGGCCTCAAGGCAGAAGTTAGAGTAGCACTGTAGAGGGGTTTCCTTTCCAGTTCCCCAAATCATCTAGAGAAGGGGTGTGTTTGAAGAGTCTGGAAGGGCAGAGGAATCATAATCACCTACTAGAGATGGGATTTTCTGGTTGAAGTTTCATCCTCTACCTCCAGGCCCCTTCCATGGCTAAATGAATGAAAGCCAACAAATGAGGTTACTATGTTCTCATTTTTCCTGGGCTGGTGATTGAGAAGGGAAGGTAAATCTGCCTGGATTGAGGCTGAGTGAAAACACTCAGGATCCCTCCCAACTAGCCTTGCTCTGGGCCATGTGCAAGGTTCTCCTCAATTTCTCTCTTCACCTCTAATAGGTTGCTGGGTGCCTTTCTGAAGGCACTATTTGAGCCCAAAGGCCATACATGCCTCAGTGAGCTGCCTGATAAAAGAAACAGGTACTAACGAAATAGTGAAACCGCCAGATAACAGCTGTAGGTTCCCTCTCTTAGCACCAGCCAGTCATAATGGGACTGGCAGGAAGGAGAAAAGAATGGTGTTCACTGAGCCACAAGTGGACCTGGCAGAGTTTGGGCTGGAAGGACTAGGGCTGCCCCTAGCCCATCTGAAGAGGTATAGCTGGATAGCACATCTTGAGATGGGAGCATAAACAATGTAGTAACTAATTTATGAGTGAAAAGATCCTCAGAGGATCTGGATCCAGACTGTCCCTCAGCGTGACTCTTCTGCCTATAGAAACAATGTTTTCCAGCTTCCAGAGAGGCCCTTACTATGGGATTAAGCACAGGCTTTTGACACACAAGGAAGCCTGGAGACAAAACAAGAACAGACGAGGACTCTGTCAGATCCTAAGAGAGTTGTTGGTGTTGGTTTTCGTTCAAGTAGAACAGAGCTTGCTCTTGGCCTGTTCTCTCAGGGGCAAAGGCGCCCGCATATTTGCCTTCCTAACAGCGGATGCTCAGTATTCATTGTTTTATTAGGAGTACTGATTATGTGACCACAAGCCTTACTAAACTGAATACAATCCTGAGCATTCAGAAGAAGAAACAGTTCAGGACTCAGGGGAGGGAGCAGCTGGCTGGAAAGGAGGGCCCATGAATTTTAATCCCAGGGCTGCCATCTGGCATTGACCTGGGACAACTCTTTTACTCTCTGCCCTAGAGGCTCTTTCTAGAATCTCCTGGCCAAATAAGAACAGACCTGGGAGCTCAGAGAATGAAACCACCTGTGTAGACTCTAAAAGTGAGTGCAGTCACAGGCAAAACTGGAATCCGCAGGCCCTATTCTTCTGTCAGAGATGGTGTTTACCACTCAGGGAGGTTTCTTGTGTTTTCCTTTGCTGTCTCCTTGCCCTTATGTCTGAACTCCCAAGAGCTCCCCTGCCTTGGGGGGTTCACTGTGTGGTAAACATAGCTGCGAGCCCCAGGCTGTCAGAAAGCACTCTGATCAGACAGAGGATCAGAGCAGCCCCACTCCTATTTCCCTCCAAAGGGTTGGTGGTTGGGATTCCAAGCTGGGAATTCCTACTTCTCTAAAACTTGACAGTGAGAGTTGGGCATTACTCATTTGATAGTAGGAATGTGTATCTTCAAGCAAACGCTGAGCCTGGCTCTTGAATCACAAAGAAAGCTGTGTCTGCTCAGCTGATAATCTGTCCCCATGAGAAGTCGACCTGGAGTTGAACTGCTGCTTTGGCCATGGACCTTAAGTGGGCTTTTAAGTAAGCCAAGCCTTCAGGTAAGCGAGGAAGTGAGTGAGGGTTTTGGGGACTCTTACTTTGGCTGTTCTGCAAAATAACTTCCCGTAAGGCAGTCTTTCAGCCCCAAACCAGAGGCTTACATAGATGTTTGCCTTCCTAACAGCAGATGCTCAGTTTTCATTGTTTTATTAGGAGCACTGATTATGTGACCACAAACCTTACTAAATTGAATACAATCCTGAGCATTCAGAAGGCTTACATAGATGAAGGCCCACAAAGAGCATACAATGCATCATCTGTCTGGGACACCATTAGAGAAGGCCTTGGCACATGCTGGCCACATGCCAACCTTTTGTCATCTCTCTGTTACAGAAAGAACCTTGCTATGGTTTCAAACCAAGTAGAAAGCAATCTGTTTGTTATCAGATTTTCCCTGTGCTAGGCAATGGGAGGACACAGTGGAAACAAGTGTGGTCCCTGCCTTCATGAACAAATAAATTATGCAATTTTAAACAAATAAATTATGCAAATAATCATTTAAGTACAATTTGATAAGTGCATGAAACGTATGGGGTGTGTGGAGAGGCTGTAAGAGTATATTATAGAGAGACCTAACCTAGCCTGGTATTCATTGAAGCTTCTTTAAGAGGTGATGTGTCAGCTGAGGCAGAAGGTTGAGAAAGATGTAACCAGAAGGGGAGAATGAGGTGGGAAAGATCTTGGTGTTGCATCAGGAGCAGAGAGCAATGCTGCAGACTGTAGTAAAGCTGGAGGAAAAGTAGCATGAGATGAGGCTGGGGAGATGGAAGGAAAGGCAAGTGACAGCTTCTTTGCCACCATTCTTAGCCCAGTCTGAATAATTCCTTTCAGAAAAGGGCCAGTTGAGACCCATTCAAACTGTCATAGCATACCAGCCCCACCCCCAAGGGGACGCTAGTGCCCATTCATCTCCCCAGCCAGGGGATTCTCCCAGGAATGCTCAGGAAAGGCTCTTCTAGCCCCAGTTTGGGGTTCACATGGTGGAATGGTCCTCACCTAGCAGCACAGCTCAGAGGAGTGAGGGAGGAGGCAAGAAGGGCTTGGCACTTATCTTCCCTACAGATCCTCTCTGAATGTTTTTCCATTGCTTTGAACTGTTTATTAATACATGACAGAAGCCATTTCCCTATTTAGGTGGTTCTGCTGGGAATTCCACACCATCACACTACCCCACCCCCTGAGGTAGATTTAAAAACATCAGCTTTCAAGATTTTATACTCGTATTTCAGAAACTAAATTACATTACTATGTCCGGTGAGACAGCGCCATTCCCTGCTCCTATCTGCATGCTCCAGGCACTGTGAGGCTGATAGCATCAGCATGTCAAAGTAGCTCAGTCCAGACAATTTGCAGCTGGCTGGGTGTGTGCTAGAGCAGGGTGGGTGGCAAAATTCTCTCAGAATCCAGAGCAGCCCAGGGTTGACTGTGGACCAGAATCCAGGATTTTCAAATTTTTTCTATAGACCATCATTCTATATATAGAGAGAGATCTCATCTTAGTGCCACCCAAATATAACAAGAAGTTGAAAATTGCTCTCCTAAACACAGGATAAAGTCACTGAGGATCTAGTGCTCAGGTTTTCACTGGAGTGGAAGATAGAAGAGAGTAGAGGGAAGAGTGGAAGCTACAATATAAGCAAGGTAGGTTCCTACTGCCTGAGGAATTAAGTGTCCATATCAAAGCCAAAATACTCCTGGAAATGGTTTTTCTGCATTTCTTTGAAGCCCAGATGTGAGGCCTTGTGAAGTGAGTGAAGAGGAAGCATTTTTCCTCCGCCAGGAAACAGGAATTTTGGAGTTCCTTTCTAATTGTAACCAAGACTTAGCTCTACAGAACAAGTATTCCTTTCACAGCAAAACATTTTCAGCTTATTGGGTTATTTCAAATGCCTCAGATAGCATAAAACATTCATTCAACTCTGGTAGCATTCACAGAGCTATATTTGTAACTAGTTAAACACAGACGCTTCGTCTCTAAAATATGATATTTTCAAAATGCAGTAAACCCCAAAGTCAAGGTTTTGGGAGAAGTCAGTCCAACCTCATTGAGGTTGCCAGTCCTTTACCCTCATGCAAGCCTTGCTTTCTTGCTTGCCCACTTACCCATAGGTTTTGGTGTTTGGATGCAGGAGACAGAACTAGAATCTAACTCTAACTGCGCATTTCTTAACTTACAGTGGAGGCATACAGTTTACTGGCTGCATTACTGTGCCTGAGAGATAAATTAATAATTAGGTCAAGTGACTCCTTAATTTTATTTTTGTTTGGTGTTATGGAAAAGTATTATTGAAGGTCTTAAAGTGAGAAATCATTATCACCACCCAATCATGATCATTTGGAACATAGGTTCTGAGCCTCTGCTGGATGTTCATGGTTGGTGGAGCAGGTGTTCTGAGTTCTAGAAAAATCTCAATGCAGGCTGCTTCCCTCTGTCCTACATTCACAGGGTATTCCTGTTAGGTCTGTGCAGACCTTTGGCCTGAAGAACTAGAGGCGCCTGGGTCTTTGCTGCTTTGTGCCATAGCCTGGCAAGGATGACCCAAGGATAAGTCATGAGACTGTGCTGCAGCCAGAACTTGGAGCTCCGCACTCCTCTGCTTGCTGTTGTCTGGCAGCTATGTCTAGGGAGTTCTCTTCCTATGCACTAGGTGAAACCTCAACCCAGACAGGGAAGGGTTCTTGACTCTGACTGAGAAAGAATCCTCAACCAGGTCAGATGAGTGTGGGTAAGGAAGGAATCCATTAAAATGAGTAGAAGTGAATGAGTATCAGCAGGCATGCAGGCAGCAGAGAACAGGGAAGAACAGGGAGGAAAGGGAAGTTCACTGAACTCCTGCTTGGCATAGAGCAAATCCCTTGCCAACTCCTGAAGCCAGGGTCCCTTGGCGTCCCCTGGTGTCCAGTGTCCACTTGAATCTGCACAGCATGGGAACTAAGCCCCTACCACCCAGGATTTGGGGGAGGCACAGAGCACTGGATGGAGTGAGAGTATATCCTGAGAACTTCTACTTCCCTACTGGTCTGAAATAAAAAAGGGAGAGAGAAAAGGATTGTGTTAAGACTAGAAAGCTAAATGAAATAGCAAAGTGACAAAGACATTTACCACCAGAGATGGAGGTTGGAGAGTTCTTGTCTTTATCATGGAAGAAAGTTCAGAAACAAGTGCAACTGGCTTATGCAACAACAATGTTATTTGATGTAAGACAGTACACAGTCAGATGGGAGTGCAGGCAACCTCAGAGAGGAGGTACGTTCAAAGGTTTAGGATTTGGGGTTTTATAGGGCTTTTTTGGGTAGGGGTCAGCATAAGGCATGATGTATTCAGGTGATTCATAATTCCTCTGAAATTTGGTCTTAAGAACAGGGTTATTTAGGTGATGGTGTTGATCCAGATTTCAGCATTCTTTATCCACATAGGTTCATTTACACTTTGAAGGTCTCTCTCTTCTTCTGGTTACAAAGTTACGAAAGGGGCTGGAAGAAGAGGATGAACAGCATATAGATTAAGTTAAAGAATACACTGGGCCTTTTACGCAGGTGAGATTTTTCAATGGCATGACCCTTGTACCATTTCCCTGCTCTTCTCACTGTTATTTTGAGGTTGGCCATGCTCTGGTCAACCTCCCTTGCTTCAGCACCCCTTGGCCACATTTCCTAAGAAATAGCAGAACTGTGTGATCAAAACCAAAAGTTTCTGTGATATGACTGCCCTTGCACTGTTCACCATGTAAGAACTTATTCACTATGTAAGAACTTGTTCACCATGTAAGAACTTGTTCGTTATGCTTCAGAAGATTGGAGACTGTTGAGAATTAGGCTTTGGGTTGATTAATGATTGTGCATTGAGTCCCCTATACAGAATTTTATTGTTGTTAACAACCATTTGATCAATAAATATGAGAGATGCCCTCTCAAAAAAAAAAGAAATAGCAGACCTGTCATGCTCTCTGGACCCTGACTGAACTTCTCTATTGGAGAACTTCTCTCTGGGGAGTCTTAAGCCTCCCAAGGATCAGACCCATAACTGTTGAGAGAAAAACAGAGTTTTTGCTGAAAGGTCAGCAAACCAGAGAACAGTGTGTCTTGAGTTCTCTTTTTTGGCCTCTTCAAACAGCTGGCCTTTATCTGCTGGCTCTTTCCCCAGCCTCAACCATACTCCAGTCTCACCTGTCATATAAGAGCCCCTCCAGAACTCTAGTTCTGGATCTTCCTTGTTTTTTCACATTATCCTTCTCAAAACCTTAACCTTCTCAGACATGACACTGGCCTCTCCTTGGTCCCCTGCCTCTCCAACCATAGCTGTCAGTCCTCTTCTGCCTACTTCTTCAGTGCTGGTTTTCCCCAAGTTCTTTCTTCTGACCCTTTATATTTATAGACATACACATACACACACCTGCACAAGACAAAATCATTAGAACTTTCTCTTATTTCTGTTTCTCTGTCTTGTTTGGTGGAGTCACAATTCGCCCAGTCACCTGAGTCAGGAGGATATGTGGGAGTCATCTTTGCCTAGGGCTTTTCCCTCAAACCCAGATCCATTCAGCCACTAAGCCCTGGCAGCTTGGCCTTGATCTGACTCTGCCTTTTTGAAGCTTTTATCACTTCTTGCAGTGCCTCTAAGCTGGTCTCCCTACTTCCAGTTTAATCATTCTTTCCCATTCTCTCCATACTGCTCCCAGAATGATCTGTCTATATAAATCTGACAATGGACTTAAAATCCTTCAAGCCCCTCCCATTATTTCCAGTTAAAGTCCAAAGCCCTGAACATGACTTACAAAGCCCTTCATGACTATAAGCCTTCCTCCTGTTCTAGTCTCCTAACCTGCCACTTTACTCCTACCTTCAGTATTCCAGTAAAAGTGAGCTATTCCTTTTGCTTACTACAAAAATCATATGTATCATCTTCCCCTTCATTTCCTTTCTCTTCTCTTTTTTTTGTTCCCTACTCCCTTCTTCATCTGGTTGACTTCTACCTCCTACTCATCCTTCATGCCTCAGCTTTCTTCAGGGGAGTCTTATTCCTCAAGATGGGATAGATGCTTCTGTCTGGTGTACCTGCCACCTCTATACAAATCTCTGTTCTAGCACATGGCGTATTATTAAAATTCTCTGCATATTCATTAGGCCTACTCACTGGTCTTTGAGATCTTTATGGGCAGAGATCATATTTTTGTATCTGCAGCACCCAGCATAGTGCCTAGAATATAAGTGCCCCTAAAATGGAGGACCAGAGTTGAACTGGTGGCTGAAACTCTTCTATCTTGTTTTCTTATATTGCCCTTTGCTTTTCTTTCCTCTGTTCAGCATTCTCAGTTCCCAGTGCTTTTTCTTGCTTGATACTTCTTGCTGACCCCCCACCCCACCTTTCCATCTTGAGCTGTTGACTGCCTTAGTGACTCCAATATTTCCTGCCAATGGAGAACTCGATAAGCAGGAGGTTAGTGATCAGAAAGCATTCATTCCATTTTCTAAAGAGGAGCTCCAAGTGTGTGCTAGTACTGAAGACATGATTAGGCTAGTATTAGCCTTCCAAGTGCCTGCTTTACAAGACAGTAGTTCCATGACTGTGTAAGTTCTGATGTGCTGTTTATCTCATGACTTTATCTGACATTGCTGAGAAGGAGCTGGGCCATAAGGAATGAGCAAATTAGATTTAAATACTGGTGCTGCCACCTTCAAGGTGTGACTTTGAACATATTACCTTATACAGCCTGGTTCTTCAGTTCTAAAACAGGGTATTTACCTTACTTGATCTTTTAGGAGAATTAAATGAGATAAAATAAGCACCATAGCTGTACATATAGCAGATGTGCAAGAAATATTAACTAAATAATTTGATGAATTCCAGAAGAACCATACCTGGGCTACGTTGTCAGGAGTCTGAAAAACACACTGCCTGAGCCCAGCCAGAGGTCTTAGCATAGCTGTCTCCCAAATATGAGCCTTAGGTAGCCCCTCTTACCTCCTCCCCCACAAACCACTGTCCTTTCTCAGCACTGAGAATGTAACCAGGTTAAGGCAGAGGCAGAGGGCTCTTTGAGGGGCTGTCTGGGGATGGTAAGGGTGTAGAGGGGCTAGAAGTATAGCAAGGCCTAGGCCATATTAAAAATGTGGTCCCTGTACTAAGAGCATTGGTATCATCTAGAAGCCTGTATGAAATGCAGACATTCAAGTTCCATTCCAAACCTACTGAATCAGAATCTGTATTTAAACAGTACCCCTTGGTGATTTGTATGCACATTAATGTTTAAGAAGCACAATCCTATAGATAAAGTCAGCAGGTGTGGAGGGCTATAGGCTGTGTAGGTGTGTCCGAGCTGTCTAGAAGAGGTGAAGGCTGCACAGGTGGGGAGAAGCTGTGGGGGAATATAGTCAGAGCAAAGGAGGTGTTCCTCAGAGATGTGGACTGCAGAGCTGCACTGGGGCTCTTTGAGTGCATGTTAAGTTATTTGTTTCAGGGCTCCTTCCTGTGGAAGGTTGACCCTTCAGTTAGCTAGTCAGTGTCATTGCACCAGCCAGCAAGTGGCAGATGGGCAGGGAAAGGCTCTCTACCATTGTGAGCCTGGGAAGACCCTCCAGCAGAGACCCCAGGACCATCTAGCTTGGCAAAAGAGTATTGTTTCCCTGGAGAGATACATAACTAGCAACTGTCTGGCTTTATTGCTGAAAATTTGCCTTGAGCTTGTACTAGTCTAGGCTCTCACCTCCCTCTACTCTTCCATCACTAACTGGCACAACATCTCTCTCTCACAAAACCTAAGGAACAGACTTCTCAGAAACTCAGATGGGGGTTTTCAAGCCTTTGTGGGATTAACTCTTTCCTTGCCCTCTCTGACCTCCTTTGCTCCTGCACTGGGCACTAAGCCCTTACCATTGAACTCCCTGCTGCATAAATCAGGCTTGGTGAGAGTGACTGCAGGCCTTAGGTTTGATTGGAGGCAGCAAGAGCTTGTTTTACCAGAGCCACCATCTCTCTCTCTGAAGCACTCTTAGGACTGAATCCCTGTTTGCCTTCCAAATAAAAATACTTCCCAGCCATGCACCTAGAGTCTCTTGACCCTTCTCTGTGGGAGAGTTGTTTATGCATCTCAGTGGTAATTGGTGGGCTGAATGTCTGGTGGCAGAGCAACTAAAACTAGTCAGACTAGAGTCCTGGCCCCAGGGCTGAGCCTCACCTGTCGTTGCTGTACACCCTCTTTCTTGTCAAAGTACATAGTGACCCAATAGCTGTGCCTGCCCAGGCCTGACCCCCTACATCAGGGAAGATAACAAACCTCCTGCAGCATCACTCTCTCCTCCGTGTTCCACCACCCTTCATGCATTTCTGTCTCATGCTCCTCTCTCTCCTTAAATAGGCTAATTTGTGTGCTTGTCATCTCCCTACTTTTAGACTAAAATCTTCTTGGCAAGAAGCTGGTCTTGGTGTTTTTCCCTCCCCAAAGTACACTGTTCCCTGCCCACCCCTTGTTGTTCAGCGAATATCAAGGTTTTTAAAAAAAGTGGCAAGCTCACTGATATTTAATTATTGGGATGATGAAAAGGAAAGACGAGGAGACTGCTCTGGCCAGAGAGCTGAGCTTTGGTGCTGCAAATTGTCTTTGTGAGCAAGAAGTGGTACTTGCCAGGCATAATGGAGGTTAGAGAGTTAGAACAAGCTAAAAAGGAGAGGAAGGGCAAGGGCAGAAAAAGCCCCAGAGGGAGAAGCTGTTTGATTCCAACCCTCTAAGTCTATCATGAATTACAAACAAGTTGCTCTGTACTCTCCCAAGGCCAGAGCAAAGGGATAAGAGATGGCAGCTCTGCAGAGGCATCCCAGAGACTGCCAGATTGTCACTCTGCTTTCTTGGGATATCAAGGTGTCCAAAATATTCATGAACCACTGCAGGCCAGGCTCAGTCCCTTGAGTAATTGAAGCTTACCCAAAATCCCCAAATGAGATTTAGGGCCAAGATCTAGATGAGGATCCACAAGTCAATTTGACCCAGAACAAATGTCATTTCTCCTGCTTCAGCTTCCTGCCATGTGCAGGGCTGAGGGACCAGTCTCAAGCACTCTCCAACCAAATATCCTCTGTTGATTCTTGGGCAGCATCTTTCCTCGTGTTCTGTACTTCCCTCCTTACCTGGAGGAGCTGGAATCCAGATCCTGGAGGGAAACTGAACGATCCTTTGGATCACCCTCCCTAAAGCTCTGTCTACCCTCAACAGCTGCTTCCCTTCTTCCCCTCCTCTGAGACCTGCCTAAGTAAAGCTCCCAGAAACCTAACCCAGAAGCCTGCAGCCCCTCCAGCTCCCTTGATTTTAGAATCATTTCCCCTCTCCTATGAAAAGTCTCATCTCCAAAGTCTGTGTTGGCTGATACTGAGTAAAAAACGAGATGGGCCAGCCACATCTCTCTACCACCCACGCTTATGCCATCTTCTTCTCCTGCCTCAGGCCCTGCCAGTTGATCATTTTTTCCCCCATTTCTTCACTGTGGTAAAATATACAAAACATAAAATTTACCATTTTAACTACTGTTGATCTATTTTTAAATTTACACTTTCACCCCTTTCCTCATTAAGTGAGATGGTCTTTCTCTAAACAGGTTGAAATGGGAGTGGGCAGGGTGTTGGCAGGATGTGGCAGGATGGGGGGGTGCTCAAAAACCTTTTAGGTCGCAAGCCTGTATATGGTCCAACATGAGGCAGGAGCCTCCTCAACATCTGGCTCAGGAAATGAACTCAAGGAAAAGGATGAAGGTCAGGGGTTAGGCCAAACCAGGCCTCCTGGAGGAACCAAGGTTTCTCAATTTCTGGCTCTGGCTCCTACATCCTGGGTCATGAGGCTTGTCTTGTAGGCCTTTTGCACATACCTCCCCCAAACTGCAACTGGTACAGTGGGTGTCCCTGAGTTGATATATGTGTCTTTTCTCCCAAATGAAGGCTGTTTGGTCATAGGGTTTCCAGGTGAATCGGAATGGGAATGAATAGCAGAACATCAGTCTAGTATAAGCAGTCCTAAACATGAAGAAGGCGAGCAGGATTCTAAATCTTCTTTAAAAACTCACTAGTCCCTTGTCTCCCCATTTTAAAAATGAATCCAGTTCTTTGCCATCTAGCTCTAGCTTCATATTTTTCACCATCCTTTTTCTCCTTGTTTCTGAGTAGCTATTTTTGAAAACTAAATAATGGGTAAGGGAGTAGGAGCTGCCACTCCTACTGGGATAACTCCAGAGCCGTTTTGATTAATTTTCCCATTCCAAGTCTGAAAGCAAGGGAGACTCACTCTGCACGGTTTGCCTCCTCGCTCTGCAGTTATTCACAGTTCCTACAGTTGACATGCTGGCACAGGCCGAGGACCAGCTGAAGCATGGTGGCCAGCCACCAGGCAGTACTGGTACTCCGTTTAGCATTTAGAGCCCTTCTCAAGCTTCAGTGTAACAAAGTCTTCCCTCCTTTTGTTCTTAATTGGTAGCCTCAAGTCAAGAGTATTTTATCTGGCTGGTGATGCTGAGAAGGAATTCTATTCTTTGAAAGAAGATTCCCCAGAGGGAACCAGGTAAATAAAGACTGGAGCAGAGTTCTCTTGGAAGATGATAGATAGGTGTGATGACATGAAATTCCCTGGCACACAGTGAAAAATAAAATATTAAGAACCAGCTATAGCTCTCAGTCATGGCTAGAAACATTATAAAGCAGAGCAATCCTTTGGGAAAGCAGTTTGGCAATATGTATCAGGTATCTTAAAAGCACTCTTACTTTTTGGCTTAGTAATTACTTTATTTAAGAAATTATGCTAAATGCAAATATATAAATAGATTTCAGTGTAGCATTATTTATAATAGTGAAAAACTGCAGACAACCTAAATGTCCACAATAAGTGTACAGTTAAAAAGTTATTATACATCCCCTTTATGGATATTATGCACCCATTAAGCTGATGGTTACAAAAACTGTATAAAAATATGGACAGTTGATTATGCTCTAATACTAATTTAAAAAAATACAGAATATAAGATACAGTGTGTTTTTCTTTAAATATTCTACACATTTGTATTAGTTGATACTCTGGTTACAGTAACAAAATACAACTCAAGCTAGTTTAAGCTAAAAAGGAGATGCTACTATAAGGACACTAGGATTTCTCATAGTATCTAAGAGCAGGTATGTTGTCAAGCCTTAGAAGCTCAAATTCTGGAACCAAACCCTGAAACCTAGGGAGGACTTTCTCAGTCTTGTGCATTTGCTTCTCTCTGAATATCAGCTTTATTCATATCTCCCTGCCCAGTGGCTTTCTGCTACCTAATCTACAGTCTTGAGCTTTACCTCTCCTCTTAGCCCTACCTCCTAATTCTGGGGTAGGCTGTGATTGGCTCCACCTGGTCCAAGCAAGGGTGGGACCACATAGAGCCAACTTGGTACCTGGAGGCCCACCCCTGTGACCATGAGGACAGGACAAACACCGGCTTCCAGAGAAGGAACCCCCCAGTGCTGCTCCTGTGGTATACACAAAAGACTCAAATACACTAGAACATCAACAGAGGTTGTCTCAAGGTAGTGAAACTAAAGGTGACTTTTAAAAATGTTATCATGTATTACTCTATAATAGAAAAATATATTAAACTTGCCATGGCTACAGTTATTACTAGGCTTGGGTCAGCAGAAACCACCTCCGTTTTGGTTCTCACAATGACAACCACCATAAAGATACTAAAGCTTGGTGGTACTTGTTTTTTTTTAATGTACAATTACATGAACAACATTATGGTTACTAGACTCCCCCTATTATCAAGTCCCCACCACATACCCCATTACAGTCACTGTCCATCAGCATAGTAAGATCCTATAGAATCACTACTTGTCTTCTCAGTGCTATACTGCCTTCCCCATGTCCCCCACCCACCCACATTATGTGTGCTAATTGTAATACCCCTTTTCCCCCCTTATCCCTCCCTTCCCACCCATCCTCCCCATTCCTTTCCCTTTGGTAACTATTAGTCCATTCTTGGGTTCTGTGTGTCTGCTGCTGTTTTGTTCCTTCAGTTTTTTCTTTGTTCTTATACTCCACAGATGAGTGAAATTGTTTGGTACTTTTTTTCTCCGCCTGGCTTATTTCACTGAGCATAATACCCTCTAGCTCCATCCATGTTGTTGCAAATGGTAGGATTTGTTTTCTTCTTATGGCTGAATAAGATTCCATTGTGTATATGTACCACATCTTCTTTATCCATTCATCTACTGATAGACACTTAGGTTGCTTCCATTTCTTGGCTATTGTAAATAGAGCTGCGATAAACATAGGGGTGCATATGTCTTTTTCAAACTGGGCTCCTGCATTCTTAGGGTAAATTCCTAGGAGTGGAATTCCTGGGTCAAATGGTATTTCTATTTTTAGTTTTTTGAGGAACCTCCATAGTGCTTTCCACAATAGTTAAACTAATTTACATTCCCACCAGCAGTGTAGGAGGGTTCCCCTTTCTCCACATCCTTGCCAACATTTGTTTTTGTTTGTCTTTTGGATGTTGGCCATCCTAACTGGTGTGAGGTGATACCTCATTGTGGTTTTAATTTGCATTTCTCTGATGATTAGCGATGTGGAGCATCTTTTCATGTGCCTGTTGGCCATCTGAATTTCTTCTTTGGAGAAGTGTCTGTTCAGCTACTCTGCCCATTTTTTAATTGGATTATTTGCTTTTTATTTGTTGAGGTGCATGAGCTCTTTATATAATTTGGATGTCAACCCCTTATCAGATATGTCATTTATGAATATATTCTCCCATACTGTAGGGTATCTTTTTGTTTTACTGATGGTGTTCTCTGCTGTACAGAAGCTTTTTAGTTTGATATAGTCCCACTTGTTCATTTTTGCATTTGTTTCCCTTGCCTGGGAAGATATGTTCATGAAGAAGTTGCTCATGTTTATGTCCAAGAGATTTTTGCCTATGTTTTTTTCTAAGAGTTTGGTGGTGCTTGTTTTTGGTAATGAATTCCATTCTAGGAGCTGTTTAAGGAGACAAAATCCTCAGATGTTCACAGAACCAACTGGAGTTCTCAAACTCTAGCCCAAGCATAAGAATGCTTTCTACTTATTTTCAGTGAACTTTACTTTGCCACAGAATACTCTGCAGAAATGTGGTGTGATTAAAGAAAGAGTGCTTTTCTTTGCATTCTACAACTAGCACCTAGTACAGAGCTGATAAGAGAGGTGATACACAGTGTGTTGACTTTATTTGAATTGAGTCTTCTCCATGAGAAAAACCTAGAAGATTGAGGAGATTTAGACTGATAGAGAAGCCTTCCTGAGATAGGCAAGCAAGATCTTCCACCATGTCTCCCAAATTCAGACTTTACAGACTTTTCTCCAATCCTCCCCTCTTAGTTTGAGCTATTTAAACAGTTGGAAAGACAGTCTTATATATGTTTCCTTGATTCTCTTCCAGCTCTCCCCAAAAGACCTTATCTCTATGAGAGGTCTCTGTCCTTTCCCATAAGTGGGCCCCTGAAGGGTCTTGATATGTGCCCAAAGGAGAAATTTCTCCAAGCAGCTCCTGGAGAAGGGGAGATAGGGAATAAAAGTAGGAGCTGCCCAACAATCAGCATCAGGAAATGAGACTCAGGACTTCAGATCATACCACAGGCTAAGGGCTGTCATTGGCCAAATGATTCTCATGGTGAGATGTGGTGAGGCTGAATGAGCAGCTGTCTACAGGGAAGTACAGAGGTCTAACCAATGCCCAGATTGCTACTGAATATTCTTGGACAGGATGTTAAGTTTCTCCCCAGCCATGGACATTAGATATAAGGCATTGAGTTGTATTTTCTGGATCTCCCTCTAAAATACATCTAAGCATGTTTATTCCCACCCACTGCTAAGAGATATTTTGGGAATGGGATAGCTCTGAACAAGGGACTATACAGACTCTGGTAGTTTCTGAGCTGACCTCTGGACAAATTGGGAGAGAAACAACTGGTCTTTGGTGCTCTATCTTGCTGTGAAAATTGGCGAGAGTGGCCTGAGCTCCATTTCTTCCCTGCTTTCCTGTTTCCTCATCAGCACTATCTTTCTGGCCCTGTTCCTGCTCTAGGTCTGTCTTGCTTCCTGATTTCACCCAAGGGAATGGAACAGAGTACAGATATGACAGAGGCAGCTTTTCAGCATTTGACAGCTCAGAACTGCCTCTGCCAACTCTGACCATGTGTGTTCAGTGAAGAAAGGTTAGATAATGTTGGTACAAGCAGTTTGCCTCTTCATATTTCATTTTAAATCAATTTCAATTTCCATCTCCCTGAAAATTAGTGCTTGAAGGTGAGGACAGAGGTTATATTTTCTGTGGGAAAGCTAAAATTGAATTATGTCTCTACCCTGAATCATCCATGTTCAGTCCACATGACAAAGGCAGAATTTTTCAGCACCATGGAGAGCGTCCCCAATCCTGGTGACATCAGGGTGGCTGAAAAATGAGGATTTGCAGCTGGGAGCCCTGCCACTCTGATCTCCTTCCACTCCTGGCCAGCCACCAACTATTCCTCTTTTCCTCAACCCCTGAGTATTACCCCCTTCCTTTACTTAACTAGGCTTTTAGGAATGAACACCCTTAATTTTCCACCCACCTTTCTGTTTCGATTTTATCTACACCTCCCACCCATCTTCACCTCCCTTGCATTTCAGTAAAGAGCCTTCCTCCTCTGGTCCAAGGTTCTGTTTCCATCTCCTCATCACTCTCAAAGATCATCCTTCATAAAACATCTCCGTTTCCACCCAGCTTCCTTCCCCTCAGTCCAGGACAGTGGTCGGGTGTTCCCTAAGTCCAAAGAAATCCTTCAACTCCAAACCTCTGGCTCATTGTTGTCTTCATTCCTTCCCTTCTCAGTCTGTTTCCTTGTAAGAACAGCCCACATTCACTCTCTACTTCCTCATTTCCTATTCCCTCCCAAATTCCCTGTATCTGGGCTCTTGCCTACCCTTCAACTAAAACTGTTTGCTGAGGCCACCAGTAACTTCCTTGTTTCTAAATATTGTCTTTATCTACTTGGACTCATCTGTTTTTTTGACACTGTTGATTTCTCCTTCCTTGAAATTCACGGAATGAATGACTTACTAGATCTTTTCCTATATCTCATCTTTCTGCTCCTACTCAGTCTCTTTCTTTCACTCATTCCCTAAGATTAGATATTGGTTCTTGTCTTTTTTTCACTCTGCTCATTTCCTCTGAGAGGGCTTATTCTGCTCTATGGTTTTCATCATACCAGCTCACACTGCTTTCCTGAGATCCAAACTTTAAATTCTACTAATGGTATCACCTAGGTGTCCAAAAGACACTTCAAAACTCACACGTCCAAACTGAACTCATCTGGTTTCCCCTGACAGCAGAGCTGTACCTTCCCCTACATTGTCTTGCTTAGTAATTAGTACCCCTTTGCCAATTCCTCCAGACAGAAAACTAGGAATGTCTGAATTCCTTATACATTTTATCTCTAAAGTCTGCCAAGTCTACCCTCTTTAACATTGTCTTTTACAGTCTGCTTCTTAATTCAGGTTCCTGTCATCTCTTGCTGGCGCTGTTGTAGTAACTCTCTAATTATCCTTATCTCCAGTCCCATTCCCCTACCATCCGTCTTCTGCATGACTTTCAGAGAATCCTTCTTCATCTCAAATCTATCATGTTACTCCCCTGCTTAAGGCTTCGTTGCCCATCCTCTTCATCTTCTAACTTAAGAATAAAATCAAGGCCCATCTTCCACTATGATCTGAGTCCTCCTGACCCCACAACTTTGTTTCCTGCCACTTCTCATCATACCTTCTAGGCTTCACCTATAGCAAAATATTGACTGTTCCTTGAATTTGCTTTGCTAGGTTCATGCTTCTGAGCCTTTACAGTTGCTCCCCAATTATCCTTCCTCCTTCCTCTTAAGATAACTAGTGAACTGACATTTTGAGATCTTTACAAGTGTCTTCCTCTGCGAAATTTTCTCTGACCACCCTCCCTTTGTCCCTTTCCCTCTACTTTTTTATGGCTCTTGTCACCTTAATTGATAATTGCTGGGAACTTCTTAAGGATGGGCCTATTTTTTGTTTATCTTTATGAGCCCCAGGACTGCCACTGTTAAATAGTGAGGGAAGTGTAGCATATCAGAGTGAAGAGAAAGAGGAAGCAGAATGCCCCCTGGTCAGTTCCCTTCTCACCTGTGGAGAAAGCACTTTTTCCACAGATAGCTCCCCACATAACACCAGGCCCAAACCCGTGTGGTGCCATTGCTGCAGCTGTAGGCCAGTCACTCCCAGGGCCCACTGTCCCTGATGTGTGGGCCTCACAGAGCCTTTACTAGTAACTTTATAGCTGGCACATATATATTTCTCAGTATGTACTGTACTAAGTGCTTACATGTATTAACTCATTTTAGCCTCAAAGGAACCTTTGACATAGGTATTAGTATTAGTCTCATTTTACAGGTGAGGAAACTAAAGCCCTGATCACAGAGTTAGTAAACAGAGGAACTGGGATTATAAAAAGAATGGGTTGATAAGTTGATATTGGTTGAAGCTGGTGATAGGTACCCAGGGTCTCACTACTTGTTTTCTTTACTCTTGTGTAAGTTTAATAATTTCCATAATAAAACATTGTTTGAAAGATCCGATTGGATTAAATCAATGGAGTGTTTTTTTAAGCAACAGAACCCTTTCTCCAGCCAAGTCTTTCAGAAAAGCTACTATGTAAATGAAATAAAAGTGGATCTACTCTGAAGTGAAGCCAGACTCCCTCCTATTCTCCAGTCTCACACTCAACCTCACCCAAGGCACAGGGTTCAGGGAACACTGATTAATGAAATCCCTGGACCAGACTTTTCTAAGGATTCTTCTGGCACTTTTGCCTTTCTCTGGTTATATTGGCTTTGCACTGGCCATTAGCCTATATATCCTGTCCCAGAAACATCGAGGCTGGGCTATTTAATCATTTCTGCAGTCACTAGAGAATTTATTTGAAGGATTGCAGAAACATGGGTTGCTGTTAGAGATGCATTTCAATGTCTGTCTCTGATGATTGTTTATTAATAATCTTGCTAATCCCTACTCTAGTTCCCAAATCTAGCTAAGTCTTATCAGATGTCCTTGGGGGCATTTTAAATTCTCCCTGATTTCTTGGAGACAGATGCTTCCTTCTGCCTGGATTCTTCTCTAATACTTATATTCATGAATATTTCACATTTAATCTTCCTGATTATATTTCCATGTGATGGTCATGGTGCATTGGCTACATTTCTCAGGGAAGACGTACAAGAAGCCCACAGAAAAGGCTTGACTTCATAGGCACAGTGCCAGAGATCTTTGTTCTTGCCATTAAGATGGCCTCTGTCATAGACAGTGACAGGGGAGATGCTGCATGGTGAGTTTGCATGGGACTTTTCAGCCTAGGGCTTTGTACCCTGGCTAATGACCCAAAGGGACTGGCAGTTTCTCTCAAGGATCAAAAGTGACTGAGACCTGCCCAGTCTCCTCAAGGACCACATATTGGGTCCCTGTACCAGAATTTCTCAACAGCTTCCCAGTCCCTCCTCAGGCCCCATCCTTCCTACACAGGCACCCTCCACAGGAAATGTGAGCATTTCCACCAGTACCTCCAGCCTGAGAGAAGAAACTTTGATGAATTCATCTGCACTGACAAAGAAAAATTAGCACCAATGCCTAAGGGCTTGTGTGTTTAAAGTCAACCCCAGAGAAAAAATAATGAGGCTTATATGTGATGAATGGGGTGGAGGGTTACAGAAGAGATACATGATTGGAAGACCATCGATTTAGAAGTTACCAGTGTAAAAATGTTAATCCCTATTATAGGAGACACCAGGGCTCCCCTATAAGAGAGAAGGGAGGGCTGAGGGCAAGACCCTGCAGAGGAGACAGAGGGCTGTGGCAGGAGACAGAAATGATGGTCAAAGAGGCAGAAGGAGCTAAGGAGCACAGTGTCCTCAAAGCCAGGGGAGGGGTGGGGGCCATTTCCAAATGGATGTGGTATTTATGACATGTGACAAGTGCTGCAGCAAAAAGTAATGTGACTGCAGGGCATAAATCTGCAAAGAAGTAAAAAGCTAACCTTTTCAAACAATATTGCTTCTCTCTCACTTACCAACTTTACATTTCCCTGTATGGCCCCAGAAGATGACTGGTTAGCCAGAGATGGGTAAGATTCCTCAAGAGAGGAACAACCTAAGACAGGCACAGTCGCAGGGGGGCCATCAGGAGAGAAATTGGGGACCAACAGAGGGGAGGCTTAGAACCTCACCCCCCTGTTTTGAGAGAAATCTTCTGCATCTATGGATGTTTTGTTCCCCTTGTCTAGCTTGGATTAATACTTAGTCTAAGGCACAGACCTGATCATCTACATTTGCCCTCTTACAGCACTAAATTATGTTTTTTCTACCTTTATCTTGCATCTACCTACCACTACAGCATTTTATTTAAAAAAATAATGATAATAATAAAAATAAAAAGGGAGAAATGTGGGATTCACATATAAATCAAGTATAAAAATCAAACGAATAATCATACCTGACTTGATTGTTTATAGTTCATGATGTGTGATCAAAACCGAAAGTTTCTGTGATATGACTGCCCTTGTACTGTTCACCATGTAAGAACTTATTCACTATGTAAGAACTTGTTCACCATGTAAGAACCTGTTCGTTATGCTTCAGAAGATTGGAGACTGTTGAGAAATAGGGTTGGGGTTGATTAATGACTGTGCATTGAGTCCCCTATACAGAATTTTATTGTTGTTAACAATCATTTGATCAATAAATATGAGAGATGCCCTCTCAAAAAAAAAAAAAAGAATGAAGAGAAAACCTGAAGGAACAGAATAGACTCACAGAACCCAAGAATGGACTAACAGTTACCAAAGGGAAAGGGACTGGGGAGGATTGGTGGGAAGGGAGAGATAAGGGGACAAAGAAGGGCACTATGATTAGCAGACATAATGTACGGTGGGCAGGGTGTGGGGGCCTGGGAGGGCTGAACAACACAGAGAAGACAAGTCGTGATTCTACAGCATCTTACTACGCTGATGGACAGTGACTATAATGGGGTATCGTTGGGGGGACTTGATGATGGGGGCAGTCTAGTAAACATAATGTTCCTTATGTAATTGTAGATTAATGATACCAAAATAAAAATTTTAAAAAAAGGGAGGACGGTAAAAAAAAAAAAAAAGTAATGTGACTGGTGAAATTGGAAATGTGCCAGGGCTCCCCTGGAAGGATCTCACGTGCACATTTATGGGCTTTTTTATCCTTTGAGAAGCCCTCCCTCAGGCAGTTTTGGAAGTGAACCCTCCCTGCAGCCTAAGGGGAAAGCCAGAGCCCAGCGGTCAGGTCTCCCCATCCCCTGCAAATAGTGCCTGTGAGGCTGTTTTGACCACAGAGAAGCATGTGAGAGCCACTTGAGGCCTGCTTCCTCAAGGCTGTGGGGACAAATGCTATCTATAAGGAGTCTCTCAAGGAGGAGCTTAGCCAGGGAGGCAGAAGATGAAGGATTAGAGAGTCTTGCAGCATGAGAAGTTACCGGAGGTGCAAGCACTGTGGCACCCTACCTTTTCTGAGCAGAACCTCCTGCCCCATCTCCCTCAACCACAGCTAAGGGGTGGGGATCAGAGCAGAGGACACAGGCCCAGGTCTGCCTTCAGTAACTAAAAAACCACTGTGGCAACACAGGCCACCCAGTGCCTTGCACCCTGGATGGCCTGAAGGCACACAGACAAGGCCAAGATTTCCCTCCCAAACATTCTAGACTTTTCTCCTTTCCCTTAGAGACAAGCATGTTTTCATTCCCGCTGCCTCATTATAACGGAAACAGAAGCCACCATAATGTTTATGTATCCTTCCTTTCCTGGGTCACCAGTAGCTGCTCAGATCCCTGGGCATGACACTGTGGGCCAGTCCTGGAGCATTCTACCTGTGCATCTGTCTGCTCTCTGCATCCCCGGAGGCAGCACAGACAGTCGCCTAGGATGGCAGCACCCATTTCAATGGCTGGTCATCAGTTTCTCAGTGTGAATGTGAGTGATTCTAGCCCATTCCAGCTGACTGAGGCAGAGTGTGCCAGGATCCTGGATCTTATAGCAGAGGTTTGGGGTGTTTCGGAAGGAAGAGTGAGGCTAGATTAGTGAACAGCACAGAACTAAATGGCCACCAGTAATTTGTCGTTATTTATCTACTCACCTATCATACCCTGCTAACCTTTCAGGTTCACCCAGGAAACACTCTTTAGGACTCATCTGTGAAATTGAGAGGTCCTCATGAGAACTCTTTTAGTGTAGTGGCTGGAACCTTGAAGTCCGGCCTGGCTTGGCCAGTCAATTCTCTGGATCCTATGAAGGGGCCCTTCCAGTGCCAGGGGAAACAAAGGGAGAAGACATGTCTGAGGGAGCACCCACTCTGACCTTGGTCCAGAATTAAACTCCCAGGGACCTAGAAAGACCTTTCCAAATAAGTGCAAGGAAGGGTCCTAAGGAACAGGGCAATGGTTGGGAAACTGGAAAAGAATGTCCTACGGGTTTAAGGAATCATAATGGGCTTTCTGGGGGAGGCTGAATCAAACAAGACTTTAAAGACAGACAGCCAGGTGGGTATAAGTGGGGCTAAGTTCCATAAGTGCAAGGAAGGGTCCTAAGGAACAGGGCAATGGTTGGGAAACTGGAAAAGAATGTCCTACGGGTTTAAGGAATCATGGTGGGCTTTCTGGGGGAGGCTGGATCAAACAAGACTTTAAAGACAGACAGCCAGGTGGGTATAAGTGGGGCTAAGTTCCTTGGCTTTTATATCCAGTTCAGGCTCTTCCTCCAGGGTGCTCCTCCCTCCCTGAATATCCTGCCAGCTTCCAGGGGCAGATGTCCTCAGAGGCCCAGAGGACAGGTGGGAAGGCCAGCCTTGGGGCTGAGAGCAGTCCCCTGTGTTCCCTTTCTAACAACCCTGTCTCTCTGTTTTCTCCTCCTTAGGACCCAGCCGCCGCCTCCATCTCAGACGGAGACTGTGACGCCCGGGAGGGTGAGTCAGTAGCCATGAATTACAAACCATCCCCGCTCCAAGTGAAGCTGGGTGAGTGTGTCTGGGGGAGTAAGGGAGATGTGGGGAGTGGACAAGGTGCCCTGGGCTGGATCTGCAGTGAGGTGCTGTAAATATGCTAGATGATTCCAAGACTCAAGCCACTGTGTTATTGGCACTGCCAGGCACCTTATCTCCTGCAAGGCAAGGAGGGAAGTTACAATTCTCTGCAGGACCCAAAACTCTAGGAGGCATCTCTGCATCCAAGAAGTCTCCAGGTATTCCAGAGGATAGCTGCAGGGATAAAGGCATGGAGCCCCAGAGAGAGGGTTGGAAGTCCCATCAAACACTGGACCAAGCGGAGAAGAAGCTGTAGAGGTGGGGTGTCAGTGGCTATGTCGGAGTGGTAGAAAGGAATGAGGATTCCAAAGCCTAGAAACTGAGCCCCTCTCCCCATTCACTCCTTAGCCCATCTACAGATCTCAGGATCTGGTTGGTTCCTGTTTGGGGGAGTGTTCTCTTACTTTTTGGTAAACCCAGATATTTCCATCCCTTTGCAGGGACTGCTTTCCCCTGGGGTTATCTCAGGTCCACTCCGGTCAGTCGATGCAGCAGCATTTCCTTTGAAGTCACTTGGCTCCCACCACTGCCCAGAGCTCCTGCAGCTGCTGTTCTCCCTTCACCCTGCACCAAGCCCTTCTCCCTTCAGAGACCAAAGCTTTGCTCACCCAAGGCTGCTGTGTGTAACAGACTTTTACTAAAAAATTTGGTTTCATGAAGAGAAATTACAGCACAGCACAGGGCATCCAGGAAAGCATTTACAATTAAATACAGGTCATTGCTCTCCTTTAAAACTCCTCTGCCATCCCTGCCACCCTCCTGCCCATCTTTCTCCTCAGGCTCCAGCTGCCCATCAAATACTGGACCCCTCCTCAGTCCTAGGAGCCCTTTCCCCTCTACTCTAAGACCTTCTCCCTTGTCAGCTGCCAGGACTCCTTTTCACAGAGTTTTGTGCTTTGAGTCAGTCTTTTTTTAAAATCTTGCTTCTCTCCTTCTAGACCACATCCAAGGAGCCCCTCAGGCTGTTCTTCTAAACAAGAGAGCAGTTCCTTTAGTAGAATTTGTTCATCTTCTCAAGACATCAGACTTAAATGGCAGTCAATTTTATTTGTTTGTTCTTATTAAATTTAATAATACAACAATTTAAACAAGTGTAACTTCTCTGTTTACTCTCCCCTATTATATTCTCCTCCCCAGAAATAATCACTCCAAGCTTTTTTCATTTTGCTAGTTTTATTTTGTATTTTAACATAAGTGGTATCATACTGTACACATTTCCTGAGGCTTTTTTTGTTTTTGTTTTTATTTTCCACTTAAGGCCTTGGAGCCCCTTCCATTGTCAGTATATAGAATATGACTTCATTCTTTTAAATGGTTGCATAGTAGTCCACAGTTTTGTTTTGCCAGTTTATTGTTTGCATTTTTTCATTAATTCAAACAATTCCAACATGCTTTCAAAATAGCACTTTTTTCCCCTTCCTATTATATTACATTATTACCAAATCTCTTCATGAAAATTCACAACCTTGTCCCAGTTGCACTGATGAAAGGACCACCAGGAACTTCAAGGCAAACTGCACCCCCTAGAGGCTTGGAGTGGTAATGGTGGCTGCTCGTGATGAAAAGAGGTTGGGGAGAAAACGAGCCGGAGGAGCAGTGGCAAAGAACAAAGGTCAGAGGCTGGTAGATGAGAGACTCAGAGACATGGAGGCCAGGGGAGATTCCAGGGTCACAGCAGCTGGAAATGCCCTTCCCATCTTTCCTCTCTGGAGTGTATGGTTATTTTACGGGAGCCTTCCCCTCTCAGCCCTCTCCACTCAACAGTCCCCTCCTCCTACACCTGCACAGTTGGGTAAGAGAGTTGACAGGCCCTGTCCATGGCCCAGGCAGTTACTAGCTACGGGTAACAGTGCTACACTTGGGGCAGTAGGTCCCATGGTGACCAGCCCCATGAATCTGGTATGTCTGGGGCTCAGAGAATAGAGATGCTCCAGAGGAGTCAGAAGTATAGCCAGAGAGGCTCCCCCAGCCTCCTGCTCCCTTCCCTGCCAGCCCCATTCTGCCCAACCCACTTCACAGCCTTCAGCCCCTTAGCATAGAATCTGAGACATGATTGATGGCCCAGACTAAATAAACATATTCTACTTTTCCAACCTGACCTCCGTCCATCTTCACCCTCCATCCATCCACGTCCATGCTTATTATGCTTACTTCTAAAATGTATTTTGTGTACACTATCCCTCCTTTCTAGATTGCTCTCCAGCTCAAAGTGTCCCCTGCAAGAAGCCCTTACTGCTCCATCCTTCTGCTCCATCTCTCTCTCTCCAGCCTCTCTCTAGCGTCAAGCACACACCAACTGCCCTGCGTGGGAGTATCTCCTGGAAGACAGGAGTCAGCCTCCTCCTGTTGCCCTTTACAATGTGCCTTGGGTTGTGCAGGGCCAAGTACTGTCTTCACAGAGTGACACGGCCTAGAGTTGGGATCCCTGCCTCAGTTCCTAGAGAAGCAAGGGGTTTCACAATGGAGGCCCAGCCTGGGCTGCCCTGAGCAGTAAGGTAAGGTGGCCCTGGGGCAGGACACAGCTTCCTTCCCATGTTCCCCTGCAGAGAAGCAGCGGGAGCTGGCCCGGAAGGGCTCCCTGAAGAATGGCAGCATGGGTAGCCCTGTCAACCAGCAACCCAAGAAGAACAATGTAATGGCCAGGACAAGGTACAGGCCCCTACCCTGCCTGGACCCCGCCAGCCACCACCTATCTCTGCTGGTTTGGAGCCTCCACCTCCCGCTCCCTCCTCAGGCCCAGCTCCTTTCTGAGAGGAGAGTCTGAACAGGATCCAAGGGGGGGTGTGGGAGGAGTGCTGGTCACGGCCCAGCCCAGTTCCTTGCCAGGCTTGTGTGCTCCAGTTGCCAATCCAATCCCCAAACTTCTTCACCCAGGCTGGTCGTCCCCAATAAAGGCTACTCCTCGCTTGACCAGAGCCCCGACGAGAAGCCACTGGTAGCCCTTGACACAGACAGGTGTGTACGGGGGTGCTGGGACAGCCAGGCAAGCCGCCGGTACTGCAAACATACAGGTGGGCTGTGTAGGCCACACCTGTTCTATTTTCAGAACTGGGGGTTCCCCAGACAGCCAGGAACTTCCCGAGGGTGAATTGCCAGGGAATGAAAAGTTTTACCTGGAGGTAGGGGGACCAGACAGAGGAGAAGAGGACTGGCATGGTTTGCTGCTGTGCTGGGACAGCTGACCCAATGGCTGCCCCTAGAATGGGCCCAGACACAAGTCCGGTGCCCCTCCTCCTCTAAGGAGGGGGGCCCTACTTCTGGGAACACACTTGGCTCAACCTGGACTTTGGGAAAACCCAACAAGGTAGGGGGACTTTAGCCTAGAAAAAAAGATGGGAGGGAGGAAGGAAGGGGATAGGGAGTAGCAGCTCTATTTAGGAGGAGGCCAAGGGTGGCACTTGACTTAGAAGGGTGGGCTTAGGAACCTGTCTTAAAACTGGATTTGCACCCTAAGGACAGTTTTTATTTAGATCTTGCTGTTTATTTGGAAGCATAGGAGAGGGGCTGGGGTTTCAACTGGTAGGGGGCAGTAGAGTGCAGGGAGTTTTTTATTTAATTTCTTCTCTGTCTCCTTTCTTCCACCACCAGTGATGATGACTTTGACATGTCCAGATATTCCTCCTCTGGCTACTCCTCTGCTGAGGTGAGGCCCCACTCCTTCCACCCTAGACACACCTGAGCAGTCTCCTCCCATCTGGGAGAAGGTGTGGGGCCAATGCCAAACCACCCCCTGAGAGAAGTAATGGGCAAAGCTAAGTGCAGCCCCTGGGGGAACCAGGCCTAAAATTGGCAGACCTGGGATGGGATGTCTGAAAGAAAGGTGAGGCTGTTAGACACTGACCTCAAATGGGAGGGCCCAGGGATAGCGGCAGGGCCTGAGCCCAGGGTTGGAACCTGGCTCTTAAATAGAATGGGGTGTGAAATATAGGTGACACCTTATGGGGTGGGTCTGAAACAGGGGCAGGGCCTGAATAGAAGTAGGGCCTGGGGCAGAAAGAAGCCCTTAGAATGGGTAGGATCTGTAGCAGCCCAGCCTCACAAGGATGTGCCTGTAAGGAAGTGGGGCTGGGCCTAAGTAAGAGAAGCCTGGGATTTCAGAGAGAAGTGGGATGAGACCTGGCTGGGCGCAGAAGGCCTGGGGATGCACCCATACCAGCAGTGGGCGCTGCTTCCTAATTGCTTGAGCCTGACCTCCCTCCCCTTTGTCTACAGCAGATCAACCAAGATTTGAACATCCAGCTGCTGAAGGATGGCTACCGGTTAGACGAGATCCCCGATGACGAGGACCTGGATCTCATCCCCCCCAAGTCTGTGAACCCCACCTGCATGTGCTGCCAGGCTACGTCCTCTACCGCCTGCCACATTCAGTAGCAGGTGGGGCCACCGTGGCCACTTGGGGAAGGGCCGCTGTGGGCCAGGTTGGACAGGGCAGGGGCCTGACCCCTCCCCAGCTTGTCCTCCTGTCCCTGGCCCCCATGCCCTCTACAGCCGCCAACCTCGTAACAGTCATTGCTTCCTCCTATGGTAGGACGTGTACCTCTGTGTGTTCATGGAGCCGGAGAAACCAAAATGGGGTCTCTCTCCACCCCTGGGGCTGATGAGGTGTGGGAGCGTTTGTTCAGTTATTTGGGGGACCTCACCTAGCACCCTGCCTCTTTCCCCAAAGTTGTGGTCCTAAGGGGGAGAGAGGACACTGGACAGCAGGGAGGCCAACAGTAACGAGTGGGGGGTGGGTCACAAAGCCAGGGGCCTGGCCCCACTGCAGTGAAGCCATGAACCCCCTCAGCCCCAGCCTGACAAGGCAAGAAGCTCAGAAGGAGAAAAGCCCAGGGCAGTGCGGGCAGTGCTCAGCACTGGGGAGCTCCCTCCATGCACTCCCTGCTGGCCCATGTACCCATTTGTGTTTTTTCCCTGATCTCCAGGTGGGAAGCCTGGCAAAGCTACCCTGTGGAATATTGCCCCCACCCCCACCCATCAGATCACTACCTTCTTCCTCTCTTTGCCCCTTTCACCCCTTTCTTGCTCTCTTGGTTGGGGGGGAGGGTAAGGTAGGCCTTAGAGACAGGCCAGAGTTTGGGGGGTATGATCTGTCCTCACCCACCCCTAACCAGTGCATCTCTCTCTCTGCCAACACCCCATGCTTCTGTTTATTGGTCTCTGTCCCAGGCTAGAAGCAGGAGGTAAGGCTGGCCTCTGGTGCCCCATTCCCATCTCACTCCAGCCCAAGATCCTGGATGCTTCATCCCAGTAAGAATCTTCAAGGAAGCAAGCTTAGAAGAATACAGTGGCTGCATGTGTGTGGTAGGGAGAATGTGTGTGGGGGTGAGGATGTCAGAGTGTGCGTCTGTGTCTGTGCATTGGGCCTGTCTCTTCAGATGCCTGTTTTTGTTATAGATGTGAGTGCCCTGTTGGGGAAGTGACTGTGTGGTCTGTTAACAGTCTGTTGTTGAGAGGCTGCTCAGCAGTGCAGTGGACTGAGATCCCAGGACTGGGAGTCAGAAGCCTGGGTCTAGTCCAAGCTCTGGTACTCTCCCTGTGATCTTCAACAGTCACTTACATTCTTCCAGCTTTAGCTTCCTCAACTATAAAATTAGCAGCATCTGAAGTTATTTTTAAAGTCCTTTCAAACCTGAAGGAATTGCTTCATAGGAATTTCTGTGCAGGGGTACAGTCAGGTCTCTGTGTGTCTTTGAGTATACCTCGGGGGCTTCCTGAGTTATATGCAGAATGGAGGGGGGGAAGTTCCTATGGGACATGTGAGCGTCTGAGTATATGTGGATCAATTTGGGAATTCATGTGTGTGTTTGTGAATGTGTATGTGGGGGGTTGTCTGTTATGGGTGTAGCTATATAGGTTGTCTGTGAGTCAGATGTGTATACTGCATCTGCTGCTGTTGCTGGGGGTGGGGGTGGTGGGGCTGCATATGTGCCAGAGGAGCTGAGGATGAAAATCAAGAAGGGGAGATGACTAACCCCCAGGGCTTGGGCACTGTAGACCTGGCCCCATGTGAAGAAAATTGAAAGCACAGATAGCCTAAGACAGACCCCATGTCCCAGGGCCAGGGTGCATAGTCCCCATTGCTTCAAGCTGACACCCCACATGCTGGTGTATCCACTCTCGTGTATGCCATTCACATGCTGCAAGCATGCCAAGGGCACACCCACAGCCCACTCCCTGGATGCCATTCCTGGGAGGTGGGATCTGGAAGGGGGAGAAGATAGTAAGAAGAGGGAGTAAGGCTGTGGCTTATAAAGGGTAGCACCTCTCCCTGCACCACACCCAGGGGCTGCCAGCTCCAAAGTGATGAGGTGCAGGTCTCCCCCTCAACTCCTCCAACCCACCCCTACCTCCTTTGGTGCAGGGACCCTGGTTAGAGGATGAGAAAATGCCAAAGGGAGGCAAGGACAGAGAAGGTATCTGCAGGGCCCAGAAGGCCCATAGTGGCCCCCATCTGAGCCTATCTCCCACTCTGGTCAGCATCCCTACCTCCTGTCATCTGGGCCCCAGAGCCAAGCCTCCTCCTCCCACCACCAACCTGGGCTCCTTGACTCACCCTTCTAGAACATGGGTACCTCCTCTTCTCTGGGCAGGGCCCCCACCAAGGCTCATTTAGACTGCTGCTTTTGCTGCTGTGTGACTCTGGCCCATTGTTCAACCTCTCTGTCCCTAAGGAACCAGGGAAAAGCTCCCTCCCTCCACAGGACACCTAGTTCCCTGGCAGGCAAGGCTTTCAACCAAGGCAGTGGAGTGGTAGATAAAGGTAGGAAGCTGGCAACTAGCACCTTCTGGATCTAGGGAGACTGCATGGTTCCCTCCGTCCCTGTCTGGGAGGTTGGAGGGGAGGAGCTGAGGCCTTAGCTTGCCCCCCTGCTACCCTTCCCCCTTGTAGATACTGCCTTAACACTCCCTCTACCCTCAGCTCTGGCTGCCACCGAGCCAGGTTTCTCCGTGCTCACTAATTTATTTCCCGGACGGTGTGTGGAAGACATGAGCTGTGTATAATATATTTTTTAACATTTCCATTGCAGTATTGACCATCATCCTTGGTTGTGTATTGTGTAACACAAATAATGATATTAAAAGCATCAAACAAGCCAGCCTCAGCTCCCTACCTGGGGTGTGGGCGTGGGGCAGGTGGGCTGGGAATAGGAGAGAACTGATCCTCTGAATGCCCACTTCAGTCTCCTTCCCCTCATGGGTTCCCAGGCCAGGCCTGCCACTGACCTGCTGCATGACCCTGGGCATCACTTGACCCCTCAGAACCTCTGTTTCTCTTCACTAAAGTGAGAAGCTTGGCCTAGAATGTCCAAGGGCCCTCTGAACTCCTGAAAAATGGGCTGTTTTCAGAGGCTGAGGCAGGAAGAGGCTGGAGGTGGAGAGGGAATTGGACCAGGGATGGGGCTGATCCAGGTGATATCATAATGGGCATTGTCCATCCTGGAGGGGCAGCAGGGTGGGGAAGGAGCAGGAAGACTATAGGGGAGGGAAGCTGAGAGATCCTTCACAGCAGCTAGGGGCACCTGCTGGGCTGAAGGTGTGGGCTATCTGGGAGAGAAGCTGGCAACTGATGTCTTGCAGGAGCCCTTAGTAGGTAGAGCTCCCCACGGCATCCTCTAGACCTCACTATGTTCCTCTTCTCCCGGAAGACCAAGACCCCCATCAGCACCTACAGTGACTCCTACAGGCCTCCTACCTCCATCAAGGAGGTCTATAAGGACCCACCTCTGTGGGCCTGGGAAACCAACAAGTTTGTGACCCCGGTAAGTGGAGGTTGGTGGGGAGCAGGGGCCCACCAGAGTGTATGGCCATGTGTGTCTGGGTGACTGAAAATGTGCGGCTGTCATTATATGTTTGTAATTTTTTTGTAGCTTTGTGTGTGTGTGAGATTCATTTGCCTAAGCATGGAATTTATAATAATATACAAAATATTGTAAGATTCTGTCCTACTCCACCAGGGTAGAGGTTTGGAGAGAGAGATAATAATCACAAAATAACAATAATAAACAAGAGTTTTATAAATTACCCAAAATGCTGTAAAGGAAATAATCAGGACCATGGAAATGGAAAGTAACCAGGAAGAGCTACTTAAACAGAGAGGTCATGGAAGACCTCTGTCTTTCAATGTGACATTGAGCTGAGACTGGAAAGATGAGAAGGATCTAGACATGTGAAGAGCTGAAAGAATAGGGTTCCAGACAGAGTCATCAGAAAATGCAAAGGCCCTGAGGCTTCTTGTGGAATATTCCAGAAAATGTACTATAGGCATGTTCTTATGCATGAGAATCACAATCTGCCTGTATCTGTGTGTCTGTACTTGAAGACAGGTTGGCCACGTGGGTCTGTGCAGCTTTCACAAAATGGAGAGATCTGTGAGTCTGTGACTCTACGAAAAGAATTTATCTGTGTGTGCCATCCAACAAAACTGAGTACCTACATGTGCCGGGCATAATGCAAACACAGCAATGAAGGGTCAGACCATGCCTCTGAGGAGCTCTCAGCACACCAGTGAACACAGTAGGGTTGCCCAGTGTGGAGCATGCACCAGCAGAGGAATGTGCTGGTACAAGAACCAGCATTCCAAGGACCTGAGGGCAGATCTTCTAAGAGATCAGTAGGGAGGAGGCATCTAGCAGATTAGAGTAAGAGGAAAGGGCAGCCTAGGGGCAGGGATCCACCAGGAATAGAGAACTGCTGGAGCAGAGGGAGAGGCTAGGTCCTATGGTAAGGAAGGAGCCTCAGACCCCAGAAGTCCTCAGGCTCTTTGAGAAATGTGGACAGAATGCTCCAGGTTTTTGATTCTGGGACCGTGATGATTGGATTGTGAGTTATGCCACTCTGGCCACAGTGAGAGGAGATAGGAGGGGTGGGGGCTGGGAGCAAGAAGCCCAGTGAGGTGGTGAGAATGAGGGAGGAGAATGTGAGTGGGAGATAAGAAGAGACTGTGGCAGTCAAAAAAGGACTCTGTTGAATAGGAGAGACTTTAAAATAATTTTTATTATTACAAAATAAATATATGCTCAGTGCAGAAAATGGGTATAACTCAAGAGAAGCACAAAGAAAATAGGTCTATAATCTCACTACCCAAATTAACCATTGTTAATTTATCATTATATGCCCCTTTAGGAAGCAAATGTTTTTTGTAATATTGAATATTGACACAATATGAAAGTGGTGTCATATTGTATGCTAACATTTTGAATGTTGCTTTTTTCACATAACCATATATCAGGTACATTTTCCTGTATCAAAAATATTCTATAATGTAATTTTACTGATTGTATAGCATTTTATGAATGTACCAAAATATACTTAAGCAATCTTATTGGAAATTCAGGTTATTTATAACATTTTGCTAGTATAGTCATTCTTGTGAATATATCTTCGTATACATAACTATTATTCCCTTAGGACAAATTCCTAGATGTGAAATTGTTGGGAGAAAGGATGTGCACATTTTTAAAACTTTTGTTATACACTTCAAATTGCTGTAATAAGGGTTGTAATAATTTATGTGCCCAGCAGCAAAATGTGAGAGTGCCTGCCTGCTTTTTCACACTCAGTAGGAGGGATCAACAGATCTTGGTCACCATCTGGATATAAAGAAGAGGAGAGAGATTAGGATGACTCCAGGGTTTATGCTCTAGCAGCGGAGGAATGGTAGGGGCTACCAACTGAGATTTGGGATTACAGACAAGTTCATTTTGAGACAAAAATATTTGAGGACTTCCAGCAAAAGATGTCTGGTGGGTAGTTGGATATACTTATCTGAAGCAAAGGAAAAAGATTTAGACTACAGATTTTGAAATCATCAACGTATCAATGATAGCTGAAGTCATGGAGTAAATGAAATTGCCAAGGAAGGGTAAGAAAATGGCCAAGGACAGAACTTTGGAGAATATCAATATTTAAAGGGTATGTAAAGGAAAAAGAGCCATAAAAAGGGACAGGGTAATAGGAGGAAAATCCAAAGAAACCAACAAAGATAGCATCGTTAGACAAAAGTCAGTATCAGATGTTGACACCAGTGGGGCTCTCTTGGATGCAGTAGTCTTCAGTAACCTGGCTAGCCAGCTTCAGTGAGGAGGGACAGCCAGAGAGCAATGGGATTATGAAGGAAAGGTTTTGCTACTGGCAGTGTGGTGGTCTAGAAACTCTGAAGGGCCCTCCTTCAAAAGGTCCTGCATAAAAATTTATTTTGTTTTGGACTCTCATATACTTAGAAGACAGAATTGCCCTGAGGACCAATGTCAATATCAGCGCTACAAGCGGGAATTTAAGCCTAGAGCTAAATGAGAGATGAAGGAAATAAACCTATAAATTCCAAACTGAACCAGAAAGTTCAGTGAAACCCTGCCCTCCAACATACACACACATACACTCATGCATGTACACACACACACACACACACACACACACATACAAGATGAATGGGTATTTACTATGATGGAAAAGATCTTCAGAGTAAGTTTCAGGTATCCTTCAGAGTAAGGTCAATCAAATCTGAATGCACATTAAGAGATATTAGGAAACAAACCACCATATGACAGAATCAGCAGAAACAACAGATTTAACCCTCCAAGGACTTCAGATACTGGAATTAACAATTAAAGAATAAAAAATAATTATGAATTTTTAAAAACAAAATGTGAAATCATCAAGATGAGCAAGCAACAAGTGAGTATATTTCAAAAGATGAAACAAATGTAAAAAATAACTGAATAGAAATTTTAGAAAAATGTGTTAAAAGCAAAAACTCAGTGCATTGGTTAAAAAGCAGATTAGACACATTTCAGAAAATCAGTGAAATGAAAGACAGAGTAAAAGAAGTTTCCCAGAGTGCAGCACAGAGAGGCAGAGACTGTATAAAAGAAACATTTAGCAATATAAAAGAAGATCTCACACACATCTACTTGGAATCTGGAAAGAAAGAGCAGAAAGGAGAATAGGAATTATCTGAAGAGAAAAAGGCTCCCAGTTACCCAGAACTAATGAAAGAAATAAATCCACAGAATAACTAGAAGAAATTCCACACTTAGATACCTCACAGTGAAACTGTACAACACCAGCTTAAGAGATGACCTTAAAAACAGGCAGAGAGAAATTATTGTCAAAGTGTCTTCCTTTCAGGAACAAAAAGATAAAGACATTTACGGGCAAACAAAAACTTAAATGTTTGCTATGAAAAGACCTATAATAAAGAACTTCTAAAGGATGTACTTTGGGAGAAGGGAAATGATCATAAAAGGAAGGTCTGAGATGCAAGAAGGAATGGTGAGCTAAGAAACTTTAAGAATGAGATAAATTTAAGCAAACGTCTATAGAAAATAATTGTAAGGATTTTTAATTTTAAATATTTAAAGAACCTAAGTATTAGAAAACAATATAATAGTTGTATACTGGAAAACAATACCATGTAAGATTCAAGGATAGGAAAGGATTGTTTTTAAACTGTCATTACTCACAAATGATACAGTTGTGGATATAGAATCTACAAATTTTTAGAATAAGAGAACTTAGAAAGTTGATAAATATAAGGTAAACATCACATTTCTTTACATCAACAACAAATATTTCTAAAGCATAATTAAAAAAATACATTCTAGCAACAGAAAATTAAGGTAAGTAGAAATAAATCTAACAATGTGTTCAAAACTGGATAATATAAAATTTGAATACTTAAAAAGATAAAGGAGAGGTATAACATATTCATGGATAGAGTCATTTATGTAAAGATTCAATGCAATTCTGAATAAAATCTCAACAAGACTTTTTGAAGAATTTAACAAGTTGTTTCTAAAATGCATAGAGAAGAGCAGAGGCCCAAGAAATAGCTAAAACACACCAGAAGAAGAAGGGGACTTGCCCATCAGATATTAATATTTATTACCAAGCTATAGAAATTTATAAAGCATAGTATTACTGTAGGAATCAACAAATTGATTAATGGAATAAAATAAATCAGAAATGGACCCACAAATATATGGGAACAATTTACAACAGAGACGATTGAAAATAAGGCTTTTGGAAAATGTTTACCAGGCTTGGGGTGGCATTACAATTCTGTGGGGGATGACAGATGACTCAGTGGGACAATTGGTTATCCTTATGGATAAAAATAAAACTGGTCCCTAACTCACACAAACTCAAAAGCAGTTCCTCACAGACTGAAGACTTAAATATGGAAAGTAAAATTTTACAGCTTTTAGAAGAAAGTATAGGATATTATCTCCATTATTTTAGAGTATGGATGGATATCTTGAACAAGTCACAAGAGCACTAAAAAGCAGAGATTAATAAATTCAATAGGATCCTGTAAGCTCTCTTAGGAGAAACCCAGGTCCTGCTCCTAGGCATCATAAGGTCTGGAAGACAGAGGACAGGAATACCCAGCTCTGCTCTTAAAGAGCTTCCAGCCAAGGAAAGGACAGAAATGAGAACTCAGAAAACCACTCCGACTGACGGCAAATGCCTGGCTCCAAGGCCTTAGTCTTTGATGGAAAAAGAAGAGGAAATTGTAACTCAAACAAAAGAACTATTCAGAGGGGACCAATGCTGGCATGGAGATCCTTCTGGCATAGGGAGAAGGGTTGGGATACCCACCTGGGCTGACTTTCTCAATAGGGGTGGAATCCAGATCCAGCAGAACACCAAGGCTGGGGTCTCTATGCACCTAGCCATTTCCACCCTATCCCCTTGCCCAGGGCCTGACTCAGACCATACAGCGCCACGTGGATCCTGAAGCCCTGCCGAAGATGGTTAAATGTGCTATGCAAGACTACTGCTATAAGGATTCCATACCAGGCCACCCCTACTTGCCTGAGAAATATTGGCTATCTCAAGAGGAAGGTAGGGCTCATTCCTCACTCTACTCTGACCCCACTCAGTGACCCCGATCACCCACCACCAAACCAAACTTGGATCTTGACCCCCACTCTAATCCTGTATCAACTTTATCCCCACACATACCTGGGCTACTTATCACCCCACTCAAGCTTGACTCCCAAACACCTGACCCTGACCCTGAAGGAGGAGATCCAGGCCCTGTCTTTTGGGAGCTCCCTGTCTGTGCCAAAGAACTGGAAGAGTCCTGGGTCTTATCCCTAGAGGGATGGAGGGTATATTAACCTCCAAACAAATCCCTCCAAGTCTATTCCAGGTACCAACTCGTCCCATCTTCTTAGTGACCCTGGACCGTCAGGCTCCCCACCTCTCCTGCATCCCTCTGCACCACCAGCCCTCTCCCCTCAACTTGGAAATCTTTTCTAATTTAAGGCTTCCAGACTAAAAATTTTCTCTTGCTCATCCCCATCACAGCCAACATTCTTGGAAACATAATCCATACTGTCTCTACTTCCTCAGTCCTTCTTACACCTTACAAGAAATTATCTTTCTCATTTGATTAGGTGTTTCTCATGTCTCCCTGTACATTCCAAAAGGGCAGAGAGTCTTGTCTTATTCACAGCTGTGCCACTCCACCTAGAACAGCATCAGGCTTCACAAGTATTTGTTGAATGAACTGATGATAAATCTTCATCCAGTTGAAATTGGGAGTCTGCATCTCCTGCATTCAAACATTACAACTGCTCTTGTGTGGTTCTAATTACCACATCCATCGAACTCTTCAATCTTTATCTTATGAGACCTACCCTATGCATTTACTCTCTGACCACTCTCTACTTCTTGAAACTCCTTCGTTCCTCAACTTCTCTGATGCCTCAGTTTCCCATCCATTCTGGAAACATGGGGTTCCTCAGGGTGCTAATCTGAGGCTTCTTCTATCCTTACTCTCTCCTGAAATCATTTTATCTAACCCATGTCTTTACCGACAACTTCAAGTCCTTACTGATAGCCTTGACCTCTCACCAGAATCCCATTCTCCTTCATCTGATTATGGTTATCTTTACCTGAATGTCCCCAAACACCTCTAACTCAGTATGTCCAGCCTATCAACCCAGTATCACAAATACCAACACTCTACCCCCTACATACACACACCTGTTCTTCCTCTAGGGCTCCTGGACCTCCTTTGCTAATATTTCTCACATGTTCTACAGACCATTAGGGGAGTGGATCATGGAGGGCCTTGTAGCACAGACTTAGGAGACTGGGTAGGTGGGGCTTTGAAGAGTTTTAAGTAAGGAAGGGTTTTAGATTTTCATTTGTAAAAAAGTGCAACTGCTTCTATGTAGAGATTAGATTGTAGGATTTAAAAATGAGGGAGGGAGACCAGTCAATCGGTAACAATAGTTTTCTATGTGCCAGGCATTGTTCTAGACGTTTTACATACATTAACTCGTTTAAATCTCACAATAATCCTATGAGGTAGCTTAACCCATTTTAAAATTGAGGAAGTTGAGACACAGTGAAATTAATTAACTCAGTCAAGGTCATACACTGCTTCTATGTGGCTGACCTGAAATTTGAACCCTAGCAGTCGTCTGCAATTCCATTCTATTAACCACATCATTATATTGTCTCCTGGTTAAGGCACAGCAGAGAAGCTGGGGTGAGATCATGGGGGACTGGAAGAGGGGATAGAGTCAACTGATTTTAAGGAGGCAGAACAAGCAAACTTTGGAGCCTGGATGTAGAAGATGAGAGGGAGGAATTAGGAGGAGGTCCCATATCTGGGTTGGCTGATTCAGAGGGTGGTGCCAGGATGAAAAGCAACCATCTCAGAGAATCCACACCCCACTGAGAAGCTTGCCTTAGGTGGAAAATGGGCTGCATCTCAGTGTCTAAGACAGATATGAGCCCAGATCAGGCTTGACTAGCCTGAGGGAGATTGCTGAGAGTCCAGCTATGTGATGGGGATCAGAGGAGAAATATCTGGGGGGTCCCAGATCCTGGGGTTAAATAAGGAGTAACACTGTCTTTTGTCTCTACCCCTATGACCAATCAGACAAATGCAACCCAAACTACCTGTGCAGTGACCCATATAACACGTGGAGGACAAAACCTTACAACTGCACCAGCTGGAACAAACATACCATGTATCTTCCCCGGCTGCCTAAGGTATCTACTGTGCCCAGCACAGATGCCCAGGGTCTGAGACACACATCCCTTCTGCCTCACAAACCACAGTGACTCATATTTCACCATTAGTTCATCATCCCTTTCCCACCAACAATGTTCCAAGGCTCTTTCCCATGTGTGAAAGTTTGTATTTTTTAGGAGACAAGGGAGCACGGGAGCGGAGCTGTGCTGGGCTCCTGGGCCCCAAACTCTGGCCCTGCTCTATGGGGACATGGCTAGTGTGCACTTTGACATATACCTTCCTGAAGCTTGCCACCTGGCCCCTTCTCATATGGTGGGGCCAAGGAGTCAGTGGTAGGCTGAGTCTACCTGCTCTACTCTCCTCTCCTTTGTAATGTGGGACCAAGGACAAAAGGAGGGAGAACAAGGCCACCCAGAGGCAGTGCCAGTAGATATAGGAGAGTCTTCCAAGGAGATAGGAAGGAGTCCAGCTGTAGCCACAGGGCCTGAGAGAAGAGGGAATGTGAGAGGAGCTGAGGCCAGGGCAGGGGTTCTTAACTGGTTGACCATGGTTTGACTGAACCCTTCTGAATCATAACTTCCTAAAGAATTAGAATTTTTCACAAGTTCCCAGGTGATTGTAATGGGCAGGCCATGTTGCAATACTGAAAACCACTATTAGAGAGACACCAAGACACAGCCACTGTCAGCTGGACAAAGACGGAGGAAATCAAGGGTTAACGCTGAGGCAGGGTTGTCAGAGGCCCAGGTCCAGACAGGGTCCACTTACAGCTCCACTTCCTCCCCTCCCCGCCAACCCCGCGTAGACGGAAACGCGTTGCCCAGTAACAGTCCCAAACACTCAGAGCCTGGGAAAGTTGGGGAGCATCTGGAGGGCGGGAGAAGGCGCGGCCTGGGACTGGCCTGGGTGTTTCGGGAGGACCCCCCAAAGAAGGAAATCTTCCGAGTCAGAGCTTGAGGTAGCGTGTGTGCCACTTCCAGGAGGCCGGAATGGAGACAGTAGTTCGAGGAATGCCCTTGGAGTACCCAACTAAGCCGGATCGACTCAATGCCTACGGTAATGGAGGGTGGGGCGGGAAGAGAACGGGTACCGGGGGATCAGGTCCTGGGGGCGAGGCAGAGGCCGACGCTCCTGGAGAGGGTGTAACCCTGTCTGTAGACACAGTCTGCCCCTGCTTTTGTCTCCATCTCTTCCTGACTCTGACCCTGTCTCTTCCCATTCCTGTGACTGTGTCTGGGTCTCCCGGGCTCGGGGCCTGCGGGCGCAGAGCGCGAGGTGGTGGTGAACATGCTGAACTCACTATCGCGGAACCAGCCGCAGATCACACCCCGCTGCGGGTGCGCGGACCCGCTGCCGGGCCGCCTGCCCTTCCAGGGCTATGAAAGCGCTTGCTCGGGCCGACACTACTGTCTGCGTGGGATGGACTACTACGCCACCGGGCTGCCCGGCACCGAACGCCGCCTGCGGCCTCCGTGCGCACAGCAGCCAACTGTAAGGTTCGCAGGTCACACGTGGTTCCTCAGCCGGGGCCCGCCCCCAAACAAGCCCCGCCCCAGTGTCAGCCCGCGCCCTGCGGCGGGCTTCTGGTCACGCGCCCCGTCAAGCCCCGCCCTGCCCTGTGACCCCACCCAGCTCTATCCGCCTACTGGGCCTCGTCCGGGCCGGCCCTCGGGCCCCGGGGCAGGAGCAGATCGCCGAGCGGGAGAGCCTGTGCAATTTCCCGGAGTTCCCGACCCTATCTCGAGGCCAACCTGGCTCTTATATCTGGTCTGGAGGCCCAGCCGGACAGTGTTCCTTCGTTTGTGGAAGGAACCCCGCTCACCAGTCGCATCCCCTTCCCACGCCCGCCTACCCGCTCCCTACCTGAATACCAGACCCTGGACAAGAAGCTTCTAGCCTGCTGAGTGCCGTATGTCCTCAGAAAAGTCTCCTTTATTCCTGGGTCCTGGGCCACCGTCGGTAATAGGCGGGGCCATTGCCGGGCGCTAAGTGAAAAGGAAATGGGGAGCGCACCACCAGAGGCACTGACCTCTTCAGAGGCCCACATCATCTCCGGAGGCAGAAAGCCTCGCAGAGGAAACTGAGGCCCGAACTCTCGGCCGCAGCCCAGCCACCTTCTCCCTGCACCCGGCGGCAGACAAGGCAGGCTGTGCCGGAGGAAATTCCAACATCCGCGTCAGAGAGCCGTGAAGGGCGATGGGGGAGGTGGACGGAGGTCTCCTGAACCCTGCCCCTACCCCCGTGGTGATCCCTCCCCTTCCCAGGCAGAAACCTGATTGATTGTTCAAGACAAGGGTAAGAGGGAGCGAGAAAGTACCCAAGCCTCAGAAACCTGTTGCCTCACCGGTAGTGCTGGAGTAATTGCCGTCCCATGGCGAGGATCTGGGGACTCCCAGGTCCTCAACGACTAGAGCCCAACCCTCCCCAGAGTCCAACGTGCTGCACTGCCCAGCCTGGGCGGCAGAAACGAGGCTGGCAGAAAGGAGGCCTAATGGGGAAGAGGACTTCCCTGTGTGTTCCCAGAAGCTTCGATGGGGTATTGAAGGGTCAGGATGCTGGAGGGGAGAATCTCCCAGCCGTAGGACTGACGTCTGAAGCGCCGTTCAGCGTTTTAATCTGGGTCTTAAAGCGAAAAGAGAAATCAAAAGACCCAACCCCTACTGCCCACCGCTTCTTCCTCCAGGAGTGTATCGCCCTACGAGCACCGGCCCGGAATGCAGTGTGCTGTTATAACTCCCCCGCCGTCATACTGCCCTTCTCCAAACCTTAGGTAAGTCTGGCCCAAACACGTGCAAACACGCGCCCAGGGTAGGTTGTCTTCTGCCGCGCCAAGGGTTCCGGGCTTAGTCAGGCTGGGAACTGTCCGCTGCGACGCACTGACAGGAAAATGCCACCAGGGGGTGCTAGTGCCGTGAGGACGTTAAAGCTGGCAATGAAATGGAGGATCCCATGACAGCCCGTTGAGGCCAGCCTTGAGGGGTTACAGGTTGGCAATGGGGCTTGAGTCAAGAGATCAGGACCTTAGGCTCAGGGCTTGATGTAAAGAGTAAGAAGTCAATGTTGGGAACGGGTATTAGGGTTAAGAAATTTAACAGTAGAACCTGAGGTCAGGAGGTAAGTGTTGAAGCATAGATCAGTGTTAGGGGCAAAATGTTGGGATAAAGTCAGCATTGAGAATTGGAATCAAAACATACGAGGGTCCTAAAGCGCTGACCCACCTCTCCCCACAGATGGTTCACAAGTCATTTCAAGAAGACCAGTGGTCCCCAGAGAAACAACTATGTCGTCCACCCTGAGTTTGTGTCTGAAACCTATCCTGACTACTGCTGATGGTAGAGCCTGGGATGGCAGGGCCAAAGGGCTGAGCAATAAATAAACTCTTCACCGCAAAGGCTGCCTCTTGTGTCCTTACCCAGCAAGATCTGACACTGTGAAGATGGCCTCTGCCAAGTCCCCTCAACTGATGTGCAATTTCTGTCATCCTGCCCTGGGCCCTTCCCACCCCCGTCATCTCAGTACTTCCCTCCTGACCCATTAACGGTAGACCTATATTCAGTTGGTATCCTCCTCCCTCAACCCCAGAGTCCAAACTAATGCGTCCACCTACTCATGCAGGGAAGGTCTTATCTAGCTCCCACCCTCAGAGGGCCCTCCAGCTGACATTTCCCTCAAATCTCTCAAACCTTGATGTCCCCTTTCCCCCATCTCAGTAGACCCAGAATCCTCCATTCCTCAGTCAGATGCCTGTTCCTATACCCAAAGGTTTTGCCACCAGAGCCCCCCCAAAAAGCCTATGTTCAGACACTCTTGCTGCACTCTGCCACCCAAGTCCTAGGGGTCTAAAAAATCGTTTTGAAGGGTTTCATGACCAAGAAATTTAAAATTACAAAACAAAGCCCCGTTTCTCTGTCCCTCTGGGAGCACAGGGTGGGGTGTTGTGGAATCTCTGGGATCTTCAATATTTTTGCACTCCACTGCTCCAGGGGGCAGGGGTACAGCAGAGCATGTCTATCTCACAGTAAGGGCATTTCTAACGGCTGCCACTACCGAAGTGGGTAGTGGGGGTGGAGGGGCAAGGGAGCATTGCAAAATATCCAGCAGAAGCTGGTCTTTTCAGTCCCTGACCTCGGTCACTACTGGTTGGTCCGACAGTTTGGGCTTCCCGCCTGGTGGAACTAGGGTCCCTCTGTGGGGTCCTTGACTGAGTCGGCCCTGCACTGAGCCACTGAGATCTTTCTGGTATTCTGCTACCCTTTTTCCGTATGGGAAAACTTTTTCCATATGGAGAGCTAGTGTGAGCGTTACACCTGCCCAAATCTGGAGCGGAAGGAATCCCAAGGGCCAACTCTGCCCTTTAACCTGCGGCTTGCTGCTTCTCACATATATCTCAAAATTAGCCTAGAGGCGCAAGAACTCCAACATCCACAGCTGCTCCTTCCTCCAAAACTACATTTCCCAGAAGGCGCGTGCTGGTAAACAACAGGCCAGTGTGGGCGGGTCTGCAGGCGGGAGGCGGAGTGTCCCGCTGGCGGCAGACCTGAGGTGCCCTGAGCCGGGCACACAGCAGGAGGTGGAAGGTGGCGGCTAAAGGGCGGGGCCTCGAGTCCGCGTGACGGTATGGGAGGAGGGGTCAGGTGCCAGAGGCGGGGCTAGACTCCGAGGCCAGAGGCGAGACAGAACGGCCGGGGCGTGGCCGAGCAGCCAGAGGGCGGGGCCCGAGGAGGGCCTCAGCTATACTCGGCTGGGAAGCGCCCCGCGCGGCGCGGTGGCTGCGCAGCCCCGGCTAGCGTGAAGGGGATTTGCAGGAGCCTCCCTTCACCGCCACTTCTGGGGTCAGTACCGTGAGTGAGCCCAGCGGGAGGACCTTGGGGGGTTGCTGAGGAAGCACACTTCGTAACTTTCGCTCCTACAGATAAGTAGGGTGGGCGAGCTTGGACACCTGGGCTCCTCCTTGGGCCGCGGTTCCTAGCGAGTGACCTGCACTTTGACCTCAGTCTGTCCCTTCGGACGTTGTAGCTGTAGCGCCAGGGGTGGGTGTGGAGTATTCCAGGCTGTTAAGTGCAGTCACTCGATCCCACGGATCCCGTCGCTGGGCTGGGCAAAACGGAGATGGGCCGGATTGAGTTGTCTGACATTTCCACCTCCCCGAGGAACCGTGTTAGACAAACGACTCAGCTTGGAATGGTCTTCCCTCAGCTGAGGCGGACCGCACCCTACCCCTCAGATCCCACTAGAAGCTGGCAGCCAAGACTGAGGTTGAGTAGCAAACGGGGAGAGGCTTGGCTGTGGCAGATCCACCTGCCAGCATTAGCCTATGGTTGGCCAGATGGCAGTAGGCACCAGATTACTGGGGTCTCTAGCAGAACCGTTAACACTGGAACCACAAGTTCCTCCCCCACAGCCCCAGAACCACTTGCCATTAAAATTACCCCCTTTTCACCCCCAAGAAACATTCCCAGAACAAACAGCAGCACCAGCCCTTGGGAAGACAGACCTCACCATGCCCACCCACACCCACCTGGTAGAAGCCTGTCCCATCCTCTTGGCCACAAAGCTCCTTTCCTCTGTTGCCTTCAGACAGCCAGTCATACCATTATCTCTCATCTCTTAATATTTATGCTGGGGGCAGTTAAGCTGGAATTTGGGGTTCAGGCAGCCTTGCTATCTGGGTGACTTGAAACAAGTCCCTTTTACTGTTTGAGCCACTGTTTGCTCATCTGTAAAATGGGCACTCTAGCTATGCTCCCTCTTTGGCATTATTGTTAGGGTTGGATGCTGTGGTCACATTTGGGAGAACAGCACAGGGCATGCATGGAGTTGGTGCCCAGCCCTGTGGGCTCCTATCGTTCATCAAAGGACCTTGGAATCCTAGGAAGTTAAGATTGCCTAAGTGTTGGAAAGGGCTTTTGAGGTCACCTTGGTGCCCTCTTCATGGTTCCAAGGGTCATGAGATGGACTGACTTAAGATGAAAGTTTTGAGGATGAGGGGGTCTCTGTCCTATTCAGATATGGACCCTTTCCCCTTATTCCCTAGGTGCCCAGAATGGAGACTCATTGTCTTGAATGAACGGATATACATGTACAGCAAATCTGGTCTGGGTCACTTAATGCCTTCTTTAGGCTCTGCTTAGCTTGAGGACATGAGCTAAAGACTACTGCCTGCATTTTTCAGGAGGGCTTTTTAACTATAGGAAGTAGAGTCCATTGTGGGGTGGGGGTTTTTGAAAGCTAAGTTGTGTGGGATGACAGGAAGGGAATAAGGGGTTGTTCCCGACCAGTTGGAACTGACCACTCAGCGAGTTGGGGAGAGGGGTCATGGAGAATGAGACCCTGAGACAGCATCTCCAGGGTGGGGACAGTGGGGAGGCATTCTGGGGGGCTGTATATTGACATCTAAGATCAAAATTCTGGTCTGCCCTGCATTCCTGATAGTCTTTACATGGGAGAGGTGGGAAAGGCGGGGACCGTGAGCAGTTCTGGCATCTCCATGGAAGTTGCTGGGGACTTGGAGACAGACACTGGCACCTGAAAGAAGGCTACTGTTTGCCAGTCTCCCTCTCTCCTTCCCCCCATCTGCAGCAGGTGAGCAGCTGACTAGCTGGCAGTGTGTATGTCTGTGTTTGTACCTAGCTAGAGCTATCTCTTTGTTGGATTCTGCCCTGAGGGCTGGGACAGGAAGGGCCAATGGCCTTGAGCAGCAGATTGGGACACGTCTTCCCCTGTTTCCCTGCAGTCATACCTGGATGTTTAGCATACCATGTGTGAGAATGTATGTATGTAGTAGGGGTTGTTGGCTCCCTGGTAGATCCAGGAGAGATTCCAGCCCAAGGTGAGTGAGTAAAATTTCCTCAACAGGTGGCTGAAGGATTTAGGTTAGGGAAGGATTGATTTTGGTAGTCACAGAATAAGCCTGGCTGGAATGGAAGCAGAAAAGCAGATGAGACCATGTCATACTTGAGCCTTGCTTGCAAGGCTTGTACTTCTGAACTTCATCATGGGGGTCATGAGCAGCTCTCAAAATGAAGGACAGATGTAGTCTGATAAGTTCTTAGAAAGATCACTATGGTTGCTGTAAGCAGAAGGCATTGGGGGAAAATTGGGAGCAGTGAGGCCTATTGGGAAAGTGTTGCAATAATACAGGGGAGAAATGACAGTGCCCAAACTAGGGCAGGGCAGCAGGACAGTGGGTGTGTGGTAGAGATAAAGCCAGAAGGTACCTGGCTTACACATGTGGTGCTGGGAGCAAAGCAGGTAGGTGGGCAGGGAAATGGATTTGGTGATGGATGTCTGAGATCAGGGTGGAATTTGAGACTGAAGAGAGGAAAATCTGAGAAGCCATCATAGTCCCCATGCGAGGCTCCTGACCCCAACTCTAATGTCCAAATCTAACCCTGCCTCCCTCCAAACCAGGCCCTAGGACTGAGTCTGGCTTTGGGTAACTCATCTCCAGATTTAATCCCCTGTCTGAGCTGTCCCCCTTCCTTTCTCCTCTTCCCCTCCAGGAACAGGGAAACCAGCCTACTGCCCTGTTAAAGGTCACAAGTTGCTGTCTGGATTATCCCCCATCTCCCACCACGAGCACATTTCTGGGAAACCAGTCCCTCTCCAAATCCCTCCCCTTCTTTTCAGCCTAAACTGTCCCCATGTGTGATCCAGGGAGGCCTGATTCTGTGCTCCTGGACAGCTCCCTGACCCTGTCTGGGTTTGTTCCTCCACCAAGAAAATAGGGATGCATGCCATCTGCTGCTCCCCATTCAGAATCCTGACTTATTTTGGCATGCACTGAGGCCCATATGAAAGGGTGAGTAAAAAACAGATTTGCCCCGGTATACGCCTTCCCAAGGCACACACCTCTTCTTTCTTACTGCAGCAAGTGGAAATACAATGGAATGAGAAAGTTCATTTCACCTCTTTCTTCCCGTTCCAGACTCAGGCAGGCCAGGTTCAGAGGGGCTTTGTTGGGTGGCCCAACTGCCCCCGCTCCTTCCTTAACTGAGGGCCGATGCCCCAGAATCCTCAGGAGAAGAGCCAGGCTTATCCCCGCCGTCGGTCTGGGAGCCACAAGGGCCCTAAGAGCCCCAAGACCGCCACAGCAGCAGCCATGTACACCTTCCTGCCTGACAACTTCTCACCTGCCAAGCCCAAGCCATCCAAAGAGGTGAAGCCACTGCTGGGCTCCGCGGTGCTTGGGGGGCTGCTGGTGCTGGCTGCAGTGGTGGCCTGGTGCTACTACAGCGCCTCTCTACGCAAAGCTGAACGCCTACGTGCCGAGTTGCTGGACCTCAACCGCGGCGGTTTCTCCATCCGCAACCAAAAGGGCGAACAGGTCTTCCGCCTGGCCTTCCGCTCGGGCACGCTGGACCTCGATTCCTGCAGCCATGATGGTGCCCTGCTTGGCTGCTCTCGCACAGCCGATGGACGACCCCTGCACTTCTTCATCCAGACTGTGAGGCCCAAGGACACAGTCATGTGCTACCGCGTGCGCTGGGAGGAGGCGGCACCCGGGCGGGCTGTGGAGCACGCCATGTTCTTGGGCGACGCAGCGGCGCACTGGTATGGCGGTGCCGAGATGAGGACCCAGCACTGGCCCATCCGTCTGGACGGCCAGCAAGAGCCCCAGCCCTTTGTCACCAGCGATGTCTTCTCCTCCAATGCTGCATTTGGAGGCATCCTCGAGCGCTACTGGCTGTCATCTCGCGCGGCTGCCATCAAGGTAAACGACTCAGTGCCCTTCCACCTGGGCTGGAACAGTACGGAGCGCTCACTGCGGCTGCAGGCGCGCTACCACGACACGCCCTACAAGCCGCCCCAAGGCCGCACTGCTGCGCCTGAGCTCAGCTACCGCGTGTGCGTTGGCTCGGATGTCACCTCCATCCACAAGTACATGGTGCGGCGCTATTTCAACAAGCCGTCAAGGGTGCCAGCACCTGAGGCCTTCCGGGACCCCATCTGGTCAACGTGGGTGCTGTACGGGCGCGAGGTGGACCAGGACAAGGTGCAGCGTTTCGCTGAGCAGATTCGCCAGCACCGCTTCAACAGCAGCCATCTGGAAATCGACGACATGTACACACCTGCCTATGGCGACTTCGACTTTGACGAGGCCAAGTTCCCCAACGCTAGCGACATGTTCCGCCGCCTACGTGCTGCCGGCTTTCGCGTCACGCTCTGGGTGCACCCATTTGTCAACTACAACTCTTCTCTCTTTGGCGAGGGCGTGGAGCGTGAGCTGTTCGTGAGGGAACCCACCGGCCGGCTGCCTGCGCTTGTGCGCTGGTGGAATGGCATCGGCGCCGTGCTCGACTTCACACGCCCCGAGGCCCGCGACTGGTTCCAGGGGCACCTGCGGCGGCTGCGCTCACGCTATGCTGTGGCTTCCTTTAAGTTCGACGCTGGCGAGGTCAGCTATTTGCCACGGGATTTCAGCACCTACAGGCCGCTGTCCGACCCCAGCGTGTGGAGCCGGCGCTACACCGAGATGGCGCTGCCCTTTTTCTCACTGGCCGAGGTCCGCGTGGGCTACCAGTCACAGAACATCTCGTGCTTCTTCCGCCTGGTGGACCGCGATTCCGTATGGGGCTACGACCTGGGACTGCGCTCGCTCATCCCCGCGGTGCTCACCATCAGCATGCTGGGCTACCCATTCATCCTGCCGGATATGGTGGGTGGCAACGCGGTGCCTGAGCGCACAGCTGGCGGCGGCGACGTGCCAGAGCGTGAGCTCTACGTGCGCTGGCTGGAGGTGGCCGCCTTCATGCCCGCTATGCAGTTCTCAGTTCCACCCTGGCGATACGATGTTGAGGTGGTCGCTATCGCTCACAAATTCGCTGCACTGAGGGCATCGCTGGTGGCACCGCTATTGCTGGAGCTGGCCGGTGAGGTCACTGACACGGGCGACCCCATCGTGCGCCCCCTCTGGTGGATCGCGCCTGGCGATGAGACCGCGCACCGCATCGACTCACAGTTCCTTATCGGAGACACGCTGCTGGTGGCTCCCGTACTGGAGCCGGGCAAGCAGGAGCGGGACGTCTATCTGCCTGCAGGCAAGTGGCGCAGCTATAAGGGTGAGCTTTTTGACAAGGCACCGGTGCTACTCACCGATTACCCCGTCGACCTGGACGAGGTTGCTTACTTCATCTGGGCATCCTGACCCAGCCAAGGACCTAGGAACTTCACAACCCTAACCCCATTCTTCAAGCAGGTCTTTAACCTCCATCACAACCACCCTGCAGGAAGTCTCCATCTCTGTACCACCCACTAAGTGGGTGCTGATGTCAGTGTGCTCAGAGCCAGCGCCTGTAGGGCCAGGGGAGGGGGCAGTGAAGCACCTCCACTCCACCGCACATTCCAACACCCCCGTTCCCTCCACAGTCACCCTAGCCTGCAGAAAACCTCTTCTTTGGGATGGAGGTGAGAGAGCTCAAAGGAAAAGACAAGCTCTATTCCTGTTACACAGGGTTGGGTTTTGAAAGCCCAAAGAGAAACCTCACCCTCCATCTTGGCCTGAGCAGCCATCTTTGTCCTTCAGAGATGGGAACTTGATCCTCTTTAAGGTCCCAAAATAGCTCCCTGCCACACTTAGAAAGGGCACATTCTTGGTGTTGGAAGGCAGGCCCTGAGTTCCCAGCACTGGCCTGAATTGTGGTTGGTCCCACCTCAGCAGGGGAGAAAGAATGGAGGTGCTCTGCCAACTGAGGAGAAAGCAGAAGGTCCCCTTCCAGGGGGAAGGAGTGGGACCAGCCAGAGCCATCATCATTGTTCCTCATTTATGAAGAGACTCCTAACACTGCACTTACCCACCCATCTGTGTACACACATGGGCTTAGCCCTGGGCCGGGACCAGGGCCATAGCCTGATGGTCAAGGACTTGCAAGACCAAGCAGGCCAGACTTGGTGCCTTACCTCAAGAACCTGGGTGTGTGTGTGTGTGTGTGAGAGAGAGAGAGAGGTGGGGGGACGCCATGTGTCCCTGGATCTACAGAACGAACACAAGACTGCTGAGGCTGGCTGAGCCTGGAGGGAAGGAGGCAGGGGGCAGGGAGCAAATCTGGGGCTTTGATTATTGAGCTGGCCCCCTCCCAGGTGATGTCCCTGGGACCCTAGTAGGAAATAAACAGCCCTTTCAAGACTCCTTAGCTGCCTCACTCCCTGCACACATGGCAAGGGTGTGACCTAAAAGGGAGTTATGTTCTTGTTCTGGTGGTGATGTGCTTTAGCACATGAACTACATGTGCACATCAACACCTGTAAATACTCATACTGGGTAAGGTTTTTCATTTCAGCCATTTTCCCTTTCTAAGAAGAGCAATCTCAGCCAGAGTGAGTTCTGCTGACTTTGCTGCTGAGTCTGGGGAAGGATTGGCTTGCCAGAGAGGGGAGGTGGGAAACAGGGCAGGGCTCAGCTTCCCTCAACAGCCCGGATGGCAGTCCCTCACCCTCTAGAGAATGCATCCCTTTGCCCACTCCTCCCTGCTCTATTTTCTGCGTGAAGAATGCCTAATGAAAGTTTGGGCACTCACAGATGCCCATCTCAAAGTGCTGATTCTACCACTTATCTACAAGCTGTGTGACCTTGAGCAAACTGCTTAACCTTGTTGAGCCTGAGTTTTCACATACGTAAAATGGGATAATAATGCCTACCTCCCAGGTTGTTGTGGGAATCATAAGCACAGATGTGTGTAAAGTGCCTGGCACAAGTAGGTGCTCAATAAAAGGTAGCTATTATAATACTGTTTATTTTTTATCTTACTTAAAAATGAGGATTTTTCCAGGCTCCAGCTCCCAGCCCAACTGGCTTCCCCTGGGCCTGCCTGTGACACCTTTTCCCCAAACGTCTGCACATAGCACCCTGCTGAGCTCTGAGTTTGTGATCTGAAGGACACTGTGGTCTAAGGGAAAGGCAAGAGGAAAGGTATCTGAAGGTGTGAAATCACGAGCCAGGACTCCTGGGTCCCCAGGACATGGGGAGTAAATGAATTAGCTTTCCGCTCCATTTTGTCAAGAGTATCTACCAATCGTACTTGCCCAACCCCACCATCCCTGCCAGCACTTCTTGTGCATTCCAACTTTATCTCTTTCTGCACATCTGGATTGGGGGGCTGACCCTCCTCCATGGAGCTCCAGCAGCCTTGTTATGACCAGAATCCCTCATTGGTCTCCACTGTACCCCTAGGCTGCTGGGGGAGCCCTGGTGTGCAGGAATGGGGAACTCCCTTTTCCAGAGGAAATTGGGAGGGGCTGAGCAGTCACTGCAGGAAATCTGGAACTGGGGCCTTATGTCCCTATTCTGTAACCCTGTGCACCCTCAGAGTTTGCCTCAATTTCCTTTCCAGACTGTATGAATCAGTCCTCTCTATATGCCCAAGATGAGTTTTCTGAGGGTCTTTGCCTTTGTTCCCCCAGATTTGGGTAAGGGTCTCTCACCCTGCCTGGCACCAGAGTAAGACTTCTGCTGGTTCCCTCACCAAGCTTCCTGGTCCCTTGCCCCCTCCTCAAATCCAAGACCAATGTTGACCTCCCCATCTTCTGCTACTGTCCCACATCAGACCTTACCAGTTCTAGCCTGGGCCGTTGCAGTGGCCTCCTAACTCTTTCTGCTCTTGGATCCTTCAACCCAGTCCACACAGTAGCCAAGGAAATCTTTGACACACATTCAATTGTGTCACTTAGGAAAAAATCCCAACTCTGGTGTTCAAGGCCTCTCAGATCTGAATCCTCCTCACTCCTCTGTTTCTGTTTTGTTCACACACACATACTTCCCAGCATATTCTGAAAAGTGTTTGAAGAAATACTACTTCCTGTTATGAGAATGACTGCACAGCCCATCCCTGCCAGGAGAGGCCACCAGGAACCAGCCCTGAAGAATACTGCAGTGACAACTTGGTGATTTCCTTTCCTGCCATTGTCCAATTCAGTGGGACTTCTGCTGATACCCTGTCCTCTTGGGGACACACCCCAGCTCCCAAGGAACAACCTGGTTTTTATCCTAAGGTTAGCCATTTACTTCATCATGTCCAAGGATCTTTCCAGCAGCTTGAGGGGAGGGGAAAATTCTTTTCAACGTATTTCACCATTTTAAAGGAACATAGGAGGAAACAGAGGTTAAATTCCTTTTAAAAAAAAATTGAAGTGTAATTGACATACCTTAATTTCATAATGTTTTGCTATTTGTTTATATTGCAAAATGATCACCACAGTAAATCCAGTTCACACTCATCACCATACAGTTACAAGAACTTTTTTTCTTTTTGGTAATGAGAACATCCAAGATCTCCCCTAGGTGCTTTCAAATATGCAACACAGTATTAACTATAGTCACCAGGCTGTACATTACATCCCATGACATTCATTTTACAACTGGAAATTTGTGCCTTTTGACTCCCTTCACCCAATGGGCGATGGGAAAATTCTTGGCATTATGTGGCAAGCCCCCAATTTGGCTGTGGCGGAGTTGGGGGAGGAATGGAAAAAGATAGGATAGGAGGAGGCCTATCCCTGCGAGTTCCCAGTATGAAGATTAGGAAGAAGTGGTGCCTCTGAACTTTGTAGCTTTGTGCTGTTTTTCCCTCCCTAACTCCCTTTCGCCTCCCCAGGAAATCCAGTTGAGAACTTCTTATTACTCAATCCTGAGCAGGGGGTGGAATGAGAGGGGAAGGAAAACAAAAGTGGGGAGGGGTCGGGGAGAGGCAGAGAGCAGGCCTCACTGGACTCTTGCAGCACAGCTTCATGGAGGCAGCAGTGGGGCTGGCCCACCATCCTCCAGAAAGAAGGGACAGTGGGCCACAGGCTGGACAGATGGAGAAGTCAGCCTCTGCTCTCTAAACATGGGGACCCACCCACCTGGGGTCCCACACCTGCACATGTATTCCAGTCGAAATTCTACCAGAACTACCATTATAACTTCATTCTCTTGGGTCTTCCAATTCAGCAAACAAGTGCCTAGTGTTGGAGTGTAAGGTATTGCTTTTAGGGTTCCAGAGGGCATTTTGGTTTTCCAGAGTCTTTCCTAAATGCCCCAGAAGGCAATTTAAGATTACCCCGGAAGGGATATGTCTACTAGGTGCTCCTGGGGCAAACAGGTGGAGTTCCAAGAGGAACCTCTTTGGGGAGGTTGGGAGAACAGTGTTTCCGGAATGGGTAGTTACTAGGGAAAGCTTCCAGGAGGAGATGCTCTGGAGCTTGGATGGCCTCAGATTGAAAGGGCAGCTGGTCTCAACCCCATACCTCAAGCTAGTCAGAGCAAATGGATGTTGATTTGTACTTACGTGTCACATCCCAACCAACCTCAGCTCCACTCTCTCCCACCCTCATCCACATCCCATAACATGCCCGATCCCACTCTGCTGTCAATTCTTTTGCAATTCTGCAGCTAAATACAATTTATGGGGGCATGCCTTCTCCAAATACCCGTGTTTTAATGGAAAAGTCTGTTAAGGCCTAGAGGAATGATTCCAAAGTCATTTGGAATATACAAGATATTCCAAAGCAGTCTTCCCTTTAGCACCTCATCCTTAAAGCACCCCACATATAGGCTGCTGCCAGGGTTGTATACCTCCTTAAGCTTCATTTTCTCTGGCTATAAAAATGAGGAGCATAATCAGGTCATTTTCCAGTCCCTTCCAACTGTGATATATGAGGTTTTAGCATCTTGAGATTCCACAGCCTCCCATGCTGAGAGCACAAGGCCGGCCAGCCCTTGTTAGGAGGCAGCCAGTCTGTGGTTTGGCACCACTGCCCAGCAGGCATTTATTAAATCAGTGGGATGTGGTCCCTGCTGGCCTGGAAAGAGAACATTAAGCTCCAAAAACTTCCTGCAGCAGGCCTCCTTCAGAGAGTGCTACTCAGAGGGGTGAGGAACAAAACCATTCAGGTCCCGGGCAGTGCTCCAAGATCCTGTTCACTAGTATTTTTGCCCTGTCTGCACACAGAACTAGTGACTGAAAACATCTGGAAGCCCGTTTTAAGACCTGGGTGACTTCTCTTTTCTCTAGGGGTGGCTGTTCTTAACCCTAGTAATCCAGGTTGACCTTTGCCAATGTCCCTTCCCTTCCAATCTTCTGCACTTCGTTGGGTAACAACCTCTAATAAAATCCACATGAATCTAGCTGCTAAAAGCTCCTGGAAGGGCTGTAGGACCTAACACCTGTCCTGCATTCCTTCAGCTCTAGTAGCAAGGGAAGAAGGCGGAGACCCAGCTCTTGCGCCTCTGGGTTGAATTGTGGAGAAAGGGAGTGGGTGGAAAGAGAGAAACAATGATGAGGGCTTGCTAAAGGTGAAGGCAGCTGTAGATGAGGAATGCACAAGTGTAGTGACAGGGCTACTAGGTGGCCAAGCAGTCCCCAAGGCCTTGGCCTGCCTCTTGCCAATGACCTAGTCAAGCTGACAAGGCCCAGGCTAACTCTGGGAGGAAGGACTGGGCAGACAGGCTGGGATGTGTGTGTCACTGACCTAGCAGTCCAGGGCCGCCTGTCCCTTCTCTCTCTATTGTGACCTGGCATATCTCCCAAAGTCCCTTGGGTCTCTAATTTTTTAGAAAACATTTATTGAGCACCTACAGCATTATGTGCCTGGTGCTGGGGAGATATACATTAGTAAGCAGAACAGACCCAAAGCCTGCACTCCAGCTTCACCAGCTTTTACTTCCTGTCCAACTATAGATCTTAGTCAGGTACACTGGTGGGTGGAATGAGAGAGCTCGGAGTTCCAGAGGCAGGAGAGCCACCCCGGCAGCTGGATCTCTCATCTAACTCTCTCCCTTAGCTTCTCTGAGATATGCACGGACACAGGATTCCCTTTGGCTAAGGCTGGAGCTCTGATTCACTTTACCTTTCTTCTCCCCATCATGGGCAAAGTCCAAGAAGTAAACACAGGAGGTTAGGATAAGCTGCTTGTAGTTTTATCTATAAAGTAAAAGGATGCATTTACTGGGCCTAGTTTGTTTTTATTTTTTTACTCCTTCTTTGCCTTCCATTCCACCCAGCTGAGATTTTTGTTTGGTCGCCTGACAGTCCTCATCTGATGTTACTAAACTATCTGTCTTTGCTATGATGAACCAAAGACCAGCACAAACTTCCCCGGAGCTGAAGGACGGTTCATCTCAGAAGGCCCTCAAGGATCCCACTGAGGCAAATGACTGCTCGGGTCAGCTCAGGCTGCTGTGGAACAGAGAAACTGGTGTCCTTCTTGGAGCACTGCCTTCATCCCCTTGAACTGTGCCAACTGGCAGGCCTCCTCCAGTCCCAGCCAGCGGTAGGCTTGGTGCTCAGGGGAGAGGCGGATCTCCACGTCGTAGTTCTTCACTTCCGCCAGCCAGTAGATGACTGTTTTAGGCTTCTCCCTGGCCACATAACTGAGCTCCCTTCTGAACCCATCAATGATGGTCAGCTGGCCTGCTTCTATGCCTGCTTCCTCCTGTGTCTCCCGCAGGGCTGTTTCCAAGTCATTTTCTCCTGGTTCTGCATGGCCTGGTTAGGACAAAAGAGGAAGAGGAGGAGGAGATAATCTTCAACAAGGCTGGATTTTCCAGGTCAGGTCAGATGATTTAAAGATGAGGTCTTCAGTGACTCTAAATGTTACTAGGCTCAAGGGAATATAGAGATTGGCCATATCCTAACAAGCCTAGGAATGGAGGGCAGAGCAGGTAGTGTCTGGCTCTGTGGTATCTGGGCAATTCCTTCTCCCACCCCATCTTCTCTGCAGAGTGAAACAGATCATGTGTTTGGCAAGTCTGGTCTGGAATACTGCTCTCTGACAGTGAAAGAGATAGCCTCTTTCAGACCTCCGCTTTCTTATTCTTTGGAGCGTGCCTCACCCCATGTTCTCAGGGAGACCTTTCCCTTGGAAACCTTAAAGTGATTTCCCAAGGAGAGGCAGTCCCTTCTTGGCAGGTGGGAGCTAGTAGAAGAGGGGATACTCTGCGTGCAGTGCACAATGAGGACTTGACACTGTCTACAGTCGGTCCCTGCGGTCCCAGGGCCAAAAGACAGCCCCCAAATCCTGCACTGCAGCACCAGCCACTGCTCCCAAGTAGCTATTGAGACTTTTCCAAATTGTTTTCATCTTTCCAACTAAGCAAGGCCAGACTGCAGTTTCACAGGGAGAGGCCTGATGGGAACTTAGACTAAGAACAAGCTGTGAGCCAGTTCTAAGAAAATTTGTTGGCAAGACCCAGATTCAAGAAGAGAGCTGCCAAGAAACTGTTGCAGGAGAACATGAAGCTCTGCAGACTCAGCTTTGCCTGTAGGCCCTCTCTGCAAATTCTCAGCTCGCCCAGAGGAGCCAAGAAGGACGAGGAGTCCGGCCACCTCTGTCAACAAATGGCTCCAGCAAGTTGCTGGGGGCCTCCTAGTTCAGGAGCTCACAGAGTGCAGGAATCCTTGATTCGGAGACAGGGCTATAGCCTAGCCCTCCTTCTTCCCAGGGGTCCCCACAGCAGTGCACTGAGTCAGCTGCTGCTGCACAGCTCCCACAGAAAGCAACCAAGAGTCTGGACTTACAAACCCAATCTAGCTCATGGCTTCTTGGGAATTTTCTGTATCACACCTCATATAGCCATGTACACAAAACCAGGTAGGTATGCATTAGGGGAGGAAGCCCCACCTTCCTTCAGAAGCTTGCAGGCACTTCTAAGCACAACCTTCCTGCAGCGTCTATGCAGCGCTCTGCCCATTGGTGTTGACAGGGTTGCTGCCCTCCAGACCAAAGCAGGAAAACATCCAAACAGGTCTTTAGAACCTTTCAGTGAGAGGTACTATGCAGTGCTACTGACTAAGGTGATCAGGAGACAAGTGTGAATATTTCTATTCATAGTATTTGTGACACTTCTGTCCTCTTTTTCACCTTGTTTCTCAATAGTGAAACTCAAATGTGCAAAATTTATTTCCCGTTCCCATTACCTTGTTTTCCTCCAACCCTGGATCCTTGTTTACCCTGCCCCACCTCATTCCCCTTTAAAGTCCCTTCTGTCTGTGGGCTATTTGCTCTGGGCTCCTGACCTGCAGCCCCATGACTCAACCTAAGGTCCCCAATTCCCAGCCCAGTACCTTTTCTCCTACTGTTCACCAGCTGTTCACCAGAGGCTGGAGCTCTGGTCAATGGTACAAAAAAACCAGGTGCTGCTTCTGCCCTGGATTCAGTCACAGAGTTCTATTTTCAGCTCTGTTCTGGCCTGGCATGGAGACCTTGTATATAGAAAGGATCAAGGGTTCCTGCCCACCCTGCCCCTTCCTGCTGCACAGTCACTGGGAACCAGCCTTGTTAGGGGTCTGGAAGGTGGATTTCTGAGCAACACTTGGCATTTCCCCATGAGCCAGCCCCTCTGGCTTCACACCTTTGGGAGGAGTCCAGTGATGAATGCCATCTGATGCCTGCAGCAGCAGAAACTCAATTGCAGTGCTGTTCACCTTGGGAATGAGGTGTCTTCGGAAGACGATCAAGCCACACGCTTTCAGGGCCATGGTATATCTGAGGACTTAACAAAGAAGAGATATGGGACTTTGGGAAGTCACACAGAACAGGAAGACCCATCTTGGGGGACCACACTCTAGTGCTGGGGAGTAGCAGAGATCAGCTAACAGTGACCTCATCACAACAGGAAAAAGGCAGCACGCCAAGGACGAGTGGGGGACCAGCACTCAGAGACGGGCCTTTGTGTGTAACTGCAGGACCTCGCCTCCACCCTGTCAGTGTGGCTCTATCTCTTCCAGGTCTCCCTGCTAAAACACGGGACTGGTGTGTGTGTGTTAAGACAGTGGAAATGCTCTGAAGCAAACCCACTGAGACTGGAGAGATGTAGGACAATATTATCATCAAGTCCACAGTCCCACTGCCCTCAGCCTCCAGCCTGGGTCTCTGAAGCAGAGACCCCAACAATGTGGTTTCTGATGGCTCAGAGGGGTCACTTAGGAAATGTAGTGTAGTATACTAAAAACTTTTGTGTTATTGATTTTTTTTAGTCTTTTATCCATGGGTTGGAATCTTATATATTCACATGGTGCAAAATTCAAAGTACAAAAGAGCACACATAGTAGAAACCCTCTTTCCCACCCAGTCAGAGGCCAGCTAGCAGAGTGGTCAAGAGTTTGAATCTGGAGTTCTGGCTCTGCAACTTATTCACTGAGTGATTAGCTCCTAAGCCTCAGTTTCCTCATCTGTAAGACAGGATAATAATAGCTCTACTCAAAGGGTTGCTATGAGGATTATGACCTAACTTTTGTAAAGTGCTTTAGAACAGTGCTGGGCACGTAATAAGTACTCAATAGATTTCAATATGCATAGAACAATATCTGGAAGGACACACATCATTAATAGTGTTTTCTGGATGAGGAGATTATGGGGAGGCTTTCATTTTCAACTCCATGTATTTCTGTATCATCTGGAAATTTGCAGAGCACATTAATTTTATCAGCCATATGGTAAAGGCTAAATTTTTTTTTTGTCTTTTCCATTTCACTTAGTCTTTCTTCCATTTTGGAAATAAAATATCAACAACAGACAAGAAGGGAGAAGAGTACGAATATCTACAGAAGTGACCAAAAAATTATCATCTGAAGGGACACATGGAATCAAGATAAAAAAGAAGGAAAAGCAGTTATGTAAGGCCCTGCTAAAGAAAAATTTGTGTCACCTGTTCATTTCACATATATTTGTTGACCATTACTATGTACTAAGTACTGTGCTAGACCTTTGCCCTTATGCATTTATATTCTAGTGGGAAAGGCACACTTTAACCAAATAATTAAGCAAATTAAAAAATAATTGCCAGTAAGGTATGTGCTACAAAGAAAAAATGTGTAATGGGTAACCTAACCTCATCTGGGGGCTCAAGGAAGGCTTCCTGGAAGAAGGGATGTTTCAGCAGAGAAGTAAAGGATGAGGAAAAGGTAAACTGGCAAAGGGAAGGAGGAACAAAGTTTGTTGCAGGTGGAGGTAATGGCACAGGCAAAGGTTCTGAGGTGGGATAGCATAACTGAAAGAAAGCCAGGTGTCTTAAGTGCAGTAAAAGTCTGGGACAGTGGCTTGAGCCAGCAGGACCAAAGAAGGAGCTAATGCAGAGAGGATGACTAGAGCAGGGGCTGGTGGTCTCCAGGGCCTCTTTATTGGTGCTCAATCAAGATGAGCTTGCATCTGTCAAAGGCATAAAAATCAGACCCACTGAAACCTGTTCAGGACAATTCTCAGGGCCGCCAACAAATGGTAATGTTACTCTAGGGAACAGTGGTTTCTTACCAAAAAAACAAACACACCCAGTACTGCAAGCATTCTAAACCTTTCTAAACCTGTAATGTGAGTTTTTAAGGATTGGAAATAATCTCAGAGGGGGTTTTGAAATGGTCTGTGCTCTCCTATACTGTTGGTGGGAAAGTAAATTAGCATATCCCTTAGGAGGGCAATTTGGTAATAATTATCAAAAAACATAAAATGCACATTCCCTTAGACCCAGCAATTCCATTTCTAGGCACCGTGACATACAGAAATACATGTTTAAGATGTGCACACAAGGATGTGCATCACAACCTTGTTTGCAATATCAAAAAGAAAAAAGGCAGAAACAAATATCCATCGATACAGGAATGGTTAAGTTTTAAGTACAGCTTATCTATGTGATGGAATATTATGAAGCCATGAAATAATGAGATAGAGTCATATGTGCTGCTGCTTGTGAATGATTTTTAGACGTACTAAGTGAAGAAAGTATGGTTCATAGTAGTATGTATAATGCTGTTTGAGTTTAAAAATTCATATGTAAACTGGTCGCAGGCTTTCCTTAACCACTGTATTCTTCTTCTCTGGTGTCCCTATTTATGCCAAAAAACCTTCCATTCTAGATGCCAAAAGGAAGCACCCTGTTACTACAGAACTGGTAAACAAAGACTTCAAATTATTGGCTCCAGGTTCAATCAAAAACAGGTACCTGATCCTATGCCTCCCTATTAAGATGCTCCTAAACTATTAGCAAATTATAGGTGTAGGGCACCTTGCCCCCTGCCTCAGGTGGAATCCCATCGAATGAATATTGGAAACCCTAGGTAAGCATAGGGATGTGAGGTCAGAGTGCACAGCGACCTGCCTAGGATGAGAAGCCCCAGGATATTCCTCCTCGTCTCTGCCATTGTTAATACAGCAGGGGAAACAAAGATGGCTATATGGGAGGGCTAAGAAAGACAAGCCTTGGGGTGGCCCTGTGGAACCACAGGGGAGAGGGAGGCAGGTGGATATTCTGCTGTGAGGAGGGGCCGTGGGTAGTGACAAGGGTACACGTGTGTTCCAGCAGATACCAAAGCGTAGGGGCGACCACACCTCAGAACCAGACCACTCAATGGTTCATCTCAATGCGACCAGAAGAGCTTGAACAAAGAGCTAGGATCAAATGTTCACTTTCTACCTATGCTCTGGCCCCTGGAGGGGACAGCCATTCTAAAAAGGCAGAACTATTTGCTCTTTTAATTGCTTGGCTTGAGCTGGTAGTCTCTAGAATTTCTCTCTCCTTTGCCTACATACAACCTCCTACCTACCCTTCCAGAAGCAGCTCAGATGTCACCTCTTCTGTGAAGTCTTTAGCTTCTTAACACTTCATCTCTGGGCCTTTCACATGGCTTCAATAAACTACTATACAGTTTGATCAGAGAGGCAGAACACTACGAGCGACAGAAAATTAAGCATTTGGTATAGGGATTAGGCCTGTGCAATTATGGAAGTTGATGGAGAAATCCAGGAACCTTTGTCACCTCTGCACCTGCTGGGCCTGAAGTTTCTACAGATCAGCAAGGTCAGCAGTTGGGATGGATAGATGGATGCAAAGTGGAGGACAGCAAAGAAAATGAATCTGAGAACAAATCGGGACCTAGGAGGACAACTGGAACTCATGAAGACACACTGACACCTGCCACTTCCTTTCACTGTCTACAAGTGCATTGATACAGATGACTTGCAGGAGAAGCTGGAACCCTCTGTCACAGAGCTGAATGTATACCTGGTCTAGAACTCACAGTAGGTGAAGGAGATTCAGCTGGATTGTGGAACTGCAGGCCTGGGTGCTGTCCTACACCAAAAAGGTGAGCCAGCAGAGCAGTGTGAAAAGATATGCACTGCCACCATGCCTGGCCCTCTCTGTCCTCCAGTGTACTGGCTGCTATTTCACTTCGGCTTTCCAAGTCTTGCACAACATTTTCTTGAGGTCACCTTAACCTGGAACCATATGGGAATGGAATCCTAGAAAATTTAGTTCCAGTTTAGCTAAGTAGATAGCACAAAGCCACTATGGATGCACACCTAGTATGGTACATCTCTGTCTGTGCCTCTGGCAGGGAGGAGCCAGACTATGAGCTCTGTCTCCCTGGGACCAGCAGAGATGCTTACAGCAGATGTTCATCAACTCAACAGAACTCCTCCTACCTCCCACTCATACAAATGCTCAGGGTAAGTTCTGGGACTTGGGGAAGTAGCCCAGTGTTTTCCTGAAGAGTGCAATTTACATAAAAGTCAATGACAGACAGACAGACACACACACACACACACACACACCACCCCCACCCCCAAGTGGATTCAAACCTCAGGGAGTTAAAGGACACAGTATCCAATATGCAAATATGCCTGCAGCCAGTATTGTGGAGATGAGAACTCCAGGCTGACAGCAGGCAATTCACACTTCAGAAAAGTGGCAAAGTGCCTTAGGTAGTTTTAAAAAAAGCCTGAATAAAAACCCCTCAATGTCATAAGAAGGTTCTAGAAGCCAAAGAAAAGTGCTCTTGGCGTTCTCTATATATATGCTTCTCTTACAGCTGGGAGGTTCAGGACCTAAGTGCCAAAAAATAATTCACAGATAAATGCCTATACTAATGTGTTATGTTCCAATGTTTTCATCAAATTAATCAGAGTGCTATTGCAAGCATAGCTCAACCCCAAAAGTCCCCACAAATATACCTTTAGATATTGTACGAGCCCCTCAAATACTCCCCCCAACTTGAGCCTATTAGTCTAAAATCTCTTTTGCAGAAAGTGTTTCATGCCACCACGTTACGAATTAAGCATCTACACTGTGTCAGCTACACTGTGGAAGGTTGTTTACATATCTTTTTTAATGCTTAAGACAACTCCTCAGGATAAGCATTACTATCTCCAGTTTATGATGAGGAAACTGAGATTCAAAAAGGCTAAAATACATGCCCAAAGGCAGTCTGTGAATGGTGGGATTTGAATCCAAGTAAGTTTAACTCCAAAGTCTATATGCATTTCCCCTTCTAAAGTTCTGCTTTCCATGAAGAGTGTGGCTTAGGGCAGAGCACAAATGGCCCTGAAAGAGGACATGTAAATGATTTATAAAATTACTTCCAGGTCCAAAATTCCTAGTCTTTGATGTGTATTCACATGGAAGATTTTTAAGAGATCTGGTTGGAATCCTTTCCAGAGAACAGGTTTTATTGGAAGGGGGTGCAGATAAAGGTGCTGGTGCCCAAAGATAACTCTGGGGTGGGGGGTAAAGTATAGCCTGAGGCCCCTAAAGTTTGCCATGATAAAAGTTTCTATGCCTCCTCTTTTTTTCTGGGGAAAGGAACCTAAAACCACATGTTCAAAACTTTTCCCAGTAGCCTGGGGGTTCCCAAGCACTAAGTGTTGTGAACCCCCTGGACACTAGCCTTTGACAAGCACAAAAGCACCTAACTTAGGGCATCCATGTCCAGGAAATTTGTCCAGGCTCTATTGGGAGGAGGAAGGCCAACTCTGACTTCTCAGCTTTCCCTTACTCCCCATATCAAACCTCCGATTCTCCGACTCCCTTCTTCCCTTTCAAAGGAGTGGACAGAAATGAGGCACCCGTCCATGAAGAAAGCCCCCTTGTAACAAAAACAAAAAGAAAAAAAAGCCCCCAACTACCATGAATAAACCGAGACAAAGAAAATGTTCCTTCAGCTGCACCTTTTGCTGGGCATAAGCCACTTTCCTCAGAGACCAAGCTGCTGAGTCATCCTGCTATCTTTGGTATTTGGCTGATGGAGGAAACAGGAGATTTCACCTATAATGACAAGAATATTGGCTTCTAGGATGAGGCCAAAGTCATACAAGGTTGGAACAAAAATCATTTCTAGTGAAGGGAATCTGTTAAGTGGCCTACTGGTGCCATCTGCTGTACAATTTTGGAACACAAACATGAGGAATTCTATTATTAGAGCCTGAAGGGATTCATTTATTCATCTAATATACGTTTAGTCTGTCTCATGTGACAGGCAGTGTGACAGGATTGAAGAGTAGACATTGAAGAGTAGACATGAAGCCAAATACTAAAAGCCCCTGCTTTCTAGGGGCTCATGTCTAATGAAAGCAGAAGGTATTTAAACAGACAGGTGACCAGTGTGTTTTGTGCATCACAGGAGTATGTGTAAGATGGAAAGTTAGCAAAGAAGGAGTGATTATCTTTAAGTCAAAGCGGAACCCCATAAGGATTTTAAAAGATGGTTAGGGGTTTACCAGGAAGAGTAAAGGTGAAGGCAAAAGGCATCCAGGCAGAGGAGTGTGAACAAAAACCCTCAAGCACAAGATGACGTTTTATTATTAAACAGCTTAGTTTATATTCTGTAAGCATGAGGAGCCTTTCACTGGCTTTAGGCAGGGCTGTAATACGGTCAGCTAGACATTTCACAAAGACATTTGAGCAGCAAGGAAGGTGGAGAAATCGATTAGAAGGAAAGGTTGGAGGCAAGGAGACCAACCCTTTACAAGCTGTGCCAACAGTCCAGATGACAAATGATACAAAGTTAAATTAAGACAGAGGCAGTGAGAAAGGAGAGGAGATGATGAATTTGAGAGAGAGCTCAGAGAGAAAATCAATACCATTTGATGTTCCATTGTCCAAAGGAGAGGTGTTGGTTTGGGTGACTAGGTAGAAGTACGGGGAGTAGGGAGTAGGAGTAAACTAATGATTTCCATTTGGGACAAGCTGAATTTGAAGTGCTACAGACTAACCACAAGGTAAATGGATAGCAGTGATCATGTCATGTCTTCATTTCCCAAGGTAGACATTTCCTACTAGAGAAAGACTTTGCTCCTACTGTAGGTACCTCTGCAGCTCACCTCTCTCCTTTTGAGTAAAGTCTGACTGCATCTGGTATTCCAAGCATTTTCATCTCCTTTCAGTCAGAAATAGCATGGCACAACACAGGAAAACATGACTGGTGCTGCAATGAGAAACACCTACCTCCCTAATTCAACAGCTGGAGCAAAATACTTAACTTCTCAAAGCCTCATTTTCCTCACGTGTACTTGTCATAGTTGTAGAGTTTAAAGAATGCATACATAGGGCCTGACAAATCAGAAGTACTGAATGAGTCACTCTTATCCGTGAATCATAAAAGGTCATCAGAAACCTCTATGTTGTGTTAATGACTTGCTCTTAGCTTTCGATAGTTGAATCAAGAACTGGCTTTTCATATTTTCTGCAAAATTGCCAGTGAATGCACTTTTTCAACACACCATGTATACTCTTTATATATAAGGTCCCACTAGATAAAGTCCTTTTCACATAGGTACTGGGAAGAAATTCCACTTTTTTAAAGAACGTTTCCCTTAATTATTAGTTATTTCTTAAACTGACAAGTTTGGGGATTATTATAGGAAGTTTACTGACCTTGTTGGCTAGTATATTTGCTTGTTTCTATTATAAAAATAATAGTCACCATTTTTTGAGCTGTTTCTGCTTGCCAGGTGCTTTATCTTCAATATTTCACTTAACCTACACAACCCCCTGAGTCATTACCGCCATTCTTCCGAAGAGGAAAAATTAAACTATGGCTCAGAGATGTTTCTGGGTAGTGACCCAAAAGGTTTTCCTGACTTCCAATATCATTACTTATAACCTCGGGCACTTCACATTTAGCTATTGGATTGCATTCCGTTAACTTTAAGCACATATATACACATATGTAATTTTTTAAAGAGATATAATACCCAACGCATAGGGCCCAAACCAAAACTAGGCCAGAACAAAAAAGAAGTTATATTTTAAGTTTGGAGCCTCTCGTGTGACTTTACTTCTGCTATAATCGGTACGATATTATCCATTCAATAAATGAAGCAATTAGAAAATACACAATCTCTTTTAGAAAGCAGGCAGGGTTTAAAGGGTAAAGTGAAACTTGAGGCCCAGGGAGGGGGCGGTATGGCGCTCAGACCGCTGGTTCCTAAACCCGGAACTCTGGGATTCCAACGACCCACCCCATCACCATTTGCAGGGGCGCAAACAAGGCTCATAGGGCCATTGAACCCTCCCTTCCTGTGCCTGAGAGGTCCTGTTAGCGGCTGAGGCCTGGCCAGCTTGGAGGAGGGTGCGTCCACTTTTCACACTGCAGCGACGAGAGGTCAGTCAGTTACAGATTTCCATCGCTCCAAGCCGCAGTTTCTCGGCGGAGAACTAAATCCAGCGACCCCTCTTAATTGCAACTCACCTGAGGTTGAGGGAGCGGGCCTTAGAGAGAGACAGAGACAGAGAGAGGAGTGCCTTTCTCTCATTTAGAACTTCGCGATATCTTCTCTTAAGCAGAACGATTGGTTGAAAGACGGAAATTGGGGTGTTACTCACTGTTTCCTCGGATCTCTGATTGGTCCTCTGGAGGAGAAGACGGCTAACATCATCGAGTTTCCTAGGTACCTATTGGTGAATGATGCTGTCCTACTTGCGCGCGGGAACGGCGCGGGCGTTCGAACCTGCGTTTGGCGGCGTTTCCATGGGGATGAGGCCTGGCTGCCTGCTCAAGCTTAGGACTTGATAAGACACCCGCCTGCATTCGGGCTCTCTCCAGTCGTCATCGTCTTCTCCTGTCCTCAGACAGGGTTGACCGACGAGGAATTTGGAAGCCTTAGAGGTGAGAAAGGGCAGGGGAGAACCGGGGCGGGGTAGGCCTGGTAGGGAGCCTTGGCGCCTGCCTCGCCAGAGAGGGTGTTCAGGACACTAGCCGAGCGCGTAAGGAGGCGGGCGGTCGTCAGGGAACCGGCAGTTGGCCTCAGCCGGTTGTGCGAACTCTCACCCACTCTTCTACCCATCATTCCCATATATCAGCCTTTTTCCCAACTATTTTCTCGAACGCCACTTCTCTCAGGAAGCCCTTACTGAGTCTCGACGTCCTCTTGCTTTTGCCCCCATATCTCTGATTGGAACCTTACTTAGACCGTTCTCTTTGGCCTTTCCTCTTCAGTTATTTGTGTACTTCCGTGAACACCATTCCCCTTTCTCTCACGTGTCTGAGGTCTTTGCGGCAAGGCAAGCATCTTTCACACAGAATTTCCTAGAAGTATTTGTTGAGTTTAATTCGTCACAATTAGGTTGGATTTTCGTCTATGCCCTGCCCCGTTTTCCCTCCCATTCAGAGATTATTTTTAACTGGGAGGAGGGGGAGGGCACCCTAATCTTCTATGCAAAAGACCCTGAAAGTCCACGGTTGGCCTTTCTAAATCTTTGTGAAAGGAAAAACTTTTTTGGGTTGCTTGCTATGACTCTTCCCCACATTGTGGCTTTTAGTCTTGGTCTCCTAGTGCTTTGCTAGACGCCCTATAAGTGTTTGCTTAAAACAGATCATTCTGTTGTTCCTGTATGCTGACAGAGTTTATCTCAGTTTTTTAGTGGCCCATAGCTATTGTCACATTTTAAGTGTGCTTTGGAAAATGTTTTAAGACATTTTTTCCTTTGTATTCCACTTATAGTCTCTCTACTTTAGGACATATAACAGCTGCTCCAGTAAGCCTGTCCATTCATCAGGTGTCCATAAGAGAATTGCATTGCCAAGACTGTTGTTAGATTGTTAACTCATAATTCTATATATTCTCTGTCTTGCCAATGGATTTCAGCCCCGGGCAAGTTCGCTATGGATTCAGTGTGACCAAAGAAACCGACAGCAAAACGTTCTTGGGGTGAAAAGGTTTATTACCCGGCTTGTTCTCCGGTGGTAGGTCGAGCACTAGCGTCTCTGCCTCCGCCCAGAGTACTGGGCCGAGCTCTCTATATAGCGCAATAATAGCTTATTGTCTACAGGTGTGGAAGTGGCAGCCCAGCAACAGGCCAGTTACATCATCAGTGGTTTAAGTTCAGTGAGGATTCTGGCCATAGGAACCCCAACTTCCCCACACTCTCAGTCTGCATTGTTGATAATTCTTATGTCAAATTCATACCTCAATGATGACTTTAATAAAAGGATTGACACAGTAAGGTGTAGCAGTTATTTACTTTTACCTTCTTATGAAAGTTTGAACACTACCTTACAGCTGAACTGAAGATTGTGACATGTAATGGACACCAGGCTGGGGATTAAGGTTTGGTTTTGGCTCTGTCTCTAACTCACTCACTGTGGCTGGTTTTGCAAGTCATTTAGCCCTTTTGGACCTCACTTTTTCCATCTGGAAAATCAAAGGGTTCAATTAGGTTAGAATTCCTGTGGCTCTACTATGAGTTTAGTCAAGTAAATTGGTGTCAGGTAGATATCATTCATTCAGCCTTCCAAAGACTATACAGCTGGAAGTAATAGCTACCATTTATTGAGTGTTTGCCCTGTGCAAAACACTAACTACATCAAGGGCTTTATATATAGATATTACATTTTTCTTAGCATAGTACAGTAATGTGCTGCCCACATAGCATTTCATTAAGAACTTTTGTTTTATGTTGTTAATGAAAACCTTTAGCTATTCATAGTATTTCCTTAGGGCAAACTAGGACAGGATCCTCCCATCTTCCAATTTAGGAGGAACAGAAGTTTTTCTTGGCCGCAATGTTGTTGTTTGTAAAGTGAGGGGTTGAACTCTTCTCATATCCCACATAGATTAGTTGATCTAATAATTCAGTTTCCTGTAGTGGCTCAGCATACCTGTTCATAATCTGTGCAGAGTAGATCCTCTACAAATTTTTTGTTAAATGAGTAATAGTGTTTTACTTACTATACTTTAAATGTTGTGGTCATTGTATATTTCCTGAGTTATTCTCTCATGGATTTTGGTGTTCATATACTATTAAACAAGGAGACTTTTCCATAGGCATAAACTAATAATAATTGGTACCAATTGTATTGGAAAAACTCCATTTTCCACCTGTGTCTTTTTCCTGTCTAGGGAAAAACCTTGGTTCTTTTCCCTTCTGTGTGCCTCCTTTATTAGTCACACTGGACACTTCACGTTGTCACCAAACATGGGGTTTTTTCCTCCACCAAGTAATTCTCTGATACCAGTTGGGTGTCCTATAGTTTAACTCTATCTAACACTATCTATCTGAGATAGTGTCAGATTCCATGGGTTAAGGGCTCAGTACCACAAGACTGCTCCTACCCAACTTAAGATGTCAATCACAACTAGTAGGTCCCCAGGTTACCCACAACTTCCGTCCTATTTGGCTACAAATCAAAGGTTCTTATGACCCCTTCCTCAGGTTTGATTAATTTGGTAGAGCAGCTCACAGAACTCAGAAACACTTACGCTTACCAGCTTATTAAAGTCATCATAAAGGATACAGATGAACAGCCAGATGAAGGTACATAGGGCTAGGTCTGGGAGGGTCCAAGTGTAGGAACTTTTGTGCCCCTGCAGTTGGGGTGTGTTGCCCTCTTGGTGTGGATTTGTTCAGCAGCCTAGAAGCTCTCCAAACTTCATGCTTTGGGGATTTTAAGGAGGCATCATCATATTGGCATGACCATTTATTAACTCCACTTCCAGCCCCAATCCCCTCTGGAGAATTAGAATTCTGACTGAAAATTCCAAGCTTCTCCTTATGGTTTGGTTTTTCTGGTGACCATCCTCCATCCAGGAGCCCACCCAGAGGCACCCCATTAGAACAAAAGATACTCGTAGTGTTCTTATCACCTAGGAATTTACAAGGGTTTTAGGAGCCTTGAGTCAGGGATGGGGTGAAAGACCAAATATTAGAAGAAGAGATGCTCCTAGTGCTCCTATCATTTAGGAAATTACAAGGGTTTTAGGAGCTCTATGCCAGGAACCAGGGACAGAGACTATATATATTTTCTATTATCTCACACCATTTTATTGTTGAGTGTTTATGTATCAGATATTTAATTCAGCACTTTATTTACATTATCCTAATTAATCCTCACATAAGCAAACATCTTTCCCAAGTTACTATTACCTTTGACTGTTTAACTCTATAGTAGCTTCCTAAATGATCTCCCTCCTTCTATTTTCCTCACCCCTTACAATCCATGTCTCACAACACTGGCAGATTATGCCCTTTCCCCACTTAAAGTCCTCCATGACTTCTTGTTTCACTGTAAATTAAAATCCAGACACCTTGACATGACCCAGTAGACCCTGCATAACCTGGCCCCTCCCTTTCTGTCTTCATGTGATGTTGCTCTCTCACCTACTGTGCTAGAGCCAGACTGGTCTTGATCATGCCATTCTCACTTCCACGTTAGAGCCAATATGCTTGCCTGGAATGCTCTTCCTCATGATCTTTACATGAATAACTTCTTCATATTACTTCAGATTTCACCTCAAATGTTCTCTTCTGAATGAGGCCTTATCATCCAATGTGAAGTAGCACATATCACTATCTGAAATTATCTCCTCCCACTAGAATAATAGCACCTCAAGGGCTGTGACCTTACCTGTTTTGTTCACTGATATATCCTCAATATCTAGAACAGGGCCTAGCTCCTAAAAGGCCCCCAAAAACTATTTCTTCAATGATGGGATGAAAAATTCTTGTTGGAACTGTGACCCTCTGGTCACAATGTCCATAGCTGTGTCCATAGCAGTTCATTATTACAGTCTTCTGTTTGCTCAGGAGCAACTACAAACTCTGCCAGCTTCCCTGAGCAATCAGATTACCCTGATTTAGTTTCTACTATGACAATAAATGGTATCAAATGCTTTTGTATAGTTTTAAAAATAGTGTAGGGATATTTATTCATTAATAATTGTTGAATGTGTATTATTTTCAAACACTGTCTTAGATACTAGGAATAAAAAGATTAGTAAGATAATAATGAATACATATAATAAGATAATATATTCCTTGACCACAAGATCACATTCCAATGGAGGAAATAAACATACTACTCATAGATAATTGCTACAGAATGCAACTGCAGTGATAGAGATATGCAAAAATGTACAATATGAATACAGAAGAGACCTCCAAACCACATCTGGGGAAATCAGAAAATACCTCATTTGTGTTTTAATCAATGGGTAAGAGGTAGACAGGTAAAGTGAGATTTAGTAAGAGTGGAAGGAGGCTGTTTAAGAGCTTGTGAATAAATGCATAGAGAAAGAAAACAGTCTAAACAGTCGACTAAACTGGAGAACAAGCGGAAGGGGCTAGACTATAGAAGGCTTTATAGGACATGCTAAGGAGTTTGGACTTTGTTCTGTAGATAGGTAACAGGATGCCACTGAAGGTTTTTAGATAAGGGAGCAGCATGGTCAAAACTGGGCTTTGAAAAGAATGATCTGGCTTTCTAGTGGGGAGGATGGCTTAGAGGGGGCAAGACTGGAGGCAGGGAGAGCAGTTAAAAGACAAGTAATGATCTAGGTGAAGGATACTGGGACCAAACAACCAAACCTGTGGTGGTAGGAAGGAGGGTAGCAGATGGGAAATTTGACAAATATTTAGGAGATTAAATTGACTGGACCTGTTGCCTAGATTTGGGATTAAAGGAGAGGAAGGAATCTAGGATTTTTCCCAGTTTATCTCTGAATGACCAGATGGATAGGGTAAATGGTATTGTCATACCCACCCCTCCTGCCAAGGAAGAGAAAGGTGGAGGGGTAGATTTTGTGGGGAGTTAATGAGTTTGCTTATTGACAAGTCATTCAGATGCTCAATGATGGGAACATTTTGATAGTGATGTAGCAATCACTGCATGTTTTTGCTACACTTCTGTAAGATTGTCAGTTTTATTGTGAGGGGAACTAAAATACCCTGGAATTCTGGAAGTACTGAGTCAATAATATTGCACAATATCCAGGCTAAAAAAACTCTAGTTGAGGTTTCACCAGCATTGAGGAGCATCCTATGTCTCTTACAGTCTTTTCAGTTAGTTACCTGTTTATGTTGAGATTTGATTGTTTAAAACTAGTGGTATAGAATTGTGTAGCCAACCTATGGATATCTGATCACTTTCTAAAACTAATTCATATAATTGCTCTTAATAAATTATCTGTGCCTTGGTTTCTTCATTTGTAAAAATGGAGGCGATAGCAATGAAATAGTATTCAGCCTTAAAAAAGAAAGAAATCCTGCCATTTGCAACAACATGGATGCACCTAGAGGGTATTATGCTAAGAGAAATAAGCCAAGTGGAGAAAAACAAATACTGTGTGATTTCACTTATATGTGGAATCTAAAAACAAAACAAAATGAACAAAAGAGCTGTAGAGTCTTAGTGAGAAGGGACTGGTGTTTAACATGGGGGAAGGGTTGGGGTGGGTGGATGGGGAGGGGGAGGGAGATAAAAAGGTACAAAAATTCTCAATTATAATATAAATTGTTTACGGAGATGGTAGTACAGCATGGAGAATATAGCCAATGATTCTGTGACATCTTCCTATGTTGACAGATAGTAACTGCACTGTGGGGATGAGGATTTAGTAATATGGGTAACTGTTGAACCACTGTGTTATATACTTGAAACCAATATAAGATTGTATATCAGCAATACTTCAATAAAAAAAAAGATTGTGTATCAACTATACTTAAATAAAAAAACAAACAAAAACACAGGTGGTCATTGCCATCTGTCACAACAAATCTTGGAAGATTAATGAGGTAGTATACTTAATTACATATTAATAACTTAGGTACCATTGAATGGAATTATTGTTTTAATTGCTCTTTGCTTTCTGAGCACACTCCTTTAGAAACAATTTCTGGTGTCATTGTGGCAACAGTTTGCAAAAAGATATAACCCTGAGTAAAAAAAATCTATGTTAGTAATTTATAAAAACTGATTATAAAGACAAGTAGTGATTCTATAGCATCTTACTACACTGATGGACAGTGACTGTAATGGGGTATGTGGTGGGGACTTGATAATAGGGGGAGTCTAGTAACTATAATGTTGCTCATGTAATTGTACATTAATGGTACAAAAAAAAAAGTGTGGTAATGACTGCTAGTAAAATGCTATTCTACAGAAGTCTGCATACTTCCATTTCCTTACTTCCATGAGATTTCATCCAGAGAAATTGTTGAATTCCATAGAATGTAGGAGAAGCTAACCACATGTGAGTCATGAAGAGAGATCTCATTGTTCTTGAGCATGGCAGGCCCATCCCAGAGCAGACCTGATGCTTGACAAACCCCAGACAGCCCTCCTCATGGGTCATGCTCTTGGATTGCTTTTTCTAGAATCAGCCCAGACAGCAGATTCTTAGCCGTTGGTTCTTCTGAACACACAGTTGACTTCTATGACCTCACTCAGGGCACAAGCCTGAATCACATTGGTTACTGCAAAGATATCCCAAGTTTTGTCATTCAGATGGATTTTTCTGCAGATGGCAAATACATCCAGGTGCATGAGGTCCCCCTGGGGAAGCAATAACCAAAGCCATGGTCATTGAGAAGATCACCTGGGCCTCCTGGACAAGCATTCTGGGAGACAAAGTCATTGGCATATGGCCACAAAATGCAGACAAGGCTGATGTGAACTGCACATGTGTGACCCATGCTGTTCTGAACCTGTCACAGGAGATGACTTTGGGCTGGTGAAGCTCTTTGAGTTTCCATGCACAGAAAAATTTGCCAAACATAAGTGATACTTTGGTCATTCAGCTCATGTGACAAACATCCGTTTCTCTCATGATGACAAGTATGTGGTCAGCACTGGAGGAGATGACTGCAGTGTATTTGTGTGGTGATGTCTGTAATGCCAGAAACCTCTTCCTTTATTGCTGACGCTGCCACCACCCAGCAACTGCAGAGGCAGTGACAGGGCACCTCGTCGCCACCTGCCGCGGGCAACTCACTGAAGGGGTATGAGTGCCCCTACTCTGCGATCTCCAAAACTGTGATGCCAAGAAGGAAGAGTTTTATATCCATTAAGTGCCTTTGAAAGTTTCCAGTTGTGTGGGCTGCTGTCTCACCTCCCACAAATTATCTCCTTTCTACATATGGTGCTAAAAGTTCAAAACTGAGGAGGGCTACAGGACCCTCAGCAGATTCCTTGTCTGTCACCCAAGTCATGCGTTCATGGCAAGGCTTCCTAAATGAAAGACATCAGTTATCTGCTTAGGAAATAGTGGTTATAGGAAGGTGAGCAGCAAAGAAATGTCAGTTCAGGAGGGAGGGTATAGAATGGGTTTTCATTGTGTTCAGTGCCAAACTCACAAAATTCAAAATAAAATTCAAATAACTCTACTACTACAAAGTAGAAACAAAAAATAAAAACTCAAGCAGGTTCAAATGAGCTGATTTATCTTGTTCTAAAATGGTAATCAGTGAGGTGACATGGGTCTGTACTGGGTTTACCACTCCCAGAATGGGGTTGACTTGACTCATGATTTGTTTCAGGTGAAATATATAGGTCAAGCCTGGATTTAAATGTCTCTGCAAAACAAATTTCTAAGCCCAAGCAATATTTGGTAAATCAAGCTCAAACAAAATATCTAGCTTAGAGTCCCTCGGAGTTGGTTGGATGACAGAATGTGACTTGGAAAATATTAACCAGAAGACATCCCTAACCCATCTCAGTCATACTTCACAGTTGGCCTACCACTGACTGCAGGAGGGGGCTCACGGCACACAGAAGGCCCACAAGGGACTGGTACTCTGAGCACATACATACCAATTAGTCCTTCCAGTCAGTAAACTAAAATTCTGAATCTTGAGTTACTGGCTGTTTGAGCTGTCAGTTTAGAGAAAAGGTGAAACGAAGCAGTTTCAATTAAATAGATTAACATTTACTACAGAAGTGCTTCAGCATTCTAAATGTATTAGATGACTCATTGAACTATTTTTATATGCCAAATTATTAATGCCTTACATCAATCTACTAAGAGGTTGTTGGGCCCCCAGTAAGAGTCCCTATGTAGTCCTGATTGTTTTCTGTATCATGTGACTGGTAATGCTGAGTGATAACTATGTCTGCCTGTACTGTACCACTGCCCTTTCATAATTGGATCTTGCATTGAAATAACCATGTGGAAGAACAAATTGATCAATGATGATATGTATAACTATATTTAAAGAGCAATAGTGTCTGTGTCCAGAAAACTTCTTAAATCTTATTTGTAAACATTTATATGGTATGATTTTATATATGTTCATTAATCTTACACTGTATTCTATGTTAAAAAACTGATTGTAGTAGTTTTTTTCATTTAAACACACGAAGATTTTTGTTGAAAGTATTTTATAACTGCCAAATGGCAAAAATCTGCAAATAGCCTTTGCAATTCAATTAGACCAAGATTTTAAAAATAAAGGACTGAATTTAATTAAGCCCAGAACTGGTTGCCACCTGTTCCTGGAAATTCTTTCAAAATTAAACCTCTATAATTAGAGTAATACTTGCACTGTTTTAAGATAACTGGGTTCAACAATTTCCTTATGTTTATTTTTAGGTGATTGCTCCCATGCTTTTCACCTAAGAAACTTATTAACCTCACAATGGGGCTCTTGAAAGGAATTGCAGTAATTGCAAAGTATTAGCTACTTAACCATAAACAAACTTGAAGCCTTTTTTTTTCCTAGTTATAAAAAGAAACAATCGCTCAAAAACTACTTTTGGGTATAACTTACATGACTAGCATCCCCAAATCCACATTTAGCTTTAAGAATTCCATTAAGTATCATATACTCTCATTCTTTTGCAGCTGTTGTTTTAAGCAGTTGTCTAGCATCACTTGTCTTCTGTTGAGATCAGTAGTCTATAGATAGAATAATCCCTAGAGTTTGAAATAACTAATTCCTTTGTTGGGGGAAAAGTGTGTACTGTATTATTCACCTTCTAATCTCCCACTGATAATACTGAATTTCTTGTGTTCGTAATTAGGGACCGTATGCCAAACATGGAGTACTGAAAAACTTTAATGAAAATTGATTGAGAATATTGGGTTTGTATTGTATTCATTTCTAATGGTACAGTGGGCCCAATAACTTTGTTAGTAATCCCTTAAAAAGAATCATTACTAATGGTTGACTAGGGGCTGGGTGGGTTGAGGGTTTAATATGTGAACATACTAAAAGCCATTGAATTCACTTTAAATGGGCGAATTGTATAGTATGTGAATTATATCTCAATAAAGCTGTTATGTGTATTTTAAAAATTGGTCATTGTCATAGTTTAGGGGAACTCAGATAAAAAGTTTCTCGGTAATCAGAAGCTATTTTGGTCCTTGTATTTTCACACTACTTCTATAAATAGTAAGTAGAATGTATAATAGGCTCTAATGCCTACTGAATTTCCTATGTAGTCTCTTACTTTCAGAAACAGCATATTCACTTAAACCATAGAGTTGAGCAAATAGAGAGTAGAAAACAGTAAGATATTTGAAAAGGCCACTGAGGTTTAGCCTACCAAAGCTTGTGACTTGGACAAGTTGTTTAATCATTCAGAACCTCAGTTACCACATAAATTGAGAGTGTTGGCCCAGATCATGGTTCTCAACTTAAATGTCTGCAGGGCTAACCAGTTCATGTAAGTGAACAAAGTTGGTTGACATAAAGACCCAAGAGCTGAGGGACCATCATTGCGTATAGGATTGTATATGCAGGGAGCAGCCACAACTCAGTTTTGGTCTGTTGTTGCCTTATCTTATTGGCCCAATGTAACTTTATCTTCTAATTTTCAAGAAGGGCAAAAGCTGGTTATTTTAAATTGCTCCTGATTTTTAAATATTGTAATGAATTCTAAAAAAATTTAAGTGCTATGCAAGCCAAAGAGTAAGGTATGAAGGAAACCTTCATAAGCTATATAGTATAGACAAGACCGACTATTGACTAGATTATCTCTGTTGACCTGGCTACTTTGTAGGATTCTTTTTTTTTTCCTTATATAATGTAGTACATACCAAAGAACAGGTGTGAAACATAGATGTAAGTTATAAAGCATAATACAAAATGAATAAATGCCCAAGACCTAGTACATAATCTCCCCATGTTCTCCTGCTGTTCCTCATTTCCCTCTTCTCCCCTAGGAGGTAACCACTATCCTACATTTTGTGTTCAGATGCCTAAAAATACATGGGATTTGCTTGCCTTATAAAAAGGAACATAGTTTTCTGGGATTTGTTTTTCTCCTTATGCTGTTTCTGAGATTGATAAATTGTTGAGTGTAGATTTAGTTTGTTCTTTTATCACTATGTATAATATTCCATTGTATGAATATATCCAAATTTATTATCCAGACAGTGGACATGCAGGTCATTTTCAGTTTCTGGCTCTTGTGAACAATGCTGCTATGCACATTTTAGTATGTGTCTCCTGAAGCACATGTGCTAAAGTTTTTCTAGTTGTGTTGCTTGGTTGTATGATACATGAAGACTCAACTTCATAAAATAATGCCCAGCTGGTTTTCAGTGGTACTGGCTTAGCCCCATGACTATTCTCTGAAAGTTCTCCATAATTCTCTGCCTTCTCTAATTGATTTTATTGTCTTCCACACTTTTTTTCCCCTTAATAAAGATAACCTTCTGCTTCACTGCTCCTTTATTTTCTTTTTCTAGTGAGCCATATGTTACCTGCCATTTCATTAAGAACATTTTATCTAAAATAATAGGATCATATTTATAAGTACATACTACCCTTCTTACTTACTAAAGGTGCCTTTTTAAAAACTTTTCCATGCAGAAATATTAATTTTAAAATGTAATGGTCATTTAAAGAACTTTTAAGTTGTATTTGTCCGGTTCCATCTATGATTAGTTACATTTAAGTTCTGTTTACTGTGTGGCTGTATTTTTTCTTTAATTATCTCACAAATGATCTGGTTGTTCCCGGCAGTTGTGAACTTTTAATGGTTTTAGGAGTTGCTCAGCATAAATAACAAAATTTTATTGTTGAACGGAGAGGATTTTTTAAAAAACTTGGAACATGAATTTTTTCTGTAATAATTTTGAATATTTCTCTTTAAAAAGAACCTTGAACACAAATATTTTCAGCTACTGTAAAAGCTACCCAAAGCCACATTTTACTTTCCTCTTTACTGTATTATTTGTAATAGAAATAAATATACCTTTAAAGAGGAAGTATTTAACTATTATCAAGATACCAAGGATTATTTGATACTATGAATCCCATGTAGGTGAGTCAGGCTTTTTTTTTCCCCCCAAAAAAACAGGTTTACTTAAAATAAGTAAGGATAGGGTTCCTAAGTATCTTAATAAAATGAAATAGGCTTTGGTTCATGCATTTTTAGGTTTTTATTGAATTACTTTTTAAAAACTATGAAAAAACAACAAAATAAATAAATAAAAACTATGGCCATCCCACTCACCTAGAATATGTACATTATGCCCTTCTAATTTATCCAAGTAGAGTCAGAAGTCTTGAGATTTTCATTCTCTGCTTAAAGAGTATAAAAAGTATTCAGCATCTATTCTTGACAACTTTTAACCACAGCTCAAATTTCTATAGAAAATTTTATACCTTTTCTCAATTTCTTCTATGGTTAAGTTTGGTTTTGGTTAATAGAAATGAATGTTTTAGGGGAAGTGCTTTACCCTTTTAGATGCTTGTGGAACATCTAAAATTTAATGGTATGAAATTTCTTTTTGAAGTGATAAAAATGTTCTAAAATTGTATTGTGATGGTTGCACAACTGAATATACTAAAAACTATTAAATTGTACAGTTTAAATGGGAGTCTTATGGTATGTGAATTATATCTCAATAAAATGGTTGAAATTTAATGATACCCCAGAGGAGTTTATTGAGCATGTTTTTTCCTATTCCATTTTGATAATTAAAGTATTTGGATGTCACATGAATTTGAGAAACTAAAAATAACTTGCATGCTTTAAAACTTGGGCCATTGTTTTCTATTTTCTTGATTGGTAACAAATATCTAGACCTTTGATTTAGGTTTTCTACTTTTTTAAAGTAATCAAAAACTTTTATTAGAACTATTGAATAATCTTGACAAGTATAGAAGCAGGCAACAGTTTTTTGAAATGATAAAACCTGCTTTTAGGTTCATGTGAGTTACTCAATTGTCTCCCCCTAAAAAGTAGAAGACAAAACTCTTTTAGCAAAAATATCCTATCTACCCATAGGATTTCTTCAAGCAATTTTTTTTATGAAGAATATTTTTCCCAAGTCATTGACACTGTGTGTATTATTTGTTTCACTTATTCCTTGTTTTTCTCAAGTTGATTTAAAAATCAGACTGATTTAAGAGATTTCTTCCTTTATTACCAGATGTCATTGAGGTTAGTGAAAAAAGAGCTATGAAAAATAGTATGATCATTTTAACTTATTTCCAAAGGCCTAAGAAAGAAAATCACACAAAGCTGATTTTCTACTTTCTCCAGTCTCCATATATTATATAGGTTTAAAATAAAAATGACAGTATGTGATTATATTTTATGAGAAATTCTAGAAAATACAACTCAACTATACTTACAAAAGCTGGTCAGTGATTAGTGAGCTGGGCATGGATGAGATGATTGACCACCAAGGTTGCAGTAAGAACTTTTAGGGGTATTTGATGGGACTGTCTTGATTGTATTTTGATTGATGTGGTTACATGGGTACATATTTGTCAAAACTCGTAGACCTCTACACTTAAAATGGGTCTAGTTTATATACATAAATTATACCACAGTAAATTGATTAAAAGAAAGTCAATTAAGATCACACATACACAGACTTATATTTGTATCAAGTGTTGGTCTTTTGTATGTAGCATCATCTAGCATATCCACATTATATATGATAATCAGGCATTTTTGTTAACTATGCCAACGAAGGAGAGAAAAGTACACTTGTAATTGAAGAAATAGTTTTAAGTTAGTAGCATCCTACACATAGTATTGCTATTAATTAGTATATTTTATAAATATAATCTACTTCAGTATCTGTAATCCCTTACCTTTTGATATAGTCAGCTTTTCATCAAATAATAGAAACCATATTTTAATAGTGTTAAAAGTCTTTCATTATGGTGCTATTTGTTTCTACGGCAGCCAGCACTTACTTCATGTCAGGCACAGTGATCCAGTGCTGAATAAGAGCACATAGTCTCATCTTTATGGAGTACTTTACAATTTTCAATATAGTTTTACACACATAACTTACTGCATCCTATGAGAAAGGGAAATGTAACAGAGAAACTAAGTGGCTTTGTCCGAGGTTACATAGCTAAATGAGAGGTATGTAATTCCAAGTTCAGTTTCAGGCAATTTAGGTTAGGAAGAGTTACGTAGTTTGGGTAGATGAATGAACAGTTTGAGGGAGCATGTTAAATAGATAGATCTTATCCACATCCTGGAATGTAAATAAATTTCCTTAATTGTGTATAAAGTTGCATGTATTCCCCCTCTAGTTGATTTTATCTGCCACTAGGATAAAGTTGGAGTTTCTGCCAACTGGATTTCTTCTAAGACTCTATTTCAGATTGTTATCCCAACAGCTGAGACTTAGCAGTCTCTGGGTTTGTCACAAAGGAGAACCACATACTTGTGGCATTGACTGAATGGATCCTACATGTAAAAATTGGCCCATCTGGCCTCTGTTGGAGTTTGTTGATTTTCAGGGTTTTTTCCTGGTGATGGCAGCTGTAAGAGATTCAGTCCATGCTGCAGCAACAGATCTGCAGGAGGCAGCTAGTCTGCTGAGCAGGGTAGATAGTGGGCCAGTCAAGGGGGATGGCAATGGAGTTGTCTCTGCAACTACTTTTGAAGGAGGCAGCATGGAAAAGTGAAAGAAAATGGGACTCTCCATGAGAAGACCCAAGTACCAATCACACTTGAGAGCTGTGTTACCTTGGACAATGTACCGATTCATTCCAATCTTTCCCTTAAGTGAAATGATGGAGTTCTATGTGCACCGTGGATAAATCTCAGAATCATTAAGCTAAGTGAAAGAAGCCAGGTCCAAAGAAAATAGTGTAATTCCACTTATATAAAATTTTAGAAACTACAAATATATGATGACAGAAAGCAGATCAAGACTCATCTCAAACCCAAAGACATACACAGACTTAAAGTGAAGGGATGGAAAAAGATATTTCATGCTAACAACAGGGAGAAAAAAGCAGGTGTTGCAGTACTTGTATTAGACAAAATAGACTTCAAAACAAAGAAAGTAATGAGATAAAGAAGGACATTACATAATGATAAAGGTGGCAGTCCAACAAGAGGATATAACCATTATAAATATATATGTACCCAACACAGGAGCACCGACATAATGTGAAACAAATACTAACAGAATTAAAGGAGGAAATAGAATGCAATGCATTCATTTTAGGAGACTTCAACACTCCACTCACTCCAAAGGACAGATCAGCAAGACAGAAAATAAGTAAGGGCACAGAGGCACAGAACGACACACTAAAACAGATGGATCTAACAGAACTCTACACCCAAAAGCAGCATGATACACATTCTTCTCAAGTGCACATGGAACATTTTCCAGAATAGACAACAAACTAGGCCACAAAAAGAACCTCAGTAAATTCAAAAAGATTGAAATCTACCAACCAACTTTTCAGAACACAAAGATATAAAACTAGAAAGAAATTCTACAAAGAAAACAAAAAAGGCTCACAAACACATGGAGGCTTAACAACATGCTCCTAAATAATTAATGGATCAATGACCAAATTAAAGCAGAGATCAAGCAATGTACATAGACTAATGACAACAACAGCACAGAGCCCCAACTTCTGTAGGACGCAGCAAAGGCAGTTCTAAAAGGAAAGTATATAGCAATCCAGGCCTAGTTAAAGAAGGAAGAACAATCCCAAATTAATAGTCTAAAGTCACAATTATTGAAACTGGAAAAAGAAGAACAAATGAGGCCCAAAGTCAGCAGAAGGAGGGACATAATAAAGATCAGAGAAGAAATAAATAAAATTGAGGAAAAAAAAAAGAAAAATCAATGAAACCAAGAGCTGGGTTTTTGAGAAAATAAACAAAATAGATAAAACCCTAGCCAGACTTATTAAGAGAAAAAGAGAATCTACACACATCAACAGAATCAGAAATGAGAAAGGAAAAATCACAATGGACCCTACAGAAATACAAAGAATTATTAGAGAATACTATGAAAATCTATATGCTAACAAGCTGGATAACCTAGAAGAAATGGACAACTTCCTAGAAAAATACAACCTTCCAAGACTGACCAAGAAAGAAACAGAAAATCTAAACAGACCAATTACCACCAACGAAATTGAATCGGTAATCAAAAAACTACCCAAGGAAAAAACCCGCGGGCCAGATGTATTCACTGCTGAATTTTATCAGACATACAGAGAAGACATAATACCCATTCTCCTTAAAGTTTTCCAAAAAATAGAAGAGGAGGGAATACTTCCAAACTCATTCTATGAAGCCAGCATCACTCTAATACCCAAACCAGGCAAAAAGCCCACCAAAAAAAGAAAATTACAGACCAATATCCCTGATGAACATAGATGCAAAAATACTCAGCAAAATACTAGCAAACCGAATTAAAAAATACATCGAGTGTCATACACCATGATCAAGTGGGATTCATCTCAGGGATGCAAGGATTGTACAACATTCGAAAATCCATCAACGTCATCCACCACATAAATAAAAAGAAGGACAAAAACCACATGATCATCTCCATAGATGCTGAAAAAGCATTCAACAAAATTCAACATCCATTCATGATAAAAACTCTCAACAAAATGGGCATAGAGGGCAAGTACCTCAACATAATAAAGGCCATATATGAAAAACCCACAGCCAACATCATACTGAACAGTGAGTAGGTGAAAGCTTTTCACCTAAGATTGGGAACAAGACAGGGATGCCCACTCTCCCCATAGTAATTCAACATAGTACTGGAGGACCTAGCCATGGCAATCAGACAACACAAAGAAATACAAGGCATCCAGATTGGTAAAGAAGAAGTCAAACTGTCACTATTTGCAGATGACATGTTATTGTACATAAAAAACCCTAAAGTCCACTCCAAAACTACTAGAACTGATATCAGAATACAGCAAAGTTGCTGGATACAAAATTAATACACAGAAATCCGTTGCTTTCCTATACGCTAATGATGAACTAGCGGAAAGAGAAATCAGGAAAACAATTTCATTCACAATAGCATCAAAATAAATAAAATACCTAGGAATAAATTTAACCAAGGAAGTGAAAGACCTATACCCTGGAAACTACAAGACATTCTTAAGAGAAATTAAAGAGGACACTAACAAATGGAAACTCATCCCATGCTCTTGGCTAGGAAGAATTAATATTGTCAAAACGGCCATCCTCCCCAAAGCAATCTACAGATTTAATGCAATCCCTATCAAATTACCAACAGAATTCTTCAATGAACTGGAACAAATAGTTCTAAAATTCATATGGAACCACCAAAGACCCCAAATAGCCAAAGCAATCCTGAGAAGGAAGAATAAAGTGGGAGGGATCTCACTCCCCAACTTCAAGCTCTACTACAAAGACACAGTAATAAAGACAATTTGGCACTGGGACAAGAACAGAGTCACAGACCAGTGGAACAGAATAGACTCCAGACATTAACCCAAACATATATGGTCAATTAATATTTTATATATATCTATTTTGTTTATTTTCTCAAAGACCCAGCTCTTGGTTTCATTGATTTTTTTCTATTGTTTTCTTCTCAATTTTATTTATTTCTTCTCTGATCTTTATTATGTCCCTCCTTCTGCTGACTTTGGGCCTTATTTGTTCTTCTTTTTCCAGTTTCAATAATTGTGACTTTAGACTATTAATTTGGGATTGTTCTTCCTTCTTTAACTAGGCCTGGATTGCTGTATACTTTCCTTTTAGAACTGCCTTTGCTGCGTCCTACAGAAGTTGGGGCTCTGTGCTGTTGTCAGTTATCTCTGAATATTGCTTGATCTCTGGTTTAATTTGGTTTTTGAGCCATTGATTATTTAGGAGTATGTTGTTAAGCCTCCATGTGTTTGTGAGCCTTTTTTGTTTTCTTTGTAGAATTTCTTTCTAGTTTTATACCTTTGTGATCTGAAAAGCTGGTTGGTAAAATTTAAATCTTTTTGAATTTACTGAGGTTCTTTTTGTGGCCTAGTATGTTGTCTATTCTGAAAAATGTTCCATGTGCACTTGAGAAGAATGTGTACCCTGCTGCTTTTGGGTGTAGAGTTTTGTAGATGTCTGTTAGGTCCAACTTTCTAGTGTGTTGTCCAGTGCCTTTGTGTGCTTAACTTATTTTCTGTCTGGTTGATCTGTCCTTTGGAGTGAGTGGAGTGTTGAAGTCTCCTAAAATGAATGCATTGCATTCTATTTCCTCCTTTAATTCTGTTAGTATTTGTTTCACATATGTTGGTGCTCCTATGTTGGGTGCATATATATTTATAATGGTTATATCGTCTTGTACTGCCCTCTTTATCATTATGTGATGTTCTTCTTTATCTCTTGTTACTTTTGTTTCGAAGCCCTGTGAGATTTTTTTTGTTCTTTATTTTTCTATTAATCTGGGATGAGACACAGATACCTATATATTTTTGAAATTCCTATAGTGATGTTTACTCCAGAAGAAGAGAGGGCCAGACCTTTGTAAAATGGAATGTGGTACAAAGAACATGTACTTTTAAGACAAAAGAATACAGTCCTAACTGTAGAGCTCAGAAAGGTAGAATACTGCTGAGTTATGTAGAAGCATGGCAGTGGTTACTTTAATCTGCATGTCCAGATTACTGCTATCTCTGGCATCTGCCCTCACATGGTATTATGGGATAACCAAGCATTGCAAAATTCATATGTCAGTCTTGCAGGTAGTGATTAAGGGATACAGTAGAGCCATGATTATCAGAGTTGGGTTGGGAAATGTTTGGTATGTCAATGAGGGAATGGTATGTGAAATAGAGGATCTCATACAGCCTGTGGAAATTGAAAAGACTGCATAGTACTTTATCAGTTCCCCTGGGTTAGGCTGAGCCACGTGGGGGATTGTAACTGCTTTTATATGTGTTATAACTTGAAACACTCCAAAACTTTGAAGGTTTATTCTGTTTTAGGTTCTGTGCAAGGCGGTGAAATAGTTGTAATACAAGAAATTACAATTACATTAGTAATAACTACCAACACTTACTGGGCAGTAAGTATGTATTAGGCATCATGCTAGGAGTTTTACAAATATTTTCTCATTAAATCCTAATGCTAGGAACTGTGGAGTCTGTTAGTTCCCATTTTACAATTGAGAAAATTGAGTTCCAGAGATATTAAATAAGTTACTTGCCAAAAGTATCATTGTGGAGACTCTAAATTCCCATTGTACAGTTGAGAAAAATGAGTTCCAGAGATGTTTAATGAGTCACTTGCTAAAGGTGAGATTGTTTGGAGGTTAACAAGCAGTGCTTAGAACAGTGCCTGGTACATAATAAGTGTTCAGTAAATATTAGCTGCTATTGTTATTGAAGCACAGGGGAAATGCCAGCTATCCCTGCTAGGACATACCTCAAAGAAGAAAAATATAAATAAGGTTTTTCCTGGGGAAGAGAGGTAGTCCAGGTAGAAGAAACAATAGTAAAGGGATTGGTGTCCTCCTTTAACCACTGCATAGGGTGCTTGGTAGTAAAATGGTAGAAGAGGCTGAGGAATGGAAGAAGACATTATGCATGGGAGTGGGGGAGAGCTGTTGAGAGCTATGTTAAAAGGATGGGCATAACTCATTTTAGTAGGCAGAGGGTGTCGAACATTTCAGGCAAAGATGCAACATTTAAAAGGCATAGAAGCAGTGTTGCAGTTATCTAATGCTGTGTCATCATAAACTGCCCCCAAACTTAGTGATTTAAAACAATTCCCTATTTTATTTGCTCACAGTTCTGTGAATCAGATATTTGGGTTAGGTGGTTCTGGTCTCACCTGGGGTCACTCATGTTGCAGCAGTCAGCTGATAGCTCCACTGGAACTAAATAGTCTAAAATGGCTTCTCTCACATGTCTGGCTTTGATGATGGTTGTTGGTTAGACTTCTTCACATTGCAGCAGCAGACTTGCAAGAGAACAGTAGAAGCTGCAAGGGCTCTTGAGGCCTAGGTGTGGAAGTTACACAGTGTTGCTTCCACCACGTTTTGTTGGACAAAACAAGTCAAAAGGCCAGCCTAGATGCAGTGGGAGAAGTAGACTCCAACTCTTGATGGAAGGACCTGCAAAGAATTCATGGCCTTCCTTTCCACCCTCAACATACCACAAGTAGAAAAGGGCAGGGTGATTTTAGGATGTGTTACTTAGCCCCTTGTAGCCTAAGTAACATTTCCTCTAAAGTTAATTATGTAAGGCGCTTTAATAATCTTTATTACCCAGCCCTGACCTCTGTTTCTCCTAGAACGAAGGCAAAGTATAAATTAAAATGAAAAATAGAAAAGTTTTACCAATAGTTAACTAATCGAATTTTGAAGTTGAATTATAAAACTATTTTTAAAAAGAATGTACTTTACTTACTTTTGAATATTCTCATAAACTTGAAAAACAGGAGTGTAAAGAATTCCTCAAGGTCTTGACTTTAGTAATAGGCCAGGATTATGTGTTATTACTACATCATTTGTTGTTGTTTAACTAAATAACTTGGTGTTAAAATTTTTTAAGCATTTTAATATGCAACCTTGACCAGGCAAATTTTTACTTTTTACTTTTTTTTTTTTTTTTTACAAATTTTTACTTTTTAAATTTTGCCTTACTTTCCAAGGCAAATTTTTAAATTTACATTCCATACACATAGATATCTACAACCAACTACCTTTTAGATTGATCTGGAGTTCTGAATTAGTAGATTCTGAATTAATGTTGTTTTTACCTCTTTATTCAACTAACTTTTACCAGTACTCACAGACACAAATGTGATTCCCTCTAAGTTATATTAGTTTATAGTCATCTGTGGATTGCTATTTAATTCTGCTTTCTATTCTGAAAGAGTTCATAGCCTTTGTTCATTAATCACGGGAAACAGTTGTGCAACATGCCTTGACATTAAGTTGAACATCTAAAATTAGTCCTGCTGCAATCAGTGGTTGGGGACAAGGCTTCAGTAGTTTTGGTATGTTTGACACCATGGTATGTAGATGTTGCAAGGTTGGAAAAATCTCCCTAGAAATAAGTAAGTGACTTGTGTTTTGTGTGTGTGCATGTGCCTATGTAGATATACAGTTTAAGATCTATTTTTATTACACAGATGAACAAAATTACATCTGTTACTATAATGCATCATAGCATCTTTGCTTATACACTGTGATGTTTGATTATTTCAGAAGAAAAATACACTTATTGAAAACTTGGTATGCTTGAGTGGATTTTTCTGCCTGTTTGTTTTGGGGTTTTCATTTTTTAAATAAATAATTGTATTATATATATTATATTTCAAGTGAATGGCTTTTTTTTTTTCTTTTCAGAGTTTATAGAAACCTATTCACAAAAATGACATCCTGGTTGTATGAATGTCTTTGTGAAGCTGAACTTGCACAGTATTATCCTCATTTTACTGCCCTTGGCCTTCAAAAAATAGATGAATTAGCCAAGGTTACAATGAAAGACTACTCCAAATTGGGAGTCCATGACATGAAAGACCGCAAACGTCTCTTTCAACTTATCAGAATCATTAAGATTATGCAGGAAGAGGATAAACTAGTCAGTAGTCCAGAGCACCTTCAGTACATCAAGCCTCAGGAATCCAGATCTGGCCCTCGCAGGCAACTACATTTTGATTCTCCTGCTGACAACAAAGACAGAACTACCAGCAATGATGGGTTTGAAATGTGCAACTTAACAGATTTTTCTGCAAGTGAACAGAAGTCTAGTTACCTAAAAGTGCTGCAGCACATGCTACCAGAAGATTCCCAATACCACACAAAAACAAGAATCCTGAATGCCACAGCTGCTGATGCCCATGTGCAAACAGAAACTAACACTTCACTCTTTTCATCAAATCATTTTTCTCCAGTACTAGGGGATTGTGATATTCCCATCATTCAAAGAGTCTCTCATGTTTCAGGGTATAATTATGGAATCCCTCATTCTTGTATCAGGTAATAATTTATTTTTATAGCTCATTTTTTTGGAAGGAGGGAGGGTAGCCTCAGGAAAAGGTTGTCTTCATGACCAGGGGAGAGCAACTACTCCTTATTTTCAGAAAATGATAGTGAACAGCTTCGGCATCGACAATAGAAATACCTTGATGGGGGAAAATTAATGAGGAGTTGGGACTTTCCAGATGGGAGAAAGATGATATTGTTCATGTACATCAAACATATGCTACTTGCCAGGATCTGCTGTTATTCCTATAGCAGACCTGTTTCTATTATTTATTATAGTGTAACATGACATACCTAGTGCATCCATTAAGGTAAAATAGTTAACTAGTCTTCTGTGATGGGGAAAAAAAATTATACAATCCAAGGGATTATTTTATAAGGCTGTCAAATTCACTTAAACCAACCAGGAGACATAAAGCTTAGTTAAAAACAAAGAGCATGTAAGTTGAATTAAGTAGGTCTTTGGAGCAGTTAGTTTACCTGCTCACATTGGAATGTTGCCCTGAGTGTGTGCTACAGTTCCAGGCCTGGATGAACAGGTTGTTTAGGTAATTGCAAAGAGTAAGACACTTTTGATGGAGTTTAGAGGTTGAAAGTTAGGGAGAGAATAAGTTGTTTTAACCTAATGCTTTAAGTTAGAATTTGAAATAAGGTCCCCAAGAGCAGAGATATTGAGTAACCCCTAATACTAATATTGGTATAATAGAAAATATGTTCTTTTAAAAATAGTGTGTTGCTTGTTTGTTATTTTAAAAGTTATAGATGGTGAGTTTGGAGAAACAAAATACATTCTTAAACCTCATTTTCTATTTCTTAAAAAAAGGCTATTATTCATACCTTAAAACAAGATACTTACATCTGGTCTTATATTGGTCAAGGTTTCAGAGGATCTCATCTCATATCCAGCCAATTCCTTTATCCCCCCACCCAAAATAGAAGATCCGATTTTAAAGGAAAAAATACCTTTAGTAATTTGAAATATGTGAGTTTTATAGTGTTTCTAAAGAGATTTTAGGGGGGAGGGTTTGGTTGAGCAGAGCAGATAGTACTGTTTTTTTCTTTTGTGAGAAGACCAGATTGCCCCATGACCATCAAAGCCAAGATTGTTGTTGTCCTATTGGTTAGCTCAGTGGTAAAAAGACAAATTTTTCTTGAATATTATGGTCTTTTGATTGAACAACATATAAAAATAAAAATTAGAATTATTTATAAATAGAAAAATACATCATTTTGCATTATTTATTTGGTTTGAATGGATATTTTAGTTTCAATACTGCTATTTCATTTATTTGGCAAATATTAAGTACCACCTCTGCTAGGCTTGATTGTAGCTATAAAGATAATTAGGCTATCTGGAGACTTATAGACTCTTAGGGGACAGGGTAAGTGTGAAGACAGACAAACAACCATATGGTGAAATAAGTTCTTTTAGAGACGTTTATACATGACAAACCCAGAGCTTTCCCACCTTTAATGTAGTTATTATCTTACTCTTCCCATTCTTTATTAGAGAAATGGAGGTAAGAAAGAACATTTTCCCCAGTAATCCTCAGTATTGTCTTTTCACCCAAACCCTAAGTAGGAGTCAGTGTTTCAGAACTTTTGAGAAACTCTCTCACCAATTTAAGGCTTGCTGTTAGGGAGTAATCCTATCCAAAGAGCATTCTCTTTGGATGCCTCAGATCAGGTACATTCAGAATAAATCGCCAGCCTCAGAATCTTAATAAAAGTCTAAGGCATTTAGAACACTGGTTGGCCTGACATATTTAAGATCTTGAATAGACCTAATTCTCTGCGTGTCAGACAGATACAGCTTATTTCTTCTAGGGAACGTTGGGCATTGAAACCGAGCCTCTTAGGAGAAGAATATTCATTCCTTTTTCCCCTTGAACTTGAAAACTGCAATTCTTTTGTCCATATCATCCATCCTAGTCCCTGGTCATTTTTGAAAAGGACATTTTCTGTCCTCTTTGATTACCTTTATATGATGGGTTATTGGTACTCACCAGCAATGAGAGATTTTGACATAAGGCCCTTGTTAAAATGCTGCACTAGAATTTTGTTTCTTGTAAACTATCAAACATATGCAAAAGAAGAGAGAATAGAACAGTGAAACCCCCATATGTCCATCATTCACTTTTTTAAATTGAAGTATCGTTGATATACAATTTTATGTTGGTTTCAAATATACAACATAGAGGTTCAACAATTATCCATATTATTAAATCTTCACCCTCTCTAGTGCAGTTATTGTCTATCAAGGTAGAAAGATATATAGAATCATTGACTATGTTCTCCATGTTATACTACCATCCCTGTGACCAACTTATATTGTGATTGTGAATTATTGTGCCCCTTTATCCCCTTCACCCTCCCCCCAAACCCACCCAACCACCTCCCACTTGGTAACCACTAGTCACTTCTCAGTGTCTATCAGTCTACTGCATCATTCACTTTTTTTTAAATTAAGGTATCATTGATATATATAAAGGTTTCACAAGAAAAACAATGTGGTTATTACATTCACCCTTATTATCGAGTCCCTTCCCATACCCCATTACAGTCACTGTCCATCAGCATAGTAAGATGCTATAGAGTCCCTACTTGTCTTCTCTGTGCTACACTGTCTTCCCCGTGACCCCCCCACACCATGTGTGCCAATCATGATACCCCACAATCCCCTTCTCTCTCCCTCCCCACCCACCCTCTCCTACGCCTCCCCTTTGGTAACCACTAGTTCCTTCTTGGAGTCTGTGAATCTGCTGCTATTTTGTTCCTTCAGTTTTTCTTCGTTGTTTACTCCACAAATGAGGGAAGTCATTTGACATTTGTCTTTCTCTGCCTGACTTATTTCACTGAGCATAATACCCTCTAGCTCCATCCATGTTGTTGCAAATGGCAGGATTTCTTTCTTTCTTATGGCTGAATAGTATTCCATTGTTTGCATCATTCACTTTTAATGATTGTCAAGATTTTGCCATTTAACCTCAAAATGGTACATTTTTAAAAGTCTGCTATGTGTTGGTTTAAAAAAAAAATCTTCAAAAGTCTTGAGTAGTCCTTTCTGCATTATACTAGAAATTTTATTTGCTACTTTTTACTAATTTAGATCCCAGCAAAAAAATAATTTTCCAGACAGTTGGAGGGCTCATAAAATTGAAATTGATATGAAATAATTATATAGTGAAATATTTGTATAAAATTTATAAAAGGCTTTTTAGGGGCTATTCATCAAATTCTGAAGTGTAAAGGGAGATAATAATTTGTCTTACTAAGGCATTCTTAGTATATGCACCAAAGGCATTGATCCTGATAAAACTATTTCCAAGAGTCCTATTTTTTTTTGTTACTTAGCTTAATAGGAATCTCTGTATAGATAAGTAGTCAGTTCTTAAATGTATACATATGTGCCACCATTAGGCTCAGCAAGTAAACCTGATGAACTTTGTCTCTCTTATCCAAGGAATATTGCCTCAAATATTCTGGATGTTAAGGTTAATGAGTTCACTGAAGTCAGAGACAGAGACAAAATGCATCTGAATAAAAGTGAATTGGTGGTGGACAGTACCAGCCATAAAATTGTCCTGGGGAGAAGAAATATAGGATTATGTTCTAACAAACACATATCAGGGTGGACAAAAAGAGGACATAAGAGAACAAGACAAAGGGAAGGGCAGAATACAATTGGGGAGGAATAGGGGAAAAGAACATTGAAACCTACCACTTAATTCAAAGTATTTAGTAAACCAAGATAGGATAAAAAAAGAAATTAGATTGAATGGTCAAGAAAACAGTAAATGTGCAAGAATTTGATTGACAGGAAGCAAGAGACATGGGTTTAGGTCTTGTAAGGGCCTTGAAAGAGTGGTACCAGCATTAGAGTTGAGGATTAACCAGCCTTTTTGGGGGATATAAGGAACATATATCACCCATTGTTCGAAGCCTTTTCGAAGACCACACCTAGAAGCCACACACAAGTCTTTGACCTAAAGCCCGCCTTAGGTCTTTGGGTTTGTTTATTTTGTTTTTGACAGGGCAAGTGATGGGATGGAGTAGGGATGGAGATAGATGTAATCAGGGAGATTTAGCTAATAAAAGAACTTTCTCAGTGTCATGTATATTAGATATATGTATATTATATATATATATAATGATATATATAGTAGGTATGTATACATAGTAGACGTAATATATAAAAATGTAACAAATATTTGTGTATTATAACATATAACTATTATATAACAAAACTAAAATATAAACAAAACTAATATATAACAAAATGTACAGATTCTTTGACCTGTTAAGTGGCCTTATCCTATTATTAAAAACTAAAGCCCTCTTATAAACATATCAGACATAACACCTCAGAGAAAGAGAATCCTTGGACTGAGATGGAGAAAATAAGAGTTTGTGTTCGAAAGCGCCCTCTGGGCATGAGGGAGGTACATCGTGGAGAAATTAATATTATTACTGTAGAAGACAAAGAAACTCTACTTGTTCATGAGAAGAAAGAAGCAGTTGACCTCACACAATATATTCTGCAGGTAAGATACTTTCCTTTTGTGTCTGGAACTAATTATTATATGTGTCAACTTTTTGCTTTTTAAGTGGCAGCATACAAATCCTAAAATACAGTTTCTGGTTTGGGTGTTGGCAGTAATTCCTGATGTGACATTGTATTAAATTATTGATACCTTAGGCCTTCATTTGAAAAACATAGTGAAATGGGGATTACAAAAATTAAATCCTCATCTCTAGTGCAACAGTCACATCATACATTTACTTGCTTTACATGAGTTTAATTATGCATGTTCAGCAAAAAAGAATGAAGGCATACAAAGGATTTAAATAATGAATTGGTGGTAGACAGAACCTGTCACTGGGCATATGCCCCAGAGTGAGTATGAGATGGCCACATAGCTAGTCTCAATTCTTGCCCAACTCTCACAGTGCAAATATGTCTGCTCAGTGTGAGTCTGGAGTTCAATGTTGGAAGATAGATTTTTGAGCAACAAAGCCCCAGATTGCCAACCAACTGCTTATTTTGATTCTCAGCTGTCTTTGGGCTTGGACTTAATTTGGTGGAAATTGGGCTCTTGAGCAGGCCACTTTGTACAGGGTGGATTGCAGCAAATAAGTATAATCCCAGGTGCATAACTTCACATCTAACATTTAAGGGACAGGTACCCTTCCGATAACTCTTCAGTCTCATACAGAAGCAGCAAACCCCATAGATGAAAAATATTGTAATTTAGGTACTCCTAAAATTATGGAGCATGTGAATAAAATGGGATATCCACCAGATGGAAAAATTTGGGAATTTAGTTTCTTTTACTCTGAATCTGCCTCACTAAACATTCATATTATTCTCTATCTCTTGCCTCAAAATAAAGTTACTGTTAGAAAGCAAGCAAATGGTGAGTAATCTGGTGTGCTAGCAATTCACCTTAGTCAGCTGACATCTTACTCTACTGGAATAAATCCTTTAACACTGAAGTCAAATTGTTAACAGTTTTCCCCTCTTTTACACTTGCATTGTTCTTCTTTTTCTTTGGTTACCAAAATTGAGTTTCACAATGACATTCAAAGTAATCCACTGAGTCTTTAATAATGGGCACTAAATTACTAAGCAACTGTATAACCAACCCAATCACTTTAACAGCCTTATTGATTGCTGATCAATGCACAATCTATTAGGTCTAGGTGGGAAGTATTTATTTTGAAGATTGTCTAAATGACCAATTAGTTGTAATGCTGTCTAGTTCCATGACTACTACCAAAGACATCCTTAATGATGCTTCTGTCACAGTAATTCCCTCAAGGAACCATCATCTTATCTTTTTGTATTTTTCCATTATTGCCAAACACAATAACCTTACTTCTTTGTCATTACCATTGGTCAATACTTATTGAATATCCATAGTTTCTGTAGTGCTTTCTCTGCTATTTGAACTTTGGACCTTTGCTCTCATAGGTCAAAGTCCTTACCTATCAATGCCATAATATAAAAGTGCTGGGAAGGCTTCCCCCCTTTTTTCCTTACATAACTAGAAAGATGAAAAGGGAAGTTCAGAGCAAACTTAGCAAATAAAGATCCTAGACCTTTGGTTTTCATTTTGACACTTACTCAGGAACTCAAACAATAGGTTTGTCCATTTAATTAAATATCCTTTCCTTTCAAATCTTTTGTTACTTAGTATAGACAGATGATCATATACATATAATGTGCAATCCTACCTACCATTAAATTTTATATCAACATAATAAGTGGGAGGAAAAAGGAAACAAATCTGTATCTGTTTTAATCCAATTTCTTAAATAGGGAAATAATATATTTCAAAAAACAAGACGGTATTGAAATATATCAAAAAGTCAACAGTGGCTTTTCAGGTAGTAAGATTTACAGGAAATTTTATTTTCTTCTCTGTTGTTTTCCATGTTTTTAAATTTTTCTACAACCAGCTGTCTTACTTTTACATAAAATAAAATCTTCTGAATAGCATAGGTTCACCTATTTCAGAATCAAAAGGAACAAAAGGGTATGCAGTAATCCCACTTCCTCCTAGAAGGCAACCAGTATTATGTGTTCTAAGTGTATCTTTCCAGAGATAGTCTATAAATACATATTACTTTTATAATCTGAAAAAGTTTATTTAAAAAATAAACTATGGAAGTCTAATTATATCAAGGCTAAAGTAGGTGTTAATGCATACTCACAAAGTATGATCAAAGTATGCGATGGAAAGGACTATGAATCATATTATATATATTTTTTAATTATAATAATTTGCATGTATGCATATATTTCATGAAAGATGCTTACAAAAGTGCTGGAAAAGTCAGTACCTAAATCCTATTGGAAAGATACTAATTCCTTTAATCAATAGGTGCTTTCTAAAGTTTTTACTCAAGAGCTAAAATTACTCACAAGCACTTATAGAGAGGAAGAAAAGGCATATACTTCACAAAATAAAAGAAAAAAATTCTCACATTTACTTATATTCATTTTTGTTTTCTTTTCTGGAGAAAGATCTTGTACTTAAACTATAAAAACCTGTGGTGTTATTTGAGCAATGAATTAATTTGTCTCCTTGCTTAAAGACCAGTTATGAGTTGGATGTAAATCATATTCATTAAAGTTGAACTTTAGAAATATGTTTGCTCTTTATTATTGCCATTTTCAATCTTATTCAAAAGTATAATGAATCCCTATGTACCTGTCACCCAGCTTTAACAGTTAAAAACATTTTATTGTTCTTTAAAGTCTTATTGCATTTTTCATACTACTAAAAGTTCACAGGTCTCTTTATCATGTTGCACAGATACATTATTTTCTTACCTACTAACTTTTGGAGAAATTTTCTGATAAATTCAAATTTGGGGCCCCAGTTTCCTCTCAGATGACCTAACACATTTCCATTCTAATGTAATGATACATGATACAGAATTGAACCTGGGATAGAGTGACTCATGACAAATTGGTCCAAGTCCATTTTTCTGGATTTGACCATATAATTTTTCCTTATCTGGATATTTAGAGCAGGCCCAAAAGGTAGTAGAAGATAGGGCACCATCTCTCATTGGGTATATATTGCCATTATTATGCTACAATCAGGCTTGAAATTATTAGTATTTCTTAACTCATATATAGTTAGGCTGCCAACATTTAAGCCTCTAAATCATGCAAATAATTATGGCTGCTGAACTAATGCTTTCCAGACCTAATTTAATGGGAATGGGTTCTTCTATCTCTTCTTTTCCAGATTACCATGGTTTTCATTTGGGAGTCATCTTGGGCTCCTTTCTCTCCCCTGCTCCCCACACTCAGGCAATGGCCAAATTTCTCATGTGTCCATCTCCTCTTTATTTTCATTGTCATCTAATTTGTGACCCTTCTTACCTCACCACTGTGTTACTAGTGTCCCTGTTCCCAGTCCATTAACAGTGTGAACCCAGATTAATCTTTCAATAAAACAACTCAAATCATCCCTTTCCTTTGCAAAGGTTTTAATTGTCTTCCCATTGTTTACTAAATTAAATGTGAGCATTCCACTCCTTCCCTTAAAGCTCATGTCCCAAGACCCCAACCACATAGTCCTAACTCATTATTCTAGCCTTCTGTTTCACCTTTCTGCCTACCAGGAGCTTAATTTCAACCACATTGAATCCTCCCTGTTCCCTTAACGTTCTTTGTGTTTTCCTGCTTTGACTGTTTGCTCAAATTTCCCTGTGCCCACGATAACCTGCCCTGCCTCCATCTCTACTGCTCAAACTCTTTTTCTTCCCCTAGGCCCATTCTCAGTGCAGTCTTTTTCAAAGTGTTGTTCCCAATCAGAAGGAAGATGTTTTTTCTTTGAATTCAACATGTACTGTATCTCACACTTTTCTACCTTATCGTCATTTGTATACTTGTCTGGATTAACATCTTCAGGCGAGGGTTGGGGAAATGGTAGGGTAATGCCTATGTCTTTGGGCTTCTTGACGTGCCTACTGCAGTTATACTGAATATTCAGGTACTAGCTAAATAATAAATGTTTATGTAATTAAAAGTTAAGATATATAACCTATGGAATAGAGATCTTCCTCTAGAATTCCCCCAAAATTTCAGGTTCACTGCCCCACCTGGGCTATGAGAATAATCCCATAGAATTCAGTTCTTCACCTAGACCTAAGGAGAATTTGCTCGCTCTTGTACTCAGTTTAAGAGGACTTCACATAAGAGAGAACAAAAATTGGGTGCCTTAGTTTTTATACTGTAAGAACATGTCTACAGAGATCTCAAGTAAAAGAAGACCCTGTCATTTGAGAGTTATTGATTGCTTGTTTATCTCTAAGTTTGTCATCATTGGTTACTATTAATTAAAAATGCATTTGTGCCTTTATCTGTAACTAGAATAGTGGTAAAGAAAGTCCAGAAAATGTGTCTTTCTATAAAAATCAAATTTCTTTTTCAGCATGTTTTTTATTTTGATGAAGTCTTTGGTGAGGCATGCACCAATTGGGAAGTATACATGAAGACTACTCACCCACTCATTCAGCATATTTTCAATGGGTATGATAGTAATATTTGCTTCTCTTGCTTTTTATTTTCTATTTTTCTATAAATCATATTTCTTAATAAATATCACTTATGCTTTTCAATCCTTTGAAGTAAAAATGAATTTGTGTTTTGATGTAGTGAATTGAAATTAGACCCTTCTGAAAAGTGCAATGTCTCTATACAATTTGCCACACATTCACAGATTTTCAGCAAAATTTCCTTTTAAACTGATGATATTCTCTGTGCTTAGTGGAAAAATATAAGCTCTCAACAACCTAATTTCATCAAAGTCCTCAGATTAAAAAGGTTAAAGTGGTTGTAGTTAGTTTGAACTTTTGATAATAAGGAATTATGTATTCTGGCTATAATGCAGTTAATATTTTCATTGGATGGAACAGATAAGTGATTATCATCCATTTTTCATAGATGTGTTTTTTTAATTTTGAGATAATTATTCACACTTAGTAAACATTAAACGGGACAGAAAAGGCACTAGGGACTTCCCATTGTATAATTAAAATGCAGGCAGGTATGGGTAGAAAATGCCACATAACCTGTTACGGTTGCTAATTCCAGAATATTTTGACTTTTTAAAAATAGTTTTTATAACTTTAAAAAATTGAGGTGTGATTATTTATAATAAGATGTGCAATGTTAAGAAGTATTCAGGTTTGATGAATTTTGATACTTGTATATACCCAAGTAACCAATACCTATAACAAGATGTAGAACATTTCCATCACCCCTGAAAGTCCTCTTGTGTCCCTTTTTAGTTAATCCCTACTTCCAACCTCAAGTCTTAATAACCACTGACCTGCTTTCTGTCATTATAGAGTTTGCCTATTGTAGAATGTCATAGAAATAGAATCAGTTCAATATATGTTCTTTTATGCCTAGCCTCTTTTGCTTAGCATAAAATTTTTTGATTTAGTACATGCTGTTGCATGTTTCTGTGGTTTTTGTTGCTGAGTAAGTAATATTCCCTTCTATGAATATACCACAACTTGTTTATCAGTTCTCCTGTTGATGGACATTTGGGTTGTTTCCAGTTTTGGACTATTATGAATTAAACTACATAAACATTCTTGTATGGTCTTTTTGTGGGCCTGTTTTCATTTATCTTGAGTAAAAACCTAGAAATGGAATTTCTGGGACATAGGATAGGTATGTATTTAAAAGAAGGTATCAAACAATTTCCCATACTTCCAACAGCAATGTATGAGAATTGCAGTTCTGTATCCTTGCTGTATTTGGTATTGTCAATATTTTTTGTTTTAGCCAGTCTAATGGGTATGAAGCTGTATCTCATTGTGTGTTTTTTTTGTTATCATTAATCTACAATTACATGAAGAACATTATGTTTACTAGGCTCCCCCCTTCACCAAGACCCCCCCACAAACCCCATTACAGTCACTGTCCATCAGCGTAGTAAGAAGCTGTAGAATCACTACTTGTCTTCTCTGTGTTGTACAGCCCTCTCCATGCCTCCCCCACATTATACATGCTATTTGTAATGCCCCCTTTTTCCCTGCCCTTATCCCTCCCTTCCCACCCATCCTCCCCAGTTCCTTTCCCTTTGGTAACTGTTAGTCCATTCTTGGGTTCTGTGATTCTGCTCCTGTTTTGTTCCTTCAGTTTTTCTTTGTTCTTATACTCCACATATGAGTGAAATCATTTGGTACTTGTCTTTCTCCATCTGGCTTATTTCACTGAGCATAATACCCTCTAGCTCCATCCATGCTGTTGCAAATGGTAGGATTTGTTTTCTTCTTATGGCTGAATAATATTCCATTGTGTATATGTACCACATCTTCTTTATCCATTCATCTACTGATGGACACACACTTAGGTTGCTTCCACTTCTTGGCCATTGTAAACAGTGCTGTGATAACCATAGGGGTGCATCTGTCTTTTTCAAACTGGGCTCTTGAATTCTTAGGGTAAAATCCTAGGAGTGGGATTCCTGGGTCAAATGGTATTTCTATTTTTAGTTTTTTGAGGAACCTCCATACTGCTTTCCACAATGGTTGAACTAATTTACATTCCCACCAGCAGTGTAGGAGGGTTCCCCTTTCTCCACAACCTCGCCAACATTTGTTGTTGTTTGTCTTTTGGATGGTGGTGATCCTTACTGGTGTGAGGTGACGTCTCATTGTGATTTTAATTTGCATTTCTCTGATAACTAGCGATGTGGAGCATGTTTTCATGTGTCTGTTGGCCATCTGAATTTCTTCTTTGGAGAACTGTCTGTTCAGCTCCTCTGCCCATTTTTTAATTGGATTCTTTGCTTTTTGTTTCTTGAGGTGTGTGAGCTCTTTATATATTTTGGATGTCAACCCTTTATTGGATCTTTCATTTATGAATATATTCTCCCATACTATAGGGCACCTTTTTGTTCTATTGATGGTGTCTTTTGCAGTACAGAAGCTTTTCATCTTGATATAGTCCCACTTGTTCATTTTTTATTTTGTTTCCCTTGCCTGGGGAGATGTGTTCATGAAGAAATTGCTCATGTTTATGTCTAAGAGATTTTTGCCTATGTTTTTTTCTAAGAGTTTTATGGTTTCATGACTTACATTCAGGTCTTTGATCCATTTCGAATTTACTTTTGTGTATGGGGTTAGACAGTGATCCAGTTTCATTCTCTTACACGTAGTTGTCCAATTTTACCAACACCATCTGTTGAAGAGACTGTCATTTCCCCATTGTATGTCCATGGCTCCTTTATCGTATATTAATTGACCATATATGTTTGGGTTAATGTCTGGAATCTCTATTCTGTTACACTGGTCTGTGGCTCTGTTTTTGTGCCAGTACCAAATTGTCTTGATTACTGTGGCTTTGTAGTAGAGCTTGAAGTTGGGGAGTGAGATCCCCCCCACTTTATTCTTTCTTCTCAGGATTGCTTTGGATATTCGGGGTCTTTGGTGTTTCCATAGAATTTTTGAACTATTTGTTCCAGTTCGTTGAAGAATGCTGTTGGTAATTTGATAGGGATTGCATTAAATCTGTATATTGCTTTGGGCAGGGGGGCCATTTTGACGACATTAATTCTTCCTAGCCAAGAGCGTGGGATGAGTTTCCATTTGTTAGTGTCCTCTTTAATTTCTCTTAAGAGTGTCTTGTAGTTTTCAGGGTATAGGTCTTTCACTTCCTTGGTTAGGTTTATTCCTAGGTATTTTATTCTTTTTGATGCAATTGTGAATGGAATTGTTTTCCTGATTTCTCTTTCTATTCGTTCATTGTTAGTGTATAGGAAGGCCACAGATTTCTGTGTTAATTTTCTATCCTGCAACTTTGCTGAATTCTGATATCAGTTCTAGTAGTTTTGGAGTGGAGTCTTTAGGGTTTTTTATGTACAATATCATGTCATCTGGAAGTAGTGACAGTTTGACTTCTTCTTTATCAATCTGGATTCCTTGTATTTCTTTGTTTTGTCTAATTGCCATGGCTAGGACTTCCAGTACTACGCTGAATAACAGTGGGGAGAGTGGGCATCCCTGTCTTGTACCTGATCTGAGAGGAAAAGCTTACAGCTTCTCGCTGTTCAGTATGATGTTGGCTGTGGGTTTCTGATATATGGCCTTCATTATATTGAGGTACTTACCCTCAATACCCATTTTGTTGAGAGTTTTTATCATGAATGGATGTTGAATTTTGTCGAATGCTATTTCAGCATCTATGGAGATGATTATGTAGTTTTTGTCCTTCTTTTTATTTATGTGGTGGATGATGTTGATGGATTTTCAAATGTTGTACCATCCTTGCATCCCTGAGATGAATCCCACTTGGTCATGGTGTATGATCCTTTTGATATATTTTTGAATTCGGTCTGCTAATATTTTGTTGAGTATTTTTGCATCTACATTCATCAGGGATATTGGTCTATAATTTTCTTTTTTGGTGGGGTCTTTGCCTCGTTTTGATATTAGGGTGATGTTGGCTTCATAGAATGAGTTTGGGAGTACTCCCTCCTCTTCTATTTTTTGGAAAACTTTAAGGAGAATGGGTATTATATCTTCTCTGCATGTCTAATAAAAGTCCGAGGTTAATCCTTCTGGCCTGGGGGTTTTGTTCTTGGGTAGTTTTTTGATTACTGATTCAATTCCTTTGCTGGTAATTGGTTTGTTTAGATTTTCTGTTTCTTGGTCAGTCTTGGAAGGTTGTATTTTTCTAGGAAGTTGTCCATTTCTTCTAGGTTTTCCAGCTTGTTGGCATATAGGTTTTCATAGTATTCTCTAATAATTCTTTGTATTTCTGTGGGGTCTGTTGTGATTTGTCCTTTCTCATTTATGACTCTGTTGATGTGTGTTGATTCTCTTTTTCTCTTAATTAGTCTGGCTAGAGGCTTATCTGTTTTGTTTATTTTCTCAAAGAACCAGCTCTTGGTTTCATTGATTTTTTCTATTGTTTTATTCTTCTCAATTTTATTTATTTCTTTTCTGATCTTTATTATGTCCCTCCTGCTGACTTTAGGCCTCATTTGTTCTTCTTTTTCCAATTTCAATAATTGTGACATTAGACTATTCATATGGGATTATCTTCCTTCTTTAAATATGCCTGGCTTGCTATATACTTTCCTCTTATTACTGCTTTCGCTGTGTCCCACAGAAGTTGGGGCTTTGTATTATTGTTGTTATTTGTTTCCATATATTGCTTGATCTCTATTTTAATTTGGTCATTGATCCATTGATTATTTAGGAGCATGTTGTTAAGACTCCATGTGTTTGTGAGCCTTTTTACTTTCTTTGTACAATTTATTTCTAGTTTTATACCTTTGTGATCTGAGAAGTTGGTTGGTAGAATTTCAATCTTTTTTAATTTACTGAGGCTCTTTTTGTGGCCTAGTATGTGCTGTATTCTGGAGAATGTTCCATTGCACTTAAGAATGTGTATCCTATTGCTTTTGGTTGTAAGTTCTGTAGATGTCTATTAGGTCCATCTGTTCTAGTGTGTTGTTCAGTGCCTCTGTGTCCTTACTTATTTTCTGTCTGGTGGATCTGTCCTTTGGAGTGAGTGGTGTGCTAAAGTCTCCCAAAATGAATGCATTGCATTCTGTTTCCTCCTTTAATTCTGTTAGTATTTGTTTCACATATATTGGTGCTCCTGTATTGGGTGCATATATTTTTATAATGGTTATATCCTCTTGTTGGACTAAGCCCTTTATCATTATGTAATGTCCTTCTTTATCTCTTGTTACTTTCTTTGTTTTGAGGTCTATTTTGTCTGATACTAGTACTGCAACACCTGCTTTTTTCTCCTTGTTGTTTGCATGAAATATCTTTTTCCATCCATTGACTTTTAATCTGTGCATGTCTTTGGGTTTGAGGTGAGTCTCTTGTAAGCAGCATATAGGTGGGTCTTGCTTTTTTATCCAATCTATTACTGTGTGTTTTTATTGGTACATTCAGTCCATTTACATTTAGGGTGATTATTGAAAGATATGTACTTATTGCCATTGCAGGCTTTAGATTCCTGGTTACCAAAGGTTCAAGGTTAGCTTCTTTATTATCTTACTGTCTAACTTAACTCGCTTATTGAGCTATTATAAACACTGTCTGATGATTATTTATTTCTCTCCCTTCTTATTCCTCTTCCTCCATTCTTTATATGTTAGGCGTTTTATTCTGTGCTATTTTGTGTTTCCTTTGACTGCTTTTGTGGGTAGTTGATTTTATTTTTTGCCTTTAGTTAGTATTTTGTTGGTCTGCTTTCTTTGCTGTGATTTTATTTTCTCTGGTGACATTTATTTAGCCTTAGGAGTGCCCCCATCTAGAGAAGTCCCTCTAAAATACCCTGTAGAGGTGGTTTGTGGGAGGCAAATTCCCTCAACTTTTGCTTGTCTGGGAATTGTTTAATCCCTCCTTCATATTTAAATGATAATCGTGCTGGATACAGTATTCTTGGTTCAAGGCCTTTCTGGCTCATTGCATTAAATATACCATGCCATTCTCTTCTGGCCTGTAAGGTTTCTGTCTGATGGTAGCCTGATGGCTTTTCCTTTGTAGGTGACCTTTTTCCTCTCTGTAGCTGCCTTTAAAACTCTGTCCTTGTCCTTGATCTTTGCCATTTTAATTTTATGTGTCTTGGTGTTGTCCTCCTTGGATCCCTTCTTTTGGGAGTTCTGTGTACTTCTGTGGTCTGAGTGACTATTTCCTCCCCCAGTTTGGGGAAGTTTTCAGCAATTATTTCTTCAAATACACTTTCTATCCCTTTTTCTCTCTCTTTTCTTATGGTACCCCTATAATAAGGATATTGTTCCTTTTGGATTGGTCACACAGTTCTCTTAATAGTGTTTCATTCCTGGAGATCCTTTTATCTCTCTCTGTGTCAGCTTCTATGTGTTCCTGGTCTCTGGTTTCTATTCCATCAATGGCCTCTTGCATCTCATCCATTCTGCTTTTATATCCTTCCAGAGATTGTTTTTTCTCTGTAGTCTCCCTCCCCACCTTGTCCGTTAGCTCTTGCATTTTTCTCTGCAGCTCTATCAGCATGGTTATGACCTTTATTTTTGAATTCTTTTTCAGGGAGATTGGTTAGGTCTATCCTCCAAGCTCCTTCTCAGGGGTTGTCTCTGTGATTTTGGTCTGGATCAAATTCTTCTGCCTTTTCATGGCAATAGAGATAGTTGTGTGGAGCTGGTGCGTGTGTCGGCTGGGAGAACGGCCCTTCTTGCTGGTTTGTGGCCTTCCTCTCCTTGGAGAACAGCGACCCATAGCGGCTTGTGCTGGGCAGCTAAGCGCAGACGGGGTCTCTCATTCTTGCCTGGCCTCTGTGGAGTAAGCTCCGCTGTTGCTGTGGGCATGGCCTCTCTCAGGCTGCTGCTCTGCTATGGCAGAACTGCATCAGAGGGGGAATGGGCAGGAGGCTGTTTATCACTGTGAGGGGCCTCAGGAGCTGCGCTGCCTCCCAGGGGGTTAGGGCTCCCAGAGTTCCCTGGGATTCCTAGCTGCTGGGCTGAGTGTCCTGGGATGCTTCCGTCTAGCTGTGAGGTCCCTGTCCCTTTAAGACTTTCAAAAAGCACTCGCTTTTCTTTGTCCCAGGGGCACCAGCTTCAGAGACCCGCTTGCAGGTTTTACTGTCCTGTTTCCCTAGTATCCAGCACACCAGCACTGGGTGTCTGTGCTCCCAGTGTGGATGACTAGGGCTGGGTGTTTAGCAGTCCTGGGCTCCCTCTCCCTCCCCGCTCCGACTCCTCTCCTCCAGCGGGGGAGCTGGGGTGAGGGTCGCTTGGGTACCGCCGGGCCGCGGCTTGTATCTTCCCCCTTTGCGAGGCGCTGGGTTCTCGCAGGTGTAGATGTAGCCTGGCTGTTGTCCTGTATCTTCTGGTGTCTCTTTTAGGGATAGTTGTATTTGCTGTATTTTCAAAAATATATATGGTTTTGGGAGGAGATTTCCACTGCTCTACTCACGCTGCCATCTTGGCTCCTTCCTCCTCATTGTGGTTTTGATTTGAATTTCTCTAATACCTAGTCATGCTGAGCATCTTTTCATGGGCTTATTGGTCATTCAACTATCTTCATTTGCCCAGTTTTTGTGTTGTCTTTTTATTGATTATACAGAGGTCATTAAACAAATTTTTTTGTGAGCCGTAAAAAGTGAAATATCTTTCAGGTTCAATTTCTTGTGAACCAAATCTAGGGAGTGCTTTTTGAGAGAGGGAATTTCTAAAATAAGTATTTCAATGTGAAGACATTACCAATAAAAAATAAGAGTTGTGAGTTAAGTGCATCTATTCTGTAAAGCATAATAAGAGATTTTTTCATGCCCATATTTGTCTTTTTGTGGGTTTTTTTGGTTTTTGGTTTCAAAAAGCTCATCACTGAAGTGTTCAGAAAATAAGGTAAATTGTATTGTTTACTCTAATTCTGCTTGATCTTTGTTGTATTTAAATTTTTCTCCTATAATCCTTTACCTAACTGGCCCTCTGCCTGTGTATTCAAGTGTCCACATTGCTGGGAGTCGGGATTCAAGGAATAACTGATCTCAGCTCAAGCAGCTTAAATCTGATATCAGTTCCCATCTCTTGATTCTCACACTTTAATGGTTCCTTTGCTCTTGTCATAATACTCTTACCTTGGTTTCTGTCTGGCTTCAGGTCTGTTTCTTCTTATTCATCTTTCAGCCTAACTCCAGCTTCCCCCTACCTCTGTATCTGTACATAGACTTTTTTCTTGCTGTGAGTAGCTACTTTTATCATTAACACATGTGATTCCTGTTCAAGAGTTTGCAATAGCTACTTTCTACCTAACATTATGTTCATTCTCTACTTAGCACTACATAGTTGGGCCCCACAATCCTCAAGTAATCTTGGCTTCAACTCCTCCTAAAATGTATTGTGATTGGCAGGTTGGTCTGCCAGTTGTTCTTTCCACCTCTTACTCTGCAATTCTTCACACTCATATATAAGGTGTGTTCACACATGTACCCACCCATATGCAAGAATAATGATTCTTATGTAGAATCATAGGGCATTAGATCTAGAAGGGATCTTAGAAATCAAGTAACCATTAATTTATTAAAGTGAAATCTGAGGCCCTGACAGAAGCCCTTTTAGGAGTCTTTCCTCAAATATTTTACTTACATTGATTTCACTTGTTCAAACTTCTTTAGAATTCATATGAGTAATCACTACCATCCTGTTTAGTGTATGATCCTGTATTCTTTATTGTATTTATTTTAATTCTCTATTCTTTGACCAAACTTACTTTTCAGGAGTAAGGCAAAATTGTATCCTCTGGGGTCCTCTAAAGCACCTAGCAAGGGGTCCTTGTTTCCCTATCTTCCAGAGTTGTCTTATGGTGTTAACCAGTTCCTTAAAAAATTCCTATAAGAAAACTCATGTATTGATTTGAGAATGTTTTTTTCTCTTTCTATGATTTTATAATGTAAAACCCTCCTCTTTTTAAATAATTATATGTTCATAGCTGAATTTTGTCAAGGATTCTGTTTTTACCTGACTTTTATCATTAAAAATCTACGTAGATTAACATCTGCTATCTTCATATGTATAAGTAATACAAATGATTCATCCCCTAGAGGCAATGCCACTTGCTTTGCATATGGACAAACAGGCGCTGGAAAGACCTACACCATGATAGGAAGTCATCAGAACCCAGGACTGTATGCTCTTGCTGCCAAAGATATCTTCAGGCACCTAGAAGTGTCCCAGTCAAGAAGGCACCTCTTTGTGTGGATCAGCTTCTATGAAATCTACTGCGGACAGCTTTATGACCTCCTAAACAGAAGAAAAAGGTACTGGTTATGAGTAGGAAACAGTAAATCTGTTCATCTTTGTTTTAAGCCAGAGTCTCACAGAATCATTTAATCATGGAATTTAATGAGATGCCTTGGTACATTAATTAATGCCCTTTTGTGAAATGAGTCTCCTGAATCAGATGACATATTTTTTTAAACTGTCAGTTCAGCTAGAGAAAAATGTAAATTAGCCTTCTGTTAGTATTTTTTAAAGTGATCAATGTTCAATGGCTATCAAAGACTATCCCTTTTATTTTGGTCTATGAAAAAGGTCATAATTTCAGTAAGTCAGGAAATCAACATGCACTTAAAATCCCTTCCTTTTCTTTTGACCTATTATTACACTGGAAGAACTATAAATAATGTTTTCCACTTGCTCTTGTTATTTTCTCCCAATAATCTTAGACTAAACTTAATGATGGTTTTTCAAAATCAATAAAAAGAAAAGAAAATCTTTTTTTCACATTATACTTTTAACTATCATAAAGCTTAAACTATTGCTTTTGCAGCATAATGAATTAATTTAGAAATCTATTCAGTAACTGATTTTAAATCCCTTTTGTATTTTTCTAGCATAAAAAGTTTGTTTAGGTTGAAACTGATGACTTTAACTGAGTAGGAGGCAAAGAAGTTGTGAAGACATTGGCTGACTGGAAGAATAGGGAGGAGAGATGAAGTAGGGGAAGTGGAAGAATAAAAGGTTGTCATAACAGAATTAACTAGACCTGAGACATGTTGGTGCAGCCACACCAGGTGGAGAGAAGTGAGTTGAAGCTGAGTGTGGTAGAAGGAAACCAAATCAGTGAAAGAGACTAGCCCCCAGCAAAGATACCCAAGCCCCTCTGGAGCTGTGCAAAAGGTTGTGCAAGTTCCTCGTGTGCTTGGCAAGCCCTGGAATGGGGCGTGGGAGTGGAGAAGCAGCTCCATTTCAGTAAGGAGGGTGTGACAGGGCAGGCCCCCACCATAGAGGGGCACTAGGATATTGGGGAGCATAACTGGAGAAGCCAGTGAATGGGCTTAGGCCACCATCCTGTGGACTATTCCAAAGGAAAGGGAATCTTTGAGAATGCCACAGTTCAGAGAATGTACAGGTGTTCAGAGTTCAGTCCTGACATAACAACTGTCAAATAAAGGAGAGCAATACTCTAGGGTTGCTCTGGGGAAGAGTTGTCTTTCTTTTGTGCTTTGTGTTGGTTTTGAAGCCTCAAGTTAGCTCAGTCATGGCTTCTCTTCCAAGCCCTGATAACCTTAGTAAGAGCCCTTTCTGGTCAGAATGGTCACTTGGTTTAAAGAACATTTGGCATGAGAATAAAATAATAAAATAAAATTTGTGCTGTGCTGTGTGTGTGTGTGTGTGTGTGTGTGTGTGGTTTGTTGTTTGGGTGAAGGGACAGTCAGGATACAAAATAGCTGCCACTTCTCCCAGGCCCACATACCTTCACTTCCAGAAAGAGAAAGCTTTACTCCCATGTACTTGACAACTGATTGAACCCAGCAGAGATCCCATATCCTCTCCTGAATTAATTACTGTAGCTGGGAATATACCATCCACAGATTGGCATAGATCAGGATTATATGATGACTCTTATAATTGTAGCCAAAGATCCTGATTTGTTAACAATCAAGGACCATCCCTGAAGTCCACGGCTGGGGTCAGTAGGTATGGGGGCTGGGGGAGAGAATGCACATCAATCACACTCAAATAGCAGGTGTGATAGAATGGTTTCTGGGGAGGCAAAAACAGAGTCCATTACAGCAGGTGTGCCATTCAACTGTGTTCATGCATTTGCAGGCTCTTCGCAAGAGAAGATAGCAAGCACGTGGTACAGATAGTGGGATTGAAGGAGCTTCAGGTGGATAGTGTGGACCTTCTCTTAGAGGTAACACTTTCTTCTTTCTCACCCCACTACAGTGCCTAAGGACAGCAAAGGAATTCGGTTTGCTGTCTAGCAGTAAAATGGACTCCGATTTAGGCAAAGAGCAATGACAAGCATGCCGCTTCACATTTATAAAATATGAGGCCTCCTCTAAGAAGATAGCTCCTTTCTCAGCAGGGTGGTTATCTCAGTGCCATGACAGAGAGAGTTTTTAGGTGTGTGGGAGAACCTAGTGCATGAGAGGATACTCATGGGCAGTTTCAGAGGCCACTTATGTATGTTTTTATGGCAGTGGGTTCTGGGAAAAGCTGCTAGAGAAAAATACTTTTTATTTTTTTAATTTTTAATAGGCAATACTTCCACGTGAGTTCAAAATTCAAAAGATACAATTAATATATCCCTTCCATTCCTTTTTCCTGAAGCAACTAGTTTTAGTAGTTTCTGCTGTATCCTTACAAAGGTATTTTTAAATCTACTTCTTTAATTAAAAGTTCTCTCTTTATTATAACAAAAGTAATACTTGCTCATTATTAAATTTAAACATTATAAAACTATATAAGAAGATAGAAAAATAAAGGCCCCCTCTAACTTACTGTACACAACTCCCCACTCCTACTAATATGTCCATTGTTAACAGTTTATTTAGACTTTTTTCCCTAAAAATGTATTAACTTTTATATAAATAAGTTTCTGGTGAACCTCCCTTTAATGCAGTGGTTCTCCCAGTTTCCTCCAATGGACTTTTTGCTTTGAACAGTCCCCCAGTTCTCTTCCTTTCTTCAATAAAAGAGCACTACTTTCCTTTGTTCTCTGGACTTGTTTGCGGTTTGCTGGTCCTGATCTGCAGTTCTCTGCTGTCCCCAGATAAACCCATTTTGCTAGTAAAATCACTGACATTTTAAAGGTTAACACTGTGTGCTGAAATACATGCATAAGGACATTCACTGCTGCACTGTTAAAACAGCTCCAAAATAGAAACAACCCCAATTGTCTATTAACCTTAGAATGGTTAAATAAACTGTGGCATATTAAATTAGATCATTAGAGGGCTTTTTTTCTAACTTAAAAAATTATTTAACCATTTTTATTGTGAAAAATAGCACTATCCAGAAAACTATATAAAAGCTAAATGTGTATAGTATAAAGAAACAAACACATAATCAATTACACATAAGAAATAAAACACTGCAGCAACCTACAAGCTCCCTAAACAATTTCCCAGTCACACCCCTCTATAATCCTAACTTTTATGCTTATCACCTTGTTCTTTGTATATAGTTTTACCACTTATGTACTCATCCATAGACTACATAACTTAGTTTTTGCCTGTTTAACTTTGTATGAATAGAATCACACTGTGTGTATTCTTTTGTCTTGCTTCTTTTGTTCAACATTATGCTTTTGAATTCCATCTATGTTTTTGCATATTGCTATAATTTTGCTTGTTTTTATTTGTTTTATAGTTTTCAATCATATGAATATGCCACAGTTTATTTAACCATTCTAAGGTTAATAGACAGTTGGGGTTGTTTCTATTTTGGAGCTATTTTTAACAATGCAGCAGTGAATGTCCTTATGCATGTACTTCAGCACACAGTGTTAACCTTTAAAATGTCAGTGATTTTACTAGCAAAATGGGTTTATCTGGGGACAGCAGAGAACTGCAGATCAGGACCAGCAAACCGCAAACAAGTCCAGAGAACAAAGGAAAGTAGTGCTCTTGTATTGAAGAAAGGAAGAGAACTGGGGGACTGTCAAAGAAAAAATCCATTGGAGGAAACTGGGAGTCCCACCTGTTGTGGCTTCTTATTGGTTGAGTTGTGACAGTCTCTGATGGTGCTGTTGCTGGGGGAGGCAGAAACTCTTCCCTCCTCTACTGGGTAGTAAAGTAGCCAAAACAGTATGCGTTATAAGGTGTTCCATCTCTTTTTCCAGTGGGCTCTGTAATTGACATGACCTGGTGGGCATGAGAGCCCCCCTGCAGGCCCCCAGATGCCTTGTCAGTGAGGTTATTAATTTTCACAACAGAATGTAAGTTTTCTAGGATATATATCTAGTTGTGAAAGGATGTAGACATAGTTGTCAGAGGACATGTGTGTCTTTCACTTCACTAGATGATGCCAACTGTTTTCCCATGCAGTATAGACTCACAAGCATTATATGAACACACCTACTGCTCTTCATTTTTCTATAATCTACTCTATATCTAGTTTATAATCAATACTGTTTATTGATTAAAAAAAAGTTTTTGCCAATCCAGAGTTGTTTAATTATATTTCACTGTAGTTTTAATTTGTAATTTAATTTTCATTTCGCTGATTGAGAATGAAGTTGAATAGCTCTTCATATTTTTAATTTACCTTATGGATATCCTCTTTAAGGAATGCCAGTTTGGGTCTTTTCCTCATTTCTGGGTTGTATGTCTTTTTCTTACTGATGTGTATATTCTGGATATGAGACATTTGTCAGGTATTTGTGTCATATGCATATTGTTTCATTCTGTAGCTTGTCTTTCTAGTTTCATCATGTTTTTAATGCTTGCTTGAGTCCCCTTGAGGCCAATTAAATCAGAATCTCTCAAAGTGAAGCCCAGATGTGGGTATTATTATTATTTTAAATTGAAATATAGATTCACATACCACAAAAATCACCTTTTTAAAATGTACACTTCAGTGGTTTTTTAGTTTTCTCATTAAGATATAATCCACAGACCATAATATTCACCTGTTAAAATATACTTATATAAAATTAAGTGATTTTCTTTTTTTGTACATTCAGAAAGTTGTACATCATTACCACTATTTAATTCCAGAATATTTTCATCACCCCAGATTGAAAAACCTACACTATTACCAGTTGCTCCCTATTTCCCATGGCCCCAGTGCCTGGGAGTCACTAATTTCTCTCTCTCTCTCTGGATTTTCCTTTTCTGGCCATACCATATACATGGAATCATACAATATACAACCCTTTTGTGTCTGCCTTCTTTCACTTAGCATAATATTTTCAAGGCTCATCCATATTGTAACATGTATCAATATTTCATTCCTTCTATCATTATAGCTTAATGATATTCTATTATGAGGCTATACCATATTTTACTTCTCTATCAGTTGATGGACATGTAGGTTGTTTCCACTTTTATGGGAAACGTTGTTATAAATAATGCTGCTATAAACATTCATGAACAAGTTTTTCTGTAGACATATGTCTTCAGTTTTCTTGAGTCTTGCTTAGCAGTGGAATTCCTGGGTCATATATCTTGAAGAACCCCTAACTGTTTTCCAAAGTGGCTGTGACATTTTACATTCCTACCAGCAATGTGCGAAGGTATAGGTATTATATTTAAATCTCGCACATTCAGATACAATAGTCATTCTTATGTATATCCAGCAAGACTCACTGGAGTCAAAGGGAGAAGGCTAGAAGGACAGGCTGGGTACTTGACAAGTCCCATCTTTAGAACAGCTCACACCCCTATTCCCTATGGCACTCTTGACTCCTCCTCTCCCAGCCATTTCTTCCTTTGGCTAGGAGTTGCAGGAGAGTTGGTCCTCATGAAGCCTTTCTCCCTGGTAGTTAGGCCAACTGAGTGGGGAAGGAGCAAACGAGCAGGAAGTCCCTTTTCTGTAGCTATGGGCCATAATTGTGTTAACAGACAATGTGGTGTCAAATTAGCCCCTCTGGCCTAGAAAAGTTTAGGGCACTGGTCTATCTTAAGCTATGTTTCCTGGAAACAGAAAGAAGTTTCTTGTTAGTCAATGTATTAGCGCATCATTGCCATGATACCCTCAGTCTGTCATACATATGTTGTACAAGAAAGCTAGCTGAGATCAAGGTGGAAAGTGATGTAAATTATGGATATCTGGCACAGTTATCCTCATAAACATTTATTGGTTCAAAACAATGGCACTTGCTAACTCAGGTGTCACACTTTCACTCTCTTAGGTGTCACAGTTCATGCTCACTCAGGTATCGCCCATGTGTTTGCTCAGGTGTCATCTTCTAGTATTACTCAGACTCATACAGGCATGGCCACTTGTATACCTGCACAGCTGGCAGCTTTGTTTTTCACAAACTTCCTTCAGGAAGTTTCCCCTTCTAAGTATATTTTATTACCTGGTCTTACTAATGCAAGTCTTCTCTGCCTTTACAGAGGACTGACTCACTGACTCATTGTATTTCCTGGACTTAGAATCAAGATTTTGTCTATTAGGCAATTGATGGGCATTTTATCAGTTGTAGAGATTTGCAGGTTTTAAAGTCATTCCCAGAGCCATTTCTTGTACTTAGAGGTACCCATCTCAAACTGCTAATAAATCTGTTTAATGGTTTCTCATTGCCTTGACTGTAATTGGTAGCAGAGACCCACATAACAAGAGCTTCCCTAAATGGGCCTCAGTTGTATGCCAGTATCAGAGACTTAATCTATACACAGTGCCTACACTACTGAAGTGCTCATAACCCTTCTTTGGATTTGTGCAGGAAACTTAGTAATTAAAGTCTTATAACCAGACAGATCTGGGTTCCAGTGCCATGTATCCTTGAGCATGTCCTTATCTTTCTGATTCTGAAACATGGATAAAGTAGATGATTGGGTTGGGTAATAGAGAAGGAAATGAGATAATATACAGGAAATGCTTAGTGTGATGCTAGCTCAATTTGTCACATCTATTGTTCTTACTAACAAGTCACTGAACATTTCCCAGTGCCACAGAATTTTGCAGTTGTCTCTATATTGTAGCTGGTCCCCATTTCACTACTCACCTAATATGTTTGATCTAAAGGACCAAGATTTAGAAACTTTCCTGAGACTTTAGTTATGGAAGAAGGAATTTGAGAAGGAGGTAGTGAGAGGAAAAAGGGGGCTAGTGATTTTTCAGGTGATTGCATTAATTTTGCTAAGCTCTTATACTTGCATTTTCTCCAAATACATTGTCTTTTTTCCTCTTTATTCTCTTTCTCCCTTCCTTTTGTCCTTTTGTTCTTCTTCCTTTTTTATTTTCACTTGTAATAGGATGCCCACGGAATCTCATGTTGATCTATAAAGTTCTATTTCCCCATGTAACTCTGTTTTACATTTGTGGAAAGAGTTTGTTTACATGAAGATGTTAGTTCTTTGGTATCTTCTTTAAAATTAATATATATGGAGAACTTATGTACCAATTGTGGTACTGATTGCTTTGCATGGATTATCATTTTTAGTCCTCATAAGTAACCTATGAGATTGCCATTTTATGGATAAGAAACAGAGGCTCTGAAATGATTTGCGAAAGTTCACACAACCATATGTCAGAGCTGGCATGTGAACCCAGGCAGTCTAACTTCAGATTTCACTTTCTTAACCACTACACTTGGATTGTATGCCGTTTATAAATATTTGTCTGATGATCTTCACAGACTGCCTCATTTTTCCTCCTCAGAGCTCAGCTGCTTTATTCCACAGCTCTGAAAAGTTTAGTGGGTACAGCCTATTTCTGAAGTTGAAGAAACTGGACTGAAGGACCAGAAATTCCTTCATGCCTTTTCTAAAAGGCATTTAGGAAAGATCACTCTAACACATTAGGTTTTCTGAGACACCATTCACAGGTATCTAGTACATCATAGACATCATAGTAGACAAGGTGCAATGAAAAACCAAGTGTAACACTCTATAATAGAACCCCAGAAGCTAACCACAAGGCTATCCTTTGAGAGCTTCCTGTCAGTATCCACAGCTCTTGGATGGGTACGGCCTTGAGGCCTCTCTGAGCTCTCACCAGGTTCCACCAGAAGTAGCATCATTACTCATTTGTGGCAGAGGATGCCTGGATTATCCCTAGTCTAACTATATTCTACCTATGTAACCTTGGATAAGTCCCTTAATTTCTCTGTGTTGCTTCTCTTATCCATCAAGCATATTGCTTACACAAATGTAAAGGTCTCAAAGACCCCTCCTGTCTCTTCATGGGGTTTCTAAAATTAAAAAAGGAAAAAAGCAATTCTGTGAGAGCCCTAAAACTCTAGGAGGAAATGCACCAGAATCTTATTAACTCTGGGATTATAAGAGGTATATATTTTCTTCTTTATGTTTTTCCTATATTTTACAAATTTTCCACAGTAAGCATGTCTTACTTTTGTAATGAAAAAAGAGAAAGAAAAATTTGATAAAAGGAACAATACAAATCCAAGATGATCCATTACCATTGCATTACAATGTGTGTAAGCATGAAGTCACAGTGATAAAGAGAGGCCAGGCTGAGGAAGTGCATTTAGAGTAGATGGGTCAGTTATAGATAATGCCTTATGTGACCTAACCAGCATCCAAGCTTAGTGGTGCATTATTTTTTTTTGGCTCTCGCCACACTCAGTGAAGGTATTACTGCTCTAACTCTTCTAATTTCTAATAAGCAGCAATAGACAGCCATGACATCTGATAATCCAACTTTATAAATTAACAGTTTTGTCTCTTTACACAAGGATTCCTCAGATAGACCTTTAAACTTTTAGCAGGCTATTTACAAAATGAGTGCATTTATTTATTTTTGTTAAAGTATCATTGATATACAATCTTATGAAGGTTTCACATGAACAACACTGTGGTTTCAACATTCACCCATATTATCAAGTCCTCACCCCCGCCACTGCAGTCACTGTCTATCAGGTTAGTAAGATGCTATAGAGTCATTACTTGTCTTCTCCATGCTGTACTGCTTTACCTGTAATCTACCTATATTGTTATAGCAAATTATAGTGCCCCTTAATCCCCTTCTCCCTCCTTCTCCACCTTCCTCAACCCCTCCCCTTTGGTAACCACTAGTCCCTTCTCAGAGTCTGTAGGTCTGCTGCTATTTTGTTCCTTCAGTTTTATTTTTTTTTAATACTCCACAAATGAGTGAAGTCATTTGGTACTTGTCTTTCTCCTCCTGGCTTATTTCACTGAATATAATACCCTGTAGCTCCATCCATATTGTTGCAAATGGTAGGATTTCTTTTCTTTTTATGGCTGAATAATATTCCATGGTGTATATGTACCACATCTTCTTTATCCATTCATCTATTGATGGGCACTTAGGTTGCTTCCATATGTTGACTATTGTAAATAGTGCTGCAATAAACATAGGGGTGCATGTGTCTTTTTGAATTGGGGATCTTGTTTTCTTCAGGTAAATTCTTAGAAGTGGAAATACTGTATCAAATGGTATTTCTATTTTTAGTTTTTTGAGGAACCTCCATATTGCTTTCCACAGCAGTTGAACTAACTTACATTCCCACTAACAGTGTAGGAGGGTTGCCCTTTCTCCGCATCCTCGCCAGCATTTGTTGTTTCTTGTCTTTTGGATGTTGGCCATCCTAACTGGTGTGAGGTGATATTTCATTGTAGTTTCAATTTGCATTTCTTCTATTAGTGATGTGGAGCATCTCTTCGTGTGCCTGTTGGCCATCTGAATTTCTTCTTTGGAGAAGTATCTGTTCAGATCCTCCATACATTTTTTAATCAGGTTATTTGTTTTTTGGATGTTGAGGCATGTGAGTTCTACATATATTTTGGATGTTAACTCCTTATCAGGTAAGTCATTTACGAATATATTCTCCCATACTGTAGGATACCTTTTTGTTGTGCTGATCATGTCCTTTGCTGTATAGAAGCTTTTTAGTTTGATGTAGTCCCACTTGTTCATTTTTATTTTGTTTCCCTTGCCCAAGGAGATGTGTCCAGGAAAAAGTTGCTAATGTTTATATTCAAGAGATTTTTGCCTATGTTTTCTTCTATGAGTTTTATGGTTTCATGACATACATGCAGGTCTTTGATCCTTTTCAAGTTTACTTTTGGGTATGGAGTTAGACAATAATCTAGTTTCATTTTCTTATGTGTAGCTGTCCGGTTTTGCCAACACCAGTTGTTGAAGAGGCTGTCTTGTCTCTATTGTATACTCATGGCTCCTTTATGATATATTAATTGGCCATATATGTGTGGGTTTATATCTGTACTCTCTTTTCTGTTCCATTGATCTGTGGGTCTGTTCTAGTGTCAGTACCAAATTGTCTTGATTACTGTGGCTTTGTAGTAGAGCTTGAAGTTGGGGAGCATAATCCCCCCAGCTTTATTCATCCTTCTCAGGATTGCTTTGGCTATTCAGGGTCTTTTGTGGTTCCATATGAATTTTAGAACTATTTGTTCTAGTTTGTTGAATAGTGCTTGGTATTTTGGTTGGTATTTTGATAGGGATTGCATTGAATCCTTAGACTACTTTAAGGAAGATGGCCATTTTTACAATACTAAGTCTTCCTATCGATGTGTCATGGGATAGATTTCCATTTATTGGTGTCTTCTTTAATTTCTCTCATGAGTGTCTTATAGTTTTCAGAATTACGGTCTTTCACCTCCTTGGTTAGGTTTATTCCTAGGTATTTTATTCTTTTTGGTGCAGTTGTAAATGGAGTTGTTTTCATGATTTCTCTTTCTGCTAATTTGCTGTTACTATAGAGAAATGCAATGGATTTCTGTGTATTAATTTTGTATCCTGCAACTTTTCTGAGTTCAGTTATTCTAATAGTTTTTTGGTGGCGTCTTTAGGGTTTTCTTTGTATATATCATGTTGTCTGCAAACAGTGATAGTTTAACTGCTTCCTTACCAATTTGGATGCCCTTTATTTGTTTGTGTTGTCTGATTTCTGTGGCAAGGATCTCCAGTACTATGTTGAATAAGACATCCTTGTTTTGTTCTGATCTTAGAAGAAAAGCTTTCAGCTGTTCGCTGTTAGGTATGATGTTGACTGTGGGTTTGTTGTATATGACCTTTATTATGTTAAGGTATTTATCCTCTGTACTTATTTTGTTGAGAGTTTTTATCATGAATGGATGTTGAATTTTGTCAAATGCTTTTTCAACATCTACTGAGATGACCATGTGATTTTTGTCCATCTTTTTGTTGATATGATGTGTGATATTGATTGGTTTTTGAATATTGTACCATCGTTGCAGCCCTGGAATCAATCTGAGTTGGTCATGATGGATGATCTTTTTGATGTATTTTTAAATTTGGTTTGCTAATATTTTGTTGAGAATTTTTGCATCTGTGTTCATCAGGGATATTGCTCTGTAATTTTCTTTTTTTTTTGTGGTGTCTTTGTCTGGTTTTGGTATTAAAGTAATGCTGGAAGTATTCCCTCCTCTTCTTTTTGGAAAACTTTAAGGAGGATGGGTATGAGCTCTTCTTTAAATGCTTGATAAAATTCAGCCAAAGCCACCTGGTCCAGGTGTTTTGTTCTTAGGTAGATTTTTTGATTACCACTTCCATTTCATTGCTGGTAGGATTGGTCTGTTCAGATTCTCTGTTTCTTCCTGGGTCAGTCTCAAAAGGTTGTATTTTTCTAGAATGTTGTCCATTTCTTCTAGGTTATCCAATTTGTTGGCATATAATTTTTCATAGTATTCTCTCATAATTCTTTGTATTTACATGGTATTCATAGTGATTTTTCCTTTCTTATTTCTGATTCTTTGTATGTGTGTACACTCTCTTTTTTTCTTGACAAGTCTGGCTAGGGGTTTATTTTGTTTATTTGCTCAAAGAACTAGCTCCTGGTTTCATTGATTATTTCTATTATTTTATTTTTTTCAATTTTATTTATTTCTGCTCTGATCTTTATTATGTCCCTCCTTCTACTGCCTTTGGGCCTCATTTGTTCTATTTCTAGTTTCATTAATTGTGAGTTTAGACTGTTCATTTGGGATTGTTCTTTCTTGAGGTAAGCCTGTATTGTTATATACTTTCCTCTTAGAACTGCCTTTGCTGTATGCCACAGTTGTTTTCATTTGTCTCTATATATTGTTTGATCTTTGTTTTAATTTGCCCATTGATCCATTGGTTATTTAGGAGCACATTGTTAAGCCTCCATGTGTTTGTGAGTCTCGTTGTTTTCTTTGTACACTTTATTTCTAATTTTATACCCTTGTAATCTGAGAAGTTGGTTGGTACAATTTCAATCTTTTTGAATTTTCTGAGGCTCTTTCTGTGGCCTAGTATGTGATCTATTCTTGAAAATATTCCATGTGCACTTGAGAAGAATGTGTATCCTGCTGCTTGTAGGTGGAGTGTTCTGTAGAGGTCTGTTAGGTCCATCTGTTCTAATGTGTTGTTCAGTGCCTCTGTCTCCTTACTTATTTTCTATCTGGTTCATTTATCCTTTGGAGTGAGTGGTGTGTTGAAGTTTCCCAAAATGAATGCATTGCATTCTATTTCCCCTTTTAATTCTGTTAGTATTTTTTTCACATATGTAGGTGCTCCTTTATTGGGTGAAAAGATATTTATAATGGCTATATCTTCTTGTTGGACTGACCATTTTATCATTATGTAATGTCCTTCTTTGTCTCTTATTACTGTCTTTGTTTTGAAATCTATTTTGTTTGATATAAGTACTGCTACTCCTTTTTCCTCTCTCTTGTTTGCATGAAATATCTTCCTCTATCCCTTCATTTTAGTCTGTGTATGTCTTTGGGTTTGAAGTGGGTCTCTTGTAGGCAGCATATAAATGAGTCTTGTCTTTTTATCCATTCTGTAACTCTATGTCTTTTGATTGGTGCATTCAGTCCATTTACACTGAGGGTGATTATCGATAGATATGTACTTATTGCCATTGCAGGCTTTAGATTTGTGGTTACCAAAGGTTCAAGGGCAGCTTCTTTACTATCTAACAACAGTCTATCTTAACTGACTTATTACTCTATTTCAAGCACAATCTAAAGGTTTTTTTTTCCTCCCCTTCTTCTTCTTCTTCCACTCTTTATGCATTAGGTATCTGTCATGTTCTGTACTCTGTATCCCTTGACTAACTTTGTGAGTAGTTTATTTAATTTTGTTTTTGCTTAGTAATTAATTGGGCTACTTCCTTTACTGTGGGTTTATTTTCTCTGGTGACAGCTATTTAGCTTTAGGAGCACTTCCATTGAGAGCAGTCCCTTTAAGATACACTGTAGAGCTGCTTTGTTGGTGGTGAATTCCTTCAACTTTTGCTTATCTGGAAATTGTTTAATCCCTGCTCAAATTTAAATCATAATCTTGCTGGGTAGAGTATTCGTGGTTGGAGACCCTTCTGTTTCATTGCATTAAATATATCATGCCACTCCCTTCTGGCCTGTACGGTTTCTGCTAAGAAGTCTCCTGATAGTCTGATGGGGTTTCCTTTATAAGTGATCTTTTTTCTCTCTCTGGCTGTTTTCAGTACTCTCTCCTTGTCCTTGATCTTTGCCATTTCAATTATTATATGTCTTGGTGTTATCTTCCTAGGGTTCCTTGTGTTGGGAGAGCTCTGCACTTCCGTGAACTGACTGGGAAAGTTTTCAGCAATTATTTCCTCAAGGAGACTTTCTATCCCTTTGTCTCTCTCTTCTTCTGGAACCCCTATAATGCGAATATTGTTCCATTTGGATTGGTCACACAGCTCTCTTATTATTCTTCCATTCCTAGAAATCCTTTTTTCTCTCTGTGCCTCAGCTTCTTTGTTTTCCTGTTCTGTACCATCTCCTCTACCTCATCTAATCTGCTTTTAAATCCCTCCATTGTGTGTTTCATTTGAGATACTGTATTTTTCAAAATTTCTATCACTTTGTTGAAGTCCTCTCTGAGATCTTAAATATTTTTCTGTAACTCCCTGAACACATTTATACTTTAATTTTGAAATCTTTATCAAGAAGATTAGTGATTTCAGTTTCACTAAGCACTCTTTCTGGTATTTTTTCTTGTTATTTTGTTTGGACCAAATTCCTTTGCCACTTCATTTTTTTTAGTGTTTCCTGTGGAATAATATCTTTGTGTAGGCAGCACCCTCTAGTGCCCAGAAGCTCAATTTTCTGTGCGGGAGCCCCAGCTGTTGGCAAGCAGTGGGTGTGGTGCCTTTCTGTCTTGCTGGTAAAGTGAGCTGTGTGGGCCATCAGCTGATTGTGTGTGCAGGGAAAATATTCCCTGAAGCTGCCATGTGGGCCTACAGCAATGGCAAGAGTCAAAGGCAAGCGGAACCAGCACCTGTTGGGAGGAAAGAACTCAGCAGAGCGGGTTGCCTGCCTTCCCAGCTGTAACGCGTACCTCCACTGCTGGGTCAAGTAGGCTTTGGGTGCAAGGAGGAGCCTCTGTGCTATGTCCCTGTAGCTGCTGTGGGAGGGGCCACCCTCTGGCAGGCTGGCGCAATGAGGGGAACAGCAGACTAGTGGGACCGCCACATTCTGGGAGGAAGAAAAGCAAGCAGTGTACCATAGGGGGCCTCAGGGCTGCATTAGCAGCCAAGTGGTTGGAGCATCTGAAGCTCCAGAGAGTTCCCAACCTGCTGAGCTGAGCATACAGGGAAGGTTTTGTCCACCTGCCCTTTCTCCTGAGCAGAGAGCTCTGTGTAATCTTTGCCCCTTTAATGCCCCTCTTGCTGCTGGGAAGTCCTTCAAACTGCCTGCCTGCCTTTTGCCCCAGTGGGGCAGCTTGTGCATATCTGTTCTCCACAAGCAGCTGGAATCTCAGCCTCTCTGATGTCTTTGCCTTCCAACCCCACTAATCTCCTGAGCACCATGTAATAGGGGTTTGTGCTCTCAAAGCAGATCTCCAGGGCTGGGTGTTCAGTGGTCCTGGGCTTCTACTCCCTCTCTACTCTGTTCCTTTTCCTCCTTCCTGTGGGCTGGGGTTGGGGGAGGGCTTGGGTTCTGCGAGATTGCAGCTTTGCCACTTTATCCTTTTCTGTGAGGTCTTCTCTTCTTCCCCAGATGTAGGCAGTCTCTTCTGCAATCTTCTGGTTGCCTTTCCAGGATTAGTTGTATTTGCTGTATTTTCGTGTTTTATGAGATTTTGGGAGGAGGTTTCTGCCTCACTTTTCACGCTGCCATCTTTTTTCTGCTCCCCAAGATGAGTGCATTTAAAATATCCTAAATTTGATTCTAAAATACAATTCTAAATCTCACATACATATAATATTTAGAAATATAACTACTGCTTAGACCATGAAGGAACTTATCATTAGTTAAAATCTTTAAAAGCATCTGGCCCCTACTTGTTAAGATATTTTATGGCCTATTCTTGAAATTTGACTCTGTCAACTTTTGAACTCTTAGTTTGAAAATTATGGCCATGTTCAATATGATATAAATTAAAATTCTGAGAGATTGAGAAAAAAAGAGACTTCCTTACTCTTAATTTAAGTAAAATAAGTGAACTTATCATAAGTGCTCATAGTATAGTAGAAACCACATGGGCTTTGGAGTCAGTCATACAGCATGCGGATTTTTGTTCACACAACAGCTGTTTGTGAGCAAATAAACCTCTGAGGTTATTCTTCAGCATACACTGGGCATGATAATTGTACTTGCCTCACATCAGGCCACTGTAATAATTCTATCAAATAATATTTTTAAAGTTCTTCATCTATTTGCTCATCAGTAATCAACACTCCTTCCCCTATCCAAAATCAGGGCACCATGTGGCTAGAGGCCAGTCCTGAGGCTTCACCACCCCTCCCCCATTCCCTGTGGCTTGAGGGACCCAAGTTAGTTTTTACTCCCATTTGGAGGGGCATTAGTCTCGAGGGAAATCATGGGCTCATGGTAATTGCAGTCACTCGTCACATCCATGTTCCCACACGTCAGGCCTGGCCTCTTTTATGACTGCATCCTGGTGGAACAGGTGGATGTGATCAGTCACTCTGTGATACACATTTTCGTTCTTTGCCTCAGTTACTAAGATAGATAGGTATTACAGGATCTTGCTTTGGAACCAAGTTAAGCTCTGGGGATTTTAGCAGGCTAAACCCATCAAAGGTATTTTTAAAAGTGTATGAGATCAAGAGTAAATTAGCTCTTGAGCTATTGAATGTTCTTCGCCAAGATTAGTAGTCCACATTGTTCACATTATTGTTGGGTACTAAAACTGTATGATTTAATGTTTCGGCAGCTTTTCACGTGGGGGGAGAAAACTGCAATGTACTGATGAAGTTATTTACCTGGTCTCTTCTGCTCTCAGCCAACTCTTAGGAACCAGAGGGCTTTGTTTACTCCTTGGGGAAATCACCCTGTGGATTTTATTTTCAGATGATCCTGAAAGGCAGCAAGGAGCGCAGCACTGGGGCCACTGGAGTTAATGTAGACTCCTCCCGCTCCCATGCTATCATCCAAATTCAGATCAAAGATGCAGCCAAGAGGATATTTGGCAGGTGAGCTGGAATTATGCAGGGAATTGCATTGTCTGCCTTTCCCTAGTGTGACTTTAAAATATGTGTTATCAACAACAGGACACCCTGCCACCGTGGAGTTCTTTATTTCAGGAATACAGAGCAAAGTTGTCAGCCCTGAAATAAATCATTATGCTGAAGTGCCATCAGTTGATTAACCATGAAGTAATGACCTATTGTTGGTCAACCCTAAGTTATTAAAAGGGACATTGATTGCTTCTAATGTGAACCACAGTATCAGCAGAGGAATAGGAGGGAATGTATTTCAGAGGCCCCAGAAAAAAGGAAAATTAATCCATCCTTCTTGAAAGAAGCCATAAGACAATTGGGTACATTCATTGCTTTGCTTGTGCTATCTTAGCAAATTCTGCCATACTGATGGATGAGCCAATCTCACCTCTGAGTAATGAGTCTTTTTCTTTCTTTCTTTTTTTTTTTTTTGGCTGGAAAGCAGCCCACAATAGTTTCTATTTAATTATCTAAGTGGCCACCTAAGTGATTTGCATTGTGGCCATTTAGCTTTATGGGAAGAATGTTTTATTAATTTCAGTCATACTTTCTCACAAATGACTATAGCCAAGGCACTTCACTCAGGAGGTGCCTGAGTACAGTGTCAGCAGTAGCTGACAGGTCAGAATCTTGCCATATTTTTGAAAAGCTGACAGTAATGTCTTTTCTTTCCTGAGGATGGGCCAGTGTTAATTTCTTCCTGCCATCAGAAAATGCTGATTTATGTAAAAATAAACCAAAGCTCCAAAGAAGTCATCCCTACTGTGTCTTTTCTCTAGGATCTCTTTTATTGACTTGGCTGGCAGTGAAAGAGCAGCAGATGCCAGAGACTCAGATAGACAAACAAAGATGGAAGGTGCAGAAATAAACCAGAGTCTTCTGGCTGTAAGTTGTTTGAAAACTTTAATCTAAAAGTCCTTCTTAAGATATTTTGCACCCCTTTACCTGTAGCCCGAGTGAGGGTGGGATGGAGTTAGCAAAGCAAGAGCCTGGTCTTATCTAGCAGTGGAGTTAAGGGTTGGAGATGGAAGCTGCCCAGTCAAATTCTTGGCAACTCTAGGCACCTCTTCCCTTCTCTCCCTGCCTTCTCTGCCTTTGGTAAGTCCCTGCCAATTAGGAACAGAGAAGTATTATTGCAGTTACTGAATGATTAACTTAAGTAAGCTCTCTCAACAAGTTTTAAAATTGTATTTTTCAAACATAAAAAAAAATAGTACAAATGGTATAATGATCTGCCAAATACTTGTCACCCAGCTCAACATGTGAAAAATCTAACCAACACTTTCCTTCCCCTGGTTGGATTATTTTAAAGCAAATCCTGCCATCATGTCATCTTTTCTACCAATATTTCACTATGTATCTCAAAGAGATAAGGACTTTTATTTTTTAGTATAACCGTAACACCATTATCATACCTAAAGAAATAATTATATAATGGTATCTATTACCCAGCAAGTATTATAACTTCTCCAATTGTTCCATAGATATATTTTTATAGTTAGTTTGTTTCAAACCAGGGTGTAAGTCCTCCAATTGCTTTTAGTTGATAGGTCTCTATTCTATACCAGTTCTTCTCCATTTTTAATATCAATGTATTTATGGAGGAAAACTGGGCTACATGTCCTGTAAGATTTCCAACATTCTGGATTAGGCTGACTGTATCCCCCTGTTGATGTTTAACATGTACTTTATCATCTATTTTCTATAAAGTAGTTAAGATCTATATTTGTGCTATGCAGTAAGGAAGCCAGTAAGCCACATGTGGCTATTGAGTGCTTGAAATGTATGGCTAGTCTGAATTAGGATACACTATAAGTATAAAATACACACTGGATTTTGAAGCATGTGAAATATCTCATTAATACTTTTTCATATTGATTGCATGCTGAAATTATATTTTTGTGTATGTTGGATTAAGTAAAATATAATTAAGATTAAATTTCATGTGATTTTTTCCAAATGTGGCTAGTAGAAATTTAAAATTATACTTATGGTCTGCATTTGTGGCTCGTGTATTTCTATTTGGAAAGTGCTGATCTAGAGGCTTAATTAGACTTAGGTTCTATTTTTTTGGCAAGGATAATTCATGGGATTCTATAGCATCTTACTACACTGATGGACAGTGACTATAATGGGGGTATGTGGTGGGGACTTGATAATGGGGGGAATCTAGTAACTATAATGTTGCTTATGTAATTGTATATTAATGATACCAAAATAAAAAAAAATAAAAAGTAAAAAAAAGAATAATTCATGGGTAGTTCTTAGATTTCCCATGTCTAGGATGTCTGCTTGTCTCTTTCTGTGATATTGAGAATAAGAAAGATTCAAATGTTGTCAGCTTCCTCCATTTTAGTGGCTCACTAGCTTTTTTTTAGCTAACAGTTTTAGCAGCCATTGATGAGTATCACCAATACCCATTTGTTTTGCTAGGGATTCCAAAATAGTGATATTCTTTTTTTTTTTAGAAGAGTGTACATATTTAATTGCACAGCTCAATGAATTTTCACAAGCTGTTCACACCCATATAACCAACATTCAGATAAAAAAATAGAACATCAGCAATCTTCTCCAAGCAAACCCCTCCTACTTCCTTCTGCAAAAATAGCCATTTCCTAACTTTTTTTTTATATTGATATACAATCTTATATTAGTTTCAAGTATACAGCACAGTAGTTAAACAGTTACCCATATTATTAAATTCTCAGCCCCACTAGTACAGCTACTATCTGTCAACATAGGAAGCTGTTACAGAATCATTGGTTATATTCTCCTTGCTTTACTACCACCTCCATAAACAGCCTACATTATGATTGAGAATTTTTATGCCCCTTTATCCCCCTCAAACTCTCCACCCACCTACCCTGATCTCTCCCCCATGGTAACCACCAGTCCCTTCTCAGTTGTCTGTAAGTCTACTGCTCTTTTGTTCCTTCTGTTTTGCTTTGTATTTATACTCCACAAATAAGTAAAATCATATGGTATTTGTCTTTCTCCACCTGCCTTATTTCACTGAGCATAATACCCTCTAGATCCATCCATGTTATTGCAAATGGCAGGATTTCTTTTCCTTTTATGGCTGAATAATATTCCATTGTGTATATGTACCACATCTTCTTTACCCATTCGTCTGTTGATGGACCCTTAGGTTGCTTCCATACCTCGGCTATTGTAAATAATGCAGCAATAAACATAAGGGTGCATATATCTTTTTGGATCAGGGATTTTGTTTTCTTTGGGTAAATACCTAGAAATGGAATTGCTGGGTCAAATGGTATTTCTATTTTTAGTTCTTCAAGGAACCTCCATAATGCTTTCCACAGTGGCTGTACCAATTGACATTCCCACCAACAGTGTAGGAGGGTTCCCTTTTCTCCACATTCTCACCAACACTTATTATTTCTTGTCTTTTGGATAGTGGCCACTCTGCCTGTGTGAGGTAATAACTCATTGTGGTTTTGATTTGCATTTCCCAGATGATCAGTGATATGAAGCATCTTTTCATGTGCCTGCTGGCCATCTATATTTCTTCTTTGGAAAAATGTCTGTTCAGGACCTCCACCCATTTTTTTTAATTGGGTTATTTATTTTTTTTGGAGGGGTGTTGACACATATGAGCTCTTCATGTATTTTGGATGTTAACCCCTTATTGGATAAATTGTTTACAAATATATTCTCCCATACTGTAGGTTACCTTTTCTGCTGATGATGTCCTTTGCTGGTGTACAGAAGCTTTTCAGTTTGATGTAGTCCCACTTGTTCATTTTTTTTTTCTCTCTCTTGCCCAAAGAGATGTGTCCAGGAAAAAATTGTTAATATTTATGTTCAAGAAATTTTTGCCTATGTTTTCTTCTTAGAGTTTTATGGTTTCATGACTTACATTCAGGTCTTTGATCCATTTCAAGTTCACTTTTGTATATGGAGTTAGGCATTAATCCAGTTTCATTTTCTTATGTGTAGCTGTCCAGTTTTGCCAACACCAGTTGTTGAAGAGTCTGTCTTTCCCCATTGTATATTCATGGATCCTTTATCATATATTAATTGACCATAGATGAGTGGGTTTATATATCTCTACTCTCTATTCTGTTCCACTGATGTATGGGTCTGTTCTTTTGCCAGAACCAAATTGTTTTGATTACTGTTGCTTTGTAGTAGAGCGTGAAGTCAGGCAGTGTAATCCCCCCAGCTTTGTCGTTCTTTCTCAGGATTGCTTTGGCTATTTGGGATCTTTTGTGTTTCCATATGAATTTTAGAACAATTTGTTCTAGTTCATTGAAAAATACTGTTGGAATTTTGTTAGGGGTTGCATTGAATCTGTAAATTGCTTTGGACAAGATGGTCATTTTGACAGTATCAATTTTTCCCGAACCATGAGCATGGGATGTATTTCCACTTATTGGTGTCTTTAATTTCTCTCATGAGTCTCTTATAGTTTTCAGAGTATAGGTCTTTCACCTGCTTGGTTAAATTTAGTCTTTTTGATGCAGTTGTAAGTGGAATTATTTTCCTGATTTCTCTTTCTGTTAGTTTGTTTTTTGTATATAGGAATGTGACAGATTTCTGTGTATTAATTTTGTATCCTGGAACTTTGCTGAATGAAGTTATTAGTTATAATAGCTTTGGTGGAACTTTAGGGTTTTCTATGTATAATATCATGTCATCCATGAACCATGACAGTTTACTTTCTTCCTTACCAATTTGGATGCCTAGTATCTCTTTGTGTTGTCTGATTGCTGTGGCTAGGATCTCCAGTACTGTGTTGAATAAGAGTGGTGAGAGTGAACATCCTTGTCTTGTTTCTGATCTTAGAGGAAAAGCTTTCAGCTTTTCACCATCAAGTATGATGTTAGCTGTGGGTTTGTCATATATGGCCTTTATTATGTTGAGGTATGTACTCTCTCCCCATTTGTTGAGTTTTTATCATGATTAAATGTTGAATTTTGTCAAATGCTTTTTCAGCATCTATTGAGATATTGTATGGTTTTTATCCTTCTTTTTGTTAATGTGGTGTATGATATTGACTGAATTACAAATATTATACCATCCTTGCATCCCTGGAATAAATCCTACTTTGTTGTGATGGATGATCCTTTCGATGTTTTGAATTTGGTTTGCTAATGTTGTGTTGTGCATTTCCGCATCTATGTTCATCAGGGATTTTAGTCTATAATTTTCTTTTTTTGTAGCATCTTTGCCTGGCTTTGGTATTAGAGTAATGCTGGCCTCATAGAATGAGTTTGGAAGTATTCCTTCCTCTTCTACTTTTTGGAATTTAAGATGGGTATTAGCTCTTCTTTAAATGTTTGATAGAATTCAGCTGTGAAGCCATCTGGTCCTGGGTTTTTGTGGGGAGTTTTTTTTATTACTAATTCAATTTTATTGATGGTAATTGGTCTGTTCAGATTTTCTGTTTCTTCCTGGGTCAGTCTTGGAAGGTTGTATTTTTCTAAGAAGTTGTCCATTTCTTCTAGGTTGTCCAATTTATTGGCATATAATTTTTCATAGTAGTCTGTAATATTCTTTGTATTTCTGTGGTATCTGTTGTGACTATCCTTTGTTTCTGATTTTTTTATTTGTGTACTTTCTTTTTTTATTGATAAGTCTGGCTTTCATTTATTTTCTCAGAGAACCAGCTCTTAGTTTCACTAATTTTTTCTATTGTTTTATTCTTCTCCGTATTATTTATTTCTGCTCTGATCTTTAGTATGTCCTCCTTTTTTAACTTTGTGCTTTGTTTGTTCTTCTTTTTCTAGTTTCTTTAATTGTGAGTTTAGACTGTTTATTTGGAATTGTTCTTGATTCTTGAGGTAGGCTTGTATTGCTTTGTACTTAAACAGCCTTGGTGGCATCCCCACAAATATTGGACTGTTGTATTTTTGTTTTAATTTTTCTCCATGTATTGCTTTATTTCTGTTTTAATTTGGTCATTGATCCATTGATTTTAGAAGCATGTTGTTTAGCCTCCACAAGTTTGTAGGCTTTTTAATTTTCTTTGTATAATTTATTCCTAACTCCATACCATTGTATCTGAGACGTTGTTTGATACAATTTCAAATTTTTTAACTTATTGAGGCTCTATTTTTGTGGCCTAATATGTGGTCTATTATGGAAAATATTCCTTGTATGCTTGAGAAAACTGTTTCCTGCTGCTTTTGGGTGGAGTGTTCTACAGATGTATGTTAAGTCCATTTGATCTAATGCATTGTTCAGTACCTCTGTTCCCTTATTTATTTTCTATCAGATTGATCTGTCTGTTGATGTGAGTGGTATGTTAAAGTCTCCCACAATGAATGTGTTGTAATCTATTTCCCCATTTTTACATAGTTAGGTGCACCTACATTGGGTACATAGATGTTTATTATGGTTATAGCCTCTTGTTGGACTGACCCCTTTATAATTATGTGATGCCCTTCTTTGTCTCTTGTTACTTTCTTTGTTTTGAAATATGTTTTGTCTGATATAAGTACTGCTACTCCTGCTGTTTTCTCCCTCTTGTTTTCATGAAATATCTTCTTCCATCCCTTTACTTTTAGCATATGTATGTCTTTGGATCTGAAATGAGTCTCCTGTAGGCAGCATATAGATGGGTCTTGTTTCTTTATCCATTCTGCAAGGTGTCTTTTAATTGGTTCATTCAGACCATTTACATTAACTATTGATAGGTATGTACTTATTGCCACTTTATTAATTGCTCTCTTTTTGTTTTTATAGATCCTTTTTGTTCCTTTCTTCCTCTCTTATATTCTTTATATTTGATGGTTTTCTTTAATATTGTGGTTGCATTTCTCTTTTTTAATATTTTGTATATATATTATAGGCTTTAGGTTTGTGGTTACCAAAAGTTCGAGGACAGCTTCCTGACTGTATAACAGTCTATATTAAGTTGCTGATTGCTCTATTTCAAACACAATCTAAAAGTACTTTTTTTTTCTCCTCCACACTTTCTGTATTAGAGACCATAATCAAAGCTATTTAGTCTTAGGAACATTTCCATCTACAGCAGTCCCTTTAATATATCCTGTAATGCTGGTTTTGTTGTTATAAATCTCAAAGAATAGCCTTTATCTGGAAATGGTTTAATCCCTGCTTCAAATTTAAATGATAATCTTGCTGGGTATAGGATTCTTGGTTGAAAGTCCTTCTGTTTCAGTACATTAAATCTTTTCATTCCACTCCCTTCTGGCCTGTAAATTTTTTGCTGAGAAGACTGCTGATAGCCTGATGGGGTTTCCCTTATAAGTTATCTTTTACTTATGTTCTCTGGCTGCTTTTAATACTCTCTCCTTATCCTTAATCTTTGTCATTTTAATTATTATATGTCTTGTGGTTGACTTCCTAGGGTTCCTTTTGTTAGGGGCTCTCTGTGCTTCCATGATGTGAATGTTTCCTTCCCCAGATTGGGGAAGTTTTCAACAATTATTTCCTCAAAGAGATTTTCTATCATTTTGTCTCTCTCTTCTCCTTCTGGTACCCTATTATGCAAATAGTTTTTTTATGTATGTCACAAAGCTCTCTTATCATTCTTTCATTCCTAGAGATCCTTTTTTCTCTCTGCTCCTCAGCTTTGTTGTGTTTCTGTTCTCTAATTTCCATCTCATTGTCTCCTCTGCCTGCTGCAATCTATTATTCATTCCCTCCATTGTATTTCTTATTTCAGTTACTGTATTCTTCAGCTCTTGTATGTCTTTGTTGAAGTCCTCCCTGAGGTCTTTAATACCTTTCTGCAGATCAGTGAGCATATTTATGACTTTTACTTTGAAATCTTTATCAAGAAGATTGATGATCTCTGTTTCACTTAGCCCTCTTTCCGGTGTCTTGAACTGTAGTTTTGTTTGTAACATATTCTGCCTCATTTTGTCAGGTTTTCTATGTTTCTTCCTTTGTATTAGATGGATCTGCTATGCTTCTTGATCTAGAGAGTGATGGCTTTATGAAGAGGGAGGGCATCCTGTGGTGCCTAGACGTTCAGGACTCTTTCCTCTCCAGTGCCTGCTTCTCCTTTACTGTGAAGCCCCAGTTGCTGTTTTAAAGGGATGGGTGGGGTGGCCGCAGAGTGAGTTGCACAACAGCAGGGTGCATGGACTCACAGTGGTGGCAAGTCACCCAGTTGTGGAGCCCTTGGATACTTAGCAGTGGTGGTTAGCCACAGGGTGGAAAGGGCATGGGTGCACTGAAACAGTGAGTTGCCCAGTGGAAGGGTCCATGGGCTCTCAATTGCTGCATGATGTGTGTGTGGAGGTGGGGGTTAGGTGGGGGCACAAGAGAGCACAACAGCGAGTCAGGCAGTGGGAGGCCAAGTCAGAAGCAGAGGCAGTCCCTCCAAGGTGGCAGTGTGCAGCTGCTGCAGCAACAAGTGCCACATGTACCCCCTAGCAGCAGTGAGGTGCGCAGCACCCGGCTCGACCACCCTTTGGGAGGGAGGAGCTCTCAGAGCTGGCTCCTGCAGGTATCTCCCCAGTTAGGCTGGAAAAGGGCCATAAAAGCTGGGAGAGTCTCCTTCTGCCCAACTGGCAGCAAAGTTCAACGTTGCTGGGCTATGTGGTGTGGCATGTTGGCGCGTTAGGGAGGTGCCTCAGAGCTGAGCCACCAGTGAGGGGAATGGAGCACCTGGGGCTCCTGAGACTGACCCTCTGGGCTGAGGAAGAGCTGGGGAGGTATTGCCCACCTACTCTTTCTCCTGCAGAAACAGCCCATCCAACCCTTACCCCTCTGGCTGTCTTCCCAGTGCCTGCAAGTGTTTCAAACTTCTGCCTCTGTGCTGGGTCTCTGTGGGTCCAGTGGAGTGTGGCCTGTCCTCCACAGGCAGCTGGTGTCTCAGCCTCTGAGTGTTCCAGCTGTCCCTGGTGTCCAGTCCCACTAATCACCAGAAGCCAGTGCAATGTGGACTTGTGTTCCCAGAGCTCCAGGGCCAGGTGCACAGAGTTCCTGGGTACCTATTTCTTCCTTGCTCCATTCTTCTTCCTCCTGCCTGTGGGCTGGGGTTGGGGGAGGGCTTCGGTCCCATTTGGTCAGGTCTCTGCCACTTTACCCTTTTCTATGTGGTCTTCTCTTCTTCATGTGTAGATGGTGTGTTCTGCCATCTTCAGTTCATTTTCAGGTTTAGTTGATTTGCTGTAGTTGCTTCCTTTGTGTTTGTGTGGGAGGAGGTTTCCATCTTGCCTTTCCACCCTGCAATCTTGAGCCTCTCCCGATATTCTATTTCTAATATTCCTTCTGTGTTTATTAGCTGGAAAGAACTTTCCCTCAACTTTCTGATTATCCTGATATAATCCATACTATATGAAGGCAAGATAAATGGATAAATGCTTGATTCTTTGCTTTCACTCACTAGTTTTCAGAATGAGTTAGTGTCCTGGTAACCTAAACATGACCAATGAGATTTTTTTTTTTTTTACTTTTTTATTTGTTTTTTGTTATTATAAACTCATTGTAATAATTATTTTTGCTGCTTAAGTTGCTCATCTTTGGCCAGTGAGAGACTTTTCAAGTGTGTTCCTGTGTCTTTTTGACCCAGACCTACTAGTCCCTGATAGCTTCCTGGTTTTCTGATATGATAAAATATTCCAGACTTATCTTGTACATTTTCTTCCCCAGACCTTGAATCAGCTATTCCTTTAATAAGCCTTGGTTTTAGAGGGAAACAAGCCTTGGTATTTAGAAACCATTTAGGGATACTAGGGGTGGTGCTTCCTATCCCTTGGTTAGTCCTTGCTTCTAGGCCATTTTTTAAAAATACAGCATTATTTTAATATTCCATTGCATCATTACATAGTGATCCTTACCAGCAGATTTTATTTTATAGTTTTAAATATTTCAAAAAGATGCTCAACATCTTCATCATTACAGAAATGCAAATTAAAACCACAGTGAGATATTGCCACACACCTGCTAAAATGGATATGATTTAAAACAAGGTATTAACAACTATTGACAGAGATGTGAAGAAATTGGAGCCCCTCATACATCACTGGTGGGAATGTAAAATGGTTAACAGTTCTAGGCCTTTTTGATGTACAGAACTAGGAAAATATATTTTTTTTCAAAAGAGAAAAATATATCAGTGATTCATACTAATGAATCAATTCAAAATTAAGATTACAGGGTTTTTTACTTAGTATTTTTGAATTTATATTTCTCTTCCTTTTCTCTTATACTAAATTCTTAGCTCCTGATGACATTAATATAACTTTTTTGCTCTACTTCAATATATTTCAAAATAGTGCTACTATTACTCATAATATGATTATTGAATTCAGATTAAGATTTCTTTGCGGTTTCCTTTTTACTCTTAGGTTGTATCCCACTAGGGATGTACAGTCATATTATTGTGTTGCAAAGTTGCTTGATATAATTCTTTCTATGTGTTTAAGCTTACCAATTTCATATTCAGTTAAAGTAGAAATTGTAAAACAAACCATATTCAGAAAAGTCTAGTATCCATCCCTGTCCCCTCAACCCTGTTACTTCCCTCCCCTTAGAGAACCATTTTCTCCTTTTATGTATGTTTGTATTCACCCCTTTTCTTGGGGGGAAAAAAAGTAGTTGTAAACACTATTCTGCACTTTGCTTTTTTAACTAAACAATATCCTGAGCTCACTCCAGGATATAGAGATCTTCCTCATTCCTTTTTACAGCTGAACAGTGCTGCCTTGGGTCTGCCCCTCCACATTATTTTAAGTCCTTTTGATCAGGACTAATCTCCAGCTAGGTACATTGTTTCCAGCCTTCATGAGGGATAAATTTGGAGGCTGAGATAGATGAGAGAATCAGTACCTTAAAAAAATTTTTTTTGAAATAATTTTAGATTTACTAAAAAAGATGCAAAAAATAAATATATAGTGTTCCTTCACCCAGCTTCCCTAATGTTAGTATCTTACATAACCATAGTAAAATTAAATCAGGAACTTATTTGCTATCAACAGACCTTGTTTGAATTTCACCAGTAGTCCCACTAATGTTCTTCTCTGGGTCCAGAATCCTATATTAATGTTAGCTGTCATGTTTCCATAGTCTCATTTTTTGTCATTTGTGACCTTAATATCTTTGAAGAATGCTAGACAGTTATTTTGCAGAATATCTCTGAATTTGGGTTTGCCTGATGTTTTCTGATGCTTAGATGGAGATAATGAATTTTTAAGAGGAGTACTACAGAAGTTGTACCCTTCTCAGTGTATCATATCAGGTAGTGCATGATACCAATATATTGTTTTATTACAGGTAATGTTAACCTCAGTCACTTAGTTATGGGGGTTTGGGCTCATTTTCTCTGCTGTAAAGTCACTATTTTTCCTTTTATAATTTATTAATAAGTATCTTATGGGGAGATACTTTGAAACTATGCAAATGTCCTGCTTACAGCACACTTTCACTGCCTAATTTTGGCATCCATTGATGTTTTTTACCTGCAAAAATTATTACTGTGGTGTTTACCTGCTGGGATTTTTCCATTCCCATCATTCTTTCCTCATTAATTAGTTGGAATTCTGCTGGATGAAAGAGCTGTCCTTTCTCTCCAATTTATTTATTTGGTACATTATTTATAATAGTAAATGGATATTTATTTTATTTGCTAGATTGTAATCGATTTCTATCATAATTTTGTTTCTCAAACCATCCCAAATTTTGCCATTGGAGCTCTTTCAGGTTGGCTTCTGTATCCTTTTGATATGCCCCTATCCTTTTTTTGCACATCTCTTTGCCCTCTGGCACTACAAGGTATCACACACTCGTCTTGTACTTCCCCTGCCCTATCCCTGCAATCAACCATTTCTCCAAGGAGCCCTGGAACCAATATATTTTGAGCATTTACTATATGTTAGTCAGTTTAGTCTTTACAACAACTCTGTGGGATAAATGAAGCAAGTTCTCTTATTCTACTTTATAGATTAGGATTTTGAGGCTCAGATGGGTTTAGTGAATTGGCTAAGGGTCCACAGCCTCCAAGTAAATATCTGTGATTCTCACATTTATTTATTTTTCTTTAATTGAGGTATAGTTGATATACAATCTTATATTGGTTTCAAGTGATTCTCATACTTAAAACCATAGTCCAGGAATCTACTGTCAAACCTGGAAAGAAGTACCTTTGAAGTCATACAACCCTTTGGGACTTGACTATGTCTCTCTCACATGGGAGATAGCATGCAAAGGGGCCTGGGAATAAGCTTTCTAGAATAGGATCAAAATCCTGGGCTTCGTGAGGAGCACAGAGATGCCCCTTATTTCTTCCTTGAGTATTCCCCTTGGGACTCCCTTAGTGCTCCGTGTAAAGTGTACTTCCTATGCTGATTCAGCAGGGCTAAAGGGATTTCAGGGCTCCTAGAGATTGATGGCCACACTTGAATTTGAGGATGTAAGGGGTAGGTACAACTCAGGCAGGATTTAGTTACCTGTTCGTCCCTTTTGAATCTTCTCTATGCTTAAGTTTCATGATATTGGACTGATCTATAATAAAAGAGAAAATTCCATTTTGCAGTTTTCCCCCAGTATCTGAAAGTAGAGCATTCCTGTGAAATCTTTCCTATAAAAATGGCAAAAAGTGAAGAAGTGATTACCATTAATTTACATGGAGAAAGTGTTGGGTGTTCCCAGACCTAAAATATAACCTCTCAGAGATGCAGAGAAATGGGAGCCCTCCTACACTGTTGGTGGGAATGTAAATTGGTGCCAACCATCGTGGAAAGCAATATGGAGGTTCCTCAAAAAACTAAAAATAGAAATACCACTTGACCTAGGAATTTACCCAAAGAAAACAAAAACCCTGATTTGAAAAGACATATGCACCCCTGTGCTAATCGCTGCACTATTTACAATAGCCAAGATATGGAAGCAACCTAAGTGTCCATCAGTAGATGAATGGATAAAGAAGATGTGGTACATATACATAATGGAATATTATTCAGCCATAAAAAGAAAAGAAAGCTTGCCATTTGCAACAGCATGGATGGATCTAGAGGATATTATGCTCAGTGAAATAAACCAGGCAGAAAAAGACAAATACCAAATTATTTCACTTGTGGAGTATAAAACCAAAGCAAAACAGAAGGAAAAAAATAACAGTAGACTCATAAACACTGAGAAGGAACTAGTGGTTACCAAAAGGAGGGGACGCAGTGGGAGGGGGAGAAGGGGATTAAGGGGCGCAATAATTTGCAATCACAATATAAGTTGGTCACAGGGACGGTAGTATAGCCTGGAGAACACAGTTAAAGATTCTGTAACATCTTACTACGTTGATAGATAGTGACCACACTAGAGGGAGTGAAGATTTAATAATATGGGTAACTGTTGAACCACCGTGTTGTATATTTGAAACCAATATAAGACCGTATATCAACAATACTTTAATAAAAAAAAACCTCTCAGAGGTGAGGCTTAGAACCTCAACCTGCCCGTTTTGAGAGAAATCTTCTGCATCCGTGGATGTTTTGTTGCCCTTGTCTAGCTTGGATTAATACTTAGTCTATAGGCACACACCTGATAATCTACATTTGCCCTCTTACAGCACTAAACTATGTTTTCTACATTTATCTTGCATCTACCTAACACTTCAGCATTTTATTAAAAATAATAATAATAATAATAAGGGAGAAATGTGGATTCACATATAAATCAAGTATAAAAATCAAACGAATATTCATATTTGACCTGATTGTTTATAGTTCATAATGCATGATCAAAACCGAAAGTTTCTGTGATGACTGCCCTTGCACTGTTCACCATGTAACTTATTCACTATGTAAGAATTTGTTCTCCATGTAAGAACTTGTTCGTTATGCTTCAGAAGATTGGAGACTGATGAGAATTAGGCTTGGGGTGGATTAATGATTGTGCATTGAGTCCCCTATACAGAATTTTATTGTTGTTAACAACCATTTGATCAATAAATATGAGAGATGCCCTCTCAAAAAAAAAAAAAAAAACCTCTCAGGCTTTCCTGATACTCTAGGACACATCTTGCTAACAGATGCACAAAGTAAATTGAGATAAAGCACAGATGCTCACATACACAGTTCAGAGCTATGGCAGCTTGACTCTGGGATGCTGAGTGTGGTCCTTGGGGCAGAAGCTTGGTGGTACCACTCTCACTGCTTGGGATGCACTGCCTCTAAACAGCTTGCTGCAAAACAAATGCTGAATGCTGTTTCACTTTTTGCCTTTTTTTGTAAAAGTGAAAATCTTCAGATTTCTTTTAGTTAGCAAAAACAGGTACTAATCTAGATCTTTCCTAAAAGTAAAGTGGTATAATGTGAACTTTCAAAAAGTGGGGGGTACTTGTACCTTCTTGGCTGAAGCTTCTTGGCTAGAGAGGGGTCAGTTTCAGATCTCTATGGCTGTCACTGAGAACTCTCAAGGCTAATTACCTGTTCCTAGGGAACTCCCAGCACTGGTACTTCCAAAGGATTCCTTCCATCCAGTTCCCTCCCTTCCTTTTCATTGACTGCCTTTTAGCTTAAACGCATGGCTCAGAAATAGATCTCTCCTCTTATCCTCCCCACACCCTGGCTCTTCCTGCTCTTTCTGATGGGCATGTTGCCCCTGGAGGCTGACATCCAAGTTTCTGCTGGCACTAGGGATGTCCAGTGAGCACTTCTTTGAGCACTTTGAAGGAATTCTGCCCAGGAGTAAGTGGCATGCTCTTGTCTTTGGGCCACAGTCCCTATTTTTTTGTTTTATTTTTTAATGAGGAGGTAGACCTGAATGATTTCTCCACAGTTCTGACTCTACAATTTCTCCTGCCCCGTTCAGACCATTTCTATCTGAATGTGTACCTATAGATGTGAATGTGTAAGCAGGGAGGCACAGGGAGTGGTGTATTTTCTGAAGTATATCTATAGTTGAGATAATGTGAGAAGAGGAGAGAAAGGGATCTGGCAAGCAAGAACTGCCAACACATAAATTTGGACTCTGGGACCTGTGAAGAAGGTTTGTCTGTTCCCTGCTATCAGGGCTAATCCTAGGATCACAGTCTTTAAGTAGAGGGTCCCTTAACTGGGCATAGTTAACACAGGATGATGTTTTCTGGTCTAGTTTGATTATTCTTGTTGAACAAGAAACTACCAGGGCATTTTGACTTCCTTTTGGAGGACTGCCTGTGTGGTTTATAGAAAAATCTGATCTGTTGCTCTCTATTTACATGTGATATTTGATATGCTTGTTATTTTACCACTCTGCAGCTGAAGGAATGTATCAGAGCATTGGATCAGGAACACACCCACACTCCCTTCAGGCAAAGCAAATTAACTCAGGTAAAGTTACATGTGAGCTTTGAGTTTGTTCTATCTGGTTCAGTCATTTGTTCCTTCTTTCATTCATGTGTTCATTCAGCAGAGTACCGACTGCCAGCAAGGCATAATGCTAGGCCGGGTCCGAGCAGGGCAAAGAGAGGACTCATGTTCCTTTCGGGAGATCTCAGCCTAGGAGGAGAAAGGGGCACCCTGAGGCAGATAATGCTGCAGAAAAAAGCAGCCCGGTTCCCCCAGGGGCAGCAGTAGTGTGCTCTTCTGATCACCACCCAATAGCTTTCTGCTCATTTCTAATGTAAGGAAACCCGTTGATTTAGTGTAGTCTCTGAGCCCTTGACGGAAGTGGGGAGAGGATAGCTGTGCTTGGTACTTTGTTAGCTGTAAGACCAGTGTTCAAGAAAAAAAATAACGGCTGCAGTTAAAAGAATGAGATAGATTTTTGACATGTACTGATAGGAAAGATGACTGAGATCTATAGTTTAAAAATATGAAATGAAGGGGCAAAAAGCCATACAGAAAAATTATGCACATGTTCTGAATGGTAGAATTATAGATAATTCCCATTTTTCTGTCATGAATATATACTTCTTTATTAGTGGAAAACACCAATAGATGAGCATCTATAATGGTTGCAGAAGAGTGGTCTATGAAGGGGTCTGCCTACAAACAAATGCCGTGAGACATTTATGGATGCCCCGAGTTCCTGTCTGCATGGAGTCCTGTGTTCAGTGAGCAGACTCAGTAGCACTTTGGTCTAAGTGAGGATCTTTGTATTCAGGGAAAGGTTTTCACTCTGTACAGCTAGACCAGCAGCTTAACAGGGCCTGAGGAGGAACCTCTGATAATACAGCTCCTTCCTAGTCAGAATTAGTGATCTGTGAGTTAGACTGTGTCTTCTCAAACACTATTTCTGCCAGGGACCCAGGAAGCCCTTCTTACAGGTGGTTAGTCCTGACTCTGACATTAGCTCTGTTACGTTTTTAAAACAAATCCCCCAATCCCAGAAAATGTGTTCGTATTTAATTTTTTAAAATTTCAAACAGTACATACAAATACAAAGAAATTGGTAAAAGGCACCTGAAAATCCCACCTCCCTACAATAACCACTGCTACATTTTGGTAAACATCCTTCCAGGCATCTTTCTGCCCACATATCCATCCACACATAGATCTACTTGTAGTTATAGAATCATTCACCATTTTCACTCAAAGATAAGTTTTAGATCTTTCCATGTACCTAAGTACAGATTATACATAATTATTTTTAGTGGCTGTGTTACATTCAGTTTACAACTTTTTAGTTTGTTCCCTGTTTATATGGACCCTTAGATTTTCCAAATTTTATTACTATGGTAAGGTTGTAGTGAATCTCCTGTGTGTACATTTCTTTAAATCAAATGAACAATGCCACTTTAGGATAAAGTCCTGGGAGTATGACTGCCAAGCCAACAGTGTGCACATTCTTTATGTTTTGAGACTTACTGCCAAACTGTTTTCCCAAAAGCTTTTACCAGTTCCTGGCACATGGTACCAGAGTGGTGTAACAGTGTAGGAAAGTGCCCATTTTCTGAGACTCTCACCAGGGCAGCTGCTCACCTCATGAGTCTTTCTTAATTTTGTGGGTGAAATATATTCGTTTTTCTAATGGCTTGTTTGCATTTTTTTTGATTAGTGGTGAAGTGAGTGTTAACTGATCATTTGCATTTCTTCTTTTTGTGAATTGCTTTTTTGTAGAAGGGGTGACTCTGGCCCACTGTCCTGCACACAATAAGTAATCAATATACCCTTTGACTCATGGACCTGCCTTCTATTTTGGGCAGGTCCTAAAGGACTCTTTCATTGGCAATGCCAAAACCTGCATGATTGCCAACATCTCACCAAGCCACGTGGCCACTGAACACACTCTGAATACCTTGCGCTATGCTGACAGGTGAGTTGCTCTCAGGTAGCAGGTGTGTGTGTGTGCGTGTGCGCGTGCGCGCGCCACTGAACACACTCTGAATACCTTGCGCTATGCTGACTGGTGAGTTGCTCTCAGGTAGCAGGTGTGTGTGTGTGTGTGTGTGTGTGTGTGTGTGTGTGTGTGTGTGTGTGTGTGTGTGTGTGTGTGTGTGTGTGTGTGTTGCTCTCAGGTAGCAGGTGTGTGTGTGTGTGTGTGTGTGTGTGTGTGTGTGTGTGTGTGTGTGTGTGTGTGTGTGTGTGTGTGTGTGTCTCATATACACATAGAGATCTGACCTTGAGTTCCACATGGTTCTTGGGGCCATGATCCCACTACCAGTAGAATGTGCAATTGGTAATTTCAAGAATGTGACCTGGTAGGTCTTGCCATTTTACAAGTGTGAATAGGACAAAAAGGTGATGCATGCCCTGGTTCAGGAGACAGCTCCATCAGTGGCTTTTAAATGGCTAGTGGGAGATGAAATATTTCTCCGGAGTGGAAGACTCAGTGAGTTTTTTTCCTGCTAGCCTCAGCCCTAATAGTAAAGGACAGAATATCTGTTTAACTTGTCAGGGCAGGAGCATTTACAGCTATGTAGGTCCAGAAAAGACCAACCCAGATGTATTACAGAAGGATAAACTGAGGCCCAGAGAAGTACAGGACCTTTAAAAGAGGACATTAGGAGTTGGTGGCAAGGCTAACACCTCTAACCATGTGGCCAGCGCTTTCCAGGATTACTTTGATGTCTGCTACGCTCTCTCTCATCTCTCACCCTGTGGTTATGTATGTCTCCTACAGCAGGTGAAGATGCTATTATTACCATCCTTCCCTCTGGCTGCTTTGCTGCCTGGTCCTGTCTTCCATCCTTCTCTTTGGTCTCCCAGAAGCTATCTCCAAGATTAGCAATCTGTTTGAGGAAAACCTGTTACTTTTTTTCTTTATTCCTATTGAGGAATATTTTATGAAACTCACACGGAAGGAAAATTGAGCTATCATTTAAGTTATATGAGAACAGGAAACCTTGACTGTATTTTTCTCCCACTGTATCTACTGCCCAGACAGTACTTGGTTCCTATTAGATACACAATAAATATTTGTGAATAAAAGGAGCCCCTCCTGGCTGTCAGGGCTTGAATGAGTCCCTCCTTGTACCTTATCTCACTTAACTAGGAGAGAGAGTTTACAAAGTGGTTACAAGAGTGGGCCCTGGAGTCGGACTGGGCCAATACTCTGCCTCTGCCACTAGCTACATGACCTTGGGCAGGTTTTCTGGGACCCAGTTTACTTATCTGAGAGGGGATAATATTAGCACCTACTACATTATGTGTTCTGTGAAATACTGTGTTATGTGAAATAATGAGGTAATATGTAGGAAGGGCTTAGCATACATTGGGCACATAGTGAGCACTCAATATACATTAACTTAACAATGGTGATATTAATAGGTCCCCCAAACAAGTTTCCTCAAGGGGGAGATATACAATTGCTTGAAGTAAGAACTTCATCATTAGGAACAGAGAACAAGAAATCTCCTCTCAGCACCTCAGTAAAGGAAGATGAAAATAAACCTTTCTCATAGGGGATATACTGAGTATAATTGAGAAACTATTTGAAATCATTTTGGTTTTAAAAAAATGGAAAAAGTGCAATAGAAATAATCTCTTCCATTTGAAGCAGTCTCTGATAAATTATTGAAAATAAACATGAAAGCCATTTGTTTTATGTGCTTAGTCTAATGAAGTTAATTTGAGGTAACAACCTACATACACACAGGGTGAGGATTATTTTATTGCTTAAAAATTTCCTTTTCTGCTTGAAAAGTTTCATCTCTCCACATGCTAGAGCAATGTTGCTTAAATAGTCCAAAAGTAAAATTCCAGCTGGAGCCCTAACAACCATATCAGAAGATTGCTCAGTGACAGGAGTGATTTTGGTAACAGAGTACACTGGAAGCATTTAGCATCAATGACCAACTTACATCTAAGATTTCTTCAGGCTTTCTAGATTATTTACTCTGACTCCTAGGAGAAAATTGTAGTATTTCTCTCAATGAAACTAAAATACTTAAGATTTTTATAACAGGAAGTAGACTTGCTGTGGTACCTCTCAGCCCTTTCCGTGTATATACACCGTATTGCAACACCTAAAAAAGGCCCATGGACACAATTCCTGTATCTTTAGTCACATCCTACCTCTCTCTTTGCCTAGCCTTGTTACCTGCCTGCCTTGCCTTCCCCTAAAGGGAAGATTTAAATCAAGTCTTAGTGTCAGGCTTACAATCTTAGTTTTTAGAAATGGCCAGAGGGGTCATTTATCTACCTTTGAGGATTAGATTAAAACCAAAACAATGCAAAAGACATTTTCTGGGAGCCCCCAGTTATAAGTACTACTCTCTTCTAGGAGATTTTAATGTAGAATCTGCAAACCACGGGAGAATACTATTTTTAATTGATGTCTCTTTGTAATTCCAAATTCTTAAACTGTTTTAATTATTACAGAGTAAGAGACTGATCTTGACAACTGAATCGTAGCAGAGACCTAATTCTGGATTTTTCCATGTTCTCTAAAATTCCCTTGTGGACTAGAATGTGGTTCTCTGTCATCTTCCCAGGGGTCATTTGGCAGTATCCAGAAACACCTGATTGTTGTGACTGGGGCGAAATGTACTGGCATCTAGTGGCTAGAGGCCAAGGACACTGCTAAACATCCCACAGTACACAGGACAGCTCCCACCACAAAGGATTATCTGGCCCAAAATACTGCTAGTGTTAAGGTGGAGAAACCCTGGGAATGGACACATCATTTTTCCCTTAATGTAATTAGTACAAACCAGCTTATTGCTAGAGGGCTTTTGCTTCCTGAACTGTCCAGCATGTTTGAGGGAACTCATTTTCTCAGAGAAGCCAGAGAGAAAGTGGTCTGCAGGAAAAGTGGGCTCTGATTGTGGAACAGCAGGTGAGTGGTAGACACCAGGCTCCTGAGTTGGCCCATCTATAGGAGCATGGCGTGGGCCCTACATGGATGTACTATAGTTCTGAGACTAGGTCCTCTGGCCTGTCCCTCACATGGGACTGTGGTATTTGCAACACTCTTCTGATCATATAATGTTAGGTGCATGTTTATACCCTCAGGGAAGACACCAGACTTTTTTGTTTAGGTAAAGAGAGGTATCTCATGCTGAAACAAATCTCCCCGTTTCCTCTTATTCTTTCCCAGATAAGAAAACTCCAAATCCTTGTAATACTTTTCTTTGGTTTTTGTTTTCCCTGAAAGCTGTAGAAAAAGAATATAAAATATGCAAAAGTATATATTTAACATAAAATGGTCATTTACAGGGTCAAAGAACTAAAGAAAGGCATTAAGTGTAGCACTTCAGCTACCAGTCGAAATAGGACATCTGGAAACTCTTCTCCGAAACAAATTCAGACCCCCGCTGTGGTCCCACCAGACAAGTGCTCTCCAAAACGAGTCAAGCTGGGGCTTCAGCAGTCGCTCACCATGGCACCTGGCTCCACAAGAGGGAAGGCCCGTCCTCTGGCCAGCCATCCACCCAACATCCCTTTTGCATCTCTACCCAAAGTCCCTGGTAAAAGGCGTGGCTCCAGAGGGAGTTCTCCCCAAGAGTGGGTCCTTCCACCCAGCCCTGTCAAGGGGAGCATACGGTCTGGACATTTAACCAAAACAAGAGCAGAAGAGTCAACTCCACTGTACTCTGAGAAAAATCAAATTGGCAACAAAACTGCCAGCAGGGGGGAAAGCAGGGCCCCTGGCCCAGAAGGCCTGGTGCATGGCAAACCACGCTCCAAGTGCAGGAACATGCCGACCGCGCGGCCAGTGCAGAAGCAGCTTGTGTCACAAGTTGCGCTCTCCTTTGGCAACATCTGCCACTTAGCAGAGTACGGTCAGGGCAGCTGGGCAGGTATGCCTGCCAGGCCAGCCTCTGAGGCTTGGACAAGCATCCCTCCACACCAGCAGGAAAGGGAGGAACATTTACGCTTTTATCACCAGCAGTTCCAGCAGCCACCTCTCCTCCAACAGAAGTTACAGCACCAGCCACTGGAAAGGTTTTTATGCCAGTACAGAACCCTAGAGGGGCGGCTCCAGAGTGAGGCCCCTCCTTCCTCCTGCTCTTATTCCGAGAACCGTGATGGAGCCCAAGTTGAGGACCTTGATGACAGTGATTTCAGTGAAGATTCTTTCTCACATGTGTCCAGTCAGAGGACCACAAAGCAGAGAAACACCCTGGAGACTAATGAAGGCTCATTCTTCCTTCATCAGAGGGAACAAGGTCCTGATGAGCAGGTGGCTGAAAGGCAGCTGAGTCTGTTTTTCAGCCCTCAGACAGATGATAATGGTCAAAGAGGAAACTGGATGTTTTCCAGGGACCCCATGAGCCACAGAAGAGCAGCACTGAATTATGGCCACAGCCCAAGTACGGTGCCCTTGGACTGGAGCAAAGAGGAGGACTCCACCTCCTCAGGGTCTTCTCCAATGGAGAACCTGGCAGAGAAGCCTTACTGCTCACAGGTAGACTTTGTATGTAGCCAGAAAACAGATGGCAGCCCAGCCTTTGATCTCAGACAGGATGCCTTCAGAAGTGAAGGTCCTGGGCAGGCTGAGGGCAGCTCATCATCCCTGGAGGAAGGTGGTTTCACTTTCTCACTATGCCAAGTTACAGTTCCTGGATACCCAGGCCAAAGAGACCCAGTCAGCACACCTCTGAGAGAAGTCAGCGAAGATAGGCTGGCTCTGGCAACCAGAACAATGAAAAACAATAACCCTTTCCAAGGAGAAGGCTCTAGAGGGGAACTAGACACGTGTTCCGAATGTGCTTCTGGACTGATGGCTCCTCTCACTGTGTCCCTCCTGGAGAACCTAGACCATGAGTGCTCTCCTCCTTTGGACCATCTGGCCAAGGATGAGGCTGCACACAGTCTACTGGCAGTGGGTACAAAGGGGCCAGCTGGGAGCTACACAGGGTCATCTGGTGATCAAGAGGCAGTCCTGCCAGTGTCTTTAGCAACTGGGCACCTGTGGCTGTCATCATCTCCCCCTGACAACAAGCCTGGTGGTGATCTTCCAGCTCTGTCCCCATCACCCATCCATCAACACCCAGCTGACAAGCTGCCCAACAGGGAGGCTGACCTGGGGGAGGTCTGCCAGAGCAGAGAGATTGCACTCTACTCCCAGCAACACGGAGACAGAGCACAGTATGATGCCAATGCTGAGGGGACAGAGCTGGGCAGCTCCCAGAGTTTCCCAGGAAAGCCCTTCCCCAACACACATAGTGGGGTACCCCACTGTGAGCCTACACTCATTCCACAAACAGGAAGTAGTGATGTGGCTGACCAGCCCCGGGCCCAGGACAGAAGGCATCCAACAGGGCTCTATCGGCAGGAGCCAGGTGTGCGCACAGACCCTGTCAAGTTGCCCTGCTACAATGAGGACATTACATGGCTCAAATGCAGGACGATCCCCAGGTGCTTAGCAAAGCCAGGCTCTCCCCTGGTCCCCAGCTGCTCTCCCAAGACTGCAAGGACACTCCATCAGCCCACCCTAGGGCATGCACAGTAAGTCAGACTTTCTCCCTAACACCTGATTCCCTCTGGCGCCCCTACTCCTACTCCAGCTTACTGTTTTGTCTATGATGGGAATGGCTGTAGTTGGCTCAGTGTCAGAACTATACTGCAGTGAGAGAGGCTTTGTCCAGCTTCTCAAGGGAGCCTGCCTAAAAGCGTCTGACACGAACAGCAGGAATAATTTATTAAAGCAGGTCTGTCAGAGTGGGTGGATCCTCAGCCTAGAAAAGCCTTAAGCAAGCATATGACCTGTGGTTAAGATCAGAATCCTCCTCTCCATTCTGTCTGGTCTGTGTTCCTGGAAGTGCTGCCCAGAGACAATGCAGCTGCAGCCTTGTGACCCCAGAGCTAAGACCGCCTGGGTACCTTCCAAGATGGGGAACGTGAAAAACGGGGTTTGGCTGCTTTCCACGAGGATGCTCTGAGCGATGCAGCAGAGATGAGATGGCAGTGCAAAGGATGTGAAAGACAGGAGGTGGGGAGATCCTGGAGGGCCCCCCTCCACATAAGAGGCCCAGGAGTTGGAGAGCAGGATGGCCTGTGGGAATCCTGTAAGGTTACAGCCTTTTGCTAGGGCTCCTGATACCAAGGCTGGCTGCCAGGCTGGCTGCCAGGCTGGCTGTGAGCCTCCTGCCCACTGGGCTGAGGCCAGGGCCATGAACAAAGAGAAGGACATTCAGGAACACACAGGTGAGGTGCCTGCCTGTCTCAGGTGGATACTCTGTCTGTCTCCAATGGTCTCCACCCATCAGCAGGGTCTGACAAAAAGGCAGAGCCTCCAGCTTCTAGCTCAAACCCCCTGGCTTTGGTGTCTGGACCCCCCTCCCCCACTCAATGACAGCAGTGCCAAGTGTCGTATCCTTGAGCCTTTCTGCAGGGAGCTGCAGGCAGCACTGATGTAGAAGCAGCACCCAGGCCTGTCCCTCAGTGTACCTGGGGAGGTAGGAGGCAGCTTGAGAAGCCCACCTCTCCCAGTATTTTGTTGGTACTCCTTAGTTTCTTAACAGTCCTAAGAATAGATGAGGTGGGAGGTGGTGGTGGGCTGGCCCTGGTCAGAGCCTTGACCACTTTGGGTAGAGGCAGCTCTTGGCCTAGCAATGAGGCCCAGCTCCAGAAAGCTGTCCAGGAGAACAGAAGGCCCAGAGGATCATAGTGTCCCCTCTGGTATTCCCAGGCAGGAGGTCATCCAAGCACACCAGGAACAGCTGGATGAAATGGCGGAGCTGGGCTTCAAGGAGGAGACCCTGATGAGCCAACTGGTTCCTAATGTAAGTGGTCTTGGCAGGACATGCAGGGGCTGTTGGGAATTAGCCAGCAGCAAGTTTGATGGTCGCCCTTATCTGTTGTGGTTACATGTGGGGTAAGGGTCTGCTATCACACTCTAACCATTGGTGAGGCCTTGAGCCTATTCTTGCCATCCCTCTGAGATAGTTGAAGGGGTGCAAGGACAGGTGGGAAACGGTGCTTTATTGCCCATTTCAAGGCTAAAACATTTCCAGCCTCTGTCCGCCTTCATTCTGCCTTCCTAGTGGCTTGCTGGGGTCTCTCTGTGACAGCAACAGTGACATGCCATGTGCAGACCAGAGGTACTTCTACAAAAACACCGCTTTGCCCTGCAACATACCTCTCTACGTTCTCAAATGCACAGAAGCTGGCCCTACCTTGTGCCACAGTACCTGTCCTGAAGGTTTTCCAGGAAAAGAGGCCTGGGCTCAGAAATGTCCCTGTAAGAGAAGGGACTAGAAAAGTAGCTCTGGTAGAGGGCCACAAAGAGCATAAGCTTCCACTTGTCCTTTGTTTCCTTTCTCAGAATTTTGAAGATTTTGTGATCCAGTTGGATGAAATCATGGTTCTGAAATCCCAGTGCATCCAGAGTCTGAGGAGCCAGCTGCAGCTGTACCTTGCCTGCCATGGGCCACAGGCCTACTGCAGCCCCCAAGAAAACAATGGTGTCTGAGAGCAAGGTCCAGTCTAGGGTGGCAGGGGCAGCTCAGGAGGCTGTGCTGGGCTCTCAGGGACTGGATGGGCCTCTGCCAGGTCCTCCCTGCAGATACCAGAACCCATTCCTCAACCACACATGGCCTTGGTTGGGCCCCAGCTCCTCTCTCAGGACCAAGCCAGTGTCCCTCAGTTCCCAGCACAGGAGCATCTGTAAGAAAGGACAGACCCACGCAAAGAACTTATTATGCCCCCTCCTTTTTCTTTAGGGCTGGAAGAGAATTTGTCTTACTCATTCTTTGTTTGTGGAAACACTTTAAAAAACTTTCTGAATTTGAGGCTCAGAGGATGCAGTGGCCAGTGGTAACCTAGCGGTCAGAGATCACAATCTGGGAAGGAAACATGCTCAGCCCACAGGCTTTTCAGCCAAATTCAGTGCCTTTCTTTAAGACTTGGCCAAAAGCTCAAACAGCGGTGCTAGTGGAGTGGGGGAGTGAGCTCTGCCCCATCAGCCCTTGGAGATTGATTTGGGACATTAGGTTGGCTTCTGAAAATGTAAAATGAATAAACTTTGACGTGTCTTGAACAGCAGATATGGGACAGGCTTTATGCCTCCAGTTCCCCTCCCTGCCTGCAGTCCAGTACTGACACAGAAGAGGGTGCCCATGTCAATCACTGCATTATTATTTATTCTCTTCCCATCTATGCCTTTTGCTGGCCAGTAGCCCTCATTCTCCTGTGGCAATTCTTGGTTCCTAAGACTCCTCACCTGCCACACACATCCCTCATGGGAAAGTTGAAGAGCTGGAGGATCTCAGGCCAGTCCATCTCCTGCCCTCACCTTCACCCAGGATCTCCCCTTCTCAAGGGTCTGTGTTCAGTATCTTGGCATTGAATGAGGGAATTTAAGCGGCAGAGATGGGCAGCTCTGCAACCCGACCACTTTTACAATCTCTGCCATACTTGATCAGACCACCAGAGGGCAACGTCTTTCCAGCTTGGTGCTTCCTGACCCAAAGGTTCTGCAGCCTCTTCTCACATGGATCACTGAAAATTAGAGACCCTCACTCCCGGATACTAGCACAAGGCCTGTGGGATGGTATGAAGTATAAGAAGAATATTTAGGGATAAATCTAGTTCTATATCAGCTACAATAGAGCTGGTGAAGCAGTCTGAAGCTACTCCTGCCTATGTCTCAAGAGCACATAAATGTCTGATTCTGCTCACAGGAAAAGGGATTTTTTTCCCTCATTACTGGGAGACTCTCCCAAAAGCCCAGCCTATCTCACCTCCACAGTCTTTCAGGAAGGCATAATCCCTTTGCCCAGAGACAGCAAGGTGACGTTTAAATAGACCCTTGTCGGGGCTTGCCTCTGCCAACCACAAACCTGGGCAGACTGGAAGACCAGCTCCTGGGTCCCACAGGCCTACAGCAGGAAGAAACTACAGAAATGACAGAAAATGGTTAGGTCCTGTTCCATCCCTAGGCAATCCCTTCACCCCCAGCCCTCAGTAAAACAGCCCTTGGCAATAAAGAAATTATCACAAGAAGACATACCTTTAAAATTTTTATTAGTAGTTCTTTCTGAAGAATCAAAATAGTTAGCAAATTACTTTAAATTCATCAAGACGGTATAGCCTTTGTATTTAGATCTTTAATGATGTATAACATAATACAAAACAAACCAAAGAGACTCATTTCTATGACTAGGTGTTAGGCGCGATGTCATCCTAGAGCAGGGGGCTGAACAGAGGCTGTTCTCAAGGAGAACTGAGGTGGCATTAATGCTGGGCAACTAAATCGCAGCCTAGTTCTCCCCCACTCAATGTGCCAGGAAGGGGTCAATGGTTTCTTAAACTGGTAACTGTTTCCTAGAGCAGGGGGCTCTAAATTCCTGGGTAGCACAGGATTGTGGTGCAAACCAAGCCAAAAGAAAGACTGGGGTGAGGAAGCATGGTGAAGTGCCTGAAAGAGAGGCAAACTCAGGGCCCCGCAGGGAAAAGGGCATTCTTTGCACTGCAGAGACACTGCAGAACCAGTGTAACACTAAGAGACTTTTGTTAAAAGGGGAAAAAGAAAAACCCTGGAAGAACCTTTCAATTGCACTCAAGTTGGACTAGAAGTCAGTCCACCAGTGCAGGGGAAGAAAGCATCTAGCCCCACAGCAGCACAGAGAGTCTGGTCCTCCCACCTGTTCTCCCTGACTCCTTTCGGCACCTAGGCCAGGTTTCGGCTGAGGACATACAGACCCCAGAAAGAACATGGAAGTCTCTCTGGAGGACCATAGTGGGAAGGACACTTCTCAAAATACAAATACATTTAATATGGAAGGAGCCAGAACAGTTCTGGGGGCATTCACGTACCCAAATCTTCCCCATTTTCTCCCCAGCTCAGGGCCTAGGCTCATAGAGACGGGCAAGCACAGTCTCCAAACCTGACCTTCATCCCCAAAAGAAAATCTGGAAGTATGTCCCTTCTTCCCCACAGGTAGGTGCCTCAGGGCCTCCAGCAGGGGTGGTTCCGTGGCAGAGCCTAGGCTGGGCCTGGTCTCAGCTGGCTCCCGCCCGAGCCATGAGGTCTTCCAAAGCACTGTCCTGGTCATTGTTGTGTAAGAGGAGAACTTCCTTAATGTCTTTCAGTTCAAAGCCCATTTCCTTAAATTTGCTCATTAACTGAAGAAACTCCATCATCTAAGGGGTTGAACAGAATACAGATTGAAGAAAGGGGTCTAGCCACACAGCACAGCTAAGTGGATGAATGTGTGCATAGGGCATTGCTTAGGGGCATCTGCATCCTTCACCAGAGCCTCAGGTGCCACTCTAAGGTCCCTGAGCAAGCAGAAGAGGGCTGTGGAGGAAGCTGGGGCCAACAGGTTGACACCACAGCCCATCATCCTTCGGGAGCCATGCCCAGTCCCAACTCTTGCTGACCTTTGTTCAGGTCCCACCACCCAGAGTCACATTCCCACCAAGGCAGGATATTGAACCCAGAAATGGCTGCTCTCCAGGGAGCAGGCTAGGCAAAGTGTCTATTTCTCCAGTCATCCTCACATATGTGGTTTTTTGCCCAGGTCATCTTTCCCTTCCCTTCCCTGGAATTCTAGATTTCAACCCAAACTAACAAAATATCTGGACACTTGAAAGATTCCATGCTCTGACTGCCTCAATCTGCAGTAGGGAGAGGGGGTTGTGGGCCAGGGGTGAACCCCAGGACAGACTATTTTGCCCCTCCTTTCCAGAGAGATCCTGTGAAGCATGAAGATTCCTACCTTTTCCTCTGAACACTGGTGCATTTCCAGAGCCTCCTCCACTAAAAGCGGGTCGAAGCCCTTCTCACAGAGCTGTCCATGTGCAAAGAGATAGTCAAGAATCTAAGAAAAGAAATGAAGTTTGAATACCTACCGCCACAGTGCTCTGCTTCCCAAGGGTCTTAAACCAGCTAGTGTGATGTCTGCTTCCCAGTCCAGCTATCAGATGCTGGACAGACCTTAAACTGTATCCAACACAGCAGGACCTCAGCGGCTACTTGCTGAACAGACAGGCACACACTTCTGAACATGAGGAGCCATTTTTCAAATGAGTCTCTACCACAGCTGACTCCTATCTCCTAGGATTTCGACTCCATAGCCTGGGAAGGATATTCTTCTGAGAAACAGCCCAAGTCAGAAAATGCTCTTAAGGTTTAAAACTCCAGTACCCTATTCTGGAACTCCCTAGGTAGCTGTGACAGGGAGTAAACATTTCTGGAAGGAGACATGTGACTTTACCTCAGCCAAGGGAGCCCTCTTAGGAGGGGCAGAGAAAGCAGTAGCTGGGTAAGAGTCCAGCAGCTCCAGTACACCTAGGGCTTTCCCTCAGCAGTAGTACTGCTGCTAAGACTGCTAGTTTCTCCAACAAAGCACCCTGAGTCCCCCCCAAGCTCACAGGAAAGAACTCTGGTGCTGTGAGTCTGAAGGGCTCTAGGAGAGACACAGGCCTTTCTCCTGACTGGCCAGCCCCCCCACCCCCACCAACCACTCACCTGCTCGATATTCTCTCCTTTCTTCTTCATGGCTCTCAGAACACACTCATATGAGTAGCCCATGTTGACCACTGTCTCCACACACTGCCGCTCACTGGGGGACAGTGTCTGCAGTTCAGAATAGGCCTGGGGACAGCTAGGAGTGTTGGGCACTTGTGACACTGAGAAATTAGGAGGTGTGACCTGGTAGTAGAGAAACAAGAGGATCAGACAAGAAGAAAGATGTGGGCCCCAGAAGACACATCACTTAAGTGGCCCAGTCCAGGGGTTTGCCATTCTTGACACTAATCAAATCCCCAGTTGAGCAGTCTGCCTCAAAGAAAAGGGCCAGGATGCTGGCCAGACACCCTGAAGAGAAATGAGAGGGGTAGGAGAGCTGCAGCTGAGGGACAGGATGGGGAGATAGAGCAAGTGTGGCTGTCCCCTATCCCCCCACCCTCATCCCACATTGCAGAATGAGAAAACCCCACAACAGTCACATTCTTCCACACCCAACCCCCTGGGCATGTTTGGAGACCACCCACAGGACTGAGACCCAAGATGACTGCTGTGATTTCTGTCTGGGATTCCATCCTCCATTTCCAAGGTGGTTGTATCTCAGAATCCTAAAGGGATCATTCACTTCAAAAACCCTCACTCGAGGGCTAACTCTGCCAACAATGTCTCTCTCTCTCACTTCTATCACTGGGCTGGGCCCACACATGGCTAGCTCAGGGCCCCAGAGCTTTGAGGGCACTCCACCTTTCTCCCACACCAGGCACACTGTGCTTTGATTTCTGGCTACCACTGCCATCCTCATACATCCAGGACTGAACAACTATTAGCCACACCAGGCTGGGCCCTCAAGGATAGAATGTGGACTCTAAGGCCCAGCCTCTACTGCACTGGCTACAGGCAGCCTGTTCCCTGCTACTATACCTTACTAACTCCAGGCTGATTAGGGGACAGATTCCCACAATTAACTCCTCCCAGTACTTCTGATAATGAATCAGACCCACAGCATGAAGGCAGCTCATTCCCTTGGCCAAAAAACCAACCATGATGGAACAAGGTCACAAGCTAGTTTACAACTTGGCCCAGCTCCCGAGAAGCATGGAAAATGTTTCAACAGAATTTTATTTCCTTCTTTGGAGAGGGAGGGGAACACCAGGGGTTAGGAGGCAGGGAATCCACCACCTAGAAGCATGTCCAAAATTACAGAGCTCTAACAAGATACTCTCCTCAAAGCCAGCTGGGAAAAGCTAGGACTACAGGTCTCAAGAGGCTGCTGCTTCCACCTAACCGTCCCCCCCACAGCACACTGCCCACAGCCCAGCTGCAGGGCGCAGTCATTAGGTTACAGGAGTCACTAAAGAGTAGATTGGATCACACTAGTCTGGCCATTTTGCAAGTCCCAAGATTTTCTCTCTTCAGGGAGAGGATCTACCTGGGCTTGGGAATACCAACAGCCAAAATAGTTTTTGGGATTTACTGCTGACACAATTGTTAGTACATTAAGTGAGCTCCTAGACATCAGTTACCACGTTACATGCGTTTCTGAATCCCCGGCGCCTGGCTTTGGGCTTGGCACTTATAGGGCCCTGATCAACAGCTGTTGAATAGAGAGAGGCCTATTAGGATTTCAAAAGGGGAACACTTCGTTTAACACAACAAACTGACACTGATTCTCCTTCCCCAAAGCCCACTAATATGATAATAAAACATTTAAATTTGTTATTAGCCTTTAAGGTCAAAGAAAAAAAAGGGAACAGTAGTGGACAATATATTCAATGAAACTTTACAGAGGCATGATAACTAGCAGAAGCAATGAAGTTATAAGTGGGAGAAAGGTGAGTCAGTCCACAGTCCACAGAGCCCCTCAAAACTCGAGAGGGACTCAGCATTTGGAAGCAACAGGTACTGGTGGGGTAAGGCGAGGGCACAACGTCAGTGATCATAGTAGTAAACCCCTCAGGCATAACCTTCCTTACCCTGTCCCCACCCTCTGCAGGGGGCAGAAGGTTTCCTCTCTAGAAAATGTGAACCAGACACCAGAGAGAACTAGGAACACCCGGCACCACAAAAGCAGAGTGAGGTGCAAGAACCAAAAGGGAGATTAAGTAAAAGACTGTAGCAGTCTTCCCCAACCTTCCTTAGCCCTCAAGCAGAATTCTCTGGAGAAACGTTAATAACCCCCAAGACTTCTGCAGGTTGACATTTTGCAGAGCTCCCTTCAAAACAAACTTCAACCTACAGTGAAGTTAATGATAGGCAAGCACACCCCAACACACACATTCCCCTCCTTTTCTTTGTTGTTTTCTTAAGTGCCTCCCTCTTAAACATGAATAGAAAGCGAAAGCCGCCAACATAAGACCAAACCAAAACAGAGAACTGATAAAGCACTTGGAAACTTAAAATATGACAAAGTAAAACATTTAAAAGGTTGAGAATAAAAAATAAAGGTTAGAAGATAGCCAAGGATATATCCCAGAAAGTGAAACATAAAGACAAACAGAAAATAGAAAAGGATAGGGAATCAGAATAGTCAAGGAGGCCCAACATGCAGCATACAGGAATTCCACAAAAAGAACAGAAAACAGAAAAAGATATCCAAAACATACTATTAAAAAAATCCCAGATTCCAAAAATGAACTGAACCTTAGTTTTGAAAGGATCTAGGAGGGCTCACAGTGAATGAACAAGGCCCATCACTGGTAAATTTCAAATGAAGACCCCAAAACCTTTTTTTTTTTTGTGGGGGGCAGGGAGGGCAGGTATGGGTAGAAGAACTCAAAATAGCACAGGAATGCTAGAAACCAGCAGAACTTAACACGTCAATTAAGAATTTTTCTAAGGGGGTAAAGGAGGAAAAAAAGAGGAGGCAAAGGGAGCAATGTCTTGAAAATTCTTAAAGTGGCCTCCAATTAAGAAATCTAAATCCAGCCAAAATTCACACACGAGGGTAAAATTAAACATTTTTGGATATTCAAGGACTCAAAAACTGGCAGGTTAGCCAATATGTTTCAACAAGTTTGAATGAGAAAATCATTAAGCCTTTGATGGCTCTCAGAGCATGTGGACAAAATCAGCCACAGGTGTACCAAGAAACACAAATTTTTTAATAGGGCAGTTTATGAGAAAAAAGCTGAAAAAAACAAAAACTCACAGTAGGCTGTTTGAGCTCAGCAATAAACACTTACCCAATCATAGTAATGTGAACAATAACGGTTAACCTTCCCCAAATCTGTGACAAAGTATCATGAAGGGAGGATATAGGAAGGGTGGAAGAAAGAGGGTCTGCTATAAGAGCTAAATCCTCAACTCCTAAAACAGCAAGTCTTAAACTCTAAAATTGAGAAATTTAGGAAAAGCAATATAAGCTTATTTACTTAGATATACAGAGACCCCAGCAGAAATACCTTAGAAAGTTAAAAGTGTCTGACTGGGAAACAAAATGAGTTGGGGAGAGATGAAGCAGAAAGCTACTGTTTTTCAACGTAAGCCTTTTAAATGCAACTTAATTAAAATTTGCTTGTATTTGATAAAAACTTTATTTTCAAAATCTAGAGACAGAGAAGGACTGCACAAGTATTAAAGCAACAGCAACATAAAAACAATCAACAGATTCAAATAAACTGGTTTAGGTTAAACACCTAAAATCTAGAGAGTCTGTATGTCAAAAACTATTTAAAATACAATTTAAAAGCAAACTGGCACTACTCTTATGAATCATTCATAACTCAGAAGTATAATAGAAAAAGCAGAAATATTTTGCTGAATTAACTGTGAAAGAGTAAGGAATATATCCCTACCTGGAAAAAGAGAACCCAATGGCAGAATGTTTAACAGGTGAGAGCAAGGGCTGACAGGCAGTGGGAAGAGACACTGGCTAGGGGTAGGTCAGACAGTTCTATGCTAAACTCAGAAAGAATAAGGGCCCGTAACAAGACTGTTTCTCTCAACACGGTCCCATGGATTTCTCAACTTCTAACAGTTTATTTAAACAGTAAACATAAAATCAAAATCTGCTGATGGACAGTGTCTGTACCGGGGTATGTGGTGGGGACTTGATAATGGGGGGAGTCTGGTAAACATAATGTTGCTCATGTAATTGTACATTAATGATACCAAAATAAGAAATAAAATAAAATAAAAATCTGAAAACAGACCCAAGTGCTGGGCTTAAAATAGCCAACAAGAGCCAAATTCCAGGAACACTTCCCTGGGAGTTCCTATGTGAAGGGTGTGTATAGTCCAGTTGAGCACTCCCCCTACCTACACCCTCTCAAGTTACTAAGCTAGAGGGAAGTGCTTCTTTCACTCGGAAAGGTTCTCATGGTGGGACTCACAGACACACTAAGGGCCAGGATGGGAATGAGGCTATCCATGCTCCTTGGGGGTTAAGAATCATGACTTCCTTAGAAGAACACCAGCTTTGTTTACATCTGCCCCTTGAAGGCAGAAAGTCCCCCAGTCAGCAAGCAGCAAGCCCCCTTCCATCCTGAAATGGAAGGGTGCAAAAGAAACTCCAGAATAAGGCAGGTCAAAGAATTTCAAATGTTCTGGTTTGAGAAAGACCTCTGCCATTAGTTCCTCGGCTTTGGTCTCTAAATGGTTTCTAATGTTAAATTGGGGGTAGGGAGAGGCAAAGTTTTAGCTGACGATCCCGTCTTTCCCCAGAGTGCTTGTAATTTCTCTGAAGTATAAAATGTATCATGAAGAGGTGTATCCTGCTGACCAGAGCCCAACAACTGACCAGGAGGAGTGAGGAGGAAGCACATTCCTAAGGAGGTAACCAGTACTAGAGAGCTATACACTATACAGTTCACCTGGGCCAAGGTACATGCTGCTTTACAAGCAGCAGCGTGCTCTCCGATAAGGGAAGTGCTTGCAGAGAGACTATCATCCACCAGGAACTTTGCATTCGCTGCAAGCCAAGGCTCACCTTTCAACCAGCTAATAGCTGGTATTATGGTTTGTAACTGATAACCCACCAATACAATCAGACACCCTTCTGGCTCTACATATAGTCGTTTTGATATGCTATCACTTTAAAATTCTGACCTGATACAGCAAAACATTCTAGGACTTCTCTGATTATTTCTATTCTAGGATGAAATAATGTGCTGTTCTATGCTGCTGAAACAACCACTTCAAGAACTAAGCCTGCACTATGGTGACAAATCAAGGAACTTCCCTGTATCTGTAACCTTTTTGTGACAAAATCATATTTTCTTCAGGGTGATACAAATTGCAGCTTTTAGATCAATCATCTTTCAACACAGAATCTGAGTTCCAACCTTCCCTTCTCCCTCCCTTTGGGGAAAACTAAACAATCCTTAGTAGTAAGCAAAAAAAAAAAAAAAAAAGGAATGGAAGAATTAAAACCTGCAGGTTTAAAAATGACAAATTTCTACCTTTTCTTGAATTTCCAGTACAAATTATTTCCCAGTTTCTAAGGCACTATTTGGTCTGAAGAAGGGGAAGATAGAATGAAGTACCAGCAACCTTAAAAAAAGAAAGGTAATAGGAAAAAGTAAAAAGGTACAAAGAAAGCCATATTAAAAGGCTAGATAAGATGTAGCAGCACAGCAAAGAACAAAATGATTAGGCAGAAAAATATCATTCACACATTATCTTCTCAAAGGAAAACACCAAAAAGATGGTAGGTAAGAACAGCAAATATTAACCAGGCTTAGGTGCAAAGCTGCTCCTCAGGAAAAAAAATCCTGCTCCTCAGGAAAATAACCTGAACCACATATTCAAGCGAGACCAAGTTGGCCATGCCCTACCTTGCCCTAAACCTGGCAAAGAAGAATATGAGGGTGGCAACTGCTAAGAACTCAGAAATTGTTGGCACTCTCATTTAGGGGGATTTCAAAGGCTTACCGTGGGACCTGTACTTGGAGGTGATGATTCTTCTGTGCACACAGACAAGACAGAGTGAGAAGGCATATGGGAAATCAGATCAGAGGGGGTCAGGCTTGGCACTTCTGTGCCACTGTCCAAGTTCAAAGCTGAAAGCCCAAGAGTATGATGCCCATTGAGCTCACTGGCACTGCTTTGGGTGGAAGGCGTGAGGGAATTCCGGAACGTGCCGTTGCGGAGGCAGGATGTGCTATGGAAAGTGCTTGCCAGCTGGGCTGTCTTCTGACTGCTGTCATCAGAGTCAAGTTTGGGGAAGGACAGGGATTTGATATTGCTTACTGCAGGGATTGGGGGGAGGGACACTTTGGAGGACAGCGACATCTTTTCACAGTTGCCCAACTGTGGTAAGGTTATAAAGCCATTGGGTTTGTGAAGAGGCTTGAAATCTAGAGCTGCCCGCTCCAGGGATGCCAGGACCTCCTCATCCTGTAACACAGACCCGGAGCCGCCTCTGGGCAAGTTACTGTCCAAAAACTGAGCCATAATAGGTCCAGTGGTTCCTACCAGAATGTTTCTCAGCTCTTCCTTCTCATCGATAGTTTTCAGTTCCAGATTATCAAATGGGTCTTCTTCACACTCAAAGTCAGCAGGATTGAAATCTGCCTTTGCATGCGGTGGGCTGAGGGCCTCCTGCTTTGTGGTGCTGCTGCTGACCCGAGTTGGGGTGAGGATGCTGTTGTGCTGTAAGCTGGCGAGGATGGGGTTCATAGGAGGTGGCATCGTGGTTGTACTGGGAGTCCTGGAGAAGCTCATCGTGCTGTTGCTCTCGGCGCCACTCTGAGATTTCACTTTAGCTTCTGCTTCCCCAGCCTTGTGCTCTGCTTCCCGCTGGGCTTCTTCAATTTTTTTAACACCTTCAGCCCACTCAATGGTCTTTTTTTCCAAAGAAAAGTCATACTACAAAGATATAGCAGAGAAAGGAGGTGTGAACCCAGGTGCTGCACCTCCCTGACTCAATTCCTCCACCCATTTCACATCCTCCTCAACCAGCACTGGGTGAGGATTGAGCAAGGCAGCATTTTAAGGTACACAGGATGATTCCCACTCAGGAAGGCTAAGGCTCCCTGACCTCTTATCGTTTAATCAAACTGTGGTCCCAGATTACTTCTACAAAGAGTTCCCACCACCTCTAATCCTGGATACCAAGCCAAAAGTACTTTGCCACTCCCCTTCTCTCCCCTCAATCCAATTCCTTTCCTAGACTCCTTCACTCAGGCAGGGCTCAGCCACATTCTCTGAAGCCTTTCTGATAGCCAGCCGTTCCTTCCTCTTAACTCTTACCTGTCTCTACCATTTGATGCTGAGCTCATGTGACCACATGTAGCTTTAATCTCTAGTCATTAATCTTTCTCTAAACACTTCCCCCAACAATATCACAAGCCTCCCATGGGCAACACCTGGGCTTTAGACCTTCCTAGGGTATCCATTAGTATCTATTATCTAGCACAATGCCCTAAACAGATCCCATGCTCAATGACAACCACCCCTTAACATTTAAGAAGCACTTATAAAGCACCACACGATTCTAAGCACTTTTTACGTAGTAATGCTCTAGATTTTCTCAACAACCCTTTAAAGCAGATACTGTTGTTACCCTCACAAGGGCTATGCCCAAGGTCATAAAAGCAGGTAGGTGGTAGAGCCTGGATCTGAACCCTGGGCAGTCTGACTACAGATTCTATGCTGTTAAACTACTTTCTAATAATTATAATGAACAGATTGTACTCTAAATTCAGGAAAACTGCTTGTTAAGAAATCTAGGGAGATGGTATTAGGACACTAATCCACCACTTCCCAGGCTGCTGGCTTCCTGAATAAAGCAAAGCGACCCCCCCTTTTCACCATACTTGTCTCTCAAGTTTTGGCCTTCTGAGCAATAAGGAACCAAATCTGGGTTCAGAACTAAGCTCTGGCTGTGTAATAATTTCTAGAAACATATGCTGCTTCATAGTACAATCTTTCAATAAAGTATAAAACATTTTTTAAAAATCTACACATACTCAAATGAAGATTTTACAGTGCAAACTGCATACAGATTCAGTTCACGGTTCCTTAACAGCTTAAAGCATAGCACAATTCAAAACAATTTAATTCGCACATATAAAAAAAAATACACCTATTATCTAAAATGAAATTCACCTAAGACAGGAGAAAACAAAATCTTTGGTGTTTATTCTAAAGCACCAGAGCTAACCATAGTCTGTGTGCACATTCAAGGTTGAAAGACAGTCAGAGTAAAAAAGAAGGGAAAGGAGAGGAAAGAGGCCTACCTACTGCCAAGACTAGAGTTTCAGGGTAGAAGAAACACAATAAAGTGCCTCTGGTCATTCCCACACCTTTCAGCTTCAAACAACAAAAGAGAAGCCTAGAAATGCACATGTCAAGAAGTTAATTCACACCCCTGAGCAGGCTGTTAGGCCCCAGAAAGACACCTGGGGGGATCATGGGGCTTCCTTTCTAGCGCTAACAGAACAGTCAAAAACAGCAATGGGCAAAGACTGCTGCTTCTGTGGAGGAAGTCTAATTTTACAATTGGTTTCCTTCACCAAATACTGAGACTGTAACCAACTTCCCACCACCTATAAACACATGTCTCTGAAGCTTTACTCCCAAGAACAACTGGAAATTTGTCCCCTTTTTTAAAATAAAACTTTTACTGAGTTCTGTGTTTTAATTACCAAAATAATGTACCATACTTGGAACACATAAAAACATGGAAAAAAATAGATTATGGTGAAAAATAAGATTGTGGTTTGAGTGTACAATAATAAAAAAAAGCATCATTTATGGAGTACCAGGAACCAGAATAAGAATTATAAATGCATTATTTTACTTAATCCTTCTAACAACCTTAAAAACTTATTATTCCCATCTTACAGATGAGAAAATGGAAGCCTGAAGAGTTGAAGAAATCTGGCATAAGACTGCACAGCTATTACATGGCAATTCCAGCCCATGAATGAGTGACACCAGAATCTGCTCTAAACCATGACACTATGGCCACCCCCTACTACTGTGGCCACCACCACTACCAGCCCACATTCAATGAAATCTTTGTGGACCCTGGCTGCAAGGACTATGTGTGTATTTTACTGGCTCACGCTAAAGGCTTTTTTAGCTGAAAAATCAAATTTGTTCTGTCATACAAGGGCAAATAAGATAAAGTTATAGGAAGCCTCAGATATATCTGTCTTGGGCTCCAGATCTAACTCTTCTCTAGACGGGGGGAAGAGGGAGAGTAGTACCAATACCACAGCCAAATTCCCAAATGGAGACCCCAGGCAGTCAAAAATTTAAGGGCACTATTACAGAGAACAACAACAAAAAAGTCAACTGCCCCACACAGCAATAGAGTTCAGAGCCTTCATCTCCTCTTTTGTTATTACAGGGTGCTGGGAATACAGTGGGCACAGGACAGGCACTTATCAGTGCTTCACACTACAAATAAATAGGAAATTCCCAGCAAAGTCTAAAATAACACAATTTGGGATTCGAAACAAGTTTTCTGAATGAAGAGATGAAGCAGTGAATAATATGAGAACTACTGACAGAAGATGGAGGCATTTTAAAATTATACTGCTGATAGTATCCTGCACACTGAATATTGTCTCCAAATGAAGAGAACAGGTAAAACTTTATAAGGGAAATTCTGTATCTCTTCTTGCCCCATAAAATCTCCATACACAAGGAATTATCTACTCAGGACTCAAAAACATGTAAGATGCTCAACATCATTAGTAATTAAGGAAATACACATCAAACCACAAGAGACCATGGCACACCCACAGTGTGTATATAACCAAAAAAACAGTAACAACAGATTGGCAGAGGTGTGAAGAAACTGGAACCCTCATGAAGTATAGACAGGATTGTAAACTGGGGCAGCCACTTTGGAAGAGTCTGGCAATTCCCAAAAAGGCTGAATACAGTTACCATATGACCCAACAATTCCAGTCCTATGTATGTACCCAAGAAAACTGGAAGCATATTTCCACACAAACACCTGTATATATAAATGTTCACTGCACCATTATTCCTTATAGCCAAAACATGGAAACCACCAAAATGTCCATCAGTTAATGAAAGGATAAACAAAATGTGGTATATCAACACAATGGAATATAAGCCATATAAATGAATTAAGTACTAATACTTCATCTGTAACATGGAGAAACCTTGAGGACATACACTATAGTCACAAAAGGTTATATGTTGTATTACTCCATATATATGATACACCCAGAATCGGCAAATCCAGAGAAAGAAAGTAGACTTAGGGATTGCCAGGGGCTGGGGGGAGGAGAATATAGGGAGTGACTGGTAACAGGTACTGCATTTCTCTTTGCAGTGATGAAAATGTTCTGGGAATTTGATAGTAAAGATGATTATATAACTTGGAATATACTAAAAACCACTTATTTGCACACTTTAAAAGGGTGAATTTTATGGTATGTGAATAATTTTCTCTTGATAAAGATGTTATTAAACAAAAATAACTGAAATTCTCCCACTATGATGACTCCCTGCATACAGACTGCAAGATTAAATAGTTTTTAGAGTAACATGGTGATGCCTTAGTGAATCCCCCAGAAACAAAACTTCTTTGCCAGAAAGCTGTATTTTTAAAAATCTTAAGTCACAAGACACAGTGTTTGAGTAGTGTACTTTCTGTTTTTCCATGTGTTTCCCTCTCTAACTGAAAGCTCCTTGAGGACAGTAGTAACTGAGGCATTTACCTCTATCCTCAGCCCTAGCAGAGCACAGCTCAAAAGCAGGCATTCAATAAATGTGTGTTAAAAGAAGAAAGGAAGTCACAAAACATAGGAATATTTGCTGCTTTTAAGAAGTAATTCTACATATTTACATATAACTCAGCTTTTCAGCTTTAAAGATGGGAGGATTGAGAAAGGCTTTTCAGGAGATGGCATTTAAGCAGTCTAGAAGAATAAATAAATTTTAACAGGCAGACAGCTTTTAGTACAGCAAGAAAGAGAAGAATATTCCAAGTGGAGAGAACAGTCCATGAGAAAAAGCATGGTATAGACAGATAATATACCTAGTATATTCAACAAATGGCTCATAACCTAGTTTGGCAAGAACACAGAGGAAATGATCAGCTAAGGTGCTTTACCATAACCTTATGTCTAGATTTGATTCAGTAAGGATTGGTGAATTATTATTTTTTAATAGAGATGTGAAAACTTAAAACTTAAAACAAATTATTCTAGAAATAATTTGTAAAACTGAAGGAAAATGCTGTAAGCAGAGGGGCCAATTAAAAAGGCTACTGTAATAGCCCAGGCAAAAAAATAAAGATGAACTGGATGATAAAGGTGAGACACAACAATGAGAAATATATTATCTAACTTGAATGACCAAAAAGATAATGAGGACATTGAGAGAAAAGGAAAAGAGGTGAATAAGCAAATTGGGTTTGCTTTGGACAAGGCACAGAATCCTAAGAATATACAGTCTAACAGATTACACAAGATCTGTAATAGATATATAAGCACATTTAAGGGTGTGTATGTGTGTGTGTGTGCGCGTATGCACACGTGCAAGCACGAGTAAAAGAATGTGAGTCAAACAGTACAGGAACAGTAAGAAATACAAGAGATCTGAGAATGATTTTTTTCTATTTCACTATATGGCAAATTCTTACTCTTTAAATGTTTAAATGCACTAAACTTTAACTAAAAATCACCACTTACCTGTACTTCTCTGACAACCTGCAAACAATCAGGCAAGGAGAAGCCAATAGGTAGGCCAACTTTAGCTGGTGTTTTGAATTTGTCTCCTATTTTAAATGGGACATCATCAAGGTAACTGAAAGTCCCTACAATCAAAAATAAAGTAGAAAGTATCAGCAAAAAACTCTATTATTTGTTTTTCTATAACCTTATCTCTAGGATACATTAATTTATGCTACCCTAAGACTAGAAGCTACACAAAGTTCCTCCTTCTGACTGCTTACCTACTTTCTCCTGACCCTAAGTCTCTAAGGAAAACTTAAGCCTATTTGATCTTACTAGGGTTTACTTCCAATTACCTATTGTAAATACAAAGTGCCCACAGCAGTCTCCCCAACACCCACTACCACCTGCCCTCAACTCCTAAGGGTCACCTCCTTGCTCACTGTACCCAAGTCACAGTGATTCTCTGTTCCTCAATCACAACAGGGTCAAGCCCACATCAAAAACTGCACTGGGTGCTCTATCTGGAATGTTCCCTCAGATATATGCATGACTTACTCTTTCACCTTCTTCAAGTCTGCTCAAATGTCACTTTCTCAGTGAGGCTTACCCTAACCACCCTACTTAAAATTACTATACTGCCCTCACTACAGTACTCCCATGTTACCATCTACCTTTTCCTTTATAGCACTTCTTACCTCCTAATATGTAATTCATTTTTAAATTACATTTATTGTCTGTCTTGCCCAAAGGAATGTAAGCTCCTTGCACGTAAGATTTAAGTCTCTTTTATTCACTGATGTAGTCTCAAAACCTACAACATTGCCTGGCACATATTAGGCACTTAAAAATACTGCTGAATCGATGACAGAAACTGAACAAAAGAACTTCCTTGATTAAGATTTTTCTGCTTTAGGATCATTTCTTAATTAGTACAAAGATAGTATTCTAGTTTTTGTTTTCTAAAGACTACATTCTGGAGCGGATGTAGAAATATTTAAGCAGCATAACACTTTCAAAAAAAGAAAAACCAGACAAGACCATGGGAATCAGAGTAAGATTAACAAAAGACACAAGCCATATAAAATCAAACTGTTTTAACTCCCTAGAGGTTCTCTGCCTATCACAGATGAGTAATACAGAAAGACCAGGACAGCATCAGTGATTTATATAGGGTCAGGCAAAATGAGAGTGGCTCCTGTATATGACTCCCACTAGCTACACACTATGGTTTCTTTGCTGGACAAGGTTTGGGGTTAACTTACTGGCAGAACCATCATGACAATGAAACAGCCTATAAAATGAGTAATGCTTTTTGAGTATTAGTGACTAGTAAAGGCTTGCTTCTGGACATCACATTAGTGTATTTTCTTTTTTTTTTAAATTGAAGTATAGTTGATATACAATCTTATATTGGTTTCAAGTATACAACACAGTGGTTAAACAGTTACCCCCATTATTAAATCCTCACCCCCACTCGTACGATTACTATCTGTCAACATACGAAGATTTTATAGAATCACTGACTACATTCTCCATGCTGTACTACTAGCCAATGACCAACCTACATTATGATTTGAAATTTCTGTGCCCTTTTATCCCCCTCACCCTCTGCACCCGCCCACCCCAACCCCTCCCCCACGGTAACCACCAGTCTTTTCTCAGTGTCTATGAGTCTAGTGCTATTTTGTTCACTGCTTTGTTTTGTTTTTATAGTCCACAAATAAGTGAAATCACACTGTATTCATCTTTTTCCACCTGGCTTATTTCACTGAGCATAATACCCTCTAGCTCCATCCATGTTGTTGCAAATGGCAGGCTTTCTTTCTTTTTATGGCTGAATAATATTCCACTGTGTATATGTACCACTTCCTTATGCATTCATTTACTGATGGACACTTTGGTTGCTTCCATATCTTGGCTATTGTAAAAATAGGGCAATAAACATAAAGGTGCATGTATCTTTTAGAATCAGGGATTTTGTTTTCTTTGGGTGAATTCCTAGAAGTGGAATTACTGGTCACATGGTATTTCTGTTTGTATTATTTTTGAGGAACCTCCATATTGCTCTCCACAGTGGCTGCATCAACTGACATTCCCACCAACAGTGCAGGAGGGTTCCCTTTTCTCCACATCCTTGTCAACACTTATTTCTTGTCTTTTGGAGAGAGGCCACTCTGACTGGTGTGAGGTGATTATCTCACTGTGGTTTGGAATTGCATTTCCCTGATGATTAGCAATATGGAGCATTTTTTCATGTGCCTGTTGGCCATCTTTATTTCTTTTTTGAAAAAATGTCTGTTCAGGTCCTCTGCCCATTTTTAAACCGGGTTATTTGGGTTTTTTTTGGTGTTGAGACATATGAGCTCTTTATATATTCTGGGTGTTAACCCCTTATCGAATAAATCCTTTACAAACATATTCCCCCATACTGTAGGTTACCTTGTTCTTCTGCTGATGGTGTCCTTTGCTGTACAGCCTTTTTATATGCAGTCCCACTTGTTCATTTTTTGTTTCCCGTGCCCAAGGAGATGTGTCCAGGAAAAAATTGTTCATGCTTTTATGTTCAAGAGATTTTTGACTGTTTTCTTCTAAGAGTTTTATGGTTTCATGTCTTACATTAAGGTCAAAGACTGATCTCTTTCGAGTTTACTTTTGTGCATGGAGTTAGACAGTAATCCAGTTAGTTTCATTCTCTTGCATGTAGCTGTCCAGTTTCTCAACACCAGTATTGAAGAGGCTGTCTTTTCCCCACCATATATTCATGGCTCCTTTGTCTTTTAATTGACCATATATGCGTGGGTTTATGTCTGGGCTCTCTATCCTGTTCCACTGATATATGGATCTGTTCTTGTGCCAGTGTATTTTCTTGAGTGCTCAGGAACACAGTAAGACAATTCTACCTCTTCCATTGAGGTCTCTCCCTTCTAAAACCTCTGTAGATTTCAAAACCTACCAAGCTCAAGATATCTATCACTCCCATTTCCTGAAGTAGACAATGCTCTAGTACACCTGAAACCCTCTATCAGGAAGAAGGTCCCAGTTCCCATCCTTGGGATGAGGGTGTCTCTCCTTGCCATATAACTTCAAGCCAGAACTAAAACATTTTACCTATCACTCCCTCAGCTAGCAAATTAAAACCACAACTGTATTCAATTTTGTGATTTTTCTGGGGCATAACCAAAATTATTAACACTCTAGGAAAGTTTCCAAGTTGGTCATATCTTTAGAAGTGCTGTTTTCTCAGGATGACAATGCCTTTCACATTCCCACCCTTATATACTTATTTCTAGTCCCTTAAGAATAAGCTTAACAACTCCCTTCTCAATCGCACACTACCCAGTTCATATCACCACCTCAAGTCTTACCACTAGGTATTATTAATATGTTTGTTTCCTTATACTCCTCTAGAGACTGAGCCAGAATATCAGTGTCCCTTAGAAGGGATAAATGCTTCTTATCTACATATCCCAAACTCAGCATATCTTGCTGTCTTGCCAATGGGTTTCAGCCCCAGGTAAGTTCGCTATGGATTCAATGTGACCAAAGAAATTGACAGCAAAACGTTCTTTGGGGTGAAAGGGTTTATTACCCGGCTTGTTCTCCTGGCAGTAGGTCGAGCACAAGCATCTCTGCCTCTGCCAAGAGCACTGGGCCTAGCTCTCTATATAGCGCAATAATAGCTTATTGCCTAAAGGTGTGGAAGCAGTAGCCTAGCAACAGGCCAGTTACATGATCAGGTGGTTTAAGTTCAGTGAGGATCCTGGCCATAGGAAACCCAACTTCCCCACACTTGCAGATGAGATTTTTCTCAACAGGTAAACAACAAAGAAAGAAGACAAGGTCTTAAACTTGTTTTATATTGACTCTCACCACCCATACTAACATACACTGAATATTAAAATTCAAAATTTTACCCAAATGGCAAGACTAGTCATGAAAATGTTTTAACCGAGTACTCATGCATCTTGTAAGCACATTTTTAAGATTCTGGACAAAGTCACAACAATGTACCAGGTGCCAAAAAAGTAACTATCAGATACCATCACAGCCTGCCAACAAACCTAAGCATTGGTTTCAATACTAAAACCCTCTGCCACTTATGAAATACTTTATGTTACAGAGATTAATAGCAAAGTTCTTTTTAATTTTGAAGAATTTCTCTCTCTTCCATGAAAACAGGTGCTCAAATGTTTGAAAGTAGATTCTAACTTTGGTTAGTGCCCTGATTAACTGGAAACAAAGCTGAAACTAGCATTTTCTCAGAAGCATTGGAAAGACTTACAGTAAAGAATCACAAAATTTAGTCTTTTAAGCAATTTTTCTGTATTCCAAGTAGTTTAACTGTATGACACACACGCATTAGAAGATAACACATACAAGCATGTATGATATACAAATGTAAGAAAAACTACCCACATAATACTAGCAAAATTTTCTTAAAAGAATATCTCTGTTGTAAATTGCTAATGGGGGATGACGGTGAAAAGCAATCTACAAAAAAGTACTACAGATATCTGAGCCAAATGAGAATATCTGTTAAGAAGTGTTGTTTCCTTGCCCACCTTTCAGTTAGTAAACTAAGACAGTGTTGTATACACTGACAACTTATATTCTATAAATGGAACTAGGCGCTGGCTTAGGGACCTACTAGATCAAGCACAATACCTTTAAATAACTGCTGTGTCTCTTCATTACCACCAGTTATCTACTTTAAAAAGCAGTTTCATGTCACTGACAAAGCCAGTGCCAAGGTAATTTAGCACATCCCCTAACCATCCCTGATCTTATTCTTTCAACTTTGTTAACAGGGAATGAGCAACCGGTTGTATGATTACTGGGAGGAGGAGGAAGGGATAAAGGGCAAAGAGGCACCTACGGAGATAGCGACGACAAAACATCCTTGATTGACGGACAGAAATGACTCACAGAGCAATCAGTGATGCTGGGAGGGCTACAAAGAGTATTTCTTGCAAATATAACCAACTCTGACTTAGGAACTGTTCATTTATATCCAAGATAGCAGAATACTATTTAAGGATGTCAATTTCTCTTGCTCTCAATACATTTTGTTTTTAAAACAGATTCAGTATAAACTCAATTAACCACATGGCACAGAGAATTAAACACTGTGGCTAACAATTTTGGAGCTCACCCCAAATACCTTTTCATTTCAGTCTTTATTACTGAAAATCTTTCTAAAATGTCTGAGGTCAATTTTCAAAAAGAAAGTAAGTGCATCTCTGATGGCAGTGCTGGCAGCTCCCTGAAGTCAGGTTCTGCGCATCACTGCATTACCTGCTACCAGAAGACGCTGGGCTGAATGTGTAATGACTCAGGATAAA